>NC_044278.2:109716696-111172627 GCF_004027225.2 Strigops habroptila
GCAGTTTCTCAGAACCCAGCTCTGCGCAATGGTAGAAGTAGTCTCAGAAGAGAACATGTACACAGATTAATCTATAGATGAGACCCAATCACATGAATGGCATAATAAAAAAAAAATACCTGACAGATGAGACTATGAAAAACACTATATATAAAACTGAACCTTTGTTTTCCACGTAAGTTGCAGCTGAATCAGAATGAATGGAATACACTTTGGAATGAGAGACGTTGGGTATTGGATAGAAGCAAGAAGAGTGGAAAACTCTTATGAAGGTATAATTCAAGTGTAGGATATGACTGGCTTGTTTATAGTCTTGAAGACAAGGAAGTGGTTGACAATAAGCATTAAGAAGTGACTGAGATATTATCAGTTTATCACTATAATGTCGTGGAGGGGTTGGGTCATTAGGATTTTGGCTTTTTCTTGCTATTTTTTTATGGTAGTATCATGGAGGCTGTATGGAAGAAATAAACCAGGTGAAGACATAGAAAAAGATTAGGTCATTGGTCATTATTAGATTGGTAAATACAACTTACGAAATACATAGTTATGAAATAGTATTCACCTTCTGAAGATCAAAGCAAATTCTTCCTGTGTCTAAATTCCAATAACAGACTTTTTCTTCCATGGTATGTATTGAACAGAGAGATTATTTAATCCTATCTAATTTTAAAGTCTAGAACATATGAATATTGAAGAGTAGTTTTCATAACTGTGATTGACTTACAGTTTTGCAAATGGTCATTCTTGGATTTATAACAAGCAGTTTGTGATTTGTTATGTAATGATGAAGTAATTCATGCATTTTCAATTGAAGTGGAAGTTGGATCTACTGATAACCCCTAAGTTATGAAGTTTTTAAGAGCTTTAGCTAAACTTAAACGTGTAACTCTAAATCTAAAGTTTTACAATTTGATAAATAATACAGGCTATTGAAATGTGTATCAGTATAAATCAAGCCATTAACTTCTGCTTTTCCAAATAAATTCCTGTTGCATCAGGAACAGTGTTGTTCTTACTGCTTCTGTCCCAAGTCCTTAGCCTCCTTTAGCAGTTAGAGCACTCACTTGGGTGTCAGATATGCAAACCACATAGTGATAACAAGAGTGAATTCTAAATACTGACATCATTCTAGAACTATAAACAGTGTTCTCTGAGTGCTTAAAGAGACGTATTTCACAGTGTGGCATTGGTTTTTGTAGATTAGCATTTTTCTGTGTCATTATAGGGGAAAATGTGCACCTTGAATGCCTGTAGCATTGTGACCTGCTTGTGAGCATTTACTGCCATGCTGGATATATGTAGTATGTTTTTTGGTCTTGTAGTGGATATGGGGTGTATGGACTAAGAGCATGTTGTATAGACTCAAAAGATTCCCTAGAAAAAAGTCCAGAAGAGATGCCTTTCTCTTCTGGATCAAAGAAAACCCCCAAAACCAAGACAACCACAAACAAAACTTAACCTACAATTAAGCATTCCTTTGTGAATGAACTGTACATTAAAGCATCATGATGCCACAATGCAGAGATAATCTGATACTTCACAGATTTTAGTTAAACTAGCAGAGTTTTTAAACTGTTGTTGCTTATCAAAAGACTGAATGCTTTTGTAGCTAATGAAGGCAAAGCAAGATGAGGAAAAACTGCAAATAATCCTGAGGAAGACATGTTCAAAATAAGTGTTTTGCTTTCTGGTCTGCTGCCTGGAGCAGGACAGATTTTTATTCATTTGGTTACTAGTGATAATTTTCCTGGGAGAAGGATTTCAGGATTAGAATTAATGGGAGAAACTAAATGAGAATTTCTTCCGATTTACTGCATTGCTGAAGACTTTTTAAATGCCAGGGAATGCATGAGGCAATTGTTTTAAGTTGCTCTTAAAAATATGGGTAAGAAGTATATTAATCATGAAAAAAAATACTAGCACAGAAACAAATACATCGTTTCACATGCTTTAGCACTAGCTCTTTTATTTTGTTACAGTAGAATGTTCTTCTTTCTCCTGCATTTTCATCTGAGGATTCATTTTCAGTTTTGTCTTCTGTGGAGAAAAGTTACCGGTGAACAGTTACTCATTTTACTGTGTGCAGAGAAAGGACAGAATAGGGTTATAGAAAGCTGAATAACAACATCCAAGTAGAATAATCACCTCAGATTTGTTTGCTACTGGTGACATCAGATGGCTAAGTAAGAGTAATGCTGGTCTAGAAAGTAGTGAAAATTTTAAAGGTCTGGTATTGATTTTACATTTGGAGGTCCACAACTACAGTATTCCATGAGGGAAGTATCCATGATATTGGTACTTCGTAGTAGTTTCTCCTTACATAGTTTGTCCATACTTTTTTGATCCATTTTGTTGCTCTCAAGAGAAATACTTTTGGGTTTTGTTTTCATGCTTTCATGCTACGTACTGCTAAGAAACGGAAAATACAGAAATGCACGGAGGATGATGTGCATAAACAGGCAGATTTTAAAGTTAAACGCTACAGTGTAAACCTGGGCTTAATTTGAAAGGATAAGAGAAAGTTAGCTTTTATTTCTTCTTACTTATGTACTTAGCTTTGTTTACTTATTCAAAATTAAAATCACAGAAATTATCAGTGTTATACTAAAGCATAAGAACACATTTTTGTCATTCTCTTCAAGTGAAATTTGGAAGTATCCTTGAAGTTTCTGTTCAGAAGAATGCCAAAATATCAGATGAATTTAATTTTTTGCTCTGCTGGAAGCTGATTGCATTAAAAAGATTCTATTTTAATACAGTAATGACAGGCTTTTCTGAACTGAGTCCTTCAGAATTAAACAGTAAACTAAGATCTAATCTAAACCAAAAAGTTACAGCCGCCTTCTACTAGTCCTTTATTGCTCTGTTGATGCATCTGTTTAGCTGGTATTTCAGTAGGTCTAGCACAAAACTGCTTCTCCATCAGAGGTAATTTACTCTGCTTAAAGGGCTCTTTTCTGCACTGCTCCAACTTCCTCATTCAGTTTTCTGTTGGAAACTCCGCATCAAATTTACTTAAGTTCTTTAAAATCAGGAACAATAATTTAAAATAAAAATAGATTTGAAAGAAATGAAGCGGTGTGTCCTCATGCTTGATTTACTTAAGAAATACCAATAGTACATAGCTTAAACAGTTCACACTGCTAATTATTTTGGAATTTCATGGGTGGGGAGTTTCACTCTGGAACAGACCAGATAAATTATTATATTTAGATAGTAACACATGATTATTTGAAAGTTAGCATAAAATGAAGGAGTCTTTTAATGGTTCAAATATACTTCTTTTGAATCCTCTTATTTTTGGAACATCTATTCAATGTAATAATTTTGTCATTTTAGAAGACATAGTATTAATCCTCCTTTTCTCTTACCTACAGGGCAGCACAACTATTTATGTGCTGGAAGAAATGACTGCATAGTCGATAAAATTCGTAGAAAGAACTGTCCAGCGTGTCGCTTGAGGAAGTGTTGTCAAGCTGGTATGGTCCTGGGAGGTGAGCTGCTTTTCAAATCTGATTCAGAAAAACAGGCAGTCAAGAACGCTACCTTAAATCTGTTGAGTTTAAACCACATTACTTTCATACTGTAAAGGAAAGAATCACATTAAATGTTATTTTTGGAAGAATTACCTGATGTTTTACAACTCTTTATAATTTTTCTTTAATGAGTCTGGAAATCCTGAAACAAAAATACCTTTCTGTAAGAGTCTCTCTCTCCCACTGTGTACACTTATAGTAATTTTCTTGCAAGGGCAGGAATTGTGTCTTTGGTTTGTATTTATTAATAACTTTGGATCAGAAAATTTGATTTAGGAAAAATATAAAGAAGCAAATTGAGATTGACACTAAAAGCAAGAATCAGTACTATCCCCTTCTCTTTTCTGTTGTGCTCTCCATAATTGTTGTGAGTACATGTACATGAGTCAACATGTACTGCATTCTACTGAAGAGGGCATGGCAGTGGTTGCACCAAGACTACAGACTTTGCATACTAGATGCTGGCAAATCCCCCTCTTTGGGATACCAACCTTTAGATCTTGCTGCAACAGATTTGCTTTTTTTATGGGAAGTAAACCAAAATTGAGCACTATGCCTTTGAAAGCCTACAGGGAATAAATGGTTTAGGATTAGGTAGTCACAGGGCACGTTTTGCCATGCTAACATGTGGGAATATTGAACATAGAATCATAGAATAGGTAGGGTTGGAAAGGACCTTAAGATCATCCAACCCTGAATTTTTTTATGTTTTTCACAAGAACTTTAGCTATATAAAGTTTTGGATCACTACAAAGCTTGAAAATACATGGCTAAAACTGTAAGAAATTGGCTATATAAAGATGATAGAAATAATACGTTCTCAAAGGGAATGAATAAGAAAGGACAAAACCTGATTTCTTACTACTATAATTTGTTTTAGTGCATCAAACATCTTTATCTCACTCTCTACATTTTATGTATTGTTTTTCATTTTTGAAGGAAGAACTGGCATTGTATACTGTGCATGACTTCATTATCCTGCTAATCTGTGTTCATTCATAAGTTTAAATGTGTACGTAGTTTTTGGACTGATATTTTGATTGCACTGCTCTGTGCTTTCAGCGCCTGTAGATATATGGAGTTGGAGGATTCTGCACACATGGCCATCATGTCAGCCTTATGTTCTGTACTTTTATTGGTGATGTGAATCAGTAGTTCCCAAACAGCGAGTAGCTGTTGGTACATCGTCTTCCGTAAGCAACAGTGCTACAAGGAACAGCCAGCAGGATGAGAGGAAGGAGAGGCGATGCTGCAGCATGGACTGTGTTCTGTGTTGCACCCTTGAACTTCCCTAGACGTTCAGCGCTGCCTCTCCTTTGAGTTGTCTTTTTGAAACTGCATCCTTCATAGCGCTGGAGATAGAGTAATGAGAGCCATCAATCTAATTGGTGTTACTGTCTCTCCCTCCTTCCTGCACCTTGGTCAGTCAGTGGTGTCTCTCAGTAAAACAAATGGAGCTGACAAGTGTTGGTGGCAGTGGACTGGGGAAAGAGGGACAAAAGCAAAAGAACGTATCATTTGGATCCTTCTCAGAGAGCAGTTGTGGTTTAGACCTGGGGTAGCAGTGCAGAAGAAAAACAGTATTACTACAAGGGTAGAACCTGAAACGTTGTTTGCCCAGGTTTGGAAGAGGAGAAGGCTGGGGAAGCGGGGGTCCAGAGTGCGCTGTGGAAAATACGTGATAAGAGCGAGACTTGGGAAAGGAGGAGGTGGCAGATGCCTGTGTTTTAAGGTTTGGGACAACTTGTAAGGTTGTCTTGTAAGGTTTGAGCAACTTCATCTATAAAAGATGTCTCTGCCCAAATGTAGGCCAAAAAAAGAGGAAACTAAGATTTAAAATTCAAAACACAAAAAAATCTCAAAATAGACCATAATGCTCTTTCATCTGTTACTGTCATCTTTCTTTTCCTCTTCTGCCATTTCTTATACTTCCTTTATTGTATCACATGTGGAATATTTCCTACCTATGACTTGCCATGCTGATCAACACACTGATTCATATATGGGGTACTACTGGGTAATTTTCCCCAGAACATAGGTGTCCATAAACAAATTTCCAGTTCATGGAAAAAAAATTCATAGTTAGATACATCATTGAGTATTTTTAGTGAATCAGAGTTGTCAGTACTTTAAATCTTATGTTTACAGACTATTATACTTTAAGACTTTTTGTGCATTTTCTGATTTCAGCCATTCAGAACTTACATAGATACACTTTTGTTCTTTCATTCCTGCTACTTAGTTTCTTAATGCTAGCCTTCAGTTAGTAAATGCAGACCTCCAATACTGCTTAATCAAGGTGAAAAAGACTAAGATTTTACAGGATGTTGATTTTTACTACATTAATTAAACCCACTGCTGGGAGAAGTACACTTATCTTCCACTGAATGTTACTACTGAGTGGCAACCATATAAACAGAGCATATTATATTTCATTGACAACAGTTCCATTTTCTGACCCCAATTTCAAAGCAATGAAATGAACCTGCATTGTTCTAAAATAAATTGTAGTCAGTTGAAAGTAAATTGTAGAATAGCAACAAAGAGCTTTAGTAACCAATTTCACTATGTGGTCTGTTTCTTCTTTCTTAATATATAGAAGGAAAGTATCAATGAAAGCACATAATCATAATGCTTTAATTGTTATTCTCTGTGGGACTGTTAATTGTCTTTGAGTTTTATAATCTCCTAAATAGACACATTAATCTATTACCATTTTAATCTTCTACCTAATAGGGTAGCAGGGAGCTGGGTCAGGGTATTATTGTTTTGGAATAAACAAATACTTAGCTTTTTTTCTTTTGATGAACCTGTAATTTTCACAGGCTGACTATCACAGATTCCTTGTTCAGCTGTATTGCTAAATTAATGCTTCATTGTTTTAGTCAGCTTTCAGTCCATGTTGCAGTGATTATATGCAGACAAATTTGAATTAATTTTCTAGGTCATGTTTTCTGAGGTAGCATCAAAGGGTTTATTAAAATCAAGATCTATTACTTCTGCTTTGCTGCTTTGTTCCTTTATTTTGTATACACCTTCTTAAAGTGTACACAGCTTGTTCTCCTACACAAGATTTAAGAGCATAGTGACCTTAAAGTCAAAGCCATAGTGTTCCGTCAAGAATAATAAATTATTGATATTTTTCACCTGATTACAGGGTATGGAGAAGGATAGTGTGATGTTAGACTTTTCCTAGAAAGCCCAGCCATTTTAATATGAAATGTCTATTATCAGTGATGTCTGATTGGCAGTATGGTTCTCTATGCCTAGTTAAATGAATATTAAAATACAGAATTATATTTCAAAGAGAAAATCCTAAAATATTTGATTATGAGATTAAGTAGATTTCTATTTTTTTTTAAATGTCTTTATGTTTTCTAGGTACATGTACATAAATACTACTCACATGCTATTTGTAGTAATTGAGAATAAGGGAACTACAAGTACTAAGAAACATCTTGCTTGGTTGGCTATTTAAATTGGTGAACATGTTACAAAGAGAAGATGTGCTGTCTAAATATGCATAGACAAGTTTTAGTATTAAGATGAATAATTGCCAGAGTGGGTTAGTATTCTTTACACATTATAGGACTAAGTGGAGACATTTGTTTATCTTACAGTGGGAATTTATCTGGATATTTTTGTAAGGAGCAATTGAAAAACTAAGCTGTTGTCAAATATCTGTTTTTTCTTTATGACCTTAAGAGTTTGCATTAATTTGGCATGGTCTCCTTGTGGTGGATGGGAAAGTTTACTATGAGTTATTAGTAGTCGCCTCTGCAGTAGATAGGTGACAAGTGGAGTTGCTTTACTGGTGGCTGTTAAGCAACATAATTGGAAGTAAACACATAAGCAATTCTGCAAGCCAGTGTGACATTAATTCTGATACATTTAATCACTTGGAAACGTGGGTACTTATTAACTACTAACATTTCCATGTGATAAGCACTCTGGTTTCTTTCTTTACTTGTTCTCTGAACGGTAAAAAGTATCTGAAGCCATTATTTCAGAGAATACCTGAAATCATTATTTATGAACTATCAAATATATTGTTCTGGTTTCCTTCACGCCTAAACAATAGTTAGTGGGAAATTCCCAGCATGTTTAAGGCTATGTATAGCTTTGTTCTGATAGAAATTGGCCCTAGGTCTCTTGTCCTAATATATTTTCTGTTCTTTTGTGGGTAGTTTTTTTAGTTCAGCTGTAACATAAGGTTTAAGTTTGTGTTTGATTCTTCACTAAGGAGTCACTGATCAGCAATATTTCTGTTCTTACCACAGGTGATAAAATGAGTATAAGATTGCTGGGGCACTTAATCCTAAGCTAATTAAACTCACAGTTAAATTAGTGAGAGTATGATCCTTGACTCCATTGGATGATAAGTGTTACTGAAGAGCCCATCATTCATATTTATACTATCAATAAAGTGTGTTTCTTGAAATTTTGTTTAGTATACTCCCTTTGGATTTTAAATATTGTTTTAATTTAAATTGAGGTTTTGCACTTTTGGCTACAACTTTGTTGTATGTGAAATGCATAAACATGCATGTTTGATGGGATAGCAGAAAAATACTTCATTTTTAAAAGCAAATTTTGGCTTTTTAGATTGTGTTCATCTGCTCAATCCTGTCTGGTTCACAAACTGATTCTGCCTCCAGTTATGCCAGTGTACATCAAAAATAGTTGATTTAAGTAGCAGAATTCATTCTGTATAAAGTATTTAAAAATGACATAAGGAATCTTCTCATGTATTAATCTTCTTGAAGTTATACTACCCGTGTACTACTAATGAATGTTTTGAAAAAGATCAGTTTAATTCTCTGCAATGTACATCTTAGGTCTTCAAAAATGGAAACATGAATTTTCATAAAATTTTCTATCTATCTTGTGTGGTATGGGAACACCTGAAGAAAATGGAATAGACATGTTCCTACATAAAGCCAATTTTGTTGAACCTTTCTGGTTTAGTGTATAGTTTGGAAGACTGGGACTTTCCTAAGGAGGAAAGTAATAGCTGAGTCTGGCTATGCTAGCATCCCTCGGTTCCTTCCATAAATAGTGGAGAATGGATTCAGAGCATGTGCCTAAGTTTACTTGTGCTTCCCTGCTACCTGCTTTCCTGCTACGTGTTCTAGGGCCTCTTTGTTGGACTGGTTGCATTCTGACAGAGTGGTGCTAGTTTTAACTAAAATAAAAAGAAGGCAGTGAAAGATGGAGAAGTCTTTGTCCCCTTTCTTTAGAAGGTGATAAGTTCCCTTGTCTAATCTTTCACTTGTGAATTAAAGTACCATTTTTCAAAAAACAATTTGATACGCATGTTATAACCTGGATCTTAATTCAACCAAATAAATGCATACTGTTAATGCTTCTATTACTTTTCACCTCCTGTACTTTAAGAGTGGTTTTTGCATATTGCCATTTTATAATGCAGTTTCTCAGTGGTTCAGCAGTCTGATAGGCATGGATTTTCTTTTCATCCAGTGAAATTTGGTGCATCTCTTTTTCTACTATTGTTAAAGTACGCAATACCTCAATGAGTAAAAATACCCATGTGATTTCTGGGTGTTTTTTATAGCGAAACCTTCTCATTCCATATTATTTTCTTTAAGGTAAACTTAAAATATGCATTCTCTTAGTGTCCACCATCATCTAAATCAATCATAAGTATCAGTGTCTTCATTCCTTTTTTTATCCATTTTTTCACTAAGCCAAACCTCTTTGGCAGAACTCATGATCTAACAGGGTTTCCATCACCTTTGAGGATCTATTTAAAGCAAATCTTTTCCACAGAGCCACTTCTACATGGATTTGTGCTTTTATTGAAACTTGTAATGTGGTAATATGTTACTGAGGGTTATTGTCTTTGAACCCCCGAAGATCTGATTTTCTATGTCTGTATGGTGTACTGCTGGACTTTTTCCATGAAAGAAGTTTGAAGAGTTGCTACCTAGGGCTCTGTATATTTCCGTAGCCATACCAGGTGTAGTTTCCATGTTTATTTTGGGAAGGCAGTTCTGCTACTTTAGCGTTCTTCAAACCACTATAGTATAGAAATAGGAATTACAAATACTGAGAAAGAGAAATTATTCTTCAGAAAGTGAAGAATTTTTTAAGTGTTGATACGTGGTTTTACAGTATTTGTTGGCATTTCACTCATCTCCTGAATTCTATTTTCTTTCTGGAAAACAGGAGGAAAATATTACCTTACAGATCGTCAAAACAGAATTTAGCCATGAGACTGCAGTGCTTTTATGGAACTGGAGGAAAGGAATTTCTGTGTGTAGTAATGAGTTACCGGCATTTTTGTTTCTGAATATTAGGGAGAAAAAAGGAACAGTATCCCTAATAAACACTGAATAGAAACTTGGTTGTAGAGCCAGCTGGCTCCGCTGTTGGCATATGATAGAACAGTGGGAACTGAACCAGAAAACACTTTATGAGGTTACTGTAACCTGGAATTCATGGCAATAATTTTAAAGGGTGGGTGCTGTTCATCTCTTAGTGAAGGGAGGAGGATATGCAAGGAGAAACTCTTAAGAATTTTCCATGATTATTCTTAATTATATAAATAGATAAAAAAATAAAGAACTTACTCCAAAGACAGTTCTGGTTTCCTTGTATAGATTAAAAGTGTAATCCAGCACTACTGGAAAATATTAGTGTTTCTGGTTAATTCGTTTTAACAGATCAACAATTTTCTCTTTCAGGTCGAAAATTTAAAAAGTTTAACAAAATCAAGGTTGTGAGAACATTAGATGCTGCACTCCAGCAGCCAGCGACCCTTCAAGATGAAAGCCAGTCTTTAACCCAAAGGCTGTCCTTTTCTCCAAATCAAGAAATACAGTTTGTTCCCCCAATGATAAGTGTCTTACGAGGCATTGAGCCAGAAGTTGTCTATGCTGGTTATGACAATACAAAACCCGAAACACCAAGTTCCTTGCTGACCAGTCTAAATCATCTTTGTGAGAGGCAACTTCTTTGTGTGGTCAAATGGTCTAAATTGCTACCAGGTAATAGCACTTTTTATATGTCGTGAATTCTAGTTAAGCAAATATGTCCTAGGGTGCACAGTCAAAAGAGAATAATAGTGTCTGCCTGTTAATTAATTCTTAAAAAATTCTAAAATTATTAATCTTCTGCTTAATCAGATAATATATCTGATCAAATTAATTTTAATAAGAGGGCACTTTTGAAGGAATGCATCTAAACATTGAAACTCATTCCAAAAATCCATAGAAGCCTGGAGAGTTCCTGTGTGTGATTGTTAGAGCAGCCTTTCCACCTCAACCCCTCTTAATCTGTTATTAATTCTTTTTGTATAAAATTTTTGAAAGCAACAGAGAAAAGCTGTAATAAATAGTTCCAGTTCAGACTAAGCAGTTCACAAATAGACTGGTAATGAGAAGTAACTGAATATATGAAGATCCAAGAGTGGATTCCAAGAAAAATCATGTTATGTATGTACGTGTGCTGTATGGTCACAGGGCCCTGATCCTGGGATATATAAAAATCAATATATCAAGCAGAAAGACTAGAAAGTACGATTTTGTGTAAGCTCGGCATGCCACTTCGCTGCTGCAGAAAAGGATAGTCCCTATCACTGCTCCTCACCATTGCAGCTTGTGCTTGTCAGACCTCTTGGTTGAACTCATTCATTGCATTAAGTGAGAATAAAAGAAACCTTTTTGAATGCCGGAGCTTGCTTGGAGGAGGTAACAGGGCCAGATAATGACAAACATGACCACTGCTTTCAGTGGCAAGAAGCTGTTAGATTGACTCAGATAATTCATAGCAATCCTTAAAGTTATTAAAGAGCAAAAGTTATCAAAGGCAAACACATAACTGAATGTGCTTCTCTTTAGTTGAATGCAAGAAAGATATTCATATGTGGATGTTTATTGTATTACAATTCTATCTCTTGTTAAGATCACTGAAGTCTGAGCTACCTACATTAAATAAGAGCTGGTTAGAGCAATCATGTTACAAACTGTCATATTTTTACCAAAGGAAAATGAGATGCATTCCTATTCCCGGAAATACTTTTGAAAGCTAAAGTTAATTTTGGTTTGATCATTTCAAAGTACTGTATCAGGTCAAAGACAAGAGGTTAACTTGTGAGATAGCCAGTTACTGTACAAACTTCAGAAGCTTCTGAGAGCTACATCCCCAAAAGCACTAGTCTTTCTAGGTGTTCTCAGTTTTATAGCTCAAAGGTGTAATCTCAGAACCTCTACTCAGCTGTTGTCTAAATAAGAATTACAGAGTATTTTAACTTTTCATTTAATTTCCAGGATTTCGGAATTTACATATCGATGATCAGATAACCCTCATCCAGTACTCCTGGATGAGTCTAATGGTTTTTGCAATGGGATGGAGATCATACAAACATGTCAGTGGTCAGATGTTATATTTTGCACCAGATCTGATTCTAAATGAGTGAGTAGACACTGCTGTTGCATGATACGAATGACATTTTTAATTTACTTGTGTCAGTGAGAATGTGACTTCCTTGAGGCCAAGATTTCATTCATTACTTTTTTCTGTTTCAGAATTAACAGCAGAGGAAAGTGCTCCGATCGTATTAAAGTTCAGTAACTTCGGGAAGGGTTTTGTGGGAATCCCAAATATTCTGCTGACATGGCCAAACAAAAAGAGTTTGAATAAGATTTTAATTATCTAAGAGAAAAATGTATAAAAAAAATCATTCTGTTGGAAGATTTACCTGCATTCATCTGAGTAAAAGACATAAATTGATGTTTAAGAAATGGGATTTCCTGTAATCATTGTGGTTTGAGTGGTTTTTGCAAATAGTTCATATGTAGTCTAAATACTCAGTTTTGACACTTTCTGATAAAACTCTGCTTTTATAAAGAACATTTCTTGTTAGAAAATTGTAATAATTAAGCAAGGAGGAATTTTAATATGAAGAATAAAATGTGTGAGACTGCTCTTTTCTGTATTGAGGGAGAGATTGTTGGCTTAGATTTTTCTTCACTATGCTGATTAATTCCGATAATCTTCATTACAGTCTATGTCAGTTTTTCAGAAAAGTTATAATTTTAGGTACATAGATAGATAAATAGATACAATTTGGATACTACATGGGAGGTTTCTGGGAACAGTAAAACATTATTTAATCTCCTATTTATTTTTCCTTAATACATTTTTTTTAGCTATTTTTTTCTTAAAATCCTAGAAGAACAAAAATGAAGTGAGATGAAAGTTAAACAGGTTTTCTTGTAAGACATATCTGTTTAAGGATTAAGAGGTGGATTTGCAGAAGATTTAGGCATCTGAATTTAAAATGTGTAGACAAGAAAGTTCTTGCCAGTGAACTTCTTCATAGAAAATACATGGTGGAGCAGGCCATGTAGCTCCTGACCTTTCTTTTCCGGATGATCATAAATCACTGTGAAGTTAGAGAGTAATGAATTCTTTTGTCTCCCATGTGTATTTGCTGTACAAATTGAAATACTTTGAAGGGATGAGATTGAGAGAATTTCTGACTATTCTGTCCCAGCATAGTCTGTGATATATCTCATGGTTACATTCAAAAGAAACACAGAGTCAGGTAGCGTTAGGCAGTAATGTTATACCTTGGGGTGTTACCCTGTGTGCGGACCACTGCTGCCATCTTGTGAAGAAGACTTTCTTCCAGTATAGGGTTCAGACTTATGAACCCTGATTGTAATCTCTCAGAGACAGCTTCTTATTTGTAGCTCAAGGCCATCTACATCAAGAGGGAGACGTACTGACAACATAAACTTATCTTGGTTGTAGAACATGTCATCAGGGTCATACTAGAAATGTTATAAAGAGTTAGATGTGAAAAGTAACTGGCACACTAAATCGTAGCTGCAATTGTTTATTGGGAAATAAGTTAGCTTTTAGATGAGTAAAATTTAAGGAACTTCCTTGTGTACAATGATGTCTAAGATTGTACTTTCATGATCACTTTAAGCAAAGGTAACTGCTGAACACTGCCCTGGTCATGCATCCCCATGATTTCGCTTAAGATGGGTCAAACACTATCTGGTTGCAGTTTCCAACAGATAAGGAATTGCATGCTTGAGAAATACTCCAGAAAAAAAGCCATTAATCAGCAGGTGGAGGTGATGCCTGTTCTGACTCACCACCTGGGAGTGCAGGCACTGATGGCAGAATAGCAGGAGTGCACAGCTAGAGGTGGAAAGAGATAATGGAAGATCCTTCTACAAGGGCAACACACACTTGAGTTTTTTCAAAATGACCATGAAACCACAATCCAAAGATTGTTTCACAGCCAATCTGTCATTTAGTGAACCGAGTTGTAATGCTCCTTGGGAGTGACTTGTTTGGTAGTGTTGATTTTGGACCAAGAAGGGCAGGAGTGTTAGTTTGACAAAGGTTTCATGAATTAGTATTAAAACCTTACAAAGATTTACTGTTACTTATACTTTGCAGTGTCCAAGAACACTACATGACCAAGAACAGCATTTTAGCATACCCTGAAAAGTGCTATCACTCTTCATAGATAATAGTTAGGAATAGAGGCTACCAGAAAGGAATAGGAAGGGAGGTTTAAAGTATGTGTAGAAATAACCAGTCCATTCAGATCTAACATTAAATTTCTATGTTTAAGTCATTTAAGAGCTGGTACAAGATACCAGATGTTGAACAAAGCTGAAATAATTTTCTTTTACAATAACAGTAACACTTTAAATAACAAGAAAAAAACCCTCAATGCATTGAGAAAAGCCTTTTATTCCTGGAAAATATCTTCTGTTTTCATTGTTGAGGTTACTATCTGCAGTCAGGTTGGAATGCTGTATAAACTTCTATGGGGTTGAGGGGGAAATTTAATCTTCTTCTTGTACCTAATTCATCTGGTTTGAGATGCAACTTTGTAAAATTAGCCCAAGTTACTGGATCTTCTGGTTAATGTACAATGAATTCAGTTCAGATTACAAACTTTGTAATGCAACTGTTGCAGTCATTTCAGTTGAAAACTGCCTTCTCAGTAAACACATGCAATAAAATATACTCACGATATCAACATCTCGAAAAGTAAGACTGAAGTGCTGCAAAAAACTAGAAACAGTTTTATGTATTTCCTCATGTGGTTTATTCTATTCACTTCTGCAGAACTTTAGATAAGGCTGTAGTAATGTCTAAGTTTACCTAAAAGCCTTTGGTGTATATTTACATGTAACATTTTTAACTGTGTCTTTAATGGCATAAATCATTACAAAAATAATATCATTGCCATTACCAGAACAATGTTAAACTTGCAACAAAATATTTTGATGCAGACATTTTTGCAAAACCTAAGAACAAGATTTCTATAAACTTTCAGGTTTATCTTCAATTTTATGCTTTGAAATCTTTTCAGAGAATGTGAAAATCTATCAATCAACGTCTAAAAGAAAATATTAATCATTAGAGTGTTTTTAATTAATAAAACCCCTTTTTTGGTAGTTAGCATTCAGCTTTGATAATCTCCAGGGTTTTGTTGTTTGGGTTTTTTTTTCTGTGCAGCAGTAAAATCCAAATAATTAAACATTCAAAATAATAGCACATTCATTACAGTTGAAAAACAGCTGTTGATTGTAGGTACAAAAAATGACAGAATATTCATGTATATAAACTCTTTCTTTAATTTCTGTAATGTAGTAATTAAATTGCTTAACAAGGTACTTTCTTCAAATAAGTAGTACTGGAGCTGTTCCTTATTTTCATGTTGTGGTTTTTTGTTTTGGTTTTTTTTCCTGGGTAAGACAGAGGATGAAAGAGTCATCGTTCTATTCCCTGTGCCTATCCATGTGGCAACTCCCACAGGAATTTGTCAGACTTCAAGTTAGCCAGGAAGAGTTCCTATGTATGAAAGCGCTGTTACTTCTCAATACAAGTAGGTTCTTTGATTTCTGTTTTTTCACTAGGAAGAGTTTTGAACCATGTTGTTTAACTTGACAGTTGCTAAGCTCTCTGGCTTAACCAATTAAAACTTCTGTAGGAGGAATGTTAGTATTCCAAGGCCTACGAATATTTTTTCTCGTGTTTATAAGGAACAAATAATTTGTGATTCATTCTTGGTTTTCATTTTCAAACCAAGTGTGCAGTATTTCTACCTGGAAGCTCTTCAGCTTAAATGACTCTATACAGGTTAAAAAAACCTTACAAGCATTAGAAATATATTGAAAAATATTTAATAATTTGTCAGAACTGAGGACTTTATCTTGGCCAAGAACTTAAAGCATGCTTTCTCGAAAGAATTAGGGAGGTGGACATGGCAAACTAACATGTATTTAACCTCTTGTAGTTATAAATAGGTTAAGTTTAGAACAAATATAAACCTATGGAAATGTTTCTCTTTGGGTTGTTTCTCTAGAACAAAAGTCGTGGTCACTTTTAATCATACACATTTTTTAAAGCATCCAGCATATGGCTGCATTCCCCTTTAAATGGGAAATGTGGTATTTGATGAAGGTATCTTCCAGCCTTTTCTAAAATACTAAAGTGTACATCTGCTGAGGCCATAATTGTTAGTTATGAATCTAGAAATGGAAAGTTTTTAAATGGTGCAGGTGCTATTAGAAATGAGAATAAGCACCTCTGAGAAATATAACTGGAAAAATATTGAAGTTTGCAATGTAGACACACTTATGGAGTCAGAGGAGAGCTGTGCAAACCCTGCATAACCTGCTTGTTCATTGTAAAAGATAAGGAACTAAATTTGATTCCCTCTTAAGCTGGACTTGGCAGCATGCTAAAACAGCCCTTGGTCTCAGCAGACCATAAATGGTGAAGATTAAATTTAGCTCATATGAACATTAAAAATACTAAAATAATAGTAAAATACCATATACTCTGCTAAAGCAATAAAAATAATGTGGACAAAAATCCACATTGATATAAATCCAGTTGCTTTTTTGAATTCTGAATGCATTCTTAGTTTAAATGTTTTCCATCTTGTTTTCATTACAAAGGAATTCCCTTGCCTATCATCTCAATCTTAGAGGGAAGTTTTAAATTCCAGTGAAATCTAGATCCACTTGTGATGTTCCAGCTGTCCATTTCTGTCCCAGAAGGTTCAAAGCAAATTAAAGAAGCATTACAATGGTCCAATCCCTGTCATATATGTGTGCATTAGTTTAACAGTATTCATCAAACTACCATTCTTTATCAATTGCATTGCACTCAGAAATTAATTTTTAAGATGATTTGTTTATATATATATGCAAGAAATTAGTTATAAAGAAAAAAAAAGAAAGTATTTCTACCTGTGCTGATGAGCTTTGCTTTTTGTTCTCTCCTGCACTTATTGTCTTGTAGGAAAAAACAGTTTATCAGATCTTTGGGAAAAGGAACACACCTAACCGTTGTTGCTGAGACATTTAGTAAACATTTGGTACTGTATAAATACAATTCCACAAAACTCGTTTCAAAAAAACATATAACCTCATTGTTGCTGTTAAGTGTTTTTTAAGACTACTTTTATTTTAGCCATGATATTCATCTTAATCCTCTTCAAATGTGAAAGTATGGCCATTTCAAGCTTTCATATACTAACAGTAAATCAAATTTGAACTTCTAGTCTCTCATTCTGTCTTCTGTTTGATTTATTATTTAGATGAACTCTTTTTTACTTTTTCTATCATTTTGAAGAAGCAGTAATTTGCATTAAACACAACTAAATGTCAGTTTAATACATTTCTAATTCTGAATGCCTCCCCAGCCTACTTTTTAACATTATTTTTGATTTTACAGTTTTTCCATAGAGTTTGCTGTGACTTAGGGGTATTCTGTATATTGTACTTGTGACAGTTTTAAAGATGTCTTGAAAGCAGAATTAGTCTTTGCCAATATGGACGAACATTTTTATTTTCTGCAGTTGTTTCCATTTTACAGTCCTTGTTTACTATATGTAACATGCTGTATTGTAGCAGTGCCCCATAAGTTCTAAACAGGGCTTTATTTTGTAGGTGCCATGTACAACTGGGAACTAGTGCTATGAATAGTTCACAAATACTATGATTTAAGAAAGTAGACCTATACCAAAAAGAGAGAAATAAGCATATAGTAAGTTCAGTTCTAGCTCAAACACTTTCCAGACTTTGATTTAGAGGAATTGCAAAATCTTGTTGCATAAGATTTTGGCTGGGTTCTTGCCACTGGATAAAAGCATCCGCATTCTTTACATATGTTCAGAGGGAAGGAACGTTTGAGCTACCTGTGCTTAAGTTGCATTTATGCATGTAACATTGTAATTCTTCACTCAAATAAATAGCTTAGTGGAACTTCTTGTGATTAGACAGGAATGTGACCGTGCTTTTGCAGAATTCTAGGGTAGCAAGCCATTCACCGCTGGAAGAGATCTTTTAACTTAGTTCACAAGGGAAATATAAGGACTAAATTGCTGGTTTATAGATATAAGTCAAGGATATCATCCACCTAACCCTAAATTCCATCTGAATGTCAGTTTATGTGAAAAAGATTTCCTAGATGTCTGTAAATGTGCTGCTAAGACATACCCAGAACCATCCAGGCTTTGAAAATCAAGCTATTCTTTTTCCATGACTCAACTTTCACCCACTGTGAGTATTCCTGCCTGTATTATACCTAAGCACGTTGCATTTTCTACAAGCCAAAACTTGTCCCTTCCATTCAGACCCTTGATGCAGATGTGACAACCACACTTTCAGATACCTCCTTTGCCTATCTGGACTTGAGAGGCCATACTGAGTCGAACCAAAAGCCCACCTCATCTAGCATTTCATCTCCATCAGCTGCCAAAAAAAACCCTAACATGGCATTCCTAAAAGCTGGACTATTCTTAGGTATAGTGTTATAAACGTGCTTTCTGTAGAAGCAGTCACAATTTCTATTCTTTATTTTTATTCTTGTTTGACTTCTGTTTTAGTTAGGAGTCAGACCCTGACTTCCATAGCCCAGTTCGGTGCTTAGACACTTGTCTTTAAAGTAAACTTGCTATTTTCTGTATGTGTGTCTCCCTCCTTCCCCCAGACATACAGTTGTCTGTGGGGACACTGAACAAGAGACAATCTATCTTGGCAAACAGGATCGTTTCCTCTCTTGGGCAGTCTCCTCCAAAATAGGAGACTTCCACTTAACTCACGTAGAACAGAGACATGAACTTCTGCCTTGTCAGTTCTCTCTGGACTTGGGGTGGTGGAATTTTAATTCTAATATGTTTGCCTGAAGTGTCTCCTTTTCCCTTATGTTTTTCTGAGGAACCAGACATGACCTAGGCAACTGATTTCAGAACAGGGTCTATGAGTTCTGAATGGAGAGCAGTGTTGCTGTCAGTGCAGGGTTTGCTATCTAACTCTTTTTCTGGGAATAGCTTTATGTCTGACCCTTGTGCGGCTGTCTCCTTTTTGGGTGGCTTCTGGTTTAAGGATTGCATTCCTAGATATCTAACAATACAGTGTATTGTACAGAGAGGCAGCACACACATGTATTTATGTTTTAATTCCAGAAAGCGAGAAATCACCTGAAAGTTAGGTGTTACTGTATTGAATAAGTCAATATCATTATGGACCAATTTTTTTTTTTTTTTTTTTCCCAAATGAAATCTGTTGTGGCCCTATATTAGTCATGGTCTGATACAAGTTTGAAATGTTCTAGATACCTAGATAACTATCAGAGGATTTATTTAACTGAGCTAGTCCCCATGACATTCTTTTAGAGTCCATGGAGAAAAATAAGCATCTCTAAATTTCTTTTTAAGGATACTTCTAAAACAGTGAGCATTCCTTGTGCCCAAGATTTGCCTGGTTTTTTTCCCACTAAAACTACAGGCAGCTGTGGTAACTAGCCTAGATGGAGATGCCTGTACTGTAAAATGTCTATAAAGTTTGGTGAGGTGAATCCTTCGCTTCATGCTTGCTGTCAGAATACGAAATGTTAAATGTGATGTTACAGTACGAATTGTCATTGGCAAGAGAGAAAGGGGAATAAATTTAACAGCTTTTTCAAAAAAAGCATGTTCGAAACAAGACCACAATTTACTGTATGATTATTAGAGTGAAGCAAGGGTTCACATTTGATTGCCAGATGGGAATAATTTTTAGAGTTTCATTTCTTAAAGTTTTTAATTTCTTAATTGCCTTTGACAACAGTAATTATAAGACTTGTGTATTACACATCACCATGCCAGGAAAGTAAAGTCTAGAGCTTGCACTGTTTCATTATAATGCTACCAACACTTATCATCGGTGATCAAATATGGTCTTATCACAGTCTAAACTAACAGGTTTATTTCTCAATGTTCTCTCCATGTCCTTATTTCCATCCTCATGGCTCACCTTTAAGAGAAGAGTGAGTTCAACCATTTACTCCTCCTTGCTAATTTCTCTGAAAAGCTGCTCATATGTAAGACTCTGATAGTGCATCTATTCTATTTAGTGAAAGAAGTCCAAACAGAAGGCCTGAACACTGGATGCTTTGCTGTCTACACTACTTGATAGTTGTTAGTTCATTTCTTGACTCCATTTTGAAGCCCCAGCTCCATCTAGATCTCTCTACCATAAATCTGCTATGAAGAGACATGATGTCCCTCATCAGTGTAAACATGAGTCAGTCCATAACATCTTTCTTCAAATATAGAAGTGGTTCTTTGGGCCATTTTCAGCAGTGTTGTGGTTTAACCCCAGCTACTAGGGGTTTATCCCCTATACAGGTTTAACCCCTGTAGCACCTACTAGGAAGAGAATTCTATCCCAGTCAAAACCAGGAGAAGCAGGCAGGTGTCTGCTGAAGCTTAGGGCTATTTTTAGACATCAGCAATTAGCAGAATTGTCTGATTGTTGCTGGTATATCCTTTAGACTAACTCTATCACTGTTTCTGGAGTAACCTTTGAACAAGAAGAAGTATCTGAAGTACAATAATGAATTGCACTGCACAGCCTGAAATACTATTAATTGTTCCTGTACTTTAAATTTCTCTCATTGCCTTCAGAATAAATTGCAACACAAGTGTTACTTTCTTTTTAGTTCCTTTGGAAGGTCTAAGAAGCCAAAGCCAATTTGATGAGATGAGAACGAGTTACATTAGAGAACTGGTGAAGGCAATTGGTTTGCGCCAGAAAGGCGTTGTGGCCAACTCGCAGCGTTTCTATCAGCTTACAAAACTGATGGATTCCATGCATGATGTAAGTTTACTTGTTAATGCGTTTTGATTTTTATGTAAGAAGGGACTTCTTCTTAAAAGTAATTTTATGGAAAGTGGCTAATCAGTATTTCTAAACAACGAAAGAACCCCCCTACATTTTTCACTTAGTGTGTATATTTGCATGAATAGATAGCTGTATATTCATCATGGATATATACTGTGTATATATTATATGGTAGACAAGATTCAAGTATTTGAGAAATATGCATTGAATGCTACCATTTTGTTTCATTATTTCTGTAGCGTAGCTAGTACAGTTATGGGTTTTGGTAGGGGACAGCATGTGTATGTGTTTGTACATGTTGATGAAAATATTTAAATAATTCAAAGAATAGGCAATTCAAATTGCAAAGTCAGGCTAAGAATTAGAGAAAGACAATCAAGTTTTGCAACTTAATTCAACTACTTTTATGTATATATTCTATACCATTTTTTTCAGTATCTGTCTGTGTTTGGGAATTGAGTAATCTTTGAGAGCTTCTAGGAAGAATGCTTCTGAGTTTGGTGTTGGTGGTGAGGAGCTCACAAGAAGTTCAGGGAAGGATGGGTCTTTGCATGTTTGTATTCTTCACTCAGCAAATCTGCATTTTATTTTAATTGTTCATGAATAAATTCATTTATTCATCTAAAACCTGTAATTGTCACTAATTCCTCCCTCTGATGGGGGAAAACCCCACATCCTTTGAGAATCCCATTTATGGGAGTTGAGAGGTAACAATATTGATAATTCTGTGGCTCACCAGGTGGTCTGGAGTCTTGTAATCCACGGTACAAACCTCTCCATCAGCTTCTGCTGTCTACAGAACTTACATTCACCATTAGCTATTACATCATCTCAGATACCAGCAAAACAAGAATGAGACAAATATGAAAAGCATCCTTACAAGTGAAGGTAGACAATTCTGAAGGAAGGATATGGAGCTTAACTTTAAGTATGTACTTGTAGTCAGACTGCAGTCATCACTTGGGACTGTCAGTGCTAAACCCTTCCCTGCATTAGCTTTATAATGTTGATATATTCAAACTACAGAGAAACGGATAAAGGACAAGAATTTATGAATATATTAAAATATGACAAATTTTGCTAGTCACTAAAAATGATACTCAAATTCTCTAACAATGTAGGAAAACTTGTTATCTTGCAATAACAAGTCCTGGCTGGTATACTACTCATAGTAGCCCTTGCTCAAGGAACTTGTTTGGATCAGTCTTGCTTAGGATAAAAGGTCTTCCTGACTTACCTGAAGTAGTAATTTGCAACCTGAGAGTCACAGCATCTAGAGGAAAATTTGGAGTTTTCCTCTCTGACTGTAGAGTCAATATCTTTATTTCAAATGCTTAAAGTAAAATAGTCTCAGTGGTAGTGAGCAAGGCTTGCTGCAAAATATCCAGCAAGGTGATGGTTAGGGTAATGTTTGGTCCATGAAGTATCTATCTTTGTTCAAGTGCCTATTTGGGGCTGATACAGTGATGGGAGATACAAGGAAAAGATAGGTCGTCACACTGGGGAGACTGCGTGTCGTTAAAGCCTAAGGTAGGAGAAATAGTATGATATTTCACAATGTAAAGGTCACAGGTCTTAAAGAAAAACTTCTCTAAGACTGGAACTTCTGAGAGAGAATAGAAGAGGTAAAACAGTAACAGCTGCTTTCAAGGCATGAGGAGCTATGGTGTTTAATGTTTGTGGCATACCCAGATATGGTCATAATCAGAAAAGCTCGCAGGTAAACAGTAAATGCTGTCCCTCAGAGCAGTGTTTGAATAGCATATAGTGATCAAGGCACTAAGACATGCTGAATGTGAGAATAAAATGAAAGATTGAGTATTTGTTTAGTAATTGCCATTGTTCATGGCGCATGTCGTGAGGATGATACTTTATAATATCAGTAAGGCACTGTTTTTATATGACATTTAGCTATGTTTAGTTTATGATTTTTGCCACGGGACGATATTTTGATAGGGAATGACAAACACCCTCATTATTGATTCAGGGAACGACAGAGAAAGGTATATAATGATGTCAGCTGATGGATGTATGAGATAAGTGATTGACAGCATGCTTACCTGGCTGATTACTGTTATCTTGATTTATCATGTTTGTATTTTGTTAAATCCAGCTAGTGAAACAGCTCCATCTCTTCTGTCTGAACACATTTCTCCAGTCCCGTGCACTGAGTGTTGAATTCCCCGAGATGATGTCAGAGGTGATTGCTGCCCAGCTACCCAAGATTCTGGCAGGGATGGTGAAACCTCTTCTCTTTCACAAAAAGTGAAATGTCTTTTCTCTTATCATAGAGATGATTTCTGGGTCATTTTTTGTTTATTTTGGTCAAGATTTTGCAATGTCAAGACTTCAGTATATTTGTCATACTTACCCTGCCTACTGCTTTATACATGTAACATACACAAGCCATTTAAGCTCGATGTACGTATTGTGAGTTCCTGATTCCTTAACTGCAAAAATCACAACAGTCATAAGAAACATTTTGTAAACTTGGCTAGATTGCTTTTTAGATATGCATAAGAGCGACAATGAATAGAGTTCTCAGATTTCTAAGAGCAGTTATCTTACACATTTTTCTTACATACTATATGCTCTCAAATTTCTGACATGGTGTAAACTTTTTACTTTAATACACTGTGTGCATGGCTACATCTGGGCATATGTGTAATACAAGATTTTGGAGGAATTAAAATAAATATTGCCCAGATTTGCTCACAGATATTTCACTTTTTATTAACTAATCTGCCTCACAGAAATATCCTTTCAAAGTCAGCTGTCCAGGATTACCTAGATGTTGCTCACCTTCATGAGTAACTAAAGTGTTAGGCACAAAGTATACATTCATACTCTTGTCTGTGCTCATACTGCATTGAAACTCTGAGTTCAGTATGCTGTTTTCTGCACCATTCAGTGTCGCTCTCCTTCAAAAATACAAAAGCTTAGTAAAATTTCAGTGTATTTTACAACAGAAGTAATGTATATGCAAACCTGCTAAGCTTTGGTTCGTGTTATTTTTCCTTAAAAGTTCAGCAGTTACTAAAGCTAAATCACTTGGCTGTAATCCTAAATTCATCAGCTTCAAAATTCTGTATTTCAGAAGCTTAAAGTAGAGATGTTTTCACTGACTACAACTCTTAATAATCTTAATGTTTTGAATTCCAATGCTGAATACTCAAACAGCTATTAACATCAAATTATAGTGAGATTAAGTGCAAAAAAGAAAGGGAAAAGATGACTACAAACATTTGGATACACATCAGGCTCATTTCAGTGCTATTTAGTGGAGCTACGTATTTTATGTTTTAAAGGCATGCCATTATAATTGGGGTAACTGTAAAAGAGGAATTGGGCTATATTAGCTTTATACATTAAAGAAGCATGTAATGTTTTACCATGGAACTAATATTTGACTGAAAAAATGTGGTGGTGTTTGTTCCTTTGATGTGGATATGAAGCAGCTCATGCATTTAAGGCAGTAAGCTGTTGATATATTCAAACAACAGAGAAACAGATAAAGCACAGAATTTATGAATCTATTAAAATACAACAAATTTTGCTAGTCACTAAAAATTATACTCAAATTCTCTAACAATTTAGGAAATCACAGAATCACAGAAGGGTTGAGGTTGGAAGGGACCACTGGAAGTCATCTAGTCCAACCTGGGCAACCTATTCCAACGCTCAGTCACCCTCACAGTAAAGAAGTTCTTACTCATGTTCAGGTGGAACTTCCTGTAGTTTAGTTTATGCCCGAAATGGCGAGTCTTAGTTGGGTACTTGCTGGCCATATGGTTTTGCTTTTCCCTGTTCCATGTTGGATGCATCCATCGTGTAATAGCATACTATTGATGATGTGTAGGTTCATTTTCATAGACATCATAACCTTGTCACCTGAACAAAGGCCCATGGGTCATAAGATTAAATCAGGGTGCTCCTCATTAAAAGTATAAGTGTTGTTACTTGTTCATAAAAGTTATGTTCTGTTCTTTAAAAAAATGTGGACAAGTAACAACTAAAGGTATATTTAAAGGTGTCTTTACTGTTTGTTCTTTCGTAAAGCCAATGGGGAAGAAGCTACATCACATCTGGGGATAAAAATGTTTCTGAGATTCCCACATAGTAGTACAAAACCCACTGGAATTGGTGTGAAGATGCGGCCCTGGATAAAATGGTATAAGCATAATATTGTGTTAGGTGACTAGGTTCATCATTGCTAACTGCCCAAAGACAAACAATTTATTTCATATTCAATACAGTCTGACTTTTAACTGTGATCCTTAAAGCAATTATGTTTTAATAAATTACACAAAAATCTTTATTTCTACATCTTGAAGTTTTGTTTTCTTTATTTTTCTTTGTATTTGGATTCAGTAATTGTGGAGCTTAGTGTCCATTTCAACTATTCCACTTTTGTGTAGCAACAATATTTTCATGCATTCTTTGTGAATTTAAGCATTGCCACATAATTTACCATTGAATAAACAGACTGTTTATGTTACTGTTTATATTAAACTGTTAACAGAAACTTCCCACACTAAATATTATTCTTCAACACCCTAACTGTGAAATTAGAAAACAGAGTAGGCAGTGTGTTTGCCCTGGATCAGCCTCCATCTGCCTTTTATTCAATCCCTCAAATTTGTTCCAAGTGGCTGCCGTGTCACCATGTCCCATAAATATGGCAGATTAGTTTGAATTGCTCTGTATTTGTCTCAAAGGCATAATCAAAAAGGAAAAAAAGACGCCTTTGGGGAATAGATAACAAAGGTTAAAAACATTTTCAAATTGTATTTCTTAAAGATCTCTAACTCACAGTAAAAATTCCCAGAACTTTATGGTCATGATAAATGCACTGCAAAAAACAACATGTTTGGCTAAATGTGGCTCTGTATGAATTTGTAAATAAGTCCTGTGTTCATTATGTGATTGTCTGAAATACAAAAAAAAAGTTTTAATTTGAAATACAAAAAAAAAGTTTCCAGCATTGAGCCCAGTTTATAAAATTGCCTTTAGTCTCTGTTTTTATACCATCATTTGCCCTGGATTACACAGACACCATTAACACTGATGGAGATACAAGATTGCTTCCTTCCTTCCCTATAGAAACTGCAGGTACTGTGCCTTTTTATCACTGCAGCAAGGTCCAAAGAGCCATCAGCAAACTAGGTTTTTTCTTTCAGAGAGTATGAGGCTTTTTAGTTGCTTGCATTTCTCTGCATTAATATTTTTTTCAAGATCAAGGTATTGTTTGTCCTGAGCTTTACAAATAGGTCCAAATAAAACATCTTGTAGTGCTTAATATACTGACCAAGGCATAACAATTCTGGACCTTCTTATGTTGCATTTTACACACTAGAAATCAGAGGTTTTGGTAAACGGACTTCTTTGTTTTCTCACATCTACGATGTCCCTGAGGACATTTTAAAGGTATGAGACCTGTTGTACTAATTAGAAAGCTTTCTATCATCTTCTTCACATTGCAGACATAACTTTTTGTCTGAGCTATCACTACAAGCTATCACTATCATCTTACACTAAAAGTAATGCAGGCCCACGCCTGAGGCCAAGCCTCTCCTGTTCTCTGCAGTTTAGGTATTTTTGACCCAAGGTGTTCAGCATTGCCTTATGCTAGCACTTCAGTGAAGCAAACCGACCAGCCCATGAAGTAAACCATTTCCTCTGAGCTCTGCTGTTGATATTCAGCTTTTGTAGGGGCATTGCGTTTATAGTTTTTAAAGACTTGTGGAGGTTGAAGTGCCCGGCAGTGGCAGCCCAGCTGTGTTTGGAGAGCTGTGACATCATTGCATGGCAGAGAAGAGGAGACCTCCAGCCCCAGCAAGCTGTTCTGCTCTTTCACACGAAGTTGTTCACAGCTGTACCTGCTGTGCTCAAAGAAACACAAAAGGTCAAACACTTGGCTCATGTTTGCGAAGATCTTAGCTGGATCGACAGTACTGACCGGCCTTTAAGAAGGGGGAATGTGACTTCATTAACACCTCGTTCATGTAGCCTGAGAAATTAAATCAATTTCATGGCACTTCAGAATGGTCTGGTTGTATG
Organism: Strigops habroptila; assembly: GCF_004027225.2. Classification (NCBI taxonomy): domain Eukaryota; kingdom Metazoa; phylum Chordata; class Aves; order Psittaciformes; family Psittacidae; genus Strigops; species Strigops habroptila. The sequence continues at coordinate 109,743,473 of NC_044278.2, forward strand.
TATGGAGCTTAGGTAGTTTTGAATTACAGCTGTTCCTCCAGCTGCACTGCAGTTAGGTTTTCTTGGGTAGTATGTACAGTAGAGAAGCTGAGAGTTCAGTTTGCATTTTCTGACCAGTCAATGCTTCATTAGTACCTTACAGGTTTTTTAGTTGGTTTGTTTGTTTTTCTTTTGAAGTACAGTAACACTTTTCTCTCAGTCATCTTTATTGGGAAGGTCAGCTGCTTTCCTGTGTTTCTACCTAAACCCAAATATTATCAGTGACTTAACAGTAGCATGAACACTGACAGCCTCCTGTATCCTCCTGTACACTCCTGCCTGCACAAACTTGTGATTAGTTTATCCCCAAATCAGAATGAGGGGGCTGTACTCCAGCCATGCAGCAGTGCAACTCCAAGTACACACGTCTTGCCTTACATGCCGTTTGTGGCACGCTGACCTTTCTTTCCTTCCTCTAAGCCAGCTTGCAGCCACAGAGCTCACATCCAAAGCCCTCCCAGCTTTCCATGGCTCAAGAGCCTGTGTACACCCTGCCAGGCTGGACTGTCAGCGTTGCTGGATTTACTGGTTTGTACTGCTTTGTGTCATGGTGACCTGACTCAAACAGAGGGTTTGGTTTTAATTTAGTTCTCTTTTCTCTGTTGGAAGTCAAAAAGGGAAAAAAGTAATATTTTAGGTGATTTTTGTTCTAAAATTTATGAGCTTTTTTTCCAATGAATGCTATTAATTAATTAAATTGATGTTATTTGCATGCAGAATGGTGCTGTAGCTTCTCATGCTCAGACAGAAACATGCACTAAAAGGTGACTGCATGGATAACTCTAATCAAGTTAAAATTTACCTGGCTGTTTACCTGAAAGACTAAACAATCCTCAGAAAATAATCCCTCAGTGCTGTTGAAACAAATGCAGCAGTTGCATAACTTCAAGTACATGAGCAGCACTGCTCTCTTCATGTATTTCTTCACTCACATTTAGGCATTTTTTTCCTGGGTTGGGCCCACAGTGCTGTGTATGATAAAGGATATCAAGGAGTGGTGAGCTTTCATTTAATTCTAATTTATCATTTAAAACTGGCAACATTTCAGTTTCTTGCCAGTGTGTGGTATGCTTATTATAAAAATACCACCACAAGTCTTCTAGCCATAGATCATGGTTTTCTGACCATGAAAACTAAATTACCCTTTCACCTCTACACATACAATAGTTCCACCAACTTTACATTCAAGCATATCTGCGAGGAAGTTCTCACAGTGTCATTTAAATAGTCTCACTCTATTGCATTTTCCCACAGCTCAATTTGAATATCCACCCAGCCGGTTTAGTGCTAAAATCTCCTATGTTGAGGAAAAAGAAATAGATAATTGACAGCAATCTAGAACTCTGCATGAGTGAACTCCACAACTGTACTTTCAAACAAGGGGCTGGATTGGTTGAAAAGCATCTAGGGAGCATAATAAATACCTTTGCCATCAAGTCAGAAATAAGTAGGAAGAGCAGTGCAGAGACACTGGTGTTACACAGGTGAGACTTACATGAACATCGCCATAGGTTGCTCATTCCATCTTGTAGTTTTCACATATACCTGTTTTTCATATACTACATAAAAAGAGAGTAATGATTTTATACTTCCTGCCCTGTATTGTTGGTTTATGTCCAGTGTGAGACTCAAATCTGCAATACCTGCAGTTGAGAACAATGTTCTCATCATAGCGCTTGTCAAAAACCCCTGATTTATTTCAGCAGGTCCATTGTGGCTGTAAGGAGTGTGAATAAGGAAAGCACCAGATACGGCAGTGTGTGTTCAGAAAGGTGTGTACATGCTTTTACTTAAGAGTACTTGGAAAAGAAACACCCAGCTACCTGCAATCACTATATAGTTTTAAAAGTAAATTTTGTTTCAAAGGAATATATGATTATATTATACAGTGCCTGAATAAGGATGACTGTATACTAAAATCTAATAATCTGTTTCCAAAACAGGGAGCTCCAAGGAGTCTTATATAATCTTTGAAAACCATAAAGCCATAAACTTTATAAATTCCCCAAAATGGACACATCTATTTAAAAGGCAGTTGACTGCAGCTATTACCAAATGTATATAAATGTAAAGTTAAAGCCATTGCTATGAATAATAGCGTTAGTACTTTTTTTTGACAGCTGAGGAACACTGTGCATGCAGGGCTGAAATACCCAGTTTAAGATCACTCACATGGGAACACAGGCAGATGCTGTTACACTGGCGCCCCTGCACCCTGCTCGAGCCATGGCCAATTCACAATAATTTTACACAAAAGCATCGGCATTGGGTTTGCTCTGAGAAGTGGTTGTATTTGTACATTTTGTATTTGAAATTTGTATATTTCAAATACAAGCTACAGCCACGCTGTATTTGACTGGGAGACAGAAACGGCCACTCTTTCTGAAGCTTCATAATACAGGTCATGTGTCTATTTATCTGATCACAAAGCAAGGTTATAAACACCTCACATTAAAAGCCAATAAAAACTCAAACCTCTGAAATTCTGAAAATAGTACATTAGCAAGATTTTCATTTAAAGTACCCTTAAAGCCTTCCCTGAAGACAGCCATAAATGTTAAGAAAAACTACAATGATAGAGAAAAGCACAACCTAAGGGTTAAAAACCTCTTGCAGTTCATGATCTCTTGCAGTTTCTGAATTTCAGACAACTTCTACATCCCATGTCCCACATTTGTAAAACGTTTACTCTCCCCTCCTTCCACTGCCTTTAACACACTTTCTTTCCCAAGGGTTAGTTGGATGTTTAAGGCATTAGCACTTTGTAGAAGTTTCGTAATTCTCGATGGAAAAATTCGGTAGAAAGCCAAATAATCCCTAACTTGGAGACACACTACTTGTATTTCTCTGTATTTAACATTCAAGATCATGGACGTAATTTACAGTTTGTTGCTAATGTTTTTATTTTTTTAAAAAAGACACTTGTGTAAGATTTCTGTATTTTCCTCTTGTGAGAAGAACCTGCATCTGTATTTTTGTACATCTGAAATAATAGCTTTCTAGTATTTTTATAAATGTGTTGTCTAGCTACATTGTGTCATGTCCAGTAAATTCAAGATGTGCTTACTTTGTAGTAGTGTATGAGAAGTATGTATGAGAAGTGTCTAAGTCCCCAGTTACCACAAACTGGCACCATGCTGTCACTGGACACGGCTCTGCAGTCCCCACCACCAGGCTGGTGGAGCCACTTGTGCTTGCAGCCCTGTGAGGCAGCAGCCAAAGCCCAATTTAAATTTGATTACTATGGCAGCTCCAGGTTAGAGGCAACACATACTGCTTATTTACTGTATTTAAACCTATATGGCCGAGGGGAGGGAATTATTTTCCATTTTGTTTTCAATTCAAACCTTCTACAAGGCTCAAAGAAGAGAGACAATAATATTCTCTTTTATGTGTTTTTTTTTCCCGTATGTAGAAGGTAGTGATTTTAACTAAAACTACCAACTGTCAAACCACTAGTGTATAAAACCAGAAAAATAAGTTACAATACATTCCTGATCTTCCATCAGGTTACAGGTGCCATGGCACTATGCTGCCTCTCCATACCAGTAAAAAATACATCAGAGCAGAGACACAACCAGTACAGCAACATACATGCTGGGTAATCATGTATTGATATATATATATTATAGCCAGGTTTTGAGAGTAAATTATCCTTAGATGTAACAGACGCTGTCCATGAGCTCACTGCTGTGTCTGTAACAAGAACTGGGGTTGTCCTCTGTCAAAAGTGAGATCTGAGTCCCGTGGTGCCAGATGCAGTATGCTGCAGGATGCCATCCATCCTGCAATCTGCAGTTGTGGGCAAAAGGCTCTTTCCTTGCTGCTGGTACACAGACAAGTCATTGACTTGGCCTAGTGCTACCTGTTCTTGGCTGCACCAACTGGGAACATCACGTCTGGCTTTTGAGGAATTGCCTCCAGCACTTCATGGGATCCTTTCCTCACCCTTACCACGCCCCCACCCTTAACATCCTACTGCCTTCTGGCATGGTGTGCAATGGGCAAGGAGCAGGACTAGCATTCAATGAGGGCCGTGGGCACCAGGCAGAATGGCTGGGCAATGTGATGTGTTCTCCTTCAATGGGAGAGACCACCTCTTCCCCCCTCTCCTTTCAAGGGAAAACTGGCAATTCAGGTCTGGACCGGCAGTTTGAATGTCTCCCCTTGGTAAGGATGCACTTCAATGTTACCATGCTCTCAGAGAAGCATTAACTGTGCCAGTGACAATGACACTTTTCCACATTATTTCCACATAATACAGTACATCTTGAAAGTGATGTTTCAGTTTTATTTCTGAATGTCCTGGTTCTTGTGAATTGATCTCTTAGAAATTATCAGTCCTCCATGTGCACATCATGAACAGGTCGACAGCGCTGGGTTTTACGACATATATTTTTTTTTCAGATTAATTTAGTTTTAAAGCATTCGATGCAACTATACTATTAAAGAATAGTATAAGGCATTTGGTCAATGCAAAAATACATGATTTTTTAAAAGTGAAAGTTCCATTAGCAGCTAGCACACAGAAGAAAATAAACAGTTTTTGAGACACTGGAGAACTTCGAGGTGTCAGAGGTTAAGACTGTGCTCCTACTTAAATATGCATTCACTTGAGCACATTTGCACTGATGCCTTTATTTAGCTCCCAATTATTTATTCATGCAATTATGTTCCTCTGGATTGAGTGGAATGACTTCATATATATATATATTCATACACATGTCTAATGACCAAATTCAGTCTGAATGCATACCTCTTTTGCTCAAAAATGGCTTTGGGTTTTGTTTTTTTAACAGACAAGGTAATGGAAGGGTGCAACAAGCAAAATAAGGTTACTTGTTATTTGAAATGAGATGTTTAAGCCCTTTGAGACAAGGTTTTGCTTTAACCTTTAGCTAATAACAGCCAGCCTAAATGAGATGTTTTTTCATTGTAACATCACAGACTCTGTAATGATACAGATGCTACAAAGATTGACTCATCTTTGCACAGTGCAGATGAGCTGCCACTTAAACATACTAATGAGTTCATGCGATAATCATCTGCTGTGCGCAGGGAAGACAGCCCTGCTACTTTGTGATTTTCTAAGTCAAAGAAATAAGCAGTGTCAGAGATCCTGCCATGCAGAAAACCATCATTTCCTTTCACATATGTCAATAATAAAGATGCTGCAGCACTTGGAAAGGCACAAAACTGAGCCAAGGCTGAGGTGACACTATGAGGAGGTCCCCTGTCCCAAACCACCCACTGTGCTGTGATGGGTTTTGTGTTACCACTGTTTTACTCAAATGGGATGCATCCTTCAGTGGAAGGCTGACCCGAATGAGGGCCTTGGGAATTATGAAAAGCAAAGATCTGTGTTCCTGCTGCATTCAGGAGAGGAGCTGTTTGTAGAGATCTTGTCCTGGGTTACAGCTGGACCCAGGACAAGATGCACACAAATAACATCATGATAAAGAAACACCCTTTCTTGATTTTCCCTCTGGATAAAAACTATCCAGCAAAGCTAATTATGTTAGCTAAAATCCACAAGAGCATTCACCCGAGTTTCTCATGCTGATGCACTTACAGATATCTGAACGTTTGGCTTCCCAGATCATTTAGTCAGGAATGTTTCAAGGGATCATTTAAACAAAGATGAGAAAAAATTATTACGGAAAGGCTTCAGCAGTGGCAGAAGAAAACATTTTTGTACAACTTGGTTCTGCCTTTCTCTGAAGGTAAAATTAATTGTGTTTGGTTGTTTTGCATCATCTGGGCTACAGGGGGATAGGGAGGGCAAAGGGAAGGACCCGTTCCAAAGCAAAAAGGTGTTACAAATAACAGTGGGAAGCTGGGTGGAACACTCCTATGGCATTCACTGCCGATTTCTCAATGAAGGGCCCAGGGAGATACTTTATACTGAGCCTGTACCAGGGCAGGCAGGACATTGTGCAGAATGACGGTTTTTCCCATCCAAGATAGGAACAATGTGTCATAATTACAGAAAAGAAACAGTACTCTTCAGAACCAAACATCAGCATCCTCAACTAACAGCAACAGCAGGACAAACAAACTTAAAATGACTGTTTAACTGTGGTGTTTTGTAAGGACATATTTGCATCACCGCTGCCCAGCTCAATTTGTTTGCACCTAAATCTCTCTGAGGTCTTCTGCTGTCTACCTGCTTCCTTCAGATGGTGCCGCCAGAGCCCCTGATGTATTTTTTGGTGGGTTTTCCCTGCTGATAGGCATCCTGTTTGCTTTTTGGCAATTCAGGACTCCCAGTCGTCACCACTTTCACAGCCTCCTTTTCCAGCACTTTGTGCTCAGCTTCACAGCTCACACACACCGAAATCCTAATCTTTGTTATCTTCTTGTGAGGCCCTTGCAAACACCATTTGTTTCATTCTAGGAACCAGCTGTATCCTGTACACAGGTTAATTTATTAGGAGGAACACTCTATAGATTGACCAAGCTCAGGTTTCTTATCTTCCTTCCGCCCGGGATTGTGAATTGTCCTCTGACAGGTTTCTCATGGGGCTGCCCACCCCACACTGTCTCACCTGCTTACAGAGTGTGCTGACATTTCCCCACCATCTGGCCACATCTGCACCACAGAGCCCCCACATGAGCTTGGTTGGAGCCCATGGCTCCTGCTCCAAGCTGTGCTGTGCTGGGACAAGCTGCACACCCTCCATCCACCCCATCGACTCCACCAAGGGGCTCAGTCCCCTGCCCACCAGTGAGATGGAGCTCATGGCTACCCTAGCACAAAGCATGCCATTGCAAGTCTCATTTTGAAAATGCCCCAAATCCAGATAAGCTGCATGTTTTCCTTTCAATGTGTCTTTTTGGTAAGAATACAAAAGCAATCACCATCAACAAAAATAAATCACTGATGTTTTTCTTTCAGACAAGACTCTAATCCCTTCTAAGGGCACCCGAGAGCCATTAACAGTAATTTTAAATGAAATACACCCATGCTAAGTCTAACTAATCAGCCTCTCAATTATACTGGCAGAAAGATGTATTCCCATTACCAAAGTACTTTCAAGTGAATTAAGACTCCTTTCTGTACCGGCTGTGGAGGTCACTCAGTGTTCCCATGAATCCCCATATGTTTACATTAAAAAAGCACACCATGATCTTTGGCAAAGTCACTTGCTCTAGGTTACTTCAGCTTTTGAGCTTGTTGCCATAAATACAATAGAAAAGCAGCCAACCATTGCAAAAGAAGCCAAGAATATCTTTCAATACTTTCTTTCCATATCAGTGATTAATCCAAATTACAGGGCAAAAGCTTTACAAATGTGAAATGAAATTTTAAAAGATCAAAGTGCAAATACCTTATTTACCATGTTTAGGAAGTATGAAGTCTGTGTTAGAAAGAATGGTAGGTTTTGAAGGAATGAATTACACCAAGATAATGAGAAAATGTTCCCAATTGGGATCTGAACTGACTTTGCAGTCTGCTCAGTCTACATCTGCACCATTTCCTTGGATCACTGGAATTCCTGCTCTGCAGGAACGCATGGCTCCATAGGAGGCAGGGCTGGGCTGGCTGCACCACCCCGCTTGCATCCTGCTTTCCCACAGCCAAGTGCCCGTTTTGCACCATGGCTATTCTACAAGTCACCTGCTCAACAGTCCATGTTGTAGGCTTATCAAGTCATAAAGCCTGCAGATCAGGACATCTGTTTTTCCAAACACATGAGAATTAAGCCACTATAAAGTGGCTTAATGCAACCAAGTAATGAAATCTGTCTTGACTCTTTCTGGGCAAGAAACACAGGGGTCTCATCCCTTGGGAGTTTTCAACTTGGTGATAACAAGGTAATGCTGTATTAGTTTAACAGGAATTTGTCTTTTTACATTTAAAGACTCACTGAAATGTCAAAATATAGCAAGCTGAACATTTGTTTCCCAGAAAGAGAGAAAAATCTTAGTTATTCCATGATGCCAAATAAAATGGCCCTATAGACAGTGGGAAAATGAGTGATGAGATCTATTTTAGGGCTTAGTCTAGACCCAAACTAGTCTGTGTTCAGAGTTTCCTCTTCCTTCCTGCAGAGGATCTGAAAGCCAGGAATCCAGCATCCCCATGGGAAAGGGCAAAAAACTAATAGAAAAACCAACCATTTTATTTCACATTTTTAACATAAAATCAGTGATGGGCTATCATCTTTAGTGAACTATCAATATGCACATATTCTTCCATTTTCTCTATCCCTGCTCCCTATGCAGATCTGGGCATCTGCGGCAGCTCTCACCATGCTTGCTTTCATGGTCCTTGACGGGACCTGAGGTGACTCAAGCCTTAACTCATGCCAGCCCCATATGGAGCCATCACAGTGCCTGCTGACACAGTACAGGCGCAGGCTGACAGATCTACCTGTGACCCCTGTGCGCCCAGGGCAGGCAGCCAGGCCTGCAGAAACAGGACCTGTCTTCCCTGGTCTGATGCAGCAGTTTTCCGCAGTGTCCAAGCCTGGCCACACAGGGAGAGGACTTATCAGCTGGCTGGTTTTTCATCTTCTAGCTTAAAAAACAGTTATTTTAAGTTAATGTCATAATAAAGCCTGATTGTTTCAGGGGTATAAAAGCCTCTTGTGGTTTTGGAGACTCTTCAAGGGAAAGGTGCAGAAGGCCAGTTCACAGCTCCCCCTGCCCCTGGCACAGCCAGCGATGGAAATAACTCCCTCCTGAGGGCCCGAAAAGCTGCAGGTCCCTGAGGCAAAAAGCTTTGGAGAAACACCGGGAAAGAGATGCAAGGAACTTGGAGAAACCACTACACTCATGTTGCTTCCCTCACAGTGCTGCTGGAATCGGGTCACGAAGTACCCCTCTGCGAGCCACCCACCCGCTCATTTTCAGAGGCAAAGACCTCATGTTTTGATATACCAGGGTTGTGCTGCTTGTGACCTAACATCTAAAGCTGTCATTTTCTCTTCCTCAAAAGCCACATCTTTGGAGAGTTCCCTATGACCAGGACAGCAGATGACATACACTGTTCAGTAGTTGTACACGTGCCAACTGCTCAATGTTAGGAGCAATATCCTCTATGTAAAGCATCCTCATGGGTGAAACACCACTCAAAAATGCAGGAAAATAGAACAAAAGTGTTATTACTTGAAAAAAAGAACAGGCTGCATCAGAGCCCAAATTTAAAAATACTAAATAAACCACTTTGTGTAGAAAGGTTTTTATTTGAAAATCAGGGTTTTTTTTTTTCAAATTTTGGAAATACAGTGTAAAGAACAACATAGAATTATGTCTGCAAGTCAGCTTATGCATGTCATGCCAGTTATTTACATGTAGATATATACAGAGTGCAGATAATTATTGAAACCACACTACAAAATAAACAGAGAGTTCAATAACATAATTTAGTAGGACTTTATTAAATATATATAGTTATTGATTGCATATACTTTCCTATTAAAATACCATATAGTATCTAAAGTAACCCCTATAAACTCTAATACCTCCAAAATGATCATAAATATGATGGAAAATTGAAACTATCCATGTGCCCTGTTCAGCTGCTTTTCCCTTTGCTATAACAGAAACTCTTGTAATGCTGAGATCATGGTGCTATCTTTAGAGCTAGAACTTTAACAATAATTCCCAATAAAACACTTGCAAAAAGCTCAGATGCAGAGTAGCTTTCAGCTGAGACACCAGCACCATTCTCTACACTTAAAATTAACAAGGGAAATCCAATGGCTTATTAAATACTGCCACATACAGGACAAGAAAAACAATGCTATGATCTTCAGTGACTGAATTACAACAGTGAATTAGTAGCTCTTTGGATACCAAGCACCGTATTAAAACGAAGCGAACTCCTAAAGCCCATGCAAAATCTTATCCAAAAAACAGACCACCCAACTTGTACTGAAAGAGCCCGATCAACAGTCTGATTTTAGCATGAGCAGTAACCGGAAGGGCTATGCAGCAGCAGCTGTTGGGGCTGCGTGACCACAAGCAGTGAGACTGAACATTGCCTATAGAACATCTCTAGATGATGTGATGAGTGATTTATATAGGGCACTCTGCTGAAAGAAAGGGTAATGCCAAGCCATGTCATATATTACCCCATTAACAGAATATGCCATTTACTTCCTGGGGGATTCTGGCCAGCAAACCCTCACTATAAATTGTTACAGGTCTGTCTTTCAGTTGACTAGATCTTTGAGAGTTTCTATCAGTGGAGACGGTCCACCCCAGTCTGACGATGTAATCCCCTACTGGGATTTCTCTTCTTGCTGCTCAATCCAAAATTGCACAAACTGCTGCCTCAGGAAAAGAAGTACAAAGAACAATATGCTTTTTAGTTTCATTATTTATTCTGATGCAATCTTATTATGTAGAAAATAGACCAGTGGAGAAATGTAACAAAAAAATCCAATTGCTGCCATACGATGCTTCTCTTTGTTTTGTATTATTGTTCTGAACTGCTGAATTTTGCAACTTTTCCTCTCCAAACGTGTCTTTCCTACAGGCATATTACAATTCAATCCAATTAGAGGCAAAGAATAGAGATTAGCACCAGAAAACATATGAAAAGAAAATAAGTTACTCTCACTATCATAGAATAGCTCTGGACAGCAAATCTGTGCATCTTTTTGTTACAGAAATAATTGAACAATTAACTATACAGATTAGTTAGGGATGCAAGTGATAGCTATGGTTTAATTTAAGAGTTTTGTCGTGTGTAACTCTAAATGCCAAAATGTGGCAAGGACATTTTAATACTGAACTCATAGGGATTACACAAAAAATATTTTTTCATCTTTATTATCATTAATAAAAAGTGTGAATATAAAATATTAATATACTTTACATATTTATCATACAATATATCAGTCCTTCACACTATTAATTTGATTCATGTTGTGCTGCAACATGCATCAAATGTTTTAAGAGAGAAAAAACGGCTAATTACATAAGTTATGGGTACAGACGTTACTTCCACAGGACAAACAGCAATCACAACATGTCATCTACCTTGAGTTCTGCAGTGATACTTGGACAAAAACTGCTGCATCTTTTTAGAAAGGATAATAATAATTAAAAAATTGTGTAACCTTTGCTGGTAAAGTGAATCTGACTTTCAGAAACCCCAGTAAATCAGTACTAGGAACTAATTTAGTTCAGCTTGTCTAATTTTCTGGTAAGGCACTATCAAGATACTGCATCTTCATTTAAATGTTATATAGATTTCTGTTCCTTCGCAATTACCAGAAGGGATTTTTGGTCAGGCCTGAGAATATCATCATTAAACAAGCTTTGGTTCTGTGCTCTCCCCATTTCAGTCTAAGAGCACCTAGTACTTAACTTTCCAGTTAATTGTACAGCTTCTTCTAGAGATAAACTCCCTCCTGGAAAGTGAAGAGCTTTCACTTTCCAAGTGGAAGAGCTGGGGCATCCGCAACCCAGCAGTGAGATTATACAGAAAGTGCTTGTTATGTATTGCAGAAAAGAGGAAAAGAAAATCCATAAAACATTAAAAAAACAAGAAAATCCTGCTCATTGAGAGTGAGTTGTTAACTGTAATTAAGAACGGGCATAGCCTTTTTCAGATGGAAATGCCAGTTTAAAGTTAAGCTACTCCAAAATTATATATGTGATCACCACGGCTGGTTCAGAAGAAGGGCCTGAAACTGTGTAGAGTCTTACAGAGGAAAATACAGATGTTTTGTAAGCAGCAGAATGAATGGGATTCAGTTTTTATGAAGTTGTCTTCTGCAATTCAATTTTATGTCTAATGTGAGACGAATGCATGGGAACATAAAAACACCTCCACAGGGATTCCTTCAGGTCTTTCTACAACCTTTCCCTCAGCATGTACAGGCTCTACTTAATCTGTAACTGAACTCTGCATTTTTACATAATTTTTAATGAACTTGGCATCTTTGAGTCCTCAGATCAGCTGGCTTCAAAATACAGTATTGGAGAGTAGGCAGAAATACATACAGGCTGTGAGATGACCTAAGGTTAGCTTCCCCCCCCTGCTTTTTAAATCAGGCTAAAGCAATGCAAGAGCAAACATTTTCTACTTCACCATTCCTCAAGAATTTCACAACATTTAAACTGCTCCCAAGAGGTATAAGAGGTCATCAGACAATGTTCAACACAGGTCAGTTTGACACTGGCCCTGATGGAATAGATAGAAGTTGGGATTCTTCCCTAGACCACTACATTTCTCTGCCTGGGTGAGATGTGTGCTCAAAGCTCTGCCTCCCTCTCTGCTCCTTTTGCCTTCAGCAGCCCTTCTCCTGGGAAGGTCACCAGAGGCAAGCCTTTTGACAGCCTCCAACTTTTGGATTGTGAAATACAGCAAAACCACAACCAAAACCATGCCGATGATCTCAGGGCAATGGCAGTTTCAGGCATAGCTTACACTAAGAAAACTTGGCTTGCCTTAAGACTAAGACAGTCTTAATCTGCTGAGAAAAGACCTTCACTTCCTTTCACATCTGCTCTGTGCAAATTAGATGAGCACACGTCTGCCTTCACTGCCTGTGACAATGGCTGGAACAAACCTTCATCACAATGCGCTGAATACGGTCTGGTCTTAAGGTGAAGTGAAACATGATTTTGGACTTAATGAAACTGTTTAGCGTGAAGAAAGAACCCAAATCACTCAGTCACTAATTTCAGGGGGTCTGTCCTCAACTGCCTGCAGTCAGCCTTGCCCCAGAATCCCCCTCTGAAAAAAAACCAGCTAGACCATTTCTGGGAGGATGCTCTTCCAGCCTCTCTACTTCCCTGATCACCACTTTATACTTTAATTACTGAGGAGAAGGATCCTTCAGGCTTTTGCCATCAGCCTGAATTCCAACACAGAATTGCTCTACAGAAATTACACATTACATACAAGTAAAGAACATTTTGATGTGTTTATGTTGGCAAAAAAAAAAGAAAAAAAGAAAAAAAAAGTAAAAGAGGTATTTTCCAATTTAAATAAGAAAATGGCTATAGAAAGATTACTGATGTTTGTAGTCCTAACAGAAGTTCTTCCTTAAACTTTCTGGAAGCAGTGTACAACTTAGAAATCAACAGAAGATTTATACATTCATTTCTGTTACTGAAGAATAAGCTTTGATATGTCTATGAAACTAAGCCTAGATAGGCCTATGAACAGTGAATTCTTTCTGTAGCACTAATTCTGAAGAATTACGAATATGGAGCTTAGTTATTTTGCTTTTCAATCAGGCATGGTAAGTAGCCAAGTAGCAGTACATGTTTTCCCTCAAGATGTGCAAGATGCTTGACTGAGAAAGCTGCTAATGGTTTTGTTTTTTTTATTTTTTTTTTTAGTTTGGTTTGAGATTTTTATTCTGTGGAAGGGGAGAAATCTTTGTCAAATAGTTTAGCAGAAGTCAGGAGAAATAATACTAAATACTTTTATTGCTAGATGGAGCTTTCAGCATTCATAGCTTATAAAATTAGATACTTCATAGGCCATTTGTCTTTTTTGCAATGGAACAAGTTGAAAAAGGACTCAGCTACAGTTTATCTCTGGTTTCAAAACATACTGCTGTTTTTCACTGCTCACTTCACATGACTACCAGTCACTCCAGGGTCAGCATCTCCTTGTTTTCTACAGATGCTGTTCTAAAAGACAATGAGAATATCTTCCAGATGATGGGTATCATAGAAATAAAAGTTATTATTATCTACACCAATACAGAAAGAAGGAAATAAATCTAAGACGTATTTGGACGAAGTATTCATTAAAAATATAACATTTTGAATGAGCATTTTCTGCTCAGGCAGTGTATAAACTGATTTTATTATCAGTTGTATAAATTCTATACCATATTGTAATCTCAGTGACTCACAGAAGCTCAAACTTCTGATGTAGGTAAAACTCATTTCTTATTTGAAATGATTAGGACTCATTTTAGAATGAAGTTTTCTAAGGGAGAATTCAGATCATAATAGAAACATTACTTACATTATGAAAAAAATACAATTTTCCATAATAAAAAAACATAGATTGCAAGAAATGTCACAGAGTGCATCGCCTCTAAATTTCACACTTCTGTGAGCAACATCCTAGGACCTGAAAGTCTGCCGCTAAACAGTAACTTTTTTTTTATTGCTCTAGTGTTCCTTACCCATAAAAGAAGAACAGAACAACCTTTTGCAAACAATGGAAGTTATTTAAACAGAGTACCGTCTTCAGTACAGAAACTGTTAACTGTTTCATTACATTCTGTTCCGCTGATAGGGAGCTGTGTAACTTGCAGCTGCAGTATCTGAAGGAAATCTGCCACTCAGCTAACGGGCTGATCCCATATCTGTGTCAGATAAAAATCATAGTGCTTATTATTTGTTACCATGGATACCATGAAGATATTGCTGTCCACTAAAGATTACTAGAGGAAGACAACATAATTCTCAGGAACGAGTCCTGTTTTGCCTTCATAAGTTGCTTTTAACCAGCCTGGTTCCACTGATGGATACACTGCAAAAAAACAGCCAGACAAAAAAACCATATTTACAATTAATTAACACTGTTAAACGATCCTATACATGGTTCATAGATTTATTAGGTAGTATTTATTGAAGAGAAATAAATTGAAAAATCAGAGCAAAAATGGAGAACTGAAAATGGAATTATACTCTCATTTTGTGGATACAGTTCATTTTTTTATATATCTGGGTTTTTTTACATAATAAAACCAATGTAAAACTTATCTTACCATTGGAAAATATTGCCCCCTGTGGGAAAGACAGCTCATGACTATGCTCAGCCTTACAGGAATACATGGCTTTTGCTTGTCTGAAAGAAAAAAAATGCAGGCTTGCAATAAATGAGGTAACAAGAAAAACATTTAAAGAAATTAAATTAAACCCTGGGAAGTGTAGGAAAGATCAGTTGCACAAATGCAGGATGGTAATAACTGGTTAGACAGTACGTCAGAGGAGTAGAATCATAGCAGATACTAACTCCAAGCTTACTGGGGTTAACAAGCATGTTATTGCAGAAAAGAGACCAATACCTAGAATTTTAAGCAAAAATATGATTTATAACTTTTAAAATTATTCTTTCATTCTAGTTGAAGTTGTAATTCAAATGAGTACTGAACTGAGCATATTGCTTGAAGCAAGTGATGGACTGCCTGGAGACCATTCAAAAGTGACTTGCGAGAAAATATAGTTCATCAGTCTACAGAAGAAAATAGTACATTGAAGATAAATATGAGACAAAAAGGAGTAATCCATTCTCCCGGCTGTCTGCAAAAAGGACTTCAACAGCTTTAAACTGCAGCAAGGGAGATTTAAATTAAGTGTCTTGGGTGGGTTTCAGCTTCAGACACCTGAATTTAGATGTCTACAAGTAAACTACATGCCTAGCTCCACGGACACCCCAGGCCTGGCTTCTGCTATGGCAGACACCTACTTGAGTGCAATGAATGGCTCCCCAGGTTTCACTGCCTGTGGAGAAACCTTTCACAAAATATATAATATCTGACATGAAGACACCTACATGTAGACAGCTAAGTTTATGTCTCAATCTGTAGCTGCAAGACCCCTCCTATTGGTTAGAACAGTGAAGCATTGGAAGTACCAAGCATTGGAGAATTCCCAAATTGAAGGATACCTATTACTAAAAATTCATTAAGAAAAAAAAGGTGGCACTACACAGATACATATAAAAGTTAGATATATAATTATTCTATCCCAGAGAAGAAGGACTGATTAGGTCACATCTTGATATGGCTTCTAGCACTATTCTGCAAAGTACAAAATGAGGGACTGACCATGAAGATGAAAATTCAGAGTTCTCTCTAGATTCCTGTGCTTTACCTAATATCTCGACTTCAATTTATACACTCAAAGCAATTTTTATAAGATCCCTAAGTTTTTTTCTGAGTTTCTTTAAACTTATTGGAAGCCAACATTATACCAAGCGAAGATGAACTAGTTGATTATTTCACCTTTGTATGACATGCTGAGGAGATACTGATTCAGCTTTCCTTCAAGCCAGGATTTATCTCAATGACCCAATATGTGACCTCTGAAGTTCAGTGCTTTTTGCATACTTTTTGAGAATGTATATATGCAAGAGACATGTAATCTGTTTTGTCTTTCCTCCCAAAAGAGTTAGGTAACAGTTGTAAGTTAGATTAATAACAGTGCCACATCACAATCATTAGCATGAGAAGTCTATTTTATTTTGCGTACAACTGATGGGGCCATGGCGCTTCACTTTTGGAGTTCCACACCTCCCTGGGGAAGTTAAGCAGGGATGGAGTTCCTAAAGGGAGCAGAAAGCATCCCTCTACCCTGGCCTCATACCCTGGTCCCAATCAGTAGTAGCACACCATTGTTCATCTGAATCTTTAAAAGAGTGTGAGAGTGCCTGGACATATTCCAAAGTTTGTATGTGTGAGCTTTCCAGAAATGTTTTCTCCCTCTGAAGAAAAAGCTTTTCTTAGGTTTCTCTGAAGCTGATTTATGACTAGACCAAATGGCATGTTTTGCCTTCATCCTAAGTGAGCAACTGGCTCATCAAGGGCTATACTCTCAGGCTGAGATTTCCAGAGGAGGTCAAGAATTTTGAGTTGTGCCCACAGTATCCAAGGGTACCTTATTTTCAGGATGCTGAAAACATTTCTAACTCAGTACTGTCATTCTGCATACATCTCCACTGCTAACTAGAGCAACATGAGCACTGGACTCCTGCTTGTCTACTTAAAAGTTAGCTTGCTTTCCGGCTGGTGTAGACTGCTCTGTGTGGCATTTTTTCAAGACAACTCCTTTGTGCCTACTGTTACGAAGAATTTGCCATCTACAGTCAACAAGATAGGTGTGAAGTTTCATTACTCTAGATAATACATACACATTTATACACAATAATCTACATAATATATACTAAAATATACAGAGGGAGATTAGATGGCTTTACTGAAGTCACCTATAAACTAGAATTGAATACTTTAATCTCAAGATCATTTTTCCTCAAAGTCAATACAACAAAGAGTGCTACAGGTGTTCTAATTATACCGACTCAGACTGGAAAAACAGCTATTTTCTGTTGTGGTGGGTTGAACCTGGCTGGACACCAGGTGCCCACCAAAGCCTCTCTATCACTGCCTTCCCCCAGCTGCACAGGGGAAAGAAAACATGATGAAAGGCTTTTGGGTTGAGATAAGGACAGGGAGAGATCACTCACCAGTTCCTGTCATGGGCGAAACAGACACAACTTGGGGAAATTAGTTTAATTTATTACCATTGAAATCAAAGTAGGGTAATGAGAAATAAAACCAAATCTTAAAAACACCTTTCCCTCCCCCCTTTCTTCTCCCTGGGCTCAACTTCACTCCCGAGTTCCCTAACTCCTCCCTCCCCAAGTGGTGCAGGGGGATGGTGAACAGGGGCTGTGGCCAGTTTATCACACCTTGTCTCTGCTGCTCCTTCCTCCTCAGGGGGAGGACTCCTCACACTCCTCCCCTGCTCCAGGGTGGGGTCCCTCCCACAGGAGACAGTCCTCAATGAACTTCTCCAATGTGAGTCCTTCCCATGGGCTGCAGTTCTTCATGAACTGCTCCAGCGTGGGTCCCTTCCATGGGGGGCAGTCCTTCAGAAACTGGCTGCTCCCGTGTGGGTCCCTTCCATGGAGTGCAGCCCTTCACGAACAGGCTGCTCTAGCATGGGCCCCTTCCATGGGGTGCAGCTCTTCAGGAACAGAATGCTCCAGCGTGAGCCCCCCCCCGCAGGGTCACAAGTCCTGCCAGCAAACCTGCTCCAGGGCGGGCTCCTCTCTCCATGGGGCCACAGGTCCTGCCAGAAGCCTGCTCCAGTGCGGGCTTCCCATGGGGTCACAGCATCCTTCAGGCATCCCTCTGCTCCACCATGGGGTCCTCCATGGGCTGCAGGGGCACAGCCTGCCTCACCATGGTCTGCACCATGGGCTGAGGGGAATCTCTGCTCCAGCACCTGGAGCACATCTTCCTTTTTCTGCGCTGACCTTCGTGTCTGCAGGGATGTTTCTCTCACATATTCTTACTGTCTTCTGGCTGCTATTACACAGCATTTTTCCCTAACTCTGAACTGTGTTATCCCAGAGGCACTACCACTGTCGCTGATAGGTTCAGCCTTGGCCAGTAGTGGGCCCATCTTAGATCCAGCTGGAACTGGCTCTATCGGACATGGGGGAAGCTTCTAGCAGCTTCTCACAGAAGCTGCCCCTGTAGCCCCACTGCTATCAAAACCTTGCCATGCAAACCCTATACACCTGTGTGGCCCAATCATGTATTTTGCATGTATAAAACTGTAGAGTAACTGTTAACCATGAGTACAGTTGCAATAAATATAAGGTGATTGGTAATGAATTTACTAAAGGACAGGGATGATTTTGATCCTGACTAATGTGTAGAACTTCCATCCCTGGCAGTGTTCAAGACCAGCATGGATGGAGTCTTGGGTGACATGGTCTAGTGCGAGGTGTTCCTGCCCATGGCAGGGGGGTTGGAACTAGATGATCTTAAGGTCCCTTCCAACCCTACCTATTCTATGATTCTATGACTATCAAGCCAGTTTCTCATGTTAAGAATGGGACATCTGAGTAATACTGTGACAAGACATTTAAGGCAATAATAAAACAGAACAGCAATATTTAAATGTGAGGCAGACTTATTTAAGTTATTCTTGAAATATGACATGTTTTAGTGCCCTTAGAAAAAGTTAAGAAAATAAATGCCATTTTATCCTATATTCTCTTATGTCTACTAAACTCTTCTGTTTTCGGCTTCCAATTTTACCTGATCCAAGTATGTTTACCTTAAAAGTAAAACGAAGGTAAGAAAACATGGGACTCTGACTTGGTCAGTTCTAGAAAGAGAAAGCTTCCCAGCTTTTGATATTTAGACAAATACACTAACACACGTACAAAGATGTCAGTTTCTCAGAAGCTTATGAATTACAGGATCCTTCCCACTACCTTGCTCCTGATACAGAATAATTATAACTCAATGTTATCTACAAACTGTGTGTGATAGTGTAATGAGAGACAGATTCTAAGAATATTTACTCATAATTCTCCAGCAATTTTCAAGCTCCTGGTTATTGCTTCCACAGTCAATTTGATTACCTAGGTTCTCATAATAGTTATTACTTTAACCCTACTCAGCTAGAAGCATTAACCTTGAAAAGCAGTTGCACGTTCTTGGGCATTTCTTTTTTTTGCATGTGATTATGAGAATGGACATTCTTATTTGCAGTGTTAATGTTGTCCTCCCTACAAACAAGGCTGTTTCTGAAAAAGCATGTGATAACATCACCATCATTTACTATGGTTCTCTTAATATGAGGCTAACAATCTGAGAAAAGTGTGATTCATGTTGTTTAGTGCAGAGAGAAAAAAACAGCTTCAGAAAATGGTAACACTTCCTACAAGTTCCTTCTTTCCATGACTTTACTGGATAGACTCCAGATGAGAAAAATGCATTTTACCTCTTCCTACTTTTTATTACCTTTTTTTTTTTTGAGCCCATAATGATAGACTTATACTAGCAGCCAAAGGATCAGATCATAAATTATTCTTCTTGACTACATGCAGTCAACAACACCTGAGGCCCTTTTAATAATAACATTAATAACAACAACAATAATAATACCACCACCAACAAAAACAAGAACAATAATTTTAGAAGTTATAAATAAGTTTTAAAACTATGCTCCTGCCCTAATGGGTTTTCAGTCTAGCAAGACGAAGAAGCCAGAAGCGGAATGACTGAGGGAAAACACACGAATCCTTCTTTCAAATGACTCATCAGTTAATAGTATTCTACAGGAAGAGGAAAGGTTTATAGAGTCCTGGAGATGGCAGACTTAGGCCAATGTTGACTGAGTAGAAAACACTGGTCTGGTCTGGACAAGGCAAAATATAGCATGAAAATAAAACCAGAAGAATGACTGGGAAAGCATATTTAATCATATGGGAGGGGAGCGTGGATCTAGAGGGCTTCATACTACTCCTATTAATGTCCCGACCCATCAAGCTTAGCGATCCTGCTGCTAAGCTAGAGCCATTTACTGTCATCAACTCCCCCATTCCATTTTTCAATGTATTCTTTTCTAATGAAAATTCCTCTTATAATGCAGTTTCTCACTTCAGGAGACTTCACTTTGTGTGTACCTCTAGATCAAAGTCAAGAAAATGTAGAGTCAAGGATTATGTGTTGGTGCATTTTGTAGAGAAACTGCAATAGAGACCTCAGACCTTACTAAGACTGTTATCTAACTGCAGTATTTGTGAAAGTGGTAAGAAAACTCCTTTGCCTCTTTCAAGTGCATACTAGATTAGCAATAGGTATTGGTCTCAGTATAGACAGTAGCTTAATACTACACTGAGGGAGATGGATGAATAATAAACTTGAAGTCATACAGAAAGGAATGGGAAGACTGAGAAGTCACAGCAACTGGAATTAGAAAAAGAGAGTGCAGGCTGCACAGGGCAGAACATTTTGGTATTCCCTATCCAATCCTAAAACATGTACTATGGCCTCTGAGCCTCTTTCTGACTAAAAGAAATCTGTTCAAACTGGTAGTGCTATGGGGGCACGTACTCATGCACACAAGGAGAGAAAACAGCCAGGTCAAATAATGTCGCAGCATTAAAAAAGAAAAGGGGACACACACTCATAATAGAGATACTGCATTATACAAAGTCAGGAAGCAGGGTTGCAAAGACCTCTTGGAAGAAGGAATCAAGTAACATCAGGCCACTGTGGTGGTAAAGCATCAAGTGCAAAATTATCTGCTGGAACACATAAAAACATGTGAGACTGCAAAGCCATACAGGTACTTTTGATCTGTTGACTGTACAAATGACCACAAGAGGCAACAGATGCTTCAAACACAAATGAAGCTACTCAGATACTATAAAATATAGGTAAGCAATAGCTTAAAATTTCAAAACTAGTTATTTTAGCAGGGTAGATTATTCCTGCACAGAGTTCAACACTGTCTTGACTTGAGTATCTCTGGTATCAAACCAGACAGCTTAAAAATAGTTTCTGTGTCTTACGCTCTGTCCTGCATATACTCATTAGGTAGCAGAGTTATGACCACAGATGGCCTTTCTATTGGGTGGATCAAGATGTAATTACCATGATTTCTGCATACTTCAGAGCTAAGAAATGACTATCCTAAGGTTTTAAATTAGCTTTTGTGTTCATAATATGCATGAGAGGTAAAAAAAAGCTGGCTCTAAATTGCAAAAATGTATTCAGACTTTAGCAAAACTGTAAGAACAGCTGAGCTACTTCTTCTTCCTCATTTTGCCTGCTCACCTCTCATTTTCCATTCTCCTTGTTACTGTTGCTCTTCTGCCTTCTTAGGAAGGCTGAAGTAGAGCAGCTATTAAGCCTTTCAGCGTTTCTGGCTTTGTTATTGGCTCTCCATATCCATTATGAAACTGCTACAATTTTTCTTTGTCAGATTTTTGCTTCTTACACGCTTTTTATATACAGATACAGGTGGCACAGGCTCTGAGGGAGCAACAGGGGAGAGTTTACAAGAAGGGAGTAATACAAAAACGAGAGTAGAAAGGTGAAATTATGCAGGACTGGTGAAGCAGTCATCACTCTTGTCTTAGGGCACTGGCTTAAGAACATTCCAGTCTCTTAATTTATACTTCCTTAGATTATTGCCCTGCTCTATTCCTACCTTTTTCCTCCCCTTGCACCCTCTTTTTTTATCACCTTACAGTTCAAGTACTACACAAAACAAGAGCAGCCTTAATTCCTGTAAGCTGCTTTTCTCAAAATCAGTGGGCCTTTGCAGGTCAGCTTTCTCTTTCTCTCCCCTGAAAGATCTGTCAGAAAGAACAGCTATATTCCACTGCCACATGTCTCAGCATACACTGGCACTTTCCTTTACAGCTGTGCTACTTTAGATTACTACTTCTGGATTAATTGATTGACTTCCTCCCCAACCTCCTCCCAGCTTGCTTGACAGTTCCAGTAAGATCCTGGTAGCAGTGAGTAAAGTGATGCACAAAAACATATGTTGGGTCTCAAAGAATTTGAAACACAAGGACAGTGAAAAAAGAGACAGACTTTTTCCCACATCCAGTTACTTGATTATCTGCTTTAGTCTATTAGTTGTAAGGGGGGTAGTAACATATGGAAGATACTGCTTCCTAGATGAACACTTATCAGAATATTCTGAATTCATAGAATAATAATGAATTAAATCCACCAAATAAATGAAAACAATCGTAAAAAAAAAACAAAAAAAAAAAAAAAGTAATTCCTGCTGTGCACTATCAAGAAGAAAAGGCCACAGTTTCTCCAGGTAGATACACTGGAAGGTGTGATGGCAAGGACAGAAATCCTAATCAAGTTAATCCTGAACTTTCTAAAGCAGCTGTTATTTAAGACCTGCCTATATGAGGAAATTACCATAAAGTAACACGTTTGCTACTCTGCTGAAAGCATGTATATACGAACAGCTGTATAGAATATGTACAGTATCTCAATTTAAATCCTGCTAATTTACTCCTGTAGCAGTGTCCTTAAACACATCAATGACCTGAGCATCTCTTACTGCAGTTCCCTCAGGTGACAGAATCGCCAGACTGGCTGTTATTCTCTATTAGATTTAGCTTGCTTTTGGAGAAAGGATGAGTTTAATAAATTGCAAAAATTTCACATGCCACATGATGCTGTCCAAAAGACACAGAACAAAGCTCCAACATACCTACTTCAATCTTTGAAGCCAGCAAAACAGAAAGGATTTTACAAATTGTTAAACAGTATGAAGCACTTACCGTCCTGAAGAAACCTGTTTAAGTGAACCAGCACTTTCAAACAACTGCGCTCTTGCAGCCACTCTGAAAATAAAAACACCACCTAACTTTAAACTTCACTCATTAATTAAATGCAGAGACCATTTTCACTTTTAACCATCTAAAGATACAGACATATTTTTTTTAATTGTTTTAATTACTCACTTAAGAGAAACTGAGGAAATTCAGAAGCTGGATTTAAGTCTCTGTTGAGGAGCATTCTTAAGGACATAATTGAGGCCACTGACTTCCACATGCTCCAGTGCCTTCTGAGTCAGGAAGGAAAATCTCAACACCCTATATTTAAAATAATATTCATATATGGCCAATAGATATATTGGAAATGCTTTTACTGACAGTCTGTCACTATCATGCTGGAACTCTGAGCTGTGCAGGGCTCTCTGTTTAAGTAAGACACAGCAGACTGTGAAATGACTACAGTGAACCCTTCCAGTTTAAAAAGTGAAGAGTTTTAATAGAGTCCTGCAGTATTTGGGGAACTTCTTGGTGCTCTGCACATCTGGAAATCACTTGTTCATGGGGAAAGAGATATTGTGGGTCAAAGTCAAGATTACAGTAAAGATCTTCTGCCTCTTAAGTCTGTGCTAAAAGCACTGAGAAACACTGCTACATGTCAACAGACTAAATTATAAACTCTTTTGCTTAGAACTACCCTCCTCTCAACACAAACCCAAAACAAAAACCCTGTTAGAAATCAACTATTTAATATGCAGCAACTGAAGAAATTTCGGAGCAGAAGGTTGGGTTTTGGTTTTTTTTTTTCCTTTCTCTAATTTTGGACTTACGCTAATAAAATCTGATGATCTTTTTGACATAATAGCATGGTCAGTAAGTAGCATTTATGTTCCTTTAAACATTAAATTTCAGAAGAACCAGACATAATAAAACTAATCACTTTACAAAAATATGTTTCTTCATTCTAGACCTTATCTGTAGTCTAATGAAGTCAATGGGAGTCTTTTAACTCACTTTAACAGATTTTTTGCAATGTCTCCTTTGTTTACAGTTTAATGAAGCTACATAAAAATTTCACACATACAGAAATATTAAAATCAAGTATTTGTGGATGCTTCTTTAACTACTAATGTACCTCTCTGGGATCACTTTATAGTAGACAATACTGTAACAAGACAAATCTCCACAGGGCCTTCATGACTTACACAGATCCTGGTCTTTGATAACCATTACTTGATGCAGTATCTAATCTTGCTCTCCTGCACACTTTGGGAGGCAAATCAGGGTTTGGTAGAGCCTTTGGTGTATCTTTGGTATCTGCTGAAGATAAACTCTGTACAGATCCACTGCAGCTTTTGTTACCTAAAGAAAACAACAAAATACAGGGAATATGAAAGGTAATTTGAAGTTGTTTCATAATGTGTACCATGCAAAGCAAAGTTTTTGTTGTTCCTGTGTTCCTTGTTTATTTCTTTATTTTATGTGAAAGGCAAAATAGATAGAGAAAGTACTTACTAAGAAAGAGAAGAAACAGCCTTTCAGACAGAAAGCCAGAAGAAAAGTAACAACAACAATGACGAAACGACATTAAAATTGTGAAGGCTAAAAAATGACATTGCACTTAAATAGCTAGATAGTAGTGTCACTAAAAAGTAACAGTAAAAACAAGATTTATAAAGTAGTACACTGCATAGAATTGTAGAAAAAAATTCATGTTGGAAGGCATCTCAGGAAGTTATCTAGTCTAAATTCTGGCTCAATGCAGCATCCACTATGAAATCAGGCCTCATTGATTTGTAAGAATTAATATTTCAGTATCCACAGAAGTTTCTTGCATCTTAAAAAATATTTCAGACTTAATGATCATGATTTGCCTAAAACAATTGCTACTGTAACTTGACAAATCTATAGCTGTGCAGACTGCACTGCACTAAAGTCCTCTTAATGAATACAAGGCATGGCCAAATGTGTCTTTAACATGACTTCTCTGTGAATTGCTGTCTTGTTTGCATGTACATTCTGCAAGACAACAACTGCATCTACTTCTGTGTTTCTTTATTATTACCAAGAACAACAAATGCTTAATAATGCTTTAAAAGCTGTTATAATATAAGGAGATCCCGCAAAATAAAAGCAATATCTATATTATTAGTATTGTTATTTTCTAACATAATTCTATATTATAAATAATTGTTAATGGTAATTATTGTTCTACATTATTAATACTGTTAATATAACACTAATTCATATATGGAAGTCTTATGAAAAAGCCTGTACTATCCCTGGGGGGTTGAGGGTTGAGAACTTGCTTAAACTTTTAGGTTTTGCACATAGCCACATATTTAGCCCACCTGTACTTGAATTACTTATACTATTGACAGCTCAGTGGCAAACTCGGCACTCAGTCTATTGAGCTCATTGTTTCAGTGCTGACTGTTAAGCTTCAAAACCTAAACCACTGCAAATATACTGATTTCGAGAAGGTGTTTCTTCTAAAGTAACTTCCACATAGGTGCCAATATAGTGCAGTATTACCTCATGTTCTCACAGAGGTATTCAGAACAGCAAGGGTTCAGAAGCATTCCAGCTGACAGCATTTAGCAGAACTGTCTACATTAAGAATCATAGAATCATAGAACAGTTAGGGTTGGAAAGGACCTTAAGATCATCTAGTTCCAAACCCCCTGCCATGGGCAGGAACACCTCACACTAAACCATGTCACCCAAGACTCCATCCATGCTGGCCTTGAACACTGCCAGGGATGGAGCATTCACAACTTCCTTGGGCAAGCCATTCCAGTGCTTCACCACCCTCACAGTAAAGAACTTCTTCCTTATATCTAACCTAAACTTCCCCTGTTTAAGTTTGAACCCATTACCCCTTGTCCTATCACTACAGTTCCTAATTAAGAGTCCCTCCCCAGCATCCTTGTAGGTCCCCTTCAGATACTGGAAGGCCGCTATGAGGTCTCCACACAACCTTCTCTTCTCCAGGCTGAATAGCCCCAACTTTCTCAGCCTGTCTTCATACAGGAGGTGCTCCAGCCCTCTTATCCTTGCGGCCCTCCTCTGGACTTGTTCCAAAAGTTCCATGTCCTTTTTATGTTGAGGACACCAGAACTGTACAAAAGACTCCAAGTGAGAAGCTGTTTCTAAGCTTCTCTGTCTTGCAAGGAGCCTTGTCTACAGGCTTATATGGGACACAGGCTCAGCTTAGGTGCTTTGAGGATGTTCTTTGAAGCAGCATTCCTCTTTGAATGAACAGGAAAACTGGTGTCCTAACTTGTGCACTGAAATGGCTTCCTAAAGTTGGGGTTTTGTGCATCATGTCTATATACAGCACCATTCAGCCATAATCTTCTGTTCGAGCTAATCTACTTGCAGTACTGGATAACAAACCATGCAAGTAAGGTAGATTGAAGGAGTCATTCCATCAGCAGGGTTTCAGACATACAGTTCGAACAAACAAATAAAAAAGCAGGCACCAACAAGGAGTAACAAAACTGTTATTTACTGGATATGTTAATCCTGGTGCTTTTTAAATTTAAATGCTAGCTTTTGATCAGTATCAATAGTTGCAAGGATTCATTCCTTTGACACAGCGACAGAACATAGCTACCAACTCTTCTTACACAGCAGCAATCTTCTTACAAGATGGTCTAGAGGAGAGTACTCTAAATTCTGAGAAACACTGGTATCTTTTAAGCTGTTTGAACAGTACAGTGGAAATATCTCAGAAACAGTTTGAAAACTGAAAGAACATACCACAAAAAATAAAAAATAAACAAAAAGAGGTTAATTAATACCATTAATTAACTGCTGCTTTCAGATTCAGTTCTTGTTTTCTGATGCATCACAGAAAACACCTGAAATTTACCTTCAGCTGATGGAATTGATCTAAGAGAAGATGCTGAAGACCTTTTCAGCCCAGACAGACTGCAAGAACTCTTTTTAGTCAGGTCTGTTGGTGGAGAGGCATTCTCTGGTCCAGCGACAGAAGCTACACTTTGGCAGTCTGACTCCACATCTGTTTTG
The DNA here is from genome assembly GCF_004027225.2 of Strigops habroptila. Classification (NCBI taxonomy): domain Eukaryota; kingdom Metazoa; phylum Chordata; class Aves; order Psittaciformes; family Psittacidae; genus Strigops; species Strigops habroptila. The sequence goes on from NC_044278.2 coordinate 109,770,321, forward strand.
GTTGCATCCTCCTTTGATGAGGATTCTGGACTTGTAGTCCAGAGGCCTGAACTCTTCTGGCCATTAGAAGAAGCGGGAGAGGCAATCCATGGAATCCCTCCTGATTTCTCCCTGGGCTGTGAGGGCGTACATTTGGTGGTGCTGTTCTGTTCAGAGGAGTGAGAAGAGAGAGATTCAATGCTGCCCATGGGAGTGCTGTCTGGGCTACTGCTGTACGAGTCACCTGGGGAGGAGTGAGGGGTGGGAGAGAGAGAAAAATAATTTACCTTTTGTAATCATGTGCATTTCTCTCATGACACCTTTAGCCCCTTGTACCTCACTTGTCACCAAACGCATTAATTTGTGATTTCAGAGGCAATGAGTCAAGACAAAATACCTATTTAGTTACACAAAGTTTCACACATATTCTTATCTTTAACCTGGGAGAGCTGCCTTTCATGGCTATTTCTTTAGAGCTGACGAACACAATGGGCTACAGGCTGAACTATCTCACACAGAAGTTTGCATTTTAAAAGAATTGCCTGCAATACAGATAATCCTTAGAAAATTCAACACTGATAAAGCTGCAATATCTTTGTGGTGAGTATGTTGCTGGATTTCCATGATAAGGCAAATGTTGTGGTTGTTGTCACACTTACATTCTTAAATGCATGACTTTATTGCCAGCAGGCACAAGAACTAAATTTTATTTCAGTTACCAAGCTGCTGAGTATCTCTGCAGTCTCTGTAAGACTAGTCCAAAGTCTGTCTATAGATAGCCTATTCTCTCAGTCATCATCCCTTTCCCTAAAATATCTATCCTGCAGAAGGACAACTCATTCCTTTACTTACAACTTGAATGCTGAACATTTGACGAATTTTTTCAATTAGACTTATCTTAGAGAAAGTCACCTACCTACACAAAAATCTTTGTACTGATCTTGTTCCCAATAATCTTTTGCAACAAAAAGTAGGAATATCCTAAAGTAATTTGCTGATGATATAAAGGTAGAATCACGCATCAGAACTGAGGAAGCACTGGCCTATAATACAGTGAGGGCTGAATTATTTCGAAGACTGGATTCAGGCTATTCTAGTCATACACTGGTTTCTAGCAGGACTTTTTCCCAAAAGCTAGGAGATACACATTTCACAAGTTTCACAAGAAGCAGAAAATGTGTATTCTTCAACCACATTGTAGTTATAAGATATCACCATGATACAGCTGCTTTTCCTCCAAATGTTACAATATCCTTGGCAACAAGTGACCAGAATCCCTCACAATACTACAGATAAGGTCAGAAATACTAGTGCCTTACACAGTGACTGGCTCTGACAACAGTAGTGACATTGGTACAGTAGTGTGAAATATTCCATCCACTTCTAGTTAGAATTCTGGTATTCCAGATTAGATTGTCCCTCATCTTGCCCCTTTACAGACCATTAGGCCCTTGAAAACTGCTAGACTGGCTGAAGTCTGAATTTGTCAGATGCATTTTCTACAATTTTCTATCATTCCCTACCATTTGAAACCTGTAGTTCATTTTCTTACACCATACAGAATTCCCTAATTTCCTGCAATACAGTTAAATGTCTGTGCTTCATTTAAATAATGACTTAAACCCATCTAGTACTTCAGAAATTGCTCCTGCCAGAAGCTAAGGCTCTCTCTTGCCTGTCTCCAGCCACACCTAGAGATACTTGGCAAGGAGAATACCTCTGCTTCTGCTTCGGCCTTCCAGGCATAACCGAGATCTTAACTGGAACTTGCATAAGCAAGTGCTGATCTTGAGCTAATAAGCAAAGCACAAGTGGAAAGCTCTTTGGTCAGACTTAGTTCAAATTAAGCCACCAGCACAGGATATGTCTGAATGAAGAATCATAGAATCATAGAATGGTTTGGGTTGGAAAGGACCTTAAGATCATCTAGTTCCAACCCCCCTGCCATGAGCTTGCATACGCTCTGCAAAATACTTGCACAGAAATGCCCCTTTTCTATGCTGGCATTCACTCACTGCAGTTACACAGGGAAGCACAGTTGAAACTTCTCCGGTTTGTCCTCTGGTGAATGTAATTCATGATTCCTCTGTAACTTCTTGCTCAGGATCCCATGCAATTCACACTGGCAATTGATATGTTGGCAACTCTTATTTAGTATTTAAATTCTCACTGGCAGGAATCATGTAACATAAACATATGGGAAATGCAGCACTTGTGCAAGAGTATACAGAGGATACATTTCCTAACATTACAGAATTAAGAATTACAACAGATCCTCAAGAACAGATGCCTCTTCACTGTGGATTAATTTACTGTACCAGTTTTATGTAAATCTTGGTGAGGAACCAAGGGACACAGAAGTTTTTCTGGAAGTCTGTTGCATTGCAGAACTGTTAAAAACTTAATCTTTGATAAAGTTTTATTACTTCTTACTGGTATAGCCAGTAAGTAAAAAAGTGATGGCCCACTAGATGAAAATGATTGAAGTGAAACTTTTTAATAGTCACATCCAGATTAAAATAAATAAGCATTCTAAGCAGCAATTAATTATAAACATAACTCCCTGCTGTTAAACAGTAAACCATATGCTATGGTATACTGTTTCTCCCAAAAACATTAGTGTTTGTTTCTATTCCAGAAAACTCACCAAGTTTCAGTGGTTTTGGCAACTAAGCAATTGCTGGCTTTGAACCAATAACCACAGTTTCATGCATATGAAAAAAGCCAAATAATGGTCCTGACCTTGACTAAATTACATTTACTACAGAAGGAAAGATTCTATTTACAGTTTTCCAGCCTTACTAATCATCTTACAAGCAAATGAGATGAACTTCGTACAACAAACTTCTGAGTTTCCAAGCAGTCTACATTCTAATTTAGATTAGAATACAAAGCCTACTCTAAATGATTTTTGAACACAAGCAATACAAGGCTTGCCTAAAAGAAAACAGTCTTCCTCATCTGAGAGAAGCAAGGAATGTGGTCGTTCAACAGTGCAGCTGTGACTCAGAGAGGTTAAAAAGCTGATGAAACCCCACCTGTTATGCTTATAATTATTGGAATACAATACCTAATGGATATTATTCAGGAAAGTTAAAGACAAGACATAAAAAGGAAGATAAACAGTCAACAAGGACAAACTTACTGTCAGGATCTGCGAGACACGGTGTATATCTTCCTTTGGGTTTACGTGAACCTGTGGAGAGACAAATTGCTCTTGTCCTTCTTGAACCTGATCGGGACTGAGGTTGGGGTAGAGGAATATTGGGGTCTGGTGCAGTGTGAAATATCTGCATAATTAAAAAAAAAGGGACAAAATGACATAAACAAAGAGGTACTCTTACACTTGCATTATTAATCCATTTGTTTTCCTCACAACTGTGCCTGAAATTAATCCTGTAATAGTCTCACACATTACAAAAGAGTAAATTCACAGAATACAAGCTTTGCTCTGATCTCATTTTACAATCCAAGAACCAGAATACTGAGCTGTACTTAAAATTTATACTAATTATATAAAAGTATTTGTTTAAATAATTTTATAGCCCTTCTTAAGAAGCGCTTAACAGTCTGAATTGGAAAGCACACAATAGATGCTTATTACTAACTCCTGCCCAAGAAGTAATATATTTTTTAATATATTATGAAGACTGAATTTTTTCCCTGCGTTCATGTGAAAGCTTTTGTATGCCATAAAAATGTGTCATAGTCATAAATTATTAGAATTCAGTTTGTATTTCAGAAAAGCACTTTATTCTGCCAAACAAGTCACGTTTGATGAGGAACATCTTTATGTTTGGAGCATCTCCTGGTTTTTATCTTTTACATACCACTGGTCAATTTTGTGCTTCATTGCTGCAGAAAGAACTAATTTTTTAAGGGTATCTGACTACCGTGATCTGATACAGGTACACTTAAGATTTTAAAGAACTCTGTAGATAAATATGGCAAACCTGCCAGCAAGAGCAATGCAGAACGTCCAGTAATTTTCTTGATTTTCATTTTTATCATCTGTTCTGCAATATCCAAGATACATGCAGCAAAGGCCCTAAAAATCTTCTTGTAAATATAACTGCCATGGAGGATGACTGAAGCAAAAAAGATGGCCACAAGATTTTCAGGTTTTAATTTCACATCTTCTGTCTCATTTACTCACCCTAGTGTAGACTTTAAACTCTACTGAATATATCTTATGGCATTCTGTGGAAGGAATTCTGTCTAATGGAGTTGAGGTTTTACAGAGATAGATTGCCTGAATAAGCTACTGAAGGAATCAGAAGTGGCCAATCTCCACAGGACCTAGTGTTGTAGGCTAAATACCATGCAATGCCAAAATATATCTCTGCAAGAATTTCTGGACCCTCTCTTGATAGGGCACCCCCAGAAGTGGATGAAGTGAGCAATGAAAAGATACCTCCCTGCCATTCACAGAAGAAAGCAAATACACTTTCACAGTAAAAAAATACTTTAATGGATGTCTTGAAATGCTCTTGAAGTACATTAATACTGTATTAGGCATTAGTAAGTAGCATATCAATACAAAAAACGTCCGCAGACAGAGAAATAGAGCAAGGGTGATTTTGATTTTGCAGCCGTGGTCTTTGTATTGAATGAGCTTGTAATTTTCTGGAGAAATTCAGTGTTGGAAACCCGTAATATATATATTTTGGAGTTACAGCCAAGGCGGCTATCTGTATCATACCAATTTTGAGGAGTCCCTAAGAAATATAACTGATGATACCAAGCAGTACTGTCAGTACTTACTGACCAACCAGTGCAGGTGATCTTGGTATTGACCAGGAACTACCCCTTAGCTGAGTAATGTAAAATGGAAGAAACACAAATGTTTTTCTGCTTTCTTTTGTTAGTCATCTGAGAGGTGATATACATCAACAAAAGATCCCCAAAATACAATTCCTTTTGATGACCGAGTAAAAGAGGTTTTGACTGTTCTGCTGAGTTCTGAAATCAAATAATTTAAAATAAAATAAAATAGGGAGACTTTTCAGTGAAGCTGATACCTGCAATGGTAGTGACTGAAAGTAAGTGTAAGTTCTCATGGATTTTCTCAATTCTTATTCAATGTTAGAGGAAAGAGTTTGAGATGGACCTTTGCTGTCACTGGTCTCTTTGGGGAAAATAAAATAAATCGAGTAGTCACAGATGTGCCTTTCTTCAAAGCAGAAGAGTACCTAGAGACTGTTGAATGTTCCAGAATATTCAGAAACTTTTAAATCACAAAGACATGACGGGCACAAAACCTGTAATAGGAGTAAAACCTCATCTAAGATACATTATTTCTTCCTTCAGCTTTTTTACTTTTCATTTAGTATTTAAACTAATGAAAAATGACACAATACACAGAAATGCGGGATTCCGCTGGGGATCCACATTGATGCTGCTTGTGAAAAGAGGAACTGAAGGATCATTGAGGTTTCATGACGTTATGAGGGACTAGATGTTTACTGTGCAGCTGGTGTATTCCCGAAGGACAGCAACGGTCTGAAAGACTCTGACCTGATGCACTCAGAGGAGAATCCATGTATTCACCCAGAGTGAACCTTCATACACTGCTAGCACGAGAGAAATGGAGGAGCACGGAGCATAGTTATGACTTTCTCATTCTGCTTCTTGATATAAGGACACAGAGATCTACAGAAAGCAACTGAATATTCAGAGCAACTCCTTCAAAGCATGGGAGATTATGCCCTGGATCTGTATCTTGCACAGTGACAAAAGACTTGCCAGGAATACAGACCCATAGCATGGGGTGGGAAGAAAGTATTCTATCAATGACTTTCTACAAATGCTGGATTTCTTAAGAACTTAATGATGGTAATGAAAATGAGATCTTAGTTCCACTTCATCACAAAACAGTCAAATAATGTCTTTCTACCTTTTCATAATGCTCTATGAGAATTTCAACGACGATATTCTGAAACTTAATGTTCATCATAGCAGCCACGGTTTCTTCTTGGGCTCTCATCAGAGTTGGTCCAAAGATAACACCAAGGTTGGATACAGTCATTAGATTTTGCTGACTGTGTAATGATACCCTTTAAATGAACACAAACAATATGCAATTAAATTGTTGTGCCAAACTGCAATTCTAACAAGCAAAACCCTGTTAAGACTACTTCTGTAACAAGATCCCAAGTTCACATCCCCCCTTTAAAAACATTTTTAAAACTTTCACTTTTACTAGAGTCAGAATACAGTGTAGTACAACAATTATATTTCCATTAAGGCTACCATGCTGCAATAACTTAATGGACAATGAGCATGTCTACCTGGAGTAAGTGTTGTAAGTTCTTGACATAATTGACAGGGAAAAGCAACTATCTTTGGAGGTCTCTACAGAATGATCTAGACCATCTAAAGTTTAGGAGTCTTGGGGTAGGCACCTATACCTCTCCATGATTATACAGGAACTTAAATACATGATGTTGGATTTACTGAAAATACTATGTGGTAACAGAAGTCAACAATATACATTAGCTTTCATGTAAAGAAAAGAAACTTAGTTACTGAAAACACTTAAATTGCAATAGGATCTCTTTATTAGTATGTTGAAAACATGGGGTCAGTGAAATCACTGTTTCTGTGGTACAGGTTACGCTAGATGATCATAATGACATCTTCTGTCTTTAAAATATATTAACCTTTTACTTGTGTATATTCCATTATCGCTTACTGCACCTCTTCTGTCATTCTTCTTCTTAATGTAGAATTCAGAAATTTAGTTTTCCCAATAATTTGTCAGATAACAAAATGAAACCCATCAATCAGTGCCTCTTTTCTCTCTCCTCACAAATAAGATTTGCCAAATAAAAAATGTATCATCATAAATCCTTCGAAATAACTACCAGGGATTCCCCAGTCACAGCTGCCTTATTGCCTCATGTCTGAGAAATATCAAGCCAAGTAAAGATTTTATAATTACATTAATGCTTAATTATACCGAATATGCTACCAGACAGAATCAGTTATTGAGGCACTTGTTCACATTTCTGCTATCACTGTCAAGTGGAGCATTTTTAGCCATTTCCTACATAATTAAAATAACTCTTGTACTATTTAAAATTAAGATACAGTAATATCTATAAAATACTGGACAACTAGCAGATAGGAGCAAACTTTATCTTGTTTTCTCTGTAAGAGACCTTACGTTTGGCTTAGGTGCGTAAAGGGTGGTGGGAAGATGACAGAAGACCATTAGTATTTTAATGAAAACAGAATTCTTAATTACTTAGCTCTAGGTTTGTTAGAAAAATCTAAAAAAAATAACCCTTTGCAATGTTACTCTGCTTTGTGCTGCAAAGTAACTGTTAAGGTCTCTTACACAAACACAGTCTTATAGCATAAAAGAGAAAGTAGTGTTTGTCCTGTGTTTGGGTTTCCTTGGTTACAAATTTGGTAGCTTGTTAATAAAAGGAATGGTGACTTTAATAACATTGTAACCAAAAAAGACTTTTTACAATGCATTTCAAAGACTCAATTTCTTGCAAAAGAGAAAAACCCCATGCCTGTAAATGGACTATTTTGAAAGCCAATTTCCCCTGACCTAGTCCTACTGTTGCTGGGCTACTGAATAGACATAGGCCAAGATAATCATGCATTTCAGGTAGCTGTAAGGCATTCATTAAGGTGCAGTTGATTTCTCCTCAAAATATCTTTCTTTAATATATCACCAGTTAATTTTTGATGCTGACAAATTGCAGACTCCTGATTATCCACCTTAGGAAAGTATGGTGTTATTAAAGCATACAAAGAAAAAATTATTCTTTAAAGTAAACAGATAATTTGACTAGGAAGATTTAAAAACAAAAAATTAGTTACCTATATGAAAATAACACCAAACTTCCTGTGTCTGCCTAGATGCTTAATGAGTATATACTCACACAGTATCACCTCTCTGCAGGGTGCTTTTCAGGATTTGCTGGTTTTGTTTGTTTGGTTTTAGTATGATCTACATCCCACATCATCTAGATTATATTTAATTTTGCACAGTGACACAAAAGTCAAGGTAGGCAGAGAGGTAAAGAGCTTAAGTCATTAATCAAGAAAAAAATATTCTCCTTATGTTGTAACCCATAGTTAAAAAGTATACAGTATTTTCATCTAGACACAAAAGCATACATAAACAACTGAACACTTAAAAGAAATACAGGGAAAGGATGTGTATTTTGAAACTGTATTTTAAACAAAAGAATGAAGCAACAGGAGGTTAGTTGGGTTTTTTTTTCCCTGTATATCTCATTTTCATAAAATGAGGAACTTCATCTGCCATTTGTTCCTTGAAAAATCTGACACAGTGGTAGGAAAAAGATGAGGAAGGAAGATAACTAATACACTCAAGAGACTAATTTTGAATTCAGTCTCGTTAGAATTGCTAGCATAAACAGCAGCTGGCAAATTACATACAGAGAACTAAGAAGGGATGAATTGAATGCTGGAAAGAAGTGAAAGTTTTCGGTATAAAACCATAAGATTATATTTATTGGAAATAAGAATCACATCAAAGATGAGATAGGCAAGAGTTAAAGAGATCAATTAAAGAAGGGAATACTGCTGGCATGCTCTTCTTTGGAAGTGCATCCAAGGTCACATTAAGAAAAAAGAGGTCAGGAAAAGAGGTCAATAACTAATTCTGCCTACAAATAAGTCAGTTCTATGTACACATATTTCTAATTTTGGGGCTTCCAGACTAGCAGCTCTTACAGAAATCATTAATCCCTTGCTAAATGTTTTAGCATTTTAGAGGGTTAAAAAGCAGTAGATGTATTTTTTAGCTAATCAAACAACTCTGTGAGTAGTGAGACTTATGAAACTTGCTTTCATCTGGTTCTCTGGGTTACCCCATGCAGAATGAGACGTAAGGTCTGCCTAATCAGTTTTTGCAATGGAAGAATTCACGGCAGCTCACTATCACGTTAGTTCTCCAGGGGCTAATGACATAAAGAGATAAATATAATTTTTTAGTGCTAAATATTTTTCCTATCAAGGCAGTTTTCAAAGTTCTCATGTCTATAAGAGGAAGCAAAACTGCTCCACTGTAGACAGCTTACTGCAGGCTGTGGCTCAAGCTGTGATCAAAAACGAAGAATTGCTGGGATGTAATGAATGGAACGAAACCAATATGGACTCCTCTCATGTCTTCTACATATGGCAGTCATGTGGGCCTTATCTGAACAACTGCTGTTTCATTATTCACATTCCCAAATAATTGATAAATATACCAAAAAGTATACAGCACCAGAAAGAATAATACATATGAAAAAGTATTCAACAAATACCAACGAAAACTGACCAATGATTTACTAAAATGTATATGAAAAATGTTTGAAGCAGAAACAGAATAAATTATAATGTAATAATGGTGTGTAATCATAGCTAGTGACATAGAGAGACTTAAGAGAATAAAAACTTGTCTTTTTTGTCTCACAGCACATGCTAAGGTAATTCAGTGAAGACAGATGGTCATCAGTTCAAAGAAACGCAAAATCTCCATCTGACATTTAATTAATACTCACAGAAACTGATGAAAACCCGCACAGGAGGTTTGGACATTTATACAGATATCAAAAATATAAATAATAATACTTCAAATTGATGTTTTCAAATGATACTACAATTCAGAGTTGTTAGAAGAATAAGATCAAACATGAAGGACAAGTAATCTGCTCTCCATTTCTGATACAGTGTGGAACCTTGAGTCAGATTCAAAACAGTGTTTTCTACCAACCTTAGCATAGTTTTAGATGTTTCTTAAATTTAATTAGTGACAATTCCTGTAGTAAGTAGGAATGTGAATGAAAACACTGAGTGGGTTTATTCTATAAATATAGTTGGTCATCTTGGTGACTCTTTGGGTTTTTTTTGTTTGTTTCTTTGATGAGTATTCTTGAGATATCTTGACAACAGCATTTTAGAAATTAAATGGAATTTCAAGTGGCATTGTTTCAACAGAGAGATTAGATTAAGCAATACTAACTAATTTAAAACAGAAATAATCACATCTCACAATAATGCCAAAGAGGAAAATAAAAAAGAATTACTTGACCAAGTGCTTGATAAGGATGTCCAGCATCTCTCTGTTCTTCTCTGGTAACTTATGCACAAGTGCATGCACTGCCTCAACTCTGTAGTTCTGATCATCTGACTCTATTAAACAGGAAACAAATATTGTTGATAAATTAGAACATGTACTAAGATATGACTACAAATGGCACCAATGCATACTAATGCACACATGCATTATAAGGAGCCAAACAAAATTAGCCTTTAAAATTATGACAACAATTTGATTATACTTATTACAACATTCTGAAATCCGTATTTCAAGTAACTTGCCAAAAGCAGTTACCACAAATACTGGAACCAACAAAAGGCTAGTAACTGAGGAGATTAAGGGTTAGAAACAATATTACTTTATTTATTACTTTACTTACTAACAGCAACAATGAAATCTTTGTGCAGCTTGAAAGTCATCAGTGGTTCTGAAAGACACCTGGTTGTAAAAAAAAAAAATTAAAAGAAAATTTAAAAAGCATTACTCAAAGTCTTTTTAAGTTTTATGGGTGATTATCATAGCCCTCAACATCTGCACAATGTATATTGGTATGTCCTAGGAAACGCAATTCACTGATGACTGATTACAATTAGCATACAACTCAGTCATGTACATAGTCTGAAAATTTGAGTTGAAGCTGGTGTCATCGTGTAGGTTAGTAAGGCAAGCTACTGGCACTGACTTCAGCACAGAGACTGACTGTTTTCTGGCTTCCATGCTGTAGAAGTGTAACACATGCAGCTGCATAACATGGTAAGGTGGGCTGCAAAAGCAATCTTTCGCCCAAGAAAGGCAAAAACATGATGAAATTTGGAACTGAAATTTGGATCTGGGAGATCCTAGAAGAGTCATCTCTGAAAGGCAAACTGTGAATTGCCTTACAGACACAAACACACAGCTACTGCTAGCTCATATTCTAATTTCACAAACACAGTATATACAATGATTTATGCTTCTGAAGATGTATTATAAATGTCTTCAACCAAAGCCAGTCTTTCCTCTGAAGTGTTGATGGACATTCCACTATAAATCCTAGGCGTATTTTCCAGAGTGAATAGGCATTTCTAATGCTGCCTTTTGTTAGGTAACCTGCTTAGGAAATCTAGATTTTTAGAAGGCATGGAACACTCACCATCTGGATTTGATGCTTTTTATTATATTTCTTTTGAATATTATATATTGAGACCCATAACAAAATTATCTTGGAAGTACCATAATTCTTGAAAATTCTGTCTCTTATCACCAAAAATCTTCAGAGAAAATGACAGGGTAGGAGGGAGACTGTGTTTGTGAAGACACTAACGGCACGGGATAAAACCCTGTGCTTTTGCAGAGATTTTTATTCTGCTCCAACAATGATGCCACGAAACCTCACGGTACACAGCTTGAGGGATTCAGAAAAGAAAGACTGAGCACAACATGCTTTGCTGTTTATGTATAAAATTTTAAATAAAAACATGCAATTAATTAAATTCTGCCAAATTTAGGGCTATATAAGCCATAACTATCTTAATAAGGCAGAAAGAGTGTGACAAATTTTAGATTTACTATTATGTGTAATCACAGGGATATTAGGCAAGATAATAATACACTCAATTATTACCATGCTAATGGATACAAGAAATGTAATATGGTACTAATAAGCAAAAGATCAATGGGCCAGAAAAATAATACTGAGATGCGTGTAGCTTTACACTTACCTGAGGTAGTTTTTTAGTCCGCTTGTTATTGTTTTATTGTCCCAAAGTTCCATATCAATATCCATATCAGGAGGAGATTTAGGGGCTGGCAGAAATTTGAATTGTGATTTTGTTATAGTTTGACTAATATACTAACTAGAAAAGCCACAAAACAAAAGCTAATAGTCATTTAGCTCATGTGATTACTTAGTAGCTCGATTAACTACCAACCTGATCAATTTGAATCTTTTAATCTCTGTCAAAGTATTAATAAAAATGCATTTAGCACTCATTTAGCATCTGTAAGCTAACTATACGCATTATACCAAAGCGTTAAGTAAGCCGAAGCCAACAGAGAATTACTAATGTATTTAGCTTAGACATTAAAACACAGGCATGAGAGAGCCCAATTAGCAAGAAAAGTGAAAGACTGGAACAACTGTCTATTAAACTGAGCTATGCTGTGTTACAGTACTAAGCTATGGAACTCTTCTAAGATACACCAAATACATATCAATAAATAGAACTTTAAAACTAACAGAGAACTGCATTTTGTTAGTAATTTGCTCACATGTATCAGTGATAACATGCAGAAATTGAGTACTAGTGCACACAAGAAACTAGTTAGACAGGGCACTCATTTTAAGAAAGCAAACTCAATTTAGGGGTAGTAAGTGCCACACTCTTCTGAGCACAGCAGTTAAGGCAAAAGGGACCACAGCGCACACACTGAAAACTCACAAAGTGTCACTTCAGATACTTACAAAATATGGTATTCATCAGCTTTTGCACCTTGGAGTTTACACCACCTATTCTGTACAGCCCCAGGATTGTAATACCTACATTGGGAAAACAATGAAAATAAGGCAATGCCTCCTTTGTATATGTTTTCAAAACATCTGAATGTATTTATGGAAAGTTGTACAATTAAACTCTTGAGTACTGCTTGCCGCTACTAAATTCTCTTCTGGGTTACGAACAAATGCATTTCACTGAATCCACACCTTAGTATACATTAATCATAACTTTGCATGAACAGAAAGTCATTTAGAAATGACACATATTAGCAAACAACAAGGAGATAACTGGGAAAAGTGAAAAAAGAAATAAAAAAAGCAGTCTTAAAACACATTACACGTCAACAAGTCTATTTTACCTAGATTTCAGTGGAATTACTATGCGCCTACACGTGCTTAGGCCATGATCCCTTCCAATTAAGATTTGATTGACATTTATAGGAGAAATTATTGTACCCAAAATAAAAACATACATTGTATACTGTTGCAACACTGCAGTTGAAAATGTATATATTCTGCATAGATCCCCTGAGAAACAGAGACAGTCAAGTCGCAATTTACTCATAAGTTTCAACTGTTGGGGGTTAATAGATACTAATAACGAACAATGGTTAAAGTCTAACATTCACAACACAGTATTTCAGTATTCCACTGATAATTTTGTTTTTAATTGCCTTTTAAAGTCAGCAGGATTTAAAATTCTTCCCTCTTCCCTACTTCAAGTCTTATAATTTAAAAATTGTCCATTTTTTCTTTGAAAACAAAATTCCAAAGTCTGATCTCACTTAGATAACATAGGTGTTTTGCTTTGAAACCCCTTTTTTCCCCCAGAAAAACCTGCAAGCTCTGAGCCAGCAGTGACTCAAAAGCTACGTAACATTATTACCTGAGAAACTGAATTCAGTTCAGTGTTGCGTAGAGAGACCACCCAGCTTTTGGATTAGAAGAGAGTTGCATAGTGATAGTTCAGTGCATGGACAGGGAAAGGTTACTTTCCATGGAAGATAATAGATCCATACCTCTTCATTTGGAAGTGGATAATTAAAAACTTGCTGTGAGTTGCAAGTTATCACCTCATCAGTAGACTGATGAGTCTACTCTTTTGTTCTCTTATTGTACATTCCTGCTACCAAAAAATGAGTTTCTAAACTCATTTTATTGTTCTCTTTTTGTACATTCCTGCTACCAAAAAATGAGTTTCTAAACATTTTTTAAAAACGGATAAACTATGCACAAAAAGAGTGAATAAAATGATAGGAGTTACGCTCTGCAAAAAAAGATGTCCCAGCAGAGAGTATTTATGGCACTTTTTGGATTTCAGGTTTCATGCCAATAACCAAAGTTGGGAGCTGAAGCTCCCTACAGTATTATATGAGAAAGCACAGTTCAGTGCGCACAAATTAAAGACTAAAGATGTGTGCAACTGTGTATTAAGGGGTCTAAACAACAAGAAATTATAGAAAATGTTTAAAATTCCCACTTAAACAATATGTTAAAAACTGTTGTTGGAACTTGTGGCAACAGTTTTAAGTGTAAAGCACCCAAATGTGAAAAGTACAAACCAAATGATGGACACACTCCAAAGCAGAGCTGTAAAACATGCAGAATTAATCAAAGCAGTATTTGCAAAAAAGAAATAATAATCTAATACATAATTTGTTATTTAATCCATACCTCTTGTTTCTACAGCATGAATACATTTCCTCACAAAGTTGAAACCTGCTTCATTTAAGAACACTATGGAAAGAAAAAAAAGGTATTTTCTAATGTATCAATATACAATTCTCAGTGTTTAGCTACATTCACATGTTAGTCAGGAAGGACTGATACACATTTATACATGAGATTACGATACTTATTCTGTAAGAGTATTCTTACAGATATATCCTTTGCACTCAAAAATCCAACTTTTAAATCATTAGTGGATCGTTACAAGCAAGATATTATACTGTCTTGCTCAGAAATCAGTAGGCCCTCTACACATATGCATTTGCGTCAATACAGTAATATGTTAATAACATATATGTGTTAATATGATGCTAATGGCAATGTGCACTTGCAGCCAACTGTATGCTGGGCTGCATGCACGACCAGCACAAGGAAGGGGATTCTCCCCCTCTGCTCCACACTCATGAGACAGCCTCTGGAGTACTGAGTCCAGCTCTGGGACCCCCAACACAAGAAGGGTGTGAAACACAAGTCCAGAGGAGGCCATGAAGATGATCAGGGGGCTGGCCTCTGCTACGAAGAGAAGCTGAGAGATTTGGGGTTGTTCAGCCTTGAGCAGGATCTGGGAGAACTTATAGAAGCCTTCCAGTACCTAAAAGGGGCCTACAAGAATGCTGAAGAGGGATTTTTACAGCGCATGTAGGGATAGAACAAGGGGGAACGGCTTTAAACTGAAAAAGGGTAGATTTAGATTAGCTATTATGAAGAAATTCTTCACTGCGAGGGTGGTGAGACACTGGAACAAAGTTGCCCAGAGAAGCTGTGGATGCCCCATCCCTGGAAGTATTCAAGACAAGGTTGGACGGGGCTTGGAGCAACTTGTTCTAGTGTGAGGCGTCATGGCAGGGGGGTTGGAACTAGATGAGCTTTAAGGTCCCTTATAACCCAAACCATTCTGATTCTAACACAATTACACACATAAATCTCATAGTATCTTTAAGTACCCTTATTTTATTACTCAGTGTATGTGTAATAGGTGCATATAGACCTAAAGCCCAAAAGATGTGATGGGCTGAGCCCAGTTGTACGAGGTACAAAAAGGCAAGGTGCCAGGTCCTGCAGTGGGTTACAACAACCTCATGCAATGCGGAAGAGTGGCTGGAAAGCTGCTAGGTGGAAAAGGACCTGGGGGTGTTGCTCAAATGCAGATGAACAAGAGGCAGCTTCTGCCCAGGCAGCCAAAAAGGCCAACAGCAACCTGGCTTGTATCACAAAGAATGTCGTCAGCAGGACCAGGGAAGCGACTGTCTCCCTGTACTCAGCACTTGTGAGGCTGCACCTCGAATACTGTGTTCAGTTCTGGGCCTCTTACTACATGAAAGACATGGAGGTGCTGGAGCATGTCCAAAGAAGGGCAATGAAGCTGGTGAAGGGTCTGGAGCACAAGCCTGATGAGAAGCAGCTGAGGGAACTGGGGTTGTTTAGCCTGAAGAAAAGGAGGCTGAGGGGAGACCTTATCACTCTTCTACAACTACCTGAAAGGAGGTTGTAGTGAAGTGGGTGTTGGTCTCCTGACCCAAGTAACAAGCAACAGGAAAAGAGGAAATGGCCTGAAATTACACCAAGGGAGGTTTAGATTGGATATTAGGAAAAATTTCTTCACCAAGACAGTTGTCAAGCACTGGAACAGGGTGCTCAGGGAAGTGGTGGAGTCACTATCCTTGGAGGGATTTAAAAGACATGTAAATGTCTTTTAGTCCTATTAAATCATACAACTTACGGACATGGTTTAGTAAGACTTGGTAGTGCTAGGTTTGCAGTTGGACTTGATCTTTTCCAACCCAAATGATTCTACTATTCTATACAGGAATCTTATTTCAACACAATGGCATGCATTTTCATTTAGGTATATAGACTACTGATAGAAACTTTTTACAATTTTGTAAAATATACTGTAGCTTCAAAGCCAATCAATTTTTTTTTTCCAATTTATGTTTGATAGTAACACAAAAGTTGAAGGCTTTCTTACAGTTTACTAGCTTAGGATGTGCTTTTGTGTAACCCAGTTGTGTAATCCAACAAACAGTTATTTCATAGCAACAGAATGAAAATGCAAAATAATTAATCTCTCTCAAACACACATATCTAGAAACCTGGACATTACAGAAATCTACCAATATTCAGTAACTATGTAAGTAAAGAACTTACTTTCTTCCTTCTTGCTAATAATGGCTGGCAGGGTGTAAATCTGTAACAGAAAAAAACCCGCAGCAGATCAATATTTGTGCTTTAAATTCTTTACTGCCAGGTTTGTTGGTAGTTGCGACATGCTGTGCATTAGCTTGCCACTAGGGAAAAGCCAACCTTGCCTTTCACCTTCTCTTGATATTGAACCCCCTAGCACTCACTCAGGCTAACAGCCCTGTGCTAGGACAAGCACCTAAAATATGTTAGAAGTCAGATTTGCAGACTCCTAAATCGTTTAAAATTCAGTACAACTACTGATCTAATTTGTGTACTGTTTCAGTCAAGCAAGAAGCTTGTAGAAACACTTTTCTATCTCATAAAACCAATCAAACATTTTTTCCCCCCTTAGATACAGGTCTGACATCACCCTCATTCAGTGACTATTTTAAGAGCACATTAATAATGGGAAGAAATCTCAGACTGTCTCACAGCAGCTTTCAGCACAGTTCTATGCACTCTGCAGTGCCTTTCAAGATGGTGCTAATTGTTTACTCCATGACACTGCCCAAAAGATAGTTTGTCTTTACCAAGGCAGAAACTACCAGTTCACAAATGTTATCTGAATCATCAATCATATTAGACAACATGCTATCATGTTAAACATTAAATATCCTAACATAAAATAATAATATTTAAAGGCTTAAATTCACTAATAGTTCTGCTTTTCTAACTTATACCTACCTTAACTCTGTACTTGCAATAGTGTGTCTCAAAGAACAGAACTGAATTTGCCTGTACTATAACAGAGTATCTGATAGGCATACTAGCTTCTTTCTTTGTGTGCCATAAAACTGTTAAAAGAAAAGAACATGAAAAAATATCCTTACCGGTTCCTTTCCATCCATAGCTTCGAGCCAAAGTTTTCGGTTGGATTCTGAAAAAGCCTGCAGTGTGATGATTCCAGGTCTGTCAAAAACATACACATACACTGAAGTTACTGATTTCTTTTTCTCAAACAGCATCCAAAGTCAGAATCCAAACACATATTGACATGAAGTGAATACATATAAGACACAGAGAAGGTAAAGAAAGTTGACAGCTTCTGACACAACAAATAACTTCAACGTAGATTTAAGAACAGGTCTGGTTTTTAAAAGTTTGGTACTGCAACATGTAATTTTAGACGCTTAGTCTTAAGCGCTACAACCCTCTAATAGGTATGAGCTACCTCCATATTGCAAAATGAGTTATATGCCTGCAAATGGGATCCCATACAACCCATTTTTTAGTGGGGAGGTGCTCAGGGTGGAAAACTC
The DNA here is from genome assembly GCF_004027225.2 of Strigops habroptila. NCBI lineage: Eukaryota > Metazoa > Chordata > Aves > Psittaciformes > Psittacidae > Strigops > Strigops habroptila. The sequence goes on from NC_044278.2 coordinate 109,788,019, forward strand.
AAGGAGAAGATATATCAGCTCAATTTGACTAAATATGTCTATACCTGAGCTCATTATCCTTTCATAGCAAATGAAGACCAGTAGGTACTTCTAATCTAAAAGTCATCATATCCTGAAATAGACATCCAAAGTCAGTCAGAAGAAATATGCCCCAAAACAGTTGCCTAGAAAGAGCACTTTGAAACAGTATCTCAAGTCTGGAGATGTAAAGCCAATTGAGCTGAGTACTGTCACGGTGCAGGAATTTTTTATTTGAGAGGAATCAAAAAACCAGTTCATTCTGCCGGCTGTACTCTAACCACTGTGATTGAAGTCAGAAAAGTGGCATATCCTCTCTGCTGATGAAGCTTTGATGTCAAACAGAAAAAGAGTCATGGGAACTAGTGAAGGGAGGAGGGAACCAATTTCAATCTTTGTTCCTGGAATAATTATATGAACAGACAGGGAAATATAAAGAGTTAGTCTCTATTTGTGATCACAGGCAAATGAGTTCTTTAAGAAATGCTTTCAAATTAATTCACTGATTGGCCAACAGAGAATGCCCATGTGACAGTAAGAAGTCCTGCTCCCACACCAGTGTAGTGTATCTATCTCTGCTCAAACTTTCAGCAGACTGTCCAAAATGGTGATCTTTCTATGGCAGGTTCACAAATAAAGGACAGTATAGATTTTATCTTCCACCATAAAAATAAATACACAAAACCCCAGCATCCTTCTCCACCTCCTCCAAAAGACCTACATTTTCACCTTGTATTTAAAAAACATGCAAGAAAGCAACTGGACAACACAAAATATCAAAATGTGTTCACACATAAAAATTCCAAGCTGAGTATTTTGTTTGCTATCTACTATCACAAATATAAAAAGATACAGTTAATGCAGATTAAGATGTATAATTGTTTTTCTATTTTCTTAAATTCTAAATTTATTTGGTTTAATATTCTATTTGCTTCCTACCTACAGTCTTATCTAGGAATTTTTCTCTCAAAAACATTTTAGAAATAGAAAATGATTTTTTTTTACTTCTTTCTATTGTGACTGCTGCTTAATATTTCAGTTGGAAAATTGCACTTAAAATCCCTTGGTCAGCACGTACAGAAAGAACAGAAGTTTCTGAGCGTCACTTTACTTCAAGCTTAGAGATACCTACTTTTAGCTCCGGATTTCTGATGTAACCTGTTGGCTAAATTTGCAGTCATTGCACAGCACGTTTTAACACACAAATATCTAATACCATAATCCCTGAAGTAAATTTTAAATTAATTATGTCAATTAGAAAGGCTCACAGTGTGTGTTCCCCATTACTTGTTCACAAGGGTTTCTTTCAGGTAAAATGATTCTTTCAAGAAATGAGATGGCACATCAGTCTGCACAGATTTCCAATGCTTTAATAAAATAGTATTTCATATAATGTTTCGTAGAATGTTGCAAATAATAATGCAGGGAGAGAGTTACCTCTGTGACATAAAGTATTTGGAGACAGAAGTTACCCAGAAAATCTTGCAAGAATATTTTGAAGACTGGTGTAGCTGGACAGTTTTAACAAGAGCTTTTTCATGATGAAAAGTCATACCCTCACATTACTAGGGAAATTTATCTTTTACTGTCAGTTTTCAAAAGTTTTTAAAGAACTTGAGGTTTTTCTCTATTTTCCAGATTATACTCCCGGTAAAAATATCAAGTCTTGAATTTAAAATTAGTTCAAATGTAACCATTATCACAGTCTTCTGAATCTTCAGTATTCCAGTACTGTGTTTATATTTATACGAACTGGCTCACATTCTTCGTCATTACTGACATCAGTAACAGCCACTGCATTTTCTGTTTCTTAGGGGAAACTCATTTTATCAACACAACATTCAGAAGAGATGAATGTTGTCCTTGTATGTGAACTCCCACCAAATATTTCTAGGTATTTCATTGTCTATTTACCTCCTCTGCTGACTTGTACAAAAATTCACTACTTCCCTGCTGAATACCAAATCAATTGGAAAAGTGAACTTTCAGCCTGTGGAAGTCAGATCCTTACAATAATGACCTAATAACTTTGTATTGTACTCCTGTTTCAACCTTCTATCCAAGTTTCCAGAACACGAGTAACTTAGAGGCCATGCAGATATAATCAATCAGAATGTTCAGAAGGAATAAATAACATGTAAAAAGTGCCTATAACTGTCTCTCTGATCAGAACTTGAAGAACTGCAGATGGAACTGATTTTTCTGTGTAGTTTTGTTGAACTGTGGATGTTCTAGTAGAGTAAGGGAGACAGAAGGGCCAACACTCACTTGTGAACACATTACAATGGTACTGCTACAGATGTGTCTAATAAATGCAATTCTTATCGAAAGAAACAACTACAAATTTCAAACTCAACCTGTCAATTCAAGCTTAGGAGCTTTCAAGAGACCAATTAGTCTCAATATTTGTTCATATCATATTTCTGCTTCTTAAACCTGAACTCACTCGGAAAGCTATTTTAGCAAAATAATGTATTATATTTGAAAGCACCAAAGTAGCCTCAAAATTATCATATAAATACAGCAGCTCTGAATGGAATTTAAAATGACAGCAGCAGTCATAAGATATTTCTTAAGAGAACGACTACAAAAGTCAGTCTGTTTATCATATTTTAAGGGAAAAATTAATTCAATATTTCTCTTTATTCTCAAGCTTGGAAAAAATACGTTTACAAAGTTCTGTGTACATACACTTCAAATACAGAAAAGCTGTTTTAATCTATCTTATATAATTATAATACCCAGGAATAAGTGAAAAATAAACTAACCAACTTGTAGAAGTAATTTTCAAAAAAGAAAAATTATGTGCTATCATACATTTCTGAAGGAAATATATTGGTACAGAATATGCTTATTAATAAGTATTTACAAAAATAGGTATGATCTGTTCCTAAAAGAGGGTACTCGGTTGTGATACAGGTGATACAAGAATCCATGTTGTATCTGCATGCAAACATAATGTACTTAAGACAACACATATGCAATGTAGTGATTTTGTTAGAAAATAGGCTTGAACAAGTAAGAACCAAGTCTTGAGAGCCTAGTTTGTCTGTATACAAGCCTATTGAGAAATATGTGTTCAACTGTTACAGGAGTAATTATTAGATATTGGTTACAAGTGCTTCTATTTTTAATTATTTCCAATTTGTTAACACAATGAAAAAAAAAAATCAAACCTCTCAAATACTTCAATATCGAAACAGAAACGTTTGTCAATAGAATCTGTCTTTCTCCTGATGCAAGATTTTAGCTTGAATATTTCTGGTGAGCTTGTGACAAGGCCATTCTATAAAACAAAATAAAACAAAATTGGCACAGGCAGTACACTGATACACCTTGGCTTCACATCTTAAATTTAACTGTACGAACTGTCCAAAGAATGTGTCTTAAGACAGGGATTAAAATTTTTTAGGAACATATACAATAATTGCTCTGTATACAAAGTAAGACTACAGTTAACAGCTTTCTGACACATACTTGTTATTTAATCATCGTATTTCAGAAAACTCCCTAAATTCAATATTTTACAAACATCAGCATATCTGATTACACGTTACATGTTAGAATAAGTATTATTACAGTAATCAAACACTGAAACTGGTTACCCACAGAAGTGGACGGGACCCCATCCTTGGAGGTATCTAAAACCTGACTGGACACAGGCCTCGATAACATGCTCTGGTTGACTCCACACTTGAGATTAGACTGGATAATCTCCGAACCCCCCTTCCAAACACCATCCATTCTATGATTCTGTGCAAATGTGATTTGATTTCTTACGCATTTGGAACCACAATATTAGAGAATTTGTTATGCAGTTTATGTATGTTTTAAAAGGAATATTTTTATTTAAATACTTATTTTATCTAAGCTATAAGACATGCACTGCTTCATGTATGAAAACAGCCTTATGCTATGTTCACATTTTTTCTTTTAACAGTTCCTGAATGCTTAATATAAAAGATGGACTATACAGTTCATGTATGTGCAACTCACCACTTTTCCACCAGATTTTGTTTCAGCTATACTCATTGTAAATGTTTTTGTTCCTTTATCGTAAGTGCAGTAATGTTTTACCCATGTAAATCCAAGAGGTCCTAGATTAAAAACAGATAGTATTAAAAATAATTATTTTGGCATTTTATCACTATTTTAGTTAGAATTAGAGAAATAAAACATAGCAGCATCCACATGTAGTCTACAAAAATCAAAAACTCCTCTAATTTTTTAATTTGGACATGTTGTTCAGGTATAATTTTCAGATACTGCAGCTTTGTAAGGTTGGCCAACAATGTTACAGCAGACTGATTTTCTTTGGCAACTAGATGGTAACAGCATTTTACTAGTGTAAACAGGCAGGAGACAGGAAAGATCCTGAGGACTTTTCTGCCTAGGACATACAGTTGAAAATTTTATCAACCCAAGTGAAGCACAAGGATTCAGTATTACATCTTTTCTCTGAGGGAAACCTCGAAGTCTGGTATTAGCTCCACAGAATTGGATGAAATCCTGAAGTCAGAGTGCATTTCCCTTTACTTTCAGAGTTCTTGTCAAGACTAACAAATGCTTTTGGTAGTATCACAGGAAGGCTATTCTGTTACCTTAAAAGAGTGGGTAAAATGGCACTGGCTCAGAGACAGATTTAATCTTATGTAGTTGAACACTGACATGTGATTACATTATGTGAAAGGAAAGGAAGGAAAGGAACAGTGCACTCAAAAAATTGTGGGTTAGAGATCAGGGATAAAATGCTGGTTGCAGAGGTGGCACCTTCAGCAAGAAACACTGGCCGCTCACCTTGGAAGGTGTCCTGCTGGAGAAGAGGTGCACAACTGACTGTCCACAAACTGACAATTGAACACACTCAATATACCAGAGTTTAATGTACTTAGGGATTCACTAGTTTTCAATTTAGATTCACTAGGGATATACAAGTCTTCAATTTAGGCAGCCATACATGAAATCTACAGCAACCGCTAAATAAGTGGATATATGCCTTATGCTGGAGAGGTCTCTGATGCAGAAGGTATTTTCACTCCTGGATTATCCAGAGCTTTGCTCAGGCATTGCTATGAACCTGTAGTGAATATGAACACAAAACCCTCTCGAACTTCAGCTTAATAGTATTTTAAATTTCATCCATATGCTATCTTAGATACAAGTATTTATAATGTTCTTTTTGCTATGAGGACATGGAGTAAATCCTTCCATCACTTCAGTAATTCTCTCCACATGCTAGAAGTAAAATTAAGATCTCACACAATTTTCTGGAAAAAAAAAAAAAAAAATTTACTGTAGCACACAGAGAACAAAATAAGCTCCTGGATTCCTACAGATGTATCTGGAGGGCTGGTGCACTGGAGTGCACAGGATAATTCAGTTTTTTGCAGTATGACTGCTCCACCTTGGGCCGTACTAAGAAGGAAAAGCATGTCTTTCTTCTTGGACAGCATTATGCTTCAGAGCTTCGCATTCAAATATGTCCCTTCTCTGCAGAGCCATCACAAAGGCAGGTGCCAAAGTAAATCACACACACATATATATGTGCATATGTATAATGCAAATTCAGAATAGGAAAGGACTGGATTATACTTACAACCCACATTTAATTTTCCAATTCATTTCAATGGGAGTTACTAATGGCAAAAATATGATACTGATTTTTTTCAAAGTACAGTATACTGGATCATTTAATCCTTTTTAAAATGAAAGAGCTCTAAGTAAGAAACCAACCAACCAACCAAGTATTTTAAGTTTGGGTTGTTTTGTGTTTTGTTTTTTTTTTCTTTTTTTTTTTTTTTTTAACATAAGCAGTTCAATAAAAATGGAAGGTGTTAAAAACCTAGTAGTTTTGCTATAGATACAATGCCTTTGCCTTCTAAATGTAGACTTCCATAAAGGTGTGCAAGACATATCAGTCATGTAAATCAGATGTCTGGCAATCCAGAAATGCAGATGTAGAAATTTACACGGTCTGTTATGCTGACTTGGAGAAAGCTCTCCAATCACCAGCATTCTGCAGGAAGGTCATGCCGTGAATTGAAAAGTCAACTGGTTACCCACCCTCAGGTTCCGTTCCTATATTTTAACTTATTTTCACTTACCAAAACAAAATCTATAATTACCCTGAATCAATTTTTCCTCTGATGGCATTTCATTAACTCTTTTAGCATATATAAGAAGGATGAGCACTCTCAAAGAGGTTTTAGATGAGTTTAGTCGCCTGTTTTTCACTGAAAAATTGTAGCTGACACCTATGTTTCGACATTATGTCTGTTACTCATGACTCTCCATCTGAATGAAAACAATTTATAGCCTACTGCCCTTTTTTAAACATATTTACCACCATGCAGATCAGTAAAAAATATATACAGGATTTACTCTCCAGAATAGCAAACATTTAACCCAGTTGCCCATAATTTGACAAGAGCCAATGGGATGATGGTTGTAGGAAAGTAAACTGTCATGGCAAGGAAATTTACAGCTGTTATCTTCCCTACTGACACAGAGATTACAGGCCCTGTTACCCTTACTCTAGAATAAATTAATGAACAAATTTATTTTCAGTAAGAGGATGTCAAGTTGGCCTCTCACTATTTAATGAAGCACAGCATGTGCCCAATGCTTCACTCCTTTTCTGCCTCCCCCATTAGCAGGGCTCAGTGTAATTTCCACTTAACACAGGTTCCTTTTATCATTATTACTCAATTAAAACACAGAAAGCCTTCTTAAAACTTTCATTACTACTGAAGGTAACTATGATAAGCACTGAGGTTTCTTTCTTTTAGCTCATATATGGAATAAAAACTAATTTCATTATGTTATTTGAAAAATCAATTATATATAGCTCCATGTAGTCTCTTCAATTATCATCTAATAGAGGAGCACTGAGAAGGACATCCTCAAAACTGAGAACAAGTGGGGTCAAGTCTGACATAGGAATTCTATATCCAGATGCCTTCTATTTATTTTTAGATTGAGAAATCAGGTGCAAAGTTGTATTTAATATTTTTGCATGAACGTGAAACTTACACAAGCATGTACACACCATCTCAAAATACTGGTATATACTTTTCTAGTGTTAGGATAATTCCCATAACAAATAGAAAAATGAATAAATAAATAAATATAAAAACTTGGGTACCCCATGCAGTGATAACTCTTGCTGAGGGTTTTGCATGATACTTCAGCTGATGTATAGTTTCAAATTCTCTCATTTGACTTTTCACGTATTTCCTGGTTCTGTTTTTATTCATATTGCTAGGCTTTTCTAAGCAGCTTCAGACACTTAGGACAACGTTAGTTCTATTCCTTCATTTAGTTCACCACTTCATTCTCACATCTCATGAAGTGTATAAAACAGGTATATTTGCAGCCATTCTGAAGCCGACAGATTGTATTTAGAAAACTTTTCTTCTTCTTACACCTCTGTTTTCCATTACGTGCATGTTCATTTACTCTTAGGGTGGCTGGGTTAGCGGGGATCCCTAGTACAAGGTGGAAGTTGCTCTCGCTGGGTGAACATAAGCCTTGTTCAGACAGAGAAAGTGCAGGAGACAGCAGGGTTTGACAGGTAGAGACAAAGCAGAGTGCTGGGAGCTTGCAGTTTCTGCAGTAAGGTGTGGGGCAGACAGCCAGAGCAGAGCTTGCTACCATCCTCTGGGGTGGCCAACAGCAGGGACCTACCCACAAGGACCCAGGGGACAGAGGTTGAGTTGCTTACAAGTGGTTTGATCCCCATTCCATCTGACCATAGCTACTCCGAGCACTTTTGAAAAATCAAACACTTATTTTTCTTTTGAATCTCTCAATCATTTGGAAAGCAGCCATAGCAGGAGTCTGCAGACATTCAAACTTGTTGTGTTGTCCTGCTAACTAGACCATTTTCTTGTCCTTGCCTTTGATGCCATGCCTTTCAAATTCAGTTAAAAAGTACATCTGTTATACTCACGTTTCTCCTGCACATAGAGATAGCCTTCCATTGTCCATTGACTTGGTGGTCTGTAATCCTGGTTGGCTGATTTCATTCTTTGCATGAGTCTCTCCACTTCCTGCCTAGTGCTTTCAAAGTTATTCCGGGTCTAATACCAAGAAAAGGAAACAAACAAAAAAACATATTATCTCATGAAAGTACTAATAATGCCAAGGAGACTGTTTTGGAGACCAGCAGAAGTATTTGCCAGAGACATAAAGTAAAAAAAAAAAAAAAGGCAATAAACAATAATTCTCTTCATTGCTCTAGAAGGATAGGAATAACATAGTAATGCAGAATTCAACTGAAGCACACAACTGTAAGGCAAACACAGTTGAGAACAGTAACATTCCTCCTTCTGCAGGTCACTAACCTCAGAAAGAAGGTAATTTTATATCTTTAGGTATGCTTACACAGTAAGGATACAGACAGACAGACAGGCACAGACAGATACCAGGCTGATAGCAAAACCCCAAACCTGAAGTAGTAAGTCCCACTGAACCACTTGAAGTACAGTGCATAAAACACCGATTTAGGTCAATGCCAGGCTAATGTCCCTAGACAGATGTGGTCTCTCCACATGTAGAAAAAACAAATGTACTGTGTATCCATATCTGCAGTAATACCACAGCTGCTGATACTCAGAATAGGCAGGTTACTGTCATGGACATTTTTTCACAGGACTATACAAACACAACAATTAAGTCTAACATAAATACGCTAGGAAAGAAAGAGGTCACAAGTGACAGAACTGTGCCAAAAGCATGGAAGTACTGTGTATGCCCTAAATATCACGTGTAACCAGGCATCTCACCAAGCAAACAATTAGGTAAAAAGTTGGGATGTTCATATTCGCTAACATCTATATGCATGGACATGGACATTTTTCCTATGGAATTCAGTGAGGCCAGGGTTTCCCCTCCAAATACCTAGCATGGTATAGTAGAGAAGAATTGTTATGAGGTGCCAGAGGCTTGATAATACACATGTTAAATCTTCTTCCTGTAGAGAAACATTTTTACTAGAGGGGAAGGTAAAATTTTCTGAACTTTTCACACTATACCCTTAGAGTGAAGTATCAGTTCAGACCAAACTTAAGAGAAGTCATTTTGAGACCTTCAAGAGGGACATGCTATTGAAGGGAGGAATGTCCTCATTTTGAAACCTTACCTCTGTTTGTCTATTAAGTTTTTAATTACTACTTTTAAACAGCCATGACATTGAATCAAATTATAGAAAAGCCAAATGGACATACAAAATAAACCACTGGCCAGCTGAAACAGTGTAAGTGACAACAGGTCATGTTAGGACATGGTAACCTGTTAAGTGCTGTTGGTCTACCACTACTCTGCTACTCCTATGGCTGTTTCTCTCCTGCTCTAACATGTAGCAGAATTTTAAAGACGAGAAACAGCAGTTCAGATCAACTGTTCTCTAAGACCTGAACACAGAATGCAGTGGAGAGGATTACTTTTGACAGCTACAACAGACAGGCTGAACACAATTTTCCCTGAACACTGTCCTCAGTTTGACTTCCTCTACATAAATTATTGCATTTCAGACTGAGGCAGGGTGATGCTCTGAAAGACAAGTCAGTAGATAGCCCAGCTGGCAAAAGGAAGCTGTGTATCTAGATCTGGAGCCAGAATTCAAATTTCTGTGTAACAGCAGTGGATTATTTACTGTATCTCACTATATCTTTACGCATCTGTTTCTCTGATGCATAATATAATAAAAATACCGTAATACATTGTTCCTTCTGCCTAATTTTACATCTCCCTCTACCCTTTAGTCTATTTACAACTTCAAGTTGTACTTATATTGTATTTAAGAAGCGATTAAGTTTAATTATTTCTTAATTAAAACTGAATTTAAAAAAATCCTTTAATAATTCTGTTTCACTAGATAAATGCATAGAAGATACTGACACATTCTGACTTCGAATGCCAGTTTAGGTCTGTGCTGTGGCCTCATGCTCCTCCCAGAACTTGCCATATGAAAGTAAATAAATGTCTTGGCTGAAGAACATTTTTCACCTTTTCACTGAAACTGTGCTGCGCAACAACACTGACACCTTGTGCCTTTATCTGAAAGGCTCAGTAGCAAACTGAAAGTAGCAAACACCTAATTTAAAAAGACAAGGGGCTGAGATGCACAACAGGCAGAGAACATTTCCATTTGTATTTCAATCTAAAAGGAAAAGGTTAACCATATAGAAGGATTTGCCTTATTTCCTCAAGCACTGTTTTAAATGGGATCTATACCTATATATGAACAGCGGACATAAAAGGAGATGGGGCTATGGAGGCGTGCAGCACACGTTTAATTGCAGCAAAACCTGGAAGAGCGCAGTACTTCTAGGAAACAGATCTACATTAACAGCGCTAAGGCAATGCCATCTTCCAACTCTGAGCTAACATATGCCTTTAATAGTAAGATGCTACAGTGAAAAATGTGTTTTATTTTCCAGTAAAGCACATGGAATAGCAGTTGAGCACAGTAAGCTGCTCTTGTACTCCCAGATCTGTTTCATCTGGGAAAGGCAAGCTGATGTCAGATCTTCTAAACTGTTGTAGCTTCTTTGACTCCAGTGAAGCTATAAAAATTTCAGTTGAGTACCTTTTCTTGAAAGAATAAAATGGAAAAGAAATGGAGTCACCCCAAATATACAGCATTTGGAACAAATGATAGAATTCTTTCACTTTTTTTAAAGAATTTGTTCTGTACTTTGACATTACTTGTCATGAAAAATGTAGGGCTGGCCCATTATTAACATGCTGAACTTCACTTTCTGCTTTAAAAGCAAGTAATAGTGGTTCTAATGCAAATGGTTAATAAAGATGTTTTGTATCTACTTACTTGTATGTCTTTTGAAGTGTAACATCTGAGTTACACAGTGAAATAAATATACAGCTGTATACAGAAGTTATGAGGAGTGAAAAAGTACGTTGGTTAAATGCATTTTTCTTATTTCTGAAAGCTATGGAATTTTTGGGCACAGTTAATCTTGTATGGCTCAAATTCAGACCAATCTACTGCAAAAGATCCACCTGCTCGGTTGAGAGTAACTCTCTACACAAGTAATAGAACATTTCTTCTGGTGGAACTCAAGGCTTGTGAGATCTGCTCACCATGAAGGAAGGCCCCACCAATTCTTTGATGCTCCAGAGAAGAGAAAGAGAATGGCTTCCTAAGTATGCTACATACACAGTGGGAAGCTAGCAGACAGCAGGACAAGCTTTTCGTTGCAATCCAAGATCTTAAAGAAACAAACTGCATCATTCTGCACCAGCTGGAGCATTTCTGGGACATCCACTTACTCCAGAAGACAGGCCCCACTCTCAAGAAAGCATTTACACCAGTAAATTTACACAGTAGAGTTCCAATAAAGTGCTACGAGACTACTTGAATATCCTGAAATTAAATGAGCCAAAAAAATGGTGTAAATACAAATCATCCTTACGTTCTGCAAATTAAACTGCAGTTGCTGCTTGTATGGTGCAAACTCCTGAGCCAGTTCATATCCTTCATGGTAAAATGTAAATAATCCTTGAAGAAAGGCCAAGAGCTGAAAAGGTAAAATTGAGAAGTATTATATATTTTTAACAAGCGTTCTCAACACTGTATAACACAAAGATAACAGAGCATACACTAACTTATAAAGGATTAGTATTGCCTGAGATAGTGAGAAAAAGGTTCTTAGCAACTGCTACACACTTTTTCCATTCAGGTGAGTACAGGAAAGCAAAAACTAAGGACAGATGATTTTCTATTAGTTTTCAGCAGCAAAATATGGCAAACCATCAGCAAAAACCATTCTGTGTCTTAGCTTCTGGAACACTCTTAGCTTTCATTATTTGCAATAGAAAAGCTTTACCGAGCAATCCATGGTTGGACCTTAAAAGAGAGGTATTCAACAGGCTTTTGCATCATGAAGGTGTCATTTCCATAACAATTTAATTCACTGTCCTAGTCATTTTATCCAGATTTCCAGCTGGAGTCTTTGGTAGTGTGCATTTTCCAAGTTCAGGCTTTCAGAGTTCAAGGGTTTTTTCTTCAAAATATTTTTTCACTTTCTTCATACTAATTGCTATGACCTATTTTCCACAAATTAGACTCTTGAAAGTATGTTTTGAACATTTTAATACAACACAAGGAATCCAGACTATTTCTTCTTGTCAGCTGAAGTTTGCACATATCCAGTTGAAAATTCTTTTTAAAGTTTCATTTAAAATAATGTTGAAGTAGTAAAAAGTGCAACTAGATTTTAGCTGTTGAATTAATGCACTCCTTTAGTTTTAAAAGCCTTCTAACTTATTCTGTTCTACAAAGCATTTTGACATTGCCATAAGTCATCTTACCTGCTATTAAATAACAAGCAGGTAATTTTTTTATTTAATTTTTTTATTATGGACTGCTTTCTTTGTATCTGTAATTTAGTTACGAAAAAAAAGAAAAAGAAAATAAGAAAAAAAGATATATTAACTGTATGTACAAAACCAAAAGCTATAACTACAGGACAGATTTATCTTAGTATATTACAGCCACTGAAAAGTTAATCATTTAGGCTAAGTAACTGGCTGTCCAGGCTGCCCCTTAACTCAGTAAAAAACCACAGGTATTCAAGAACATAATTCTTTTTCCTTTTTCAAAGTTCTCTCTCAGGATGGGATGAATGATCCAATGGAAACATTTATCTCTCTCCATCGACTACTGAAGTAGCCCAGACTCAGGCAACAAAAATGCCATCATTCATATTCAATGCATTTTTCCTTGTGTTACCAGTACCATAGATTATTGTAAGTGAAACAGCTTAAAAATGTAGCTTTTACTGTGTATATATTTTCTTTAAATTTACCCTCAGCCCCAGTTGAGGAAATGTAGTTAAATTGTTCTGCCTCCCCCTTCCCTATTGCTCACTACTGTGCTAAGGTAACACATCTGTTTTCAGGGGAATAGCTAAACTAATGTTCTGCAATTTTAGAACCCCATCCATTCTGGCATCGCAAGCCATTCCACACCTTTCAACAAGCAAACTTTCACAACTTGGCGAAGGAGAGATCAAGGATGCAGCACTACGGACAGATAAGCTAACATGCTGACTTGCTGCAACCAGACTGTAGTCTTGCTCCTCTTCCTGCCCCTCCTTTCTTTCCCCATTCAGCTTCGTCATACATCCTGCACACCACAGAATCACAGATTGGTTTGGGTTGGAAGGGACTTCTGGAGATCACCTAGTCCACCCAAGCGGGGCCACCTAGACCAGGTTACATAGGAACATGTCCAGGTGGGTTTTGAATGTCTCCAGAGAGGGAGACTTCACAACCTCTCTTGGCAGCCTGTAAAGCATCCTTGTGCCAGCTCTGGCACTGAGCCCTTCAGTGAGCAACTCTGCCTCTGGAAGCCTGCTGTTCTGCTGCATTAGTAAGCTGAAGCAGTTCAAAGTTAATAGACCATCAATGCTGGCAGAAATAGCAGCATGAAGGCATGGCTGGTAGAAGGACTTGGCCCTTGGTTTTCTACTGGCATTGCAGAATCAGATGATCTGGCCTTGGGCAGAGATGGTGAAAGCCCACGGCTGCCCAGTAATTTGGTAAGGAAGCCTGAAGAACTGAGAAGATCCTTGGGTATAACAGCCACTTTTTATGGGGCCTCTACAATGGGTGTGAATTCCTGAACCACATCCCACCACCAAACAAACCATGAAGGCAACACAAGTGAAGGGCTCCACAGATTGTGGAAGTAGTCTCAAGCTTTACTTGATCATCTGTCCAGCTGAAATCATTATCTCAGCTAAGGCTTGAAAGTCTCTTACTGGTCATTCAAGTGGTTCTGAGGAGGGTCCAAATACAACAAGTTATCTTAAAAAGCGCCAATTATGTAAACAGATAGAAAGAGTTCTATACTTTTAAGGTTTATAATGCAATTCTAGAAACAATTACATACAATAAAGAAAACTATCTTCCTTTTTCATTAATAAAGTATAAAATAAGTAAATAAATTATAACTAAAGCTCTGCTCTGGCTCCAGCTATGCAAAGCCTGTGCTCACAGTCTAAATTCAGTTACTCATCAGCATCCTCAACTACCTCTTCTTGAGATACAGCAGCTTAACTACTCCTGTGATTACTCTGACTTGGTTCAGTCAAAGGGACTTAGATTAACTTTACCTGTAAGTAGAGGCCCACCGCTAAATCCTTTCAGCCAAAGAAGCAGTGTAGGAGTAATGAGTGCTCAGTGAAACTGCACCAGACCAGAATGTTAGAGCACACCAAAATTACAATAAAAGAACTAGTGGGAGAAAGTATGTCAGCTTACGCCTGAATTAGAGATCAGTTTAAAGGTCATTTCAGGAGACTGTACTATAAACTGTTAAAATTTCAGCTTCAATACTTGAAGAAAACCGTTTTCCACCATACAAAATGCTTTTACAGAGTACACGGAGAAATACTGAGGAAGGAAAATGCTTAACACAAGATGGCAGCAAAGCTAAATTTATCAGAAAGCAAAAAATACAGCAGCAAAAAAACCCTGAGAAAAATCTGAATGCATCTTGGTTAAAGTACTTCTTAGGTATTCTGGCAGTTGTGCATTGCAGAGGATCTGGCCTTGAGGTTCTCTTGGTCAAATACTCTCTGAGCACTTTGAAAAAGGGGAATAAAAGAAAAGTAAAAATACACTACTTTATGCAAGTCCTAAACCAGCTTGTTCAAGTTCTGTGTTGAAACAGACACTGAGGATAGTATTTGCTTCTACGTACATGTCACTGGCGGTGGAAGGAACAGGGATCAGAAAATGCCCTGTGCCCAATGGGCCTGTGCTGTTAAGGCATCTTCATAACCACTTCCATCAGGGCAGGTACAACTATAGCATTGCATGGAAGAGATCTAAAAGCCAAAGTCTTTTGCCCTAGGCTTATGCTCACAGTCGGGTTTTTTTGTTGCTGGTGTTAGAAATGGCACTACTGCTAAAGGCAGGCTCATAATTTTAAGGAGATTAATATTAAATAACACAGAAAAGAATAACAGCCCTTTTTTTTTTCTTTCAAAAAAGATTTTCAGAATGTATTTCACAGTGGTCTTCAGATGTAAAGAGGTGATTTGTTTGTTCCCCAAACATCACATACAATGCCTGATGTGTTCATATCAACAATTTTTCATTTCAACAAGTGCCTTACAGCTACCTCATTCTGAGTATCTACTCAGCCACATCAAGAAAGAGTGAGGTCTGAACTCCGTAATACAATGCTACTCACTACCCCAGCACCACAAGGATTTCAACACAGAACCTGAAACAAAATCCAACTATTTCTTGAGACTTTATTTATTTTGATGTAGAGCTGGTGACCTCAAGACTGCCTGGTCATTTCATTCTCACAGGAAGAAGACTGTACTTAGGTTTCGGATAGCGGAGGAATTTAACCTTTGACCTGCAGCACATCAGCCAGAAGTCCCTATCTCCCTGGTTTAATTTTTTTTTATAAGTAGATAGCATTTATTCATCAGATTAAAGTGAATGTAGTTAATAATGTAGAAAATCCTAGGAGAAGAAATTGACTTTAACGTCCACAGTGAAGTGTCATGGACCTGCATGCAATGACACCAGGGTTTGTGGTTTTGGTTTTTTGTTTGTTTTTCTTTTGTTTTCAACAAACACTTCTGGGCTTTTGTGACGTTTAACAGACCACCCCTCACATTTCAGATAGTTCACTACTTAGGAACTCTGTGCCCTGATTTCTGTAGGCCAAGGAAGAATTGGAAGCGCCGAGGGACAAAGTGGAGCTCCAGGAAGGCATTTGTATTTCTCTTAACAAGCCTAACACCCTCAGAAAGTGGTGTAGGTTTGGACTAGCTTCTCTGGGCCCACAGGGGCAAAGCCAGGATGAGAGATTATTGTCACTTACTTTGCTTTGCTGTTTAACTTGCTGTAAATTAAATTTTAACACTATCTTATCTTTGAGAAAAAGTTTCAATTAATGATCTGTATGAAAAGCTTTAGGTTTTGAGTTTTTTCCCTTGGAAAAAGTCAGGATCTAGGAAGATCACAAATAGGCAGCTGTCAGTTACTCACACTAGTACACACTAGCAACTCCTTCAAACAAGATATGAGAACCGCCTAGAAATCCAGGGCCCGAGGAGCAGCTGCAAAAGTCTACTCCAAATATTGTAATTCTCTATTCAGAGCATGAGTCATTAGCATTGGGTACCTTAAAATCTCTCCCTGTTCTCCTCCAAGAAGGAACATACTCCACTGTTACCAGTTTTCACTGTCCTACTGTTTTAGGTGTAACCCACTTGGCAATTTTTGCTAGGCTACTTCTCCCACTCTGATTCCCAGACCATCCTTATCCTTTGGCACAGACAAACTGAAGATGCTGGAAGAAGCTTCAGTAGATCGTTTGTTTTTGAAGTTCTAGTCCCATGTCATGATATTATCCTTCTTCCACATGGGCATTACAAATTTCTCCTTCACTGCATTAATAGTCTTTCTTGTATTTAGTTAAACTCTCCTTCAAAGATTCTACTAGTAGTATGGCAGACAGACTTATATGGAGACATAGCACTGAGCTGATAAATCGGAGACATAAGCAGCACATGTGCAAGAATGCCCCACAAGCAGTAGAGCTCCTGAGGAGAAATGCCTTTATAGTCAGACCACCAGGCATCTTCTAGCATCTGAACATTTGTAGAGCATACAAAGAAAAATTAATAATATAGCAATTCTTTTGATATGTGATTTTAAAGTGTTAGGCTTTGTCCTTATCTACGTGCATCTAGGAGCACATGCTCATACTTCCAACATCACTTACATGAACTCTGCATTTTTATAAAGCTTATTTTGAAGACTTTATTTTTTTTTTTTTGTTCTTGTGGTATTGCTGATGTGTATTATAATCTACTCACATACTTTGCCTTACACTTTTATTCCAGCACGTTCTATGCAACACACTAAGAACAAAGAAAAAAAAGAATTTTGAAGGTTCAAAATATTATAATTGATGTTATAATTTAAGCTCCATCTATATTCAGGCTGATTATAAAAAAAATCACATCTGGAGCCAGAAGACACTGTCTGCAATGGCTGTCATTACCCAGCCATCAGAGTACCCGTACCTTTCTCTGGAACACCAAGGAATGACCTATGTGTAACAAACAGCATACTGGACTAAATGCCTACTGATCTCATACAGGATGCCAACTGATTCACTCAAAAGTAAATTTTATGTACTGGATGTGTACACCTGGTGACAAGAACACCCAGGCCCACAAGACTGAGTCTACCAGTAACTTCCGCTGCTTGCTTGCCCAGCATCAGCACTGATGAATTGATAAATCGCTCCCTCATTTTAGTAATTCATAGCTGCTGCTGTGATGGCTGACAAAATGTGGGGACAGCTCCTGGTCAAAAGGATAAAGCTCAGTGTGTCCAGCTAAACTATATAAAATCAAATCTATTTTTCCTCTCTGTGTAGCACACAGAATGAAAGATGCCCTATTTTAACTATATGCAATTGCACAGTACTATTTCCCTATGTACAAAGTCTTCTAAATTTAGAAAGTTTCTATGACTTTAAAGGAGCATAAAATCTCCTATACCAGGGTCAGAGCTAGGTCAGAACTGCTAGCTGTTTTTCCAGGATGTGAGAGTTTCACAGAAGTAGACACAGAGACACACTCTGGATTAATCTGTGACAGGTAGAAAAATGTTCTTATTTAGAAATCCGAGCAAAGTTTTAGTCTCTAGGATTTGGCAGCTGTATGCCATAACGATAGGATTTCTGTAAGTACTGCTTGCTGAATCCAGGTTCATTAGTTTGCATCAATGTCAAACATTCACTATACAACACATTCTCATCTCATGGATAGGAGACATCTGAGATGTTCTTCTTGGTGACACTGGGTGTTAGAGATGTAATTCAACCTGTTTCACAGTCAAGAGTGCTGCTTCAGTTAGTTACAAGGAAGCTGGAAAATGGTGTGAAGGGAGAGAAAAAGTTACACCTGTCATGTTTCTCTTCCACAGCTAATGCTCTGCTATGCTCAATATGCTTAATGGGAAGGGGCAGATGACATTGGAAGTTCTCTGTCAAGGGCTACAGGTGCTAACTAAACAGGGCTATTGGCAAGCTAGTCCTGTATGACATGAACAATAGTAATACTACAACTATGCCACAGAAATATGCTAGCACATCATACTGAAGCAGCTTTTGGTAATGACTGACCCAGAAGATAGTCTAGGTGGTGAGGGTGTATGGAAACCCAGTCCAGAAGAAAATCCCAGATCTAAATAAGGACTTTGAAACACAACCCTTTAATGCGTGTTAACATATGCTTTAGTACACGTGCAAAGTAAGCTAAAGACCAATGACTCCACTGACAAAATATAAACTTACCTATCCTACAGAAACAGTGACTTTTCACTTTATTTCATGTGTAACTCAGAAAAACATATATGTACACTGTCTACATGGAATATTTAAATCCAAAAGCTGGCTCAGAATTTTAGCCATGAAGCCACAGTATTACGAAGCATCCATTACGTGTTGCACAGACACAACATGTTGTTCCGTTAAAACGTTATGCACACTCCAAGTGGTCAGACATTTCACTTGACAGTATATATGATGCTCTTACATAATCCTTTAACAAACATGGAAAGTGCCCAAGCCAAGATCTTAAAGTCTGTCTATATACAAACAACCTGCAATCACAAGTTAAAAAGAGAGCAAACCCAGATATTTTAAATTCAATTTTCAGCTTTAAATGCATATATGCTAAAGAAAACAAAACATAAAACTTACAGGTTCTACAAATTCAAATTTCTTTTTCTCTTGTACTTCTTGAATTTTAAAAACATATTCTAATGATGCTTCATAAAAGTTTTGATGTTCTCTGTCAATCTGTGTATCTGCCTAAAAGACAAAATCAAATATAGACAACATTAATTTACTCTCACGATTGCTTTAAAAACAGATTTTGTCATTAACAAACAGATCTTCCATAAGATTACTTTACAAGCTTAATGTGGTTCAGTTTTCTTCCTGAAAATTAGAATACCTACTTAAAATAGCTGAACATAAGTTTAAGAAATTAATATCACACATTTTAGCCTCATGCCTTTTCCCCACTCCTTTTTGGTTTCCTCTTCATTTTTGCACTTTAATATTATACTTTTTAGGATACCCTAGAGGGAAACATAGAAAGGTAGCAGCAGGAAATCTCTCCCTAGTATATGGCAAGCTTAGAGAAAGAAACAGAAGACAGAACAGGAATTAAAGAGGGACAAAAAGATAATTTTTTGATTGAAATATTCGAGTATCACGTGCACTGAAATTGTATCTATTTCTAAGCTTCAAATACTTTCCCCAAAGGATATTTTCTTTCTTAAATAGACTGTCTTTAACAATGACATCTTGAAACTTATTGTTTCATAATATGAGTCTCATGCTCTTGGAATATAAACATATTTAAGTCCTTAACCTCATAAATCAATTATTTTCCATGTTTTAATTTTTAAATGCCAGAACCACAAGGCAATACATGTCAGAAGTGCCTCACTAATAGCACCCAACATGAAGATCCAGTAAGATAACAGTGTCTTCCGCTTAAATAGCTACAGAGTTAACTCTTATCAGCAGATAAAGAGTACCAGTTTTTTATCCTCAATTTAAACAAGCCATGGGAGAAGAACCTAACAGACAAGTAGTGTAGTATGCGGATAATGCTTAAAGAAGAGATGCAGATTTCATTTTAATTCATCTTTCTTCATAACAAATCATTTTCTCAAGCAAATCCCTTTTGGGCTTCATTAGTTAGGTTTTGGTCTTAGGTCGGAAAGAAATTTTATCAACAACAGGAGTAAGACCAGTTCAGCTAGTTTTGACATCTGACAGTTCAAATATAGCAGTATATTTCTGTATATTCTCTAGTTCAATTCTGGCATTAAAAAATAACAAATAAGGGAAAGCTGGAAAAGCTAGATATTGTCTTCCCTTCACAGCAAATACTAAACCAGCAAACACATCATAAAAGTGGTTTCGTATTTTTAACAATAACAATGCAAAAAGTCAGTGTTTCCCTTCAGGCAGGACTTGGCCTGCAATAGCACCATATATAATTAACATTGCTTCTTTAGTCAAGGACATGCTACTATCATGATTTGGCTGCACAGACTCTTAACAACATTGATCCACTTCCCCAGCACAGTGCTCCAACACTGCTTCAAAGCATGGGCCTCAATGATATGCTTCAAATGATGCAGTACTAGTGTTTCCTTCCCATACTTATAAAAACCTAATCAGGAAATTAAGCACACAAACTAATAGTATGAAGCAGAAACTGAGCACTTAAAATTCCAACAATCCAGTGCTTTACTGCGGAATTAACTCTGCCATGTGCCATTCATATAGTGCATGTGGCTACTGTTTTCTTTGATGCTCTGTTAATAGTTTTATTTCACAAAAAAATACATCAAAGTCAATGCTACATAGCTGAATAGGATCAGGTGCCACCACTTTGGGATATAAGCCAGCAAGCCTTCACTCACACAAGTGCTGTCAATAAGCACTTGAGATAGATAGACCTCAGCTATCACATTTAATTGTAAGCAAATAATAGAAACTAGTTCTAGAAATGAGGTCTTTCAGGCTTTGACTCGGAAAAAGTATTTAAACCCCTAATTAAATTCACTCTAGTCTGAACAGCATTTAAGCAGATTGTAGTTGTAATGATACTTATGACAACCAAGTGCCATCTCAAATATGGATGGGTTCTTACATTAAGGCCATAATCACCACTAGCATACAGGGACTAAATCATCATTTCCAAAATACATCTTCTGTAGAAACTTATGAATCTGTGTGAACACTGAGGATTCAGATTTGTAAGCACATTTTGAAAGTGATTTCAAAGTTTCAAAAGCTGAAGGGATTTGCATGTTTTTCTATGACTTCAAACTGCATGTAAAAAACCAAAAAGATTTGACGGCTATGATTTTGTATGATATTTAGTTATAGTGAGCAATGTTTCCATTGATGTAGGATATGACTAAAATGTATACTGGAACTTCGCATTAGCTTGGAGATGAAGCCTTTGCTCTATATTTATGCCTGGTTCTGGAACAGATTTTAGGGAAATAAAATCAGGAGATTATAAACTTTTACATATTACTTAATTCTGACCACTTTCTGCTCCACTGTGGACTTCTGTAGGCAGTAAAAAGAAGTATTATGAAGTTTCTTTTTGATGTTAACGGAAAAAAAGTCTAGTCATCTATGTAAACTGCATAAGCAGTCTTGCAGGCTCATAAATATCCAACACATACCAATTACATGAATATATGCAAACAACTCTCTATAGAATATGTTCAGACCATCAAACTTTAAATGCCTAATTAAGGTGCTCTCAATCGTACTCAAGTGAGATATGTAAAATAGCCCAAAAGGGTACAAGAACTACTCCTTGCTCATCCCAGTACTCTTTAACCCACATAATGAGATGAGGTACCAAGAAACCTCAACATTCAAAGGAACAGTGGCTTAAAAAAGAAGCATTTTTCAGTGTGACAGCAGCAGTTAAAAAAAAGGTATTCCCATCTCACTAAATGCATGTGGTTGCCTTGAGGCGAGGACTTCCCTTCACTTGCACTAAGCACTACAGACCCAGGCACCAGCCCCCCTTGGCTCTTTGCTCGTGCCCTGGCTGCTGTGGGCTGCTCCAGTGAACTCTGTCCTGGCCACATAGGCTATAAATGGGGCTCACTGGAACCAGTCTAGATGTGAGTTAACAGCGATCACTTGGCTTTCAGGCCTGGAATTGGTGCTTGACCTCCTTTTATTTCCGGTACAGATACAGGCCAAAAGATACCCAGTTAACATTTTTGGTACCGATTTGCTATTGTACATTCTATTTCTGGTGGGTCCATATCACTGATTCAGCACACCTACGGCTGCACAAAACTAAAGGAAGACAGAAATGACAAGTTATGCCCTAAGTGCTTTGTAAGTGAGGCATCCAGAAAAGCAAAAAACCTCAGCCTCAGTTACAACATTTTTAAATCCAGAGACGTCACTTAAGGACACAGTGGAAAAATTTATTCTGGTTTTCCATTCGTTTATAAACTTGAGCCAAATTCATTGTTATTCTATCACAGTTTATGAGATTCCCAGTTGTTACTTTTCACTTCAGTTGCTGTTTTTAGGCTGCAGTTATTCTCATGTCTCCAGAGTAAAATATTTTATTTCCTTTCTAATCTAGAGTAAATTCATGCTTAAGTTCCACATTTTGATAAGATTCCCCCCCTACCCCCCAGTGCTGCCTCTAACAGAACTGCTTCTCATCAATATACAGGGTATTTAGAAAAAGTGAAAGTTGTACATATAAAACTTTGACATGCAAGTGGAACAATCAAGCAATTCTACATAACTAATGTCTTATCTAGAGTAATTATTATATAGACAATTCAGAATTATAAACATTATTGCAAATTTTTAATAGCTAAGCCTCATTTAATTGGAATTATGGTATTATTGGTAAACATGAAAAGAGATCCTACAATTTGTAACTGAGTGACGGTCACATCTTCTGTGAAAACTAAACTCCATCTGCAAACTAATCCCCATGATTTTAGAGTCACTGTGATAAGAATTATCTCATCAAATGATTTTTAACTACTTTTGGCACAAATCCCAAAGTGTCATTGATATCAAATTGCTGGTTTTACTGTAATTTGCCTCAAAGGCAAATCATAATTATTTCTACTAGCATACTGAAAAGCCCTGGAATCCTCCTGTTAAACTAGAAGCCTTCATTGTTTGTTTTTTTTAACAGAAAAGAATTAGCCATACAGACTCTTCAAAGCTGAAGCTGTGGACACCATTTCACGGCGTGATGCTGCAGTCTCAGAAGAAGGTGAAAAAGAGGAAAAAAGTTGCATAAAAAAGCATCATTAAAGTTATCTCAGCTCAGTCTCCCAGATTAAAGTTTATGTGAAACAGAAACATTTCATCGAGTAATAAATTAAATAGCAAAAAGAAATTAATGGACTTTCAAATATTCCACATACACCTTATAAAAGTCACATTTTTATTGTAGTGATGTAATTCTGTTGTTGTAACCAATAAACATTAGCTATACTTGAAATACACAAAGTTGGACATGTAGAATATTGCCTTCTTAAAATATTTAAGACTTATTATGGTCATATTAATCCCACTCAAGAATTTATATTCACAAGTGTGACCACAAGAAATCACCCCAATTTCACTTTAACAAAATACAGCAGGTCTTGAAGAGAACCAGTTTGTTACCATGATCTCTATGCAAATGTGTAACTGGATAAGAGTGTGTTTAGTGCTTACATCTTGCAAATGAGATTCTTTCTTCTTTGCTGATAAATTTAAGTGCTTCTCTAGGATGGAATAATATTTCTCACTTTCCTTGTCAAACTTCTTCTTCCCATCCTGAAAAATAAAACATTTCAAATAAAATATTTGACTAAATATCATAACTAACCTAAATTAAATGAAAGAATATGTGCCAAACTATGCCTGATTATAAAGCCATTTTTGTTGGTTCCAATGTTTTTAGGGTTTAATTCTGAATTAGGCCTGAAGATACTAGGAGGACTGATTCAATTATTAAGTGCAAGATTAAGCAGTTTCCCATAATAAATACACATGAGGTTTTATGTAGGTGGTATCTTGCTAAGCAGACATTTAATGCAAAATAACCTTCCCCAAGTTTTATAATTTTACCTACCTGTCACACTGCCTTTGCTGAAGAAAAATATTGTGGAAGAGGTAGATGAGTATAACAAATTTGATGATGATATAGGCCTATCCTTTGCGTTCAAGACTAATATGCTTATTTTCCACCCACAGTCTTAAAATATGAGGATGATGGAAAAGCACATACGCGGTTGCAAAAGGAAATTGGTCCAAAAGTCTGTTTCCAATAATGTTTTGATGTGTCTGAATATTTAAGCTTGTTTCATTTAAAAGAGTTATCCTGCCTTTTTCCTTTTCCACTCTTCATGGACAGACATTGCTCACATTTCTACCATCAGACTACTTGAATGCATAATAATACAATAGAAAGCTACTGCTATGAGTAAATTAAGAAACACCTTATTTTCCACAGTCTAATTTAGAATTTAGATATTAAAATTTTTTCAATCTGCTATTCTGCAATTTAAATCTGAAATTTAAAAACAAGACAGCTTTCTCAAAAGCTTTTCCATCTTTCAAGAAGTGCCAAATTTCAGGAAATAGGAGAAGGAATTAAAGTAAATGTCCATCAGATTATTATTAATGATAAAATATAATTTTAAATTATAAAGTTACATATCCTCTGATTAAGAGCACCTCTCTGCCAGTGACTTTTAGGTAAGTCCTAACAATTCTTTGCAATGATTGACAACTTGAATATTTTGAGAAAACAAAGAAAACTCAAGATGATCCAGTCCTACTTACACATGTGCAAAAGCTATTAATGGTGGAAAATCCAATTACTGGACATAATGCAATAATAACAGGTCATCTTCAGAACTGTAGTGATCCTTTTCCTGACCTCCTTCTCCCTAGAAATTGTTATATACAAAAACAAATAGCTAGCCTGCATTGTAGCACCACCCTGTTTTTCTTTGTCATTTTATGGGAAAGTCAGGTTAGTCAGAGAATTAAGAAATATGAAGAAGAATTTAATGCCATGAATGAAAACCTATCAACCAGCTGTAACAACAAACCACTTACTGATTAGCTCCAGTGACTAAAGTTCACAATGCTAATCATACTAGATTATAAAACACATCATATACTTTCTATCCTGTAAAAAGTTCAAACATATTTAGCATGAAAAATATGCACAATTTAACGTTCTCGTTACCTCAAAATAGAAATATCTTCAGAAGACATCATAAGGAAAGGAAGGCACTTGGCCTAGCAAAAATTAATTAACGAGACAGAAAAATTCCCACTGCTTTCTATATTTAATTGCAGCTATGCACATATGAAGAAAAAAGACAAAAAGAAAAAAACAGAAGCTTGTATTTTGCCTAGCAAGGGAAAATAAGCTATATGAATTATCTTCTAAATTCTTTCCCAAACACATTCTTAAAAGAGGGAGAGAAGGCAGGACTCATCAAATGACTGATCAGCTGAGAAATTAACCTCTGTGGGACTAAAATCACAGGTTGGTTCCACAGCCACAGTTTGACTGCGGAATAATCGAGTGCCAGGTCTTTATGACCAAAGCAAGAACAACCTGAGTATCTCAACACCTCCTTCAGTCACACACAGAAATACAGTTCAGTTGATCACACACCACAGATAAAAAGGTGTAGTTAGTTGCATACTAACTTATCTTCTGAGACGGTAATGTTAAGATGCTGAACTAACAAATTAACTGGATTATTTTAAAATCCAAGTGACACAGGTAAAAAAGTCACCATCTTGAGGAAATCCCCAGGTCAAGAGAAACATAACTGTTGCAGCAAAAAATGCAGAGAATTACTTCCCCCCTCAGCCCCTATGTCATTTAAAGTTAGGAGAAGATTCTGTCTGATCGCAATATTGAAGCCTTTGGTCACAAGCTGTTGGAGTTCAGTGGCAGATACCCTGCCCATGAGATCATCTACTTCAGAGGGTAACTTGCCATAGCCTTCGACAATGAGGCCTAGGTGCAGATGACACATACTACACATCTAGGCTAAACAACATGCTGGCCTTGCTTCCTCAGCAGCTGGACCAAAGGAATGAGGCGTGGAGCCACAGGCAAAGCTCGTGCAGGATTACCTGTGTCAGACTGGGAATCACCCAGCACAGCCAGCACCAATTCCTTCCCCAATAGATTTATGATATGAGCAGTAGGTATTCCTCTTGCCTCATGAACTATTTGTCTCAGAATCAAGCTGATATACAGCTAATGGATGATCCAAAGTCTAGTTAGCCACCTGAGCCCGCTTTAACATAACCTTCACTAACAAGAGCTGGAAGAGTCTGAAGTCTAAGCTGCTTGGTGAGAGTCAAACAAAAAGGTGTGAAAATGGGACTTCTCTGTCTGAAATAGATCCTCTTTTTGATACAACACATCACATGCATGTCAATGCCGAGAGGGATCCATCTATACATCTAATGCGGTTCCCAATGCACCAAATCCAGCTGCCTATATTTTGCTCTAACATCTACAACAAAACATATGAATTATACATCACATTACCTATTCTCTTCATAGATAAAGAGAAAAACATAGAAAGTAAATGATCACATGTGAACAGATACATCTCCCCCAAGAACAAGAAAAAAAAAATCAAATAAAATAATTATGGTTGCAAGGCATCTTGTATCTCATGTGAAGCTTCATGAAGATCTCCGTGGCACCATCTGTGAGGACACGCAGAATTTGAAGGCTCTCTTGGTGTTCTGCCACCACTGCCACCACCCTCCAAGACTGCATCTCTCTGCTGTAACAGATCTGTTCAACCACTACCTTCACAGTTTTTATACCAGTAAAGTTAAGATAAAACTAACAGTTTGGAGCTTCCTCAATACCAGGACAACTTCTGGCCCTGGTGCAGTGTTTCCTGAGGCAGCAGATCTTTTTAACTTCTTTTTTTTTCTAAATTTTAATACAACAAAATTTCTCCCTTCAAAGCTAGAAGCAGACAAAGTAAGGAGAAAAAACAGAAGTAGACTGAGAATAAAGTTTACTTGCCAGTTTTGACTGCATTAGTGTCTTTATGCAGTGACACCTCTGGGAATATGGCTCTAATGCCAGCAGGACAGTGTTTCTGGCACTGTACTGATCACTCAGGCATGTTTCTGGGAAAAGTCTGAAAAATACCGGCCCCAACAGGTGAGTGAGTTCCCTTCATTTGAAAGGTGCTCTGCTATGCCAGTAAACCCCACATATTTGAATGTACTGAAGCCTCTGAAAACTGCATAAAAAATAAGAAATAAAGATACACTCAGAAGCAGACGATTCATTTTCTGGAAGAGAAGAAATAGTTCAGTTTAAGCCAAGATAACTCTCACCTTGCACGCTTAGCCAGTGACTCAGCACACAAGCACATCCTAAGCGGAATCACAGACTTAACCTCATTCTAGCTTTAGCCTTTTCTTCTGCTACCCTCAAAACACTCGCTTATACACAGCTGCTGCCCAAACTAGTCATCTGATTCCTGGTCCCAGCAGTCTGTGCCCACAAGACTGAGAATTTTCCACATGCCAGGAGGTTTACAAAGAAGGTTTCCATGCAAAACTATCTCCTCACAGCTTACGAGACAGAGGATTGCTTCTGCCTCCAGATTCCACCTTGGATCAAATCCCATGGAGAAAAGAGATGTGGTTGGCTAAGAAAGCTCATGCTGTACTGTTACCAGAACAATCAGCACCAGCCGTTACACAAAAACATAAGGTACATGGCCATTAGGAAGATGCTCCTCCTGACCTCTGCACTACATCTCTTATCGCTTTCAGTCTCCAGCTTCCTTCCTCCCTTCCTGCGAGTAATCCTCATCCTTTCTCTTTGCCCTGGAAACTTATCAGTCATTTCTGTCAAAATATCAGCTAGAAACACATGAAATAATTAAAAGGGTGCAATAAAAACATACAAAGACAGAAAAAGAAAAATTTCAAGATACTACTCCTTGCCATATTTTACACTCATGTATAAGACATCAATACCTTTTGTACAGACCAAGTTCTGCAGACTCTAAGCACTATAAATGTCTCTCTATAGTCGTTTAGCCATTCCTCCGTGTGTCAGGTCAGTAAACCTTAAATCAGTTAAAAAATATTTACAGTTTTAAATGCTTCAAATTTCTAACAACCCCATTAGGAAAGCCCTTAACCAAATGCTCGGCTTCTAGCATGTAATGGAGTCTTATTAACTTCAGTACCTTCTTGACAGAGTCAAGTCATGTAATACAAGATCCAGGTTTAATTCCTGGCTTTGTTCTCTCGGCTTAGTTTTCCTCTATAGTTTTATTTCAAAATTGATTAGAAAATCTCCCAAAAAAGAAAATTATCTTTTCAGAAATAAATCTTGCTCAGGATACCATTAATTAAAGAGTGCCAGTTAGAAGTTTAACTCAAAAGATGTTCTCCTATCCCTCTTGTTTTACGTCTATGGCTGTGAAAAGATCATACATCAGTTATTAAAAAGGTGACGCAGTCAGGTCAGGTGATTTTTTTCCTGTTCAGAAAGATTTTGATTCCATGCTGTAACTAATCACATGCATGCAATGAATCACTGGCATGATTCCTATAAATTTTAACCACAAGCTGTATATTTGGATGTAAAGCAAAAAGGGGTAAAAAAAATCAGATTTTTTTTTTTAATGGTCTAAGTTTGCCACTACTTTGTGTGCAGTATTTTACATCAAAATTCTTATATGTATCTTCATAATTATTATATAAATTATTCCTCTTTACTTTTCATAAAGAGGCTTTGCCATGCTTCTTGTTTCTTTCGTTTTTTTTTCCAGTTGCAATAACTTTTGGTACCATACTCATCTACAAGTATATCTTAGCTCAATCTTACATTTGTCCCTAAATAAAATATTTTTACTCCTTTGTCCCAGAATTAATATTTACACTTTAACATGCTAATCTTTAAAACAAAAAACCCTGCACATTTAGTTCAGATTCATTTTCAATAACAATATCCTTGCGCAACCATAAAATAAACATGTTTTGTAAGAGGTGATCTTAAAATGATCAAGAAATGAAATGAAAATAGAAAACATTGCGAAGAAACTGGAGAAAAAATTCAGCGAGAACCCATTACTTAATTAGGAAACAAGTGAACATTGTGAAACATAGTTGTGATGATATTTTTTCCCCACCCAAAATTAGTATATATTTTTCTCACCAACTCAAGTTGAGATGCAGAAACTGTAGAAACTGACACAGAAATGCAATAGTAAGACTTGAATTTACATGAAGTTAGGCACATTTGTCAGTGGAAGAAACTTGAAGGAAATGGTGAACTCCACAGAGATCAATAAACCCACATCTCCTTTCTTTCTCTTTGACAACAACTGCAAAAATGTTGATATAACAACACACTGGAGATAGTTCCTTGTTGGAATTTTAGACTTAATATATTTTTCAAAGCCACCTTTTTCATTACTTTCCAAACCGAAATTCAAAATGTATTTCTACGAAGTTACTGGAATTTTGTTTTGAGTTGTAAATTTGGGGACCATCTCTTACCAAGTAGTAGGAAAAAGAAAAGTAGAACTGTAGACTAGAAAATAAACTAAGTCTTGGAAATCCTGATTTGAACTCAGATCCTATGATTTCCTGGAAAATGTGAGATCTCAGAGCCTCACAACTTCTGAGGAGAAGAGAAATTAATGCACCTTCCATTTTATTTTGTCTGAGGTTTTCCTTAAAATTCTCATGGGTTGGGGGAATGGTATTTTTTGCTTTGTTTTAATAAAATTGAAATTATCATAGGCATCTGAGACCACAGACTGCATTCTGATAGATACGGGGGGGAGGATTTCTTTTTGGCAGAGAGTTTGATTTGTTATGTGAATGCTCATAGTTCAAGATAAGGCCAAAAGAGCTTTTTCAAAAGGAAAAGTGAAAAGGGAATATAAAACGCCTTTCCTCCTCGTCCCAATCAGAATTTAATGTATTGTGAGCCAACAGGGTATCTCCAAATCCATGAGAAAACTAGGAGGTTACAGGGTATCATTTATGGATTGCTAGCAAATAATATAAAGTAGAACAAAGTTATTCTGTATTTTATGAAGACATGATTGCTACTCGATATAAAATAGGCATAATAGAGTCATAAATTATGACTTATGTTACTCATAACTGCTGGTGAAAACACTCCCAAATTGAAGCTGAATACATCATGTAGAAAATTAAATGTCCTAACAACTATAAATCTTTAAATCAAATCTTTACTAAAATAGAACAACCATATGCAAACCATGAATATCCAGAAAATAGTATGGTGTAAGACACAAATAATTATAATAAAAAGAACATATTGCAGCTATGAAGTATAACAAGGCAATAAACCAGGAATACAAGAGTGTTTAGCAGCATTAAAGCTATGAAGACAGACATTAAAAACTGTCAGTTTAAAAAATAACCTCAATTAAAACAAGCTAAGATACGCATAAAACTAAAACATACTTCAAACTATCCAAAACTTAATTTAAGTTTAGGACTGAATTCACATCTCTGTAAAATACTGAATAAACCTTCAAGAGATAATTTACTTTCAAGTTCATAAACTTCTGAAGAAAATTTCCTTTTCCCTCCTTAATGCCTTGACAGGTATCAGGTACTTTCAAGTGTGTTTTCTGGAAGAGGAGAATCCTACAGCCATTTCCTAATGCCTCCCTATGTATTTCCATCAGATGCGAGCACACAGAAGGTACTTACCATTGGAGAATAAAAGAAAAAAAAAAAGAAAGAAAAAAAAAGAAAAAAAAAGAAAAAAAAAAGGCTCACTATTTCTATGAGATCTAAAATACTGTTCAAATTAAGAAGTCACTATGAAATGAACAAATGTGTTTGTAGGATGTCATTTGTTTCTTTCCGAAACTTCTCTCTTGAAATGGAAAAATATTACAAGTTTTACAAGTTCCCAGCACTGCTGTGAAAAGACATTCAAACCTGCCAATACTGGCGGGTTGCAAAGCAGGACACATGAGACTCCCTGCTACTCAGCTGCAGAGTTGTCTGGAGTGTATTTGGCATTTGTCGATTCCAGGAGTAGCTGTTAGATGTCTGGGAATCTGTTAAATCCCTGCCCAAACAGCAGGACTGGTAAGTCTACACACATAATCTAGTTATAACAGTTTTAATGTCTACTAAATATGAAGGTTTGGGTTTTTTTTTCTGGAAGATCTTAGGACTTTAGCACGTTACTGCTTAAATAATGTGAAGCAGCTCACTAGAATGGCAGAAACTGACTTTTTAAACCCTTCTCTGAAGCAGGTTTAAGATAGTTTTCTGAAGTTGAAAACATCTTATCAACACCAAGAAGGTCTCCTGCTCCTGTACAAAAGCTGTGGCTTTTTTTAAATCATTTAAAGTTATCTTTGCTCTTTAGGAATTCAGAAAGAAGCTTGAATTAACTTGCATACCTCATCAAAAATCATAGGGAATAAACTGCTCATGTAATAAGCAATGCAGGTATTTGTTAAAAATTGATAAAGCTATACATACTGCATGGAAAGTAAATGACAACAGAAGATACAACCCAATCTTAAGTCATTGCTTACATGATAAAAGGAAAAAAGCCAACTCAGATTTGGGGCATGCCATTCTTCAAAATAAAAGTCAATCAGCAACAACACATGTTGTGATTTAGAATATTTAAAATGCTGAAGTCACTGAGCTGGCAACGCTATCTATGGAAACCTGTTAACATTAATGCTTCCAAGATGAGACCGGAGAGGAGACCTTCTCTACCTGAGTAGAAAATAGTTTTGTTTTTTTCATTATCTAGTTCTAG
Source organism: Strigops habroptila (assembly GCF_004027225.2). Taxonomy (NCBI): domain Eukaryota; kingdom Metazoa; phylum Chordata; class Aves; order Psittaciformes; family Psittacidae; genus Strigops; species Strigops habroptila. The sequence continues at coordinate 109,819,494 of NC_044278.2, forward strand.
TATGAGCTTACAGTGCTACCTAAAGTTCATTAAGGAAAAATAAAACCAAAAACCAATGGCTTTTATTGTTTCTGCTTCATTTCCATACGTACCAAAATCAGCTCAGGTCATATGACAAAGTGGCGCAAGCAGAAAGAAAAGAAGGTTTACACGAAAAGACAAACATAACAATACTTGCATAGGTTTGGTGGGTTGTAGCTGACTCTTTGAGGCACACAGTGCCAGCAGAAGAAAAGGAACACCGACAATGGGTCATACTGAAGTGGCCTGGTATATTACTCATGGGGAATTGGCAGCTTCAGTTTTTGCCTCATCTTCCACATCAGCTCCCGGACAAAGCAGGGACAAATCTCTCAGCTTCACCCATGTTTAGATAGATCGAAGTTGGCGTTTCAAGTTCAGTAGTCATACCAACCTGTTATCCAGTGCTGCACCAGCAGTGAAAAAAGTTTGCTCTTCTTGATTCTTTAGTTCTCATACTAAGGACAGAGAAGATTGACTTGGCTCTACAGTTAGTAACATAAGTGCATGGAAATGCTAAACATACAGTGCAGAGCTGCTGTAAGCACAACAGCTTTTGAAGCATGATCTCTGCCCTTGAAAGCAAGGCTTGCTTTTCATCCTAACATGCGAGCAGTGAACTTCTCAACTACAAAAAGAACCTCCAATTTTTAAAAACACATTAGACCAGCCAGCAACTCCCTTTGGTCTCCACCACTGCCCCCTTCCTGCTCTCACAGCTTCTCTTTGTCCAGTCCTCCATCTCCCTAAGTGGCCATCACCCATTCCCCCAGCAGCTGCCCTATTGGCATCCCGTTCCCCCTATTAGCAATGGCTTCCTTTCCTCACCATGGGAGGTACGCTGCTGCTTCAGGCTCTCCATGCCTCCTTTCCTATGTTAGATTCCCTCTAATCTAAATGAAGTGTATTTCAGGAATGTCCCGGTATGCCAGTAAAGTACAACGTGTATGAAAAGGCCATTTCATCTGCACAGTTAGCAATTATCTTCTTGGATTTAGATGATCTTTAAGGTCCCTCCCAACCCAAACCATTTTATCATTCTATGGTTCTATGATTCTTTCTTTCATGCACTTGAAGTAAAGAAAGTACAAAAAAGCTGCAAAGAACATAACGTCATTCAAATAAAGCAATTCTGACAGATTAACCTAGAATGTCACATACTCGCTGCTTTATTTTAAAAACAGAAGATAAAAATATCTTTTTTCTTAGATAGTCATTTCTTTTTAAAAACATTCCTTGGGAATCTCTCTCCTGCCTATGCCAACCAATCAGCCAACACTGTGGATTTCAGCGTGCCAGCAGCACGTTCCACACAGCTCATGGTCCCACGCACCTTACACGTCATCGCAACGGGACCGCAACGCTCATGTGCGGAAGAACTTGAGCCGTGTTATGAGAAAGTTTTTAGATTAATACACAGAACTGGAACTTGTGCTGTTTACAGTCTGGGGTTAGTGTCAGAAGTTATTTTGTTTTGTTTTGAAAGCATCTGTTTTCAGAGTCCCTCTTACAACACCGATAAAGGAACACAAACTCTCACTTAGGGGTGAAGAGTTATGCCCCCCCCAGTGGTGCAGTTAAGATCAGCCAGAGCTCTCAGTTTACTTCTTAGGGAGGGATGATCTCCTCATCAAGACAACCATCTGAGACCATCCCTTCTTGGCAAGCTCCACAGGAATACATTGTTCTGTGGTGGCTACTGAAAGATCCTGAAATAATGACGCTGGTTTACTTGGCAGAAAGATGGAGCTCTTGGTGCTCCTGTATCTACACAGCGCATTAAAGCTTCAAGTAATGATGCCCATCTTTTGCTACAGTTCAGAAGTGATACTTCCCAGCTACACTTTGGAACAGAGCTACTTCATATTTGCTTTGTCAAACGCAAAATTGCTACAACGGTAAGAAAGTGCGAGTCTGTATATTATCAGGCCCCTGCAGAACCTGCTGCATAGATAAACAACATACTGGACGAAGGGAAACCTATGGCAATACAGCCAAGTGTCTCAATCAAATGATTTGCTATTTAGAACAGAAAAGGCAAGTCCACTACTGGTGTGGAATAAAGACCCATAGATTCAACATCTTCTAAGTAATGACCAAACAGATGTATTTTTATGCTGTTATCTTAAATGCACCACAAAAGAAAGGGAAGCAATGGAGAAAGAGATCTTAATTTTCCTCAAGACTGCTGAAGAAAACCCCAACACGTAACAGAATAAGATTAACAAATTAATTTATACCCATCTAAAAAGCCTCTTAAGCTTTATTTGGCACAGCTATGGCACTACGCAACTCCCATTAGCACAACTCTGAAGTAATCCCTGTAGGGTAAGAGAACACAGCTGCCTTTCTGAAATCATGATGAATTTGGGTTGATAAAAGATGCTAGAATTGAGGGTGGAGTTTTATTTTGAGCATGGGGGTGGGGGGGGTAGGTGCCTTTGACTAGCTGAATGGAGACTGAGACCTTGTGCAGGGAGCAGAATACTAAACCTGCTTCCTCCAAGTCCTATCCTTCTCTGTACCATGGGTGATTGGCCACTTCCTGCATTTCTCTTAAAACCTTCTTGAGATTCTTGAAGAGTCTCATCAACAACATTGAGACCTGTTTTTCTGGTGTGGAACATAATCCTCTCCATGCTGTGGCTGAGAGCAAGGCTAGAAAGGACATTAACAGATGAGTTAAGCCACAGTAGACCACTGAGAATGAGAAAAGCCTTTCATTTTGTTGTGGGGCTTTTTTTTTGTATTGTTTTTTCCTCTTAAATATTAAGAATATTTGCCAAATCCTTTGTGCTTTGAAGCACTCGATACGAAGTTCAGTTCCCCTGTGACCTGGAAATAAAGTTTGGAGGTGAATGTCCTCGCTCATACTTTTAATCACAGCTCAGGAGTCCAGCAGAATTCTAGGAGCTGTTGAGGGGGCAGCATGCAACCTTCCTGTGATACACATTACACTGATTCTAATTAGCAAGAAAAAGGCCTTAATTTAATTAGAAATGTGCCTTTTTTTTTTTTTGTATTTTTATATTCTTTTCTTCTTTTCCAGTAGAAGGGTTGATACCTGAACCTAAGTTTGGGGGGGGGTTTGTTTGTTTGGGGTTTTTTTGTTCTATTTTGTTTTTAACTAAACATAGATTTTTTTAAAAATAAATGGTTCTTTTTGCCAACAAAATACACTGCATATTCACTTAAGCAATTCCAGTGATTAACACATTTATTCTAAGCTTAATTCTTAAATGTTAGAGCAGAATACAGTAAATTACATTTCCTATTTAGAGGACTAATTTACTTACTCTTAATTTATATCTGCTTTCTTTTGGATGCAAATCAGAATTTCACTAAAGCACAGAAAAAACACAGCTTTAAAAACTGTTTTTAGTCAGCCAGCCAGTTAATCATACTCATTTTTAAATGAAAGAATGCATTTAACAGAATTTATTAAAACAGACTTTGTGTATAATATTAACTGGTTTATTCAAAAATACCTGCAGTTAATGGATTGAACCAACAGTTTTTAAACACTGTGTCCAAAATCTTTTAGTGATGAAGTTTGAATTTTTGCTCATTTTTTTAAAGGAATACACTAGAAGTGAAATAAGATTTTAAGATTGTTCTTTTTTTTTTTTTTTTTCCCTGTTAACTTCCAGAAGTTTCTCAGGCTTGAATGAAACAGCTACTGAAGTAAACTGCAATGAGACAATATTTCTGCTGCATTTGCAGAATGACAAGAGCTGTCCCAAGTAGATTAGCTGCTTCAAAAAACCTCTGGGTCCAGATGCTCAGCCAGAGATATCTCCCAGCTTAATGGTTTTGGCTTTCTGCAGAAGAAAATACGACTGTCTGAGAAGATGCAGTGTGCACGCACTGGGTCTTCACCACTGCTTTTAAAACTTCCCAAATATTTCACATATAGACATGTAAAAAAAGCACTGGCTACACATACCATAGCACTACAATTTCTGCATTTTAAAAAATAATTTTAATAATGATTACCAAATTGATGCAGGTCTTTCACAGCTTCCTATTTCCATGTATTTATTTCAAGGTCTGTATTTTGAGCTGAAAATACACTTGATCTAAATTTAAAATAATTTATGTTTAATTATAATTATAATATAATAATTATAATTTTAAATAATATACGTTTTCATTAAATGTGAATTATAAAGGCAAAGCAGACAGCTGCAGCTGATAAAGCAGCAATCCATCCTCTCCAAATTTTAGGATCTGGGTCAACTCACAGAAGACTCTGAAATCCCGAGGGAAACAGCAAAAATCAAGATGAAATAAAAACACAACAAAACAAAAACAAAACCCCAAAACATTTTAACAATATTTAATCTGAAGAAGTTTTCAAATTTTCAAGTTTTCTTACAACTGTCACAAACAAAACTTACCATTATAAAAAGTCCTTTTTTTAAGCTTAGCCTCTTGTATCTATCAATACTAGTTTAAATAAGATACCAGATTAGACAACATATTCTGCATTATTTCTCAGATAAAAATCACCTAGGACCAACACCTTGGAATGAAATGTATTTACAAATGCAATTTACACCTCTTTCATAGTTCATGAACTTAATCCAAAACTCAAGGATTTATATAAGTAAAAGAAAACCTAAAGAAAATTTGTAATTCTTTACCTACCAGACATAGATCCCTAAAAGCCTCTAATACCTAAAGAGATTCCCACTTGAGGTTTTTACAGGTACAGCCTATTATTTGGTTTGCAGCTGTGTCATGACCACTGAGCAGCCTCAGTTCCTCATGCTTGGTCATTTCCTCTTACACTTTCTTCCCAATCCTCCAGCCCTCCTCTGTCGTGGCAATGCTCCCAGCATATGCAACCCCAAGCTGTGTCAGCACCACCAGATGGTTTTTACCTGGTCATTACCAAAAATAAACCGACAGACCGATCTCTAATTGCCCCTTGGGATCTTCTAATTAGTAACTTCTCCCTAACCAGACAATCTCCCTCATAAACAAAACTCACTGCCCTTTCCTCATTAGCCAGTTCCTTAGGCAAAGGGGGTTTCTTATACTAATCCCTGTCTAAACTAAATTATAATGTCTAATGTAGGGTGCTTTAAAGGCCTTGCTGAAAACGAAACAGGTTTCAACTGCTGCATTTCCTTGCCTGCAGAATAAGTTTCTTATCAAAAAAGATATCAAGTAACTCTGATTTTGGAACTGTGTTGCATTTCAACTCAAAACATTTGGACCTCATCTATTCTGGCCTCTATTTCTGCTTCCTTCCCCTCGTCCCCTCCCCTCTAAGGTTCTGACTGACATTAAAATATCACAAAACTAGTGGACACAAGTACCAAACCTTGAGTAACAGATGCTTCTTATAATGAAACACCTTCTGCCGTACCTACTAGAGCAAGGTCAGTCATTTTTCTCAGTTAAAGGATAACAAGTGCTGTAATTTGATTAGATACCAAGGAAATCAGTTCACAAAATGGGCATTCCGGCATTTCTAGTGATCCCTATCTAAACCTTGACTTTGACAGCTTTCTGACAGACTCCAAAAACTGGGGGGTCTTTGCTTGTTTTATGATCCTCAGCTTCTGCACAATCCAAATAAAACACAGAGGGAGCATGCCAGCTCCTGCCTGCCTACATATAGATGTGAACAGAGATGCAGGAAAATTAACCCCGGCAGTGAACATGGATTTGTTTCCCAAGTAGAAAGGAACTCACAGCTTCGAATGAATGAATGAAAGTAAATCATAAAAAATAATCCTCCTGGCCAAAATAAATAATTCTAGGAAACAAAAGGATGGAACTGTAAGGAGGAAACAAAACTCTCCTTTTAAGTCTTAAAACCAAAATTGCTTCTGTTGTCTTTGATCTGATTTAAGTTGTACTAAAGGTCAATGAACATTGGAACAGATATTGCTAAATACTGTACTCAATGGACAAAAAGAACATGAAAGTTTGGCCTTTTTGTACATCACACATCACACAATGATCTCACCAATGTTACCAGCTGGGGACTTGCAGACCACATTGACCAAAAAAGGGAAAACGCTTCGTGCCTGAAATCCTTTCCCAGTTACCTCACCCGGCTTTTGCTCGCGTTTCTGCAATAATTGCAGAGGTCATTTTTTCAAACTCAGATGGAGTAAATCAACAGGCTATCCAATGCAAAACTGGGTTTGTGTAGTCTCTGGAGAGAACTCAGCTTTATTTAAACTGAGTGTGTACAGAAAAGGAAGAACTGAAATATGTGCAATAAAAACAGAAGAGCGAGTAGTATAAATCAAGAAGAGCAAGTGATGGGGATTTGTGTATTGCTGGTTTGATTACAAACACTAATGTTTTATGGGGTAAGTTTCTCAATATGTTGGGTACCTTCAGGTTTTTGAAGTGCATGTGAAGAATTAGTCTTTAATGTTATTCTTACGACGTTCCAAAACCACTTGAACTTTGCACTCTGGGTTTATGCTGTCCTTGTATTTGAAATATAGCTGCAACATCAACAGGATATATTTTATCCTCCATATTCTCTATGATTTCTGTGATTGTATTTTTTGCCTAAACTTGATTTAGTTTTGAAGAAAGAAGAAAACATTCTCATTCTCTATATTAGACACAGCAGTAGCATAGTCCTACAATAGTTCATCATGATAGTAAAAAATCTTGCAAAGTTACTTATTAAAATAAAACAGTGATTATCATAGTAAAAACTGTCATTAGTTTATAACATTTTCTCTTTTTTTCCTGCATGTGTGTGGCAGGGTGGTGGGGTGGGGAGGACTGCTTGTTTTTATCTCTAACTGAATTTTATCTGGTGTTCTAGAAAAGAAAGAAAAAAGCCAAGTAAGCACTTTCAGGTGCTGTCTTGTGTAATCTTCCCCTCACCAAAATCTGACAGTAGTACCTAGTATAATTTCCTATTATGTATATTGGTAACACAACTATCCAATTATTTTTTTCCTCCACAAATTTGGAAACGCAGCTTAACAAGGTACTAGAACTGATAATTTCAAAGACAAATTAAAAGAGAATCCAGCACTCACCACTGTTTGTAAATATATGATCTAAATATGTAAGACTGCTCACAAAGACCAGCTACTGCTGAAATTGCCAATACAAAAGGCATATATACAATTAACCTCATGCTTCTATACCTAATCTCTTACGGTGTTGGTCCACAGGATGTTACAATGCAAATTAATTGAAAATTCACAGCTCTGGATATACATAGTGTGACATGACTATCAGCCATCCTGTGGAGTCTGCACTATCTCAGCCTCTCTTCAGAGAGTAACATATGAACAGAAATGTTCTGGTTTTTGGAGGGGAGAGAACTGACAGACAAACTGGAGCAAGTTTGTGTCTGAAATGAACAGAATTCTATACGCTCTTCTAAGTTAATACTAGGGGGAAAACCAGCTCAAACCTGATATTTCAGAGCAAAAAGTAACAGGTGACATATGGTCCATATAGCTGGCATGTTCAGAGACGATCTCAAAAAAAAAAGTGACATTCTCAGTGTCCTGTAAAACTTGCAGTTGAAACCCAAGCAACAAGAAAGCATCTATTTTTTAATTTGGTTATCAGTTCAGATAACCCCAGAGGAGTTTCAAGAGCCAAATCTCTGTGCAAACCTTCATTAACTGCAGATAAAATAGCTGGCAAGCTCAACCCATCCTGTGTCTGTAAAAGTTCATAAATGCTCAAGAGTTGAGTTGGGTGAACAGAAGTGGAGGTAAGGAATCCAACTATGTTCTCTACTTTACTAACATTGACTTTTAGAAAGCCCAAATTTCTACTCTGCTTCACACTGGTCTCATTATTCCTAGATCACATGTTGCTATCTTGTAATTACTAGAAAAACAGTATTAAATGTAACTAATCTCTCACTTCTTTGTGATGATTCCATTTAGTTAAAGGCCAACTGTAATTGCTTCCACTGATACAAATCAATTCAGAGGTGAATGTTTGTGTCACCATCAGGGTTATGCAGGCAGTCTGAATCTCTCATTTTTTGAGCCTCAGAGTTGAACTTCATGAGCAATGCAAGAAAATATGAATTTGACATTTTATACAACAAAGAGCTGGGAGTGCTCTATATATAGCATCAGTGTGTCAAGCCAGTATCCTGGGCTGCCTAAAACACACACAACACTGTATAATATAGTCAGTTAGACACCGGAATAAGAGTTAACCAAGCCAGGCTCCCTCCTGAACTCATTTGGTACGCTGTTGTATGACCACAAAGAAGTCAAAATGATCACTATTTCCACAAATTATATAAGATGAGCAAATGTCCATATTTTATCTGGGAGGGATATGGAAAAGAAACCAGCTACTGAGATATCCTGAACTCAGGATATCACTCAACCAGTCCTGTAGTGCCCCGACTTTTCATTAAATACTTGTTGATTCAGAAAACAAAGGACTCATCTTCAATTTGATCATTAAATATGTATTGACATCTACCGAGCAAAGTAGTCAAGGGGCACATGAGCATCTCATAGAGTTCTGCAGAGAGTCCTGTGAACTGCCAGTAGATTGCCTCTCTGACATACTAGGACAGTCTTTCAAACAGGGCTCTGCAGAGATGAATGATACACGTTGAACTATAGGAATATGAAATGAAATGGTAACACAAAGAACTGAACAACACAACTAAAACCTACTGAAAACTAGAAATAATTTTGTGCTGGGATTAAATTCTGATTTGGGCAGCATGGTAAATAAACTCCCAGCCCTGCATCTCACAGCAGCATAGGGGTGGGACAAGAGAAGAATGCAGCTGTACACAAAAACATATCAAGTAAGAGGATAAAGAACATCCATTTCAGAGAAACCTGACCTCAAGTTCACGGTAAAAATTCTTCTCAAACATCTACTTAGTTCCTGTGCGGAAGAAGCCTCATCTGTTTGCTACACGTTCACAATAGCAGTACAAAAAGTATAAACCTTCAGTCTCTCTTTCCAAGAGCTCTGTTGTTCTTCTGATGTTTGCTGAGTACAGCACAAGCACAGCCTCAGCTACAGCATCAAAGAGAGTTATTTTTCGTACCCATTTAACCTTACAAATGGAAAATTTCCTGGAAAAATGCATGAGCGCTAATACAAGATGCAAAATGCTTTCAGAACTAGCATATTTCTGCAGACAGAAGGAACTGTTACTAACCATATCTCTAATTGACCACCTCAGCCTTTATGCATCTCTCTGAGAGCGTGATCAAAACAGTCACTGATAACCACTTAAGACTCCAAGATCAGACTGAAAACAGCTCTTTTAGACTAATGGTTCATTCCAACATCTTTTTCCCCAATGTATCTCATTTCCTGGGCTGACTACTGGACCCTGGTATAGACAATCTGCACCGATTCTCTAACACAGATTTAACACTTAACACCTAACACCAAAGAATTGGCTTAAATCACTAACTGGAGCACTTCCATCCTGGGAAAATCTCTGGGCAACATGAAGATGAATACTCTGGCAAAATTAATGTGAATCACTGCATTGCATCAGCCATGTAAAGTGAAGAGGGAAAGCAGAGACAGCAAGAGAGTATGGCTGAAACACTCTGACTTCTTTCCATCTTTATACAATAGCCACTTGAGGGCCACTGCACCCAGATCAGCTGTTGAACCATTCTGTGCCATTCTGGGTTAACTCAAGATGCAATGTAACATGAAGGCAGACATCAGAATATGAACACAACTATAGATGGTAAGAATGTGCAACAACAGTAAGAGCTGTACCCTATGCATATATTCAGTCTCTTAACTCCGTTTCTAAATCGTCTCCTTCTCCAAAGCAAAGCATTCAGTATAATTTACTAACACATTAATGAGGATGGCATCAAGTATGTTTGAATACAGAATACTTGTTTTCAGTCCAGCCTTCAAAACACACTGATAAACTCAAACATGAAATGAAAAAGAACTGCTTCCACAGCCACTTACTTTTGCTGCACCTATTTGCTCTTTGCGAAACTTCTCCAGCGGTGCTATTAGCACGTCATTAGCATTCTGGATCTGCGAAGTTAAACATAAGGCATATCATTTTAAAACAGAGTATTTGCTGAAAGTAGAGTCACTGTAACTCTGCCAATGTGCAAGACTGAAAAAATCATGTCTGTAACACTCTGCTAAGAACATATGAGTGAGTCAAATAGTTATGTCCACTTTACATAAAACATACAACACACATGTTCACTAGTCTACTATGGATCACTTCCATGAAGAACTAAAGCAATTGTAATGAATGATGTAGTAAGTTTCTCTGCAATATGTAGACGGGTTTTCTGGTATTTTACGTCCATTCCTTCCATCTTGCCTAGAACCAGAACAGAAAACAAAAACTTCCAGGAATATGTTTTGGCAGAACAGAGAAGACAAACATAGTAGTACTGCCAGCACTGCCTAGAAAAGCTTGTGTTTACAGAATCCGAATCTTTGACAGGTGAATCTTTTTGGCTATTGCGTTATGTTGGCTACCGGGGGAAAGTAAGGCAGAGAACTCTAAAAAGAAAAGCGGACAATTTACAAAACACTCTAGATTCCTTCTACTTTTCCAGTCTTTAAACTATTTTAAGATGCCCTGCAGTTATTTCTACCACTTTAACCTAAACCAGGGTTCCTAATGAATCACAGTTTTCCCCTCACAGCCTCTATTTAGTGTAAATCCAGTCCTGGGAACCCCTCTCTAAAGACCATTCCTAGCAGTGATCACCCGAAGTGGCCCCTAGTCATTTGGGCTGGAAACACACATGCAGCAGAATACAAATGCCAGCCATGCCATTGTGCCACTCACCAAAAAACCCCTAGCATTTCACCATGTGCCTCTTAGGGAGAGGCAGAATAAACAACTATATGACTTCACTGCAGAAAACTCAGAAGAAACTAAAAACTGCCAACACAGAAATAAGGCATAATAAAATACATTACAATATTCTATTATACTAACTACAGGCAAAATTTTAGGTTTTCTGCATGAATAGCTTTTTTTCTCCTCACCAGTCCAGTCTTTACCATACTCATCACATTCCACATTTGGGCTTTGGCAGGTTTGGAGGTCTGGGCAAAGCTAACATGTACCTAAGCCAAATGAGAATGAATACAGCTCTTGTGACTCTTCCATAACAATAATTGATAAGCTACATTGTCAGTTGAGCATGAAAACCTCCCAAAAGGCTGTAATAATAAACATATAGAATAAACCCAGTGAAACACAAACACATTTTCTTTCCTCCTAAGCCTAACATTACAATTCAGGAGACCACAGAACCACCACATCTCTCAGTAGGGCAAAGTTTCAGGAAAAACTGAGATTCTCATTGACATCCCAATGTAACAAAGTCCAAGACAGTAAAGGCAACACTTGGCATGCTCAGTGATGCAGTGATCAGAATGTGCTACGTTTTAAAATAGAAACAAGGCACAGAAGATGAGCAGGAGTGCTTTCACGGCATTCACTGCACTTTCACTGCATTCACTGTCCTCCAATCAGTTCAACTGCACCAGACTACAAAGCTATGTTACCCTCCATGTGGACATTTCCAAAAGCTGTCTCAAGACTCAATACTTTATACAAGGCAAAGTGTATGCTCATCACAAAAGATAATCTCTATTCAATGATCACCAGGTAACAGGAGCGCAAAACTGTTAAATGACGTGCTCACACCCAGACAGAATTGCAGTGCATACAGCTGGAAGTTTTGACAGTGTACAGAGCCTGCACACACCTTTTGGCACATACAGAAATCACAAAAGCTTGTTGGAGTCATTGGTACAGACACGTGGATGCACCTTTTCTTTCCTTTTCATGTACAAAGTTTTTTCTCTGCCTTTTAGTTTTTTGATAAAAATACCATTAAAAGAAGTACCACCAAAATCACACTGAAATTGTAAAAAATATTGAAAAATGAACATTTAAGCATTTTAAATGCATTTATGTCAGCCAGCTTTAACAATTTATGAGGTCACATTCTGTTCGCATAACTACAGCATCTCAATATGCTCTGATGGCCTCTGAGACAACATGGTGAAGCACCTTAAATTCTTTTCAAATTTATGATCTTCCGCCTTTCCAACCCACCCTCCTTCCTTCCTGTGAAGGAAGTGTGAAATTGAATTAACATATCAGTAATGTGATTAAACTGTGTTTTTCACATATCACAGAGAAACTCGACATCAATGCCGAGAAGACAGTTTTGACTAGCAATCTTTTAAACTTTTAGAAGAAAAAATTCAACATCAACTAAAATAACTTTATGAGAAACCAAATTATTCAGTATGTTAGAAAGGGAAGACTAGAACTAAAACTAAATCTGAACATTTCCATTTCTAGGTTTCCTTAAATTTAAGTCAATGTTAATTTTTTGAATGAGTTCTCTAATTAGTTTTCTAGCCCTGAATTTGGGATAGTGAATGATATGCAGACTGTCCATTCTTCATCTCCTTTTACTTTGGTAGAGCCAGTGGATATAAAGAGAAATTTAACTAAAACATTGATGCAAATGCTTATTTGTTTTTAAATACTAACAATATAGACACAGAAATTTTAAGCTGTTTCAAGCACTACAAGCTTTGAGCTTCACGTGGCAATCTATAATGCTGAATTTCAATAAAAAGAACAGTTAATACTTTTTGAGCTTTATATTTTTATTTGTAGGGCTAAGAACCAGGTAGGTCACAGACAGAACTAAGTTAACAGGATTCCCAATTGCCAGAACAAGACAGCAACAATATCAAGTGAGGCACTTTTGCAGCAACAGAATTAGGAATTAAATCAAGCTTATCTGAATTATTTTTTTTCTTGCTCTGTATCTCCTACAAGTACTTTTCACTGCAATACAGAATTATCACACTTGCATATGGGAAATAAAATTAACTTCCCTAAAACACTGAATGACTCACAAATTCTGAATGCTGACAAATCTTGATTTGTTTCATGTTGATATAAGACTTCTGGAAAATACCAATTAAATTCACTCACAGAAGGCAACAAAACTCATAGCTAATATATTCATAGTAATGCATTTTTGATGTAGAAACATATTGCTCTGCTAGACAAAAAGAAGCAATTTAATCTGAAATACTTCCCTCAGTTCCTAAGAATTCCTAACATCTAATCTGTCAGAAAAAAATCCACTTCTTTCAGTCTATGGCCTGTATCAACAGCTCCTAATCAATGTAACTTCAAATACAACAGCAGACACCAAATACAGACAACAAGGCAGTTATGTAACTTAGTTATGTATCAGGTTTACATGCTACAAAGAATACAAACATGTCATGATAAAGTATTAGTCATGTGTTTAAGTCCTTAGTTTCTATTTTAAAAGTTTAAGAGTATAAATTTTACATAAAGTTAATAATTTTAATTTCAGTGCCTGTAACAAATATTTTTACAGCTTTGTATGGAAAACACTACACAGACAAATCACATGCTTGTAAAACAAAAAAAAACCAAACATATATTCAAAGATATCTTAATCCCTCTCACATTTACAAAAAAAAGATGACATCAAACAGTATCCAAGCTTGTGCTAATTTTCTAAAAGTATCACTACCAATGCCAGTTATTTCAAGCAGAGTTGAAATTCAGATGATGGCAAAGCAGGTTCAGAAGATTACAAAGTTATAACTACGGACTGGTAATAACAAAGTTTGTACACTTCCATGTACAATGTGTAAGGCAATCATCATTTCAGCAAAAACCTAGTGCTGTATCAGGTGGTCTTAATACACTGCCACAAGGGGATGCCAATCAAGGCTGAGAATAGCTACATATGGCTGAATAAATTATTTTTCTCTAAGTTTTGTTGAGTGAATGTTATTTTCTGTTTTTCTATATGACATAGCTTACGTTTAAAAATAAATTACACATAAAAACGAATTTACGCATAAAGAAACGCATTCTTGAAAGCATGAAGAGCCCCAGGTCTGTACCGGTACCATTGTGTGTGCTATTGGAACAGAGAAAAGCCAAGGACCTCGCTGAGGGAAACCAATTCACGGATTACTCCCAGGACTGCACTTGAAGGGGAAAAAAGAAATAAAAAATAAGGAAAATAAATAAATAAAATCAAAGAACAAACGGTCCCTGTCATGCTAAGAAGGTTGCTGAAAGCAGTATAAAAACAAGCAAACCTTGCAAAGAGTACTGTGACCATCTTTGCGATCACTAACCAGACGTGACCTTGTGTCATAAGCTGGGTAGGGAAAACATCAAATACCAGGAGGTCCTCTCAGGGTTGTTCTCCCATTTGGTAGTTTCCTTTTTTCCTTCCAAGTGCCAGGCAAGCAAGAAAACATTACAGTTTGCAATCACTACATTTTGTGAGCTCAGTGGCAGGAATGAGCGAGTGCACCTCATTTTAGAAATATCTGGTCATACATTTTTTTTTTTTTGCTATTTTTTAAACTATCTATTATCCTATTAAGCACAGTATGTAATTAAAATGAATTAAGTTTAAAGTATTTTCATTATATCAGTACATGAATAATCAATCAAATGTTTATATAAACCACATTTCATTCAGTTTACACCCAACGGTCTTGATGTTCAGGCATACGCTTTCCTAGATGTTTCCATGTGCTCCTAAGTGAGGTGAAGATGACCTCTGCTATCTCAGATGAGGGTACAACATAGAGAGCACCTATCAAATAACAGCCCAACCACTCTCAAGCATCTTGCCTTTTTTGTAGTATCTCCATCTTCACGGCAAACTACAACATTTATGGTACCCCAGCGCTCAAAGATCCCACAGTCCAGTACAACCATTCATAAAAACAGTAACTTGATTCTCTTGGAAGGAAAGGAGTCACCAATACCCTCCATGTCTCCTCCAATGACTGTGGAGCAGAAGCTCCCGGAAGACAACCCTTGTGAATGACCCTGAAAGCCTGGACCTTTGAGACCACTCCGTACTAACACTGGTTAACTTTCTTTGGGGCCAAGCAACAACAGAAAAATGTAAGCTCTAAGTACCAGCATTAATAGATTTGAGAAAAAACCAAAGTATTTCTGAGTTTAAGTAACAGCTCCCCCTACAAAATCTGGGAACTTCAGGTGTCCCCTAATGAAGCAGTCCATGCCCTGCCAACAGCAAGATCTGACAGAGAACATTACCATCTCAATAACAACACCAGTACAAAGAGTCTCAGGAGCGCAACAGGCAATTAATACTCAACATTAGATACCCACATTCTCTGACTTGACACAGGCACTTAAGCTTCCCTTTCCAATCAATGGGTAGATATAAGCACAGGATTCCTGTGATCCATTCGAACATGTTTCAGACAAGATGCATCACATCATGAAATTGCCAGGTCCTCTGCAATCAAAATCAGGTTTGATATTCTACTTCCATGAAGATAATTCTGAGTAGATGTATGAAGCCTTAATACCATATTGTTTAGATGTTTCCAATAGAAAGTAAATGAATGTCTGGGCCACTGGGCCTGAAGTCTGCTCTTACTCAAGGATATTCCAAACCCATTTAATGTTTTATGGAATAGCCCAAAGAAATCTCAGACCAGGCAGTAGAGCTGCTTCTCATTCAGAAGAAAGAAGCTAGATTGAACAGACACAGGATAAACATTATGGACAGTACAAGCTTCATGAAGGGTTACTCTCAAGTTAACTTCACAGTCCTAAGTTACTCACTCTCACAAAGGTATATGGCATTCCTGACATGTAACCAAACAGCTGAACTACAAATGCAGTCATACTCCCAAAATGATGAAGAATAAATTAGCAGAGCACTGCAACTAATGAAATAGTGGAACAAATTACTTGCTTTAGAATTTACAAGAAAAAAATAGTCAAACACATTTTTAACTCTAAAGTGGGGTTAAACAGGGAACACAGAAGTTAAATTTTATTATATTAGGTAATACGGATTATGGCTTATTCTTAGGCAAAAAATAAAAATATTTATACACTTATTTCCTTTTATTTAATTTCTAGCATAGTTATTACAATTATCACCAACTAATATACGTGTGGAGTGCTGAAACAGGCACGTCAAAACTGCTCGTCTGATCAAGGCTATCTTGCCTGTTAAAATACAAACCTGCCATTATACATCACTTTTCTTTACGATGGGTCTTCATTCAGTCTCAGAAATGGCATTCTGCTCTCCGTCACAGAGTCATGTGGCAGCATGCTACATCTACTACTCACACTTCCTGTCATTAATAGGTACTAAGATGCCAGATTCACCAGCTGACTCTGGAACATGGCAGTGAACTGGGGTCTGACAGAGACAGGGCTCATCCAGGGAGCTCACTGAAGCTAAGTATGGAAACCAACAGAAAAAAAAAATGTTCAGGAATCAGCAGCTCCCATCATCTGACACTATTCACTTAACACTGCTCCAGATACACCTGAACATCATTATGTTACCTAATGACAAGATCTTGAAGTACAGGACAAATATTTAACAGAATTATACAGGAAGTAAGAGATCTTACAAAGGACTTCAAGCATTTCATTATTATTTTTCTTAATTAGTTGTTCGTCTCTTCATGAACCAGATGACAAGACTAGACTCTGATCTGAGACGTTGTTCAGTGAATGACAAGACACATAGAGAAGGAAAAAAGGCGCTCAGATAAGCATACCTGCATCACGAACTTACGGCAGCAAGTTTCACATGCATCTCAACAGTTCGCGTTTTGCATAAGGAGGCAGATTATATCTGGCTGAAATTATCATTGCAGGCAAAAGAGAGTAAAGTTACCCACAAAATTGCCATATATTAAAAGTTTTTAAAGATGGAAAAATGACATTTGGCATATCTAGATAAAGCATATTATCTATATGTCCATTTAATACTTTTTTAATGCTATTTCCCTTTAACTATCTTGTTCACTCATTGCTTTCATTGCCTGTGATGTCTCTGGAGGGAAAAGCTAAATATTCATTCCATCTGTTTTAAATTCCACATTTGAGAATTTGCAGTAAGCTTAAAATGTCTTTGTTGCCTTATAAATATTTAAAGAGAAAATATCATTATTCTTAAATTCCCAGAATTATTGTTATTTTATAGTAGTTAAGGTCTAGTGTTTGTATGCTAATCTGTTTTGGTCATAAACACAAGATTCTTGGGCACTGTCAGATCACTAATGCTTCAAGCACAACTTTAAACAGCACCAAGAAGCAGCTACTCAATTCCTACTGTTTGTATGTGGAATAGAAGCTTTATTTATTATAATCACCTTCTACTAAATGGTCTGGTTTGACAAACCAAATTTACTGTAAAAGACATTTTAATAGCTGATGCCCAAACTGTGCTGCTGAGTTGAGAAAGTGCAGCAGATACACATGATCAATCACTCCAACTACCAGTAAAGTCAGAGGCTACAAACCTGCCACATACCCAGTGAAAAAAATGCTTCTGATAGCATGCAGTGGCAATGAGATATCTAATATGTTTTATGGAGAGCCTTAAAAATTATTTACATCATATAATATAATCCATCTGCGTATAGAGAGTAGGTCTGTTCTCAGAGGAACATCACACACCTTTCAAGCATTGTGAACTGCTGAAGTGAAATTACTACAAACACCTTTACGTTAATTCTGCTTTACATCTTCAAGATGCACAAAACAAAGCCTTAAGAAAATGAAGTACTGAAAATAGTCATGTTCCATATATACACACATGTATATGTATAAATGTACATATGTATGAAGTCAGATATTCTCTTATTTTCTCATAATTCTTTATTTTACTGCAGATCTCAAAAGACTGTTAGATTTCTCTTTTTAGATAGTTAATGAAGAGACAGGTTGAATACCTCAAATATTTGATCCAAAAAAGGTCAAACCACATCTTCTCTTGCTATCATCATATTCAATAATATCTTATAAACTCAGATTACAACAGGAAAGCCATGTGATGCTAACCTTTAAAAACTGTCTTTAAGTTTTTACTGCAGACTTTTAAAATATATTCACTCTTTCATAAAATTATTATACCAAAAATTTACACTTAAAACATCTTTTAAGAGACTACATGACAAAATGTATACTTTTAGCTATTATCATCTACAAATAATACAGATACAAAAGAAAATCGACGTCAAGAAAGGCAACACAATACATTTTACCAGATAAGGAAATGAAGAAATAAAAAACAGCCGTTGATAAGAATTCTAAGAAATAAAAATGAGATTTGCTAGTAATATTTAATGGTCTCAAGAAACTCAATGCCAGAGGTTGGCAATGACAATGAAATTCAGCTGAATTATTAAAGGCCATGGCTAGTTTTGTGACCATAAATAAACACCCACTAGTTATGTGAGTTAAACTGAAGGAAATCAGATTTTACACTTGAAAGTGTTTGCAGAGTGAACACTTCTCTCTCTTCTCCCACTCACAGCATAGAAACCAGCAAAGGAGTCCTTTGTTTGTTGAAATGTTAGATACTCCCCAAAAGAAACATCTGTGTACACAAGGGGCCCAAACAAATTTAGATAGGTTTTGCTTTATAATGTAGTTGAAGTGGTAGGGGGAAAATTCAAAATTAATATTATTTTTAAAAGATTAATTTTAAAATTTAACTTCTCTGCATCTTCATTTATTTTTCCCTGAAAAAAATAACAATTAAAAAAAAAATTGCACAGCTCTTCTCATGTGTCAAGTCTCTATTCCAAATGTCAAACAATTACAATTACTGAATAATGATGTAAACACTAGCATGTCATTAATTAGACTTCATGGGGAAATTAGGATGCAAAGTATGGTAGCAATGGAATTGTCCAGACGTGGGTTTTAACAATGCTGTTGCTGCCCTCCCACAGCAACTTGTAACAAAATTGACTTCATTTCTCTCACAGTGTGCCTTGCCAGGAAATGGATTTGAATAAAGGGCCCTCATTAGCAATAAAAATTCAGAGGGTGGAAGTGCTGCTTGAACTTTGTATTGCTGGAGTACATGCAAGGAAAAGCACTTTGCTGAACTACTGACAGTGTCTGTACAAGCCAGCCCCAGCTTGCCGGTCCTACTGCTGGTGTCGGCTGATGCTCCTGGGTTCTTAAACAGCAAGAGGAGTAAACTTGTAGGACCCATGCACTACACGAAAACTTTGGATATCAGCCTTCTGTACCAATTGTGGAGTTCACAGTGGCTATTCAGACCTTTCCAACTCCTAGCCAGGCTCTGTAATGTGCTCTGGGAGATGCTATGCAAAGGCTGAAAGAATCATGCAATGAGTATTAATTCTCAAATCTTTTTTACCTGCTTCCTGTTAGCTTCTGAGCAAAATTTAAGGTGTTGATGATTCCTGAATGTAGTGGTTATGGGCAGGAAAGCATCTAAGAGTTATTTAGGGTTGTTCAGAAATCTCCCTGCATGTAATCAAGTACCATAACATTTATGTGACACCATAAAATATTTATGTTTTACTACTGACAGCACCACTGAACCAATCTGAAATCGAAGAATGTCGTACCTACTTCAAGCAACTTATGGATCAACAGAATTGTAAACTAAATCTCTGTAACACTACTTTTACTAAGCCATCTTTAATTTACATTCTCAGTACACAGGTGTACATCTGTAACAGTGTGCACAGATCCATTATAGGAAAGTTTCAGTATGGCGCAGTTCTAAGAACTGAGTTTTAAACAAACAGGACAAGCTCCAAACCTTGAGCTTGTAATCTTTAACAGCTGGAGGGTTCACATGGACCACCCTTCTTGTAACTAACATAGCTACTGTTGTGTGCTGAAGGCAAAAAGCAGAATGCAAGATTCCTAACTTTTCATAAATAATACTGAACCTAGGACGTGTGAACTCATTATGAAAATACCAAACGTGCCTGGGGAGTGCCTACAGAGGGACTTGTGATAACTCCTTCCTACAAAGCGTTAATGTCAGGAACCTTAAGGGCAAGATGTTGAAATCTGTCTCTGATTCATGTGGAGGATGGACTCCAATATTGTTACGTGTAATTCACAGAAAGAAGAGACCACTTGAAAACAGTTCTTGGCCACCAGGAAGGTAAAATTTATGGTCAGACTGCAAGATGCGTTGATCCACTAGAAAACTCGCACAAGAGCATGTTTAAGAAAATTCCTGTTCTAGGTACTGATAAAAGTCTTAAAAAGCATTAAAGTGTCTCATCTTAAGCATGCCAAAGGTAATGAACCGGCTCTTCTCCACTTGTTTCCTTGATTTGAGGTGTTAAGCAGGCTGACTTTGTGTAACACAATGTTAACCATTACTAAACACGTTTTCCTTAACAGGCAGCAGAGGCCTCTGCAGTGCCTATCAGACACCCAGAGACGTCACTGAAAGAGCAGGAGCCGTTGGTTGCTTACCGATACCTGGGCACTATGCACACTGGTCATTGTAAAGTAAAATTCTAATGCAAAAAGCATTGTGCATTTAGGTCCCCCCATCAATATTTTTCATTTATGTGAAAAATATTCACACCTTAACCATATAAGCGTTTTAAAGAGATTAACAGAAGCTAATAGGAAATAAGTTAAAAAGGAAAGGGAAAAACTCAACTGACTTAAACCTTGTAATTAAAAACAAGGTTTTTAAAAAGCCCACTAGATGACAATATATACTGGGGTAAGTTTGCTACACACATTTGGGGCTCCATATTTGTATGTCCTGTGCTTTCACTCATCTCTTCTCAGGATATGCTAGTGTTTTCTCTCACCTAAAGATCCTTTCACACAATAAAGACCACGCATGACACTTACTCCTTCACTGCACAAGGCCACACTCTGAAGTTATGATTTCTCTGTGTCCCGCATTCCTCTTTTCCCTTCAGTGGGCAAGAGCTCAGGGCATTTTTTTGTCTCTACTATCACTTACAATATGAGCTGGAAATTCTGTATATCTCCCATCTGTCCCCTCTCTTAGGTCTCTCCTGTCTCTTAGCCTTGCTGCTTATTTGTGTCAACAGAATTATTTTCTACATGGATGGAACCATTTTATAAAGTGTTAAAGGATGCCTTTAGCTTTCACTAATATATGAAGAATTACAAAGATGACTGAAGCTGGTTTCATAACTAGAGGAGCTACACCCTCTTCCTTCTACTGTTTTTTTGTTTTTCACCAAAGTTAAGAGAGTTTCTGTCATGAAATTGTGCTGTTCAGAAGTAACTACTCTGTATCCATAGGAGAGTGTCAGAAGACAACTTGGACACACAGCAGGACTTCAGACACTGTGAACTAGAGAAATCCTTTAGAGAAATCCTTTGCTGCCTGGATTCTACCTATACTATGTGGACACTATTTATATCACCTGAGGAAAAAATAACTACTTGGTGTTAAAAACAAACAAAAAACCCCTTGAAAAACAAGAAAAAAAAAAAACAAACCGAAACCCACAACAGTTTGGTTTTTTGGAGGGTTGGGTTTTTGTTCTTTTTATTTTTTTTCTTTAGCAAACCCCTGAAAATGTTTAGAAGGCAGACATAAATCAGCTATGGATATGGTCATGGTGGGTAGCTAATCATCTGGTAGGAGATGCCATTTCTTTTTCTGGCTTATTCCACGGATTGTAACTCAGTAAAAACAATAATCACAAGCACAACCACAATGAAGGAAAAACAGTTCAGTTGTGTGCTTGCAAGTTTGGTATTTATCTTTTTATCGCTACCATTAATACAAACAGTGCATGTCTTTTGACTAGGCTGAGAGTTCAAATCATAACGAAAGCAAAGGAGAACTTAAAAATGTCATTGCAGATAGCCAGGAGAAGAAAACTTCTCTGGTTTTTCCTCCTTTTATGGCTTTCCTAACAAACAAAAATAAATCCTCAGATCGAATGTTTACATTACACATTATCAAGGGGGAAATGGCTATATAAACACAGGAAACAGCATAATTGGAGCAAAGAACTAATTAAGAAAAAATAGATCAAAATTCGAGTGTACCTATGCTTCACAGTATTTTTAATGGTAAGAAAGAAAAGTATTTTTTCCCCATGAAGAAAAACGAAACACAACAAAACCAAAGCTTCTTGTACTGGAGGGAATCTTCAAGAAGTGAAGGAATCTTTTTTGGTGGAGAGTTTGTGTGGCTTTTTTCTCTTTACTCTTTTTAAAAAGCAACACATTAACAGTTACAGAAATTACCTGATTAAGATATATCTTAGCAAATAAGCAACAAAGTTTACTTTACAAAGTCCTTATTTTAAAGCTGAAGTCCCTACCTTAAACCTTCCCAGACACTTTCACTTCGGCTGTTAGACCTACTTAAGAGTCACCCCAAATCAGTTCCGTATGTTTACTACTTTTTCTCTTTGCTTTTCCAAATCCCAATCTGTAAATTTTGCGGCCAGGCCTGTTTCCCTCCCTGCGCAGATGTCAACAAAACCTCTCAAGAGCGGAGTGACTGCACCCCGAAGAGGCCTCCTTGTGAGGTCCATTACGATGTAAAGGGAAAGCTGGAAATCAATAGAAGAATAAATAAACACTTAAATAATCTAAGTAAGAACTTTCTGACTTACTATGAAAAGTAAAACAAATATTTTTTCATTAGCACATATTATCCCTTAAGGGATGTTGAGCTGTCAGATTTACCACAGCATTTATTTTAAAAAGCTTTATTTGTCAGAATTCCTAAACTGACTTTAAATAGTTTTTCCTCAAAAAAACCCCCAAAAAAAACGAAAAAGCCCAAGCGCAGGTGCCTTCTTCCTAAACGCAAGCTGGAAACATTGAGGCAGACACACAAGCTGTTCTTTAGCAACAGACTTCTAAAAGAGATCAAGAGCTTGAATGCCCAAATGTCAGCAGCATTCTTCGGAATCCAAAATAAGAACACCTCAAAATTTTAACTGAAACAAAAACCCTTAAATAGAAGTTTAACAGTGAGGGATAAAACTAACCAAATGGATAATCCAAAGAAGACAAGATGCTGGCAAAAATGTTTCCTAGACCTAGGATTTTGTTTTAAATATTCTGAATTGCCAGAAATGGTTGTATCTGACGTAGTGGTTCCTTTGTTTTGTGTAATACAAAATACTGTTTCTACATTACATTTTCTAACACTTGGCTCAGTCACAGTTTGTGCCTTAGACACTTCTATTTTCCTTGGCAAAGTATTTCACAATGTAACTCATTGTGTGGAAGTTTTTCTGACATACAGCCTAAACTCTCTCCCAGTTTCTTCCTGTCAGATGATTACCTCTTCTCTGCTAGATGATGTAAGCAGCATACAAGAACTTCCCACACTAAGAAACAAAAGTTCTGCTGATAATATAAAAATGGAAAAGTTAAAATTCCCTCTTTTCAGGAACTCATGCAGAAAAAATGCAAATGAGACTATCTGAAAGAAGCTGTATCAGATCCTGATCTCATTCTTTCATCAGCTCATTGCTTTACGCTCCAAAGGTTCTGAAAATGCCTAAGTAATAGCATGAGGATAAATGAACAAACACAGAAGCAGATAAGTTATACATGCATTATCTATACATATGCTTAGTTATTTACAATCTTGAATAATTACTCAAACTCTGTCAATGTTTAATGTAGAATGATAAATACAGGGCATTTTTTCATATACATATAAAAAAATCTGGGCGTGTTACGAATCTATGAGTCAAAATTTAGACAGATGCTTTTTGCCTTTCAACTGCTACCAACATTAAAGTATTAATATACTTCTGCTACTGTGATTTGTTTGGCTTAGAACGCTGAAAAGGCTTGTAAAGGATGTACAATCTACTCACAATTTACGAAAATACTTTTGACATACTACTAACAGCTTGTGTAAATTACAGTCAGTGTAAAAGCACAGCCATTTGTCATGACTGTCATTTGAATATAAATGTTATCAACTAGCAAAACTTCATTAGTATAAGTAGACCCAGAAAACCTATCTAATAATTACAGTAGGGAAAACAGTATTAGATTTTAAGTGCTACTAGCCCCAACAGTTTAATAAGCTGATTTGGAAATTGGACCTTCCAAATTTCAGCAGGTAACGTAATTGCACTATCACAGCTTTGAAAAGATACTGTATTCCCAGGATTGATCATCCCATAACAGCTTCGACCATTTTTAGGATACTGTGCTAGACTAACTTTTACCGAAATTTCTTCACCAGCTGGGTTGCAAATGTACCCCTTAATTATTTAAAAAATATGGGGACTATGTATGCACTTATTTATTATGCCACATAATACTTGCCTGCTGCTCTGGTTAAGCAGACAGGTATGGTTCTGCTGGTAGCACACGTGGCCGTGCAGTTGCTGTGCATGACCAATCTGTCTTACCTTCTAGTATGAAAATTAATTTTCATCTTCACAGACACTGCAGGTCTCCACGGGTCAATCCCAGTAACTGCAAAAGTAGGGTTAACAGCTAGTAACCTCTATTATCTATTACTATCAGGAATCACTTTGCATTATATTGTGCAGCTGCTGTGAAACAAAACACTAAGAAAGGGAGTCAGATAGTTAAATGTTTTGCTTATGTGCCATGTTTGGTTCTTGATACAAACAATCCACTATTTGTTATCGCTCTAGTACCAACAAAACCAACCGCCCCAGAATCACAGAATGGTTTAGGTTGGAAGGGACCTTAGAGCTCGTCTAGTTCCAACCCCCTGCCACCTCCCACTAGACCAGGTTGCTCCAAGTCCCATCCAACCTGGCCTTGAGGACTGCCAGGGATGGGGCAGCCACAGCTTCTCTGGGCAACTTGTGCCATCACGGCTAAAAATAAATAATAAAAGAATTTTAAAAAAAAAGAATAAAAAAAAGGGGGGGAGAAAGCTGGTGCTGAGGAAACCAGCTATTTGAAGAGATGAATACAATTAGAAGTTGTGTTTTGTTTTAACAACTATTTCATGAATGAACATGTCCAGGCATAACGCCAAAATCAGCTGAGCTGTTTCTAGTGGTACTATGCCCAGGAACTGTTAGCTCCAAGATTAGAAGTATGCATCCTTTCAGGAAACATAAGCACATGTATGAACACTTAATATACTTGCTTAACAAAGGCAGCTTAGCCATAGATCTGAACTATTCAGAGATAAATGAAGTTTTATAGGTATGGGATCCATAGAAAAATCTTTCAATATGTCCATACTATTGACAGCATTAACTTGTTCTGTCTACAGCACTCTGGTACTCCAACCAAAATTTAGAGTAAATTACAAATGTGCAATGTACTGTTCAGCGTAGTTCCTTACAACCACAGGAAAACATTATGATGTTCCTTTAAAAATTAGGCATAATGATAAATAAACCAATATAAAATACAATATACGAAGTTACAAAAAAAAAAAAATTATTTCATACTGTGAAATACAATTTTATAGCTGCATGCATACAAAGCTTTACTGATAGCTGACACACAGAAGTGTTCGGAGGTTATTTAAGCTTTAAATGCTGAAGAATTATGATTCAGAAGAATCTGCCAATTGTCAGTGGTGAAAGTTCAAAATGAGCATGTTGGGAACAGCCCACAAAATGAAGAAAGGGATGTAGGACACAGGATGACATATGTCATAACAAGACATTTAGAGCAAAAGGGCTAGAAGTAGTATCAGATACAGGTTTCTTAGTCTTTTTTCTGCTCTAATGCAAATATGACTAACAACATAAATCAATTTAGAAAGCTCTCATTTAGCTTGTAAAAAGGTCTCAACATAATGTAAGAGCCAGCTTAGGGGGAGAAAAAGGTCTAGCATGCTTTCTTTAGAGCTAGCCTTTTTCTGAAGGACAGGTATCCAAAGAAGCAGCTCTCACAATATTTTAATCTTTAAAGCCACTAAATTCTGTGGCCCCATCATTCAAAACTTTCTGCAGGACTGCAAATACGGCTTCCAGATTTCTGCTATAATTTCCTTTTACCAGAAACCCAAACTCTTTCCTTGACCACAACTAGTCGTAACAGCAGGGCTGCGACAAATATTGCACCCATAGCTAGATTTGCAGGCATTTATTTCGGTGGTCATGCCAGCTGAAGCAGAGTTTGCTGATCTCACATTGCTTCTTCACGCTCTCTTTGACTTCCTCCTTTGCCCTTTGTTGATGTGATGCTGAAACAATCTGTGGTCACATTGCTGAAAAATAACCACTAAAAACCTGTTTGTTTTGCTTTGCTTTTAGCCACGTCAGTTTTCTGAAGTGGGTACATAGCAAACTGGCATTGCTGCCAAAAAAACCAAACAAAACTGTTAATCTTTTTCAGTCTAAGTTCAAAGTAAAAGCACTTGCTCGGGAAGATGCGTTCAAGAAAGTTTGTCAAAGTAACAGTAATTGGAGCTCCTACGGATATTTGAACAGAATAATAAAAGCAATCTAAGTGTTCTGCAAACCTTAAGACAACATCCTAATGAGAACACTTAAAATAAAACATCTCTGTGTGTAACACAGCTACGGCCCATGCAGATTACACAGGTTCCCTAAGGGAGAATATCTTGGTTTTTTATGAAAAGGTGGAAGTTCTTTTGGGTGGTGGTGTTTGTTTTAAATAAAGGCATCTTTGTTCCTACATACCCTTTGGTACATAAAGTGCTTGTGTTGTTATCTGTTTTTAATCACATTGCTCAGGACACTGGATAAGAACAACAAATATTTCAAACTATTCCTGAGATCAGACTAAATGAAGAAAAAAATCAAAAATAAGTTGTTTGTAGGAATGAAGTACTTTTCCTCATACTACTGGGAGAAGTGCAAATAAATTCAGAGTCCATTAAAAAAAAATTAAGAAAGTGCTAGATTGTCAGGTAAAAGCATGGTCTGACATTATTACAGGCTGGTAATGGGCACAGCACACACCCTCTGCTACCTGCAACTCCATCTCCTCCCTCTGCAGTCATAGAATAAATGCATAGAACTTTAAGGCTGTAAAGTTGGCTGATCCAGCAAAACTCACATTCCTTCAAAATAGTCATTTAGAAGTGCAAACATCTTTCTCTTTTTCTGTCAACAGTCATCTGAGAAGAAACTTGGTTAGTGACTGTGTTGAAAGCCAAAGCGTCTACAAGCTGAAGTAGCAACTACCTGCATTTCTGTCATTAAAATAAACTCCAGGGTGCTACTCAATGAATGCCTCAAAACACTTCGGAAGTTGCTGTCCTGTAAAGCAACATTACATGCATTGAAACACAGGGAACATGGAGTGAGTATATCAAATCAAGAACAAATTAGATTTATACAATGAAGTAGCAAGCAGCGTTCTAACTAACCCCTTGTTTTGCGCTTTTACTGAAGGGAGGATTTCGCCTCTCTATCTCTTGATGATACTCTTCAACACTGGGGAATGACAAGCAATCTCAGTTTGTGAATCCTAGAATCATAGAATAGTAAGGGCTGGAAAGGACCTTAAGATCATCTAGTTCCAACCCCCCTGCCATGGGCAGGGACACCTTGCACTAAACCATGTCACCCAAGGCTCTGTCCAACCTGGCCTTGAACACCGCCAGGGATGGAGCATCCACAACCTCCCTGGGCAACCCATTCCAGTGCTTCACCACCCTCACTGTAAAGAACTTCTTCCTTATATCTAATCTAAGCTTCTCCTATTAAAGTTTGAACCCATTACCCCTTGTCCTATCACTACAGTCCCTAATTAAGAGTCCCTCCCCAGCATCCTTGTAGGTCCCCTTCAGATACTGGAAGGCCGCTATGAGGTCTCCACACAACCTTCTCTTCTCCAGGCTGAACAGCCCCAACTTTCTCAGCCTGTCCTCATATGGCAGGTGCTCCAGCCCTCTCATCATCCTCGTGGCCCTCCTCTGGACTCGCTCCAACAGCTCCATGTCCTTTTTATGTTGAGGACACCAGAACTGTACGCAGTACTCCAAGTCAGGTCTCACGAGAGCAGAGCAGAGGGGCAGGATCACCTCCTTCGACCTGCTGGTCATGCTTCTTTTGATGCAGCCCAGGATACGGTTGGCTTTCCGGGCTGCAAGCGCACACTGCCGGCTCATGTTAAGCTTCTCATCAACCAACACCCCCAAGTCCTTCTCTGTAGGGCTGCTGTGAAACTCTTCTTTTCCCAACCCGTAGCTGTGCCTGGGATTGCCCCGACCCAGGTGTAGGACCTTACACTTGGCTTGGTTAAACTTCATAAGGTTGGCATCGGCCACCTCACAAGCGTGTCAAGGTCCCTCTGGATGGCATCCCTTCCCTCCAGCGTATCAACCGAACCACACAGCTTGGTGTCATCAGTAAACTTGCTGAGGGCACACTCAATCCCACTGTCCATGTCGCCGACAAAGATGTTGAACAGGATCGGTCCCAACACCGATCCCTGAGGGACACCACTCGTTACAGGTTTCCAACTGGACATCGAGACAGATACCACAACTCTTTGCATGCGGCCATCTAAAAATTGCTGCAAAGTAAACCAGAATTTTTCAGAAATTTGGCCATGCGTTACTGTTTTACTGACTGGTTTTCAACAACCACTTCCTATTCTTGCTGCACTCACTGCTGATTAGTTAAGAACTGCAAGGAATGTTACTAAGGCACCAAGCCAGCTCCCCAGGACATTGTAAAAATCATGGGACTGTTTATAGCAAGCTGTTGAATCTTTTAATAAAATGCTTCATAGACCAAAGATTAAAGAGTCCCCGTAATCATCTGATATTGTAACATGGAGCAAGCACCTTCCTAGTCAGGAATCCACACAGACGTAAATGCAAATATAAGCACTCCAAACATATATAAAGCAGGAGAAACTGTAATAGATGACTGAATCAATTACATTAATCTACATTGTAGTACTCCTGCAACACACATTGTATTTTCTTCATTTTGGATGAACGGATTTTCTTCAATTCCATTCTCTGCAGAAAACTGAAAAGCAAATCCTACAAAGACACTAATTATCAAATCCTTCTTACTAAGGCTTTGTATAATGTTTGTATAAGATTTTATAGATATCTGAATGTTAAGAAGTATTGTAAACAAGGAGCAGAGCTAGCGAAGCCCCTTATCTCGACTCCCTTTGCTCTGGAATAATTGTCCCAGGTCTTATCCAGCCTCTTGGCCCCATCATGACAGACAAGTGCTCCCCTGTTTGATGCCAGCTAATCAGTCTACACAAAACAGCTGAGATCAGTGTGACAGATACATGCTTTCACACCTCTGACTAAAAATGTTTACTACAAGAAAGTAACTATGTCACAATTCCACTCTATGACAGCTATCTTGGAAAACAGAAAAAACTGTCTCTAAAAATAGTCAGATTGCTTTCTTCTTCCACTGGTACATTTACAAGGCAACAGAATTATCTGGCACCAAGCTCAGCAGCACAGGGTACAAAAGGCTTTGCATGTGCCACAGTTCTTCACTGTGGACATTCATATCAACAGGAAACAATTCACATTTTCAAGGAAACAGAAAAAGCATAAACAAAAGAGAAAGCTGCTAAGAAAGACAGTGCAAAACATGAGCAGTAAGTTCTCTGTTGACTTGATCATCATAAACCTCTGAATATTTTCTGTATTAATGGCATTATTCTGTCAAAGCAAAATGATTCCACAACTACTTTCTGCAATATTAAAGAAAACAGGGACATATATTTTCATCTCAGATGTCAACAGGTGTTGACACACGTGATGTGAGAGGCACTAGTTGCAACTAGTTTCTAGTGAGATCAGTTTGATCTTTTAAATATTATAATTAAATGATTATGATCATATGATGATGTGGATGACTTCAGGTTTTTTAATTTCCACAAAAACAATGGGACAAATTATTTTAAAGAATGAAAATTATTAGAGAAATTAGAACTATAAACAAAATAGGAATGTATCAAGGGTAAAAGTAACACTAAGAGCTTCATATGCATTCCTAGACATTATTATCTGTGAAAATTATGGAAGCTAATGCAGTGTCATTTGGAAAAGCCAGCTAATGCTCTGTACTAAGATCACCCATAATTTTACCTCCAAATTGGCCTAGTATGTACTTTTTATTTAGGGAAAGTTCAAGAATGTCCATGCGTACATACAGATGTTAGATGTTAAACTACATTAATGATAACAGAACATGAGCTGTTTACTTTTATTACCCTGTTTTGTTTTGTTTTTCTAATTGAGCACAAATGCTAAGAAACATTCCCTGAACACGTACATTTTTGTACTTGAGTGGTGCAGGGAAAGACAGCAAACAGGATTCCTTCTAACGCAAGACACAGCAAGAGGGAAAGCTGCATTGCGAGTTCTCCCTCAACAAGAACACACCAAAAGATCATGTTGCAGATCTGCTCTCTAGGAAGCCTGCTTGAAAGAATATGCCTATCGCTTCTTTATTTCATTTATCAGTCAATAGCAGTCACAGATAACATCTGTAGGCAAGGGAAGGCATAGCTCTAATATCTTTTTGACAGCAATTATATCAAAGAAATTACTATCTTCTTGATCGCAATTCTGGCCCAGAAGGTCATTGTTTTCCTCTGGTGCACTGAACTGAGGGGAAGGGGCTGACAGAAAGTCAGGGCCAAAGGAATTGTTTTTCCAGCTGGATCACTTCTCCAATTATATTCACTACACAGTCACATAAACACTTGTACCAACACAACAGGGAAGACTGGATATTTTCTTAGAGAATCCAAGAAATACTCTACATATATGCAATTAATATGAATACAAAAACATTCTTCTAGATGTCGCTGAACTCCACATAAGCTACCTCCCAATTTTTACACTGATAGTGGATGGGGCACAAATCTGGTTCTGAAAACCATTCATTAGCTGAAATTTTCTGTAGCACAGTTCCTCCAACCATTCCAGAGCTAAAACACAGCAGAAAATCATACACTGCTGCTGACTACATCCTCTCTCTTCTGCAATGACTTCCAATGGCAAAAGGCAAAAGCCTCCACAAAACAGTATTACATATTTTAAAAATAAGAACTCATATTATATTGTATTATGTAAGGTAATGAAAAAACTGATTTTTCTCCAGAAAAGACAAACGGGAAAATATGAGCAAAAACTGTTCTATAAAAGAAAATAAATGGAATAAATTAGCATCTTCCACAAAAATTGAAGATTCACCCAAATTAACCATGTAGAACATTAAAATTCACACATGTCCTGAAGAGAAACATATGCATACATTGCCAGTAAACTACATTTCAAGCATCTACTTAAGCTTTACAATATCTGAGTCAAAGTTCTGACTCAGATCAGGAAGTGGACCAGAAGAGTCTGTGATAAAACATAATGGAGGAACTGGATACCAAGCAGGGTTATAGTGACAGAAATGTTTAGTTATATTTGAAATACGATTTGAGATATTTTTTTCTGGTTAGTTCTTAGGAACTAGGACTGACAACTGTATAAGAAAAAAAAAAAGAAAAGAAAGAAAGAAAGAAGTATCTCATTTTAAGGGCTGAATTGTTAACCTGCTGTTGAGGACTAGTAGGTCTGATCTGCCAACAATTTTAAACGGTGTTGTGATATGTCATTGCAATTAATGAATCCTGGGCCTCCAAATAACAATGATTGAATTTATCTGAAACAAAGCTATGTAAAGAGTCCTCCTTGAAGGCAGCCTCTTCTCATCCTGAGTTTCCAGGTGTCCAGCCTTTCTTGTTGCCCATCTCTGTATGTTTTCTAGTCAACATAATGCCTTCAGATCTGAAATGCATGAAGTATTCAAAAGGGGGGTTCACCAAAAAGGCAGGTGATTTGTTTTCAATAGTTTTCCCAAAGATTTCTAAAAGTTAGTTTGACTGTCAGTAGACAGTAAGCTGACAGTCTAAAAAATAACCAAACAAATATTAGAATCCTAGCACCATAGAATGGTTTGGGTTAGAAGGGACCTTTAAAGGTCATCCAGTCCAACCTCCCTGCAATGAGCAGGAACACCTTCAACTAGATCGGGTTGCCCAGAACTACATCCAGCCTGGCCTTGAATATCTCCAAGGATGACACATCTGCCACCTCTCTGGGCAACTCAGTATTTTCTTACCTTGCAGAATTCCATTTACCAAAGACTGCTCCTTGTTCAACAGAAAGCTCATTTACTTAGAAAACAGGTATTTCCAAATTACTAGTCTGATGCAAAAAATCAGGAATTCTGTTCAAAGAAGTTAGGTTAACACCACAATACATGCTTCCTTAATTGTCAGGAGGATATGTGCCCCCAAAACCCCTCAAAACCAGCTTTAAGTTAGCTTTAAATTAATTTAAACCAACAAAAATGGGTGGTCCCACACAAACAAACCCTAACAAAACCCAACCCTAATCACAAAGCGAAAAAACTCTCTTATTTGTGGTGGTGTTCCTTCACTTGTAGTAATACACTTTCAGACAGTCTCCTTGCAGGCAGGTTCCTACCAAAAAGATTCATTTAAATACAAAAATTGGTATGAGAGGTGAAAAGCACCGAAAACTCTTACCAAATATATAAAAACATCATCATACACTATTTTCTGCCATTTTAAGAGAGAGCCTATGTGAAACAAAATGCCAGCTGTAAGCTCTGCAGTTTGAGGGTGCTAATGTAAACGACTTCATGATTTCTCCACTTTATAAATTGAGTAATAAGCAGCACCTTTGGATAGAAGTCTGCTTATTCTTCAGATGGAATCTGTAACCCACTTCACACTATAGGGAAAAGGTTAATTCTGCTCAACAACATGCTGTGTCCTTCGGTATCTGATTTTATGTACCATTCCACGGATAGCTGGTTTTAACAGTTCATTTATTTTTCTTCAAGTGCAGCTTTTGAAACCTGACTATTTTGATGCCATCCCTGGAAGCAGATAGCATCAGACCCCTTGTGCAAAGCAAATACAGAATCACAAAGAGAACACCCAGTTAATACAAAAGAAGTCCACAACAATGAGATACTCTGAAGCATGAAGATTATGAGATATAAAGGGACAGACATCAGAAAGAAAAATATTCATCAAGCATAGCACACAACTATCCACTTCAGAATTTTTGTATTATCCCATGAAGTATTTAATATTGATCAGGAATTCAAAGTAACCAAACACATCTCGCTGATTCACAATGCCAGAGAGAAAAGCTCTAGGACCATTCATCACTTGCCAGCAACTCATAAAAACCTGGGTAAGTAGCAAGGAATGTAAGAGTTATGATGCCTGTTTCAGTTTGGGATTTCGTAAATTTTCAAACTAATCAGGGAGTTACATTCAAGATAGCATAACACTTAAAAGAACACATTCAATGCTTCAAATTGATAAGGAATCTTGAGGAAGAGGAAACCAGCAGCATGAACCAATTCATCTATTCTTATGTCAACACAGCATAATCCTATGAAAGGAAAAGGAATTAGTGTTTTATAGCACTCCCAGCACATTTCTATTTGTTATAAAGTTTACTAACAATATCAAACGAATAGGAAACATAAATAATGCATGAATCTCTAAATAAAAAGCATATCACTGATTTAACAGAAACAATGTAAATTCAGCAAGAACGGAAGGAAATTATTTCAAGCAAGTCCCTTGATATAGATCCAAATATTCACATGAAATTAAATTATAGCATCTCTATTGTTCCCTAATAATCACTGGGAAATAGAGGTCATTATTTTGCATTCCCTGGTGGCTTGCTGCTGAAGTCATTGGAAGGGCGGTGGGTATGAATTGGACTTTTTATCCTGTTCGTGCTACTTCTAAACCCAACAATCAGAGCTGTTTGGTTATTTTAATGCACCATTTACCGACAGCATCATCAAATTAACAACACCATGAAATGACAGATATCAAACATCAAGCTGTATATCATAAAAAAGATGACTTAGGAGTTACTTTCTCCTTTATTTGCCTTTTAAGGGTAAATGTTTGGTGCACAGCCTTTATTTTTTCCAGACAATTTTTTAGCATCAGGAAATAAAAGACAGGATAAAAGAAACTGACTTACATTAATCGCCATATTATTACTGCTGCCAATAATAATGGCTGCAAAGCTTTAGACAACAGAACATTTATTCATGTGAAACACAGTTTTATTTAACCTTACACTGCTGTGTTTTTTCCAGTCATACTGTTCATAACATCTTGTTTCATTAGCTGCTTCTAAAGAAAACAAAACCGAGTGCCTTTTGGTTCTTCATACAAGAACAGAAGACTTGCTAAGCACTTCTCAAATTATTTCCTTGGAAAGACTTAATTTATACATTCAGTGGGCAAGCACTCCAACAATCTCTGTGTTCATCAAAACAATAATTTTAATTATGAAGAATTTAATAAGCATCAGATGAGAAATAAATTGGTGATACAAATATATACTTTCCACATTAAAATTTCAATCATACGCTCCTACACATGCTCATAAATGAGTAATAAGAAAATCAAGGCAGGGAAACAAGACCATTAGCTGGTAAGTAAAATTAACATCTGCCATTTCATATAGTATTTGCTGATACAATACTGTCTTTTACTGCCACACACTTCAAGAATTAAAAGGAAGTTGTAAATGGTACAATGAAGCATATCCATAAGTAGTCTCGACGCTGACTAGCTGTTTTTCTCCAAGCCTTCCATAAAACATCAAAAAGAACTTAAAAAAACCAAACCAAACCAAAACAAAAACACCAAGAAAACCCCAACACCTTTTCCAAGTTTTCTCTTTTTATGCAGGAGCAAAGGAAATCAAAATCTTAAAGACCTGCATGTCCTGTCTCAAGCTTTCCCATCAGCTCAGAACTTTTTCTAAAATCATCACTAATCTGTAAACTGGTTGGCTTGAAGTGCTTCCAGCAGAGAAATCAAAGTGTGTGCAGAACGCTTCATACTTCCTTAGAAATGAGCAAAAAATCTTTTTAAGATTTCACAGTTAAATCGCAAGTCTGTCAAGCAGAAAACTCTTATTACTAGCAATCTGTTCAGTATATAGCATGGCGCACTGATCCTCACAAGGACCTCTGGTTTATACGATGGCACGCAGAAAACTGCAGTAAGAGAAGTGCAGAATAAAAACCAAGCATCTTTGATAAAGGTGATACTTTAATAGTTTAATTCCAATAATAATTAAATCAATCCCACCACCAGGCAGATCAAACTTTTTAAAAACAGAAATTTTAAGTGTGCTGAATTTTTCTTATTCAAATGTGATAACCACGTGTCCTCGATGCTCTCAGCATGAGCATTCAGTCTGAAGAATAAACAGACTGGAGTTATTTCAAACTTAGCGAAAAGCGGGATGCAAATGATTTCCCATCAAGAGCAGTTTCTCCACACATAAATACTATTTGCAACTTTGTTCATGATGATTTGATGATTGCATTCTAGTGAACTCATAGCCATTTGTAAAATATTTTTCCATGAGACTGAAATCTCACCCAAGACTAACCCTGCATTAGCATCCAACAGCTCAGTGTATTGGGTTTGCATGGCAAGGTTTTGGTAACAGGGTTACAGACGTGGCTTCTGTGAGAAGCTGCTAGAAGTTTTCCCCGTGCCCGATGGAGCCAGTTCCAGCCAGCTCCAAGACAGACCCACTACTGGCCAAGGGTGAGACTGGTCATTTTTCACTTAATAAAATTTATGGGTTTTCCCCCTTTTACTCTAATGGCCTTCCTACAGCATACAAAGTAAAACGTTACATGGAAAGATCAAATTATAAACTACAGAGAAACCAGAAACTTCTGAAAGTAAAAAAAGGGAATGACTCCACTGAGAAAAAAAGAAGAAAGGGAAATTACACATACATATTATGAAAGACTAACCAGTTTGAAAAATAAAACATCCACCTATTCATTGCTTTTCCTTTTTCTAATAGTTAGTTCACAATAACCTTTAACCTAAACTGGAAAACTATTAGTTTGAAACCTTGTTTAACTAAGTAATTACTAAGTTGTCTGGTAAACATCTTTAAGGTAGTACTAAACAGTCACCTCACTCCTCCACCTATCAGGAAAAGGTATTTGGCATGAAGCAAAAAAATATGCACTTTTATAGGTTTAGGTGATATTAACTATGCAACTGTACCATATGAATGTTTTTGGAGTTATCACATTAAATATTTATGCAAACAGAAATAGAGGAAGACCAATCCCACGGTTATTTACTCCTAGGAATAAGAGAACTTCATATTCCGGCGTCTTCTTGGATTAATGTTTGCTCCAATCTGAGTCAGAAAATCCTTCTCCTCACCTCCCTAAGTGCTCATAAGAGGAAGGAAAACCAGTACAGACAGAGTTATTATTGGATGGATTAGAGCTAGTTAAACTTTCACAATTTTTAAATATCCCCCTCCTGAGGTTAATTCTTACCTCAACTTCTTTATTCATCATTGACTTCCAAGGAAGGAAAAAGAAAACTAGTTTCATTGCTTACATGGTAGTTTTTTAAAAAGTATGTGTATAAGAATACACCTATAATTTCTTTAACAAAGCTGCATCTGTAGATTCATCAGTATGGAAACAAAGGGAGTAAGAATACCATAATGAAGAACAAATCTGACAAGTCTGATCTATAATGTATTCTGCAAGATTTCTCAGGGATGATAAATATGGTTTCTCTTACCACTTATTTATCATATTCTTGGATTTCTAGGATACATTCACTGAACAACACTCTAAGAGTATTTCATTAAATAAAAATACCGACATTTCCACTGCAAGCTCTTTGTTTACAGTTTACTTTATTGCTGTGCCTTGTAACTAATAGGGCATGATGAGAGGAAAGGTACAGCAGCATTTAAATGTTATTTTGGGATGGGGAGTGAAGAAATAGTTTTTAAATCAACGCAAAAAGTATTTGGCTGAAAACCGCACTAAAAATTGCCACAGTCTGTGCTAGCGCATTTCTGCCTTTGCAGAATTCCAAGTGAATCTTATAAAATACTTAACATCTACTACACAAATACAAAAAAAAAATAAAATAGCACTTCAGGAGGAATAGAAAAAAGCGTACTATTTCATACAAAAAAAGGCCCAATGCAACACAATACTGCCAGCAAACTTACCAGTCGCCTCCTCTCCTCTTCAACAGCAATCAGAAGCCGAGCAAATTCTTTCAGTGACTGGGCTGAAAAGAAAAAAAAAACCCAATGTCCTGGTCAGAACTGCATTTTAAGACCAGAGTCTGTTATCTGGATTTAAGCTGTAGTGATAAGATACTGTTCTTATATAGTACTTCACTGAAATCAGTATTCATTAAATGAGGCCCACACTGAAGCAAGCAGCAGGTCAAGAGCATGTAAAAAGCAAAGGAAAAGAACCTGAATGTTAAGTCATGTGTATTTAAAAAATAAGTTATTAATCGGAACATGGCAAACTGATTTTCTAGAAACGTGCAAAGATCAGTCTCAAAACAAAGAATTGTAGAATCAGCCACAAAATTTACTTTAGCACTAGATGCAGAAGGAAACCAAAAAGAAAATATAGAGTTACTCCTATTAAAGTGCAACTAGAAATATTTGCAAGAACTATGCAAAATATTCAGGTAAGAAGTTGAAAGTCAACACTGTAGAAGAAATGCATTACTTATGCCAAGTGTTTAGGTTCAGCAGCTCTTTGGCTTTATGTTTTACAAGTACAAACCCTCATGTGATGAGAACAGATGATTGATTTATTAGCAAGCTTTGAATTCTGTTACAACTGAGAGTCTTTGCGCAAAACTGCCTTCAAATATAAGTCAAAGGGCTATAGCAGATGTCAAGTGAAACATAATAAAAGTATTAACCCATAAAAGAGGGCAAGGAAGGGAAAAACATTAAAAAACTCTTAAGGCTTCATTCTCATATAAGCAAGTGGTGCAAATCTCTCTAGGAAAATCTGTCTTTCCATTTATATACTTTCTCAAGGGCATATGGGTTATTCAGAATTCAGCATAAGAGTTCCACAGACAAAAATGATGGAGAAGAATCATGTGAAGAGAGCTAAGTAGCTTTTTTTGCTTTCTTCTGATGCATCTAGCAGCAATTGCTGTCAATGTCAGGATGCTAAATTTCATGGTTTAAAGCTCTCATCTCGAAATGCAGATTCATAAATCCTACAGCTTCTCAAAACAAACTTGAGGCAATCTAAATCACCTTTGAAAGAGGGAAAAAAAAAAACCTCAAGGAAACGCAACTTGCAGAATTTCTCAGAAGAACTGGCTTGGAAAAGTCTCCCCAGTTAAACAGCATACACTCCTGAGGGCATGCTAACAGAAGTCTTGTCCTCTTGGCTATTTTTCCATATTCTTCAGTGTTTTTACAGAATGTGACAGTCTCCAATAATATGGCTTCATCTTCTCCCAACTTCCTGGAAATTTTTAACGAAACAAGCACATTTCCTAGAGGATCTGCTATGTTCCTATATCTTCTAAGAGGGAACCAGTATCCAGCTTGCCTTAACTGCCTTGTCTGCATTCATGAATTGCTATTTCATTTTTGGACCATACCTAAATCATTTTTATCCTTTACACCCCATCTGGACCTTGCAGAAGTCACCCTTGCATTCCTCTTGCTCTCTTTTAACTTTTACAGCTGAAAAACACTTCAGCTGTAAAAAGCTGGAAAAACGTTCCAACTGCTACGTTTTCCAACTGTAATGCTATACTTGCATATCTTGACCTCTAAGTCATTGTTTGCTGACAAATTCTTTTTTCCTCATTATTACTCATGAGCTTTTGTTTAGTCCAAATACAGCTGGTAAGTTAAATGTCCATCCAGTTGGGTCTTAAGCCTTTTCCTTTAATATTTTTCCCTGAGTACACAAACACTAGAAAATTTTGCCACCTTTTAAGTAAAAGAAATTCTAGGCCTCCTGCACAAACTTCTTAACTCCTCGACTCAGGCTCACCAGCTGAGCCTTTCAGTTACTTACCAGCTCAGTCTTTACCAGTTACAGCTTGATATCAACAACATAGTTTACTATCCATTGAATTAAGTCAGTCTCTTAGAATCAGCTTATAATGTCCCACCAGTCAAAATTAGGTAAAGAAATAGATGTGAACTGACGGGTTAATTTACCTGGTAAGAAATCTGTTGAGCATTACATTCAAGAATAATTATGTACCCATCACAAAATCCTAAAAACTAAATAAAGAATGAGCCTATTTCATATTTTCACACTGATATCCCCAAATTTAACAACTATCCTTACCTGTTGAAACCAGGACAGAGCCAGTTCATCCCTTGCACATGCGGCAGAGTGATTCTTTACCCACCATTAAAAAAATATTAATCTTTTCAAACAAACTAGATAAACGTATTGTTTGAATTTTATTACCTATTCAGGGAATTAGGATGCACTTCAGAAAAACAACTGACTTCCTAGTAAAGCCATCAAGAGAAACAGTTTCCAGATTATATCAGTGAAATAACTGGTCACTTTTAACTACAAGATGATGTATTACTGCAGTCACATATTAAAACTCCATTCCTCCTCCTTTTTTCCATTTTTTTTTACTGTGAAGTCACTCACAATGACAGAATAATTTCAAATTTCAAAAAGAAATTATCATACCAACCACAATCATACCAGATACCAATCTACTGAAATTTCAATTTTCCCTACCCACATCAAGCCATAAGATACTCTTCACTTTGGTTCCTGATCACATCATTAAAACCATCCTTAATACAACAAAGGCTCATGATTTTTTTTTTCTTCATCATCTGCAACAGGAAAGTTAGCACTTCACACCTTTCAGCAGCCAAGCACAAATACTGCCATTTCCCAGCCCCAAAGTATGGACAGGACTCGATCTAAATCAAATGGAAACAGTGTGGGACTAGCAGACAAAGGCAACTCAGTTGTGGAAAAAACCCCAAATCCTCTCTGGTCAGGCAATACTCAATAATTTAGGAGCAAAAAGGTAATAAATGCAGAAGAGCAAGAAGCAGAAACTGCGCAGAAGGATGGCAAGGAACTGTGAGAAGGAGAAAAGAAAATCTA
This sequence comes from Strigops habroptila, assembly GCF_004027225.2. NCBI lineage: Eukaryota > Metazoa > Chordata > Aves > Psittaciformes > Psittacidae > Strigops > Strigops habroptila. Next base: position 109,859,307 of record NC_044278.2, read on the forward strand.
GTAAGAGAAGCTTTTGATTAACTTTCCTAACGACAAGGCAGAAGCAGAGGGATTTTTAGTTTCAAAAATCGAAATTTTTGGTTAGGGTTTAAATAAATCCAAGACACAAAGAGGAAACAAAATATTTAAATGGCATGTGCAAATCAAGATTTTCCTCAACATTTCACATTAATAGAGAAGTACTAAATATGTCACCTATACAGTGCCTCAGCCAAAGATAGAGAAGCTGTCTCCATCTTTTATTCTCCATGGTTTCACCTTTGGGGAATTATAAATGCCAAAATTTCACTAAGAACACAAAACCTACACTCTAAACACTAAGACAAACTGTTCCCCTGATCCTAGAGACACCTTCATTGCGGACACCTTTGCATCAATCCTGACTGCACCTCCACTGTTCCCTGCCTAACACTCACCACATCCATCCTTTTTGCACTAGTAGAGGCCCACAAAGCCATGGACCATCCCTTCCCATCTCAGGAGGTGCATGAGAAGAACAAGTGAATCATGTAATTCAGACCATAAGGAAGGATGCACACAAAGTACACAGACAGAGCTTAGCAACATGGATGTCCCTCGTGATCCCACTGGTTATTCTGCCCTTGCGATGGCACCAGATAACATCAAAAACCCAGTTTACCACCACCAGCTCTCCTACAACACAACTGAGTATTACAGTACTTCTGAATCTTTCATGTTATTACACCCTTCTTCCCATACAACCCACACTCAGTGTGACCTCATTAAAAGCCAGGGTCTGTCCCTAGAGAACTTCATCTGTACTGGAAGCTGCAGTGGGACCAGTGCTGAAGGCAAGGCAAGGCAAAGCAGCCTGCGCTCCTCTTTTCCCAGCGTACACTTTTCCCTTCTTCCTCCCCTCTTTTCCCACAGCCCCGTTCTGGTTGCAGAGCAGTGACAGCTCCGCCTCACTTGGGCCCTGGGCTGGGAGGACAGACGGGTACATAATTTTGCATAGTTAAAATACAGAAGATTTAAAAATCAGAAACATTTGTGTCAGTTGCGGCTCACTGCTGTCTGTTAGGAAGCCCAAGAATTACACACAGCCCTCACAATCTTTTCTTACTAATGCTGCAACAACATTTTTTTTCTTCCCTTCTTTTTAATCAGAATACACAGAGAAGAATTAAAGTGAATTTTGTAAATACAAAAGGGGGCGAGGGAAGGAAGAGTCAAGTATTTTACAAGCGGAAATGTCATGGGAATGTGCTGATAAGAAGTAAATTCTGAAAACATACCAATAATATAAAGTACAGTATGTAACCTAACTTACATTAAATACAACGGAGTTTTTAATTATTTTCAAGAAGCATTATTGTTATTGATGGGCCATTAAGTAATACAAAGTGCTGACTTAATATATTATTCTAAGCCATTAGAAGATACTAGCTTACAAAATTCAAACAGTTTTACAGTATGCTTTTTAATTAAGGGCTATTAAAGGAGTTGTAAGATACACTTGGCATCATGATGGAACTGATGCCTGTGAAAAGCAACACCCAACGAGCAAAAACAATGGTATATATATGTACCCAGCTGTACACTTGCAGTCTCATTCATCACAATTAAAGTAGGTCACCAGCTGTTTTCTCTGGAATGTTCCCAACCCAGCAATAATTTGCTACAAGATTTCCCTAATTCAGGAGAAAGAGCTCCCACTATTAAAAAAACCCCAACTAAACAGACTAAAAAACCATGCTTTTTATTTTTAAGTGAAATCTTTTAAATCATTTGCTTTGTAAGGAAGCAAATATTTCAAACATATGGTATAGCTCCAAAAACAACTGTACTCGCATAATCAAAAGAGAAGTGAAGCTTAGTGTAGCACTAAGTAAATGAGGGCGAAAAGAGAAAGGATTAAAAAAAAATTCATTTATCTGAAATTACAGAATGCATTATTAATATTATACCTCATTTATGCTCTAGAATTCTGATTTACTGCATTGAAATAAACCCAGTGGTTCCTAGGGAAAAACATGTGCTTAATAGAACCATAGAATGGTTTGGGTTGGAAAGGATCCCAAAATCATCTAGTTCCAAACCCCCTGCCATGGGCAGGGACGACTCACACTAGACCATATCGCCCAAGGCTCTGTCTAACCCGGCCTTGAACACAGCCAGGGACAGAGCATTTACCACTTCTTCGGGAAACCTGTTCCAGTGCCTCACCGCTCTCACTGTAAAGAACTTCTTCCTTATATCTAACCTGAACTTCCCCTGTTTAAGTTTAAATCCATTACTCCTTGTCCTATCACTACAGTCCCTATTAAAGAGTTCCTCTCCAGCATCCTTGTAGGCACCCTTGCAGATACTGGAAGGCCGCTATGAGGTCACCACACAACCTTCTCTTCTCCAGGCTGAACAGCCCCAATTTTCTCAGCCTGTCTTCACATGGGAGGTGCTCCAGCCCCCTTATCATCCTTGTGGCCCTTCTCTGCTCTGAACTTGCTCCAACAGCTTCATGTACTTCTTATATTGGGGACACAAGAACCACACACAGTACTCCAAGTGAGGTCTCATGAGAGCAGAGTAGAGGGTCAGGATCACCTCCTTCAACCGCTGGTCACACTTCTTATGATGCAGCGCAAAAATAAATTAAAAAAATAAACTTTAAAATAAACATTATTGTTTTTTATAAACTATATAAAGTTTGTTATATTTGTGTAGAGAATGCCTCACCTTAAAACAGCATACATATGGATATTACTGAAGCTACTCTACCAATAATTAGTTTAATTCTAAACAGTACAGTGTTATATTGCACAACTGAATGTTACATACAATAGTTTATGATGCCATTTATATTTAATTGGAAAAGGAAAGCAACATATATGAAACCTAGAAGTGGTTTTATATGACCAACTCTTAATTCAAAGACATAAAGCCAAGCTTGAAAGGTAATGTTCAACCTGAGATGGAATGGAAAGTTACTGTGGAAGACAATAAAAATAAATGTTCTTTTCTGTGAAATGGACTGTTGGTTTAACTTACACTTACACATGCAGTCTTAAAAAATGCATAGGCAATTTTAAATACTCTGAAGTACACTAAACAACATTTTATAGTATTCCAAGCAGATATCAGCACTACCTTCAAATACCTGAATGCCAGCATGGAAAAGATATATGATGATCAAAGGGCTGGAGCACCTCTCCTGTGAAGACAGGCTGATTTGGGGCTTGTTCAGCCTGGAGAAGTGAATGCTTCAGTGAGACCTTAGAGCATCTTCCTGTACCTAAAGGGGACTTACAAGAAGGCTGGAGAGGGACTTTTTACAAGGGCATATAGTGACAGGACAAGGGGCAATGGCTTTAAACTGAAAGAAGGGAGATTTAGGTTAGATGTTAGAAAGAAATTCTTTACTGTGAGGATGGTGCAGCACTGGAACAGGTTGTCCAAAGAAGCTGTGGCTGTGTTCACAGCCAGGCTGGACGGGGCTTTGAGCAACCTGGTCTGGTGGAAGGTGGCCATGCCTATGGCAGGGGGTTGGAACTAAATGTTTTTTAAGGTTCCTTCCAACCCAAATCATTCTATGATTCTACACATACAGAAATGTCATTTGGTCTTCTGGTATCTTGCTGTATAAGAGGCAAAAATGCACAAGCCTGCAAAGATTTCATTATATCTTCCTGATCTGACTGGGGAAATGCCAGGACTGTGCTGTACATTGTTCCCAACACACTTTGGGAGGAAGGCCAGTCAAGCCTCTCTCCAGAACTGGTTATATCTAGCATAGGTGTGTTACAGCAGGCTCCGAATTCATGCTTGAACATGAGCTTCAACTAAAGCCTCCAAGGGATTTTTTCCCACAAAGTAATAGATTACTAGATCAGAATTCAAGATGGACCTGAGACCCATAAGGAAATTTCCTAAGGATTAAAACTTGTTTACTAGACTCGGTGACAAAGCAGAGTAAGTGTGAGACCATGAGCGCTGGGAGATCTGGGAAAAGAGACTTTAGTTTCCAGTTCTAAAATGAAAGTAAATATAGTATTAGAGTTACTAATATACAGACGTCTTCCAGAGTTTTTAATGAGCAGCATTATTTGCAGCCACAAGTGCAATTTCAAGCAGTTCTTCAAAAAACCATAACATCAAATAAAATTCCCACCCTTTTTTCTGTGGCTTTAAACCATATGGGGTGGGAATGGGACTAGAGGAGCAACAGATGGTTTCTTGATCAGACAGAAAAAAATCACAAATTTCAGATTAACACCAGCCACCACAAGTATCTGGAATAAAGAGACAATAATCTGCTTTCTCGGTATTTTCTACCTAACAAGAATTTTGGGTGTCATAAAAGCCATTTGTGTTATATCTGTAGTGTGTATCAGAATATATTGTATATATACATATATATATATTACATATATACATACCCATATTGGATCTTTAGTGTATACTGGAAGGTCACTCAAATGGATGTCTCAAAATATCACCACTATGGCAAGTTTTCAACATGCCAAAATGTAAATCCGAAGGAGAACTGTCTTGAAATGAGGCTCCTTACTTCAAGACAGCTTCAAAGCTTCCCATTCTCTCTTTCAATATGTTGGTTATATATTTCAATATACCTTTATCTTATACAACATATATTTCCTTTGCTGCTGTCATAATGTGGACTGGTTTGTTCACAACTCTTTTTCTTCCCTTTTCCAACTGAATAAAGCCTATAAAACGTTAAAAGTATACAACTATCTACAGCTTTAAATGGAATTACAGTTTAGCTGAAAGGGAACAAGCTGCAGGATCAAGACCTTAGTCTGCAAGCTGAAATAAAGAATAATTTGTGCAATTTAGAAATATTTCATAACCAATGTTGACTGTGCTTGCGTACTGCTGTAAAATAGTAAAAAAATGGTAGTGTAAGACAAGGGCAACATATCCCTACAGAAAACAGTATTTAAGTTTTGTTTAAACAGCTTTTCAGGAAAGATGTATTTGGACAAGTACACGTCTGTTAAATTTTCCCAATTATTGCTCAGGGTTTCGTTTTTTGTAGGATGCTACTATTCCTTCTGCTACTTCTACCCTAGGTCCACTTTCCTCACCCTCCAAGTGCCAACTTTTTTGGAGAAACTTCGGTTAGAACACTGAGCTGAGTACCATAAGTAATATTTACTGGGAGAGAAGAAAAGAAGACAAAAGGGGAAACGAGTGCAGGATTTAAAACCATTGTTTTTCTTACTGATTTCATTCCTTTCTAGATTTCATTCTCAAGATATTAGATGAAACAGAGTAACTGCTTTCTGTTGTTTATGTTTAATATAATATTGCTTAGGTATTTATGCAAATTTCCATTTCTAAACTATCAGCACATCAGATTTGCTTTAAATTCAAGCGGAGTATTGCTGTCAAAAGGCAAATCATGTTAGAAGACTCTATTGTGGAAAAATAAGTTAGAATATCAAGATAATGGTTTGTTTCTTCATGGGGTTTCAGTCTCGTTTAAATTTGGAAAATTAATTTTGGACGAGCTGCCTTATCCTCCATTTGGTTTCTCTTACTTCCCTAATCTGGGTATTAGATTTTATGGATCTGTAATAAGGACTTCATGCACTCCTCTAGTCCATGTTTAAATTTAACACAACTTCATAAGAACAGGAAAATAAAAAGCTATTTGTACCTTCCTATAATAGAATGAAATGTACTTCTGGTAGTAAAAGACACGGGCTGAAGCAAAGACTCAAGTGTATGGGTTTTAAAATTGCATGGAAATACCCTGACAGACACTCTCAAATTGATAGCAAATTCTGCCAGCAGACAGTAGTTTAAATTCACAGCCCAAATAACCGCAAATTTCCTTGAAGACTTCCACCATGGGAAGATACATGAAGGTAAAAGCAACTCTGTCTAGTCCGTACTGCTCTTACGACAGAATCAAGACATACTTAGAGCAGACAAAGTGAAGCAATTCTGGACTCAATAAATGAACATTCTTACTTTTTGCTCCACAATTAATCTGGTAAGCACACTCTGCAAGGGCTTATCAATTAGTACCACAATATTTCAGATTTTGAAGAAATTTCTACCTAATCCAGACTGCACTTTTAACTCTGATGAACTAAAAACCTAAAAATTCCATCCAATTTCAAGGATGGCTTATCCTGACTTAACACAGACATGCTGATAAGAAAAATAGATAATAACTATTGTTTAAGAGTTAGGTCCTCCCAGGAAGCACAACTTCCAGTGGTAACTTTGTGTCCTATCGCAGTTACCACCTTGAACTGTGAAGAGAGGCATTTTGCCAATTTTTTTTATTCTTGAAAATAAGTGTGCTACCTTACAAAAATAAATCCAAATTTGCCAAACAAATCCATTAGACATTAGGAAGGAAAAGCATGATAAGAGACAAAAGAGACACTGATGAAAAGTGCCTGGTTTAAAAGTTCCGCAAAGAGATTACAGAAATGAGGAAGCAAGAAAAATGACAAGACTTTTACATTTAACTTTATGGTTCGAGGGCTACATACTGTTCTCCAAATATGATCACATCTTCCACTATACACTGGCAGAGAACTTTATCAGACCACAGCTACTGAAATCCACGTCACTAAAAGTAAGCAAACAAAACCCAAGGCTTTTCTCTACTTCATTTGAGCTAAAGCACTGTAAACTCAGAGTAAATGTGGTGATATTTTGTCCTCTACATCATGATTTGCAGCATATTAGCTCTTTACAGGATTAGGACAGGGAGATGGTAATAAATGCTGCAAATTCCCCATGAAAACAAAACCAGTAATGAAACTATCACAGATCCAGTAACAGTCTCCCCACCTGACCCCCTGTGGGTTATGGCATTCAATCCCTATGTGTTTTTTAGGGAGTGTTGCTCATGAACAGATGTTTAAAAGCTCTTCTGTTGCTGGCCATACACCAGGCACGAGCATTTCCCCTGACCAGTCTTTGGGTTTTGTCACAATATAGATGCAGGACAGACCAGCAGAAGAGGCCAGTGAGTTCCACAGTAATAACGGAACCTCCTGCCTGAGCATACACGTGCCTCAAAGTACAGACCAGTATGTAAACCATGTAAGGCAGCAAATCAAGATCTGAGCTTAATCAAAGCCCAAAGCTTTGTAAGATGTGCTTCCAAGTAGAATATAATATGTACATACCGTATCAGGTAACTGGAATTTTAACTCTAAAGTATTTTAATCTTGCAAAACTTAATGAGCAAATACAGCAAGGTATTTTATGAAGGTTTTTTTCTAAACCTTCATAATGTAAAGCACGAAATGTAGGACCACTCTTAGAAGTAAAAATCCTTTTCCCTGTTACAGAATTTTATTGAAACAAACCTTTGCCAGCATAGCTATCTAAATCCAGTTACAAACAGTACCATACTCAAGAGTTCTTTGGTATCAAAAGTAGCTATTGTATCACAAATATTTAAACAAACAAATATAAGCCTTGTACAAATGTTAAAACAATACTTTGAGCCAAGACATTTGCACTTTCCACTCCACTTCTTTTCAACAAAAGTCTACAAAAAAAGCTACACGTTTATATGCAAACTAAGACTTGCAAGAAAGTCAGGTTATCTAGAATTTCCAGATTCACTGTCAGCACTTGTCAAACACAATGTTTGGAGAGATAACCTTAAGACATGCAATGTCACACAATTTAAATAAATCCAATTACTTGACTTAATATCACTAAATTGCCATGACCTCTTCATACAGAACCTCACAAAGCAAAGACAAGTAGAAAATTTTAAATGGATCAAACAAGGGCAGAATGTTTCCTAGAGTCCTGAAAGACTCCTGAAATAAGTTTATAATGGTTGTCTATCCCACAGTATGTTAGTAAAAACAAAATCAAAATAAACCTACAGCAAACAATTTTTCAAATACCACCACCAGACTTTTAACAGTTCCTTAAAAAAACAGCTGCAATGTATCTACCCTGTGTATTACCCTGTTCTGCTCCAATTATAAAAGCAGCAAATATTTTGAAAAAATATAATTCCATTTGGAAATTTATCTACCTTCTGCAGCATGAGTTCTTCAACCCAACAAATTTTCAATATAACACTAGCAGAGCTGCAGTAGAAAAAGACCACTCTAGACTTCCATCAGTCTATAGCACCTCTCCCAAAACATGGCATCATAAAGTGACAGCAAAAACATTTGAAACCCCCTAAGCAATTTCTTCTGTTTTGTTAGGAATATGGGACTGAATGGATCTCCCTGGCAGTCACTTTCTCTCACAGAGTCCTTCCACAAATAAGTACATCACTCTTCTTGTCTCTCCCCTTCCTTTACACTTCTGTGAAGGAATGGAGGCTTTTGGGACTAGTCACAAAAAATCTTCTATTTTCACCGTGTTCTCACAGAATAAAGAGGTGCTGTTTCTAAACAAGTGGTCATTAAGGAATATTGCATCTCTATGCCACTACAAAATAGGGTTTAAAATTATCATATCCACTGAACAGAAATCAGCCTCTGATGGAGCCATAATGCCCAGCTACCCTGCGGCTGAGCTCCATAGCTGCATAGCTCAGCAGGGTGTGGGGAACATTATTCAACACATGATCTTTTGTCGAACAGGTATGAAGTGATCTTAAAGTGCTTCTGGAGAGCTACTTTGACACCCTAGGAGCTTGAATTGGCGCCCATTGAAACTAACAGCATAACTTCCTATACTGTGAAAGTCCATTTAATCCAATTAATCTTTACCTTAACTAAATTAATCGTTAACCTTTGACTTGGACAGATCAGACTTCTCAGGAGTTGACTGACACCCAACCCCACTAGAAAGAATCACAATATAAATTGACTACAATTACAAATCTTTCATTCTGAGAAAAAAATGGCTACTTCATGCTCAAGTTTTTTGAACAGATAAAGAACAAGACAATGTGGGAAATAACATATTGTATGTTGCTCAGTGGTTAAGCTGCAAAAGTAATATTCAATCCTAGCATTCCACAAACAAAGGAGTTAGAATTATGACTACATTCCAGGCTTACCAATCCACAATTCTTCAGAGGCACATCCATATTTTAAATGAAAGGAAAAAACCCTGATATTTCAATCTTTCCAGCTGTACAAACCTTATTTGTGTGTGGCTCTTTGCAGGTGCTGAAATAGCAGAAGTAAAAGCAATGTATTCAGAATACAGCTGAGAGTCATTAATACTGTTTATCTGATTTGTAAAATTTATTGCATTTATTATGTGAATGGTGAAACACTTTAATTAGGAAAAATATCACCAAATACTTAAACAAATGTTAGGTTTGCCATAATTGCTTTGTTGAATTTAGGACTACAAAGGGATCAAGGACTTCCTGTGCTTAAAACTCTTATCTCTACTACGGATTTTGATTTTAGAAAGTACAAATCCTTCACTTTATTTGCTCAAACCTGAAGATGAGTATCCCAAAGCTGAGTTGATCAAACCACTACCTGTTTTTGAACACAAGTGTCTATTGCTCAGGAGGTATACTAACTTGACAGCTCTAAAGTGTTAATGACTTTTTAACCAGAAGAGTATGATACGCAGCAACAGTACATATCAGTTATTTTCAAACCAACTCTGTAAGACAATTCTCTAGTCCTCAGAACATCTCCCCACAGGCATTTATACTTTCACTGGGATGCCCAACTCTAGAAACAACAAAGCTAAGTGATAAAGGAGGGAAGAAGACGTATGTTGAAGGCATAGAATGAGAACAATAAACTAGAATGCATCTAGGCCAAGTTGGATAGGGCCTTGAGCAACCTGGTCTAGTGGGAAGTGTCCCTGCCCATGGCAGGGGGATTGGAACTAGATGAACTGAAGGTTCTTTCCAACCCAAGCCATTCTATGATTCTGTGATCTACAAGAGTCCAAAAGATCAAACTACTAATGAGGGACAAAACAGATACTTCATCCACGAGCAGCATGGACTTGCTTTCTTGTCTACTCAAGATGTTCAGATCACATGTTGACTCATTTAATCTCCCAAGCAGAATGCACCAGAACAAACTGAAGTTATTGCTGTCTATTGCCTGTCTCAATTACTTCCTGTAAACAATATTTGCTCCGAGGCAAGTGGCAGTCTGAGACACCAAACTTTGCAGTCCAATAAAATGAACTAGCATGAATTTTGGACTCCTGTAGAACACCAGATTGTAAACTGAAGTGACTCAGGAGATCTCTTACTTTACATCCAGCTAGTCCTGCCATGGAAGGAGAGTAAGACAGACAGTAACTGCATCAGTCACCCCAGTCTATATTTTTTTTTCCTTTGAATACGCATCTTAAGGTAAACAGGGAATGAAGCATGCAAATTTTAGCAACCTTCTGATACGCATCTTGGAAAAAGAAAAAAAAAAAAAGGTCTCTGTTGTTCTGTTGTTGATCTTATTCAACCTTTCCCTCCTGCACAGATAAAAGCCTATTGCAACATCATCGTATTTCCTGCTTTGTCAGCCTCATTTGACCTTCCACAGCAAGGACAAGGGCTCTGGGCTGGACCAACAGAATACCAACCTTCTCTTTCTGGTGCAGATGCTGTTCTGAAGCCTCCATGAGATCCTAGCACTAGCATAAAAATCACTCATTTCTTTGAGTCAAGATACAATAGTGTTCCAGAAACAGGTGGCATTTGTTTAAACATGCAACAGGGATTAAAAAAAAGAATGGTAGGAACAGATTTAACAGATTTTAAACAAATACTTTAGGCATTTCACACCCTGATTGTGCTGAGTTCCTCCCATAATTTGTTACTGTTTAACTTCTGTAGATAAAATTATTCCAACAGGAACACCAAAGATTCAGATCTTACAAGTAGCTTATGCAAAGTTGCTTTGAAGGTCACCTAAAAAGTTAATCTTAAAATTCATTCTTCCAACTGGAGGAAAAGCAGCTGGCAAATCTAGGCAGGTAATTACTGTGGAAAAACAGAACACAATCTTTCTATGCAAATTCACTCTCAGTTGCAAACAGCTTTCTATGCTAATTCAGGACTCAACCATTCCCCACCCATCCAAAAAATCCGCCCTTGGTAAATATGCTTGTCTTTAATATGTTCCACAAGGTCAACAAACTCAAGCACTACAAACATTACTGGGATGTTGCCTATACTGAAAAAAAAAAAAAAAAGAAAAAAAATCCACCCCCAGAATTCTACCCTCAAGGTGGTGGCAAGATCCTCCTTTTTGCTTGGTTTTGATGAGGCAGTACGAGACCTCAGCCACTGGAATTCAAGTTAGATCTATCTGGTAATCTAACTTGAATCTGGTTAGATCTATTTGGTAATTCCATTCAGAAACCTGGTTACAAATGGGAATTCAGTCCAAAGTAGGTAGAATATTAAACCTAAAAACAACTTCCTTGAACATCAAGGCTAACCTCAAGTAATTAAGGAGATGACCTGTAAGATATTCAAGTGATTCAGACTGCAAGTGGCTCTAGCATTTAATTTATAATTCCAAAACAGCCACGCAGATTCAAAAAACCATTGCACACCACAAACAATAGAGATACAGTGGCTTGAAATCGTGACTAGCCTAACAGCTACTTTCTGAGGTTCCTGATTAGGCTCCGAATGGCTCCAAAAGAGTCTAACTTGGAGACTGCAATGTCTACAGATTAATTTGTGAAGATCTGCCTTGACATACTTCAGTCAGGCATAAAGCTCTTATAAATTCTTTTTTTCTTCATTTTAATAGAGCATTGCATACATAGTTTGTACCATTAAAAAAAAAGAATTTAGCACCTCTTTAATGCCAATTAACCTCTTACATCGTTTAGGGGGGGAAGGGAAACTTACTGATTTTTTTTCTCTTATTTATGTAGTTTTATACATTAATTTTGCAAGACAGATCTATTTGCTGCTTTGAATGACAGGATGCTTGCCCTCTGACAGGCTCTCCAAGAGGGTAGAGCAGCTGCTAGCTCAGAAGCATTGTGCACGTGGATGCCCAGTACAAGCAATAAAGAAGACTGAGCTTTTGGCATCATTGCTCAACTCAAACAAGAGAGCCTTATGAACACAGAGGTAGACTCTAACAAACAACTACTATTAAAGGTTTTTCTTTTTTTTATTTTGGTGGTAGGTTTTTTGGGGGGAGGGGGGTTTGTTTGGGTTTTTTCGGGCGGGGGAGAGGGGGCATCTTGTTTGTTTGTTGTGTTTGTCTGGGTTTTTTTAAAGTTCTTTCTTCACAGTACATTTTAGTTGATTTTTCAAAGTTCAACTTAAAACTAACTGGTGTATACAACATGATTGCCTGGTATGAGTTAACAGTTCTGTAAATGGCTGGTTGCTAGAAATTTTAATAATCCCATGAATGACTTGAAGTGTGAGTCAGCAAAGATCACATGAGCCACAACTGCTAGCAGCAAGCAAAGTCAGTTCCCACAAGCAAAGGTGCCACATTTTAGAACTTCTGACCTATTCTTGTGGCTCAATTAATAATGATTTCATAGATCATAATAATCTTATTGCATTCCTAAATCAAGCATCTGATGCAACCTGGAACATCTGTCATAATATAATTCTCTTCAGGGGAAAAAAAATTCAAACCCAGTAGTGACAGAGTGAAATACACATGCCTTTCAGTGTTTTTTCCTAAATAGAGCACGCTAATAAAAAACAGATACTAAAGTAAAATGCCAGAATATCAGAATGTATTTATTTGTCTTGGTCTCTTTGAATTCTGACAAGCATGGTCTTACAATGCTGATATTAAAACTCACTGATCTATAATTAGCCATAATACAAAAGAGACAAGAACTTGTTAAAGAAAGAAGAAAGGATTCCACTGAGTTAAGTAATAATGTTTATTACTTTCATCTGTATCAGCCACAATCCAGATAATGCAGAAGAAAAGAAGAGGCTAAATCAGGGAGATTCCTGGGCAAGGAATCAGGTGACACAAGCTGGATAATACTAGGAAAGGAGGAGCTGTGCAGACCTTGTCCTTGCAAAATTTATGCTTGCACAGTGTAAAAAGAGGAAAAAGACACTTGTTCATTAAAACACGTTTTTGTACCTACTCCATCTGTGTAAAATTTTATGTTACCTATAAGGTTTGAAATATGTAAAAATCGTGCATCTATTTTGCACAAGTCTTCACTAAGCATGTCAAATGACTGACCTCCTTTATATTCATTCATTATCAATAGAAAATATTTAATCTTTGTGCAAAATATTAATTGCAAAGGGGGGTGACAATAACTGAGCACAAGGTGGTATGTCCAATAAAGTGAATGGCAGTGGTGCCAAGTCTTGACTATCTCTGACTGAGGAAACCACAATTGTAAGACAGGGGAAGCAACTCAACACTTTTTCAGAGTAAGGTTAAGATACATCAAACCTTTACTGCTATGCCTTTTTAGTCACTCATTTTTTTATTTTTTTTTTTTGCTTTGAAGATGCCACTTTCTGCATAACTTTTCAACTGCACAAAGAAATTACAGCTTGGCTGAATCACATGCAACTGGAGCTAATATCCATGCTCTACGATCAATTAGCATGGCCCCATCAAACATTACAGCCATGTGCTGCAGATCACATGCTGCCACATGCATTTCAAAACAGAGGAAGAGACAACATTGGCAATTGTTACTAGCTGCTTATTTTTTAATGAGAGAAGCTAGTAAAGCTGGGGAACACTGTTTCCCAAACCCAATTTGCTGGCAAATATCTGAAAATCTGAAAAAGCTTTTGAAGCATGAATCCTTTGATGTTCACAGTTTAGAAAAAGAAATGAAGTTGTGGATTATTTGAGGAACAAGACAGTCTGCTTTCTAAGAAAGTAAGGGGAATAGCTTACAAACCACAGACGAAATGTCTTACTCTAAACAGGGCATGTTATATCTGAAAGTGGCTACGTAGATAATCTGGGTAACTTGCAATAACATGGAAAGATTACCCAAAATGCATTATACAGTCACAAAAAGAACACCACTTCTATGAAAAAATTAAATATTTGTAAATAAAAAGAAATTTAAAAAATTAGAAATCAAAGGAATTAAAACAAACAAAAAAAAATCACTGGATTAAAATAAGTATCAAGAACACCATCATAATTCTGCTTGAGTGTGTCATGGAGCTTAACTAAAATGACTTCTCATGTATTTTGTGTAATGGGTGTACTGGAATAAGTGAATTGTATAAAGAGAGCATGTAAAAGGCACAGGTTACAGGAAATGCAAATAGAACTGAATGCTGTTAGTAGAGCTCACATTAGCAGGAAAGGCAAAAAAATTACATTGTACTTAGTTACTGAACAGAGACCTTCAACTCTAGTACTGCTTCCAAAAATAAAAGTTCATAGAGCTGTCAGTTCCAAATACTTGTTATTGGCAAGAAAAAAAAAAAATAATTCCCCCGAAAATCATTTATATTTCAATTCTGAAAAAGTTTAAACTTTTTTTTTTAAACAGAAATAATCACATGACAGAAGAAGCCTTATTCAGAGTGTGAATTTGCAATGCTAAGCATAAAATAGAAATGTATTTTAAAATCTTCAGAATGTAGTTCCTGTATGAAGCTCCTTTGTATACAATGGTTTTGTACGAAACTTATCAAGTCAGAGTATTGCTGCACAGAGAGCAGGATTCATCTATATAAAGCTGTCTTTGATGATAAGCAAACATCCAGCTTGTTGGGGCATGTTAAAGATATGGATAAATTCTAGGTCACTGCTCTAAGGAGATCAAAAATTGAGCCTTACCATATAGAAGCACATAGTATCATTCAAGCTCTGTTAGACTTGAATTTGATTCCTGTCAGTTTACCTTTACTCTTACAAGCTTCTTTGATGTGCATGACAATCCATCAGGCGATGGGTGCTTTAGAACCTAGAAATCCCTTCTTTGAAGCTCCAAGTGAAATAAATCATCTGTCAAGCTTCAGGAACTCTGTTTTTTCCTAAGTAGTTTTAAATGTCTGCTTAATGTCTAAACAATAAAATGTCCTTGCTATATTTAGGTTACAAGTAAAATGAAAGTTGTCTTTGTCCCCAGTCACCTCATTTTAAACGCAAAACGTTGGATCTTTAAAAAAGTTATTGACCAAATGTAAGACATTTAACTGAGATACTACAGATTTAGTTTAAATGCATAAAATATGTACAAGCTAACTTTAACAGCCAAGAAATAATATGCAGAATGCCAAAGAGTGCACACACCCCATTCATTTTTTGTCTCTTTCCAAGCTTAATACACCTGAAGAATGTATGGAGTTTTATGCCTGAGCAGCAGCAGCTCAGACTGGTTTCAATCCCTTACTTCTGTATGTCAGTAAATGCCCCCTCCCATTCCTCTGCCAAAGGTTAATGGAAGACAGTGACCAAATTCCAACCATCTCTGATGACAGTCTCCTAACTATCACAGTGTTGTGGGGTGATGATGGGGCAAACTGTGCCAGTGAAAGCTAGCAGCTCAGACTTTTGGTCTATGATTTATAACTCCGGAAAAGGTACATATTGAAGGTAGAGAAGACTTGAAAATAGGTTATAATAAGAGATATGCTTGGAAGAACCTTAATCCAAGCTTCCTCTCTGCATTACGCAGATCTTTTTAAATAAATACTAAGAAGTCCTTTGTTCCCTCTTGTACTGCCAAATTACTTATTTTTAGGAACAACTACTACTCTTCAAAAATTGTCTTCCTTCCTCTCTGATGTTTTGGGAGACGTGGGGGCCATGTGGTATGTAAGACTCAGGACACTGAATTTAGCCATTCCAAAAATGGATTATAATCCAAGTTTCTCACCAACAGGAGCTAGAGCACTCCAGCTGCTATGCTACTGCCCTAATGCATCACTGCAACCACAGCAATGTTTTGCAAGAAAGGGAGGCTGAATTTCTGAATCCTGGAAGTGTTTCCAGGAGTACTCTCCTGAGGGAAGAATGTTTTGATGATATTAAAGAGACTTACATTCAAGACAAGCTGAGCTGTTTAATTCTGCAAATGCAGAAGTTCTGGGTGTGCACAGAGGCAGAACATTAAGCAGCTAGTAAATTTTAGTGCCAAAAGTTCAGGCAACTATATACTTAGGAATGCACAAGTTGTAAAGAACATATTCATGTGTTTTAGATCCTTAAGTACTTCCTGTGTCTTACTAGGCATTTCAGTGGTTTTTGCAGATCTATGTTACTTCATAGAAAACTAGTATACCTTTTTGTATCTCAGTGGAAACTGGATGCAAATGAAACATAAGAGCAGAATTTAGAAGATTCTCAGTTGAATCAGTTGTTGGACTACTGATGAATACTTTACAACGAACCAAGCTATGTCATAAAGATATAGCTTTTTTGACATGTGTTTTTAAAGTCTCGTATGACTTCTACTTACTGAAGTTTTTCTATTTTTGTTACACGCTCCATTAAAAAAAAACACAAACCAAAAACAAACCAAAACCTGTGAACTGCCCCACTATATTTGTGATATTATATGCAATATATAAGAAACAATATAAAATGTAGCTGCAACCAGAGCACAGAAAGAACTTACCAATATTAATTTCATCATCAGTTTCGGCATCTCCAATACACTCAAACTGGAAATCTTGTAAAGACTGTGAAAATTTTTGCACTGCCATGGATAAATCTAGAATTCAAGAACAAGGGGGAGGGGAAAGAAGAAAATCAGAATTACTGCACTACGACTTCACTGGAACAAGGGTTCATGCATTACTGCATGAAATATTTTTTCTCTTTACAGAGTTTCCTTCTTAGTACCTTTTTTGGCAGTGACTTCATTCAAAAATCCCCATTACCATTTCAAAAGCAAAGTAGAGAGGTATCCCAGAAACCTATGAAACACACTGATGCCAGATTTCAAACTTTAATACAGGTAATATCGTAACAACTGAAGAACTGTTACACTTCTTGAAAAAGATTAAATTAGCATAAGAAATAAATGTCTAGTGGTAAACTGCATATGTAAGTAGACATGTTTAAAATAGTGCAAGATTAGCTTGCAGATTAAAATAAAGCTCATGACAGTTTCTTTCACAGGCAGTATCAAAATAATACATTCTAACCGTTCTAATACACTAAAACATGATACAGTGTTACTTAAAAGCTGTGTAAAAAGAAATTAAAGGGAGAAAAAAATAAAACACAAGTGCTTGGCAATCAACCAGGTTTGTCCATGGATTATGAGCACTATTCTCACTTGAATTACACAGAGTGGACCTTTGGATGAAGGAAATGTCAAAGCAACCCAAACTTCACAGCATAAAATTTTATTAGAATGGTACACAGCCCAACAAAAATAATAAATAAAATCACTAATACAGAATATCAGTGGAATCACATAAATCTATTATTTTCTTTTTTGGGCATTCTAATGGCAAATGCAGAGATGAATGTGATAATGAATGAACTTAGACAATACTTAAAACCACTACTAGTCCAGATAAGACCAGAAAACCAGCAACAATTCTCTGTGTCATAAAGGATGTACCTATAGTATCTATTCTGAAGCTGTGAAAATTGGCAATTAAGATTCTGGTATCTGCTAAATCTAATCTAACATCATGGTAAAGTTAAGTTAGGAACAAAAGCCAAGTCATAAATTCTGTTTTAAAAGTATCATGTATCTGTTTCCATTCTTGGGAATGTTCAAAAAATATCTGGGCATGGTCTGGGGCAACCAGCTCCAGATAGCCCTGCTTGAGCAGGAGAGTTGGACGGGATGACATCCAGAGGTCCCTCTCCACCTCAACTATTCTGCGATTCTAGGATTTCCTTAAGCCTCTCTTACCGTAAAGCCATAAACACTCATTTGCTCAATGCTGGACACAAAATTAGAAGGCTAACACTTTTCCTGGCAGGAATAAAACCCAGCATATAAATATACAAATTGGCCTAATGCTCTAAATCAAGACACACACATACACACACACACAAAGAAAAAAGCGTCATTTAAATTTAAGCAATCTCAAACAGTAAGAACCATTCCACTATCCTAAATGAAGTAAGGGTTGAAAATCTTTCAAAGATCTCTAAATAAGAATCCACACAGTAAGGTGACTTATTTTTTTATTTTTTAATGTAAGGTAACCGCAACCAAGTGATAGAATCTCTACCAGGATTTTGCCCTACCACTGTATTTACTCAGTGCCTGCTGCTTTCATATTTTTACATGCTGCTGTAGAGTACATCAGTCTGACAAGAGAACCATCAGTCTTTAGACAATCCAGACATGAACAGATTTTCTCTTGTATTAGTAAAGAATTCCATATGTTTATCTGATAAATAACTAGGTTATAAAGAATTAGGTAAACAAATTCTATCTTTTTGGTTAAAAGCATGGAAAACAGGGAAGAATTCTCCCAGAATTACTGCATCCTTACTGAACATTTCCTACTGTGCTGTACCTGAAGACTATATTATTAAATGTATTAACAAATTAAATGCTAAACAAAGTGTTTCCTGCTCTTTGTATAGATAAAAACAAAATAGATCTTCAGAAGATGAAGCACTCCATTTTATGCAAATACAGCATCCTTGATATTTCAGTAACTGATTGCTCTACAGCTGTTAGCAAGACATAAACTTGAATTTGTTTGCAGCAGGATGTTTTCAGTTTAAAAGAAAGAAACACAGTTTTATTATTGGCTCTTCCACCAAGTTACTACACTAAGTCCTAAACCTTTCTATGAAACTGCTGCATACCCACTGACGTCAAAAGTAGTAATATGGCCTTGAGGTGATTGAATGAAAAAGATTCCATCTTGCAAGTACACTGAGATGTAAAAATTCTCTCACTAAAAGGAATACAGATTTCTTTCCTCCGGACAATCTAATAGCTGGCCACAATGACCAGCATCTCTGTGAATGTGAAAGGAAATGAGGGAGCATGGACTCTCTCCTATCGCTCTTCAACACGTGCAGGGCTCAGTGGAACAAATGTCAAGGGAAAGGAAAACAAATGATAAAAATATCCAAGGTGGAGTCTCCATTTTACACCCTGGATTAGTCATACACAGATGCCGATCCCTCTTTCACTGTGTCAGCAATCAGACAGTGTTATTGCATTATATGTTTTGAACCTGAAGGAGGTGTGTCCAACGTAACTCAGAAACAGTGGGTAGGAAGAATGTAAGTAACAATTACAGAACTCACTAGATAACTTGATAAAATCATCCAGTATTATACCATTTGGAGACTTCTGCCTCTAAAATTCTAATAGCTTGAAAGTATTAGAAGATACTGTATTATATCATATTCTACGAAAGTAAGGTTAAGGTGTTCAGTGTAGCAAGGAGTAAAATGAAGTTCTAAGGTCAGATGTTTCCTGTGATACTAATTTACAGGTTCTGTACAGAGTTAATTTTACCTGAAAATATAAAAAATATTCTACAGAAAATTCCAGCTTACTTGGACAACTTTCTAGAGGCTGTACAGGAGTTACTCTGTAAGAATTCAAAGTTCAACATCGCAGTTGAACCACCAACACTGACCAAGCAGTGCCATTAATTATACTCATCAATTTCTTTCTTAGAAGCATCATCACTTTACTTGATTACAAAATTCATCTAGTCCCAGAAAGAACCAGTTGTACAATAAGCAGGCCTCCTTTAAGAGAGACGAAGATTCAAAACTGAATTAAATCAGATTTAAGAGCAACTGCCTCTTCAATTAAGAGGAGGCAAGTGGTATCACTAGCATCTTATCTTGTCTGTACGAAAAAAAATAAAAAATGAAAAGAGCAGACAGATGAAGCAGAGACCTTGTCCACCTTTACAAGATGTCATTTATCACTGTATGTCCCAGAATCTTAATGTCCCTGAGAGCCCTCAATATATCCTGCTCCTGCAAATCACACCAAACAAATTGACTTTTTATCATATGCAAGCTATGTGGCATTACAAAAGTCGCTCTTAACTCAGCTTATAACATATACATATCTTGATAGTCATGTCCTCTTTTCATGGAGTACACAAACTAGGATATTTCACTTAGCCCAGGACAGAAATTCTCTTTCAAGCAGACTCAACTGACCTTCTAAGTTACTATAAAAACTTGATCAGCATTATGGACTGACAGTGTAAGTCTACGATTCAGGAAAGGACGGCTGCTCAAAAGTCTCAATAATACCATAAATGCTGTTACCCTTGCTCTTCTGCAGGCACTCAAATAGAGGAATCTCTCAGGAATCTCTCAGCAAAAGAGTGAAAACGCAAACCGTTATTCCTCAGTTGCCAGAGGAGAGAATTTCTAACCAACAACTCTGTTAACATTTATTTTACAACAGTGCTCACCTGCACCTTTTGTTCCCTGTTTTTCCCCAATTCCAAAGGAGGGTTCAGTTCAGTTTTTCAGTGGGGCATAGAGTCAAAAGTAGTCATCTACACACCACTTACAGTCAGTGGAAGGAGATAACTGAGACAGAGTTGCCTGTTTTAGTTAAGGGCTGAAGCAAGTCAACTGGCCAGCAAGATTTTTTTCTGTGGAGCTTCAACAGAGGAAGTACTAAAAGCAGCATACTACAGTGTGACCGGAAACAATAAAAGGCTTAAGCACAAGAAAGAAATATAACAGCACTATTAAATACGGATATATATAATACCAACCATCAGTATTATAATGCTAATGCAAGAACAATAAAAATCATCATTCATTCGGGAAAGCCACAGAGGAGTCAGGAAACATGTTACTCTATTGTATCTCTTCCTGAAGTTTCAGATTTTTTATCCATCTGCTTAACTCATATCTACCCAATAAAAATATGGAAGAAAACTCCGAATTATCCTGTAAGATAGTTTTGTTTAAGAGTCACTTCGTTTTAAACTGCCAAAAGGGAGGATTTAATCTCAACTGTAATATATTATTTTAGGCTTCAGACAGGGCCTTACATACTGGATATAGGATGATAAAAATATGGTGCAGTCCCTCTGTATTACTAGAATTGCTCTAGATCAACTTTCTTGTCCTAGATTTGTTAAATGGATCATAAAATAAATTCTTATATGGAGCCTTGAGGAGGAGGAGAGAACGAAACATTGCAATAAAGCAATGAAACAATAGATGCTATTACCTGCAGGACAAAAGAACAAGTATATTAGTTTTGGCACAGCCCTTCACAATAAGGATCAAGCTCTACAGATAAGGAAACTTGACAAGACTTCTACAAGTTGGCAAGCACAAGGAATTTTTTTTGATTGGGGTAGGAAGGTTCCTGTTTGCTTGTTATTGCCAGTCTGATGGCTGGAAGAACAGAAGAAAGCCCCAACTTCTGGTAGGAGCCAAACAAGCTCCAAAAGCAGAAACTTTATGCACTTCCAAAGGCCCATATCTTTACCCTAGTAACAGCCTGCAAGAAATTGTTCTCAGCAAATACATTAAAGCCAAAGTCTTCCCACTTGTTTACTGACAAAGATGACTTAATTAGCAAATGGAGTTCCAATAACTAACACTCTTCCTGACTGTTGTCAATCATCCTGGAAAAGCTTAGTATCATTCACTGGGTTAATAAAGAAAAACAGCAGTTGAAACCTAGTGAGAAGATTAAACATGCCCAAATGAACTCCTGAGCGCCAGCTGGAATGCAGTAAATGGGACTTCAAACAACAGACGCTTTGGCTAAAATAGGAACAGCAACGTATCTGGTGATCTGACACAAAGCTAGTTATTACTGTATGGCTTCAAAGGCAGCAGAAGCAAAGGGGCGATGGCTGAGCTGGCAGGATATTAGAGGCAATTCTTCAAGACAGTTGAAGACTGGAAAGGAGACCACGTACAGCCACCTTTGTGTTTCAAACCTTCGGGCGTTTTGATTCCGCTACCAGATACGACTAGATGCATTGTGGTGCCATGCTTGACGAGCTATCTCATTTAGTCACGCACAGACATACAGGTTTATTAAAACCCAAGCTGCTCAACAAAACCAAGCATTAAGGAGCTGTAATATGTCAATAAGACACAGCAGAAACTGCACAATATTGCCAAAGTACTTGACAAAACAGCATGCTAAAATGCAGGGAACCATTTATCTAGTTCATTGACTTTACTCCTCAGTACCTGAAAATGAGTTACTGTTGTGGTTTTTTAGTAATTGCTTACAAGTAAATTTATTTTCTTGATTTATTTCTTAAGCAGCTCTCATCCTATAAACAATTTTTTTAAGTTATCTAAACACTTGAAAAAGTAGATTTATAACAGAGACATCATTATTGTGAAACAGCAGCTATGAGCATGATTTGCAGCATTCTTACTGCACCAAATGACAGAAGCAAGGAAACACTTAAAAATTCATACAAGTGAAAAGGGGCTTTCAGTATTTCAGATAGAAATCTGTAAAACGATATTTAGCCAGAAAAATACTTGAGATACATGTCTCCTTGAATGCACACTTCACAACACACTTCTTTATTGTGAAGATGAACCGGGAACTGCCTTGGTTTTGTTATTTTATATACGAACAAGCTTCACGGAGGTAAAGCTGTATCAACAGCCAGAAATAAGCTGGGGGAACAAGAACACCCCACTGAGAAGCACTGAACTTCAACAGCTTCTGTGTTTGTTACAGTCAATTTGATTGTAACTAGAACAAGTCACAGTGGGACACCTTTTTCCACATCATAGACTGTAAACACAGCAGCTGGCAGTACAGTTATATTTAGGCAGTATGAATGATTAAGCAGTTAAAAGAAGTGATCATACAAGATTGTGTATATCACTACTATATTTCAAATTTCTTTGTGTCTTAAGGACTTTCTTATTAAAAATCCCAGCTTCACAGCTGTTAATCTTAATTCAGAAAACAGCACCAATCCCCATTTTCCTCACAATTTTTTTGCCTCTTTTTACTCTTCATCACTCACTACTCCTTTAAAATGAAAAATAAATGAAAAGCAATGACCGTAGGTAACTGTCACATACAGAAAATCTTCCAGTTCCATAATGTATATGATGACAGGTAAGCACAAACAAGGGGACCTGTAAAGGACCTGCAAATTAGCCCAAAACAGCAGTGCTGTGCATGGGGATGTTGGCACATACCACACTAGTGCAATTAATTCCCTCAACTGTACATGAAAGGAATTCTGGGGTTTGCTGCTGGAACAGGTAACCCCAACTTAATAAAACATCACCACCATAACACATGCCTATATCATCTGTAGTTAGAAAGCAATTTAAAATTCATATTAACACGCCTTTTAAACACACACAAAAATCTGCATAGTCAGAATATAGAGCTTCTGCCACCTTCAGTTTCAAAAGGCTTTCAATCCCACACATGGTTCATAGCCTATACCACTGCATGTAATAATGACCATGACACTTCAGTTTTTAGAGGTCTATTTGACGAAATTATTTACATACATTAGTATTATTCTCAGCTGTATTTATTTGTGGATCAATTTTTAATTTTTCCTATAGCAATCAGAAAAGTTAAATAAAAAAAAAACAAAAGAAAAAAATTCTCTTCTGAGGAGAAAAGGACAATTCTTCTCTTCATCACCTTTTTTCCAAATTTCTGCAGAAGAATTTAATTTGGCAAAACACAGGGCAAGCTGGCACAGAGGAGAGGCTGTCTGCAGGGACAGATGGAGCTAATGCTGGCCACTTGCCATAATGCCCTCTAAAGAAGCCACAAGAAAAGACCACAAGGGAATACAGAGTCCGGTGCCAAAGATTTTGCAGCACAAGGGTCATTGCTGTGTATTGACATAGTCTTTCATTGTTGCTATCAATGAACTCTTTATCCCTTTTATTTGCTAGCTTCATTGGTGTATATTCTTTGCCAACTTGCTATTCATGGAACAATAATAAGCAGCTAAAATAAACAGCCCCCTACCCCAACAATTCCACATTACTTTTCCACCTTAGGCTCAATGTTTTGCTCTGAATTTCAGGGAAGCTAATTTCTTTCTTAATCTCCGGGGAAAGGACATCAGCAGAATATATCAACATGTGGCCCATGCATTGCTGCATTCCTCTGGGGTTAAATAAGGCACTACAGCAGTTTGAAATTTTTCAGTGTCATTTTCTTACTCAATATTTCCATGAGAAAACTGCACAATTTACTTTCTCATTCTAGTAAGTACTGAGAAATCCCCTTGATCAAATGCAACAAAATCCCCACTTCCTTAACACTATGATGCAAAAGGTACTGAAAATTCCCTATCTTGTCCAAACTTCATAGCTATTCATACTAATGTTTTTAAGTCCCAACTTTCTTATATTAGAAACCTGTACAGAACTTTGGGCATTCTTAGTATTTCTCTATGGTTAAGCATCACGTTCAAAACATTCTTGAAGAAGACACCCCAGGAAAAGAACACTGATGTTTGATGTGAATGGGATGTTTTTAGGCCAGATCTGGATGCTTACTTGATAAAACCATACTAAAACTTTTCCGAAACATAACTGTTGAACCAAATAATGTTATACAGTTAAAAGACAACATTGGTAATATTCCATCTCTCCTTTCACTATTCCTCTCCTTTGTCCAACTCACTTTGTCTGCAGGTGTGGAAATCCAAGCTTCTTCACACAATTAGAACAGAAAGAAATGAATTTTAGTTTAGCATGCAAATCTGTAAAGTCTATCTATACAACATTAACTCATTATGACTTGGCATAATTATAACTACATATAAGAATGAAAGCATAACTAGAATATATACCCTATAACCATCAATGTGGAGGGGATATGACATGTTAAATACTGCACATCTGCTGCTCTAAAGTTAAGGCACATCTGTAACTTGGTAGTTGTGCCATATTAAGTGGTGTCATTTTACTTTGCTTCAGTACTCCCACATTCTTGTATGTTATTTCTCACTACCTTGTTGCTACAAAGCATCTTTGTAGCAATATTTTAGTTTATAGGACTGTTCAACAATAATGCTGCATTTGATTAGAAAATAAACTGACTATGCAGGGCATTACCAGGGTCTAAACCTTCCAATCATCAAGCCATATTCACAGAATTAATGGCAGGGGGGTTGGAACTAGATGATCTTAAGGTCCTTTCCAACCCTTACTATTCTGTGATTCTATGATTCTATGAACAGTAAAATCTTTACAAATGACTAATCACATGGTTAAAAGCAGAATAGAAAATTTTTCCTTTGCTACTAGTTGCAATTTAAAAATTATTTTCCACAAACATGTCTAGAAGTTGCAGAAAGCATTTTGTTTCAGTTCACTTTTGAAATTATGAAGATTGGCTGTAGGGTATAACTTAGTACTATTTCTAGCATATTATTACAGTTTTTTTTAAGTTACACTCAGCCAAAATATTTCTGTACAATGCCAGTTTTGCAGATATGCTTATTTTCATTCAGTAACCTTCTGGCAAAGATCCATAGCAAGGATTCCAGTATTTTCAATATTGGAATATTCCCATATTTCTTCTCTGTTGGAAAAGAATAAATCTTTGGAAACAAGCACATTTCACTCCTTACCTGCCTCTTAGATTAAAGATTTATCTGACATTCAAGTTGCTTACTTCAGCCAAGGGCTGTATATCATTCTTCTCCTAAGCCTGCTGCCTTTCAGTACACTTTGCTGCACTTTCCAGGGAGATGTAGCTTGCCTGTCTCCAATTTACTATGCACACTAAAAGAGCCGAGGGTGGCACACAAGATGTTGTAGCTGACCTACATGAATCTTTTGTTCACGTAGTCTTCATCATACACTAATTCTCACACTACAAAAGGATATTAACAGTAACACTGGCAAAAGCCTTGTGCAACATCTCAGGTCGGTGTAACTCCAGGCTGCTCTAAAACCTCAGATGTTAAGTGTGCAACCTCTTTCAGACGTCTGTAGTACTAATGTAGACAGCACATCAAGCTATCCAATTCAAGGTCACAAAGCCATGTGGAACTGTTTGAAAAAGGGAGGACAGCCTACATGAATGCAGTGTTTGATGCTGGCCAAATACAATTAATTTCAGGTTTGTTTCAATAGTCACTGAATAAGACGCAACTTAAAGCAGCAGCCTTACTGTAAGATTATACAGAAATCCTAAAGCACTGGAAAAAGCTAGAATGGCAACTTTTTGCCCCCTGCACTTTTTTCTCCTCCCCACCCACCCTCCCCCCTTTTTTTTTTTCCCCCTGTTAGTTTTTCATATCTTCTGTATCATTTTACTTTATCTTCTGCATAGTTTTCTATCACCCCATTACCCATTTTAGGTTCCTAAACTTTCTTCCCTGCAAATTCACTTTGACCTTCAACATCCTTTCTCTTGCTCCTTCCGGGGATTTTAAACACTCTTTCACTATCTTCCACATTCTTTCCCCACCCCATTGATGTTTATTTCCCAGAACTGCGTCAGCCTTTTCCAGGGAGCTGGGTCCACAGCCCAATCTTCCCAAGTCTCTTTCATTGAAGCAGGGTTTATCAGGCTTGCTGTGTCACTTCTCACTCCTCCTGGCACATCCCAGAGACGGCGAGCAGCGAGCAGGCAGAGGAGCACCACAAAAAAAGGACAGAGAAACTAAGAGCAGATGTTGCCAGAGGTTGAAAAAGCAGAGTGACTTCCTGTCTGGCAACCAAGGAGTTGCCAGAAAAAACATGGGAATTCCCAGATTTTTGGTGCAACATAAGGTATTGGTGCATCAGTCTTTAGTAGTACTTGAAAATACAGGTTTTTTTCTGTTTGCGCTTAATCTTACAACGCATGCAGAGAAATTGTAAAAATGCATGTGCCTATTTACAAACAGTGAAACACAAAGCAATATATGATAATACACTTTCACAATATAATAAAAGCCTTTGTTGCAACGCATTCGTAAGGAGCCACAGTTATGACTATTTGAGCACGATCAGTTATGTGCTGCATACGTGTACATGCAGATGAAATGCAATTTCCCCTCTACTACCCCTACCCAAATATGCATCCAGGGGAAAAAAAAAAAAAAAATTAAAAATAGGGTTAGTCAGTTCCGGTATGAACAGGGAGCTGTTAAGAAACTGCTTGTGGTAAAAAGAAGAATAAATCACTGCAGCAATTATCATGCAGATCTTTAGCTGCAAAAATTCCTGCAATATATCTTTAATGGCTTTTATGTGCCATGATTTTTACATTAAATAGATTCCTCTATTTGCTGCTCAGAAGAGGATCGTTCACACTGGCCTGTGCTGGACGGCGGGGGAGGGATGAAAGGAATGAAAGCAGTTATCAAGGCATTTGTAAGTAGTGAGCTCTTGGAACAACATTAGAGTTGAGGGTCATGGGAAACAGAAGCTTTGCTCACCCTTCTTCCTGGCAAAGTTTTCTGCACTTGGGCAACAAAGTAAAATGTTTTGTAAGAACAGGAGGAGGAGGAGAAGGAAAAAAATTAAAAAGTGTATATTTAGCTCATTTAAAAAAAAAAGTTACTACCACTTTGCTTTAAAGGAAATGAAACACTTTCTATATGAAATTCTTTCAGGCTCTTAGAGCTCAGGAATACACCACTTGATTAGGTTCCTTTGATCAGACAACTAATATCACAGTCACATGAACTTCAGCATTGCACATAACAGGGTTGTGTGGGGTTTTTCCCCAAAACAAACACACACAAACAGATGTAAGTAAGATTTGTTTATAGAGTCAGATATGCACTCCCAGACACAGAGGACAGAACTGAGACCCCAAATCTAGCAGGATTTTGTCCAGTGAAGTCAAATAGCACAAAATGTTTTTATCAAATTTGGCCTAAAGGAGTTGCTTGCACTCAGTCTTACTGTAGAGCCAATTCACCACACAGCTACTTCTCACTACTTAGGAAGAATAAGAGAATGGATACCAAACACACCAATTTTATGTAGTAAACGAGCTTAACATACTAGTTAATCTCTCTTCTACCTTTAAAATATGAAAGGAATTCAGAAAATGCAGAGATGACAGCCACGAAAGCACTTAAAAGTCTTAAAGACACACTTCAGAGGATTTAAATTAAATCACTTGCAGAATCCTGAACTCAAAAATCTGTTACCAAAATACCTACATTTTAATAATGGGGAGGAACCAGCCAAATGAAATATGCTTCATTAAATAATAATGAAACACACAACTTCCATCTGTTTCACCAGGTGAGCTCCTGTTTGTGCAGCTCAGGAATCAAGAATTCCCAAGGAGTTCAGAATTAACTCCACTTTGCATATGCCTTTTTCCTTAACAGTCATGGAAGTTTTATACGTGAAGAACAACTTCATATGATTACTTCTTTTTGGAGGGTTTCTTTCTCTCTCTGGCTGAATGCAATAATACTGGAAAGTAAATAAGAGGCAAAAAACTATTTCAGTAACAGGCTCTTCTGATTTTACAGGAAACAGAAAAATCTCTCACATTCATTTCATTGGACTCTTTTACTTAATTAACTTCTCAGACTAAAATAAGGAACTTCAACGATCTTCTGCTGAAGTCTGCCTAGTTTTTCTTAAGTCAAATAACTTGTAAGAAGGAACAACTAGGCTTCTACATATTTAATCTATTGGGTTTTTTTCCAAATTTTAATTCTCTGGCATTTCATTCTATTTTCCTGTCACAAGAAGATTTAGGAACATATGACAACATCCTCTTGTTATCTTCCTGGCAGAGTGATATCCTTTAATTAATAATCTTACCATCCATTAGTACTAGTGGTGTTTACGTTACAGCATGTGTAATGAGTTCTCAACTAACTATTATCATTCACGAATGAGACCTTGTCATTAAAACAGATAAATAATAACTAGGTTGGTTTATTACACTATACTCATGTCTGGTCAAGAAACAAACTGAATGTTAGTAATTATTTGAAATTGGGAAAAAGGAACAGAAATAAATACCATTAATGTCACTCCATCAATCCATGAGATACATGCATTTAAACATTATGTACATATTTTGTCCTACTCCTTGACACCATGCCAAAGTACCTGGGAAAGCTACAGAGAAAGGAGAAAAAGGTAAATGGTAAGACAATGATAAGAAAATCTTGTTTAAAGAAAGACATTCACAGGCATCAGCCTGAAAAAGACAACTGGGGAACCTTAAGAGTTTTAGAAAATCACAAGCAGTACAGAAATGGTGACTGTCTCTTCCAAAGTGGACACAAAAGGCTATCTAACACAGCAAGAAGCAAGCTCAAAACAAAGAAAGAAGATGCTTTTTCTTAAAATGTGTAATTAAATCATGCAGCTCCCTGCCACCGGATGCTGTGTATATTAAAAATTTATGTGGGTTCAAGAAAGGACTAGACAAGCTCACAGAAGAAAAATCCACTGGGAGCTATTAAAGACATAGCCCCTTGCTCAGGAAATCTTCAAGCTCCAAACCACCAGAGGCAGCGGAAGCATCACTGCATTCCGCCTGCTCTTATTCACTACCCTGGGCAGTCAGTGCTGCGTGTGAGAGAAAAACACAACTCAGCACAGCACCCGCTTGTATCTAGAGACAGGATACAGAGTTATAGGCTTGTTCAGCCTGGAGAAGGGAAGACTCCAGGGAGATCTTAGAGCACTTCCAGTACCTAAAGAGGGACCAACAAGAAATCTGGAGAGGGACTTTTTACAAGGGCATGTAGTGACAGGACAAGGGGGAATGGCTTTAAACTGAAAGATGGGAGATTTAGATTAGATATAAGGGAGAAGTTCTTTGCGGTGAGGGTGATGAGATGCTGGAAGAGGCTGCCCAGAGAAGTTGTGAATGCTCCATCCCTGGAAGCGTTCAAGGCCAGACTGGATGGGGCTTGGAGCAACCTGGTCTGGCAAAAAGTGTCCCTGTCCGTGGCAGGGGTGTTGGAACTGGATGAGCTTTAAGGTCCCTTCCAACCCAAACCATTCTTTGATATAACATCAGGTAAGACTCAGGTCTGACCCAGCAGAGTTGTTCTTATGCTCTTTTCGGACCATTTAGACAAATATGTTTTGCAACAGCTTGAATGACTCAAGATACCACAAGCTGATCACCACCATCTGCTAGCAGAAGATTCTCATACTCATGGCTAAGCACTCTTTAGCCACCTATCTAGGGTCACCTATTTTAGCAACAGACAACAACAAAGGAGGAGGAGCCAAACTAACGCTGCAAAATTAAGGCTCATGAAGATGTCCTATCTTTCTGGTTGAACCACAGATGTTCTCTGGGGGACGAGTGATGATGGGTAAACAGAAAATGTATCATCTTTAACTGCTTTAGAGCCAGAAGAGGTGGACCACTATGCCTTCAGTCATATTACAAGGCTGTAATTCTTCCAGCAAGGGCTTGTTTAGCAGTTTGTGCTTTAAGGTTTGCTAAGTGTTACTTTTAACAGTAAAAATAACTGCATTAATAAATAGCTGACAAAAGTTGGTTTGGGTTACCAAGCTCAAATTGCTTCAACAAAGATTGATTATACAGCTTTGCTCCTCTTATACTCTGTGCTTGCACAAACATATTATCTTCACCTTCTTTCGTCAAAACTTTTCCTAACTTGGTTCTTAGCATGAGGGCAGTCACCACGTGGACAACTATTCAATACTTGTTTTTATCTCAGTTCAGTATTGTTCTCTCCTCTTGTCCATCCAAGTCTGTAATGAACACAGAATTATCTCAGCTTTCATGTAAGCCAAGTCTAGAAAGACATTAAAAGGAGGATATTTCCATGTCATATGCAGCACCATTACCCTATTTGACAGATGGAGCTGCTGAAAGCAAGACTGCCTAAGGCCACACACCAAACTAGTGATTAGGCAGACCCTTGTGGTTCCCCACTTTGCGCCCATTATTCCAGATGCCATTCCTTCAGACCAGGAGATGCTAACCAGAGCTGGAAAGAATGCAGCTCCTCACACTTCCCTGTCCCCACAAAAGCTGCAATTTTTTTCTTCCAAGGGGACATAATTTAAAAAAAAAAATAAAGTTTCACATTAAAATGAGAGAAAAAATAATTTCATTAAAAAGAATAAAAAACCCAACAATACAACCTTGTTTTGATCCATTTAACACAGCCCCTACAGAATTACCAGTTACTCCAGCTGCAGCAGTTAGTACCCTGTATCTGTTTCAAGTCAGTCTCCACAAAAATGAGGAACACATCACACACAAACATGTTTGCTTAGTTAACAGTCACTTGCTAAACTTCAGTTCAAGCACCTTTAAGAAAAATAAAAAAACAACAACAAAAGACAACTGAAACAAAACCAGGACAGAACAATAAAGGTTTGCACAATTAAATTCCGATGTTTCTTAATTGGAACAGTTTACATTTGAGTAACTTTAATACAGGGGTTTTGCATATAAAATGTTTCCATTAGTTTTAAGGTGTTGCAGAATTTTGTTTGTCTTTCACAAAATCATGTTAACTCCCACTAACAAAGATTAATTCTCACCAAGATTTCAATCTAACCTCAAGAACCAGAATTCAGAGGAATACCTAAGTGACAAAAATAGTGAGCTTCTTTGCTTGCTTACAAGTTCTACAGGAATTCTAGAGAGGTTTTCTCCAAAAGAAACGGGAAAAACTCCTTCTTGAAATATACAAAATAGCACTGAAATAGACGATAACATAGCTTGTGGAAAATATCCACCCATCTTGTTTCCATACACGATGCAAAAGTCAACAGTAAGTCAGTAAGTGAATAATTCATTGGGAGGATGAAGTTCAAAAGTAGAAATGCTCTGAGACTGTATCAGTTGTTATTAATGTATTCATAAAGCAAAATTTGGTGTTTAACCCTAGGACTGTATTTTTATCCAAAGATTTACTGCAGAATGCCCCTGATATCACCATAATCTCACTTTCCCTCCAGCACACTGTAAGATGTTGCACTTGAAGCACAAGCTTTGCATGTCTCAGTTTGTTGGCTGGGTGGGTTTCCACTGCAGCACTGCATTTTCTCAATGAAAAGTTGCTTAAAGGAGTTGTAGATCCCATTTCAAAAGCCCAGCAGCACTTCACATATTGGCTTCTCTATCCTCCATTTAATACAAGTGGGAAGATTTCCACAGTTATACTTTTTGTAAAAACACAGGAAATCTTAGCAAGATAAAAAACAAGAAAAAGTTCTGCAACTGGATGCAATTCTGAAATCACTTATTCTTTTTAAAACAGAACTGGAATTCTCTGTAGGAAAAAAAAAAAAATAGTTGATCTAGGCAACATTTGTTGTTTCCAATGAGCAATATGAACCAAAGGGACAAAGTACAAACATAGTAGTCTAGATTTTGGACATTGCTTTCCAAATGCAGTATGTGTTCTTTTCATGAGCATGCAAAATGTTTAACTGCAATGGAGGGTCCTTTCAGAACTCAATGTGTATTGACTGTAATCCTGTTTCATCTCCAGTTGAACACATAAGAAATATGAATCAATGAACAGCCCGTGATCTTTGAACTACTCAAGAGACTGCACAAGTAGCCAAGTAAAACACCTTCTTCCCAAAACATTCATGTTAGCTTCCTTGACATAAGCAAACAAAACACACTAAAATATCGCCTGCGAGAGGAGCAAAACATAGCACATCAGTTATTTTTAAATTATTTTAAATTCTTTTATTTAAATTTACAGCACCCAATAAGCAGATGGTTTTACAGATTTCTTTATGTGCAAAGCAACACATAGTTTGTCCAAAGAAGTCAATTCCGTTTTGCTAATTGTTTCTGAATTCAGGACCTCCAATCTACACATTGTCAAAAGAGAGACCATAACGGCTCCTGCTGTTATAATAGCTCACCTAGTAAGGACTGTGATTCTCTAGCTCCCTAAACATACAATGTATCATAACATCTCTTATCAAACTGATTACTCACAAAGGCAGGCTTGCTAAATCCTTTTACAAGAACCATTCAATACAAAACAATATTCCTAGGACCCACTCTGCACAGAAAAAAACCCAGAGCACTGATACAATCGGAGCTACCTCAGTGCAAGGTAGCGTTCACTTAGCGGCCAAAGAGCTAATAAGTTTAACTGTTATATCATACTCTCAAGCTAAATATCTAAAATCATCTTGTGTGTTCTGCTGTCAATTTTCGTAATGGCTGCAAGAGAAAATAAAGAAAGATCACTGTGGAATACTAATTATAAACTGGGTAAAGACTGTGCTCAAAATTACTCTGGGAAGCAGCAATCATTAATAATATGGATGAGAGAACTAATATGAAGTTTGATATAAATAGCCTCATTGAGCATTATTTTCTTATTGGTTTTGGAGGCCACCAAGCTACATACACAGTTACTAAGAAAAAGAGCACCAACTAAATCAAATAAAAGCTAGGGCTTACAGTGCCAGATTCTCACTGATGACACTAAGGTTGTCCTTTCTTTTTTCCGTCATTCCTTCCTCCTCCTATTTCTAACATGAAAAATGAAACTTCTCTCAAACAAAAATAAAATCCAACAACCACCCTCAAAAGTTCTGCCTTAGCAGCAAAATTTAGTGAAGTTTTCAGCTTAAGTAGTCTTCTCAAACTGAATTTTAGTGGCTAAGAGATTACACAGCTGCTGACTTTGCTAGCTGGTATATAGCTTCCCAAAATATACCTAAGAAAATTGTTTTAAAATTCATAGGTTTGTACTACTGAATGAGAAAACAGAACATGTTTCTGGGTGTAACAGTCAGATTCTGTTCTTCATCATCTCTCCACAAAGAAGCAAAGCAGAAGGGCTTGAGAGTTTTGGCTTCTTAAGGCTTGATAACATTCACGTGTATGTGTAAATGATCATTGCAAGAACAGTTCAGTAAGAGTACATTTACTGCACTAGTCTAAAACAGTTCAGTTACCTGAATATTTCCTTATCATCTGCATGACTACAGCAGGGCCTGGTAGAACTCTTCCTGATAAAACTTACCACTGACACAAGTAATTTTAAAATTAAATGCAGAAGGCTACGAAACACAGACAACATTCAAGTAACAAAAAATAACCTGAAAAATACAAGATACAGTTTTTTTTCTTTTAGTAAGAAAAGTACACTAACAGAATGACAGACTTAATACTAATAAACACTGGAAATGAAGACTGCTGTAATAAACTCAGAGACACTAGAGACACAGTATACAGTCTGCATTAAAAGTGCTAGACAGAAAATTTATTTACTACCTGGCCTTTAAAAAACAGCATTTGTTCATTTAATTAAGCATTGCAGGAATCTGTATGCACTATGACAGAACATTTTCATAATATAATTTTGTATTTGTGCTGAGTTTTTCCCTTCTTGAACCCCTCCGACACCACCTTTTCAAATACTTCTCCATTTTCAAGTGCTAGCACCAACACAGAGTTTCTCTCTGCAGCTTCTGGAAAACCTTGTGTTAGTCCAAAACTCTCCAACACACAAAGGGGACAATATTAGTTTTCCATGCTATGATGATCTTACCAAAAACCTACCTGATTGGACAATGGCTATTCACAGTAACCATTTTTTATTGCCCTCATTTGAATGCAGAATTTACAGAGAATAGACTGCCCCTTCTGCACCATTCAGGTTAATTAAAAAAAAAAAAAAAAACCAAAAAAAAAAAAAAACCACAACATCAGAACTGTGAACCACCTATGGCTGGCAGGTTGGAACTGGATGATCTTTAAGGTCTCTTCCAACCCAAACCATTCTATGATCCTGATTCAATGAACTGTAAACAGAAAGATCCCTCAGACAACACATACCAAGGACTCCAAAATCACTTCTCCTTTCATGTTATCCTTTCAAGCATTTGCAGACAGCTACCAAGACACTCTCAAGCTTTATTAAGGTATTTGGGAGGGAAGGAAAGGGAAATGCATCCTGTCTATGGGTTATTATTTTTCTAATATAAGAAAGAGTCCAAAAGCCTCAAAAACAGTTTTTAGCATTAAGTATTTGTTTCAATATAGCATTTTGATGAACAGTACATAATGACAAGCGAAAGGTGGCTGCTTCCGGCTCTCACACTCACGTTCAGCAGAAAAGATGTCTGACAACAGCTCCAAAAAGATCCCACAAAATTTCCTTTAAAATATTTCATAAGTTGGAATTGGTATTATCAGGAAGTGTTTCTATTCATTGTCAAAACAAACAAAACAATCCCTCAATATCAGAACCAGTCAAAACCAGACTAAGCCATTAATGAAGACTATTCCCAGACATGCACGTAACTCCATACCAAGTTCTTGCACAACAGCTTTTTGAGTTGAGATAGATATTTCTGAAAAAATCATTCTAGTGAGAATTCAAAAGCTTTTAGCTCCTGTTCTTCCATACTCCTGATAATTTTATTAGCAAACTAAATAATCCTCATAATATTTTAAAATCCAAACAAATCTTTTCACTTAAGAATCAAGGTATGCAGTAGTAGAGCTGTAGGGAGGGTAGCTGAAGACTCTTGAAGCTCCAGTTCCGCTAAGTACTGAACTCAGCAAAGTG
Organism: Strigops habroptila; assembly: GCF_004027225.2. Lineage (NCBI taxonomy): Eukaryota > Metazoa > Chordata > Aves > Psittaciformes > Psittacidae > Strigops > Strigops habroptila. The sequence continues at coordinate 109,894,588 of NC_044278.2, forward strand.
CATATTCCTGCTGAGTGAGAGTATTCATTTCAAAAGAAACACATGAGGATGTTGGCTTTAAGCCAGTAAAATATTCAGTGATCTGGAATCTCACAGGATAGACCTACCAAACTGGTCTCACAACTGCCAGTGAAGGAAAAGGCAGCAACAAGTACTGTATTGAGTCGCAGCTTCTTGTAACGGAACCAAACTTTAGTAGTTTTTCTGTATTATCACTATTGACATTTCTCTTTCCTGCCAATTAATTCCTTTCTGGATCTCAGAGGAGCCTTACTATTTATCAGAGCCATCAGAAAATCTGGAGATCAGATTGGAAAAAGGGTGTTAACTCTGAGTAACATATTTTGCTGCTGATATAGATGTTTATAATCAGTTTTCATTTTTTCCTTTCTTGAAAAGTAGCAGAGGGATGTCACAAGCTTAAATGTCAGAGAGGTAAGAAGGAGGAAAATTAAATGTAAGCAGCACACACTAATGCACATAGAAAAAAATAATTACATCCACACAGTGATCAGATTTACATTAGCTTTAATACTCTAAAAAGATCTTGGAATCACTGTAGGCAGTTCTTTTGCAATGCCAACTCAATGATCAGCACAGTCAAAAAAATTAAGGCTTAGTAGACAAAGAAAGCACAGAGCCAAAAATAGCATTCTCTGATGCATCCACACCTTGAATATACCATGAAGTCTCCTGCAATCCATGTCAGAAAGGGAATAGTTACCATGAAGAAGGCACAAAGAAGGTTGACAAAGGACAAGCAGAGGGACAGCTTTGATTATTTAAAAGCAGAAGCTAACTAGACTAGAACGTCTCAGGGTAGCTGGCGAACAAAACCTGCAAGGAAGAAAGAAAAGGAAACACAAACCCACATGAACAGGACACGCAATGCACACAGGCAATAGTTACTATTTCTCATAGAACAAAACCTGTTATCATCAGATAAAATAACCAAGCAGCAGGCATACAGCAAAGGTGAACTGTGCACACTTAAATTGTGAACCCCTCTGCCCGCTGTCACAGTCTGCTTTGGAGCCCAATAGGACACGTGGATCCAAACCCAAGTTAGATAAAGCCATTTCTGAAAAGGGGTTATTTGAGGATACTTGGGGCAACTTCAGCAGAAGGCTACTGCAATTTAGCGGTTCTCATTATTTTAGAAGCTAAGTACTTCTGTGTGTCACCAACTGGTCAGTTTCATTCTGGAGGTCTGAAGGCAAAGTGCATGTCTACTGAGACTGCAGAGATGCTGACACATTTCTGAAGTACCCTCACAAAATCTGAAACTTGTATTTCAGTAATAATAGGACTTAATTATTAACTGCATTGATTTCATTTATAGGGAAACAATCAGGTTTTGCAGAAATAAAAAGGCTGTTGATACTTATCACTTTGGTTTTTTCTAAAAAACAAACCGACAGGGAAAAACACCCATATAGTTGACATCCTTTCAGAAGCAGAAACTAGCTTGTGGAGAGACCAAATTTCATATAGTAGCTCTGGATCTGTCAAATAGTAAAACCACCATAAATCCCTCCTCCTAAATTTCTCAGTGAGGTACAAATACAATCCTTACATTGGAATGAATACGGACAAGATACTTGTAATGAAGTTTAACAAAACAGTATGATAAAATTTCTGTTAGACAGCATGACATACAGCAGTATGACAAGTTCCACTGCCATGATAAGTCTTATCTGAATAATCTATTTAGTTTAAAAAAAAAAATGAAATAAAATGCTGAGTTCCTATTCTATTCCATTAAGAAAGTATCATCTACAATCTCCCTCCTACACTAAAAAAATGCCTTTTTTGAAGTACCCAAATCAAACAATTTCAAACTTGCTAAAGAAACTATTTAACACATTTATAGATAATAATGTTTCCTTATTTCAAACTAAAGCCATATGTAGAAACTGAGATGGAAATTAAATTTCCTATAATACTTAATTGCTGCTTAAATTACTCAACATCTGCATATGTACAGTAAAAGAGCATACAAAATTACTATCTTTACAGACAAAAATGAGCAGAAGTTAAAGATAAATCCCCCAAAATCACAGGCTTTATTTTACTGTGGAGCAACTGAGACAAGAAGAAAGCAGGAACTGAGCATTCAACTGGTCTAATTTTTTTATCTGCCAAGAATCCAGGTGTGGGATTTGATACATAGAAAGTTCAACTGCCACTGGTACAGAACCTCATAGTCCTTCCCTATTCACTGCACTAAGCCTGTCCTGCATACCCCACAAAGGGGAATAATGAAAAGATTTGAGTACTTAACATGTTTAAAAACAAGGGAAAAAAAGAAAAACAACCACAAAACAAACCAACATGCAAAAACAACCACCATCAAGCCACTAAAACACTGACCCCCAATCCACCAGTGTACACTAGTAAAAGTAATACTGCTGTCTTGTATTTCATTCCATTTGTACAAATATATCACTGTTTAAGTGTCATTTCAATTTACAAAGGGACAAGAGAAGCGTTTGTCAAAATATTATGAAATTCCTTTGGGTGCGTTAAACCAAGAAAACACTGCAAGATTGATGCTTCATCCAGCAACACAGTACTCAGTGCTTCATAATGACTCCTCAAGACAAATGACAAAAGTAGGCATGAATGTGAGTTTTTATTGTAAAATAGTCTTAAAGTCTCAAGGTATATTTAAAACTGTAGCTTCTCACAGAAGACAAATCAAAGAGGCTCTGGAGTGCCAATGACAAAAGGAAATGTGACAGTTAGCATAACGCATATTTTACTGACAAATGATTTGGAAACTGTCAGAAAGCTGGTGTAAAAAAGATGTGATTCACAACATTACTTTTGTAAATTTAAGATGACTACCGCTCCCAGGGAGATTTGGGATATGTTGCACTAGGAGACAATAGTAAAAGAACTGAATCAACAAAGCAAAGAATTACATCATTGCTGTGCTGTAACAATGTAAATAAAAATAATCACATTTTTAACCTGTTGTATTTTAACCTCATAGAGAAGGCACTAAACAGAAAAAGCAGTATTACATGCAGTTATCAATATTGTACAAGAATATAAAAATCAGAAGTTCTTCAGTTTGTATGGAACCAAAGGAAGTGAGTGGATCCTGTGAATTTGTGAGTTGAGTTTACTCTCTTGGAGTATAGTGGGGGATATAGTGGGGGGGCAGAATGACAAACTTGTACCTGACCTGTTAGAAAACAATGGAACCTGAACAAAGAAATGCTAAACTAATGGGTTAAACATGGCCTTAACACTTTCAGCTTCAATCCTGCAACCTGGGGATCAACAAAAGGTGGCAAGAAGACTTGGATGAACATCCTCTCAGTTTCCTTCTCCACAGGAAATGAGTTATGTCATACTGGTTAGGGTACAGATGACGGCATCTTCAACAACCTAAGCAGCGGAAGTTACAGTTTTAAGTGCAAACTCAAAAATCCTGCATGACTGTATCCAGAAATCTCTCAACATACAAAGAAGATTTGGCTATGTAAACAGGAAATGTACTGCTATGCCTACACTCCTCTTCATAAACTGAAATATTTTAAATTTCCCATTTGACCCTAGACTCCCAAAAGAGTGTGAAGATGCAGCAGCTCTAAGCTCACATAGCAAAAATCCAACCACACTGACTGCATTTGTGAGAAAACTTCAATAAGTCCATTGCCAAGCTCTACATCTATGCCTACAAGAATTTGCTTGGAGACACACTTGTTTGTTTTTACATCAGTTTATCTATTTTCCAATTAAACCAGTCATGGTAGTAGATGACAAAACAATGTAGATACAAGAACTATGAGAATTCTAAGATGTTCGAAGTACTTCAGACTTCAATCTATATTTCAACTGGCTAACATAGCCAAGCTTGTAACCCCCCTTTCCTAACATTAAAGATCTTTCAAAAACGTTAGGTTTGCTATCTTTACATACCTGTAGCACAGCAACTCAAACTGAACATATTTATTTAGTGTCTGTACATATAGAAATAAAGGTAGTATTACCATCCTCAACTGTTTAGTTCTGTTTCAATGTATATTTGTACATGCATGTGTAAACACTAAAATAAGCCATCCAGTCTAGCATTCAAAACTAATATAGGGAAAAGAAAAGAACAGGGGAAAAAATAAAGACCAAAAACAGGGGGAAACAAACAAACAAAACACAACACACCATCAAAATCACACACCGAAAACACCCCCTCAAGATGGCTATTACAGCATAAAACCTCAATTTCAAATCACAATCACGACACCAAAGGAGAGCAGCAGAAAGAACTGAGGCATCACTTGAAAGAATTTTAAAACATAAACATTAAACCATAAAATGGCTTAAGGATGTATTCTTTTCAGATTTCAAAGCTCCACATACATATGTACATTCTGCCTACAAAGGGCCAGAGGGCCTCATTCCACTGTCTTTCTGGTCAAGCAGCCTGTAGCAGGCCCCCACTATAACGTCACCTGTCCCTGCCCTCCCCTTAATCCTGACCCATAAGGTCCCAGTCAACTAATTTTCCATTCCCAGGCAGAGTTCCATGCACTCCAGATGGTTACTGACATAAAGGGCAACAGCCCCTCCTCATTTCCCTGCCTGTCCTTCGTGAACAGCCTGTATCCAAGCCAACACTCCAGTCATAGAAGCCATCCCACCATATCTCCTAGATGACAATAAGATCATAGCAGGTGTGCTCATGCCTCTAACTCCTCCCATTTATACCCCATTCTACGTGCATTTGCACAGAGGCAAGTAAGCTGGGCCTCAGATGAAGACAACTGACTGGCTGAAGTGGCTGGAATTCCTCTGTGCTGCTCTTTCCTGCTGACCTATGATTCCTCTTCATGGTTTAGGCATCTCTTGCTGCCACTGGCATCAAACTGGTGAGAGTGGGATGGACTGAGGTTCTCCTTATAACTTTTAACTTTCTCTTTGGATTAAGCAATTGCAAAAAACCATGTTTTATGGTGTTTGTGGTTTCCACGGAGCTTGAGCATTTTCATATGCTCTTGGTATGTTCAAAGGGCCTTCTCCAACCCTTCACAATTTTTCAGCATTCTCCTGAAAACAAGTAGCAGGACCAGACAACTCCCATAAATGCAACAAATACAGCCAAAATCCATAAAAACTTTCAACTTATATTTGCAGACATCACACATTTCTGGCATCTGTCAGTCTGCGAGCCCATGTTCAGCTTATGAAATGTACTCATCTGCCTCCTCCACCAACCTCCACCCTTCACAGTGTTAACTTGCCTGTAGGCATGACACATTCACTATTTCTGACTTGTTGAAAATGTCCCTGAACAGATTATGCAAGGACAACAAAAAGCGACATTTGCTGCGATTCTAACATTATTAATTTCAACAAAAAAAAAAAAAAAAAATTAAAAAAAAAAAAAAAATTCACATTTTCCAACACAGAAGTCTCACTTTTTTTAAAAAAGAAGCAGCAGCAAGAGAATTCCCTCTAAAAACTAGAGCAAAGCACTGGCATTTGAGGAGAAACTATCCTGACGAACTGAAGTACATTCATTCAGTTGTACTGAATTACATCAACAAACTAATGAAATAAAGGTGATGTACCCTAATATCCAATCTGTACAATATACCCGGTTAGTATTTCCTAGATGGAGATTCATGAATCAAAAAACATCTCTTCAGGCATTCATGATGCTTACAGAACTGCGCTATTTTGTCCTAGGTTTTACCAGCAGGCTTGGATAATACTATGCTGAAACTGGAAGGGGCAAAGATAAAAAAAGAAGGGGGGAAGAGGAGAGAAATACTAGGCATATTACGTTTCAGTAAAAGTACATGCACATTTTTAATCAAAAATTAATATTCCCAAAGATTATTTTAAACCCACATACTCTGTTGTAGCTTAAACCAAGACCGGTTAAACTGGATCTGTTATCAGTGGAAGGCAGAAATTCTTCTCCTCAGGTCTGTTTTGAACTATTGGACCTCTGCCTGGTCTGCTCCATCTAGCTTCTCAAAGCTCAACTCAAATGGAGACTCCAACCCACATGATACTGTGAAACGCTAATCTTCAACTCTTGAAGGCCCTGACTAACAACTACTAATAAGCCTTTTGTGTGAATAACACATCCCACCAGACAAGATTCACAAAAGCATCTCTGGGTACACAGAATAGACTAAAATGTTTATTATAAGCCAACTATAATTTTTATTGAGGAGCAATTCGATTATGTCTATGCTAAAACACTCTATACTTAAGAACAAATATATAATACTTAAGAACAAAGGCACACATTTTTGCACATACATGTTGGTTTTAGCTGTAGTAGTCTCTCAAATGTTTTTACAATTTCTGCTTTTCCCCAGAATAAGGGGATTTCACCTCTCCTACAGTAAAGCTTAAGTCTTACTTATTCCAAAGTTTCCCAGAAGGTAAGATCCCTGCTCTCTAGCTTTCCTGTGTATGTAGGTTAGCTAGTAATTCATAACAGGGACAAGGAAGGGTATTTCAATTTTTCCTTCAAGTATCAGTATACAGCTTGTTTTAATGCTAGTGGCAGTGTTAGACATGACAAGGTTCAAAAAGGGAACTTTTTTTTTTTAAATGGATAACCTCAGGCTCAGAGCAATCTTTTTCAAAGCTGCAAGTTCCTCCTACATGCTTCCTGCAACTTATAAATCATTTTAGCCTTAGAGTGAAAATAACCACCCCTTTACAATGTTAATGGATTTAAAGTAACAGTTTATACAAATCATACGTCCCAAGGAAGCTGAGTACTTGCCTTCTCCCTCCGCTCTTCCTTGTCATTTGTAAACAAAAGGTTAAAGGCAAATAAGGTAGGATGGGAAGGGGTCAAAAGATGCAAGGAATGGACTTCAAGTGAACCGTAAACCTTCTGAACTGTGCAGTTGCACCGTTCCTATGGCCTTGATTGCATCTAGGCAATCTAGGAAGGCTTTTGAACACTAACACACGCTACCATAACACTGTAAATCTGTCTGGTCTTCATTTAAATATGACCTGCACTTCTAAAGAATTGCAGCTTTTAAGAACTGATCCACCCATCTTTACACTAACATTTGGCCACCTCTTGAAATGAATCAAAAATACTAACATTCATCCAGCTACCCCTTCTTCTGCACTTCAGTCAGCAAACAGAGGACTCAGTTGACTCAAAAAGAAAATGTCTTTACCATGAAATCCTACCCTATGTATCACTTGTTATACCAAGAATTTGTACTCTTTTAGCATGACAGTGAGACAGGAGCAAGGGTGAGAACTTGGGGAAGATGAGTGAAGACTATTTTTGTATTTGGTAATTTTCTAGAAGCAACCAGATTCTTCCCTTGGTATTTTTTTGCAGAAAGCAGGACAAGGTCATCATAACAAACTACATCCTTAATAGAAGAGTAAACAGGCCAGCTGAGTGCTCACCTCATCTAAGATTACAAAAGAGTTAAAAGCCTTAGCAACTTTTAAATAACTCATTCCGCTGATCCTTTCTTTTCATAAATTCACTTCTCCCCACTAACAACAACAAAACAATTCTCCAGCAGTCACCAAATTGCCTCGATGGCAGCTGCTCGTTAGAAGAGAAACCAAAGGGTGTCTCTTCCAAAGACAGAAGTACTAGAAGTACTTGGAGAAAAGCTGTGTTGGGTTTACATGGCAAGGTTTTGGTAGCGGGGGAAGAAGGGCTGACTTCACTGCGAGAAGACACCAGGAGCTGCCACATGTCTGACACAGACGGTTTTAGCAAGGTCCAAGTAAGATCTGCCACTATTCAAAGCTGAGCCCATCACTGAAACTGGCGGCACCTCTGTGGTAGCGCATTTAAGAAATGTTAAACTCTGTGCAGCAGCTGGGAGAGAGGAGTGAGAAAATTAGCAGAGCGGTGCAGACACAAAGACCGAAAAAGAAGGAGGGGAGGAGGTGTTCCAGGCACTGGAGCAGAGATGCCCCTGTAAGCCTGTGGAGAAGACCATGGGGAAACAGGTTGTCTACCTGCAGGCTGTGAAGGACTATGCTGGAGCAGATATCCACACAGCAGCTCATGGAGGACCCCACAAGACAGCATGTGGATGTGCCCTGAAGGGGGCTGCAACCTAGAGAGCCCATGCAGGAGCAACCTACAGGCAGGAACTGCAGCCTATGGAGAGGAACACGCACAGGAGCAGGTGTTCTGGCAGGGGCTGCAGCATATGAGGAACCCACACTGGAGCAGTCTGTTCCTTAAGGACTGTACCCTATGGAAATGACCCATGGTGAATCATTTAGTGAAGGACTGTACCCAGTGGGAGGGGCCCCATGCTAGAGCAGTGGAAGAGCATGAAGAGGAAGTAGTAGCAGAAATGAAGTGTTATGGACTGACTATAATCCCCATTTCCCATCCCCCTGCACTGCTCAAAAGGCAGAGGTAGAAGAGTTAAGAGTTAAGCCTAGGAAGAAGGGGTGGGGAAAGGTGGTTTTAGCTGTGTCTTCACTTCTTATTATTCTGCTGTGATACTAATTGGCAATAAATTACATAAATTTCTCCAATCTAGCCTGTTTTGCCCACGATGGTAACTGGGAAGAGATGTCCCTGTCTTTAACTCACGAGCTTTTCATCTCATTTTCTCCCCTGTGGTGCTGAGGAGGGTCAGCGTGAGAGCGGCTGGGTGGGCACCTGACAGCCAGCCAAGGTCAACCCAACACAAGAGAATCCCTCAGAAGTCACCTCTGTGGTTCCCAAACAATAAGACTATTACAGAAGAAAAATGCAACTTGACTCACTGGAAACTTGTACATTAACTTTGGCCACAGTTTGATGTGCCATTAAGCTGCAACTGCCATCAAACAACAGTTTAATGTCCTGTCCCTATTCATTCTCCTATCCACCAGCTTCCACAGTTGCTTCCATTCCCAGGTTCCCCTGTGCTCTGTTCAGGATGAGCATTTCCACAACTGTGTAACATACCAAATCAGGAAACTGGGACAAATGGAAAATTATTCAGGAAATATTTGCAGTTAGTTTAGCTCCCTGATCCAGTAGAGTATACAGCTGAGCAAATAGCAATACTAATCCCACTTACAGGACAGAAAGAGGTGGAAAAAAGAAAAGGGCAGGCTCTTAAGGTTTTCTCTTTCTTTGTTTAGCAGTAGAGCTGGCTTAAAACTACACAGCAAAATGCTGTGTCAGACAGATGCTTTCCAGTACCCTCCTTTGGTCGGAAATTCTAGGAGAACTACTGGACAGCTCAACCACTCTTTACAGAGAGGACAGAGACAAAGGCGCTAGAATAGGAGGTACAAGAATTCAAGATTACTGCACAATTAGTGTGACATCCAGTAGACAACACCTATGACCACAGTTCTCAAATAGAGGGCGAGAAAGGCAAATTCTCATTCCAATTCACCTGATACAACATAAGCCTTGCTTCCTACGTGGGCTTGTTTTGTGAGGGACTGGCCTAGACTGTGGTAAGTTTCATGAATATGTAACTTGACAAAAACCTGTCTGACAAAATGAGTAATCATATGCTCATTCAGTTTAAAAATCAAACAGAAGAATAGAGAAAGAAAGAAACCTGTAACAAGAGTTCCACAGTTCAGAAAAGTAATTAAGGGAACCTGAATTTAGATGTGACTATACAGAGAAACTGCAAAGGTACAACATGTGTTACCCTGAAGTTGCATGTTAGTTGCACGAACAACTGCACAAAACACAACATCGGGGTTGACTGAAATGATACAGAGATGCAAGCAGGGGTCATGAACTGGGGCAGGGGGGTGGGGGGTGGGGAGGAAAAGAAGGGGGCAAGAGAGTGGTGGAGAGAAGATGATGGAGAATGGAATCAGTATTCAACTATACCTGCATATTGATGAATTTTAAGCAGTTAAGGTAACCAGGTTTGATACCAGAAACTAGTGAAACTCCAACAGCACAAGAGCTAAGTCAGCTACTAGTGTGGTGCTGTGGCACTCCTGCAGCTATCACTTTGTGCAGTCAAAGCCAAACGAAAGCAGAATTTAGAGAGCAAGGAAAAACAGCTTTTTAAACTACAAAAGCCAAAAGGAAACACTGAGCTAAGAAGGCCAATGCATGGTAAAGATGACACAGACACAGCATAAGATTAAAGTGTGATCCCAACTAAAATTAATATTGAACCTCAATTTTCAACAATGCTACCAGTGTGAAAACAGCAGGAGAAATTTATATGAATGAATATATTAAAAATGTAAAATTACCTCACTGTAATACAAATAAGAAAAAGAAGGAGCTCCATGAACCCAAGCAGGGGTTAGGACAGATACAATTTAATACTAAAACTGAAACATATGAAAACACAAGACCTGGTATCCAGGATTTTTAAATTGATCAAACCAAGCAGTCTGCTCTCGTAACACAGCAAATATATGCCTGTATTTAAGAAACAAAGACAGCGATCTGAAACAAATGCTCCATTAGGTTGACCTTGAAATCAAGCAATTATTTAGAACACTGTTTGAAGGAAAGCACAATTACAAGCTTAGAAACTGATAGAAAATAGCGTAAAGGGCAACACAGATTTATCAAAGGCAAACTTTATCAGATCAGTGGATCTCTTACACATGGCAAAAAATTATTTATAAAAAATAAACCCAAAAAACCCAAACAAAACAAACACCAAAAAAAAATCCCTAAACATAAAACCACAACAGAGCTAATCAATTAGTCACCAGTAAAGCACATGATACCAAGCTACAGTGGCAGTTTAATTACTGACACAGAACACTGGACTCTCACCTATGAAAAGGAGGTGAAGAGTGAAAAGAAAAAAAGCAGGGGGTAAATATGTTTGAGGTGTCCTCCCCTATAGGAAACCAAAGGAAGAAAACAATGTTTTGTTAAAGGAAAAAAGGCAAAGAATAATTAAAATAAGAGGCTTATTAGTCCTCGTAATTCTACAGGATCAAATCACAGAATCATAGAATACCAGTTTGGGAGGAACCTCAAGGAACTTTCCTGGCAAAAGAAATTGATTCTTCTTATTGTTACCTGGTTTATTTTTCATTATGTTAATTTGACTTAAAGGATCTTTACAAAAGAAAAATACTCCTGTTGCTGATACCTACTTTCATTAACATACTTTCAGTGAACAAGCGTACCTCTGCAAACAGATGCTACAATGTGTGTCTGACATGCAAACCTCTCTTCTTTAAACAAGCTGCAAAATATCAAGTAACATCAATAGCAAAACCAACTATATGACCTAAGTATTGTATTAGCTTTGATTAAGCTAAAACATGATAAGATTTCTGAAGACATACAGAAGTTCCATACTATTTTCCCATTCCTGAATTATGCCAAGCAAAACACCAGTGCAACAACATGTTGTTTAAGCTTTTGCTGTCCTGTGAAATACAAGTTTGCATAATTCAGGACAGGGAAGTGATTTAAATTTTAACTTCCAACTGATCTGAAAAAACTATCCTGTAACATAGCCCTGAGTTCATAACATGCTGTGAAATAACTTATCTTTCTAATAAAAGTATTTTGCACTTCACAGGGTGCCAATGAGATGATAGATTACTGCCCAACAGTACTCTAATCTCATATTAACATGGAGGAAGATCAAGCTATTTTTCTTCAGTTTAATATTTACTTCATTGCTACTGCTTATAACATCCCAAGACTTTTTCACCTTTAATCACACACTTACAGAATCCACAGCAACACACAGTCTCAGAAGACAACCATAAACACCAATTTCCTTTAATGATTGATGTTCTCACAGAATATGATATGCAAAGATAGAACCCACGAATGTTTTTATACTACTTCTGTTCCCCCTACTTTAACTTCTAATCTTCTAAACACTTAAAAGCAAATTCAAAAAGTCTTAGAAAAGAGCTAGTAAGAAACCAGAGAAGCACTTAGGAGAGAGGATGAGAACAGCTTGTTCGGTCTAGCAAAGGATGTGATTATTCCCCAAGCAAATCCAAGTAAACAACAGTACAGAAATGTTGAAGGAAAGGAAAATGAGCATAAACAAGTTTTAATTTCCAGATTGAATTTATTTTTAACAAGTTACTCAACCCTCAGAGTAACAAGGTTCTAGAAAAGCCTTCTAGCTGAAACAGGATAAAAGCTGAAAAGGATAAAGACTTTTTTAAATGGAGTTTGACAAGTAGGGATTACATAATGTAACACTAGCAGGAGATTTGATTTAACACAGGAAATTCATGATACCCAATTCTCCTATATTCCAAATTTATTTCTAATTACCATTTTGAGACTATAGGTAAAATAGGAAGGCAAAGACATAGAACTGCTTTACATATCATTCAGTAGACAGGACTGTATTGTCCTCTGGATTTTTCACAGAGGACGAATACAAAGTTATTTACTATTACAGGAAACTGCAAATTGCTGTAGCACTTCTGCCCACGAAAACCCAAGAGATCTGTACAAGTTCAGTGACCACAGCATCATATTTTCCATTGTAGTAAAGACAATATTCATGAAGCAGCTGGTCTTTTATTAATAGAATTCATTTATCTTATTCATAACAAACAAAGCACATAGTAGTCAACGAGCCAACTGGCCCATTAAGGAACAGATTAAATTTGACCTTTTCAGAAATCAGTTTAAGAGTTTGAAAATCCTAATTTTAAAAATTGTACAACATTTTTAAAGCAGAGACATCATTTCATATGGCATTTGAAACTCAAACCCACCCCACTGGTGACCTGACATAATCCAATTACAAAACTTCTTTAAAGAATACCTGTTTAAATACTAAGGCCCAAGAACACCCATGTTGAGTCATTCAAGGACTTTGTTAACACAGTAGTTGTTATTGACACCATGAGAATTCACTTGCAGGAATTCTTGGTTCAAAATGAAACATCACATGATGGACAGAAAATCCTGCGCTCTGTTACAGCCCACTACATACTACTATTTGTTTTCTCCATATATATTTGCCTAAAGATAATATGATACAGTCTGCAGCTGCTTTAAATGCTAAAGGAAGCAATTAAGCTCCTTCTCTGGCCAAGAACCATCTTATTGTTGATATCTTTGCATGAAAGGCTGAACCCTGTTGAATTGTTTTTAAAAGTTACATCCATAATCCATAGATAACTCAGACATCAGCAGAAACTGAGCACGAGAGAGAGAGCAAATGCCTCTCAGAAGCAACAGAACAGTGAGGAAGCAGATGACTTCAAAACATTACTGCAAGTTACTAGGTTTCAGCTTCCCTTTAGTGGAAAACTTTTTTTCCATTTGGTAAGAGAATCACAGATTTTAGAGACTAAGAAACGTAACATGCTGTAGTGCCCTGCCTCTCACCCGATCCTAACATGAAAGTTAAGTTATGCATTTTTGTATTATATGACTAAAAAGACCCAAAAGCAATCCATTTTCCAAAGGCAATGTGAATTATTTCTGAAATTCTCACTAGTAAGCTATACTTTTATAATTCTATGTTTGCCATCATAGTATCATATAAGGAACATGAAGAATCAGGTTTTTTTCTTAAAATCTGTATTAATAACAGAGAGAATGATTGCTATCAAACTTCGGCGGTTATTATTCAACGAACTCAGTCCTGCTCCAGTCAGAATCTGGAAAAGACATTGTAAAGATGTAAGCTCATGAAAATAATGTGAAGCCAAGATATCTGGGAAAATGCATTTCTCTGGAAAGATACAAGGGGGGCGAGGTACATAAAAAAAAAAAAAAGATTCCTAAGAGAGATAACGTCATAGGTTCTTTTCTACTTTTGGTTTTTTTCTTCAGCCAGCTAACCCGCAGGATTTCCATGCACATAGGCAGGTTCATCACTGTCCTACTATAATTAGGTTTATGAGACGAGAAAGTCATGCTTGAAAACTATATGCCAAAACAGTTTCAAGATTATCTTTTCTGTGTGGGATTTCTATAAAACCCTGGTAAAAAACACCCCCTTGGACCCTCCCCTCACAAAAGATGGTATTTCCATCTTGTGCCTGTTTCTCTGTTTCTCCATGTATTAAGTAGTAAGATAAAATTACTAATGATTGCTACTAAATTAAAATTCCTAAAGATATTTGTTAAGTCTTGTATTACACTACGGCTCTGCATTACTGTTTGCATATTAAAACACTTTAAAAGGTATAGTATTACTTAAAACAGCTGCAAATCCACTGAACTTTGAACCATTTAAACCAAAACTTACATAGTTCCCATCTCTGAATACACAAACTTGTCACTAAAATAGGACTTAGATGGAGAGAGAAGGCCTCAAAAATCAGAGGGGAAGAATGAAGGCTTCTGCACAGCAATAAGCCATGAGATGCATGTTACTTTTTTGGATTGTTTAATACAATATTCATTGACTCTGGCAGAATAGTAGGCCTATTATGCAAACCAAAAGCATTTAAGTAATTCTATAATGAAATTTCCTATATAACGTATATGACAATGTCCTAGACTAGGTTGAGTTTTTACAAGGTAACTACAAAGAAATTACAAAGTACACTACTGGCAAAAAGTACAATAGACTTGATATTTTAATTGAAAACAAGCTGGAATCAATGAGAAGAAAAGATTTCAGTTTCAATGTCCAGCTACAGATGGACCTCACTACATGAAGCATTTAAGCAGATGCACTTTAAATATGCATCTCAAAGAGCTATTAAATTAGGTGCCTGAAAAAATTATCAAATCAACAGTTACCTAATAATCAAGATGGCCAGTTGTAACAGGAGATCATTTTTTCTAAAAAGTTAGGGGGTTTGGTTTTTTTTTTTCCTAATTCCTAAGTTAACAACAAAGGAACCCTCCCCTCCAGGTGCATTAGAGAAAACTATGTGCTGCTACTTAATTGTGGCTACACACAGAGTTAAATCTCTGCCAAAAGATAACTTTATAATGTAATAGGAACACCCATTATATGTATAGGCTAAGCCTTTCAAGAGTTTGTAATGTATTTAGTACCTCAGTTAATTTCAAAACAAAAATGTAGCCTCTCAGTGCAAATACTAACTGCAGGACAAGGCTGCAGTAGGCAAAATGGCCATACAAATGTGATGCTAACACTTGACTAAACTGGACCATATAACCTGCCCTTTTCTGGGGTACTCCCAGAGTCTTATGTATTTAGAAGGAGAAGGAAACAATGCCAACTGTTGCTTCATGGAACACAGTATTACAGCTCTGCACACACTTTGGAAAGCAGCACTCTTCAGAATGAACATAGCAAAACCACGTTAAAATAATATCTGATCTTATCTTGGGACCACTCCAATTAAAATGCCATACTAATGTATACTAAATGTATACTAAATTAAGCATATTTGTTCTACCTTCAACGTATGTGGAATCTCATCAGGTGTTTATAAACACTGCATTTTTACAGTGACTTCTTAGATACTGGATTGTGCACAAATTAGTATTTTGTAACTTCTGTAATAGAGAAGTTTAATTCCACCTGAAAAAAACGTGTGCTGTAGTCAGATATGAGATATGAGATATTATATTTATGTAACTTTAAAAGATTACAGTATTTTCTAACTGCATTAAATCAGCTTTTCTGCCTCTTCTCTAAACATGGTCAGGAAGGACATGTTCTAAAACTCATTTCCACTGAGGCTCTGCAGCACAGCCCGGATTTTTCACCCACAACAGAACTGATCCTCCAAAGTGATATGTAAATGAAAAATCCTAGATCACCTAAAGAGGTAAAACATGGTAAATAATGCCTGTTGCTCTTCAGGGCTTGTAGATTACTAAATATTCAAAGATCAAAACATAAGAGTTCATCACTGTAATCAACTACTTACTCCACTGTTTGATTAGATTTTTCATTGACAATTTAAAAGAATTAAAGAAAAAAAATAAGGCCTTGCACAAGTATTTTACACTCCACTGATTCTAAAGCTGAGTAGGAGTAGCTAGTGTGCTTTAACAAGTCAAAAGTTCTCGAAGAAATACACAATAGTGCTATTTGCCATAACCAGTACACTGTCCTTGCAGCATCTGCACCAATCTGGACAGCATACGTCCAGGATTTCTATTTTTTGAGAAAAATCCAGACATTTTCCCAGTTGTCCTAACACAGGAACTAAGGCAGTATTTATGTGTAAGGCATGGTCAAGAAACTAAGGGATGTGAAGTAAACGAAAGGAGAAATACTTCTTACTACACCAGACCAGACTTTATTTTCCTAAAGCTAAAATACAGTATAGCACACGGCATTTTAATACAATAAGCATTGTGTCAAACATTTGACTAAAAAGTTTTAAAAAACAGGAAAACTTGCAAGTTAAATAGTCATTACTTGAGATAGAAATAGTGCTGCTCCTTGAAGAGGGAGAGAATTGTTAAATGTGTAGATACAGGGTCTAAATCTAGCAAGAACTCACAAGTATGCTTCACAAAAATAATGGGATCACTCTAGAATCAATTTCTAAATGACTTCTCAAGAACGACACTCCTTCTACAGCAGCCTTTGACAACTTACGAAGAAAGCTGGTTTCGTTCATATTTGATCAGGAACAAAAACCAGTCAATTTCCAGCACCAGTCCAGGCCAATAAAGCACCCATGTGGTATCCTAAACCTGTCATTACCATTTGTGCACACCATCTTTTAGCACCAGTTTGTAATAGTAAGGTTTTATTAACTTTCATTTTTACTACTTAAAACAAGCTCAAACTTCCTGTTCTATGGAGAAAGCTTTCTAGCAAAGAGAAAGACATAAAGTACAACTAAAAAGCAAACTGTTTTGCTTTGGAAAGAAAAATGTACCACTGAGGTTTCAGCCATATACCCACACACACGTTTTCTATGTATTCTACCATCTCGTATTCTGTGGGCATGAATATGGGAATTTATTGAATTTAATACAAATACACACAGATGCTAGATTTGTATCCAGCTACTCACTAACCCTGAGATGCATCCAGAAAGACATGCACTTACATCAAAAAGGTCTCAAGAAGACAGAAGCTGCTTTACATAAATACGATGCTGTAAATAAACTATCTACAGTTGATGCCTGAACAAGCACAATTAACATTAAATTCTACTGCTGGACAAACAAGATGTTCACGATTTGACCTCCCATCCCAGGTAAAGAGACAAACTTTGGGTTTAGACTCTCAGTTAGCCTCAGTTCGGTTTCTTATGAGCTAAAGAGCTCATAGCAACACCTGTTCCCGGTCCACGTAAAGAGCAATGCTTGGTACCCTTCACCCTACAAAAAGCAGCATACCCTGTCAATGTGGCTGATATTCTAAAGGATTAGAGTGATTCCTTTCCTTGAACAGTTCATGTTGCAGCACAAGAAGCTGTAAGTTACTTCTCTGCTCTACCTGAAGGAAAGTTCTGCCTGGCCAATATGCAAGAGAGCTCCAAAGTGACTTAAAGACAAGCAGTAGGTGGCAAGGAGTTATAGAAGAGGAGGGCAAGCCGAGACTAGTAATGTTCATGGCAATTCCTAGTTTTCACTTTATGCTCTTCAAAGCGTGAGGGCCGTTTTCACACCCCGGGAAGCTGTCAGTGCTCAACTCACAGAGCTGTTCACCCTTACCTCTTCTTTCAGAATCTTTAAAAATACATACAAGTTACTTTACTACATAAAGACGGAGGGGGCGGGATGTGGCGTGCGAGGGATGACTGAGATATAAGCTTTCCTCATGTAAATTCACTTCAGTGTCTTGCTTTGCCCATCTATTACGGTCCCCTCCATTATCTGAAGATACCCAATTAGCAGCCAACGTCCCAGAACGAGTCCCCACGGCCACTTCCAGCCCCCACCGCCGAAGCTAGGCTCTTCCCCGCATCCCCTCGCCCGGCCCGCTCCCCGCTGTCCCCGCCGGGGCGGGCGCGGCCGGTCCCGCGGGCCGGGGCAGGGTCCCGCGCCGCCCCCGCTCCCCCGGGAAACCCACCCAGCCCCGCCGCAAGCCAGGCGAGCCGAGGCAAAGCGCCGGGGGAAGCTTGCGAGGCGCTTCGCAGCGGCGGCCGGCAGGGGAGCCCGCCCGCTCCCGGCGCCCATTCAAACAAAAGAAGCCCCTTCTCCTACCCGCCGCACCCGGCGCCCCCGCGCCCCAGCCCCGGCGCCCGACTCACTTCGCAGGGCTCCGATGAGGAGGCTGCCGTCCTTTATCAGCTCCTTGATGAACTTGTTCGTCCTCTCCAGCTCGATCTCGTGACACTTCAGGCGCTCTCTGAAATCCGGGCTGTCCAAGTAGGAGTCGCTGAACTCCAGCGTGGGCAGCCCCATGGCAGCGGCCGCAGCCCCCCGGCCGGCGGCGAAGGGGCGGGCGGCTGAGGAAGGGCCGCGCCGAAGGACGGCGCCGGGGACACAGGGGAAAGCGGGGGAGAACAGAGACGAGGCGCGGCTGCCGCTCCTCACTCCGCCTCCCAGAAGAGGCTCCGGACCCGCTGCACCAGCCCCTCAGCGCCCGAGGCAGACTGCCCGCGGCTGCGGCGCGCTCCGGTCGCTGTCACCCAGCTACATACTGTCCGCGGGGCTCCGCGGGCTCCCAGCGCCTTCGCCGCTTCCGGCAGCGCTCCCTCTTCCTCTGTCTCCAGCCCTAACTTCAGTGTGAACCTCCCCCGGCCCGGCCGAGCAAGCACTCCTCCCAGCCCGGCATGCTCACACGCCGGGGCCGCGTCCCCGGCAGTGCCCGCCCCTCGCTCGCCACCGCCCCCATCCGCGCTCTGCCGTCCAGCGGCTGCGCGGGCGGCTCCGCTGCGGCCTCGCTGCTGCTCGGGGTGAGGCGGGCCTGTGGTTCCCTGCCGGGGCCAGTGTTTGTCACCTCGTTTGGCTGGGGCTTTAGGAGACCCAGAGGAAAGCAGGGAAGGAGGATCCACCTAAGGGGTGTCGTAGACGGCGTGCTTGGAGCTGGTTTATGCCTGAGGGCGATGTGGAGGAGAGCAGCCCACCTTTGCCGGGTGTCTCCTGCCACAGCTGGAGGAGCAGCGGGTGCGGGGGGCTGGGGCAGCCAGCCTGAGTGTGCCTGCGCTGCCAGGGCATCCTCCGGGACACCGCGGCATGGCCCTGGTCACCCTGCCCCGGGTGCGAGTACCAGCCTGTGGCAGGGCAGGGCTCCAGTGGAGCGGGATAGCCAGAGCAGAGAGTACTAAAGTATAAAGGGTGAGGAGAGAGGGAGGTGGAGGCCAAGGAAATACAAAATACAGGAACATCAGTGTTCTGCCGTGGCACCTCATTGCTATGAGGGCATACAGCTGGGCTAAATCCATCCTAATGAGGAGCCTCAGGAAACGGCAAGCCCGGTTACTACAGCAAAGTTGTGTGTTTCCAAGTACGTGAGTGGGCTTGCCTCAGTAAACAGAAGCACTTGGGATGATGACTGTTTATCTGGTGTGTTTCTTTCCAGACACAGAGTGTCAGTATGCAAGTATGTGTACAAATGTACTACTGGGTTTGAGGAAAGCTGTCTGTAAACACACCTTCAAGTCAGCAATAACTGCACTGGAAGCAACCATCAAGACTGGCCATAAAAATAATTGTGCTTCAGGATTGCCCACCTCTTGCCAAAAATCGCTTTCAAGAAGGTGTTCATGCTTCTCTGTTCACTGTGCACATGCTCCTGCCAAATCATTCATGGCCTCCATATTCACACAGTTTAATGTGAAAGTGGGGAAAGGTTCTGTGTGTGCTGTGTGTTCCTTGACTCTATTTGTGCTCTTCACAATTCTTAAGCCATGCATAAAAACTTGCTTTGTTGTATTCGTAATAGATTTTTGTGAGTGTCAGAAATGCAGAGAAGAGGCTGCATTTCTAACCATATGACCTGCAGAATTTGTTGAAGTGAAAAAATAGTAATTCTCTGGTTTTACAAGGCTGACACTTTCTGCCCACAGGACAATCTCAGAGCTAGCTGTCAATGTTGATATTAATAGATCCATTGAAGACTTTTAATTTAAAAAACTCTGCTTATCAACATGTTGCCTGAGACGAGTTATTTTTCCAATAATAGGAAGAATAAGACTGGAAAGGACTGTTGCATTAACAAGTTTATTTCCTTGCTTTTTCGGGCAGTAGCATGTAATCTCACTCATAAGCTAATAAACCTCATTTAAAATCCAGTTGAACTACTGAAGGATGTTCCTAATAGAATTTTTATGATTATTAAAAGCATAATTTTCAGCCTACATATATTCACAGCATTATTTTAGGCACACTTGTTCTTCCTTCAGCGTAATCTGTGGCTGCAAATATTCTTTGTCTTCTACCATGTTTATTCTTTGATGTAGTTCTAGAGTGCAATAATGACATCTCTGGGCCTTCCGTATGACAGCTAAATAAATGAAAGCTTTTTGTCATGAAATAAAACATTAATTTCCTTCCTCATTCTCATAGTTCTTGTCTAGATCTCTCCGACTTTGATTTTATCTTTCTTGATTGTGGTTTACTGAAATTACATGCAAGACCTTATTCAGCCACGCTAACAACTGCCCTATTGCACTTAACATCTTTGTGAAGGTTGTATTTGTCTGTTTCATGGCAAAATTATTTCTATGGCTTCGCTAAGCCACTCAGATCTTTCTTTGCCTTTGTTTTCAACCAGCAGATTCCAAAGTTAGAGCAGAAATATTCATTGGTCCCAAAACCATGTACTTAGCATTTTAGTTCAGAATGATTATTCTGGTAATAATCAGGATGACTCATTTCATACTCTATAGTTGTCATCTTCAGAAGTTCCATAACCACATCACTGCTTTTGGTACTGGGATCATGAATGGAAATATTAATGAAACCAACACTAGTAGTATACTCGGGAACATTTGCTAAGAGCTTACCTCCAGCCTGACATTCTCCCTCCAAGTAGTATATCATTATGCATTAACTGGTTCTGTATGTTTTTCAGAATAATCCAGATCTTTTTTAGCTGAACTGAGAATTGCCCAGCATACAGTATATCAAATATGTAAAAATCTGACTAGTTCGCATGCACTGCCAATCCCTTCTCTCAGAAAAAGCTTTTATTTTTGAGGAAATAGATTTGTTAACAATTATCTTTGTTTCATAAAGCGATATGGGAGCAGATATACACCCAACCCTGCATTATCTTCCACTGTTGGAGAAAAGGTTTAGAGTTAACCTGTGAGCTTATGAACATTTATGGATGCATCTGGAGGAGGGTCTGGTAAATAAATGATTTGGCACACCCACAGAGAGGTTAACTAACAACAATCTTGATGAAAAGATGAGTCTTAGTATGTGTTTTGTGTTTCTTGAAAACTCACAGTATGCTGGAAGAGGGTGAACTATACTGAATGGCGACTCATTTAGACAGCTTGGTAGGTAGAAGGCTCTAGTAAAAGAGTTAGGCTGATGTTGCCACTGTCTGTGAAGAGATGAATGAAAAATGAGATACTTTTTTTTTTCTGAACCCTGGGGAGCTCTGTCCTGTTTCATCCATCTCTATGTTTATCGTTCTAAACTTATCCTAAAATCTTACATGTTAATGAGGTCAGATCAATTATTGTAGATTTCTCCTTCATTTTAAATGTAAACACTGAACTATAATTCCCAATCAGTGGCCGTACTCTGACTCTGGAGGGTGCCTGGGGCATATTCTTATCACAGTCCTACTAGCTAGATTGCCTGGGAAGAGGAAAAGAGAGGTGTGTAATGGTCCTGCTTACCTGCAGTGCATGTCCCCTACTATTACAGTGAAAAAATGGCTACACATGCAGTTCTTCAACGTTAGGCTCTACCTCACTCTGTTAGATGCTGTTAATTTAGCAGCTAACGGAGACAAGGATCCTGAGTGTCTCTTACCCAGAGGGGAATATTTTACAGTGAGACTCTGCCAACTTCCTTGTCATTTCTTCTGCCTCAATGTATGCAATTATGGGAAAATTACTTCTAGAGCTGTGTGGCATTGCTCTGTCTTCTGAAAACTGCTTCTTTCCCTTGAGAGAGTGTGGGATTATAGGCAAAAAAAAATGCAAGGACACTGATGCTTGCATCCACTTGAACTGCTCAAGGGTACAAGATTAGCTCTGTACCTATATTGCACAGAATATGTTAAGGGCATAGAAAACCCCACTCAACCAATTATTTGTAGAGTATTTTAATTTGTTTTAGCTTCCCCAAAGATCTTGTTTTATCTCAGTTTCCCACAGGTTTCTTGCTGGGAATATTCAAGATTCCCAGTAGCTTGCTAGGATAAATGCTATTAAAAGTTTTCACATTCTCCTTGTTAAATTAAGATTCTAGATGCTAAGTTTAAATTGGCTAGCAGTGATAAATTAAATAATAATAATAAAAAACAAATTAAATAGAAATGAACTTACTTATCCAGGAAGTAAGTCTAACTTTCATAATTCCTTGCATGTATAAACTGAAAGCGATACTACTCTCTGTTTGAATACAATCTCCATTTTGTAAACTGATTGTTAGATGATGTAGCTGCCAATGGGCTCTATTTGTTTTGTTGTTTGGGGTTTTTTTACAGCAAGTTAATGTTGTCAGAGGAGGAAAGCAGCTAGCCAAAATCATAGTTTAGAAGCCAAACCATGTAATTTAGTATGTAATTTAGTATGTATGGATCATGTTATCCTGAGATATTGGTCTCTGTGCACAAAGGTCTACTCTGCATGTGCATTCCTATCAGTGTTTCAGATTGTAATCAATAATTACAGATCAATAATATTTTTGAAAAATCTGTTAGTCTTTTTAATGTGTGAGCAAGATCCAAGTGGTTTGGAGAAGCTTCAAACAGCAAAGTTCAAAGCTGAAATTAAAAATCATGTTTAGTAACTCTTACGCTGTGTTTGCTACAGCCTCCTGGATACTCCTTTATTGAATCTGAATATTCCCTAACTGGTTGTGGCTCTACCTTCTGGTAAGCTCAAAAATTTACCTGAGGAAATAGGTGCCTAAAACCACATGAGTTACACTTGGACAAGCAGCTCCCAAATCCCAGATGGTTACAGTACAAGTAACTGAGCAGACGAAGGCTACTCAGTGTTCTACAGGAAGCAGTAGATGTGGCAGCTTAAAAATCACAGCAAGATAATGAGGGCTGATGGTTTCATTTATGTATCTTAGTAGCTAAAATATTTGCCTACAGAGTGGGACAGCTAGATGTTAGGTATCTGCAGTCCTAGTTCACATTGTCCACCTCTAGAAGGGTGAAACTTCAGGCAGCGCCTTGTCTCACATTCCTTCTTGACAGCATTAGGGAGTTCCACTCAGCCTGAGAAGTCTTAGGATCAATCTCCATGACTCTATACTACAAAGGAGTATTCGCATGGTTTAGTTTTCATTCTAGAAACAAATCATCTGAGAAGTAGTTGTAACATCTTAACTGAAATTTGATTCACGTCTTCTTTGCTCAGATTCTGTTGTAGCCTCTTGGCTGTATTATCCTGTAAGTAACTTAGATACTTTATTTACTGTAGTTTATTGGACATAAGTAAGTAAACAATGGGACTTTCAAAATCATCATCAAGGTGAAAAGCAAGAAACTCAGTTTTAACATTGGTATCCAAAATTATTCTTTCACATCCAGAATCCATAAGTGGATGCCGTCCCTACGAGCCTTGTCACTTGTGTCACTTCGAAAATGAAAGAAGAAACAGGCTATAGGCAGATATAAGCAAAATTTAATCCTGCCCTTAGTCAGCCAGCTGCAAGTTTGCACCAGATACAAACTGGGGGATTACATGGTGCTAGATAAGCTAAAAGTTAGGGTATATTCAGCTCAGCCCTGTGCTAGCACCCTTACATGATGTTTGGGTCAAAGTGGCTATCTCTAGTTCCTGCAGACTGTATAGACATTGAGAGACAGGAATAATGGAAGATACTTGAAGGAAGGTCATTCACTTTGGAAGGTCATGGTAGAAGGGATGCCATGGGAAGCTTAGCAAGAAAGTGGACATCTCTGCTGTCTTCTTTATCGTGTTTCCCTCCACTGTATGGAAACTAGATAGATAGCAATTGCAGCCATACTGTGTGGTAAGAGATGTCAGGAGGTGGCAACTGGTAAAGGGCCACACACAAAGTCTTTGCAGTGCTTCTTGGTTTTCAAGAGCAGAACCAGATCTACAAATACAGGGCAGTGAGATGGCATAATTTTCTACAGCTAGTAGTTTCATGGTATGATTGGCAGGTGCATAAGATCTTTAAAGGAAAGAATGTTATTAATTACTAACTAGTTTTCATACCTCGCTATTTGCAAATTTGAAGTAGAAATTGTAACCTCACTGTTTAACTCAGTGGGAAAAGAGACTAGTTTATTCTTGCTATGTCTGTCAGTAAGATAAGACAAAAGTCAGTAGGGCCAAGAGCTCCTGGATGTATCACATTAGTTGCTGTTCACTGCAAGATTTAGGTTCCCAGCATTCAGTACTCTGTAGCATGTAATCTGCATTTAGATTGGCTCAGCAGATAACTGAGAAAAAAGATCTGGAAGTCTTTTATGATACAGTATCATCTGTTTTTTTCTGGGAGCATTGGAATCTGCTAGGTCTGCCCTAGCAGGGTAAGTGTGAGAAATAAGCTGACTCCAGTAACTACTCTGGATAGTGGGCTCTTGTAGCAAGCAGGGTAGACCCATCACTAATACTTCCCTGTGCGGACACAACGCAGCTGAAATGCCTATCCAAAGGGCAAGTCTTACAAGCCTTTTGGCAGTCATAAAGCAGAGAAAGCATTTTGCCAAGTAAAAGGCTGGATTCAGTTCCAAAAGATAAATCTTGACTTGGCCAAGTTAAACACTGTGATAGAGATGTTGGATGGCACATGAACTGCTGGTTTACCAAAAGTGAGCTCTCCCCTGAAAGCTAACTTTAATTACAAAAGAGTTTACTTAGAAAGTAGTGCAATTCAAGATTGAGAAAATACCTAACAAATGCTATTTTGGAGTAATTTTTAAAGTATTTTTTTTTATTCATCTAAATATGTGTTTATGGAGGTAGATAAATCAGAAACTAAATCAATAATTTGTTCAGCTGAATGCCTTTCTAACTCTGTTACCTAAAGCTCTGCTCTTGTGTGTGTGAGGAAGTGTCTAGGTCTTGATAGGACTAAGTGGTTTTGAGTTTATGAGTTCTGTTTCAATCCAGGAAAAAAGTATTCCTTATGGCACATACAGGCAGAATAATTTCTGTGCCTGGTGTTTAAAGCTTACAAGGACATGTTCTAGTCCTATTCTTATGTAAAAACCAGTCAAACAATTTCTATGAAAGCCATCGACTAGCAGCCCTAGGGTGAAAGACACAGGCTATGAGTGTGGGTGTCTAGGGTTGGATTTAGAATAAAATACATGCAGTGAAATATTTTTTCTTCTTACAGGGAAACTGAGGTGGATTAATGGGCCAGAAGCAAGTTACTTCCATAAACTTGTCTACAGTTGGAAGTTTACTAAAATACCTGTTGTAGAATAGCAGTGTACCCTTGAGGATTTATAGCAAAATGATCACACTAAAATAAGTTAGGGATACCTATTTCAGTAAATCTTAAAATGCATAAAAGATATATAGTGCAACATTAAACTCCCCAAGAATATTTTAGCTAAATGTATTCTTATTCTTTCTTTATATGGGAACTCTGTTTTTAGCATTTTTTTCCATTTACTGTATAATTGATAACTGCTATGACATGGGTTTTTCCCTTCCTCCTCTGAAATATATGGAAATTTATAATTTCCACATATCATTTCCAAGATACTGAAGTGTTTACTGCCAAAAGTGGGAAAGTGCTTCTTGTTTTAGTATAAAACCAAATCAAATAGTAAGTGAAGTCTGTTTTTCATGGCTCCATCTATGAATGCACAATAGATCTTCATGTGAACAAGGGAAATGTGCACTTTCTTTGAACTCTGTCCTTTTCTCATCAGTGTTTCATTTTTTTGTTTAATTCATAATGTTTTCATTACATTAAGGGAACAACGGGTAGCCCTCCTGTAGATAGTGGAATAGCGATGTTTCCTTGTACTATAATCTACGGGGTAACTTGTTTTGTTTGAGTTTAAATCCTGTGGGTTTTACATTTCTTAAAAAAAAAACCCCACACACATATTTTTTGTTGTAGCTGCTTTTTCTTACTAGCAGTTTAATAGAGTGTATAACCAGAACTGTATTGATAGCCATGTCAAGTATATTACAAATTTATTCAAAAATAAACACATCTAAAAACTATTAAATTAGGCTATTATAGCTAACCTGGGGAATTCTTCATGTAACGGGTAAAGACTCAGAATGGAAAATAGTGTGGTAGCATTGAAATTAAGTTTTCTATGATGTAAAAGAATCCAGATTTTATTTTTCATATCAGTAACTTAAAATTAAGCATTACTCAATGATAAACCCATATTTGGGAGAAGAGAGAGAGAAGATACTTGTTTAAATGTCCTCAGCTTGTTGTGCATGTGGCCCACAAAACCATATGATGTTGCTCAGAGCCACGGGAAATTGTGATTGAAGTTGCGGCTGATCTATTTTTCTATTCAATGTAGAATCGCTCACATGTGGGCCTTGTCTTGCATTGTAATTATTAAATTATACTGGCTGAAGACAACTACTTTAGAGAGCAGATGCTCCTAGTCTGGAATTCTAAAATTAAATTAGACATTGATAAAGGTTATGTATTTTGTTGCTCGCTTCTCCTAGTATTGGAAAAGAATAATTCTGTAATATTTTTATTGTAATGACTCTCCTCCCTCCTCTTTCCCATGTTTTTAATACATAAAAATATAGAAATTTAAGGCTAGAGAGGATCAAGGGGAACATACAGTCTAAATTTCTTCTCCAAGGCTCAATCAACTGTACCTAAACCATACTTGAGAAAGAACTCAACTGCCTATTAATGTTCTCAATAAGGATATTTTCTTTGTTTCATCAGATAGTATCTTCTGGAGTTTCACCACCCTGCCGAAAAGCTTCTCCAACCTTAATCTTTGCTGTCAATAGTATTTCTTCTTTTTCTTCTCCCTTGGACATGAAGAACATTTATTATGGTCCTTCTTCCAGGCATTTTTACCATGTCTCCTCCATCTTCCCTTATAAGCCAAACAAAGTCACTGCCTTTTGTTCTTTTCTTTTTTGCCCCCCAAAACTCATCCTTTTTTAAAAAACTCTTGCTCTTTTTTTCAAAGTCAGAATTATTTCTAGATTTTTCCTACACATGCCATTCCTAAACTGGACACAATTTCCTATGAGAACTCACCAAAGCTGAATTTATAGTATTGCTTATCATTCTCATTATTGGATCCTAGAAGGAGATAGCTCTTTTGAAGAACATCACTGTATAAACCACTCTAACCCTAACCTGTTTCTGTCTCCACCATCTAGCTAAATATTTCTTAGTTTCTATTTTATTTTCTCACAATTGCATGTTATTTTGTTCATTCATTTGGTCCAAACCCAGTAAGATGAAGCAAGTTATCTTACTGATGTGTCAGAAGAATTTTAAATGCTGATCCTTTCACTAACAGTATTTTCTATTTCATTAGGACTGGTTTCAATGAATGAAAATTGGAATTTGGAAAGATCTCTTTGGGAGTTGTGCAATGTTCTCCCCGCATGACAGGGAGCTACTGAAAACTACTTGTTTGAAAGTGAATTTTTCTAACTGCTTGTGTACCCTTCAGATGCTAAGACTCATTAGCCTTGTGCTTTAGGATGCCAGTGTAGGCCAACATTGAAAAACTATGCTAATGTCAAAGTTTATTGCACCTTATTATTTACCAGGCCATTTAAGCTGTCGGAAGAGGAAACTAAACAGGCTGAATATCTTCTGTGCTTGACAAATGCATGCCAGTGGTTTAGTATTCCATCTTCTACATATTTAAACATTCTCAGCACCTTTTGTTTCTCAACAGCGTCCTTACTATTCCCTTTGTCTTCCTGTCTCTTCTTCTAAAACATGTTCATATAAGTCTTTATGCCACATATTGGTATGTCCTTGGTCTCTTATGTTCATCTGGTTTTCAGTTTTTGTATGATTCATTCTTCACTGTTTAAAGTTATTGAAGAGCTCTCAATGCAGCCATAATTGTCTCTGCTACTTCCACTATCTATCTTTTGCAGTGGAATAGTTTGGTTTACAAAACAATATTTCAGTAACCCCACTTGTACTCCTTTCTTCTTCACATTCTTTCAGAAAATGACTGTACCTACTGTTTGCTGAAATCTGCTTTTCTGAAGACTCTTACCCTATTCGACTGCTTTTGCAATCTTTGTTTCATTAGAATAACAACATTTGTGCTTTAATGATCACCTCCTGAAGATAATTCTTTGTTGTTTTCAGGAGTCAACAACCATATCTAAAAGAAATACTGCTATAAAGGCAGAGACAACTTTCTAAAATAAAACGTGTTCTTTATATGTTCAAAGGATGTAACAGCTTTGTCATCCAGTTTACAAACATAATCTATGTTTTTAGTACACTTTAAGCAAAAATAAAATTATTTCTGTTAAATTTGTAGATGAAATAAGGTGCAAGGTTCTGCAGGTGTGTTGAGAACCGGTCTGTGGTTCCAACGAAGAGGCGTCCTGGGGTAAAAAAGGGCCTGAAAAGGTTATTTATTCAATAAATATAAGTGCAATATTGTAGACTTGTCCAAAAACAGTATAAGGAGCAACTGTTCAAATAGAAGTTTTACATAAATCTTGAGGTTATAGCTGATTCATAAGCTGAACTTGAATTAGCAATGTTACATCCTTGCAAAAAAGCACATTTTGTAGCAGCTCCATTATAAAATAAGCTCTGGGCTGGACTACATTGTCCTCTTCTCAGATGCGGTGTTTTAAGAAGGATGTGGTCTAAGTGGAGAAGGATAAGCAGGAGGCAGTGATACTGATCAGAGATCTAGGAAGTGAGAGGAAATGTTGAAAGAAGGTGTTGAAAGAAGGTGTTAAAAGAAGGTGTGAAAGAAAGAATGTTGAAAGAAGATGGCATGTGTTGTATACAGAGAATACTGAGAGGTGATACAAGACTAGTTCAAAGAGGAGGGAGTATCTGTTTTACATGTTCAGTTTAGACAGACAAAAGGTAATTGGCTTAAATTGCGGTGTGAGAGATTCAGGTTAGACTAGGAAAAATGGCTAGTGATAAGGATACTTAAATGTTGGAATAGTCTTATTTATTCTTAAAAGCTATAAATAATAGAACACTTGCGTTTGTTCGTGGAAAATTTTCTAGTCCATCCTTGTCCCTAAGTGATACCAATTGTGTGTAAAGTAGAAAATCTGTCAAGGTTCTACTTATCTCCTGTTTTTCAGGCTAGATCTCTAGATCACATCTTTCTCTGAATTGTCCCATTTTCTCTCCCACTGATAGCTCCTAGTCATGGGAGAATTTATCATACTTGATAATGTAATTGAAATCCTAACATTTGTGTTGCAAGGCTGTGAGGTCAGGCCATCCACATTTTTATCTATCTTTTCAAAGGGTAAGCTTTATTAGGCCTTATTGAAAGCCTACTGAAATCAGGGGAAGTTACAGCTATTTTCAGCGGGCCGTGAATCTAATAATTTTAGCTTTGTTAAACATCTGTTACTTCTGTCTTCTTATTCTAACCCTAGATACTCATTGGGTAATACCTGCATCTCTTTCATCCGAGTATGTAAGTTGCTGTAGATGAAGAATTTTCTGTGGCTTGAAACTCTGTAAGGGTGGTTAGTTGCTGTGGCAGAGAGAGGTTTCCACTGATTCTCAAAGTGAACGTTTAACCTTATGTATCTAGAAAAAATGATTATGTTTCCTCTTCTTACACCCTTGCCACTTCAAAGAGAGGTCTCAGTGTGCTTGAAAAAAATTCTGTTCAGTCTTTCTCAGTTTTTGCATCTCAATCTGATGCAAAGGAGAAGGAACCCTGATTTGGAAGAAGAAACCCTGCTGAGCTTTGAGTTGTATTCGCAGTTCATGAGAAGACTGGTAGGATTTCATGCAGCTAGGGAGTTTCACAATAGCAAATTATATCTGTCTTTTCAAGAAAACATTTGGAAGCGTTACCATTATCTATGTATTTAAAAAGTTGGGAAATTACAAAGCTACAATCATGTATGTAACTGAACTCTTCCTTACTGTGCATGTATCTAGCAGAAAAGTTTTTCAATAGTTTTAATAATTTAGGTTTTTATTCTGCACTACACTTGCAAGCTTGTAGTGTAATTACCAGTGTGTCTTTGACTTACGCAACACAAATATTTTTAATGGCTCTTTTATCCTAGGCTCATGTCTGGAAATCTCTTAGAAGCTACAGTGTAATAAGTTCAGGTGTCTTTTATGAGGATTGTGCAGCTTTAAAGGCTCTATTTTGAAAGCCAGACTGCTGTGCTTTGATAGTATCTGTCATGCAGGATATTAGAAAAAAGCAGACTGACTGTAGTAGGTAGTCAGCCTACACAGACACAGCTTTACTTTATCAGTGCTATGAGAAAGTAAGGTACCATACCGAAAGAGAGCTGAGGCAAGTGACTTAAATGACTTGTTCGAGGTCTTCTTGGAAGCCTGTGACACAGCACGGAGCTAACTCAAGTCTCTTGAATTCAGTTCTAGAGCTATACCTTCACAATCAGGATTTTCACTTGTTCTGATGGGCAGTTCAGTAAAGTTAGTGATTGTGTGAACATGATTCTGTGTTAAGAGGTTAGTACTAGGGATAAATTGTACAGTTCTTACTCATCTGCTTAAATAAACTGATATAATTCCTTGTTAATGGAGAACAGGTTCTATTTCATGAAAAACATGGTTGCATAAAGCAAATGAAAAGAACCATAAGCATGCAGTATTGTGATAACAGAAACATGGAAAACCAGTTTGAGGCCTGAGTGAAACAGAAATGTCCAGGATGAAACAACATCCTCCAGGCAGTAGGAGAATCTTCCAGCCATATAATTTAGGTCTTCTCAAAAGAAAGGGTAGCCTTATAGCTTCAGATTGCTTAGGCAGAGAGGCAGGGCAGAGTCTAAGCAGAACCAGAGGTGGACATATGCCAGATGAAGAGTATTTCTTATTCAAAAATCAAGTGGAAGTGTGCCAATCTGCAGTGCTTCTGCTAACAGGCTGTCTTCCTCACTTAGTCCAAAGAGAAGGCCTGTCTCTGGGTTCTAACGTGAGATGCCCTAGACTTGGTCTCTGGTGCTATGTGATGTGGAACAGAAAATGTCAGTTGGCAACTTTGTAGGCAGAAGTAGGTCACATCATCTACCTATTTATCAAGAAAGTCATTAAAGGTAAGTTAATTCATGCTGGGAAATTTTTCCTCCCCTCCCACAAACAGCTGTTTTCATTATACTTAAACATCTTCGCCTGAGGTATGATCTCTATAATGTTAGGATTCACTCTCTGGATTGGATGCCTTAAGTGCGGGGGAGCAGACTGCTGAGTCAGCAGAATCTTCACACATCTGTGGGTCTCTTGTTTTCTAGCTATTACCTTTCTCATCCCACTTCATATATCACTGCGCTCTCTACTATTAATTTTGTTTCACAACTGGATCTTCAGCTTTGGTGGATATTGTTTTTCCATGTGGATCTGTGCCTTAACAGTAATTTAATTCACATCTAGAATAATTGAAATGATGGCATCTGCTTTTACTTTGGAGTAGGTCTTCAACTCTCCTTAAGCAAACTAAGCAGGCTTAAACTTCATATCTGTTTATATTGCTTGCCTATAATCTCTTTATTCTCACTTCTCCAATTTAACATTAGCTATGAACTATTTCAGTCAAGGATTGTCTCCTTGTTGCGAATGCGCATGCGATGCTTATTACAAGGGAATGGTTGTGAGTGCTACAACAATACAAGCAAACAACAAGCCTGGATCTAACTCATCTGCTTCATCGTACATTTACAAAACCACTCATTCTTCTGGAATTGGTTTAATCAAGGTAGTGTTCGTCCCATGAAGGATAAATGTTGTGCTGATTCAAACTGCAACTAGCCTTTAAAATTAAGAGATGACTACTTGTGTTCTGATTAGTATTTTATATAAAAATTCTGAAGACTAAGTGGATGCAAATGTGCCCATAGCACTTTTCAAAAGCTTTCATACTGAAGAAAATACCTCAGACTTTACTGAGGTAAAGTGAGCAACTGAGCTTTCACGGAGTCACAGTATCATAGAATGATTTGGTTTGGAAGGGACCTTAAAGCTCACCCAGTTCCAACCCCCTGCCATAGGCATGGACACCTTCCAGTAGACCAGATTGCTCCAAGCCCCGTCCAACCTCGCCTTGAACACTGCCAGGGATGGGGTAGCCACAGCTTCTCTGAGCAACCTGTGCGAGCGCCTCACCACGCTCAGAGTGAAAAATTTTTCGCTAATATCTAATCTAAATGTATCCTCTTCCAGTGTAACAGTTTAAGCGATTAAAGTATTCATCCTGTATGAAGTTTACAGACTTCTTTTCAGGATGCCTCATGCATCACATATTGAATATAAGAAAAAAAATTGCTGCAGTGTCTGTGAAAGCAATGTGCAAAGCAGAAGTAAACGCCAAATCCCCTTGTGCAGGATGTGTGGAGATGTGTCTATGTGCTGTGGGGTTGCAACACAGCTTCAGGAAGATGGGAAAGGTGTTAGGGAGAGATGGGGTTAAAAGTTTAGAGCTCTTTCGAGTAGGGCATGGAAGTCTGGATATCCTTAGTTTTCAGAAAATACTCTGTCAGTTTGAACTGACGTTGCCTATGAAATGCAAAAAAAGAAATTTAGTCTTATTTACTTTTATGAAAGGACTAGTTTTACTGTGTTGGTACAGCATTTGGTTTGGTCTATATCTGTTACACAAGTCTACAGTGCAGTACGCAAGTATAGTTAATGTGGCATCAAAGCTGAGCTGCAGCCAGCTCTATGGAAAGGGTCAGTTCAGTGCTCTTCTCTGCCCAGGGCTGCATGATTCTGCCCTTGCCTTTGTGCTCGCATTTGTCTGACCCCAGGGGATCAGGGAGGGCACACTAACACAGAAGTAACCCTACAAAAATGTTACCACTGCCAGGAAATGAGGGGAAATGAAATAAAGTCAGACTACTCTAATGCATTAGCTTAGCTGAACCATAGATCTGTGTGGTTAAAAAACACATGACTGATTATTTCCATAAGGGTTAGCACAGAAGGAACCGTAGGGCTGCTTTGCCATGCCAATTGATAGTCTGGGTATGTGCAGAAACGAAACCAGAGAGCCACAGAAAATTTTACTGAAAGCAACTTAAGCACTAATTTAGGCAAGAGGTTTGAAGTCTGTGCTATAGGACTTGTACATCAAAATACTGGGTTGGGCGTTTTCTGATTTAAGACCATAGGAAACTTCACTGGTAACATGTAGGTTCCTTCTTCACTACATGTAAGCTTTTAGATTACTTTTCCAAAAATGGCATACATAGGTACTTCAATTTTGCATTTGAAGAATCACGTGATTTTATAACGCTGGGGAGTTTGCTGCTTCAGCCATAACAATTGCTATAGAGAATCACTGTGTTGAAGCTAGTTTAAGTGCCATTGCTATTTTGACAGTTATCCATGAAATTCAGTGTTTCAGGTAAGTCCTTTCTTACAGCTGTTGTCATTTTCTCACTTCCTTAAATTTAAGGAAATAGTTCTGAGCTGGCAGTGTGCCCCGGTGGCCAAGATGGTCAATGGCGTCCTGGCCTGTACCAGAAATAGTGTGGCCAGTAGGACTAGGGGAGCGATTGTCCCTCTGTGCTTGGCACTGATGAGGCTGCACCTTGAATCCTGTGTTCAGTTCTGGGCTCCTCATTACAAGAGAGACATTGAGGTGCTGGAGTGGGTCCAGAGAACGGCAACGGAGCTGGTGAAGGGCCCGGAGCACAAGTCTGATGAGGAGTGGCTGAGGGAACTCTGTTTAGCCTGGAGTAAAGGAGGCTCAGGGGGGGACCTTATTGCTCTTTATAACTACCTGAAAGGAGGTTGTAGTGAAGTGGAGTTCGTTCCAAGTAACAAGTGATAGGACAAGAGAAGATGGCTTCAAGTTGCACCAGGGGAGGTTTAGATTGGATATTAGAAAAAATTTCTTCCCCAAAAGGGTTGTCAAGCATTGGAACAGGCTGCCCAAGGAAGTGGTGGAGTCACCATCCCTGGAGGTATTTAAAAGGGGTGTAGATGTGTCACTTAGGGACATAGAATCATTGAATCATAGAATAGTTAGGGTTGGAAAGAAAGAAGTTTTCTTACTGTACCGCTCACGTGATCTTTACCATGGAAAAATAAAAAGCTAAACCATAAAATTAAAACACACCACAAAACAAACCCCTATGTCTAGCAACAGGTCTTTCAGATGTCTTCACTAACAGATTTTTGTAGCTCTAGAAAATAAGCAATGTGGTACAGCAAATAAGCTTTACGCAGATTTATATTTCATGGGTTTCCATTCTGAAAGCTCTGCTGATTCAGCTACAAAACCTGTAATATGTTACAGTAATTGTATATAAAATTGCTGCTGTGCTGGCATGATTTTGCTGCTTTTGGTTTACTGGCTTAATGTTTTCTGTTTTCTTTGGTATCCCCTGCTATGTTTAATCTAAAGTACTCCTACAGAGAGAGGGAGAGTCCAACTAGAGTTCTGTGTATTCATACAGTCCTGAAGTTCCACTGCCAGTTTGGTGACACTCTCAGACCTTGAACTTCTGTGTACTCAGTATCTGTGTGGGCTATTTGCCTTATATTTCGTTACACTGACACTGGCTACTTTTTGCTGCCCCTTGCTGCCACCTCATGTCAGGCATTTCTTTAATCATCACCTAGGCAGTCTTATCTGCTTGCCATCTCATGAAGTAAACAGTCCTGGGCCTCACCATTTACATGGGAGGCTGCCAAGAAGTCTGACTCATTTAAGAAATGCAAGACTTTTTAGCTTGTTTTTTATGGCCTTTATTACTGTAATATCTTCAGCATTTCCAGGTTTTATTTCCCCACAACAAGCAAATTTATGTATTTCCCCACAACAAGCAAGGAGTGGAGAGTCCTCATTTGATTTGTTCCTCTGTCTCCTTGGCATGGTAGAGGGAAATGTTGGTGAATCAAAATAAGACAGTTTGGATTTCCTCTTGAAGTAGATGGTGACTGCAGTCTCTGCTGCAAGTATTAGAATTAGGAGCCTCATGATAGGAAACCTTTATTATTCATTCCTGAGAAACAGAATTTCATTGATTCATCTGAATGCACACTCTTAGGGAACACAACCTTTACACAGAGTTGTTTGGCATCTTGGGTGATTTTAAGTTTTCCCTTGTATTGTGTTTTGGTTTATTAGATACATTTTACATAGAAATGAAGTACCTTCTGTAGTCCAGTTCCCAAAGGATTTGGATACACAACTGTACGAAAGTGTCCTGACAGCTCTTCAAGGTCCAGAGTTCATCCCATATCTCCCAGCACTCCCTGCAGAGTTGGACAGCCACATGCCTTGCTGAATCTAAGACCTGCAGCTCCAGCTCCAGTTACTCTTGCTACGTGTTCCTAGTGGCTGCTTCCCCTCCTCACATATAGTCAAAGCAAGAGCCTGTTGTCCACCTTCCTTACATCCCCTGACCCTATAGCTAATGGGAAGACATATATCTCCTCTCACACCAAAGCACTGTGAAGGTTGATATGAAGCCTAAGTCCTTCAACAGTCTGTAATTACAAAGCCAGGAAGGATGACCCTGGCTGCCAAGAGGACCACAGACACCAGTAGGAAGTCTGAAGAAAACTGGTGTTCTGTTAGAGGAGTGAGCTTGAGACATTTGGAACAAAACGCAGATGTGATCGAAATGGGAGTAGCTTGATCTTCATGATCCAGCTGGAGGCTGTGCTGGATTTCTAGCAGGAAGCGATAGTCTGATTTCCCTGAGGACATGCTTTGTGGGTAGATACCTGTCCTGTCCCTGTATGCCTGTACACCCAGGTTTTGATAAAATCTCTATCCAGGACTAGGCACTGGTAAGGATCCAGATTGCCAAGGAAGGCAGGTGCCTGATGGCAGAACTGGTACATCCTGGTATTAGAGCATTTACATCAACAATATTAACAACACAATTGCATCCTGAGATACATCATGTGGGTTGACAGGACCCTGTGACCTCAGCACCTCTCTGACATCAGAGCTTGAACAGAGAATTATGACCCTGCTGATGCCTGTGTTGTGGTTGAAGACCCAGGAGCGGGATAGTTGTCAGTCCTTCTCTCTCTGTACAGTAAGATGCTGGAGGAAAAGTAATGAGAAAATGGATCTTTGGCCAACTTCTTGTATCCACCCCTACCTCTGTCACTGCTATACCCAGCGCACTTATTACTGTGAATACCTTTCAAAAATGTGTACATGCCATATCCATTACTTGGAGTGAATTAGACATCCAACTTAAAACGGTTGCTTCCATTTCAACAGCAAAGTCCCCTGAAGCTGAAGTTGTGTCCATGACAGGCCTTGCACTCTTTATACCTCCTTTTTCATCCCTCTGGAATCTGTGTTTGACAATTTTTTTTTATTCCTTGGAG
Source organism: Strigops habroptila (assembly GCF_004027225.2). Lineage (NCBI taxonomy): Eukaryota > Metazoa > Chordata > Aves > Psittaciformes > Psittacidae > Strigops > Strigops habroptila. The sequence continues at coordinate 109,930,997 of NC_044278.2, forward strand.
ATTCATGGTTCCCACTCTCCCTCCTGAAGTTCTTTGGCTGAAAAGAACCAGAAAAATGCAGTGTAAGCCCATTAGCCTGCCTATGAATTTCTAACCTCCTCTATTCTTCTACCTTTAACCTATCTTCCTCAAAAATTTTACTTATGCCCAAAAATCGTAACTTTAGTCCAAACACATGTTGTTTGTTCCCTTCTCAGCTTAGAAGAACTTCTCTTCCCATCAACACAGGCATACACACAGGCACCCTCCCAGAAGAGCTTTATTCCAGAAAGTCCTCCCCTTGCCTTGGTTTGAACTGCTGCCTTTATGGCAGGTACTCAGGTCCTCTGAAGCAGTCTCATATTCTTCAGGTTTAACAAAGCAGGTGTCTGTTATTCTTTTACTAACCACGGGGTAAAGGACAGCTGTAAATCTCTCATCGTGTTTTCCAACCTCTGACGTGAGACTCTAATGCACAATTCCAGTTGGCAAGATCTGCAGGCAGATTAGAGGACATAAATCAGGGCATATTGCCATTATTTCCCTAATGTATCATTGCGTAAAACCAGAGTGGGGGGGAGCCAGGTTATCAATATTAGCTACTGTTTTCAGAAATAGGAGGCTGGGATAAGATCATCAATTTAGTTATTTAAAATGATACTTTAATTTATAAATCAGAAGTGTATTTGGTGCATACACTGAAGAAACTGGAGCCAAGCAACCTGTCTGTATAGTTGCAAGTGTTCCTAGTGATTGCACAGCCTTCTTTAGTACTTTAATTTGACGTGATGCAAATATCAGCGTCTTGAGAGAACAAATATGCCCTAACTGCCCTGACCAGCCTCACCTGGGGCCTTCACCCATAGTTGCAGCCCATTGGTATAGGAGCTCAGCTTAAGTTTACGCCTGGGCAGCCAGTTCTTTTCTGTGTTGTAGGTTATAGTCTTCCGGGTGGATTCAGACCTATGTTTAATGTTGATTGTCTCCAGTTCTGTCTTCTGGATGGACTTCAGACCTACCTTTTAGTCTTGTCTCCGCTCTGGTGCTGTCTCTGCTGCTTCTGACTAGGCTATCTGGATGGACCATGCTGTGTGTGGGACTGCTATGCAGGCACAGCAGGACTATGCCCTGGTTGGTAAGGATGCTGCCTGCACCAGGGTCACCCTTGGCTCCTACTTATCCTCCCCGACAAGGTCAGCCTGGTCTTCCTGTTCCCTGTCAGTGGGTGGTGGCTGCAGCTCATTCCCTGGCATTGCAGTCAGAAGACCAGATGTGAAGGAAGCACAGCCAAATGTGGGCAGGAGAGTGGGACAGTCCCTCCCACTGGCAGCCAGGAGTTAAGCTGCATTGGATGTGAGCTGAGCTTACACCTGAGAGATCTTTCTCCCACCACAATCACTTTTCTAGGGTTTAGCTTCAGAAAACCAATATTTCATTCAGTGCTTTGAACTTCATGGTCTCTTGTCACTGGAAGTAACTGAAAATCCATACTGAGTTTCTTGTGCTGGTGATTTAAGAGCACAGTGTAGACATAGCTTTGAAAATGTTGTCAAAGTTTAGGTGGAGTTTGAAGGTGACCTTAAGCAGGTTCCTCGTTTAGTCAGATCACCCTGCGAGAAAAGCATGATTGATTTCCACCTACTCTCCCCCTTTTCCTCTATTCACCTTTCCCCCAGTCAGGCATGTATACTTTTAAGTAGCCATTTGACTTTTTTTTTTTTTTTTCTCTGTCATTATTACAATTTTATTTTCATTAGATCAGTATCACTCTGCTCATTTGACTGGGAATTTCCTCCAGGAGCGTGCCTTGCCAAAAGTAGTGTTATTCCATGACAGGTTTACATGAGAACAGGTTTTTCAGGTGCTTGGTGGTAAACTGTATGGAAATATGTAGATTGGAAAAATGCGCTTTTCTGTACAAAACTCACCAAGGTCACAAGCTCTTTTTTTATATAGCTACTTTCACCTCACGAAATAATTGCCAACCAGCAGTACAACCAAGGAGTGTGGCCACGTTACGGTTGTTATGGTTTCAGAGCCTTTTATTTCCCTGGAGGTATGCTGCACATCTGACATCAAATGGTTGTTTAAATTACTAATATGACGAAAACTTGAAATATTATGTTGTTTCTTTTCCAAAAAGTAGGTGGGAAATGTGTTTGTGCACTCAACAGTTTTGTTGAAGTAAAAAAGGTTAGCAATTTGAATTCTGTTCTCCAAAATAATATTTCGTGTGTGGGAATTCACGTTTGGTACTGTTGCTTGAACTGTGAATGATCCTGAATATGTGCTTCTGACAGGGTGGCTTGTCACAGAGTGGAAGATGACAGCCACAGAGAAGTAGGTCATATTACAATTTCTATCTCTTAAAAGGCTAAAGAAGGGATATGATGAATACCTTCCTCCATGGCTAAATCTTGTCCCATGGCAGGGGGATGGAACTGGATGGTCTTAAGGCCTTTCCAACCCTCATGATTCTATGATTCTATCAATTTACTGGTGAAGTCCCTTCTCTGTCCCCACTCTGAGCTTGTGGAAACTGCAGTGGAAGCTCTGTCATTCACCCTTATCGACTAAACCTCTGTAACCTGAGGAAGCAGTTAATTAGGGCACAGTTGTGGCTGGCTGCTGAGTCTGTAGCTTGAGACTCCAAACAGCCTGTATAAAGTTGCACGAGCACCATTAGTAGAACTGTAAGCTGAAATCAAGGCATATAACTGAATAGTCACATTTGAAAAGCCCAGCTGGTGTAATTGAGCATGTAATTAGGCAAACAGATTTGGGTGTACACCTGTTAAAACCATCCAGTACAGCTGCTCTTTTAGCACTTGTTCCCATTTGTGCTAACCTGTAGGAGTTGGGGAATTAAACATTATCATATTTATTAAAATCAGATTTTCAAGTGTTTTTGAAGAATCACATCTGAAACTCACAAGATTTTACTGAAGAACTGTGCCATTTTAAAAAAATATAAACTTACAATGTGGTTTTAATCAGCCAATATGTAGAACCAGTTTTAATCTGATGCATAATCTCACAGTTTAAGTAAAAAACAGGTAATTAAATGGTTAATATTACTGGAATAAGCATTTTGCTCACTAAAATGCAATCTTTCAGCCATTAACTTCTGTGCAAATATTCCCTTCTTTTTAAGTGTATTCCATATAAAGTTTTAATGTGCCTATGCATTTAATTGTCTACACATCGTTTTTACAGTACTTCAGGGTATACACAATAAAAAAGTTTGTAAACATAGCTCTTAATAAAATATTGCATATGACATTTTACTTAAATACTATGGACCTGATACTTATGTTGAAAATTCTACAGTTTGTGTTCAAATACATATACGGTTCTCAAACATATATTCCTCCAACGTAAGTGAACTCTGCTTGCGATATAAACGCTAGTCTTTTCACTTTTGTATTCACATAACTTGGTCCTGAAATGCCCTCTGCTGGGCACAGTCAGCAGGCATTCAGCAAAGCAAAAGTGCTTCGGGTTGGGAAAACTGATGTGAAATGTGTTACATCATCTAGCACAGTTTCTGGATTTTGAAGGAATTCCTTATTAAATTTACGTAAATTTTATGACTGTGTAATATGGAACAATTTAAAAGGGAAAAAACTGGCTAATACTAATTAGACTTAAAGATGTTTCTAATGGAAAAAACCATCTTTTCTTTTACTGGAATTAAAACACTTTTGGTTGACGTCATCTCTTTTTTCCCCACTCCTGGACACAAGTGACATTATATTAGTGAAGCTAATAGGTGTGCTGGGAAAAAATGACATGTTCTAATACACTGATATTCTAAAATTGTGGAGCAACAAGAAGCCAAATGTGTAACATAAAATCGTAGCTTGGGCAGAGTAAAGAGTTTCACCACTGGTGTTCACTGCTCTGTCAGAGTTGCCTTCCCTTACCCAATCTGATCATAACTTACAAGCAGAATGGGGAAATCTAAATTTCTTTGTGTTCTGTTGTGCACTGGAGCAATGAGCGCAGAGAGTAAAAGATAATAGACCATTGAGTGTGGTTCTATGATGGAGATGGTATACTGCTTACTAGTATGAAAAGCCATTAAAAACTTTATGAACTTTTTAAAAGTCTTAAACATGGAAAGTGATTGATCTGTTTGAAGTGTAAAATATTGTGGCTTTTATTTTCTCAAAGCCCTTCTATTCAAAATATATGAACATGTATACATTAATCTTTTCCTTCATTATTCAAAAATTTAAAGATGAACAGCATATTTGGAAATATCCCGTTTCTGTTGTTCATTCCAGTAACCTAGGAAAGCGTAGACACTTTTTAGCACTATTGCAACCTGATAAACTTATAGTATCATCAGATTTTTAAAAAATATTGCCTTTAGATACATTTCTGGTTCATATAAGTGTGTTTTTGTGATGTCTTCATGTGACTTTTTTATATGTCAGTTTTGTAGGCCTCACTGATGTCTGTAGAACTGTAACTGGTCTTTGAACTGCAATGGAGCACCATTTTAGTTTCAGCTTCTATTGTAACAGTGTCAAGTCTCTTATGTTTTGTTGTGGTTTGAGTTTTTTTGGCATGATGCTACTCATCTTTGAGGATGGTGACATGGTGGTTGTAATTACAGAACCCACATCTTTTAGGCCTCTTAGTGACATGGTGAAAATTATGGATCTAGAAGAACTGATAGATAGCTGTATTGGGTAGTAGTCTATTCTCACATTAAATGGTCCACCAGTTCAGTCTCATTTCCAGCATACCAATTCTAGTGATTTATTGCAGCCTCATGCATTGCTATTGTATGCTCCTAATATGCTTATTGTTCAGTTATAGGCATTTTTGGAGGGATAAATTCTGTCTTTAAAATTTGACAGCACCTATAAATACTGGAACATGAGACTTAAGTTATCATTCTATTACTGCAGACAACTAATAGCACAGACTTCTGTACTTAGGTGTAAACACTGGCCTTGTCTGAATCTCCAGAGCTTTCAGGATCCAAAACTGTTGATGACTGCTACATTTCATATTTTCTTGAAAGAATATGTACTTCTCTTATGGTTGAACTTGAAGGAAATCAATAGGGCTTCATGATTGCTGAAATACTACTTTGTGAAGTTAAGTAAAGAGGAATACTAATGTGGCATTTTCAGAGTGATGAAAAAATGGCTGGTGGGAGCACTTAACTCTTTACTAAAGAAAGTACTATGCTTTGTTGACATATATGGCAGCAATGGTAATTAATTATTATAGATGTGGAGGGAGAGAATGGGAGTAGAAAAACAAAGGGGGAAAGTGAAAATACCAGTATTCTAGGTCTTCTCAGTCAGTTAGTGAAAGTATTTAACTATGGAACTCAATCCTTACAGTAGCTTGCATGGGTGCAGAGAGAGAACTATGAGGGATGCTGTTTTCAGCAATGTTCCTATTGCTGCATCCTGTTTTATTCGCATGGACTCCCATGATAAGACAGAGAATTCAAGATCTTTTTTTAAACTTTCACAAAAGATCCTTCTAAAATCCGAAAGTGTGAACATTTGAGTTATTAATTTTATCTGCCTTGGTATAAAACTGAATATGTGGATGATTTATGATTAAATGATACTTCAATTATCTGTGAGATAATACTATTGTATTGGCTCCAAAACCATATCACCCTTTTGGTTGATTTTGGAACTGTGTGTGAGTAAAATGAAAGCAGATAAAAAATTAATCTTGAATGATGTGTGCCAGGCTTAAGTTTTCTTTTACTTGCTTTGCCTAAACTTTGTGAATAGGTACTGAATATAATCTAGACTTCTCTTGTAAATTATTCACAGATAAAAATTAACTTGTTATCCACAAGATCCCATTATTATTCCAGAAAAAAGTTTGTCAGTATATTTATATAGCAGTGCTAATAAGAAATTACTTAACTTAATCTAGATATTTTAGATGCGTGGATTTGTGTTACATGTATTAATGTTTTAACCTCTCACTTGCAACAGTTATCTTTCTTCTCCCACACAGGTAATCAAAGCAAGGCTACTTACCAAACCTCCTGAAAAGAATCACAAGGAGAAGAAAAGTTCAACTCCAGCTGGAGGAATAGTCTATGTATCTTCAACATTCTCTAGCCAAGGCCATCAGCTGTGAAGTCTTAGCAACATATTTCAATTTATTGACCATAAAAATCTTTCTTCTCTGAAGGAAACTTGAGCAATGATGGAAACAGTGGTCTGCAGTGGTCTGCAGACCAAATAGAGAACCATCTTGGGTGAATTTGCAGTGGGTTAACCACAAGAACCACACCATTCAGTGAAATAAAATCTAAAATTTATTTAAGCAGTCTGGCTGTAACAGGTCTTTGCACCAGTGTTCCATCTGTGGGGGGAGCCATGGACTTAGAGGAACAGGATGCTCAGTCTGACTTGCCAGTGGGCCCAAGTGCTGGCTAGTGGCCTGTCACCTACCTGTAGCTGTTCCAGCTTTTTGTGCAGTCCTGGATATCTTTGGATGCCCCTTGCTAAGACTGTTGGTTTTGCTATTGCTTTTGAAGTAAGACAGTTTCCATAAGCCATCAATAGCCTCTTGAGCTATGCGGTCTCAGGACAATCTCTTCTACTATCCCCATGCTTAATGCTGATTAGTAGTCATTATTTGGGTCCCTGTCACCTTCTGGCATCCATCCCACTCCAAGTATGTTACAAAACCTTAATTTTTTTGGTCAGCAATTGGTTCACCCTGTGACAAGACAACATAAGTAAAAATTATATGCGTTATGATGCTTCAACTGTAGGCTTCTAATGTAGAGTTAGGTGAAATCACTGCTATCTTATTGCTTTCTCCTGCCTGGGTCTATCACTATCTATAAGTGCACAGATAAACCAGTAAGCAGTTTTAAAAATGTTTGTATAAATTAGCAAGGCTATTTTAACAAGATAACAAATGCAGCTCTTAGTCACATGCTCTAATCTCTAGGCACATGTTCCATCCCTTTCTGGAAATCTCATGACTACTTTTGCATCATTTGCATCACAGACCTCATTAAGATCATGCCTTTAATATTTGATTATTGTTAAAACAAGTAAAGCGTATTTCCATAACAAATGAGAGCTACAGATTTTATCAGCATAACATGCTGATCTATTTAAGTATCCCACTTTATAATGTACTTAAAGACTGTTTGTGTTACCCTGTTGTTCCTTGGGCCAATAGTAGTTGCACTGCTTTTGTGTTTGTGAGAACCAGACACTAGGATTTTTTCCAGTCATCATCAAAATATTGGTCTGCTACAGCTCAGACAGAATTCAGACTTACAGCAACAAGTAAATTAGGAGTTATCCTTCTTGGTGTTTATCTTTGAGTAGATGATGTAAAAAGATTTTTATTGACTATAAGTCCTTATGATGTGATTGAACTGGTAGTCTAATACTGTCAGCTTGTCACTGATCACATTTTGTGGTAACCTTGTCCAGTGCTCTGAGTATTGGACACAAGCCTCCACATTACTGCTTTGTATTTTCTCAATGTATTAATCAAAATCAGAACTTTTTTGTTATATTTGTGTAAGTTGGTGTGCAAAATCTGCTCAAACTGCTTAACAATGTTGTACAAGAAATATTGGTATTTGTACTGTCATCTTTTAAGATCCAGTAACTTATCTCACATCTCTTTAGATACAAGCCCTGGACTGCTGTATGTTTACTTGGAATCCATTTTTTTAACCCTCCTTCTAGAGCCTAAATATGGAGTTTTCTCATGGGGGAAAAAGCAACCAGGACTTTGGTATTTGGGTACATAAAAATAGATAATCTATGTTTTGGAGCTATTAATTCTTCATGACTAATAGGAAATATGCTAGAAATTACACACTTATGACATGCATATTTTCTTTGTGCATGCATGTAGTAACATAACCTACTCTTAGAATTTTAACTCTTGACTTCTGACCTATACTAGGGTCAGAAACAGGTTTTTGTCCAGGCGAACATTCATTAGTAGTGAAGACATTTGAACTAAACTGAATAAAAATTGATTTTTGTGAATTATTAAACTTTGTTAGTGTAGTTTCAGTTATATACCTTGGTACTGCCACCTAAAACTTCCAAGGTATTTCTCATAAAAGTAATTGCAATAAAGTGCTGGAGGTTAATTGAAAAATAACAGCACCACTGAACAGAGTGCAGTTTAAGATATACTCATTAAGCAGGCCAGACCCACTGATAGGCTAGGTCCTCTGTGGAAGTGGCAGAGCTTTCCTGTCCAAAGCACTTTCCTTTTCCCAAGTTTTGAAATCTGTGTTAAAAATATGGTTGTCTAATCCACCATGTTATACAATATCATTTGATATCTTTTTTGCTACAATATGCTACTGCATGTTAGAATAATAGAAGAGAAACAATGATTTTTCTAAAGTGGGCAAAGAAAGAAATGAAATTTCTCTCAGCAGCTGAGTACTAATGAGACTCAAAGTGCCTTAAATTGGTGCCTGCATCTTTCAGTTTCTGATTCCTTCTTGGTATTGTACAATGAAAACCTTTGAGTCAGCTCCTCATCTGCTAAAATCTGCCCCAGATACCACTGTGATTCCGTTTACCCATTTATAAAGAATAAGAGGCTAACATGCTCTCCTACACACTGCCTCTGTAATCATGCTTTCAAGATATGTCCACCATTGTCTTCATTGTCCACCATTCTGTAGCTTCATAAATGTCAAAAGAGTGCTCGAGTACTGTCAGGGAAGTGGTCTTTCCATTCCTGCAGAGCAAATAACTCATGGCATTTCATTTTGTAAAGCCCTTTCTTAACTTACTGACTGGTACCATCAGCTATCCACGTTGCACAGGGCAGTGGTATGCTTGTAAAGCAATGAAGATATTGCTGTCTCTGGTTCTTCTTTCTGCTGCCATCTGTGCCTGAAGCATCCAGTGGCATTTTGTGGCTGGAAACAGAACAAGGTGCAAGGAAGAAAGATGCAAAGGTACGTGTCAAATTTATGTGACAGGAACAGTTTCTAAAAGTTTAAGATTTTTCTTTTTGGCTCCTGTTAGAATTTTTGAACTAGCCCATCAGTCTACCATATAGCTTATAAAGACTGTATTTTTCTTCTGATAAGAAAATAAGAACTGGCAAACTTAACCTAAGAAGCCCTTCCACATGGAAGGACTGATAATTAATATTTGGTGTTTTGACAAGAAGATAGTGAATTCAGTTCTCTTCTAAGTAATAATTGAAAAACCCCCTATGGCCAGTCTCAATAAAGAATGTACTTTTCAGCTTGATGTCTGAGATTTAGAAAACATCTAGTATTGTATACTTGCGGTAAAATCTCAGTGGCTGCCAGGAGATCTTTTGTTCGTCTTTAAGAAATCTGAACAGAAATTCTGCTTTAGAAATATTTAGAAGATAGAAATTTTTACTTTGCTGCTCGTCCCTGCTTTAGTCACCAGATCTAACACCATCTTGCTGAGTAGGTGAAAGACTTGGAAATTTTATACCTTGTGTGGTGGCTTGAACTTGGCTGGCTCCCAGGTGCTGACCAAGCCACTGTATCACTCCCCTTCCTCATGAGCACTGGGGGAGAATAAGAGATAGAAAAGATTATGGGTCAGGAAAAAGACAGGAAGATTGCTCACCAATTATCATCACAGGCAAAACAGACTCAACTTGGGGAAAATTAAATTAATTTGTTGACAATTAAAATAAAGTAGGATAATGAGAAACAAAGACAAAAAAAATAACGAACCCTTCCCCCCATCCTTCCCTTCTTCCCAGTTTCAACTTTAATTCTGATTTTTCTACCTTCTCCCCCCAGGTGGTGCAGGGGGATGGGGAATAGGTGTTGTGGTCAGTTTATAATGCTTCACATCTGCCACTCCTTTCCCTTCACAGCCTTCCCCTGTTCCAGCATGGTGTTCATTCCATGAAATAAAGTCCTTCATGAACCTCTCCAACATGGGTCCTTCCCATGGGCTGCAGCTATTCAAGAAGTCCTCCGGCATGGGTCCTTTCTACAGGGTGCAAGTCTTCCTTCAGGAACAGACTGCTTCAGTGTAGGTCCCCCATGGGCCACAGGTCCTACTAGAAAACCTGCTCCTAGGTGGGCTCGTCTCCATGTGTTGCAGCTCCTGCCAGGAGCCTGCACTGGTATGGGCTCTCCATGGGGTGCAGCTTCCTTCAGGGCGTCTCCACCTGCTCTAGCGTGGGGTCCTCCTTATTGGTTCAATAAAAGCAGAAGAATCCCTTACTGCTTTTCTCTTTCTTTTTCTTTTTTTTTTTTCAATTTTATTTATTCAAGACTGTTCACAGCCCAAGTTCATCAAATAAATTCTACTTCTACTAACCTGCATTTTAATCAAGATGAATAATGAGCCCATTCTAGAAAACTGATGTCCTGCAGATTTGCTGTGGGAAATAGAGGGAAATTCTCCCTTCATCCTCATTACCATGACTTGCTGCAACATGACCAACCCAGGTAAACTGGCAGAACAACTACCCTGTATTTGTACACATTTTTCCCCTAGTTAGATGACTTTGAGACCTCTTCTGTATTTCAGTTACAGATTTTTCTAAAATACTGCTCTTTTGATATGTCTTCAGGAGATGTTTTACTGTGATGCCTTACTCTGATGCATAAAATCCCTGTGATGGCAACAGCCTCTTGTGCAGTATAGGAAAAGTTCCAGCCTGTGGCTGTTGTCCTTTTTACCTGCCTTTATATGGGTTGTCATTAAGTGAAAGCTTTCATATTAGTGTCTGCTGCATGGACTTGTCTTGTAAATTCCTGTCTTTTTTAAAAAAGATCTGTAAATATTTTCAACATCTTCTTATATTTGAACTTTAAAAAACAAAGACTGTAAAGCTAGGAAATCCTACTTACTATTTCAGAAGTAGTGTTTGTCTCTGGAAAGGCAAACCTATTTTATTTTCTTGCATGGATCATGGATTGAATGGATTTCATCCATTTCTGGCAGCTGATTTCTTTTCTGAATGGTCTTCCTTTTTTTTCTTTTTTAATATAATCCACATACTTTTGCTTTATACATTGGAATCCTGCCTCTTCCTTAGTGGCACATTTAATAAAAAGTTTGTGGTGGTGTTTTCTTTTTTTTTTTAGTTCTCTTCCCTTGGATATACATTTTCCAGTGGAAGTCTAAAAGCAATAGATAGTTCATCCATTGTGTCTGTATTTCACAATTTTGGAGACCTAGACATCTAATTTTCAACTTGGTTTATAAGCTGTGCAGTTGGTAGTGAATTTATGGATATTGCCTCTTTTAGACAATGTATTTTGGATTCATCTTGCAAAGCTCTCATTTTCAGAAATGGTGTTTTGTTTTTTTTCCAAGATCCTTCATGTTGCAAAGAAAATTAACACTTTCCTCCCAAAGCAAGATGTTTATGGAGCAATTCATCCTGTCTTTTCAGTGAAAGTACAAAAGTGATCAATACTTTGATATGTAGTTTTGCTTTTTGTTTGTTTCTGCACTTCTCGGAGAACTTCCAAATGTAAGGTCTTTCCTCAGGCATAAAAACTGACCTTTTTTTCAGATCTGTTATCAGTACTGAGTTTGTCTTCTTCAAAATGAACTTTTTCATTGGGTTTTTCTGTGATGAAGTCAAGATTTTTTGTTTTCTTGATACAATCTTTTTTATTTACTGACTCGCTAAGAAAAGACTGGCCTTACTGCTAGCCTAAAATCTCTCTCTAATTCCAGTCTCCTAATTCCACAAAGTAGATTAAATCATTGATATAAGATTATTCAATTTTTTTCCCATTATAAATACTTCAGATAAATCCCAGTAGAACTGGAGCAAATGAAGGGATTAACTCTTAGAGATTAGCTATTTCCTAATTAGCTCTTAATAAGTAATAAATATTCTCTTCCCCTATATATATAGTCTGCTTTGATAGTTTAGGGAGCACACTGGAACAAGTTGTTCAACCTGAATGATGTCATTGCTGAATAGAATTTCTATTGCAGTGAAGCTAGTCGAAGATTTTCAGGTGTAATTCTTTTCTTTTAACAATTTACCTGCATCTTACAGACATTAAAACTTTTAGTCAGAAGTGAAAATTTTAAAATATTTTGTAAAAAAACCAAGAAAGTGAAGGTGTCCAGTAAGAATCTAATGGCTCAAAAACTATTTGGTTTTCCACTAGAAATTATTTTATTTTGTGAATTATATATATGAAGCTGCAATCAGGAAAATGTTTTGATTTTCCTGCTAGAAAATATTTTGACCAAACTAAAGACTGGAAGTTTTAATGGAGAACTATACTTGCAATGACTTTTTTTTTTTCTTATAAAAATATACCTATTGCATAACATGCATCTCAATGTTTAAAATGATTAAGAGTGTATCAGGACTCTCTCCTATGTAATTGAAAGAACTGGTAAGAAAGTTGCTATTATAATGACTAAGAATTATGGAAATACAGACCAAGAACGAGCTTGCTTCTTAATTTAAAATCAAATTTGTGCATTTCAAATAGATTTGGGAGCATTTTCAATACACTGAGATTAAAACAACTGACACAAAGAATGGATTGTGCTCTGGGGGATCTGGCTGTTAATCAGGGCTCAGTATTGTAGGAGGATGGACAGAAGTGGAAGTTGCTTGCTGGCTCAACCAAAGTTCCTCTGGTGGTAATGTCCTCCTAGGTACAGGGCAAACTATCTTTTAAACAAAGTAAATTAAAAGCTATGGTATGCTTTTATCTGCCTCCTCTTAGTATGCCAAATTAATAATTTCACATAATTTTGACTAAGATCAAATGATAAGTATTGTACTTACCATTTGACTTACTTTCTGTATTGACTTACTACCAATACAATGCACTATATAAATTACAGAACTTGAATGAAACCAGGTACTACAGCTTGTTTGTTAAAAGTTTGGACCAATTCAGGAAGAAATATAAGCACTTGCACTGACTTAACTCCTGTTTGACCCACCTTTCCACAGTCTCCAGTTCTTCCTGTACAGGAAGAAAGCAAGAAAGAAGGAAATACCGCTCTCAGACTCTGTGTACATCATGGACATGTTGGTCGATGCAGCTAATAACCAGATACTCAGTAAACCCATTTTATCACTATTGACACTAATTTCCTGCTCCAAGCTCCACATTTTTCCCTTCTTGTAAGAGTTTCGGCAGAATTTTTTCCATCTAACAGCATATAAGTTCATAAATTGTGAATTCCTCAGTCCTAGCCTGCTGTTTTGCTCTGAGGAACAGTGCAGTCACATAAACAGGCAAAGCACTGAAAAGCTGACAGGCATGAGATTCATCAGGGCAAGCTTAAGTGCTCTTCTAAAACAAGTCTGAAAGCACCATTAATCATGCTGGGCGCTAAGCCAGTATAAGCAACTAGTTACAATTTTATTACTCATTTTAACAGAAAAGATGAACTTTTCTGTGCTTTCCTCTGTATGGTTCTTTGCACAGAAAGTAATCCAGTCTCAGCTAGAAGTCTTCCTTAGTAGATTAGAAAAGGTAGGGGGGTTTAAAAGACAGTAGGGGGGTTTAAAATCTTAAAATGAACATATTTCAGTTGTTCCACCCTCCTCTTCATATTCTTCAGTTTGCAAAGGTATTCTTTCATTAGAAATATATCCCTTGCTTCTCTGATAAAACTAATGGCAATTCTTTATTTTCTAAGGGATACTCTACACACTATGCAAACAGGCAAAAGAAAACCAAAGTAAATCTCCAGATTATCCATTCCTCTACAGCTAATTCCTAAAAGGACACACTGCCTCTGCCAAAACTAAATTTAGATGCATTTCTATGGACCAGTTGCATTGTCTCCTCATGCTTACCAATGTTTTGAGGATCTCACCAATCAAAATTACACTGAACAGTTACAAAATAAAATTGCCAATAGAAACTTTTTGTGTGGTCTTATTGTTCCTTCCTTGCTCACTGTAGAACTGGGGAACAATAATTTTTTCCACCTATAATTTATTGCAGTCATCTGGCGACTAATTTATGCTAATCAAGTCCTTTGAAGACGAAAAATGCAATGCTTCGACTTTATGGATATAGATTTCAGCTTTATGGATGTAGGTTTAGAGGTCTTCACTTCTCAAGGACTTGCACATCACAAAATTCAGGAAGGATATACTTTGCGATTTACCTAAATGCTTGGTTTATGCTATTTTCATTCAAAGTAAAGATTAATTTTGAAGACTTGTATTTCAGTGCATAAATTTAAATAAACTTGAGATTAAACCTGTAATTCTAGGAGGACCATGTATGCCATTTCAGTTCTATTGATTCTGAGTCTTCAAGCAGAAACAAAAAAATAAAAGTATTCAATATTGGTTTTGAAATAAATACCTATCTCCGTACTTTAATCAATTTTTATTTAGCTCAAGGTGAAATTTCACAATGGACATTTAATTAGATGATGAGGCACCTGTATTAATTTTTAACCTTTGCATCAGCAAAGTATGTTGCATGGAAATGAGGAAGTATATCTTCTAGTCAAGATAAATGATAGAAAAATTTTGTACCTGAAGGTGCTTGCTGGTTCAGCTGATCCCAGTAAGAAAGGAATTCAGACTCTGTAAGATATTGCTAACAGAATTATTTATTAGATTTAACAGTACAAGAAGGGAATAGAATAGGTAATCTTATGTCGCCTTAGTGCTTGAAACCCCACGCAGTGTAGCACTGAATGGGCCTTCATCTCCCCTGCAGACCCCATTCATAGAAGAGATCGTCCCCTTTTGGTCCTTTGAGCTACTCTTTGTTTTCTACAAGAAAACAACTCCATTCATCATTTCTGCTGTCAGAGAGGAGAGGTGTTTGCATGAGAACTGTTGCTGCACAGTTAGATAAAAGCAAGGCCAGTACTGAGCAGGAGCCGCCTGCAGGCTCCTCTGTTAAAATCAGACGGTTGTGTTTGTCCTGCAGCCAAAATTTGTGCAGCACAGGCTGGAGGGCTGCGCTGGTCATGCATGTATGTAGTTGTGCCATATACAATGGTTGAGCAGTCAGGACCACTACACCACTCTGTAATGATATTTTACAGAGTAAGTTATATTTTAAAATTGAGTAAGGATGTGTTGATACCTCTGAACTTCAAGAGGCTTTTATTTATAAGGGATAATAGTATAAATCAGGTTCCAAATGGGAAACCCCAGGGAAGCTGCTTGAACTCCTTGTTAAGTCTGCAAGCAATTTGTTAGGTAAATAAACTGCAAGTGTTCCGAAATCATTTATACAAGTACAAGGTGATTTGTAAAGTTAAAGATTGCTGGTAAATTGGTATCACAAAGCTGGTAAAACACATCATATATGACCAACTTCTGTATAACTGCTGTGACATGAATGCAATCACTATATTTTACATTTCAAAAGCAAAAGAGAAAGAACCAGGCAGAAAAAGCAACTAAAATGAAGTGAATGAAATATAGTTAGAGCCGATTATTGCATTTTCATTTTTTCCTGGCTTTTGAAATTGCAGCAATGGGAGCTCCTTCTTTGCCCTCCCATAACAAAATATCAGAAGTAAAATTATAGTAATTAATGAAAACCAGTGGATATTAACCTAGAATGGATAGTTCATGGTATATCTAGGAAATAAGGAGTAAAATGCAAAAGTAGTAGTGCAATGAACACTTTCCTATTTCAGAAAGAGTGTGGGCTGAAGATGAACTTTAATTATGCAAAGTACATTCCATTAGTTGTTTCTTCTCTAATACACTAGTGTGTATATCTGTCTATCTAAAAATCACAGTTTATCTTATGATGAGACCCTGTCACCAGGCTTTCTTGTACTGTGAGGTTCCCCCTTAATTCTGTTCTGTGAATTCTTATCTAAAATCTATTGTATGTACAAGATGTTTTTCTTTACTGCATAGAAATAATTCCTATCATGTTCTCTCTCCATCATTTCAGTCATGCAGAAGCAAGAGGTCGGGGGGGGGACACATTAATGCGTTGTTTTTTGCACTACTCACTGCAAGTAAATTATGTTAAGTTGTTATGTATTCTCCATAGGGTTCTGTATTGTGCTCTACAGACCAAATTATAAGAATGAGAAGACCACTGTTAGCTGTCCAAACACTTCTCTGTATTTGAGGTGGATATAGTGAACATTTCTCTCTTTTCTCTTCCCTTTATTCTGTATGTAACACAAAAGCAAATAATTGGTTTTCCTTTTAATTTCTGTAGTGCTTTTAATAATATGTCTCCTTCTGGGAGATTTTCAGTTTTCAATTCTATATGCTAAGAGCAAAAATAAAATTTGAATTAAAGATAGGGTATTTGGTCTTTAATTTTTTAAGCAAACCTGTTACTAACTATTAAGATTCCATCTTCTGGATTTAATATATTTCGCTATTGATGCCCTCATGTGCTTGCACGTTACAGCCAAAATAGGTAAATTCACTTAATTCTCATGTTCCTTGACTCCTAAGGTTATGAAGGTTAAGATGAGTTTTGATTTGAAGAAGTCCTCATTAGGCTTTTGTGTTTTACTTTTGGTTTGGGATGGTCGACTACTTTTGTTCCTTCTTTGCAAGTTGGTTAAGCTGTTACTTCCAAGAGCTATTTTACTGGCGACATCTTCCATGTTTCTCCTGTGGAGCAACCCAGTGATGTTGTGTCTAAGTAGGATTTTTCTTAAAATTAAGTGGGTGGCAATGGCAATCAGGAAAGATGTGTTCTTGACACCACTTTACATTATGCTGAACCATTTGCTGAAGCCTGGGCTTAGTCTGAGTGTGCAGTCTTAACTGGGTGTAATATCTAAAGTCTTTATGATGTTAATTATTTATTGACATATTTATTATATTTCACTATGTTCTGCAATGAATTACAATGAAGGCAATGACATGCATTTTCAAACCTAATACATTTACGGTAAGAGTTTTTTGCTATTTGCTTCACCCTTTTGCAATTGTGCGTAGGACTGGTATCTGGTAAGCGTATGGTCTTCTGGGTAGGAGCACTGCCTGCTACTTCAGCTCCCACAGCTTCAAACTACACTTTCTTTTATTTCAATAGCACAAAATGTTAGTACACTTCATCAGTCAAACTCATTGTTAATGTTTATTAGGTTATCACTGTTCCGTCAAAATTTCTTCCTTCGTAATTCACTGAAAAAAACATTTTTTTTTTTTTGAGAGGTTTTGTCATACTTGTATGTGCAGTGACCATGTTTTCATCTGCATATATCCTTTGTGTTAGGTTTGCACCTATGCTGTCACTTTTTTTTGTGCTGGGTTTTGTAGTGTCATATTTGTGCAATTCATTTATTATTTTCATCTTTTCTTGTGACTGTGATCTTTCCAGGACTTGTTAAGAGTTCTTAAATTGCTACTCTCTTTACTCTTTTTTTATCTGAGATGAAGAAAGCTTTTCAAGGTTTTGGTGAAAAGAGTTTTTGAGCCATGACTTAAACTTGTTTAGTGATGAATCCTTATATCATGTTGGTTGTATAGCTTGTTAATTTCCCTATTATTTCTCTAAGTTTTAAAAAATAAAAAGATGATTAGCAAATTTCTGTCTTCTCATTTATACAAGTTTTAGATCTTCTTGGTGGGAACACTGTTACGATAGTTGTAATCTATGATAATGTCATGCAGAAGATAAACCGTATCATGTTAATGGTGATTTCTTTGAATCCAAATCCTTTAGGTCTCTTAATTATCCTTTAATTTCTTTGAAAATTGCTTTTGTTTTCTATCAGCTTTCTATTGTAGTGGAAAATTTATTTCTCTTGAGTTAATTTTTTACTCATGTTGCACATAAATTAACATCACCTCCAGATGTTCTGAGGGGCAGATTTAAAGTTACTTCAAGTGTCTAGAGCATTATTGCTTTTCTTGAGACTACTGATTATTTTGGGGTGAACGCATGGGAAGAATGCTCTTCCAACTGTAAGCCTGATGTGAGCCACAATTCTCATTAGCGCTCTACTATTTTGATTTTGAAAATGTGTGTCCATTTTCCTTTTCTTTATATTTATCTCTCTTGACAGAAGTCTCTCATGGCTGGCCTTCATGTTCAAGGGAGTTTTGTTGAACTAAGTTTGTAGGCAATTGTAGAATTAACCTTTGATCTCAACTTTGTGTCATATCTTACTGTATAGCATTGTATAATTACTGTTTTTATGTAGTGTGTTTAAAACTTGGCTCAGAGCAAGTGCTGTTAATTGACGTTTGGTATATCAGCAATTTTTTTTTCTTTAGAAGTCATAATTAATGCTACTTGCTTTGAGTGCTAATCCTCTGACCTCCTTGAGTATTTTATGACTCTGTTTTTATTCTTAAATTGCTTTTTGTCTGCTCCTGGCCATTGACTTGTGCTTATTACAGTGATTTCAAATTACATTCATCCAATTCTTTTAGCACAGCATTGTATTGTTGCAGCTATGGTTGCTGTTCCATAAATCTATTTTCACAGTTTGTTACACCTTAATAAAGAGGTTCTTGGAGTCCTGGCATTCCAATTAGCAATGCTTGCCAAGAAGAGTTGGTTGCTTGGTATGCATTGCTTTTAAGGCGTATGTTGTTATATTTCTGTAACTTCTTTATTTTTCTTTTTCACAAGTAAGTAAGTGACCTGTAGCACAACTCCTACCTGAATAGCCAATGCATTATTTTGAACTTTACTTTAAGATTGAATCAGCTCTATCTATGAGATAGGACTCCTATAGGCAAAACTTAAAAGCGTCATTAGGATTCTCACCAGAGTACATCCAGAGAAAAAATGCACTATTTTATTTTG
This sequence comes from Strigops habroptila, assembly GCF_004027225.2. Classification (NCBI taxonomy): domain Eukaryota; kingdom Metazoa; phylum Chordata; class Aves; order Psittaciformes; family Psittacidae; genus Strigops; species Strigops habroptila. The sequence goes on from NC_044278.2 coordinate 109,949,700, forward strand.
AATTATTTTTAAAAGATCATGATGATTTTTTCTTTTATTTTTTTACTTTTTACTGTCTTGTAATTATATTTGTGTTTTACATCTTAAATTCGAACTGATCTTAAAAACCAGTGCCCAGTGCAGCTGCACTGCCTTTTCAGCTCCCCAGCCCTGCTGCCAGCTAAGTACCCATTTGTTATCTAGCTCAACTGCTCTAACTTTCATGTTGTTATCTGCTGAGTAGTGTGGTTACGACTTCTTTGCTTCAGTAATGTCCTATTGTTCTGGGTTCAGCTATAACAGTCATTTTTCTTCTTCTTAGTAGCTGTTGCAGTGCTGTGGTTTTGACTTTCAGCCTGGGAACAGGGCTGATTGATAACACCAATGTTTTTGGTTGTTGCAAAGTAATGTTTACTCAGATCAAGGACTTTCTCAGTCTTATGCTCTGCCAGGGAGGAGGGGAAGCCAGGAGGAAGCAGAGACAGGACACCTGACCCAAACTGGCCAAAGGCGTATTCCATACCACAGCACGTCATGCCCAGTATATAAACCAGGAGGAGTTACCCAGAAGGCCCAGATCACTGCTCGGGTCGGGCTGGGTATCGGTCGGCGGGTGGTGAGCAATTGTATCCTCTCCCCTTGTTATTTCCCTTATCATTATTATTATTGGTGGTAGCAGTAGCGTTTTTGCATTATACCTTAGTTACTGGACTGTTCTTACCTCAACCCGTGGGACTTACATTCTTTAGATTCTCCTCCTCCCCGCTCCGGGAGTGGGGAGAGGAAGAAGGAGGGGAGTGAGCGAGCAGCTGCGTGGTTCTGAGTTGCCAGCTGGGCTTAAACCATGACACCTATACATTCTCATAATTCGCAATTGCTGGAATTCCTACTACACAGAAAAAAAAAAATATTAAAAAATTGCAAAAATAAGTAATGGTTCTGATTTTCTACTGTATTAAGGAGCAACTGGGGGAATTGAATGCCAGTCTATATCTGATAGCCCTCCTACATGACTAGTTAAATGACAAGCATTACAAGCCCATTATTTTTGTAACACCATGAAGAAGTGTGGTTGATTGGTTGTCAAATCACCTGAGCCAACACACCAACTCAGGCATTTCTCTTACCAGTGTCATCTGAGGTGGTTATCTCATTTGATAGGGGAAGTCTGTAAAGGCAGGAATTGATAGAAAACTGAAGATGTTTTGTATAAGTAAGTAATTTAGATACCATATACCTTGAATTTTCTGGGTTTGGAAATAATGACATTGTTGTGTTAGCTAGTAATTTGTTATACTGAATGTTTAAAAATTACCTACTATTCCACACTAAATTTCATACTGGAGGCCTGGAAAATTTTTAATCAAGTTATTCCCAAACTGTGCTGCAGATAGGGTCTATCTTCTGACACAGTTTTATAATGAAGTGGGTGTTAATAATTCTGCAATACTTTTTCGCTGTTGACTAAACTGAATATTTGAATACTCTTTCTAATTAATATTTCTCAACCAGCATATTTAAGAAGGATTAAAAGAACAGATAACTTGTCAAATACAGTGAGTTATAAAGACTTTAACTTCCATTCTGTTGCACTTCTTCTAGTCCCTAATGATGTTATATTTATATATTTCTTGAGAAGCTGTATGAGAAAAAAAAAAAGTTGAGTATGTTTAAATGAAATGCAGATGAAAGATCAATATAAAGGGTTTGAGTAATCAAAAAGAAATACATATAATTTTGTCCAACTTGTATATCACATTTTGTCTGCTGGATCTGTATGCTAAGCACAGTAACCTGGGACAGACATGTCTAACATATGAGTTATTCAGATTTATAAAATGAGATGCATATGCCTGCAAGCTCACGTATCTGTCATCTGGTCTAACACTGAATTAGCAATCATTTCCTTAAAAATCCTGCTTCTGTAATTCCACGTATTGCATTGAGAACCTCAGATATGTCCTGGATTGAGCTCCAGGAAAAAGGGGCCTAAAGTGGAACAACTTAAATCCACGAGTTTCATTGGATTTCCCCCTTCTTTATGCTTGGGTGAAAGCAAAGTCATACTCTGACATTTCGAAAGTAATGTAAAATGGGAGTTCAATAAAGGCTCTTTCCTCTTGGCCATCAGTGTTTATGAAACACCTGTTTCCCAAGTATTTTCCATTTTGCTTGTTCATGTCTCAGATTAGACAACCCCAATGGTGAAGCAGAAATAAAAATGTCAACATTTTAAAAGACTGAGTCCTTATGAGATACATAGGTTTGTATTTTGTGGTGCTAAAATGCTCAGACCAGCTAGGTAGTTTTATTACTTGCTTCTTGGGGACAAATAAAAAGAGAGCACTTATAAAAGCACTTCAAAGTAGGTAAGATCATAAAAAGGTGGACAGCTAGTTTTAGCATTTTATTTATTTTACGATAAACTTTTAATGTTTTCTGTTGGTTTAAGTTATTTTGAAAAAAAACCCATTTCTCTCATCTCCCTGTTGCTTATTTTATTTTAGTGACCTGATCATATGAAAAATGGAAATAAGAACTACCGATTTAACAATTTTTAAGAAGAAATATTACTCAAAAAGACTAAGTATGCGGCATTTGCATGTGCACTCAAACAAAAAGAAATAGAAGAAGACAACCTTGTGGGGAAGAGAGTGCTCTATTTTTTTAATAATAAATTATATCTTTCCTGAAAAACTTTGCAATCTGCAGCAATTAGAGGGGTTAATCACTTCTGATCTAGGGACATCTTCTAACGTGATTAATTTGACTGTGTGTTAGCAATGCTAGAAAATGCACCATGAATAATGTATATACATTTTGAGCAGTGTTGACTTAGGCTGTTTACCATTTTAATCCATTAGTAGTTGGTTTTCCTAATTATCTTGTGCATAATATTAAATACTCTAATTACTTGCTGAAATAGCTAAACTTCCCTTCATAAAATTTAACATATGCAGCATCTAATGTGTGTAGTATCTTGAAGACTTAATTGCATGCATATACAGAAGTGGCTATTGTATTTAAATATGGAGACGGTAATAGTAAACCTGTGTGCATTCCAAACAGATATTCTTGCTTATGAAAATGTAGGACAGTTGTGGTGTGAGGAGCTACAACTTGCTGAGTTGCAAACTCATGCTTCTTCTAGGTAGGCTCTTCAGATCTACCCATGCCGTAAGAGTTTTGAAAAGATTTTCTGTGCCATATCTTATCTTTCTAACTGTTTCATACTGGACATCAAGAAGACAAATCGGATGTTTCAGTAGAAGTCTTCATGACAAGGCAAATTAAAAAGATAGCTTTCACCAGAGATTCTTGTAGAGATCTTCATCGGTTTACAGGTTTTGAAAGCTTTGTTGAAGTATGACAGACCTGAATCCTTTTCTCTGTCCAGAAAACTCTGATACTCTTGAAGAAACAAATTTTAACAACTAAATTGTCAAGACATAGGACAGTAGTCTATAAGTCAGATTTCTTGCAGAGCATTGCAATTACCATTAACAAAAATACAGATTCAATTTGCATAATTGTTTTTTTAAGACTTAAAGAAGATATTCTTTGCATGGGAAATAGTTCATGCGAAAGACCACAATTAACTAGTACTTGTAATTAAAGAACTTCAGTTTTCACTGCCAGCAACTGAACAACAAGCCCGTTTGATATGCAGAACATAGGCCTTCAAAAGCTTTTTCCTTTCAAAAACCTGTGTTCTTTCTCAAAGACAGGTAAGCCTCAAGGTATCTGTAAGCATAGCCTAAAGACAGAATCAGTTCATAAAATCTGGCTTGCTATGAACTTACTGGTTGCTGTATGGTTGGAGACACAGATAGATCTCATTTAACAATATCATATTCAAAGACAAGACTGAGGACCATCAAGATTCACTAAGGACCAATTTGGTACTAATTAGTGTAAATATTCTGTGATGGAGTAAATCAGCACATTCACTGAAATCGTTGCTCAGGATCTGATCTTCTTCCTTTCAGCTTTGCCATTATGCTATGACCTAGTTATTTTATGGTTTGTGTCCTAGCAGACTTCATGGCACCTTGCTTAGACACAGTGTTATTCATACAGAACTCCAGATTCCCCCTTATTATATTTTGATTAAGTTAGCAAAAAACTGTAAAGAGCAAATCATTGTTCTCAGTCTGCAGTCATGTTCCATTAAAGGTTAAGGGAATCGGAACCCATGGAATGATTGCTACTAAGGTATTTACTCATGATGAAAATACCTGCAGTGCATAGAGCCACAACAAACCAGAAATAGAAGTGACCTTTTTGTTAGTGTTGCCAAGAGTAACATTTCAAAACACTCACAGCAGGAACATAAATGATCACGTATTGCATTATTGGGGAATTCCAATATTATGGTCCAACTCCCTGCAACATGAAGATAGTCTTTATCATATGAATCAGTTTCCTGCTTCTTTTTTAAACTCTCTCTTTGCTTTTGCTTATCAGCCTGCCAAGTTCTGAACACTAAAAATTACTGTATCTTTTGCTGAAAATATTTTTTCCTGCCTTTCCAATATTAATCAGAATGAATAGTTTTCTGTAAGTTAGCCTTGATTAGCCTTATTTTCCTGTTTAATTATCTAACAACCATTGCTTCTTTCAGTATTATAGCCTTCAAACCAGCTTTAAACTGTGGTTTAGAAATTCCTTTAAGATGAGTTCTGATGGCATAAGAATTGGATTGTCAATATATCTCTGCCATGTACTTCAGATTTGCAAGTCCAAGGAAGAGTTTCAGTGTGTGCCAGAGCTGTTTGGCAGTATGTGTTGCCTTCTATTTGAAGTAAACATGTGTCTTAACTGGCTTATAAATGACTACTTCTAAAAATATGAATATACTCACTATTCTAAGATTATGCAAAGTTTGTATCTATAGTCTTGCTTCTTGCATGTATAAAATGATGATAAAAAACCATGAAGAAAATGTAAAAGTTAATCCGACTGCCTTCTGAATGGGACTGATCATTTGAACCTCTCTTTCCTCCATTAAAAAAGGAGAATATGAATAGTACCATTAAAAAAGTAGTACCATTAAAAAAGGAGAATATGAATACAGGCAATGTTGTAGACTATTCTCACCTACTGTGAGTCTACATCCCTACCCTTTTTTAGATTGAATTGAATGGGATTACAACTGGTATTTTTAAAGAAAGTTGTGATCAGGGATTTGATTAGTGAAAGAGCTGAGTTTCTGAGTTTGGGTGTTTTGGGTTTTTTTTTTTTCCACCTTGCGATGGGCCTTGTTGAACTTAATGAGGTTCACATGGTCCCACTCCTCAAGCCTGTCAAGGTCCCTCTGGATGGCGTCCGTTCCCTCAAGTGTATCAACTGTACCACTCAACTTGGTGCAAACTTGGTGAGGGTACACTCAAATCCGATTATGTATATATTCTATAATGAGAATTTCTCATTACAAATATACTTTACAAATATTTATTTTCCCTCAAACTGTGTGTGTAGATTCCTTTTTTCATATTTTATTTTGCTGCAATTCATGTTTTCATAATTGGCCAACTTTGTGAAGCATCTTCAGAAAAGCAATAGTTGTCTGAATATTTTTCTCAAAGCATTATGGACTGTTAATTTAAACCTGTTCAATAAATGTTTTAACTACTTGCGTTTAATCCATTTGTCAAGCACATTACGATGTCCAAAATCCTTTCCTTATCAGACTTCTTTGCATATCAAGTCCAAAGTATAAAATTAAATTTGCATGAAGCCTTGATTTTATTTCCTATTAATCACTCAAGCTGATTACAGATTTGTTATTATATAAGGCCAGTAATTTTCTAGTTTAGAGTAAAAATGTGAATTTTGTATTCTTTATCAGAAAGTCAATACTGGTGCAGTGTAAATTTTCATTTACTGTTTTGATTTTACATAGCTGGAAAATATGCTGCCTCCTCTTTTTCCTTAAGACCGGCTATTCTGTGACAGTTTTATGTGATGGCATTATTCAGCAGAGCAAATTGAACACCAAATTGTTAATGAAATAAAAAACATGCCTAAAACACTAGGAAAAAGAGGTAGTTTTTATGTAGAATTGTTTTTTGCTTTATCTAAGTGACTTTTTTTTTTACTTTATAATGAGCTTTAATCACATCTGATGTTTCAAGTAAACAGTAGAATAGCATGAAGTAACTGTTGTCATGATAGGAATGCAAACTGGAGAGGGTAGTAAGAACTGTATGCTAATTATTATGCTACATTAACATAAACTTGAATTTTAGGATTCATAATTTTCTTAAGTTCTCAGATGACACCCTGATTTAACAGAAAGTGTTAGTGAAATAGCTCCATTGATTTAAGAAATATGAAGTAAGGCCTGTACCAAGTTGACATCTTTTATAAGTAGCTGCCATTTTGTGTTAGGGAATGAAAGAAAGAACTTCTTTTAAATCTCCATAGATAAATGGCAGAGAAAGAGAATGAAAACCTGTAATAATTTCTTTTGCTTCACTCTTAATCTGACAAGTAACACATTCTGTCAGCTTCCTCAAGAAAGTACTTGAAGCAAAGAAAGTTACGCTGTATGAGACACTGTGCGTAAAAGGAGTCAATCAATTGCCGAGGTGAGTATCTCCAGAAAGGACACCTTCAACACCGGAGCGGGGGGAAGCACAGCATCCAGGAGCCTCAGTTCGGAGCGGCAAGAGCGACCGAGGGAGCCTCAACTCCTTGACAGGACTTGCCCAGGAGCCGGCAGCTCAGCTGACGCGAGCAGCTGACTCACAGGGGGCGGTGCCAGGAGTGTCGGCACCAGCCCTCAGTGGGGAAAAACCCATCCCAGGGAGCGTGGCGACCAGGGCGTGGCACGTCAGTCAGGGCGTGGCGCGGCAGTTGGCGCAGGCAGGGCGAGCGGGCAGCGAGCGGGATGGTGAGCACTTGCCTCAGGACCAGGGCCCGCTCTGGGAGCTCTGCCCCGGCGGTTGCCAGCGTAGGCACCCAGACAGAGCCGATGAGAGCGGAGGCTGTGGCGCAGAGGTCGGAGTGTAGAAAGTGCCTCGACTGCTCTCTTGAGGCGAGGGTGCACAATGGACAGGGCTGCGCTCGGTGCGCCCTGGTGGAGGTCCTCCTGCAGCAGGTGGCTGAGCTGCCGGAGGCTGTTGGAGAGCTAAAAGATGCCAGGGAAGCTGAGAGGAAGCTGGGCTGCTTGCTCCAGGCCCAAACTGTGCAGGGGCCGCAAACGTCCAGCATTGCTCACATAGGAAAGAAGGAGGGCAGCAACTCAGGAAGCTGGGAATTAGTCACGAGAAAAACTAACAAAAAAAGGCAGAATAGGACAATTAACAACAAGGGGCTTCCTCCTAAATCTGATGTCCCCACCCAGAACTGCTTCGCAGTTCTGCAGGGGGCTAATAAGAAAGCACCCACCACACCTAATGAGCATCCTGCTGATGCACCAGTAAAGAGGATCACTACTGGTGCCTCCAGGAAAAAGCGGAGGGTCATAGTAGTAGGGGACTCTACTTTGAAAGGCACAGAGGCACTCATCTGCCGGCCTGATCCAGTCTCGAGGGAGGTGTGTTGCCTGCCAGGGGCTTGGATCAGGGATGTTGCTGAGAGGCTGCCTGCTCTAGTAAGTCCTGCTGGCTACTACCCCCTTCTAGTGGTCCATGTGGGTGCTAGAGATATAGATAGCAGTAGCCTGGAGAACATTAAGAAGGACTACAGAGCCTTGGGAGAGGTGGTTAGGGGCTCTGGAGCTCAGATAGATAGTTTTTTCATCGATTCTCCAGGACAAAGGGGAGGACCTTAAAAAAGCTAGGCGTGTTTGGCAGGTTAATAAATGGTTAGAATGCTGGTGCTATAGTCAGGGGTTTGGCTATTTAGAACATCGGGCTCCATTTGGGAGGTCAGATCTACTGGAGGCTGGTGGAGCTGGTCTGACAAAGAAGGGGAAGAGCTGTTTTGGTAGGAGGCTTGCCAGGCTGGTCAGGAAAGCTTTAAACTAGATGTGTTGGGGGTGGGGAGCATTGATCCATCCCAACACTCCTGGTCAGTTGCCAGCACCTGTAATAAGTGCTTCGAGTGACGTAGAGATGTTCCAGCTGCCCCAGCCATTGAGTCAGCTGCATTTGGAGCTCGGCTAAGGTGCCTCTATACAAACGCCCGTAGTATGGGGAACAAGCAAGAGGAATTAGAGATGTGTGCAAGGCTATGGGAATATGATGTCATTGGTATCACAGAAACATGGTGGGATGGCTCCTATGACTGGAGTGTCGGAATGGAAGGTTACAGGCTGTTTAGAAAAGACAGGCCAGGCAGATGGGGAGGGGGCGTTGCTATCTATGTCAGTGATAGGCTAGAGAGTATGGAACTCTGTCTGGGGACGGGTGATGAGGTAACAGAGTGTTTGTGGGTCAGGATCAAAGGGAAGACAGCAACGGGGGACATTATGGTGGGGATCTGTTACAGGCCGCCTGATCAAGAGGACTCTGTGGATGAAGCGCTCTACAGACAGATAGGAGCAGCCTAATGCTCGCAGGCTCTTGTCCTCATGGGGGACTTCAACCATCCTGACATCTGTTGGAGGGACGGTACGGCCCGGCACAAGCAATCCAGGAGGTTCCTCGATTGTGTGGAAGACAACTTCCTCTTTCAAGCAATAGAGGAGCTGACAAGGAGAGGTGCCATGCTTGACCTCGTGCTCACCAACAGGGAGGGACTGGTTGGAAATGTGATGCTCCAGGGCAGCCTTGGCTCTAGTGATCACGAGATGGTTGAGTTTGAGATCCTCAGGACAATGAGAAGAGCATGCAGCAAGCTCACTGCCCTGGACTTCAAGAAAGCAGACTTTGGCCTCTTCAGGAACCTCCTTAGTAAGGTTTCATGGGATACAGTCCTAGAGGGCAGGGGGGCCCAAGACTGCTGGTCGGTATTCAAGGATCACCTGCTACGTGCTCAAGAGTGTTGCATCCCGACCAGAAGAAAGTGCAGCAGGAGGGCCAGGAGACCTCCATGGATGGACAAGGAGCTGCTGAGGAAACTTAGAGGGGAAAAAAGAAGCTTATAGAAGGTGGAAGCAAGGACAGGCGGCCTGGGAAGAATATAGGAGCATTGCCCAAGAAGCTAGGGACCAGGTTAGGAAAGCTAAGGCCCAGCTAGAATTAAGTTTGGCAAGGGATGTAAAAGATAACAGAAAGGATTCTATAGATATGTAGCAAATAAAAGACAGACGAGGGGCAATGTGGGCCCTCTCTGGAAGCTATCAGGAGAACTGGCTACCATGGATTTGGAGAAGGCTGAGGTTCTTAATGACTTCTTTGCCTCATTCTTCACCAGCAAATGCTCTGACCACACCATGAAAGTCTTGGAAAGCAAATGCAGGGACTGTGAGAATGAAGACCTTAGGCCCACTGTAGGAAGGATCACGTTCAAGACCATCTTAAGAACCTGAACGTGCACAAGTCCATGGGACCTGGTGAAATCCATCCACGGCTCCTGAAGGAGCTGGCGAATGAAGTTGCTAAGCCACTGTCCATCATATTCGAAAAATCCTGGCAGTCAGGTGAAGTTCCCGATGACTGGAAGAAGGGTAATATAACCCCCATTTTCAAGAAGGGGAAGACGGAAGACCCAGGGAACTACAGACCAGTCAGTCTCACCTCTGTGCCTGGCAAAATCTTGGAACAGTTTCTTCTGGAAAACATGCTACGGCACATGAATAACAACGAGGTGGTTGGTGACAGCCAACATGGCTTCACTAAGGGGAAATCCTGCCTGACCAATTTGGTGGCCTTCTATGACGGAGCCATGGAACTGATGGACAGGGGCAGAGCAGTTGATGTCATCTACCTGGACTTGTGCAAAGTGTTCGACACTGTCCCGCATGACATCCTTGTCTCTAAATTGGAGAGACATCAATTTGATAGATGGACCACTTGGTGGATCAAAAACTGGCTCGATGGCTGCATGCAAAGAGTTGTGGTAAATGGCTCGATGTGTAGTTGGAAACCTGTAATGAGTGGTGTCCCTCAGGGATCGGTGTTGGGACCGGTCCTGTTCAACATCTTTGTCGGCGACATGGACAGTGGGATGGAGTGCGCCCTCAGCAAGTTTGCCGATGACACCAAGCTGTGTGGTTCGGTTGATATGCTGGAGGGAAGGGATGCCATCCAGAGGGACCTTGACACGCTTGTGAGGTGGGCCGATGCCAACCTTATGAAGTTTAACCAAGCCAAGTGCAAGGTCCTACACTTGGGTCGGGGCAGTCCCAGGCACTGCTACAGGTTGGGTGGAGAAAAGATTCAGAGCAGCCCTGCAGAGAAGGGCTTGGGGGTGTTGGTTGACGAGAAGCTTAACATGAGCCAGCAGTGTGCTCTTGCAGCCCAGAAAGCCAACCGTATCCCGGGCTGCATCAAAAGAAGCATGACCAGCAGGTCAAAGGAGGTGATCCTGCCCCTCTACTCTGCTCTTGTGAGACCTCACTTGGAGTACTGCATACAGTTCTGGTGTCCTCAACATAAAAAGGACATGGAGCTGTTGGAGCGAGTCCAGAGGAGGGCCACGAGGATGATAAGAGGGCTGGAGCACCTCCCGTATGAAGACAGGCTGAGAGAGTTGGGGCTGTTCAGCCTGGAGAAGAGAAGGCTGTGTGGAGACCTCAGAGCAGCCTTCCAGTATCTGAAGGGGACCTACAAGGATGCTGGGGAGGGACTCTTCCTTAGGGACTGTAGTGGTAGGACAAGGGGTAATGGGTTCAAACTTAAACAGGGGAAGTTTAGATTAGATATAAGGAAGAAGTTCTTTACAGAGAGGGTGGTGAAGCACTGGAATGGGTTGCCCAGGGAGGTTGTGGATGCTCCGTCCCTGGCGGTGTTCAAGGCCAGGTTGGACAGAGCCTCGGACCACGTGGTTTAGGGCAAGGTGTCCCTGCCCATGGCAGGGGGGTTGGAACTAGATGATCTTAAGGTCCTTTCCAACCCTGACTATTCTATGATTCTGTGATTCTATGAATTCCTTTTAGCTTTGTAGCTATACTTCTTTAATTGTAAAGGAAACAAACCAATTTTGATTGTGTGCAATAGCATGTCTCCATTCTTACAATATTTTATATTTTTGAATGATTTTCATATTTAGCACTTTATTAAAAATTTGAAAACATTGTTTAAAATGGAAAAGGAACCTTTGTATTTTGATTAATAATTGCTGAACAGGCTTCTGCTAAATGCAGTTTTTACAGTGTTTAATGTAACTTATCTATGGTAGCTGAGATGGAACGTGCTTAGTCAACATTGCCTAGCCTTTACCAAATTAGAACAGAATTAAGATATATTCCTCAGTTCCTTCTCTTCCTTGGATGCTGGCTGTAGCAAGAATTTGTGATGGGAACCCTTTGGAAAGAATGGGGTTTCATTTTATAAATTGTAAAGTAAGGATGCAGTGGGAACGTGCTGTATTTCCTCAGAAACAGCAGCCGGTCTTTGGGAGAAACCTTGGATGGGTGCTATAGGAAGTCTAGAGTCCTGCACAGACCTTAGGTCTGTAGCACAGGTAGTCTGCCTGCAACCCTGTTTGTTTGATGGACCTTGGGTGTATATCATAGCCTTGTCTCTAGATGTTTCTCTGGGCTGGTCTGCTGCTTTTTCTGACTCAACTTTCCAGATGAACCTTGGACCACATTTAGTGCTTGATTTAATCATAGAATCGTAGAATGGTTAGGGTTGGAAAGGACCTTAAGATCATCTAGCTTCAACCCTCCAGATTTTGTCTGAAATGCACTGCATTGGTGAAGAAACCTCTTACTATTACTACGTGGCCCTGTTAAGGTCTTCTGTGATTGTGTCCTGGTCAGTGAGAGCACAGCTCTGGCCCTCAGCTACTGGATTGCTCTCCTTCAGGGAGGAGCACTGCTTTTGCTTGCTCATGCCACCACTATTCACCCAACCCATACCTGGGGTACAGATATCTGTCACCACGGCTAGTGCTTAAGCAACATAAAGTACTTTGAACAGACCTCTCTTAGTCTACAGCATTGGTGCATAGAGCAATGTTATAAGATACAAAAAGAAAATAGATATTCCATGGAAAGATAGTGTCCTTCACAGTTGAGATTCAAAACAGAAAAAAAAAAACAAAACAATAAAAATGAGTTAATATCTTTGATATTTGATTATTGATATCTTTGACTTCTACAGTCAGGTGTGATTGTCCATGCCACTGTGTTGACTAACAGCAATTACATTCTCTCCCCCCATACAAAAGAAACCCACTGAAGAGACCTAGGTGTTGATGTAATAATTTCTAGCACAGCAGTGGTGTCCAAACTCCCTCGTTGGGGTCATGAACATGAAGTTCTGAGCACAGACAAAGAAATGCTCCATGTAGCAGAGTTTATCAGCTGTGTATAGAAGGTATAGAAGTGTCCACTGTGTAAAAAATGAAAGCTGCTTCCTCAAAGTCACCTCAAATTAAAGTCAGATGAAGAATTCATTAGAGTTGTGCTTTATCCGCTGGGTCACGTTGCTTCCCTTGGAAATGCATAGTGTAGGAAACAAGAAAATGAAGTTATTCAGTGAGTGGATACTTTAAAAGCACTTGAAATACATTAGTGACAAAATTGTGTTTAAAAGCATCAGTTTCTGTTTTACCTGCAGCATTTACACAATCAGTGCTTGTCTGCCTGGATAATTAAAGAAGTGTTAATTGTACCAATTAAGAAGTGAGAATGTGATTAATTGCTCTTTTGTTACTTTCCAGGTCAGAGGCGATGCAATAGGAAAATACATATCCAGCAATCTAAAGACAGTTTAAACTGAAATAGTTCTTTGCAATTTAGGCATTTAATTACAAGCTTTAAAGTTTAATTAAAAAGTTAAATCATTTGTCTATTCCTGTGGGGAAAAAAAAACCAAAACAAAACCCAAAACCCAATCCCAGTACTTTTGTGTTTAGAACAATTATGTAACATAAAGCACAGTGAGATAAAGTGTACTATTTTCTGATCTGAAGCTGTAGCATTTTTCATGCACAACAGCACAACACAAAAATGTATTCAGGGAACTAGAAGCAAATAGATATATTGTTCTATTAAGCACAATGTGAGAGTAAGTTTTAATCTAAAAGGATATTTTTTTGGGGATAGTACAAAGACAGAAAGCCCTTTTTAGCATTGTAAAAATAATGAAGAGTAAAAACTAAGTCTTTTCTATTATACTTTAAACTTTCAAAATAACAACCTTTTGCATTTATATAGTGATGATAAACACTCCACCAAATATGAGAGAATACTGAAGAGTGAGACATCAGTGGCAACTGTTTCATCAGCTGTCTTTCTGAGGTCATGTTTTAAACAGTATTAAGTAGTAGGACTTAAAATTCAGAAATATGTGATTTCATCTCATAACTTACATCTGTCTTTCTGAAAGGGCTGGCAAGTAGAGTAACAGACTTGTGAATGTCTCAGGAATTCAGAAACGCTCAGAACAAATACAGTTGGGAGTAGAAGTAAATAAACTGTGTCTAGAAGCAAGTAAATGCCTGCACAACAATCCCTTTTGAGAATAACAGGAGCTGCTAGATATTATTGAAAATAATTCTGTTCTTTAGGCAGTTAGGAACAAAGTTCTTACAGACTTCTTTTTTATTCCTGTGTCATTGAGGCACTGTTCATTTTGATAAATACTCTTTCTCTGGAGTGTCTTCCAAGTGAGATCAAATTGTCAGTTAACTATTTTAAATTACTCAGACTAGCACTCTCCAAGAAAATTCTATTCTAAATGGGACTTGTCCAAATTATAGACACAAACTGGAACGGATCCATGCACAGTTGCATGGTGCACTCCTTGCAAGTAATGTAAGTTTACTGGGCTGCATAAGACAAGTTCAGTGGGTTGAAAAATGTTATCCCACATATTGTTATCCCCAGTGCCTACTCCAGTTTTGGGCTCATGGTTCAAAAAGGATGTGAAGAAACTGGAGAGCTCTAGCAGATGGCCATCGAGACGGCTTGGGCCTAGAGCACCTCTTGTGAAAAGAGGGTGGAGGATCTGTGCATCTTTACTGTAGTGAAAAGGAGACTCAAAAGCAATCTAATCGAATATCTGTCTACAACTATTGGAAATGTAGGTACAAGGATGACAGAGATTAATTTTTCTTGGTGGTACAGGATGGTGTAACAAACTGAAATGATTATGAATTGTGGTTTAAGAAATCCAGGATGAACTTCAGGGAAAAAAATCTCTAGGAGATTGATGGAGCAGTGGAACAGGTTGCCCAGTTGTGAGTCCAAGATCACTGATGCCACCTGGTCATGGAGATCGGACTCTTAACCTGAGCAGTGTGGATAAAATGCGTGATATCATGTCTAGTCATTGAAATAGTGTGTGCTAGGGACCACTTCTGGTAGACAACACTGACATGACTGATCCAGATTTAGTTTCTTCTACTCTATGTAACCTTCCATCCCACCAGGTTGTATGCTCCTAGACTATCCTGGCTGCCCTCATGCCATACTCCATTGTAATCAGTACATAGCCTCATTTTCATCTTGTAGAAACATTAATTTGATCAGTTGTCACACAACCTTCAGATATTTTGAACTGACACCCTTCCAGCTACCCCTCAACAATAAAAATAATTCCTTTTTGTCACAGGGACTCCACAAAGTTTCAGCAGAGACCTAGAGTCAGATGTGATGTAGCCAGGCTGTGCCACTGGCACTGTCAGAGATCGGTCCCTGACCCTCTTTTTTTTAAATTAGGATACATATCATCGCTGGTAAGATTCTGGAATGCTATCCAAAAGGTTTACATCTGATTCCTGCTATTTGCACAGTCTTTTCTACATGATATTAGGAGGTACTTCATTCTCTTTTGCTATTTGAATTCCTTTTGTTCTGGCTACCCAGCTAGAGTACCTTAAGACTATTCGAACAAAACCTTATACCTGCAAATAGACAGCTGTTCCTTGAGCATCTTAAACTCAGTCTAATATGTTTTTTTGCTAATGGATGGAGCATGTGATAAAGTTCCCAAAGTAGAGCCTTCTTCATTTTTCTGTGCTAGATTTCTCTATTTATAAAATAGGGTAATTCCTTTTACCCTCTTCAAATGACATTATGAAAATGCAGTTTTATTAAGAACTCTATGTAGTATCATTAAGAACTATAGAAGCATTTGACAATAAAGATTTTTTTCAGAGCAAGGCTTGAATCATCTGTACTAATACGGTATAGTAATACAGGCAAGACAGTATATATACATGTGTTATTCAAGGGGTATTCATAAAGTAATCACTGATAAAGTTTGGGAGGAAAAAAAAAAGTGATGTATGGAAGTCTGTGCCAAAATAATGCATGTACATAAATTGGGTGAATTAGGACTGCTAACAACACTAATTGTGGCATATGCTAATTTTTAAGTAAAGGTTGTTAACCTTTATAACATTTACAAATGTAGTTTTGAGAACATAAAAAACATGTGCCTTTTACTTTTGTTGGAGAGTAGCACAGGTATTTCTCCATGGTCTATTTATTTTTTTGTATTGCTCAGGCTGAGTATAGAAGAAACATTACATAAGTTGCATGGAATGTGCATACCTCAACTTGTAGAGTATATTCATTAGACTGTACTTCAAAAGAATAACAGTCCTACACTTGTGGAAATAAAGGGTAGAGTGATCAATGCTGATGATTACTTTTATATGCAAAAGAACAGAATCTACTCAGATGTTTTTGACTATGAAATGCTATGAATAGACTGTGAAATGTAGCTCATAGTTGCTGTGACAATAGTTCTCTTATGTGAAGGTAGTTGTAAAAATCTGAAACAAGTCTTGCTGTGTGTGAGCTATAACAATGAGTTTGGATTTATACAGCAGTTCAAGAGTGCGTACGTTTTATAGATGTTATAATAGAAACATGTATGAGATGAAAATGAATCACCTGCTTAATTTTATCTACTGTCAACATCAAGATTAAAGCGTTGTTTTAAAAGTCTTCCCTGTAAAATCTGTGACTAAATGACTGAAGTTATTTTTATATATGCCTAATCTTAATTTCTCTGCTTTTTCAAGCAGGTTAATTATATTCATGGACCTTTGCCACATTATTCACTTGGAAGGCCTTGATTATGCATTACACATCAGCATTTCATAACTAAACATCTAAGATAAGCATTGTATTCAAATGTAAAATGACATTAATAAGTCTTAAAGCTCTAAAAATATACGTGAGTCATAATATAAGGGTTTTTTCTTAGTTAGAAATAACTTATCCAGCACTGATGTAGACTTTGATTGTGTTCTATTGCATAGTTCAAATGTTGTTTTGCATAAAAAGTGTTCATAGCAGAGCTGATAATGAAAACAATGCTGGGAATTTCAATATACAGATTATTTTCCTAGAAGTTACATTTAAGAGAATCTTTCTCAGTCTGTCACCTAAGAATAACCCAAGATAAATGTGTTTGGACACATTGTAGATCATTCTATAGGTTAAACACTTTCTTTACCTGCATGGCATTCCACAGATTTTGGTATAAACAAATTTAGTCCAGGGAAGTTGAGAATTTCTTTCTGTTAGGTAATGCCTAGATAAAAAATGATTGTGCCCGGATTTCTGTGTGATGGCTTTAAGCTGAAAGAGGGTAGATCCAGATCAGATATAAAGAAGATATTATTTACCATAAGGGTGGTGAGACACTGGCACAAGCTGCCCAGAAAAGCTGTGGCTGCCTCATCCCTGGCAGTGTTCAAGGCCAGGTTGTACGGGGCTTCGAGCAACCTGGTCTAGTGTGAAATGTTGCCTCACATGGCAGGCGGCTTGGAACTAGATGATCTTTATGGTCTCTTTCAACTCAAACTGTTCTATGATTCTATGAGTGTATGAAAATAGGATGCAAATTTTCCCATTCCATATAATAGTTTATGGACTTGTCAGGCTATATGCTAAGCGCTGGGGAAGAAAAAAGGCTGGTGTGCAATAAGAAACTCACCAAACTTCTGGTTACAAGATCAGACACAATAGTTCCTTTACCGTCATGATCTGTGTGAAATTTGGTGGTGTTTCATCATCTCTATTGATTACATGTCTTTATGTTCAGACAGTAGCATGGATACATTTCTTCAATTTCTCCTCTAAAGAGAAGAAGCCTCGAAATCTGCTGCTGCACTGGAAGAAGTCAGAAATGTATGAGTATTGGCACTTTAACTTTTTTATTCCAGGGTTGGCCTTGGAACAGTTTACCTACTATTCAATATTATATTGATTGCTCCAAAATTAAAATGTGCTCACTTAACTTTAACCATGGAATTCAAGATTAGCTCTGTAATGGGTGTCCCTTTATTGGATGTAAATGACAAGTAGTTGATGAAAGACTTGTACTAGTGCTGTCATATCATGGGGCTACCTGCTTAGTAGCCCAGACACATCCAGATCTGAGACATATCTAATCTATTTAGCATTTTTCTTTTTATTATTATCTTTTATCACATCTTGCTTGCTTGCTTTTAAGGACTGATTAATTTACCCATATGCTAAGTACCTTCAAATTTCAGCATTACTTGTATTTTCAATTCATGTCATACATTCTGATGTACCCATAATGGATGTTTCCCTGTCTGCAATGCTGCAGATGCCTTCTGTGGACATTCATTAGTCTTTTGATGGCAAAAGAAGTCCTACTTAGGGGCCTGTTGTTTATCTGCCGATTAAGTTACTCAGGTACATCATTGTTTCCTCTGCAGAGTCGAAATAGGCTCCTTTTCTAGCAGGAATGCTACTGCCATTGTCTGCAGCTAGGACTCAGGCTTTTCACTGATGAAAGCAGTAGACATTGAAGTAGATGTCAAATAGAGAGAAACACACAAGTCAAGCAGTCTACATTACCTCCTACTGTTTTGTTTTTTTTTTGAAAAATCTTTAGATTCTATGTATTATTACTGAAGCTGATAACCCAGCTATCACTGGGAGTGCAAGCAACCAGAAATATGGTGAACAGAGCAAGCAAACAGGGCATGGCACGTTAGTCAGGGCATGGCATGGCAGTTTGCACAGCAGTTCGCACAGAAGGGAGCCTCTTCAAAGGAGAGACACTCCAAGGCCATCTGCACAGTTCAGTACACACATCTTACCTGACCAAGGTAAAATTGTGGGCGCTCATAAAAGAACTAAGGTTGCAGCTCCAGTGGAGGGAGGTGCGCCGTCTACACCGGTGGTGGCTGATGCCTTCACCCAGACAGAACTGCTGCAGGGAGAGGCTGCAGTGCAGACCTGACGCTGCGGGAGGTGTCCAGATCTTTCTCCTGAGGCAGGGACAGGCAGACCTAACTGAAAAAGGTGTGCCCAGGTGGACGACCTCCTGCAGTGGGTGGCTGAGTTGCAGGAGGCAGTGAGGAGGCTACAAAGCATCAGTGAAGCTGAGAAGGAGCTGAACACTGTGGTTCCAGGTGCAGCCTGCAGTGGAGCCACAGTCTGCAGCCAAGCAACCAAAAACTCTCCTATCAGCACACATAGAAGAAAGGGGGGGCAGTAACTCAGGGGAATGGAAGCTTGCAACTGCTAGCGCCTGTAGGAGAAAGAGACTTCCCCCAAAGCCAGAGGTGGCCTTGCAGAACTGATTTGCTGCTCTGCAGGAAAATTATGAAAGATCCACCACAGCAAGTGAAGTAGAGGTTAAGTATGGCAGCCCAGTCTGCAGCACGGGTAACAAGAAGCTAAACAAAGAAAGGGTCATGGTTAATAGTTGCAGGTGACTCACTTTTGAGGGGTACGGAGGCATCCATTTGCTGGCCTGATGCGCTCTCTAGAGGTGTGCTGCCTACCAGGGGCTCACATCAAAGATGTCACCAAGAGGCTACGTCATACGGCCCACTGGCTATTATGCACTACTGTTGTTTCACATGGGCACCACAGATATGGCCAGAAGCAGTGTGAGGACAATCAAGAAGGATTACAGAGTCCTGGGAGTGACTGTCAAGGACTCTGGAGTACAGGTAGTCTTTTCCTCAATCCTCCCAGTCAGAGGAAAGGGGTTGGAAAGGGTCAGTTGAATCTGGCAAATCAACAAATGGTTACAGAACTGGTGCCGCATCCAGGGGTTTGGCTACATAGACCATGGGACTCAGTCTGAGAAACCTGGTCTGCTGGGGGCTGATGGGTCCACCTCTCAGAGAAAGGGAAGAGCGTCTTTGGTTACAGGCTTGCCAAGCTGGTGAAGAGGGCTACTGAAGTTGCTGGCAGAGGGGAACCTGAATCCATTCCACTCCTACCAGTCTGATGCTGGTGTCAGTAGGAGATTCCCAGAACCTGGAGAGGGATCACAGGTCAGCAAGGTTGGAACTAGATGATCTTTAAGGTACCTTCCAAACCTAACCATTCTGATTCTGATTCTGTTTTCTGTAGACAGCATTGCCCTGCTGGGGCAAAGCTATTAAAATTTTCATTTAAAAAACTACCTAAGCTAGAATGAAAGCCCTACAAATACTCTTTTTCTAACCAAATCCAATATATAAAATCATTATTAGCATATAGTAAAGTTATAGTTAGCATAAAACATATAGTTAGCATATCTTCCTATTAAAACAGAAATAAGAAAGAACTTCTTTTTGGAAAGATAAGCTCCAGGCTTTACATGCATTTTGTGAATTGCTGTTTGTTATTGTTGGTATTTGGTTTTTTCTCTGCATTGTGACTCACAGTTAGAATAAATATGTGTTTTGCATGCTGTGTTCTTGATTGCATACTCAGCTTCCTAACAATAGATGATACACCAGGATAATAATGCTAATGTACCAGTACCAGCACTAACACATTCTATGTAGGTGCAATTAACCACCTATGCAAATGGGCTATCAAATTGCTGTTTGCATGACTGTTGTGTAATCAGATATCTTATAGGCTAACACAGCCTTAGCTCAAGTTAACAGTGACAAAGCAATCTTCTTAGCCATTTGGTCTCATAACAGTGTTTGGGCATGTGGAGCAAACACTAAAATGGGTTGTGTTATTAAGGGCTGGAACAGCATGAAAGGAAGAATATAGGGGAATTGTAGGAAAAATTATGGGAAATTCTTTTGTACATCCAACACTTAGGATGCCTCCGGGAGGTAATGAGGTAGACAAAGGATAGTAAGATGCATAAGAGCATAGAAGGGAAACATGCCTTTGTCTTTGCTGCTGATATTAGTGTTCCCAGTAACTAGCATATCTCATTTTTCATAGGATGAAATAGACGTGAAATTTCATAGATGAAATTAAATTGCATGAAATTTCCCATATCTTGGGTTCAAACTGGCACTCAAATAAAGAAATTTTGCCATTTCTGTATGGTGCTCATGTTTATGTTGTTAGTTGTGGAAGCTTCTTTGCTATATTTTTGGTGCCTGTTTTTGAAAGCTAATGCATGTAGTCGTGATCAGTCTGTTAAACTGTATTTAATAGAATCATAGAATAATTAAGGTTGGAAAGGACCTTCAGATCATCTAGTTCCAACCCCCCTGCCATGGACAGGGACACCTCACAGTAGACTATGTCACCCAAGACACTGTCCAATCTGGCCTTGAACACTGCCAGGGATGGAGCATTTACCACTTCTTTGGGCAACTTGTTCCAGTGCTTCACCACGCTCACAGTAAAGAACTTCTTCCTTATATCTAACCTAAACTTCCCCTGTTTCAGATAAAAACCCATTACCCCTTGTCATATCACTACAGTCGCTGATGAAGAGTCCCTCCTCAGCATCCTTGTAGGCCCCCTTCAGATACAGGACAGCTGCTATGAGGTCTCCACACAGCCTTCTCTTCTCCAGGCTGAACAGCCCCAACTTTCTGAGCCTGGGGCTAAGTACGTCTTCCTATGGGAGGTACTCAAGCTCTCTTATCATACTCATGGCCCTCCTCTGGACTTGCTCCAACAAATATTATTTTGAAATAAATAGAAGAAATCATGAAGGGAACAAGTTCAAAATACTTTTTTTCTTTCTTCTTTTTTTACTTTTTTCTTTTGAATTTATAACTGTTTCTTCATAACATTTTGTTGACAGGGAAATGAAGGCAGGATTTAAGAATTTATTGGCAAACGTAAGTAAGAATAGCAGAGTCTGCTAACAGACTAAAGCATTCAGTGCTAAGCTTAAGCAGTAAATAAGTGTCAATAGCTGCAAAAAGTCACTGCTCTGTGCCACAATGAATTGAAGTATGAGTTACCTTTGATATGTGTACCGCTTCTTAAGTACACTTTAGTGTAGAAAAAGTTTTATTCTTTCTCAAGAATTCAGTAATTGCTTAATAAAGAAAATTCTGTTATGGATTTTCCTGTGAAATTACCAATACTGTTATGTGCTGGAGTTAGTTAGAATACCAGATTAGATGGATCATTTCTTTAATTTAGCCTGCTACTGCTTCTGCTCTTTGAGAAGGTCTACACATCTTTTTCTATCAAGTTCAACCTCAAACACTCTATACTAATGTTACGTAGTTACTTCAAGCTGAAATGTGAGATGTAAAGTAAATAATCAGGATCTGCAGATCTCTTGATTTCAAGAAAGAATTTTTCACCACCATCTTCCTGGACTTTGCATCCATGAATAACGTCAGTTGAAGTCAAAGTGTTACTAGAATACATTTAACAGGAAGCGTCCTGATGGATTTCATAGTCTTTTGTTATTCAAATGTCGTGACTTAGTAAGCTTCTTGTGACTGTGTCTACAGTAGCTATTTTATCCTGTTTTTCCTTTTTAATTACAATAATGAAACAGAATTATAAATAATACTTTAAATTAGAGTTTTAAAATGTATATACATATATATTACAATACTTTAATTAATCAAGAGTACATTGGGATTTCAATGCAATGGAAATATACATCATCCCTCAGTATTACTTGTCTGTTTTCTATAATACCAGATAAAGAGTAACAGCAGCCTGTATTAGACAGGAGAGAATAGGAATGCAGTATTGTATCCTGACCCCAGAACAGACCTTAATATTGCTTTAATATTAATGAAAGCAAATAGCATCCTGAATACTTTTGCTTAGGTATTCCTAGAAAACCCCAATAAGGCTTAATGGAGCTTAAGCCTAGAAGGCAGCTAAGCCCCCCACAGCCACTTTCTCACACTCCCCCAGTGAGATGGGGGAGAGAATCAGAAGGGCAAAAGTGAGGAACATGCAGGCTTAGTTGAAAAGGTAAAGCAAAAGCTGCGCATGCAAGCAAAGCAAAACAAGGAATTTATCCACCACTTCCCATGGTCAGGCAGGTGTTCAGCCATCTCCAGGAAAGCAGGCCTACATCATATGTAGCGGTGACTTCGGAGGACAAATGCCATCATTCTGTACATCCCCCCTTCCTTCTTCTTTCCCCAGCTTTTTACACTGAGCATGATGCCATATGGCATGGGACACCCCTTTGCTCAGCTGGGGTCAGCTGTCCTGGCTGTGTCCCCTCCCAGCAACTTGTGCACCCCCAGCCTACTCACTGGTGGGGTGAGGAGCAGAAAAGGCCTTGACTCTGTGTAAGCACTGTTCAGCAATAGCTAAAACATCCCTCTGTTATCAACACTGTTTTCAGCACAAATCCTAAACATAGCTCTGTACTAGCTGCTGTGAATAAAATTCGCTCCATCCTAGGCAAAACCAGTACAATGCTGTATGAGAAAAAATAGCAAAATACCTTTTCCTCAGGCCACAGCTTGCTGTCTTTCTTTCCTGATGCTATTCTTTGCAACATACAGGTGATGAATGCCATATGGGTGATGCCTTATGGCCTCCTTGAAGAGCCTGGTTAGCTACTTTTTGCTAGATGTAGATGAAATGTTAAGCCTGCAGTATATTCTGTGCTTTGTATGTTTTAAGTGCTTCTGGCAGGGAAGCTGTGTTCACCCAGAGTGTACGTATAGCTCTCAGGATAAGCAGTGATATTACTGTTAGGTTTCTTAATTATGGTATAGGTTGTAATCAGTACATATAAACTGTCCTCAAAACTTCTCTTCCTAGAAAAAAACATATTCTGCATCCTGCTCTGGAATGACATCTTACTTCTCCTTCCTGATTTCCCTGAAAATATTAAGGATTCCCTTTCAAATTACCTGGAGGGAAAAAAAGATTGTCTATTTTAATGCTTTAAAGTCTTGTTCCCAGGTAACCCATGTTTGGGTGTCTGAGAGGCGCTGAGTTTCTCTTTCCATGTTTATAATACAATGATTGGTGTGAAAAATTGTGTTCATAATGGTTGATTCACTGTTTATACTGCTTTTACAAAATTCAGCAGTCATTCTATTAAGGCATCATTTTTAAAGAAAGTGTTTAAGCACTTGATGATTAACATTAAATTATACCTTTGCCTCTTAAAGTTGTTGAAGGAAGAGTTGAAATGTCTTGATAGCCTATAAATAAATATGTGGGGGAAAAAAGATTTCTGTCAGTAGAAGTCTTTTTAATCTGTAAACTAAAAGTTTAACAAAATCCCACAGCTGGAAGCTAGGTACAGACAAATCCTGACTTTAAAATAGTAAGGATGGTTAATCATATTGAAACTCCTAGGGATGAGGGAGTACTCTGTCACTTGTAATCTTCAGATCAACATTGGATATCTTTCTAAAACAAAACCTTGAATTTAGCTGAAAGCTCTGGGCTTGATGCAAGAAATCCAGCAGTGGTCAGGCTGCTTTGTATTTTCCTTTTTTCCTGAATTTTATTAATTTAAAGGAAGTAATCAAAGCTAAATGGATACTTCAGTATCTTTGGGGTGTGGGGGGGAGGTGGATAAAGAGGGAGGTAAGCATAAATTTTTGCGTAGTTCTGAATACAGTCTTGTTCTTCTGGTGTGGACAAAAAATTGTCTTTATGCTGTTGTACAATTGTCAAGATAACCTTTTGAATCGTATATTGATGCTGACACTACCATCACCAGTGCTCTAATGAGTTTTCCTTTTGACTTTATTAACTGTACTGTTTTGCTTCTCAGACATGGGGACTGTAGCTGTAGCTAGTTTTATTCCAAAAGAACCAAGGTCAGACATGATTTCAGTAAAGCTTAGCAGCATATTCTTTCCACTTGTACTAAACTGTTTACTCTTTTCAATATTTTATAATTTGTTTTTAAATTATATATTGAACACAATTTAGAAAGATCCATTGGACAGCTAGAAACTCACACTGGGTAGTTGCCTTTTTTTATAAGCCAGGTTTGGAAGGGGGGAATACAGCTACGCTGCAGTGGTCTTATGATCAAAATGAATGGTGATGGAGGAAAGCAGTAACTGAAGTTACTAAGAAACAGTCATAGGAAAGAGACACAGAAAAATGGGGGGAGGGGGTGAAGGAAGATAAATGAGACACTGACAGCAAAATTGGGTAGTAAATGAGACACCTGGAAATGGAAAAGACCTATCAATACCATGTAATTTCATTCCATATATATTTTTCTGAATATATAACCCAATATCCTCTCCAACATAATTTTAAACATAAAATTATGCTTCCGTCTTTTACTGAAAATATTTGTACATTATGCCTTAAACAATATGAGTAATTTTTGCCATTTAATGACCTGCATGATGTTTATAAACCATTTCATAACAAGATTCATAGCAATCATCCTGTAGTAATTCTTCTCACAGCATCTTCATCCTGACGTCAACATGAAGTCAAAGGCAAAACAAAAAGATATCTGTGAAAGATGATCTGAGCTAGCTATGGTCCAGTAAATTAAATTGTTTGAATTGAGCTCTACTTTTGTATATGCCTGCCTGTTCTTCAGCTGTAAAATGAGTTAACAGTATTGTCTGGGCTCATAAAGTGAGTATTGATACATCAAGGACTGTAACATGCTCAGATGCAGCAATAATGAGAGCCAGATAAGTGAGTAGCCTCTGATTGTATGGGCTTGTGTACTTGTCTAGAGCCAGAGGATGCATGCTACGTTAGTGACTTTAATGGAATGCGCCTGAGTGCGTGGCTGCCTTTGGACATCAGCTCTGAACCCATCATAGTGACAGTTCGATGACAGAATTCAGGCACTGAAATACTCCAAGGAAGAAACAAGCTGCTTTGGATGATCTCTGTAAATAGTCAGCTGTTGCAGGGCTTTTTCATTTTTTTAGCCATTTGCATTTACAATGAAAATTAAATATATTAAAAGTATAAATTTGAGAGTTTTAAAAAGTTGTAACTTTTATATCATTTTATATCAGTTTATTGCAAACTTAAATTATTAATTCATTAACAATTTAATTGTATACAAGCTTCTAAACATCTGAATGTTGATGCTTGATGTATGGGCTTTTGTTTGTGATGTAAAGTGACACAGTCATTCCTGCAGAATGTCACACTTTTATTGCTAAACATTGTGAAAATATAATATTAAAGGGTGTTTTAGAAATACAGAGGACAAATTTGCTCAAAAATTTTGCTTATAAAGTGAATTCTCGTGACTCTTCCTGAAAGAAAGTTCTTTAGGGGGAAAAAAAGCCAGTACTTTGATCATACTGACAATTTAATGTTTACTGTGTTCTATCCTACTTTTCTATTGCTAAAACTGATGAAAAAATAGTTTTAGATTTATAGCAACCAGTTCCATTCTAAGGCTATTTGCACCTTGCCACCCTGAATATCACTATATGGACAGACTTTCCCTTGATATACAAATTCCCTTTACTGAAAGGCATGTTGTTTGGATAGTCCTAGATCACATTCAGATACTGTTTGTAACATTATCTATTATTCTATAATAAATTCATTGGAAAATTCATTATGTATATTCCCAAGTCACTTACTTAAAATTATTTGAGAATCTGAAAGTGTGTTATACTTGATCTGCCTATGAACAGTGAAAAGCATTTCTTGAAACTGGGAATATTCAGGTTCAGTGTTAGAAAGTCATCACTCATATATGACCCAAGGAACCAGCCTAATTTTAAGGGAGTGAGCACTGGCATGGCCCATTTGTTTCAACTGTAGTAATTCTTAAACTAAGGCAAAGATCTACTAGCATGAATTAGCTTCCGTTAGGAAGCTACACTATACATTACTGATGCTTTGATTTTATCTGAATGTCAAACATCAGATCTTCACCTCCTTTTCACCTTTATTTCTTTGGTTATTTAATCACAAATCACAAATCATTCATTCGTTTCCTTGCAGGGGAAATCCTATTACCTTTCACTTGAATTGTAATTTTAACAAATGGTTAGTCTGAAACTAAGATATTGTTTTTGGAGGAAGAGTCACAGAGTGGGTTCATACCACTAAGCTCATCGTATTTAGAAATCCAAAGTCTAAACATCTGTAACTGAATTAGTTGTCCAGGCACTCTTATTATTCACAGTTTTATTCATCTACTGTAGCAGGAGGTCATATCCTCCTTTTTTCTTCATCGTAAGAAAAGGCTAGAAAATTCTCACAGCTTTAGATGTCTAAAATGTGAAAGTTTGGTGACATGACTTTTGATTGTTGTGCTTGAGAAATGCTACTTTCAGATGTATATACTTTCTTACAGAAAGTATTTTTAAATTAGATCTTTATAGATTACGTTATTTTTAAGAATAAACACAAAGGAGAGGGCATAGTGTCTCAGTGGGCAGGTTACTAAGCCAGCGTCAGTAAGCCACTCTACAGAAGAAGCGAGACCACCTCTGTATATATTCAGGATTTTAAGCTGAAGCATAGGACAAGTTGGCTTATACTCTTCAACTAAAATGTAGTAATTTTGAAATGTAATGGACATTTTTGTAGCATTAGGATGTCAAAACAGCTTTTGAGTAACTAGAATCAGGTGCATGACTCATTAAGAAAAAAAAAAGTTAGTGTTCAGCTGCTACATGAAATCAGCTGAGGTTTTCCTCAGATTATTCTGTACCAGGTGTCCATGACAATGTGCTGACAGTGAGGGGCTGCAGGGGCCTCTGTGGGAAAAGCTGGTTCTATCAGCTCCAACAGCTGGTTCCACTACCTCCAACAGCTAATTCCATTGACTTCAACAGACCCACTGCATGGTGGGTCTTTATGAAAGGGCAAAACACTGCATGGTGGTGTAAGGGGTGAGAAAATATGTGAGACAAACATCCCTGCAGACACCAAGGTCAGTGCAGAAGGAGGGGAGGAGGTGCTGCAGGCACCAAAGCAGAGATTCCCCTGCAGCCTCAGCTGCAGCCCATGGTGAGGCAGGCTGTACCCCTGCAGCCCATGGAGGTCCATGGTGCAGCAGATATCCACCTGCAGCCCATGGAGGACCCCCACACTGGAGCAGTAGACAAACATGAGGAGGACGTAGCAGCAGAGAGGAGCTGTTACGAGTGACCACAGGCCCCCATCCCCTATGCCTCTCAGACAGGAGTGAGGTAGTAAAGTTGAGCCTGGGAAAAAGGGGTGGGAGGAGGTGGTGTTTTACTTTGTTTCTCACTACCCAAATCTATTTTATTTGGCAAAAATAACATTATTTTTTTCCCAAGTCAAGTCTGTTTTGCATGTGTTGGTAGCTGATAAGCAGCCTCCCTGTCTTTATGTCAACCCTTGTGCTTTTTCCCCGTTTTATCCCCCTGTCCTTTGAGGAGAGGGAGTGAATGAGCAGCTCGGTGGACTTTTGGCTGTTAGCTAAGATTAACTCACCACAAAGAAGATATGACTATCTCTTCGAATACGATATAACAATTAAACAGGAGAGATCTTTGTGGATAAGCCGAAGGAATCAATATGCTTGATACAGGGTTCATGTTGTATTCTGGGCATAGGAGACACAGAAACTGTGTTAAGGTTTGAGCGTGTTCAGAATTCTGCAGCAGGAAAGAACAATATTGATTGTGACAAAACGGAAGATTACTTCTATTGTTATGTCAAAAGATGAGATACTGGATAGGAAGATGATGCTAACAAAAGGGAAGAAAAGATACAACCATCAAAAAGCCAAAGCATAAAATTGCACTGAATTTAACAAAAAATAACAGACTCTGGTGAAAATAATGCCATGCTGTAAATGAGATTTCTTTTTTTTTTTTTTTTTTTTGCTTAAAACATCTGAAAAAACTTATTCGTGTCACAGGATTTGTTGAATAGGAACAGCAGTTTTGAGCAGTCCTGGCTGTCCTCTAAACTGCTAATACTACCTTTTTTTGTCAGTCTATCACAGAAGGTTCATTTTTAATTGTTTCCCCATCCTTCTACAATATCTTTTTCCTCTCTTGATTTGAGATCAATCTGGCACTTGGTCTGCTGATTCCCACAAGGCCAAATCTATGAAAAAATCCCCCATCTTAATTATCTCTTTCGAATCGGTGAACTGGCAGGAGGTTGTTCAACTTGTCTTCTCATTTCTGTTAGTGATCTATCTTTACTTTCCAAAGGACTGGTGTAAGTCTCTTGAGAAACCTACTTCCAAGTCAGTCAATATGCTGCCTCATTGCTTTCTTAAATCTACCATACCCTTTGTACCTTTCAACAAGATTGATAGGACATGAGCATGATAGTTTTGGACTTGGGCTGTTCTTGAGGGCTATAAAAAAAAGAAACAACAACCTATTATGTTCACGTCTTCTGTGTGTAAATACAAAGAAGCAGAAAAAGACTAATGTCTACAATGCAAATATACATGCATATGTTTCTATGTGGGTGGAAAGCTGACTGTGCAGTGACTTCATTTATGAGACCTAGATATTTACCTGGTGAGCTGCAGCAGACTAGGTTATCTGATTTAAAGATCAGTACTTGAAAACATGAGTTTACTCTTTGGTCTAGTGTGAATTTTCTAGGTGACCTTAGGCAAATAACTTTTTTGGTACAAATTCTTGGGTCTAGATAGCTAAATAAAAGGCTGACTTAGAGATGTGTTTCTTGCAACCAAATTCAGTGGGAGATTCGGTAATATAAATGACAAGACTACTTAAATGATGCCTAAATATGCGTACATGTGTCAGTTTTAAATTATTAGCTTTACATCTCTGTGCTTGACTTTCACTAGCTTTCCCCTCAGTGTATGGGCTTGTATCTTACATATCATGCAGTCCAACGAATAAGGAACTATGCATAGATTTGACTGAAAATAAGATCAAGGATCTCTCCCTGGGATCATCAAAGGTTCAGACTTTAGTTACAGCTAAGTATGTTCCTATATGTTCCCACACAGTTGCCATTGAACTATGGCAACTGAAGTGCTCCTGCTCAGGTACTTTTTAAAACAGCCTCTGGGCTTAGCCTCCTTCCTCAACAATATCTCCTCTTTGCTTTGCAGCCTCTTTTGTAGGGACCCCGTCTAGTAGGAATTGTCCATCAAACTCTCCTTCAGATCTCCTATTTCATTGCAAGTCAGAGCTTTTTCAGCATTCTGCAGTAGGGTGAGTAGGAGGTTGGGCAGTCCTCCTCAGACATGTGTTGTTTCTAATCCTTTCACCCCTATCCATGCCATTTTTTGTTAATGGGAGAAAAGGTCTGCCAAAAAGTCTGCAGTTCCCAAAATAAGCTGTTGTTTTCGGTTGCTGTGATATATGATGTATAAAATTGAAAATAATAACTTCTTAAGCATCTAATGTATACAAAATTGGAGCTATGAAAGAAAGAGCTGCTGCCTCAATACAGAAATGAAATAATTCATTAAGACATAGTCTTAATTCTCTATAAACTCACAGTTGTTGCTTGTATCAACATTGTGACAACTGTATTTCAGCAGCATTTTTCCAAGGCAGTAATGTGATCTCTGGTAATTGGTCTTGAACAGATATAGATGTGGTGGTTTAAGGTATTACCACTACAGTTGTCCAACTTGCTTTTCTGCCAGAGGAGACTATGTACATAGCAGGGCAGCAAATGGAATGGATCCAGTTTTTCCAGTTCACTGTCTTGGTATCTGAATACAAACCAGCTTCACCTGCTGATGTCGGCTACAGCTTGCCAATAAGAGCACAAGATCCTTGTCTCAAATGCCATGAGAAAAAAAAAAATCACTTTGGCTTTGTGGAAGTGTAAAAGTGACATGGTCAGTGACCACAAACCATTAAAGCCTAATTTGTCTGTGAAGCAGTCTTGTAGGATTCATGGCAGGAGGCCATATCATGCATTGACTTCAGTGCAGATGTAGCAGGCATGAATTTGGTACTCCAGGAGCACTTTTGTATTTGGGATGCTAAAATATTGATGTTTCTGGTATGAGGACTTAAGGTCTACTAAGTACTGTAATTGAACCACCCTAGCTTGACAGTTAGGCTCACAGTAAAACAATTATTTATAGATAGTGAAAAAATAATGATATCTTACATTTCATGCCATAATAGTTACACTTACAATGAACTTTAAAAACATTACAGATGATGAGCTACTACACCCTCTCATTTCTGAGCAATGAAACCAAGATAAATGAATATATTGATTATTCAGGACACCTGACCCAAACTACCCGAAGGGGTATTCCATACCACAGCATGTCATGCCCAGTATATAAACTGGGGGGAGTGACTCGGAAGGCCCAGATCGCTGCTCGGGTTGGGCTGGGTGTCAGTCAGCAGGTGATGAGCAATTGTATTCTATCCCCTTGTTATTTCCCTTATCATTATTACTATTGGTAAAGATAAATATACTCATTTTCTTTCATCATTGCCTCCAAAACCAAGCATAGACAAATTATCTTTAAATCTCTCTCCAAGTACATTCTGGATATTCTGATTTTTTTACAGTATGGTTGATCCATAAATTTTCAGCAAAAAAATATAAACAAACTGGCTTCCTGAAAGATTTGTCTGACAGACCAAACTGCAAAAGATTATGGGCTGGCAGATGTGGGCTCATAGGCAGGTCTGCATCACACACAATATGCTTGCTTTCGTGTCCTCATTTGAAGCTAGATTCACAGAGAAACAACTGGTGTCATTCCTAATTAATCAGGCTGAACAAGGAGATTGTCCAGAAAGATGATTAACCACATTGACAGGATTAGTACAAAAAACCCTCTTGCTCTACAGGGAAATCTCTCTGAACTACCATAATATGTGGCCAAATTGTGAAATTTGCTTGTTTTGATTGTACAGCGGATGTTTGCATGACCTGCACATCGACACTTTACTGATTTTCTTTCATGTATTGCAAAAATCTATGAAAATCTGCATTTCACATTGGCTATTTCATAGCATCAAACCTGTTGGGTGTGCCTCAGGTCCTTCAACAAGGTTCTGGATTAGGAAAACAAAATTCTGTTGAAAACACAAAGTTAACTTCAAAAACATGAAATACACACAGACAGATTTGAGGAGCTGCTGATACACTTAAATATGTCATATATTGTAGTACACTGTGGTAGACATGATGTAATCCTGCTGCCTGAAAGCTATATATTTTTCATATCTTTCTCACAACAATTTCTCACACCATGCCATCTTTTTTTGATGTAAAGGAAATGTCATCACATATTTCACATGTACAGCCTGCAAGTCAATAATGCAAAGACTTGTGATTCAGCAACAATGTGAGTCTTTGTATGCCAAGACTTTAGAAGGCAAAGTTAATTATCCATAGTCTCCATGCCTGTAATTTTCCAGGTCTCTAATTCTCGTTTGCTGTGGTTAACTGTCAATTAAGAATTAAAAAGTCTTAACTTTCAGTATATTTGTGAACAAAACTTTTTGGTTAAATCTGTGTATTTTTGACTCATAAGAAAGGAAGCCTAGCACCACGTGCACATTTCATAGGTCTCCATTCAAGTAAGTGGCTATAACTTGATCATCTCTGTGTGCTTAATTATTGTTACTTTGGAGTAATTTATACTTTAAAATTAAGGAATAGAAACTCCTCTATCTCACACTTGCACTTACATGACAACCTTTTTTTTAACTCTAGTTGGCAAAAAGCAGGTAAAAAAAATATTTTGCCATTCATTTTTTTAGGTCTTGCAATAATACCTGGAGATCTTTATAGTGGAAGAGTATTTGTTGACATTGTTGGATTGTTCAAGTTTGATGTCTATGATTAGTTTTCTGACCAAAGTGTAGATTGTATTCCAGGGCATGCAATAGTATAAATTAAGTTTATATTCACTATGTATTAAAGCTTTCAGTCAATATCTTCTAAAGCTTTGACTGCTCTACTATTGAAAGTCATAGGTTTAGCTTAAAATCCAATTATTGCTAAGGAATTTTTTCCATAAGTAACAAGTTTAATTGCAGTAAATTTATGCTGTGATATTTCTATTTTAATAGACAGTTATTTTAGAAAATACCACATTAATATGGGTTTCCTATGTTGAGATCCTTTCTGTCATGTGGTAGATGACTTGATGCATTTTGTGGAGTCTTACAAGATGTACCCAAATACTTAGACTTCTCATTTCAATGCAGTGAAGTGACTTAGTAGTAACTGGAATCCTAGTAAACCCAGCTTGTTTGCAAATGTTAAACTAATGTGAACCCTGACCATATTTGCATATCATGTGCTTTCATTTCATCTGGAAAAGCCTGTGAGTGATGTGTTCAGTCTAAAAGTTTTTCTCTGGTTTACAAAGATTTTATCCCAGTCAGGAAGATGAAATATTACTTCCTCACTTTTAATTCCAACAGCAGGAGAATTCTGTGCAAGAGATGCAGTGTGCATAGCTGTAAGGCATACTTGATTATTCCTTCTGTACTTACA
The DNA here is from genome assembly GCF_004027225.2 of Strigops habroptila. Classification (NCBI taxonomy): domain Eukaryota; kingdom Metazoa; phylum Chordata; class Aves; order Psittaciformes; family Psittacidae; genus Strigops; species Strigops habroptila. The sequence continues at coordinate 109,982,242 of NC_044278.2, forward strand.
TTTCTCCCTCTACCCCAATAAAAAATGCAGGGCCTGCTAGTGTGCACATTCCTTTGTGAACACCTGTGCCTTTCACAGCATCATGGAAAAGACTTCACACTCCCTAGAACTTAACATAAACCAACTAGCTTTCTGCAGAAAACAACCATCTTGCCTCATCATTCCATTATATCCTAACGCAACAGGAAAAGAATCAAAACTTTCCTTTTGAGTTTTGACTTATGGAAAACTGGATAGTTGGGTAATTCCCACACAGGTGGTGTTATTTCTCTGCAAAGTGCAGTATGCATATCTGTGAGAATGTCAGAGTCATGAGTGCTGAGTATTGCATTTTATTTGTAAGTCTGTGGGCTGATTCCCCCTATGTTTGCCTGTGTGGCTTTTAGAACACAGCTTCTTCTGGAAGACAGTGTTTTCCTGGCAGTGAATTTTCTTCTGCAAAAGTTGTTTTGCAGTTGATGCAAAAATGTATATCAATGTATATCACTGAGGCTGAGATGCCTGCCTGGATATATATCTGGTTGTGGCACATGGAAGTTTTCACTCGTATATTTTTGTGAAGCGGAGAATATGGATGGAGGTCACCCAGAAAAACCTGTTACAGTCTTCACACTGTTCAGTGGGATGGAGAGCCTGTTCCTTTTATGTGTCAGGAGGCAGAGGAGCCTGGGGGTACCAGTGCCTGTGGACAATATCAGAGATCACTTTTTCCTCTTTCGCAAACAAGTTTAAAGGAAAAGCGTGCTTCCCTGAAATGTAATCTCCTTCAGCCCCTGGGGAAATGGAGGTTTGCTGTACCTTCATACGGGTTACTGTCTAAAAACTACAGTGTCATTTTAAACATGAAGAAGCCGATTTTTGTATGTTTAGTTTTCAAAACATTGGGAAAAACTCACCTTAGTGTTAACAGACTAAAGAAGGCACAGCTCCAGGCATTATCATTAAGGCTGAATTTAACTTCATGGGAAATTCTCAAAACATGTTCAGAGGAACACAGCAGGTGTGAAGTGCTTATCTGTCACTGGCTTTCCCTGGTTTTACTCAGAAAGTTTTCTTTCTTGTCTGAAAGTAGCCCTGAGAAATCTTTGTTTCATTTAAGTGTGGTATATTGTGAACTTGGTATATTTCTTTCTGTTTTATGAATGCCCATCCATTCAGGTCATAAAGTTTAACTCTTGTTAAAACTACTTTAAAATGAATGGCAATTATTTTTCATCAGACATGTAAGAAATACTAAGATATACATATCAGCATGGGGGTAAGAAGAGAGAAAAGGTTGATTAGTAAAGTATTCAAAGTCGACCAGACATGAGCAGGACCAGACATGGAAGCAGGTAAGTATTAACAAGGCTACAACTCTGGAGCTGTAATCATAGAATGTTTATGTAAAAAAACTGAGATATATCTAACTTCAAAAGTTTGATTTCTAATGAAAAATGCATTTTTTAAAATTGTTTTTCCACTTGCACCAATTTTATACTGGTGTAACATCACTGTGGTGGGTTGACCTTGGCTGGCTGCTTGGTGTCCACAAAACTACTCTATCATTCCCTCTCCTCAATAGCACAGTGGAAGAAAATACAATGGAAAAGATCAGAGGTTGAGATAAGGGCAGGAATATCACTTACCAGTTACAGTCTAGAGCAAAACACACTTAACTTTGGGGAAATTAATTCAATATATTTTCAGTTAATAACAAAGTAGGATAGTGAGAAATACAACAAAACTAAAAGCAACTTTCCCCCACCTCCCTACTTCTTCCCAGGCTTAACTTCACTCCTGACTCTTCTGCATCCTCCCTGCAAGTGCTACAGGGGCATGGGGAATGGGAGTTGTGCTCAGTTCATAACACTTATCTCTACTGCTTCTTCCTCCATATGCTTCCCCTGCTCTAGTGTGGGGTGTCCATCATGAACTTCTCCAACATGGGTACTTCCCATGGTCTGCAGTTCTCCAAGAACTGCTCCAGCATGGGTCCTTTCTATGGGGTGCAATCCTTCAGAAATGGACAGCTCCTGAGTGGGCTCCTCTCCATGGTCCACAGTTCCTGCCAGAAAACCTTCACTTGTGTGGGCTCTCCATGGGCTACAACTTCCTTCAAGGCATGCCTGCCTGCTCCAGCATGGGGTTCTCCATGGGCTGCAGTTCGGATATCTGTTCTACCGTGGACTTCTATGAGTTGCAGGGGGATAGCCTGCATCACTATGGTCTTCTCCTGCTGCAGGGAAATCTCTGCTCCGGCACCTGGAGCACCTCTTCCCCCTCCTGCTTTGGCCTTGGTGTCTGCCGAGTTGCTTCTCTAACATTTTCTCATTCTTCTTTCCCAGCTGCTGCACAGCAGTTTTTACCCATTCTTAAATATTTTAGCACAGAGGTACCACCAGTGTTGATGATGTGCTCAGCCTTGGGCAGTGGCAGATCCAGCTTGGAGCTGACTGGAACTGGCTCTGTACAACATGTGGGCAGCTCTTGGTGTCTTCTCAAAGAGGCCATCCCTGCAATCCCCCTGCTACCAAAACCTTGCCACATAAGCCCAATACACAGAACTCACTTTCATGCTATTTAATCAGATGGGAAACTAAGATACAGAAGATGAGAGTCATAAATATTTTTATGATAAAGCTCCCGATTTTTAACTTCCATTAAACCCTTGACATTTTTTGTGAAGTATTTTTATGATTGCTAATGTCTTTAATGTCTATTTGCCATTTTCCTGCAGTCTGACTTGTGCAAATTTATTTCTCTGTCCATAATTTCAACTGCTACTTACTTAGTGCAAAGACTGTGAAACATAGCAGGTTATTTTAGAGATCTACTGTTCAGTTTGTGAAAGTGATTGGCCTGGTTATGAGTAAGAAGAAGAATATGGCTCTCCTGAGTTAAAGTGTTATCAAATGACCATTTACAAGTTGTGGAAATATAAATCTTCATCTAATTTTCTAATAATCATAATGAATGATCAGGAGAAACCTCGATTCATTTCACAAGTGCACAAATGGTAAGTCAAGGATGAATAGTTAAAAAATGTCCTTAAGGGACATATATGTATTATAAATAAAAGCATTAAAATTATATTGGGGTAATATTGCTATACTTGTTGCTGGGCTTTACTTATAAGGTGATTTATTTCTCAGATGTTGCAGTGCCTATATGCTTATGCATGGGGAAAAACAGGGAGAGAAGAGGTACTCAGATGAATGAATTAGAGGTGCTGGTGATTCAAATGGTGGTTCAAATCCATCTGTGAATACCTATTTGAGATGAATGCTTATGTCATGTTATTGTGGGCTTTCTAACCTGCCCGATATGTTCATTTTGGTCTGGAACTAATAATTAAAATAGACTGCAATCTCTGAAATTCTGACTACAGAAACAAGCTACTGTAAAATAAGTTATTGGGTAGATACAGCTATTAGATGTTGACTTCTGTTGTGCATGGTTTTGTCACATAGAACCTTTAAGCTATGGTAACAGAAGTTCCTTTTATTTATGCATAAGCTATCTGGCAGCTAGTACTGGGCAACAGAGCTCATGTGAGTAATTCTCACCCAGTGGCTATTGTCCTGTAAGTTTCCAACTTAGCTGATGTCGTGGCAATGTCCTCATACAAACACAGCAATTTCGCTGTATAACGAAATCAACGTTTCTTCTCCAGCCTTCTTTAGGTTCAATTACTTCTTTCTCTCTTCACAGTGACATTGTTGTCTCTTTCATTTATGTCTTTCTTTTATGTCCCACAGTTACACATGTTCATGCCCCACCCTTCTTTTCAGTTTTTTTTTGTTGTTGTTTTCATTATTGCATCTTTAATTCTGTCTGGTAATATTTATATTGTTCTAATTTGTTGTGCATACAGAGCTTTCCAGAAGAGAAGGCAGAACAGTAAGTAAGATTTGAGTAAGAGACTCAAAACTGAAAGAAACAGGAAAATAGCTAATCTTAACTAGATGGTTTGGGGTTATTCTCCACTGAACTCCATCCTGCCTGTAACACTCACCCAGGATGCAGTATCCATTCATTACAGAATCTGTCACACCGAGTCCTCGTTAAGATAATTTTTTTAAAGGCTTTTCTCTGGAACACCATCACTAAATATTTCACTTGCAGTGTAGTGTTGTGCTTGCTGCCCTTACGTTTGCTCTGATGATGTGACCAAAAATCAGGCCTCCGTCTGATGTTAAAAGTAAACAAGAAGCTGCTTTTTTTTGATCCAAATTACATGAGAGAGACAGGGAAAGGTTAAAATCTCTGACAACTTGAGTGTCTAGGGCAGACAGCACATGATGAAATTAACATTAGCAGGTGAACCCAAACCTGGAGTGATGAATTTACTCATCTTTTCCAGGTGTCTGAAAAAATTAGAAAAAAATTGGGTGTGTGATCATCTTATCTGCTACAATTACTGTTCTGAGCAAGAACAGATTGGAATTCTATGCTTGCAAAACATGGGGAGTTGAGCATAAATGTGATGGGTCTACAGTTTCTCTGTGTTCTGTCTCTTTTCAGATTCCAGCAGGAGCTATGACAATATGGTACAATCATACATAGAATCACAAGTGTAAAATCATTTATTCTTTGCTGAAGTCTACATTTTGTCCCTATTGGACAGTATGTCGTATAAAACAACATGTTTCTTAAATGTTTCTTCATATTTGCTTGTTTTGGGCCTGAGATTTACTTCAAGTTTTGGGTATGATGTGGTTGACTGGTAATTCTTAATTTCTGTTTTAAGCACAATTACATTGGGTACTCTGTTAAAAGTGTGGCAGAGACTTTTGATCCAATTTCCACCTCTCATATCCTTGCCTTTTGCTGTTTTGTGGGTTTTTTTTTTTGGGGGGGGGTTGTTTTGGGGTTTTTTTTCTTCATGGTAACAATGGTGTCATGTGTTGGAGAATTGGTAATTATTGTGTAAATGCTGTATTAAAAATCTTATGAAAAAATGTTGTTGCATTTAATGGCCTTTGGCATCTGAACAACAACTGATTAAATCTGTGATGTAGATCTAAGGTTAAGGATTTAATTATTTTAACCAAGAATGCTGAAGCATTCATGTGATTGTTATTAATTAGAACTGAACCTACTCTTTCAGGTCAAAATTACAAGTTCAAATATTAGAATGAAAAAGCCAACTTATTTGTAAGATGGTGGTAGCCCACGGGGATTACACTTTCAAAGGACACACATCAGGATTTCACAAACATCAGTGTCTTATAAAGACATCCTGGCTTTAAATATGAAACAATAGCTTTTTGCTCTTTTGTGTGTGTGTATGTGTGTCTGTAGGAGTCTCTTTTTGCCGTCACATATTTATCTTTGTCTAGGTGATCTGTTTCAATTTTTTGATGTTTCGGATGCTTAAGGCTGTACCCTGTGTACATGTCTACATGGCAGATGCTTCTTTTGATGCTTTCTTCCAGAGCCTGGTAAGTAAACGTCTTTCATTTCATACTTCTGTCTGCTAGCTAGTCCCCCTGGATGCTTCTGCATGCCCTGTTGACTTTATTTTAGGACTTACTGTTTAAGCTCTTGTTTCATCTTTTTCTGCTCCCCAGAGAGGCTTGATTTCTTTTCTTTCTCTCAGTATCTTTGTACTCATCATCTCTAGTCCTTGTGGCATTTGCTGTATCTGATAAGGCACTATTTCTGTGGAGCTGTTATGTGGGATTTGGAAACATATCATCACAAACCACAATAATGAAGCTGAATGTTTAATGTTTTTTACACAGATAGCAGTTGGCTTCATGTTGTTTTCTACAAAATTAAACAGCAAAATATTAACATAAAAACCAGGAAAATACAGCAGAGGATTATCAGAATAACACAGAACCAGCTCAATTTTAGATCTATGTTCCTGGTGTGGGAAAGATTAATTGAAACGTAATTATAGGCAATTGTATATGTTTTTTATGTGTGGAAATTAGATCTTGTCTCTTTATGAGTGCAATAACAGCCTAGTGGCATATCTGTTTTCCCTGTTTTCCCTTACATATCTACTTAGATACCTCTTCAAAACAGCAACTAATACTTATACAGTGTGGACCAACTATTGCCCCTGCAGCCTTACAAACAACACATGCTACATTTCATCATATTTCTGTATTGACTTTTTTCCAGACTTTTGTACTGTGGACCAGCTCTATTCCTTCGTCTTAAATTGTGAGAACAATCCTGCAGTCTACCTGAGCCCCATAAAAACCTGAGAAGTTGTCAGACTGTAGTTGAAAATGATACCAGCGGACACTGAGTGTGCTTGCTTGGAAAAGGGAAGGGCTTCAGTTCATCCTGTATAGAGAAGAACCTGACTTTAATCCATTGGGATGTAGTGAATAATAGTTCTTTGTGTCTCTTGAAGTAGCCGTATAACCAGGAGTAAGAGTCCTGGAAGCCTGATGAAAAAGGAGGCAAAGGCGAAGTTGATTCTGCTGGATGAGGTCACAGGGCAAAGATTGGTCTGTAGAAAATTAGGTTAGACATTTTCTACTTTGGACTGGCTCTACAGGCTAGCAGCACATATACAGGCTCTCACGTGGCCTGTATATGTGTTGCTGGAGGGAGCATATTTGGGTCAGTCTTGGAGTGCAAATTCTGCTTAAGTTACATCTGAAGGGAGTTTAATTTGTGAGCTTTGAGACTCCTCCAGGGTGAGAACTGAATAGCATTAAAAAAGCATGATCAGGAGATTCACTTCAGAAGTGTACTCCCAATCTAGATTAAAATGCTAATGTAGCTATATTCTTAGACTCCGAAATAAGGTGGTCTGGGTTGTCATGATGTTGGCTAATGACTGCAGGTTATAGTCCCCATGAGATATAGATGGTCTGGATCTGAAGACATGCATTTTTCTCTGTTTTGATACTATGAAGCAGAATAAGACTGTAATCCAAAAGGAAGCCTCAAAGCAACTGAAATGTCAATTCTAAATAACAACAGTAAAACAATTTTGATATGAATTATTTAAATTACAGTGCTGTAAATAGAATCCAGAGTGTAAAAAATAGAAGTGTAATTGGGTCTAGCCAAACAGACACCAAAATCTGATGCTTATTCATCTGCCTCAAGAATTGGAATTGGTCTTTTTAATAGTGGATAAAGATCCACCTCTCAAAGAACACCAATACAAATGGAGCAAGACAGCAGTCACATAAGAGAGATTAACACAGAGGTTAATTTGAATGATAAAGAAACCTTCACTATTCACTTTAGCTTTAGAAATGGTACAAAACTTCAATTTTAATTCTATTTTAATGCCTCTTAGTTCGTAATTTTTAAGTAGCAGAGAATTTGCGAATTAATTTTTGGATTTGCAATTTTTTATTTGTATGGATGAAAAGAGAAACCCTGGGAACTCACATGTACCTATAAAAGTGGATCTCAACAGCTTTTACCATATTGTAAATTGTTTCAAATAATATTTTCATATCTTTTCAGTATTTTACATTTTTACAGAGTTTTCTCCTGAAAAGCTCTGGGTTAAGCAAAATTATATTAATTTCGGCAATTTAAATGGAACTAGCAGACCAATGGATTAAACGATACAATACAAATGTATATCCAAGTACAACACGTAATACAGCAAAGCACATGAATGCTACTGACTTATCTTTTTACAAAATTAGTTTCCTGGGACTACATCTCACTGACATCAGAACCATCAGCACTGAAAAATGCAAGTGCATCTGTGTAGAAGCAAAATGTTTTAACTCTTATCCTCTGTAAGGAAACTATACTAAAAGAAGAACTGCATTTTTATAGGTATAAATGTGAAAAATGATGTCAACAGGTAGCAGTTTCGAGTATGCAGTGTCACTAATAAGGTTCATAGGATTCATTAGAAATGTCACGCCTCAAAAGTGGCTCCTCGTATGTGATTTCAGCTGCACTGAAATTAAAGCCTCTGGCATGACATTCTGCAGCTGTTTAACAATATTCAGTAAGACTATAAGCATTTGAGATTGGAAAAAAAAAAGAGTCCACAGCTTCTCTGTGTCTCAGCCTGTGCCAGTGTCTCACCACTCTCACAGTAAAGAATTTCTTCCTAATATCTAATCTAAATCTACCCTCTTTCAGCTTAAAGCCATTCCTCCTTGTCCTGTCACTACCTGCCCTTGTAAAAAATCCCTCTCCAGATTTCTTGTAGGCTCCCTCTAGGCACTGGAAGCTGCTGTAAGGTCTCCCTGGAGCCTTCTCTTCCCCAGGCTGAGCAACACCAAGTCCCTCAGCCTGTCTTCATCAGAGAGGTGCTCCAGCCCTCTGACCATCTTTGTGGCCATTCGCTTGACTCACTTCAACAGGTCCATGTCCTTCATACGTTGTGGGCCCCACAGCTGGACACAGGCCTGCATGGGGGTCTCATGAGAGTGAAGTAGAGGGGGAGAATAACCTCCCTCGACCTGCTGGTCATGCAGGGCTTTTTTTGTTCTTTAGACTTTCAAGCCCATGAAAGTGTGAAGAATTATCAATTGCACTGAAATATGATGAAAAGGCTTTAAGAACAGCAATTTAATTTTGTATTTGTAAGAAGAATAAATTGAATTCCCAAATGATTAGAACAAGAGTCATCCTGTCAGGAGATTGTTCGTGGAAAGTACTTCTTATGAGGGCATTTTGGATCCCTAAACTTCCATCCTTAGGTGTTTGCTGGAAGGTAAGTAATAAAGGAGGATTTTTATATATGCTCTGTATTTTTCATTGTTAAACAAACTCTTGTCTGAGGAGATCTGTACAGGACTCCAATATAGTGTTAGTAGAAATGGAGAACCTGCACAGTGTGAATAATGACCTCAGGATTTGGCCCATGTTCTGAAAGAAACCTTGCAGCTTTGTGTACTTTAGCTGAAGGAAATCTAAGAACACAGCCTTACCTTTGGGTATATTGGCACCATTTGGCTGCTAGTTTGTCTTGGGCCTGCTGCAAAATTGCTCTTTGTAGATCTTAGGAAAGGACAGAGGGATTTAGAGAGCAAAAGGGTAGTACAGGCTGCCTTTTATCAGCTTCAGTGCATTCTTCTATGCTGTATACAGCAGGAGAAGAGCAATGGATGTCATCTTTGCTTGTGGCAACTCTTTCCTGAAATAAAATGACTAGAAGTCATCAGCACACTGTGGAATAGCACAGTCATAAAGCTCACCCTGTTGGGTTTAGTTTATCGCATGGTTTGTCTAGGCTTTTGCTCTCCCTGGCAGATGCTGTTGCAGCAAGTCCAGAGGAGGGCCACGAGGATGATAAGAGGGCTAGAGCACCTCCCGTATGAAGACAGGCTGAGAAAGTTGGGGCTGTTTAGCCTGGAGAAGAGAAGGCTGCATGGAGACCTCATAGCAGCCTTCCAGTATCTGAAGGGGGTCTACAAGGATGCTGGGGAGGGACTCTTCCTTAGGGACTGTAGTGGTAGGACAAGGGGTAATGGCTTCAAACTTAAACAGAGGAAGTTTAGATTAGATATAAGGAAGAAGTTCTTTACAGTGAGGGTGGTGAAGCACTGGAATGGGTTGCCCACGGAAGTTGTGAATGCTCCATTCCTGGTGGTGTTCAAGGCCAGGCTGGACAGAGCCTTGGGCAACATGGTTTAGTGTGAGGTGCCCCTGCCCATGGCAGGGAGGTTGGAACTAGATGATCTGAAGGTCCTTTCCAACCCTGACTATTCTATGATTCTATGATTCTATGATACAGAGAAGAGATTTCAAGTCTTCTAATTTAATTTAAGACTTTCAGACTGCTAGGAGAGGAAAGAAAATGACATTGCCTGAACATGCTTTAAAATCTTTTTTTCTGTCTTGAGGCATTACTTTTTGTCTGCTTAACAAGTGGGACATGTAAGAGATTTGACTCTGTCTCTCACTGATGTTGACAAGCTCATCCTTCAAAAGCTTAGCTTTCATATTAGCCTGGGCTGCCTTTTGAATGTGTGCCACATCATCATCACCTGCTGATTTCCAAAACTTGTTTAGTTGAATGCTTTCTTTAACAAAAGGAACCTATATTCACTGGCAGTGGCCTAACATGAAACTGTTTGCAGCAGATGGTATTCATAGAAAAGGCTGAGAACTCTTTCAGAATATTGTCATACATTTTCTGTAAGAGACAGACAAGAAAATTTGGTAGTTAAATGAAACTCAAGCTGTTTAAACTCATTTGAGCTAATGCCACCTACCCCTCATCTCTGAGACTGTGTATGGTCTTACATATATATATATACTTTGCCCATTGATTTAGATCTAATGCTACTTTTTTGCAGACTTATCTCTTGCAGAGTGGTATTCTAGTTCTGATAATACTTGAAATAAATGAAGGCTGTTCCCTTAGCAACTGCAAGCTCAATAACCTTAAAATGCAACAGGAACAAAGAGAGTAACTAATATTTGCTGAAGGTCTGGGGTGTCTGAAAAATTCCTTTTCATAAATCTAGTAAATGGTCTTCTGCTGAATAAAGGGTGGGTTTTAAAACAATGTGTTATTATTTTGATGTGCAGTGCAATTTGTTTACTTGGATTGGGATGTCCTGCCACTTTGCTGCCGAGTATACTGAGAAAAATTGTGAAAGCCAGTTTAATTTTTTCTCTTATTTATTTGTGATTTATGTTTGGGTTTTAAACAGCTCCTTATACATGAAGCCATTCACTTTAGATATAACTGCTTATATTATGCTTATACGGTAGCTCCATTCTCTTTCCTCAGTTTCTATAAATTTACATGAAAATGGTGTTTACATTGCTTAATGGCCAAATCCAAAAGAAAATACCTCCATCTTTTGAAGCATGGTAATTGGAACTGTGAACTCCTATTTGATTTTCAAACTCTTTGGACGTGTAGTGAACCTTACTCTTTTGTTTGCACAAAGGCCCTGTGAAATAAAACTTTGGTTTTGGTTTTTCTTTGACACTTGTGTAAAAGAAATAATTAACTATGAAACATAAAAGTTTAGGGGAGAGGTTTCCTCTGACTCCCAGACTGTTGGTCAGCTGGACATTGCTTGGCTTTCTGCCTCCTGGAAGGGCAAGACAGAGGTCCATCTTCTGCTTGTTCTGGTAAAGTGTGGCCAAGGCAATGGTTGGCCTGTTTATTCCTCTGTCACAAAATCCTGGTAAATTCTGACTAAAGGGAAAAAGTGATCAAAATATCACGATGCAATGCATTAACTGTCAGTAATCAATTTCTTAAATAATTTTTACAAGATAGGTTCAAGCTACAAGACGCTTGAAAAACTTACAGATGGAACTTCTTGGGGCATCTTTCTTGGATAGCTGAAAGGCTGCTGAAAGGCCAATGACAGTACTATTGTGCTATAAAACTAATGCCAGTAGTTACTATACGTCAGTATGTGACATCCTCTGGGAATAGAATAAGAAGAAAATATGGTATGCTGATACTTTAGAGAGATAAGTTGTTATATACCAAGCTGCTCTGAGTTTATTCTTGTGAAAGCAGGTAAGAAATGCACAATTAGAACAGAGATGATGAGACTACCTGTGCTCTTGTTCCTGTAAAATTTCAATCCCTGTCTCAGAAAGTTCTCAAAGCCTATCTGTCATGAGTAACAAGCTCAGCTTTTATGGTAGAAAGGTTATTTTGGGGTTTGGGTTTTTTTTTTTCCCCCATGAGAAATACAGCTCCTCACTATGATTTTTCCTCAAAAGTGTTGGATTTATTTTTTAATATAAATGTATACATGCACACAGTGGACCCAGGTGATCTATCATCTGGAAAATAAAGACCAAAAGCGTTAAAATGAACCTAAGATTCTGGGGAAACATAGTATAGAAGTGTAAGAGCAGTTCAGATGTGTACTCCAAAGGACTGAGAGTTTTATGCCTATGCATATTGCTTTATTTGCTTTATTGCAGTCTAGGTGGAATATTACAAAGCTGGGACAAGGATGAGACAGAGCCTTCCAGGCAGCTTAGAATGGAAACTGCTGTGTGAGAGGCTGTCTCTTGGCACAGAAAGTTAATACTCTGATAGGTCCAGGTTTTCTTAAGTGATATTAAATTGAGAATTTCACAACAATGAGTACTAGCATTATGTTGCTGGTGGGTCTGCGTTAGATGACATGAATGTAAGCAAAAGCTGTTTCATAGAAACTGACATAAGACAGTTAATCTGTTATACTCTGAAAAATCTTTATCTTAATTAGGCTGCAAAACTCAGTCCCAGTTAGAATAATTTTCAGTTAATCAATGAAAAATCAGAAAACATTAATATATCTGAATGATAAAATGTAAAAGCAGAATAATACTGTCTTTAGGAAAGTGTTGCTGTTGAATACCAACAACTGTACTAACTGTGCCCATAACAATCATCTGCCCTACTGATCATTAACTTCACAATGAGTAACAGTGCTGAATTATTTAATGAACCTGCAGGTAATTGTTGTTTCCTTTACTAATTACATCAGGGAAATGAGACCTGTCAGCACTGAAATGGCTTGAAATGCTTAAGCAAACCTTTCTGAAGGGTAAAATGCCTGGCTATTCTTCTCTTACTTCCCGTCCTGAGATAAGTTTTTTATATTCCCCCACTGTTCTAATTAGTGAGAAACCTCTTTTTCATCCCTTAAATAGTGAACCTTGGACATATCATATGCTTTATTATTCTGGGAAGTTCCTCCATATAATTAGAATATACTGCTTGTAAAAACATAAGACTTAAGTCTTCCTATCTGAGCTATTAGCATTGAGAGTCATGCAACAATAGCTCAATTCCCTTGGAAAAATGTGCCATGGGTAGTACACATATGCAGAGGGGCTTTTTCAACAAATGCCAGCATGCTCTGCTTAGATGATCAGAAGGAAAAAAGTCCTTGCAAAATTAGATCTCCTCATGATTTTAATTTGTTAATTTCCCAAAGATGAGCAGATTCACAAGCAAAGGGCAGGACCTCAAGAATCAGAATGTGTGTTTAAGGGGAGGGAAAATCAATAGAATAAGTTTCCAGAAAGTCTCTCAGTTCGGTTACCATCTGTATCAGGGCAAATGGCAGGATCCTACTTTCTGAGAAAGTGTCTCATAATAAAGTCTATATTCCCTGATGTCACTGCACCATAGTTCCAAAGCCAAACCACAAAAAAAAATCCAAGCACTTATTTTACAACTATGAGATATCCAATAGCAGAGAGGAGAGCAGAACTCTTCTTTCTAAGGCAGAGTTTAATTACACAGGAAGATATTCTACCACATAATGAGGGCCACCTTTTGGAAAAAGAGCACTGACTGCAAAGGTCTTAGCAACCTGCTGCTGGTATTATAACTGAAACAGAGCAAGCTTCTTTTCCACATTAGTGATAGCTTTGATGCAAAAGAAGATCTTGACGTTCTCTTGCAATTTATAAAGATTTTAAGTTGAATGAACAGGTCATCTGTTAGTATTTTCATTTATCACCTGTTGTCTTTCCATGCCCTGAGAAAAAAGCAATCATTTTAGTTAAGTTGCGGGCTCTCACAGCTCCTTCTGTTTACCCAAGTGAACACTCAGTCACTACTCTCACCTTGCCTTGGTCTAAAACTGCTACATTTTGCCAATAATTTTCATAAGGACTATAATGCATCTTTCCATTATATCAGGTGTCTGGAAGGCAATTTAACTTTAAAACAGGATCATTATTGAATCTAGTTTACTAGAATTGACTTAACTAAGTTTTAAAGAGCAATGTTTTTCAGAAGCCTTGTTTTCGTACTAAATGGAACTAAAATTTTTTAACTTGAAAAGTAATTGCAGAAGAAATGAAATAAAAGGTTTGAATAAGGATATAGTCATGGAAGTAAAAAAATGTAAAAAATGTCTGACTGTACATGTAAATTAAACAGCATGAGACTGGCATGACTCATTTTAAGGTACCTAAGATCTACTGAGTATCAGGTTCTGAGGTGAATATTAGCAATATACTTGTGCGAATGAGTAAATGTACATTAGAGTTTTAATCTAAAAATCTCAAATTGCATTACATATAAATACTTCCTCTTTTACAAAAGTGACACACAGAAAACTATGTCTGTTTTGAAGTAAAGAATTATTTAATCAATCAATATTGTCTCTGGATTTCCTAAGAGTAGATCGTGATCCTTATGCCTTAGAGTTTTACAAGGTAAAATACTCTTTTACAGAGACTATGCTATAGTCAGATTTGGCTAGTTCTCAGATAAGATGCAATTTTTCCCCCCATGTTCGTGACAGAGCTCTGGAGAAATGTTTTTATATTCTGCTGTGACAACCTGGAAATATTTCCTTGCCCCCTCCTCTGGCCTGTGTATGTTCTTGTGGGGAATATAAGATTTCTGTCTTCTTATATGGAGACTGGTGAAGGTAAGCTCAGCACTGAGCTGGCCACTTCACTCCAGGATAAGTTCTTCCTATGCTATTAATTTAGAAATAGAGAGCTATATCAACCAAGAATATCCTATTTCTCTTAATCTGTCATAAATGTACAGTTTCATATGTCTTACACAAAACTCTCAATATTCAATACATTCTCCATGTGTCACAAGAATTTGATGTTACAGAAAGCTACATATTCAAAGGAGAGGTGGAAAGGTACAAAAAGACCAGAAAATAAATCCCTGTTGGGTGAATTTCCAGGCTTCTGCCTTAAGCAGAATCATGTTTTCCTCATCAACACAGGTAACACCTTCACTCTCTTAAACCTCCCAGGAATAAAACAAGCAGATCTTGAATAGTTAGGAAAGAGGAGGGATTTTTTTTTTTTTTCTTTTAATGGAATTAAACTTTACACTGATTTTATATGCTAGAAACCTGTTTGCTGTTACCTATGCATTGGGATTATTTGCACCCAGTTGTACGATATGTACTTGGGAACTTTTCAAGGTCAGTGTGAAAGATGCTCTAAGTATAAAACAGAATTTAAAATTACTCTTCTGTGTGAAAAATCATCTCTGCCTAAGATGGATTCATTGTTACTCAGAATTGGGCTTTACTTGAAAATTTTACAAAGCTCACTGGCATGTCCTTTGAAGTAAAACTATTTTTCAAGTTAGTAACACAATGCGGTGATACACAAATCACAGCTTATTTTACATATCTTTTTGAATATTTCACTTTTTCAGTAGAATTGTTTCTCTATACCTGGAGTGCACTTATAATAGGTATTCTTATAAATGATGCTGAGTATATTGCCTTATAAATTTTGTCACATCCAGCAAAATCATTAATATTTTACAAGGATTATACCATTAAAATATAGTTTCATGGAATGAAAAGGTTATGAAAATGAAATGTCACACACTATGATTTTGCCTTAAAGATCCTACTCATTTACACAGCTCTGTAGAATGGTAGTATAAAAGAGAACAGTCTTTCTTTTTGATAGGCTTCGTTCAGGAACCATCGTTTCACATTACATGCAGCATGTTATGTATGGAAATCACTTGGAAAAGGTCACCATCTATCCTAGTCACTTCTTGTTTAATTATGCACTGTAATATCATGCATTAAGCAATGCTGTTTTAAAGGAATTCAAGGAAAGATAAAGAACCTTAATGACAACACGTCAGCTGATATTTATTTAGGTACATAAGACATGCACATGCCTCATGTGCTTGACAATGAATGGGAATTGTGTATACAACCACTGCATCACAGAAAAAGAAGTTTTAAACTCCTGCTTCTTCACTGCTGTAATATATGTGGAAACCCTTGGACTGAAATACAGACACAACAAAACTGAATGGAAGGCTCATTTTAGCTGGAATATATCCAGCTTAACTGAAAAATAAAATAGCAAATATGCCCATTCTCAATTTGGGTACCAGACAGAAGCATCAGCCTGAATGTGTGAGACTTGCCCACATTATTACTGAGTGTTGGAGCAAAAAAGTGATTTCAGCTTAAGAACACAATGAGTGTTATAAAAGTTACAGGTTCATACAAGCTAAGGACAAAAGAAGTCACAAGCATTTTAGAATCTGTTCTGTAACTTCACTTTGGAAAACTCATTTGACATGAAACATGCCAAATTATACAGAAAACTGCATAAAATATTTTTGGAAAGCCTGAAGTGAAATGGTCTTCTTTTGTGCAGTGAAAGATTAAATTTCTTAGAACTCTGGAGGTTAAGAATTTTTATTGCTTGCTTTGATTTTCTTCTTTTTTCAGTTGTTGGGTTTTATACATATCTTAATGGGCATCAGACTGTCAGCTTTATGTGGTGTCGCAATACAGTTTACTTATTAATATATACTGACTTTTTCCTTTAAGGTAACTATCTCACTGGTGGATTTTTTCACTCTCCAGGTATAATTATTTTTTCCATCTCTGATTCTGCTGAGTTGTTTACAAGCATTCAAGTAAAAAAATATGATTTAGGGTAATAGGTAAAATTGTAGAATCAATTTTAAACTTAAACATGCCCCACATTTTTTGTAGCTTCAGCTCTTTAAAATGTTGTAACATTCCAAACGTAATGAATGCGTTTGTGCATATACAGAGTTGTTTGTTTGTTTGTGTTTGGTTTTGTTTGGTTGGTTTTTTTGTTTGTTTTGTTGGGGTTTTATTCAGTGGCAGCTTTGCACAGTTTTGGACACTTTTATGAACGTAAGCTAAATGAGGAGTAGTGTAACACATCTTCCTTTTGCATGTCTGCATTGTGTAAACATGAATAGAATTAGGTTGTACATGGGCCTTTCTGAGATATTCTAAGTGGGCAGTCAGAGAAACTGGTGTTCAAGCAACACATCTGAAGCTATTTCCCAGGGTTGTGATGGAGGTATAAACCTTCTCAGATATTGCGAATTATGACAATTGAACCCTTCAAAACAGGTTCAGTTCAAAACAGGTTCAGTAGACACAAACCTTTGAAACCCACCTCCACAGTGTGCTTTAGGGTAGGGTGGACAATTTATTCCCAAAGCAGGTGATGCAAGGCTATGCAGGGGCTATACAGCTAAAATGGAAGTTGCTGTTCCTCAGCAGTTGCTCAGGTTAGTACTGTTATTGAGGGTAAGAATAAGGGTCAGGGTTTTGTCTTCAGTCAGTTCAGAATTACTGGTGTGAATCAGTGTCTGGTGTCTTCACCCTTCAGGCATGGAAGAGGCCATGAACAGAGGGAGCCTTTTATTGGCATCTCCTTCCTATGATCAAGAGTTTAGGGTGAGATTGAGGCAACAAGGGCAGGAGAGCTGGCAGGCAGGATCCCATGGGAATCCTGTGTGTCTTCCATTATATTTAGTAATGGAAGGATGGCCAAGAACCATTTCAAATTCACCAGACAGATAGGAAATTTAAGTTAATTCCTTCTTTGATTGAACTTTTTTCTTTTTTTTTTTTTTTTTTCCCCAGCCCTTGTGCATCTATGCTAGCTTGAGAGGGTATTTCTCTCCCTTCTGATTTTCAATGTACCTCTCTGGAAGCTGTGCCTCATTTAAATTTATAGGGTAAGAAAACATATGAGTTGCTTGTTTTTCCTAGTCAGTTAATTCAAGACTTTTGTATTAAATTCAAGAATTTAAATAGAACTTATTTTTGGCTCAATTCTCTTGGGCTTAAATGAACCCATACAGATGCAAGATGGAAAAAACACACAATGCAGCTCTATTGACCCAGTCTGAGATGATGATGCAAGACCCTACAGTTCAGGAGGAGCTTTGCCCAAATATCAGTCAATTCTGACAGGCATAGCAGCCTTCTGCAAAGCCCCCTCAGATTTATTTTTTTATCTGAATGGGATTTTCATCTGATATTGGACAAGCTAATATGCTAAAAATATGGACCAATACACGAAAGCACAGTTCTAATTGGAACTGAAGCTAAGGAACTACAAAGAGTAGCTGAATCACCCGTTTTTCAAGTGTAGATATTCTGTGCTCTAATGGTATTAGCATTTCAAATTACCTCTCGTGTATTAAAACATCCTCCATTTTTTTAATCCAGGGAATCATCTGATGTATTTAATTTCTGGATGTCTCTACAGCCCAGCTAGTTCAAGTATACAATGGCTTTAAAAACTTCCAGAGTAGAGCACAGAGACTCTAAAGTCACTAGGTTGTTTAATTGTCACCCAGCAACGGCTTTACTGAGACTGGTTTAGCTCAGCTATAATGCTTGAAGCATCTGGGACCACTAAAAATAATTTTTTTTTTTAAAGTGGAATAAGCCAAACATACATTTCATGTGAAAACACCCGCAACGGTTTGAAAAATATGATTCATTTTCTTATAAACAGAAATGCAGAAGTTTAAAATGAAAATGTCAGTCATCAAATCTAAAAAGATGTCTTCCTATCTAAGTAAGCTGCAAGTCCAATGCAAAGCACACCAAAGCTTGTATCAATCCTTAAAAAGTGCTAGTGAGACCTGAATGCCAAATAGCTTCCCAGGAGGCATGTTATGCTAACCACTATGGCAATCAGTTATTTATCATTCTTGCAGACATGTATTTTCCATTTACGCTAACAGGGTGGTTGATTGGATTTTGTTCATTAAATGGGCAGAGTAAAAACTGGTCTTATAAACTGCTGTTCAAGTTAATTAGTCAGTATGTGTGTACTCAGAAGCAGAAAACTAAGTTTTCAAATTATAACCTACATCAATCAGGCATCTTTTCTACATTATACCAAAATAATTCCACTTAGTGTATTCAGCATAAAAGAGAAAGTAAAAATGCTGCATTTTCATTTCCCCTGTTCTCTGATGGTCTGGCAGTAAACGTGATGTTGTTACTCATAAAAGAGAAAGAACATACTTGCTTTTTCTCTGCTGTCTTACCTAAAACTCTTCCAGACTGTATCTTGCTTAAGAAACAGTGCAAGGATAGGAAGATCCTTGGTAAGGTTTTGTGTTCATTCTTTTACAGTCTTTAGTTGATTCATTATTATCAGGTAACAGAGATGGTCTGCAAGCATTACTCAATATTGGAGCTTTCTGTGTGAATAGTTCTGTATTCACTGGACAGATAAACTAGGATCTTTAACTTTGCGTGTAAAGCACTTGGGTTCCACTGTTTCCAAACAGGAAGATGAAGAGGTTTGGGAGTCAGTCCTTCACAGACCTTTTTAGTGTTTTGTCTATTGCACAGGAAAGAAGAATAGGAGAGAAAGCTGGGGTGTGATAGCTTCTTATCCATTGTCCACTTGTGTCCAAACTGCGAAGCCCTAGTCCTTTTAGCCTTTCCCCAGGCGGCAGATGTTGTAGATGATAACCTAGATTATTTTAGCCGTCTTTCTCTTATGTCCTTTTGAGCTATGGAGACCTCAAGCACACACAGTACCAGTACTGTGACAAACCCAAAGTTTTGCCTGCTAGAAAAGTGTTGTTTCCTCTTGCACCTAGTAGTCTTCCTGATGGGCCCCAACTTTTACATTCTAGCAGCTGCTATATGGTGATATGGTGAGCCAGGAGTTTCTGACTCCCTTTGAGATTATTCTAAGCCCCCTCTCCTGAGTTTTACCTGTCAGTTCCACGCTCAGCATGAAGTTAGTATGGTTTAGATTTACTTCACCTCACTTTTATTGGCATTGAAACATACTCATTGTCTTTTTCCTCCCTCACTTTGTTTTGTGCAGTTCTGTTGGAGTGCTCTAACATTATCCGCCATTTAACTACCTGAAAGGGCTTAGTATCATCATAATTTTGAGATTCAGGTGTCCAAAGGAGATATAAGGTGGCCAGACATCTCTCACCTTACTTCTGAGCTCTGTAAACTTGGCAACATCAACCACAAAACAGACAGAAAGCTTGTTGCTCCCTTTTCCTGGCTGGCATTCCTCCTCTATAACACCTTGCCAAGAGCCTTGTGAAAAGTTGTGGCAGTACAGATCCTATTCTACTGAAATTTAAGAAATTATGGTGGGGGTGCAGAGGAACAGACTTCCCACTCCCCGTATTATCTGGATGGAGAGGGTTATGTGAGTCATGTAGTTCCATTTTGGGTTTGGCTTGTTTGCTGGTCTGCACAAGAAGACCTATTGGCTTTGTGGGCTTTTTTTTCCTGTATTTTTTCTCACCTTTTTTAGATGTTTATAGTGTCTTAACAGTCGTACTCTGACTAGAAGTAAGAAAGTGTTCAGCAGCCATTTAAGAATAGGAATGCCTCACCACCTCACTGCTGTTCATGAAGGTAAATATTTTCTTAGCGGAGGGAAGAGTTGTGGGAGTAGCTATGCCTTGAGCAAAGTACGTTTGCCAATATGCTGTCACACCATGGTTTAATGTGCTGCAGATCTCTTGTGCTGAAGGACTTTTAGTGTCATAGCTTTTAGTAAATCAGAAACTTCCAAGGAATGTTTGGGTCTAATAAAAAATGATCCAAAAGGAAAGATTCTCTGCAGAGGAAACTTGCAGAGATCCAGCAATATTCAAGCCATTTATGATCTAGAAATCTGATGGGGGGTTGGGTTTTTTTTTTTTTTCATTCAGTCAGCTACCTCTCAGCTTTATCTCCTGCATTTAATGGCCAAAGCTTTTGTGAAGAGCATTAAAGACTGATATTTTCCCTTGTGGGCACTCTGGTTATTCAAGTATTTTTTTTTTAATGAGAAATTTGTATTGATGAAATTCCTTTCACTTCCCATTCAAAACCTGTGTGATTAGCTTCTACTTCCCTGAGAATGTCAGAAAGTGTTGACAGATAGCAACCTAACACAGTAGGTTTTTGGATAGTATTTTTGGGGGTAATCTAGTGCAATCATTCTCAGATGCGGAAAAGTGCTTCCTCTGCTTTATGTCTGCTTTACCCTTTCTGACGGCTTGTTGGAAAGCAAACACTGCTCAGGCAGGAGGCTGAGTGAACTCCAGGTCATCCTCATGGGGAACTGCACCCAAGGATTTCCTCTTCCTTTTGTCTCTCTTCTCCCCAACTCCCTATACACATGTACCCTTTGACACTTAGTCACAGGATAGGGCAGGGGGAAGAAGAAGGGGCTGCCCAGAGACTTGTAGGGCATGGCGAAGTGCTACTTTTTAATCTTTTTAATGGGGCAGGAGAGACACTCAGTGTACTGCAGGTGATCTGCTTTTTCCTAATATGACTTAAAATAAATGTAATATAAGCAGAAAACATCAGCAATTTGCTTTTGAGTCTTCTCCATGTTAGAAAAGAACTAATACCAGACTTATGCATTACCTTTACTGATCATCTGACAGCCCATGTAATACAATTGTGGTCACAGCAGAGTGGGAATTCAGTGTTTTCACATAAATCACATGTGAAACTTGTAATTTGAACAAAAATACATATAAAATGTCATCACCTAGAATAACTCTCACCGAAATAATGATATATTTGGGGGTATATATTACTCAAAACCAAGAGACTGAGTTGTACAAAACTAAGGAATTGACTTAATGCTGCTTTTCTAAAAGTCAGTCAGTCACTCCACATGGTGAAGTTTTAAAAGAATATCAGGGACAAACTATTTTAATATCCTGTCTTAAGAAGTCCTTTTTGTAGAAAATAAGAGATGGTGTCGTTATGAAATGGAAATGCTTGCTCAGCCAGGCATCAGAGCAATGCACCTTAGAGTAAAATTGTACTTGCTAAAGCTTTGACCCACATATGCTTCAAATACTTTCAGTATCTTTTTATTCACGTTTTCTGTTGCTGAAAGGAAATCGATACATTTTCCCCATCTTATTTTCTGAACGAAATAAAAATATGCTGAATACCTTTATTTGTGATTAACATGTATAGTGCCTGCCTTTGCTATTCATCTTGATAACTGTATCTTTCAGGAAGACTCTCATGTTTTTATTCTATATTTTTTAAAATGAAAAGAAAAAAATACCAAGAAGGAGGGTATTTTTCACTAGCCAGACATATACATTTCATGATAGTAAAAGATGAGCCAAGAGGTATCACAGATTTCTTTATCAGTTTCTTCTGATGACTAAGTAGGTTTTTATACAAGATGGGGTGCTTATTTAGAAGTCTGACAGCAGAAAAGGAGCTCTGGAAGAAAGAATAGCTGCACATCTAAACATCTGTGCCAGTCTGCTTGAGCAGTTGACCCCTGTAATAAGTAATAGTGTATAATTTTCCACAGATTTTTCTTCTAGGCTTGTGAGTCTTTAGTATACATACACAATTATTATTTTGTATATTGTATTAAAAGATGAACCACAATAAAGGCAAAGTCTTTACTGGAATTGAGACAAAAGTCTTAGAGCAGACTGAGGACCTGTATTTTGGGAAGCAGCCTGTGTGTTGGCATGCTTAGAGAGACTATTTGTAATAGCCCAAAGCCAATTAATCTATTGTAATAAAATGTTGCTCATTTTCTCTTACCCTTGACATTGTTTTGCTCAAAAGCATAAGAAGTAATTAAGAAGGAAAATGTCTTTCATCTTCAGAGGAACTGGGATGATGGCCATAAAAGAGCAAGAGTGGGCTGCAGTCTGGTAGACGTTCTGATAGGGTATGGATTTTCAGTATACACAGTTCTCCATGTCAGCAAAACCAGGTCATTACGGTTTTCTGTGACATTCAGAACTAATTTAATGCAAGTCCTGATATAATATGCTATTTAAGCCATATCCATTTTGTAATTGAAGTCTCAGTTCAATTGGTGACTGTCGCAATTTATTTTTATTTTCAAAATGGGCTTTTTGACTTCTCAATGTGTTGCAAAGTCATTCACCCCTATAAATAGGAATTTTATAAAGAAGTGACCAGGGATTATTAAAAACGCAAATAAAACTACCAAAAAAAGAAAAATATTTGTTATAATTGGCTCATCCATTATGACATTTTTTTCTCCAAAAGGTTATGTGTATTTTCGAAAGCTTTTTTGTTGTGATTTGTCACACAAAGTATTTCAAATATAAGACAAAGCAACTAAACTTTTCAACTGAACATGAAATGGCCACACCATGCTTTTGTACCTGCACAGCCATGGGGTATTGGTACCATTGGTAACATTGAAAGAATGTTATATACGCCAGAGAGGTCCCAGAAACTATATATTACATCAGTATATAGAGGATTGCCCTTGGTGGCTTCTTTATAAAGCAGTTCTTTTCATGATTTTGTTGTTGGTTTTTTCCTTCAATGCAAAGAGCTTTTATCTTTGAAGCTAATTTGCAGACTTATTTTGCATCTTTTGTTAGGTAGAGTTCCATGTTTGAGAGCTCCAGCCTTCTTGCACTTTTCATTTATTTAATTGTAAAAGTACTATCTATACAGGGAAACCAACACATATGTGAAATTATAGCAGGATGCCAAAAATTACATAATTTTAATGGCTCCATTGTCCACATTCACTATGCAGATACATGATTTTCTTCTTGAAAGTCATGTAATTAAAAGGCTATTGCTTCTAGAATCCAAAATATTCGTGTCACCCTGTCCTCTATGAATATAATTCAGGAGCTGACAGGAGATAAAAGTCAATAAAAAGAGAATTATTTATTAAAAAGATCTAATGTTACAAGAACAGTACACAGGAACTATTATATTACTGTGCCTTCCACATTGTATATATAGCATATATACAGATTGTATACAATTTAGCTAACATTTTGATATGGGCCATGACACTATCTTTCTTTTGGTCTGCAAAACAAAGTTTCTTTCTAATTATTTTTTTTCCAAACAGATCTTCTGGAATTATACAAAAATACAGTCTCCTCAGTGATGCTAGACTGCACTAGTACAATCTTTTACATGAAGAAGGAAAGAGCTTTCCTTTGCAACTAAAAAAGAGTATGTCATGATAAGGAATCATCTTCTTCTACAAAGTAACAAATAGGTAATACGTAGATACTTAAACATTTAAAACATGTTTATTAATATATTTAAGATGCAAAATACATATTCTATTCATGTTGAATATAAAACATACCCCTTTTTGTCCCTGTAATATAACTACATTATCTGATGGTATGTTCAATATTTGTATCTGTATCTTGAGACTAGAGATCGAGATTTATCTAGATGCAGTTCTATCTCCTTATCAGACTTTCATTCTCCATATAAAGCATAGCCATTTATTGTATTCAGAAATCTGTTAAACCAAAATGCCACCAGCAGTGACTGTAGCCTTTTTGAATACTCTGAAATAAACTGCATTGGCAAGCAACTGTATAAAAAATAGAGGAAATTATGCTTAACTAATTTATAAAATAGCCATTTTGCTTTTTGGTTCATCATTTTATCCTTGTTTATTTTAACCTTTTGAAAAATGATGGTTTGCTGATGCAAGTTCTTTGCACAGTAGCAATGCTGCTGTTTTACAAATGACAGCACATGGGTACTTTCTATGAGCTTGTTCAAGGTACATTCCACCTTCCTTTCTTTAATCTCAAAGGCTTTTCAAGAAGCAGAGATGTAGAAGGTCTCATTTTGTCTCTATCTACAGTCTTTGCTCAGCTAGCTATCCTGCCTTTGTTTTCCTAGCAACATGGTGATTAAGTAAATTTAAACCCTATTTTTTAGAAAATTATTTAAAGTATTAGTGGGTAACAAATATTTGAGTTGAACCATCTCTGAAAAATTTTACTGATAAAATATTCAAAAGAAAAAAGATCAGTCAGTTTTTTACCTACCAAGCACTTGATCTGAGTTGTGCTTTCTTGGCTACTGTTTTAAAGCTGCTAAGAAAGGGCACAGGTAGAGAATTTTAGACCTAGAACACATCAACCCAAATAATAGATTTGCTTCAAAACTTTTAGCAGGATGGACAGCTAGAAGAGCTATGCTATTAGGACATGCTTGTTAAACTCTTTTGACTTGATTTTTCCAAGGCAAGGAAATGTTCATCCTAGGCATGATCCCTAGACACATGGTAGTAAAACACCCTCCCTCATAACACTGTGCACACTATAATTGTACAAACTCGCACTCTATATACCCTGGGGATTATTTTGATTCAGGTGCCAATAAGTGAAAAGGTCTTCCAATGTAGAAAAATTGTTCACATTTTCTACCAAGTGAAAAATTGTTTGGTACAGCAAAAAGTGGGGATTAAAACTGATACCACACGGTCGCTACAGGAATAATCTCTAGTGAGCTACAGAAATCGAGCCAATTCGTTAAATAACTGGAATGATGCTCAGTAGCACTTAGCCAAGGATTTTTTTTTTCAGACACAGTATTCTCCAAAATATATCCTACTGGAGTCTGTATATATGTGAATGATTACATTCCAAATGATCTTAATATTGTCTCCATAATACACTTTCATACATACTTCAACTTGATTATCAAATACATAAAGCACAGAATGTTACTAAAAATGGACCCAGAGGAAAACAAAAATTTACAGCTGAGAAGTGGTTGGAAAAATTAGGTTTATCTCCTTGCATTGCTTTATTTGTGTACTTAGCAGCCTAATGTATATCATGTTTAAATGCCCAGTGTTTTCACTGTCATATGCATTACGAAATGATTTTTTATTGGCTATTGAAAATAAATATTTGATTCATTTGACATCAAATCATGCGGGATTTGATAAAAACCAAACTGTTTCTGTTCAATCACTTTCCATTTACCTTGCAATAAAATAAATGGCTTTTCTGCTCCATTTTGCCACTTTCTGGGTGTACTGTCTAGTATTTTATTGACAATTCTTTTTACTAATTAAATACATAACCATACTAATTATTATTAAATAGATAATCAACAAATTCTCTGTACTTTTGCAGCAGGCTGTGTATCTAAACTATATTTTTCTCTTGTCAGGAGGAACAACCAGCAATAGGGGATGCAAGAAAAGTATTTGACAAAGCTGTATCAAACTTTGTTCTATATTTAAAAAGGGATTTTTTTCCAAACCAAACAGAGGTACTGTACTAGACACCACTACTTAAACACCTAATGATACATTACTGGGGTCACCAAAATAGAACGTATTAAAAAAGTAAAGTACCTTTGACAGAAATTACCTTTGCTTACAAAAGTTTATTACATACAATCTGCATATTTTTGGGCCAAGAAGTGTCCCCTCCCCAGAGGACTTTTACAAATAAAGAAGAGAAAAAAAACCTGATGAATTATTGACCGTGTCTCCAACGCTCCTCTAAGTGCACCACAGGCTTTTCTATGGGTCTTTAAGGATTAGCTCGGGTTTCCAGTTACTCCACAGACATAAAACTCCATCCCTTGGTGTCATCAAGGTAAAGCAAACAAATAACAACAACGACAAAGTCTGCAGTCTTCACCATGATGCTGAAGGAACCATCAGTGCCAAAATCAATGTTACAGAGGACGAGGAAGTAGACAACACATGTAAGGTGGATTGAGCACTTGTTACTTTCCCTCCTAAAATGAAAAGCAAAGTAATTAAGGAACAATGAATAGGAAGTTCCAAAAGGGTAAGTGATTTTATGCCTTAATCCTCAAAAAGATTTTGGCTGCATAAGATGCCCTGAGTCACAAACACAAAACTTCCTGGAACAAGGAATGAAAGCTAGCCCTTGATCTTGATGTTTATCCAGACGAAAAAGTGGTCTTTTGCCCAGTAGCCCAGTGATGTTTTTAGATCATAGCAGTCCTTTAAAAAGCCATGCTAATGGTAATTGTGCTATGGGCTGGTGTTGGCAACAGATTGCAGGATGGAAAGGGAACCAGACTAGGTTTCTTTGGACAACAGTTGTTCTAAGTGAAACTGATCTGCTGTGTATAATCTAATAAAAAATATCAGGTTAGAAGGAATGAAAGGTTTTGTGTCCTAGAATTATGGCTCAAAAGATACATGAAATCAATATTCCATGGAGTAGGGTTGGTGTTTTGTGCATTCTGATGATAGCACTGTAACTAGTTTGTGACTAGACTAGAACTGAAATTTAGGTCTAGACTGAAGTTTCAGGCTCGCACCTTTTGGATAGCAGTCCTTAAAGACTCCTAAAAAGCAATATTTGGCAGAATTTTAAAGTGTTAGCAGAAAGTTAGAATTAAGATGCCTCATTGTGTATAGGCAAAAGACAATGTTATTTTCTGTTTTTTGCCACTGGTCCTTCCATCCCTTTCTTACCTGTGTAATACTGATACTTTAAATTCTTTCAGCATATTACAATAACTGAGGAAATAGAAGCTAGACATCATAATTAACATCATAATAATACGCTAATAATTTAATAAAAAAAATAATATCTACTCAAGGGAGTCAACGGAACCTATAGAGAACTTCAGCTTATTCTAAAGCAGGCACATACACAGGGTTCAGCTACCTAAATGCATGCCATTTTAGCTGTGTGAAATACTACACCTCTGGCTGGTGGTCCAGAATGACATGTGTATATCCTCTAAGTCCCACACAGTATCTGCCAGTTCTGTGCAAATGTTAGAGGATACCTTAGGATGTCCTTATGTGCCTATGTCCGAATATTTAAATTCAGAAGATCAGCTGAATTGCTGTCTAGGCTCCACTGTTGGTCTGTATGGATTACATCTCAGCTGACTATAATGCTATGTGAGACACCTAGTACACGTGCGGACATCTGCAGCTCCATTAGGTTTGCAGATGTTACCCTAGAGAGAAGTTTCCTGCAAATCGTCTGCTTTGTTTATCAGCCCCGCATGGGTGCCTCAGAAGCTCTTGAGCATTTGAAATGGCAGTAGATACTTTTGTTTCAGCACAGAGTTAAAGACTAATGATTTTATCTAATAGCTAGAGGATTGTCAAAATGTTTTTTGATTTTTGGGTGGTTTTTTGTTTTGGTTTTTTTTTTTATCCCAGGTAGAGAAAAACAAAGTTAATGAGCATTGCTATAATCACCACTCTTCCTAATATAAGTGTAACTTTACCTGCAAAAGATGGAACTCTGATCTGGGGACTTGCAGTCCCATCTCCTCCTTCACTGACTGCACAGACCTCAATGATGTAGACACCAACATCAGGAAGAAGTACCACTGCAGAGGTTTTCTGTGTTTCTATAACTTGACTGTTGCTCTGGCCTTCTTGCCTAAATAATACCTACGTCAATAAAGTAGATGGTTATAGTGGTCATTCGAGTTATATACCAGACATTTTATGTAGATAGTGCAGTCAGTGAAATGTTAACTGTTTCATGATTTCATCAAAGATTTCTTGACATTACATTTCAACAGCCATCTGCTGTTCTCTCTTCTCCCCAGTGATTTCAAAACATTAACAGCAAACTGTATCAATTAATGAATGTGAAAGGACATTGCATCCCTGCATCTCCTGTGAAACTCAGTGCAAGCCTATGGCACATGGGAGGAAAGCAAGTGAGTATATACCTGTCTTTTTGGTTCTATGTAAGAGTTTCTGTTCTTAGACAATACTGAAAAGGTCAGAGGGGTATAAAAAACCCAAAGCAGTCAACTTTGCAGAATCTCAGCTATTCACAACTTTTTCAGAATCTCAACTATTCTGATAAAGGTTAGAGCAGTTTCTGGTTTATTTGAACCATTTTACACCTTCTCGTTTAAATTTCCTGGTGTATCAGAGGGAATGTCAAATTGTAGTCTATAGAAATGATTGTATATATGCTTCAACCCTTCCCCTCAAAAAAACGTCGAAATCATTCTGCTTTGATTTAAAACATGGCAGCGAATTCCACTGTTTTTTATTACTTGATATTTAAGAGCTAATCTGGATTTTACTCTTTAAAATTTCAAAACTTTAAATGCCAGATGTTACCATCCAGATTGTTGAACACCACCAACATGATCACAAAACAAACTGAAGCATTTGTTTCTGCTCTAAAAAAATATTAATTTTAATGTCATTTTAATTTGCCTTATTCTTCTGCATTTCTCTAAATCCTATTGCAAACACAGTTACATTGAAGTGTTAGTAGGAATTTCATTGCAAGCTGGTCTTATTAATAGCCACTTCTGAGTCAGATATGATGATCTGATCTCTCAGATAGAGCTTACTCAGTTTATAATCACTAGTTGAAAATCACAACACAGAAAATGTTGGGACAATTTGCTCTTTTCAATTTTATTTATTGCTTTTCATGATGAAAACTGATTGCAGTCAGTCTGTATACCATACTTTATTTAGAGAGAAACAAGAAAGGGAAAAAAGCCAACAAGGAAGAGGAGTTGCATGGAAGACAGAAAGGTGAGCAAGGAAGAGAAGCACTGACCTTGTATCCCATTACATCAGATTCATTAGCTAGAGGTCTGACTGGCTCCCACCCAAGAGAAACATGAGAGCCGTCCTGTATCCACATAATATTGCCTGGTGCTTGGCTGGGAGCTGAGGAGGAAAAATAGCATGTACATAAATACATTTTATAGGTAGTTTCTTGAAAATCAAAAGAAACTACCTATTAATATAATATGTAATATATAACGTAAATGTAATCTTTCATTACATTTACAACCGGTTGTGTTAGCAAGGTCCCAGCTCTAGCAGGAGTACTTAATGTTGGTTTTTTTGGTATCAGAATTGTCATTTAATAGATTACGGTATATCTACTCTGGCCACCCCATAAGCTCTATGGAGCTTATGAACTTGAACTCTTTGCTCTCCCTTCTTTGTGAAAAATGCCTTGTTTTCTATGAATATAACCTTTTTTATGAATGCAAAGTCATATGAATTCATGTCTAAATATCAAAGCAAAGCCATGAATCATTCCTGATTATTATTCACTCTTAGTAAGGGAAAAAAAAACCACCTTATTATAGACCCTTATTAAAGGAAAACTGAAGAGGGCAGAGGTTGATCTCTGACTTCTCCCTTTGAGCAAAGGTACTGAGATCACTTACGGGACTTCTTGGTTGCTGCCTGCACAGCAGTGCTAGGTGGTCCATACCCTGCAGCATTGTATGCCCTCACTGTTAGGTGATATAATGTGTTTCCTTCTAATCCTGTCAGGAGAATGGATGACTCATTTCCTTCAGTTTTGACCTTTTCTGCTGCTTCTTCTTGCTCCATGTCCTTCCAGTAACCAACCTGCCAACAAGGAACCAAATGAAGGATTAATATAAGCATCTGGGAAGGTCCAGATGCTTGTACTTGTTATCCTGTGGAGGGTCTTTTTGCCATTTAGGTTTGTTGTCTGATCATCAGGCCCTTTTTAAATCTGTGGGTTTTGCAGCCTAACCTCAGAGCCAAGCAATGCTTACTTCTCCAAAATGGCAAGACTCAGAATATCACAGCATTACCTGAAGCACGCTGAATTGCTGTGTACTGGCATGAGAAGATGTAACTACAAGTCAGAAAAGCAGAGGATGAACATTGTCAGGGACTCAGAAGTATTTTAGAGAATTCAAGGAAAGCTCAACCTCTGCTATGTCACCAGAATATCTGCCTTTACCCTGGAAAGCTGTGACCACATCAGTTAAGAAGTGGTGTGAGCAATATTCTTTTCCTGGCCCTTTGCAACTGAGAGCCACGAGATTTCCTATCAGCGTAATGAATAGGAACTGACAGAACACCAAAGGGAATCTTTCATTCATCTGAAAAATCTTATATTAAGAAAAAGAAGGAAGTGGATTCAGTTTTAGTTCTTGGATACAAACACGTTTCTGTTAAACACAATTTTGATTCTTTTATGCCCTTCCGTTTCAGACATAAACCCCCTAAATGATCTTTGGTGATTCTTAGTCCATATTTCTGATATCTGCACTGAGTTTATCATAATCTCAAAGAGGGTATAGACGTGAGCTAGCTATTTGACTAGTCTCTTTCCTCAGGGACCAGGTACTTGCAGGGCATAACTGGAAAAAAGCGGTGCTGTATCTTTTTAATGTATCTATCTAGGTGACTTACTTACACAAGTAAGGTAATTCTCATGGGGCCCTATTTTCCTTAACAGGAGAGGCCACTAATGTACCATTCAAAGACCTACATTCAGCTTACCGTTCTTCATGCTGAGACCTACTTGCATTTATTCCACATTTTGACCTTTTCTGTGAAGTTGCTTATTTCATAATAAGTTATTCATATTATACCTGGATTACTTTTCTGCTGAGAAAAAGGTCATGGACAACACAGCACTCTTGCAAATGTATCCCCCCAAAAATGGCAAACCTTAAAAACCAAGGGGTTCATAGGAAAATAAGACCAATGAGTACTATGCTGACCTTTTATAATTGCACTAGGACTTCTATTAAGAAAAAATAAAATCTAGAAAGACCTGGCTGCAAAAATATATATTTGAGGTCATATCTTCACTTGAATAAAGTGGCTTTGTTAATTTTAAGGGTATATCAGTTTGTGGTAACTCAAAGTCTACTCTTTCAGTTGTAAAATTCATGTAAGTATCTATCTATCTTTTTGCACGTGTGCGCCTCCATTATCTCATGTTTAAATGCTGTTGCTTTAATTCTTAGATTAAGTACAGCTCAGATAATTAATCTATCTGTAGTCACCACTTGTTGAAATGTGTGATTCACTGAGGTATTTTGCTAGCTGAATGCTTGACCAATGCTACTGGTATCTGAAGTAACACCTAGTTACATCTTTCTTGGAAAGAAAAAAGAATCAACAACCACTTATTCACACACTAGGATTGAACCTCCAATGTTTATTATCTCTTGGCCGGTCAGATACTTTTCATTTTACTTGCAATGCATCTTTACAAACGTAACACTACACTGATGAGAGCCACATGTATTAAGCACTGTACAAACAGGTAGTGAGAGACAGTACGTGTCCTGGAGATTCTATCATCCAGTAACTGAAGTCTGCTGAGGATCCAATGGGGAAACAGTCAGAAAGGAAAAGTGACTTGCCCAAGGTTACACACGTGGACAGTAGCAGCGGTGGGAATGCAACTGAAGTAGTGAAATGCAGGTTCTAGAAAGCCAGAAGCAAAGTTGTAAGTAGCTCTATAGGTCTCATTATTTATTCACAGGGCACACCAGGTCTCATGTGGATGTGATGTACAGCACAATAGTCCCCAGTTTTTGCATGGAAGCTTTTTATTTGTATAAAGAAGTTGTGAAAAACTGATTTTCCAAATACTGGTGTTAGGACTACATAGGTATTAAAACCTGATGAGAGTGGAAGAAAGCATAACTCAGTCCTTTTGATATTTTTCTCCTGTTTGGAAATGTACTCTGCCACTGCTTATATGGCATACTAATATACTAATTGTATTTTGCTCATGTTAAATCTGCAAAAATAACCATGTGATGTTCCCTGCCAGTTCTGCTGCACCACATGGCAAAGGGATATTCTTGGGGGAATTAATACATGGTATTAAGCACTGAAAGCATGAAATGCAATCAGTCAATGCTTCTATTTCAGTTTCTTCTGTACTTCAAAGCCCTTACATGTTTGGTCCCTGGTTTTAAAAATCCTTTTAAAGTTTTGACAGGTGAGTTTGGACTTTGATCTCAAAATATGCACTTCTCTTTCTTTCGTAATGCAACATCTATTTTTTGGTGGCCAAATGGACTAAAGAAAAAAGTGGTTATAAAAAAAGAGAACTCCGATGATTGTTGACTGAGGTCAATGGCAGGGGAACTTACGTTGATTTGATCCAGAATGAAGATACTGCTAATGTTTAAAAGTGCTGGACACATTTCTTAAAAGAGAGGGTTTGTTTATTTACACTTCTGTGTTTGATTTTTTTAAAAATCTTTCTTTTTTCTGTAATTTATGCAGCTCAGAAGGGATTTACCACACCAAGAATAGATTTTCTATAATGATAACTTTGAATATTGATATAGGATGAAGCATAAAAACCAAAAGAGTAATCCACATTTGAAAAATGAAAGAAGAAGCGGGAAAACACATTTGGTCTGTTAAATGCATAACTCTTTGTAAGGTTTTAAAATTTTGCTGCTGTTTCTCACTATGCAAAGAAAGAATTGCAAGCTTTAACATCTGATTCCCAGAAACCCATGTCTTTGACCTGTAGAGAAAGCAATAATATTTAAACAACTGAATAGAGGAGATGCAGGAACATGCAACCTTCTTTCTTAACTGCGGGTTAGTTTAAAGTAAATCATCATGTTAAAAATTTGTTTTTGTGTAAAATTTTTCTGCCTCTAATACAGCCCACTTCACTGAAGTTTTAGGTTAAACGGTATCTTACATAATATTACTATTTTCCCAAATTGGTTCCTAGGGTATGCATACTTTGGTATAAATTAATGTGATCTAATTGCAGGCTCTCTTCTCTAAATTCAGTAAAGTCAGAGTTATTGTCTGGATACTCTTCTGTTGACTACAGAGAATTAAAGCTACAAATTGAGCCTATCAAGTAAGAGCCTAAATTAGGTAGGATGAATCAAAGTGGGCACAAACTTTCCTGGGCTCTCTGACTGAGTACTTACCAACATCAACAGTACTGACATGAATGAAAATGAACTCAAAGAGATCTCAGAGTACTGAAAATGACAGAGGAGAAAGTGCGGTGAGATTAAAGAACTGCTACTAGCCCCATAAAAAACCACACCATGATTCGGATTTCATAAAAACTATTTTAAATATCATTATCAGAAAACCGTGCCTTGAACTGGCACACGAAGTCATGTAAATGTTAATGCAGCAGTAGAACCAAGCACTTAGTACAGGAGAAGAGGTGTTTTTCATATCATATCAAGACACTGGTGTGACAAGATGAGACGTTCCTGCAAAAAAGTCCATCAATCAACCTCAGTTCCTTCCCTCTCACCAAAACAATTGTTGACTGAAAAGAAGGAAGAAAACACTGTTCAATACTCCTAGGTTCTGGAGTCTTCTCCGGAGTTGCTTACATCCTCCACCTCTTTCCTCAGGTACTCTCTCCTACAACACAGTCCTCCATACACATGGAATGAAAATGGATACTGTACCTCAACCTTGAGGACTATCATAAATATCTAATCATATTTTCTTATAAAAAATCAGTAATTATCTACATTCCTGATTTGAGGTAAGCTAGTAGTCTTGTAACAAACTATTTGTGATACAGACATTGCAAAGGGTTTGGTCCTTGAGGCTCACATGAGAGATCTAGGGAGTGATCCATACCTTAAAGACTTGAAAAACAGTAGTACTGCTCTGCTATAAACTCTTGGTTCTAGTTTTCAGTATTTTAGAGGGGTTTGAATCAGCATAAGAGTAACTTTGGAGGCAAAATTGACTTATACATAGAACTATTCAATTACCAATTTTGTGTTCAGGAAAATTCATTAATTCCAAAGGTAAAGTCTTGTAAATTGGTATTCAGGCTGGTGAAACACCAGTTTCTCTTTTTTCCATCTTGCTTTACCAGCCTCCGGTAGAAACATCAATATGCTCTTTCTAAGCTACTTCGATGTATACTTCACTAAACTAAATAAAAAAACCAAAACCCAAAACCCCAGCAAAATTCCAGTAGACATAACTTTCTATTCCAGTGTAAAATATATAAAATCATCTAAGAAACAGCAAAAACTTGAATATTTCTCTTTGAAAAGGCAGAATATGACATAAACAAATTGCTATGTCAAGTAATCCTCTCTGAAGGTGGCATTCGAGATTTTCTACTTTTTATATTTTTTTGTTGCAACTTGATCTTTTGATTAGGTTAGTCAAGCTCATATCCCTTGGGGGAATTCCACTGAAAAAGACATGAGCTTTGGCATCTATACTTAAGTATTAGCCTTGGTTTTCTGGAAAAGCAAAAGGAAAAGAAAAATATCTTTTTTTCCAGCCAAGAGTTCTTTCTCTTTCCCTTCACTACCAGTATGAGTGACAAAGAAAATATTGCCTAGGGCTGAAACAGATTTTATAACCTTCAGGTTATGGATTCTAAACAATAAGTATGAACTACACACTATATTTTTATACCATTCTGACAAAGTTTTCAAGCTACTTCTACTTTATCAGAGTGTAGCTGGCATATATTTAGTAAGGCTGGGCAGACAGCTGACAAACCTGTACTGAAGACAGGAATAATATGTACTTTGGAAGATGCAAATGACTACAGCAAACCTTGCATAAAACTCATGTGGCATAACAGTTAACACTGCCTTTCAGGGATGACAACATGAAATTGGTTAAGTTACTTTGCCTTCCGTTACTCCTTAGTGCAAAGTGCAAAGAAGGCCGGAGTGAAAGTGGGTCACTGTGAACTTGTCCATATGCAGTAAATATCC
Source organism: Strigops habroptila (assembly GCF_004027225.2). Lineage (NCBI taxonomy): Eukaryota > Metazoa > Chordata > Aves > Psittaciformes > Psittacidae > Strigops > Strigops habroptila. The sequence goes on from NC_044278.2 coordinate 110,017,173, forward strand.
TGTCACTTTTGTTGATTAGAGCCTAAACATTCAAATGGTAAAAAAAAATGCCCCCGCCCTCCCTTTTATAATGCTGTTGCTAAAAGGCCAGGAAATGTGAAGACCGTGTAGGTGGTTGTCACTGCTCTGGTGACTGCAGGCAGAATACAAATTGAGACATGAAAACAGAGTGGCTAGTCAGATTCTTTTGCATTCAATTTGAATCTAAGGCATCATTTCACTTCTAGACCACAATAATTCTACATTAGGAAATAACTGTTAAAATAAAAATCATTCATCTTTTTATCAAAGTCACTGTATTTCTGCATGTTATTTATTTGCTATCTGTGGATTAAGGGAGTCCTACAGGCTATGCTCTGCACTGTTCTACATATGATAAAACTTTCAGAATCAGTTTTTAAATTAAAACAGTGTTCACAGAAGCTGAAGAAAGTGAATCATACAGAAAGCATAAAACTTGGTTTTTGGGGGAGGCAATTTAACCCCAGTGTCTTGCTATATAGCGTCTTTCCTTTCTGCACTGAGAGGATGCTTTAAAGAGAAACTGTCAGTATGTTAGCAAAATTGGGCTCATAGTGTGGACTTAGTGTTCCTAAGTGAATACTATAACGCATTGACTCACTATACTGATCCTATAAGTCATTATCTCCTTTTTGTTGAAATTCTTCTGAAAAATGGAACTAAAAAGATCCAGCAATACTGTCCTCATATGGTGTTCTGTCCTGCTGAATTGTGCAGGAGAGCAGCATTTACTCTTGTTTATTGAGTAAGGGCTGCCCTGATCATAATTCTTCCTGGGAATGAGGACAGAGAAAAGCAAACTACTCCCTGAAAAATTTGTCTGTCAGAAAGCAGGCAGAAAAATTCTGGATAAATGAACGAAGAGGGAAAACATGGTGTGCAAGAGAAAAGCACCCTCCTCTCCCCAGATAAAAGTAGTACCTCTGAAGACTTCTCCAATACTCTCATGGGACAAAGCAGAAAGGAACAGTGAAATATTTTTTTATTTATGTATTTCATTTTTTGTTCAGTCAACTGCAGGTCCCTGGCTTGAAGTACTTACTGGGTAATGTTCATGCTAAAATCCTAAAATTGGTGTACAGCACAGTCAGAAGGCAATTTATTAATAAGGTTCAATGTTAATAACCCCTGCTGTATTCCAATTTCATTCCTAAGAAGTTCATGAGAAACACGGAGCAGGTGAGCGTTACTGTTGGTGTCAGAGTATGCTGAACTCTGAAGGTTTAAACACTTTCCAAATCAGGAAGGTCACCTCTGATACAAAGAGAGTAACTGGGCAGCAATACAGGAATATCTAAGTATCAAGAGGCTACTGCAACCAGGTTAAAAAATGCTAACTGACTGTGTCTAAGCTGTGGGGCAAATGTGCTTTCCTGGTCACTACTGTCCAGCCTGAGGCTCTCCTGGAGACTGTGGTGGTTCTGATGCTGCCCAGGCACCTACATTTCCTTCCTAAGGCCATCAGTGATGGTCATCAGCCCCCAGGTCTTGTCCAGACATGCTGCAAGGGAGACACTCCGTGCTAGTAGGTCACAAGACATCTTCAGACATTCATGTGATTGGTATCTGCCATAGATCTACATGTTTATACTCTTTTCATTGTTATTATAGAGAATCAAGAAAGAGTCAGCATTCTCTGAAGGACTAAAGCAAGCCAAACAACCTGCAGCCCAAAATCAGTAAATTGAGTCTAGCTGAGATACTTCATGAGAATCAGTACAGCCTGAACCACAAGGTCAGGGCAGGTTGTGGTGGCCCCAAAGGATAGGTTTAGTCCTAAATATGATCTGTTCCTGGAGGTTTGGATTGTAAACTGTATACAAAGCTACAAATGGATCCAGAAGTGTGAGAAAGTCCATTGCCATGACTGGTTCTCTTTCCCAAGTCAGGAAGAGCTGTCTCTAAGCAGAGCTTTATTCGTGGACTGTGCAGCTGCTGCTTCCCATCCTGACATCGACCTTTTATGATTTGTCCAGCAGATGTCCCCCAGCCCCTGTGGGATGAGAGCACATGGATGGCAGAGGCTCTTTCCTTTCTCCGTGTCGATTGCCCTCAGTAAATAACAAGTCTGAACTGGTCACTTAGAGATGGAAACAGTCAATACCTAATCTTCCCCAGCCTGCGAAAGAGGCATGCTGGGTCACTTGAAGTTCTTTCTGCTCTTTTTGAAGTGTCAAAGAGATGTTTTAAGAACTGGTGTTGAACAGTTTTCAAGCACAAATAAATAAAAGATCTTCTGGTGCTACAGCTGTGACCGATGTTCTACAGCTAGTCATACGTATGCTAAACCAAGCATAATTTCTATTGAAGTTTCACTACTGCACATGTTAACAGAATGCAACGCTAACAAAAGCAACAAGACTTCTCATTATGATATTCTGTGTTCATACCTCAAATCCCTGTGGTCTTCCTAGACTTTCTTTAATATGTTTCCACGCAACAAGAATCTCTGATACAGACAAACTTGTAGCTTTGACATCGATGGGAGCAGCAGTGGGTTCTGTATTAAGAAAAATTGAAACAATAAACCTCCACTGTAACAGCTTGTATTTATCAAAAACACTCCATCTGAAACTGTCATTTACTTCCTTTATTCTACCTTAATACTCACAAAAAGGTATGACACTTAAGGGGAACATGAAAAAGTGAACAAGATTAAGAGATTATTATTGTTGTATTTCTTTATTTGAGTCATGCTACATCAGTATGTCACCACTGATGACAGGTGCAGCAAACTGACAGAATCAGTTGTCTATGATTTAAAAAAACCAAACCTTTAATATTTGTAAATGCCCCCCCTCCACACATCCCTTTCATAGCCCTTGATCAGCCTAACTTCAGCGGTACATGGAACATTCATTCTCTTCCTGGCTTTTTAATGCAATTCTGCCAGCTCAGGATGAGGAATACCTTGCTAGGGTCCTCAGTCAGTCCCGCTCCGGGGTTATACTGAGTAAGAAGTGATACCCAGAGCTGTAGTGAAAAAAAAATTTTTAAGACTATGTTATTACGTTATTAGTCACAGGCAACAGTGTTCAGGGCATGCCATCTTCTCTCTGCTGTGAAGCATTTACTGGTTTAGATCTGGATGCACACTTTTCTAAAGAAGGTGCTAAGACCTAGGATTTGCACCTCTGATTACCTTTGTTGTTACCATTGTCCCTATGTCCATGTTTCTATCTCCACGCTATTCATAGGACACTCTGCAGTCCTGGCCTCCTGCTTAAGTGGACAAGACGACCCTCCCTGCCCTCCAACCAAGGCATGTGTCCTTCAGGTATGTCCAGGGTGCACACTGGAGGCTTCAGGGTGCATACTGAAAGCTGCAGGATGCTTTCAGTATTACACCTGCCCAGCAGTACTGACAAAGGCACGTTTTACTGTCATATCTCTGAACATTTTACAGAGGTACAACTTTTTTCAGTGGCTAGGAGGTTGGGTAAATGTACATAGAGATCTGCCATGACAGGCCATTGAGAATACTGCCGGTTAGTGCGTTGGGAGTGAAGAAAGTCAAAAAAATTATCACATATCAAACATGACATGAGTTAAGGAAATCTTTTGAATCTTTTGCTTTATTACTTAAATATTACTGAAAATTTGCTTAAGACAATTTGTGAAACAAGGCTTGAACAGACAGTGGAGCACACAATAGTAGCATTTCTCCACTGTTCTGGTGTAGTTCACTTGCCCAGCAAAAAGGTGAATTCATATTCCCTTGCAGTCACAGAGCCTATGATTTCTTCCTTGGCCTAATGTTCCTCATTATATTTCTAATGTGTTGATCTGCTCTTGAAGGGCAGGTAGAGGTCTTGGCTTTTATGCTACAGGGAGGCATATCAAAGAGCTTTGTAAAAACTTTTTTTTTTGGGGGGGACTCATTTAACAGGGTTTCAGTAAAGGAATTTCCTTACAGGACAGCCCGAGTTAAAATGATACATTTTTCTTAGTGACCAAACTGCCTTAGTAAGATGCTCAAGATCAGTCTTGACTCATCAGCTATCATCCTTTCTCTGATCATATTGCGGACATTGTTCTGCCCTACACTTTTTCTCTGACATGGTTTGTACGAATTTTGTTATCTTTTCTGATGTTAGATTTTTAATGTTTGCAGTTCTTTTTGATCTTCTTTTTTATTTACTTCTAAAGAAAAGAAGCATTTCTGATGTGATACAAAATGGTGTTCACCAACAATGAATATTACTAGTAAGCATAAAATATGTATGGAACTTTCCAGGTAGCAAAGAATAAAAAAAAATCTCCAGGAATAAGTAAAATTATCTTCTGAATTCAATACCGAAAGAATTGTGCTATGAAGAAATATATTCCTCACACTATGATTTTCTGTTCAACAGTTACACCCTGCTTTCTATTTTATGTACTACTAAGATTTGCATGGCAAAAGCTACTTTCTAGTTTTTGTATTATTGAAGCAATTACCTTGTTGTCAGAAAAGATTGCAGTGGGATAAATAATTTGCAATGTACAGAAAATGTTGGTTGGCAGCCTTTACACTTTCTATAAATGTAGATACCATTTCCTCTTCATAGCATTCACTAAGGGTGGTTTATGTATTGCTCAGAATAGAAAAACAGAATACTTTCTGATACTTTTAAAAATTGTTTTCAACAAATGGAATAGAAATAGTTTGGGGTTTTTTTATGTGAAGAAAATGCATTTCTTACATATCCAGAATTTATTCACTGCAGTTTCACTGATATTAAATCTGGAGAATGTAAGAGTTCAGCAAAAGAAGAGAAATTATATATTTAGCAATAATGTATATTATGACTGTCTGAAAGTTTATGGAGACTAAACGGCATTTTTTTATTGATTCAGGTAAGATGAGGACCATATAGTTTCTGGTGATATAATGCAGTCTGTGGTTCACTCCAATGTCATGCTATATTCTGTGTGTCTAAAACTAATGATAAGTTTGACAGGTTCATTAGGTTTTTCTATAATGGTCACTGATGTTATAATCATATTTTTTTCTTAGTGTCTAGGCATTATGCTAAATCTATAGGTGTCTGTCTGAGGTCATACTGCTTGGAAAAAAAAAAGAGCCAACATCTTTAATGGTCCCTTTAATGTTCCCTGATTGAATTAACGATGCAGCATGGCAAGTTCTCAAAAGGCTGTGTGCAATGTCAACAAAACACTGTCTTTCTATGTGCTGCAATCACACTTTAAGGGAACATGTTCAATCTGTAGGTCTTTGGGTTGATTATTATAAAGCAGGACAAGATATTATACTTAACTGCATTGGTCTAATGTTCAGAGAGAAGCCTGAATTTTGATACCGGCAAATAAGAGAAAGAAGAGTTAGCTATTAGCCCTCATTGTGTTCTCCCTATTTATGACAGTAACCTGATTTGTTCTTCTGAAATAGTCATCCTTAAATATTTCCACATAGAATCATAGAATAGTAAGGGTTGGAAAGGACCTCATCTAGTTCCAAACCCCCTGCCATGGGCAGGGACACCTCGCACTAAACCATGTTGCCCAAGGAGCTGTCCAATCTGGCCTTGAACACCACCAGGGACGGAGCATTCACAACTTCCTTGGGCAACCCATTCCAGTGCTTCACCACCCTCACTGTAAAGAACTTCTTCCTTATATCTAATCTAAACTTCCCCTGTTTAAGTTTGAACCCATTACCCCTTGTCCTACCACTACAGTCCCTAAGGAAGAGTCCCTCCCCAGCATCCTTATAGGCCCCTTTCAGATACTGGAAGGCTGCTATGAGGTCTCCACGCAGCCTTCTCTTCTCCAGGCTGAACAGCCCCAACTTTCTCATGATCTAACTTAAAAAAGAAGGCCAAGAGCCTATCCAAGTTTATGTTAACATTATGTTGTTTGTGGAACAGAGCATTGGTCAGGATACTCCATCCAATCACTTAATATCCATTCACTTCTCATTTTGAATCCAGAAAGGATTTTTACACACTTCCCTAATTCAAAATCTGAGCTCTCCTTTGAAGCTAAGAACCTCAGCCTGAGTAAAGTACCTTATGATTCCAGGTAGTTCCACAAAGTTGAGATTTTGGGACTTCTGCTAGGACCCATGTCTGCAATAATTCCTTTCTGTGGAAAAATCCACAAAAGATATCTATAAGAAGGAAAACCATGAGGAGTTGTCCCTCTTGTGTCAACCTGTAGGTAGAGAAAGTGCTCCCTTTCTGGAGATAGCCACTGGAACTATCTTCCAAATCAGGGGACTTCCACTAAACTGTTTTGATTCCTGAGAATTGCCAAGAGACAAGAGAGCTCCACCTCTCAGCCTGTTTGCTGTGTGTCCCTGGTTTGGGAACACCACATCTGCAGTAGCAGTGCTACCTGTAGGATAAGACTTTCTCTGGAATCTTGTGCTAGAAAGGGAAAAGACGTTTGCTTTCCAAAACACCAAAAATGAGATGACTCTTTGTTTCCTGGACTGGAAACAATGGACTTCAACTTCTCTCTTTTCTTCAAGTCATTTCTATTTACACCTTCTCTCTCAGTGTCTTTGCAGAGAACTTTAAAACAGAGAAAAATTAGAAGGGAGGGGAAATGAGCCAGCAGTCAAGCAGTGATCAGACCTGCAGTGCTGACCTCTGCCCTGGACCTCTTTTATTTAGTGGTGAAATGCTCTTACTTGTCAGATGGAACTTCCTTCATGACTCTAAGAAGTTCTACATCAGGCCACCTAGTGGATGATGTGACATTAAACAAGACACTACAAAGTGAAGGATTGTTCTGGTTAGGCCCATCTCCTCTCACTTTTCCCCTTGAGCCCTTATTTAAACAAACACATAAATTACCCTTTCCTTTTCATTTTGAGGAAAGAATATTCAATTACACGTTTTTAAGTGCAACCTCCATGTCTTTAATTAAAATTCTACATTCATGAAGTGAAGTTCTGTAGTTCATTTCATAGCTAAATCTTATCTACTGAGGTTTAGGTGAACCTGAAAATCAATAAATCAGCATATTAACTGTAAAATACAGTGGATTATTTCCTGTTTCTGCCACCTTATCCATCTGGAGACATCCTGTAAAATGTCACATCATCCACTAGGTGGCCTGATGTAGAACTTAGAGTCATGAAGGAACAAAATTGCCGACTGTTATATGTCTCTGCCTTTCAGCTAACTGAGAGCTTTGGTTCTCCATTACCTCAATGAGTTAGTACAAATCCATACAAAGCAAGAACAAAGGCTCTGTGCAGTATCATTACATCTTGTATGTATTACTCAAGTGCATTGGAGGTCCCTCATGAGGTATTAAATAGCTAGACTGAGAGTCTTAAGGCTTTACCTTGTACTGCTCAGGGCTATCTATTTCATATTGAGAAGTTTTTAGTAGTGTTCACTACACTGTTAATCAAAATTACAGAGGTTTCAATTTTTGTGAAGATAATTTTGTCAGGTGCCTGAAGGAGAAGACAGATACTGAAATTAACAGAACTAATTCTGTATCACCCATCATGGCAATCGCTAAAAAAAACAACTTTATAAAAGACCTAACTCATCTTGAAACCAGTTCGGTATCCTCTTTCTTGACAGAAAGCTTATTTCTATTTCCTTTTATATTCTCACCAATTTCTATACCACATGTATTCTAATTCATATTTATTCTTGTGCTGATAGGCTGTGTCTATACTTGTTAACTAAATAGGGACAGAAAGACAATTCGCCAGCCTGAGCATGGACATATAGTTGCCCACAGTATTAAATAAATAGCATGACCTGTGGTGAAGTATTGACTTTGGCCAATTAGCACTGCCCCAAAATATGCCCAGGAATATACTGATGCATGGCCAGGGATGGCTCCCAGAAGGTGTATGAATGCAGCCACAGTCTGGAGAGTGACAGTGTTCAACTGTGCAGATGTGAACTGGTTTTGGCCAAAATAGAATATCTGGCTTGTTTTATTTGCACACACACCCCCCTTTTTTTTTTAATTATTATTTATTTTTTATTTTATTTGTCCCTTACTTTTAAAAGCTCTTCACTATCCTTAATAATTTCCCTGATTTGCAGACAGCATCTTACCCAAACTCAGCCTATTTTTACTAGGACAAAATAATCAATAATTTCTACTCACTCGCTGATGATCCTGTTAGTCCTTTGAAACTGTACCATCTCGAGTTCTCTGTTGATCATGAGCAACTAGAACTGTTGATAAGATTTTAGCTAAACTTTATGATAGTTTTATCAGAATGATGCCCTGATACAAATTAAAACATTTGTGTCTTTCTTGTATGTAGGTTCTAGCTGTTAGGTTTCCATTTTGTAATGGACTGGCTTGTTACTGCTCCTTTATGTGCTTGACATAGCACTTGCATGTTATTCATATTCCTTTTCCTCTAGTCATCCAATTGACATTTTTCCTGTGTGTTGTTCAAATCCTTCCCTGTATTCACAGTGCATCCTAAGGTTGCAGTAATAGCAGTATCATAACCAGCTTTCCTGTTGGCATTATGAATATTAAACATATATGATCTAAGACTGGTCCTTAAGGAATTCTGCCAGTAGCCGTCCAAGCCTTTTGCAAGTCTGGTGGTAAATATATATATATATATTTTTTTTTTTTTCTGTATTCTGAAATATTTATATATTTTTTTCTTAATAGCTTAACTACAATTTATTTTTTGCCAACTGTTTCTTGTTTTCATTATTTTGGGATGGAAAAGATCCTGCCCCAGGTCCTTGAGCATATAAAGGGGACTAGCTCTCACTATCTATGTCAGTCATGAATAGAAAAAAAGATTAAATTTCATTTATGGTACATTTGAACACCAAATTCTGCATTGCTTAAATTGAAAAGGATTGAATTTCTGAGCACTTGAAAATACCATAAGTTTTCACTACAGGTGTGAAAATTTGCAGACTTTCTCATTCTTATTAGATGTCCTGTCCATATCATCTTATTTATTTAAAATAAATGATAACATATTTCATTATTGTTGGTCCATTCCTTGATTATCTTTAGTATAAATACCTTATATACTTCACATCATGTCCTGCTTTAAATACTTTGCTAACTCTTAAAACATATTTTTTCAGCTTATTTTTTTACAGTACTTGTGTTATTCTTTCAAATTTTCAGGCTTTATTAAGTATACTGTTTACTTATTATGAATATCTTTCGTGGGTACATCTCTACATCCTCAGATGTAACATACTGCCTTAGTAATGTACCATTTCTTACAGTACAAACTTCAGGTAGATTTTACACCTTTGGCTCAGAGACATTCCAAACCACTTTCATTTCTAGTCTCAACTGCTAATTCAAGTTTATTAAATAATTTTCTGATTACTTGTTCCACTGTTATTTGTTATGATCAGCTTTTCCATAGTGTCTTAATTATTCATCAAAACAAGACTATATTAATTACCTTTATTTTTTTCTCAGTTAGTACTGGATAAAGAATCTGATAATTATCACAGTTGGAACACAAGGTCATTAGTTGTATTTACTATCCAAACTACCCTAAGCAGCTAATAATTATCTAAAATTAGAAAGGTCTTTCTCAGCATCCAAATTGATCAGGGCAATCAGCAACTGACCTCTAGTTCGACTCCCAGTTTCTTTAATTGCCCTTTTCTGAAATTACATGGAACTCAAGGACATTCTGTTTTATCCAAACCCCGGTTTTCTATTTCCTGATACGTTATCACATCATCAGCATGTTATGACATCCAGCCATTTTTACTTTTCTTTTTCTTATGTAGTTCATGCTTCGTCTACTCATGCGTGCTAAAGCAAGCCTGCCCAGCCACCACTTTTACCAGTACAGCCTTTTCCATCCTCTTGCAAGCATACTTTCACAGTCTTGTATTTCCTTTTTCATTGCTATGTTTCTAATTTTTCCAGTTTTCCTCTTCCAGTGAATTAAAACCACACTTAGACATTTCATATGATTTTCTTGATACTGAAAGCTTGTATTAGTAGTCTTGACGTTCTTAGCCACTCAGTATTTAAGTGGAATGTAGTCATCAAGAAAAATCTCCAAAGAATATATAAATGTTAAAACAAACAGTACTTAACACTGCTTTTGTTCATTGTTTTATTTTCAATATCTTGTGCCTTTACAATTTTTATTCTCTACGGATCACAATCATCTGTGCCTGCACAGCAGTGCTTTGTTTCAGTATGCTCTAGCATGAACCTGATACCATTGTTTTCCTAGCAGACAGTACAGTCAGAAGACTTGTCCCTGCTCTGTTTATGCTCCTTTTCAGCATCAGACCTGCACATTTCAACCTTTCTTCTGGCAGGCAGACTAGATGCTGTGCTCTCCATGCGTTCCGGTGTCTCTTTGTGTTAAAGGGTTCCTTTATGAAAGGTTCAGGCTTGTCTTTCCCTGGTGCTGTAACATGTCTGCTGTGTCCTGCTTTCTTACTGAACATAATTGCACATCCTTTTTTTATATCCTGCATCTTCTGTATATCACCCTCATTCCCTGTTCAGAACTGGTCCCTGGCTCTCATCATCTTTTACTTCACTAAAACATCTGACCTCCTCTTTTCTTCTTCTCTCCTTGATTGTTTTGCTTTCTTCCTTTCCTAAGGTCTCCAGGAAAGACTCCTTCCAGCTTTTCTACTGCATTAAGGTATCTTTTCCAGAGGGTCACATTTGCCTTTTTTCCTCCTGGGTTATCTAACTAGTTTTGTACAACAGAATGCTTCTCCATTCTGTTCTCTATTCTTCCATTACATTCACCTGCATCTTTAGCTCCTGGATAGTGTCTCCCATGAGGAGTATCCGGTGATGTTTCCTATGAAGTCAAAAGGCCAATGAATGAGAAGAAATGTCTTAAACCAACTATAGCCAGTCATATTTTTTCCCCACTTCAAGTCTGGGTTATCACCATCATTGATCCTTCAGTAACCATTTGTATTATATTATCTTCTAAATATCTGACTTAGAGATAAAAGTATTAGCCCCTCTATTTACTTATGAAAAAGTGCTCAGTGTTTTGCTCACGTTTTCTGAGGTGGTTTTTTAAGCCTTTTGCCCCGGTCAGAGACGCTTTACATAATCAGAGGGAAGTCAGTTGTGTTCACAGAGGAGAACATCTTAATATCACCTGCCAAGCTGCTTGCATAAGCACGATTCAGTGCCACCACAAATGGGCTCTCAATGTAGATCAGAGCACACAATACACAGCCACAGTCATACAAAAAGAGAGAATTTTCTTCCTTGTCCAGAACTTGTCCTATGCAAACTCTTGGTTTTTTTCCTGTGTGCAGAGGCAACAGGTTTTAGACTTCTTTAGACAAATTTGTTATTCCAGTAAACACTTGCAGATCCATCTGTAGGTGTGGGAAACATTTTAATATGTAATATAAAGTTTCCTTAACTTCTAATAGTTTTATCCTTGGCCTTTATTCTAGATGTTTGCAGAGCAGTGAATTGAGTGTGTGATGAAAAGCAAGTAAACTCAGGGTTTGCTGGATCAGCCCTAGGACCATAATATATTGTACTGTCAATCTTTATTTATTATCTCCTCTTCAACAGAAATCCTTGAGAAAATATACCTTCAGTTGTTTAGCTGCTTCAGTGTGAAAGTCCATGCCTCTTTCAAAACCAGTTCCCCGTTTTCTTATACATAGCAAACTGAAATGTCTATTGTCCTCAGTGTCCATATTGCCAGGAACTTGGGTGTAATAAACTGTTTCGTTACTCCTTTAAATTTCCAGTATATCACCTAGGGTTATTTTGTAGAAAAGCTTTTTATAAATTAATTTTGCACTGTATTCTCACAGCATCCCATATTTTTTTCTCAAATGTAAGTGTTACTTAATACTTAAATCTTACTAAATACTTAAAATTATTTAGCTGCATAGAATTCCTCTTACCAAAGGAAAGTCTAATGTACAGACACCTACAAAGACTGAATTAGCAAAGCTCTGATGGGTAGGTACTTTCAAATAACTGAATTATAATCAGAAAACTTGTTTTCTAGAGATAGTCTCGGAGAAAGTTGAAAGTTAATTTTAATAATTCTATTAAGATAATTTGTAAAGTTCATATTTAAAATGTTAGAAAAAAATTATATATATATTACTAATTATTCCTTCTCCAGTCTTCTCTAAAAAACAAGCAAAGGACTACTTATTACAATTCAGCATTCAATTTTTTTAAAAATAGCTGTTGCTATTTAAAAGAAATCCATTAAGGTTTTGCCTCCCTTCCCTTGCAAAAGTCTGTCCTTATTGAACTTTCTGATTAGAGTATGAAACTGTTAAATAAGAAAAGCATCACCATTTGTTTCAGAATATCATTTCCCATTGAGGAACAGGGAAGTCAGCTGTAAAATTTCCAAGTTGTAGTGGGCAATTTTTACATTTTAAAGTGTAATTGTTTTCAAAGTAATATGAATACTTGGTAATGCTGATCCAAACAGTGGAACACAAACAAATTACTGGAACTGCTTTTAGCGAAAACAGCATTTCCAACCTCTGTAATTACTATGAGAGAAGAGCAGTATATAATCTCTACTTCATCATGGCTCCAAAATGACACATTTATTGTAGGCTAATATAAAATAACATTTAATGGTTTCCAGCTTCACATGAAATACCATTATCATCACACTACATTTTTGTAGATATATTATGAAATTCATCCCATCCGTACTTACTCTTTTAACAGGAGACAGTGGGATAACTCAAAACGATATAGTAAAGAAGAACTGAAGTATATGACTTGCAGTAATGGAACTGCTAAAAATGTTCCTGTGGATAACATCTATTTACCATTTTTGTGTATGGAAATTTCCAAACACTGGCCTCTGTCAATAGTCGATACAGAACAACTTCTTTTACTAGTATAAATTTGGTTGATTTGTGGTTTTGGGGGTTTTTTTTGTTTTGTTTGTTTATTTTTTTTTAAATAAACTGGTTTTATTTTTTTAAAATATACTGTTGAGTGTTATATGAAGCTGAAATAGTTCTTCTGAACTATTACTATAATTCACACTGAATATTTGGACATTAACATAAATTCAGAACTTTTATACTAATCAACTAAAAAGAGAAAACAGCATTAAAAAATAAAAATAAGAACAAAATTGCACTCTGTGCAATTTTTGCTATCCATTAACCAGGTAATGAACATTCATAAGTGAATTTATTCAGTCTTTGAGCTGTTGTCTGATTAACCCATCAAAAATTATCATGAACCTCAGAAACATTACAAAATATCAGCCTTTCTTTGCTCATTGTTAGAGCAGCCCAGCTTAAAGTTAAGACTATAGACTTCATATTAGGGATGATCCCTCACTAAATCTTTTTTTTTTAGGGGTTAGGACTGATGTGGCTTGATGTCTTTTCCTAACCTTTCTCACTTGTTTTCTGGGTAACTTTGGCAAATTAGTTCACCTCCTTCTCTGCAAAACATGCTTAATGTTACTTAGCATTTCTTCAAAGAATTTTGAAATTGAAGATTAAAAAAGCGTAGCACACATAATATAAAAATAGCTTAGTATAGTTCATAATATACAAGTTAACTTCATATTGAACTGACCTCCTTCAGCTGAGCGGATGACCACAATAGGGCTGAAGGGACCATCTCCTTTGTTGTTGTAAACACCAACTTTCACCTCAAAAGGAGTCAGAGGTGGCACACTTTCATCTCTGTAGATGAACTTTGAGGCATCTGAAGATGTCACCATTTTTTCCTTCCAGCCACGTGTTCCATTGGGTCTGAAGGCTACAATATATCCAAATCCTTCTCCATTCTGAAACTCTTCTGACACTGGCTACAAAATAAAGTTCAGGTAATGATCAGGTGTGGTTTTACTAATTTAGAAAGAATCCACTGAGTGACTGACCATAATCTGGCTGCTTGTGTGATAACGATCCCTTACAGTTGCATTATAGGATTTTACTCTTCCACTAGGAAAGTTGCTGCTGTTTATAGTTATAGACTATAAAGCAAACTGAAATCTGCTCTGTCAGCTGTCTCAGGTAGCTGGTGTAGGAGAAGGCAGACATGCCAACAGAAGACAGCCTGTTCAGATGTCCTAAAATTCACCATTTTAAGCAGTGAGAATTCTGTGTGTTTCTTACCATTTGAATCTCTCCTAAAGTTGGCTAGGCTAAAATTTTTCTCATTAAAATCTCATGTCTTTATTTGATGTAACTGTTCTTGGGTTTATATATATGTACATTTTCTGAATTTGAAACCTTATTATGAATCTAGAAATTTTGAAAACTCCTCAAGAAAAGTCTCTGTTCTCCTGCATCATTTACGATTGGAAGAGTAAGCAAATCCTGCAGTTGCCCACTAACAGTCATACATCTGTGTTTTATCTTTTATCACAAATATCTTCTCAAAATAAAGGTCTATTTCAAGTCTTTATATTTTTATGAAATGCTTAAAACAAGTAATTCTTAAGTTAAAAAAAACCCCAAAAACAAACAAAAAACCAAACCAAAACAAAAAGCACAAAGCAGCTAGAAGGCTTTCCTTCTACTCCCATAGCTATTATTTCATCTAATGTAGCATTTACGTAAGATCCAGAAAAATCAAATCAACCCAAGCACTGGATCAGGAAGAAAAGACTTAAGAATTAGCACAACTGTTGAGCTCTGCTAAAGTGCCCTCTACTCAAACCACATGAAAGTGCACATTAATTCAAAACTTTAGAACATACTTAAAGAACTGTATTTTGTGTTCATGTCTTGCCACGATTTGCTGTAAGGAAACCCCAGTACAGTACTCCTTACTTTGCCCTCAAAGAAGTAAACATGAAACAATACCTTTAATCAGAAAAGTCCCTTACCTCCCATGCTATTACTAATTCATGTCGCCTTCCACTTCTGCCACTTACATTAGCTGGAGGTGTCTTTGGAACTGTGAGCAAAAAGGAAAACCAAAAAAACCAAAACAAAACAAAACAGAATGTCCAAGTTATTAAAGTTTTCCCCATAGTAATAAGTTGCTGCAGAAGACATAAGGCTATTAAATCAGAACAGAAATAAACATAGCAGTCTGTGGTAAAGAAAATTTGCTCAAGTTTCATTTCAGAGCTACAGTCAAGCTGGTAAATGTAAACAAAGCATCAGATGAGAAGAAAAATAATATTGAAAAAAAAAAGCTGCTTCAGTGCTATGTTTTCTGCAGATTAGTCAAAATTTCAATGTACAGATCATCTAAGAGATAAACCAGGAACTATCTTGATAATGTTTGTATTTTTTGAATAGACAACTCGAAGTCAAATGTCAGGGAAGAACCTGACATACTTCAGACTTCAAGTAAAGTCTTATGACATAAATGATATGTCTCTATTGTTTCCCAGGTCATTAGTAATTTAGAATGTCTTAGCTCTTGCAAATCTCTCTTGTATGCTTTATCAGGGAGGCAATTTTCAGAAATTTTAAAGTAACTGTCCTTAAACATCCCTTATAATTTCTTTCATAAGGCTGGAAGCAGTATGTAGTTCTTTAAAACTGTAGTACACAGAACTGTGTACACAGTACACAGTTCTTTAAAAATCGACACTATCATTGCGGTTTTAAAAGCACGTATGAGCAGCTGATGAAATTCTTTAAAAGAAATTATAATTATCATCATCAGTGTGAATTTGGTTATCATATTTTGTAAAATTACAAATCTTGATTGTTCCACTGGAATTGTATAAGTTCTTTAATCTTACTTACTGCTTTCCAAATGATTAATGTTTCGAGTTTATGTGCATTCTTTATTTGATTAAATATGCCCTAAGATAAAAACTTTCTCTTTTCTTCTCTACAGCAGTACATAGGTCATTGGTAGAAACGCACTGTGAAGCATTAACTGAGAAAGAGCATTCTCTTTAGCTTGTTTATTAAGTAGCACTGTGCCTTTGAACTATACAAAGAAAAATACATTTAAATAAGTGTACACAGTACTCTTTATTTTCCGTGTTGATCATTAGCAACTTAAGTTCAATGAAAGTGCAGTTTTTACTAGATCCTGGAAGTTCATATAAAATGTCAGAATTCATTTGTGTATCATCTTTTTGAACTCTGAACTCCCCTTTAAAGAACCTAAGCCCTATTCTGTTTTTTCACATAAATGTTGCAAACCCACAAAGCTTATGAATTGCTTCTGATTTACACTTTTACCTGTGGTTCCTTTCCTTCCTTAAATAAATAAATAAATAAATAAATAGATAGATAGATAGATAAAAATAATCAGTGCGCAACACTGGGATGAATGTTCTACAGTGAAAAGATGCAGATGAAGAATCATCCGCCAGTTATTTAACATGCAAAAATTATGATGCCATATCTAATAGAACATATTTAAACCTTGTGTAGTGCCTATTTTTCTCTTGCCTTTCTAAGAGACTTTTTGGTAAGTTATAAAGATAAATGAAGTTTTTATGTAGGTGCCATGTTACTGATGAGAGAGTATGCTGTACTCCTTTGAAGCACCCAACATGACGGGCTTATTTAACCTGCACTGTCCTCTTTCTAGAGTTTTCTTGTTAACAGTTTTGCAGACCGAAGGCCCTATTTAAATGAATAAATGTTACTAGAATAAAACTGTCAAAACGATGGATTTCTTTTGCACCAAACTAGAATGTACATTCACACCGTGAAACTCTCTCAAATGAATAACCATTAAAAGAATAAATGTTTCAAAGTAATAAATGCCTTCTGCACTGCACCAAAGCAGATTATACACACTTAGAGGGGGACGTTTTGAAATAAGTAACTGTTAAGAGAAGAAAACTATTAAAAGAAAACAATTTTTGCAAGGCACTGAGCTTATATATTAGCAAACCTTTCAGCAGCGTCACCTTTATATCAGTGTTATATCTGAATTTATTCACTCATAGCCTATGTTTATTGCCATGCAATTAGCAACTTTCCAATCTTTAAGCTGTTAATTCCCGGCAGTGACACTCATGGAGATGCACTTGCACCCAAGTATGACGACTAAACTTGGCTCCTAGACAGGATCCATTGAGCCTGAGGAATGAGGACATTAGGAACTCTTTTCTTTAATGTTTATCAAAGCTGAGAAATTCAGTGTTGTTTCTTCTGGATAAATACACCCCAATTAGTAGCAAAGAGCTCTTTGTGTATTAGTATGTCTCATTTAACCAGAACATGAGAGAACATCACCAAATAGAAAATGAATCACACCTTGGCTTAAAACTGGTCCTTAGGATCGTAAAATGTGACTATGCTTAGCTTGATCGTATGCCTGTAATTCTGATCAAAGCCTTCTCATAAGCCCCCAGCTCCTATTCTCACTTGTCTCCCATTTTATTCTTAGACCATAAGCTCTTTGTGATCAGGTCAGCTCTTCTTTTCATTTGTTTCTGTATCCACTGGTAATGTTGGGAGTTAAAATCCAGGTCTCTTTGTTGTTCCGGTAATGAGAACAACAAATAGTTAGTAAAACCTGTGTTCTGAAAGACATGGTTACTAGATGTAGTTCACAGTAAGTAATGGTGCATGCCGGCACAAGTCGATGTTGAAACATCCACTTGAGACAAAAAAAAAAATCTTGAAATGACTTTGCCAGGAGTTTGATATGAACAGAAACAGTGGGATTTTTTAAATTTTGTTTTTACATTTTCATGGAATTTCTGTGATATACTGAAAATGAAAGTGAAATTAAACACTATTAAAACTTATATTCCCTAAATCAAACAAAAAAAAAAAACCTTTAAAAGTTTTTCTAAGAGCAGGCACAAAGAATGTGGCCCTCAGCAGTCCTATGAAGCATTTAACAATATGCTTAAACTGTAAATGAAGGAAAGGTGATATGGAAAAGTAAAGCTTGTGTATGAAGCTCCAGCCAGTTGTTTAATAATTCACGCATATCTTATCATTACAAGCTAAATATGCATGAAAATCATGTTTGTTTAGGACAAAATGTATGCACAGAACTAATATTGCTGAAGGCTTTGTGTATGGGAGCAGTGGTTATAAAGTGCAGAAAAGTGCCAACAATGCCACCTATGTGTAAAATTCAAACTGTACCTGGTTTTAAAACACAAATGGCTATGTTTCATTTGTTATAATGTCAGAATTAAATATTTAATGGTTTTCAATATTTTGCCCAAAAGTGAGTACTCAAAAATCTTTGAATGAGCTCATCTTTACAGCCTACCAGAATCCACAGTTTTCATTAAAAAACAAAAAGTGCAGAGTGAAGAGAAAGGAACTTTTAGAACCAGCTTAAACACTGTCAAGCAGAGAGCAGTATTCAAAATGTTGGACATGGTGGAACGCTGGAAGGAAGCTAGCATCTACCCCAAATATTCATGGTTTCATAGCCATGGTATTAACTACCACTTCCAAAATCTTCCCCAAACTTTACTTATAAATACAGATTTTAAGCTACAACGCAGTTTGAAAGCCAACTCTCTTAGCTGTGGATAAGGTATGGTTGGGGAGGAAAGGGTTTGCTGCAGAACTTCTTAATGTGGGGACCAAATCAACAGCACATTCATCAGTATTTTCTTCTCAGTTCTTTTCCTTTCTATATAGGTTTTATATATACGTGTGTGTATGTGTGTGTTTATCTATGTGTAACTCCTGCAGTACACATCTGGAAAACAGAGAAATGTTAAGTGAAAACCCTTTCAGTGTGTGAAAGGCCAGCACCCAAGTTCACACCCTCCCAGAAAACATTTCACATCTCATCTGTTCAGGAATGAAATGTAAGATGAGCCAGC
This sequence comes from Strigops habroptila, assembly GCF_004027225.2. Taxonomy (NCBI): domain Eukaryota; kingdom Metazoa; phylum Chordata; class Aves; order Psittaciformes; family Psittacidae; genus Strigops; species Strigops habroptila. Next base: position 110,035,870 of record NC_044278.2, read on the forward strand.
ATCTCAGAAGTGGATGATAAACTGTATTCAACTACTGAAAAACAAGGATGCCACAAATGGTCTCAGGCTCTGCATTTCCTTTCTCATTTCATCCGTGTTTTTAATATTGGTAGTTTAGTAGGAGATAGATAGAATTCAGTTCTATCCACTGATAATACTGTCATGTGTCATCTGTGTCTGTATAGCCTCCAAATCATCACATACAGGACTGAAATGTCAAATGCTATGGTATATATGCCAGAGAACCAATTTCTTAGCTTTCCTGTTATTCTTTTAGCATCACACACATTTTGATTTTTTGTCAATATATACTGCTTATTAGTTTGAGCCTCCAATAGTATGTGCTAGTAGCCTATTGGTTCTAAAGATACCCATGCAGTCATGGGTATATTCTCCTTTGTTTTTCTCTATGGAAAAGCACATTTTCTACAAAGGCTTTAGTAGCCCAAATGTCGCATATACAGCAGGTTATTATTTTTTTTTTTTTTTTTTTTTTAGAGCAAGAAATACCTATGATAATGGGAAAAGCTGAAACTTCTTTTATACAGGTCACAAACAAACAGAACACCACTCCCAGCAACAGAGAAACCCTAAAACAAAGCCAGTCTAAAACAGGTATCCTTTTTTTTCACAGGACAGGGGCCTTTCTTGTTATGCTATGAAGAAATTCTAGCTGAGAGTAAGTGCGACATAATGGAAAATAAGGACTTATTAAAAATAAAGCCTGAGTATAACCTGTTACTAATAGAGTGCACTACATTGTTACCTCGTAAAATCAAGTCTGCATGCATGATTAACAGGTTAAACTTTGATTCTACTCAATTTTTCTCTCCCCATGTTTTCCCATGAATAGATAATGTAATTGATGCTTTGCCCCCAGGCTTCAAATGACCGACTGCCTTAGTGGAATGCCAGACATGTTTAAATTCATGTTATTGGCTCTTTTCACCTTGTGGACCTGTAAAATATGTATCAAGGCTAGAACTGACAGAAATGCAGCAGCTGGCTAAAAGTTAGATGTGCCAGAAAATTGCAGTATTATCCATTCTGATGAAAGTAGCTATGAAAAGCAATCATGTTAACTAAATACGAACTAAGTAATAAGATTAGAGTTTAATTAGAAAATTAAAGCAAGTGGAAACCTGCTTATTATTCTGTTGATTTCCTTATACCATCCCTAGTATTGTTTCCACGGGTATTTTTAGATAATGGACTAATATGAAATGTTGTTCCCATACTGGGGAAGAAGCTATAAAATAAGCGAGGTGTAGGGAGAGAAAAAGACTTTAGTCTCCAGCCAAATTAGCTTGTGCCATTAAATTAAAGATGTCAATTTCCATTTAAGTATAAAATAATGGAAGCAGAATCACAGATTTGCTGCCTCTGTGGGTTGTCTACAAAGCTATCATTCAGCCTGGGGGACCTCAACTCTTATCTAAGCATGAGACACAGTCACCTTCTCTGCTGGGAGACTGACATTTCTGGAATTTTATCCAGTGAAGGGCAGCCTGCCTCTTTTCACTTGTGGGGCACATCTATGATCACTAAAACTAGCCAGGTTGCTCTGCCTGGGTCATGAGTAGAGAGGCTGATGCCATGTTCCTTCTGAAACATGTCCTTTCACATACATGTTTTTTACAACTTGAAAACTATGATATTAGAACTGGATCCCATGTTAATAGAGACTGTCCCTTGAAGCCTTCAGATAAACATTGGTATTAGAAGCATTCTGAAAAATAATGAATCACTGGGTGCACCAAGACAGATATTAATGTGCTAATTTGGAAAACCAGGTACAAAATCCAATGAAAACTATTACTAGCTTTCCTGTCTCTTTGATTTTGGCATCTGAAAACTATACTGAGTGCTAATTCACAGAGTCACTGAAAGCTATCTCTGAGGACAGAGCTAAACAGGATCTGCACTTTAGGAATATCTGAAGGTCAGGAAAAAGCGGCTGCTTCGGTTTTTTTCTTCAGGAGAAGACTGTTTCTTCTAAAACAGATCATGATTCTATGATTCTATGAAGCCTTCGGGATTCCAAGAGTGCCATAAAAATTATAAGCAGCACGCTATTTTTCAGAGAACTATATGTGTAACAAGTTGTTGTTTATTTGGGTTTTTTTTAACGGTTCTTTGTTTAAAGCAGAGTCCATTGTGTTATTGTTCTGACTTCCCAACTCTTTGCAGGTTCTAACAAATTGGGAGGTTATATCTTCTTGTAACTCCCATCTTCCCATTCCCTCTATAGAATAAAAAAGTGAGATCGCATCTATCTTTTTTCTAAAAACAAAACAAAACAACAACTAACACAACACCAAAAACCATTCAGAACTGAAACAGAAACCAAATCTTTTCTTACAGAAAGGTCTTTTGAAATTGAGGTGATGGCAACAGACTTCTACTGTACCATGCCGTGTTAAGCAGGCACACCAAATAAATTCAGCTTCAATTTCTCTGAAGGCTGTTAAGTTGTTTTACTGGCAGCTGTCTGGAATTCAATGTCATGCTACAAAATGCTCCCTTCTAACATGACATCTGCGCAGCTGTAAATCTGGTAGCAAAAAGGTATTCCTAACTGGGAAGCTGAAAGTGCAAGTAAACATGTAGTGTGCCATTTTTCCTATTTGAACTGATGTGCTGCTGATTTATTATTCAAGACCTGTACTGTTATCAGCTACAGTGCTGTTTATCAGGAGGACCCCCACGTACTGGAGTACAGATCATTGCTACTTGAGTTAAAGACTCCATTCCTTCTGGTAGCAGCAATAGTGGAGTATTACACAGAAATTAATACAAATAACTGAGTGAAAATACACTGTATATTGCATGCTTTGTCTGCCCCAGGATTATATTTTTTTTTTTACTGATCATTATTGTTATTTATCAATTCATTTTTACAGAGGTGAAGTTGCAGTGATTGTCCAAAGGAATGCTGAAAATGGATGTGCATGAAGACAGCTTTCACTAGTGTTGTAGGAGTGTGTTTTAGTAAATACAGCCTTTGTTTGGCAAACACTGGGCAAGAAGAGGAAACTTAAAAAACATGACAGCTAGAGGAAGACTGACATTTTCAAACCTCAGTTTATGAGAAGAACATTTGCTCACATCTTAAATACATCTGGCTGATTAAAATCCTGAACCATCCTTTAAAAAACAGGGAACATATTCATATATGTGAAAGAACATAATCCCAGTGGTGCAACCTATTACAGGATAAACTTCTTCCAGAATGTTTTTGTCCTATGTGATATGTACCACCTGAATAAATAGAAAAGTCATTCAAACATTTGGGTCCAGCAGAATTTTCACTGCCAATGAAATATGGTAGAAAATCAAGCAAAGAAAAATGATGGTGAAATAAAGGGGTTTTTGAAAATCATTTGAGATGAAAGTAGCTGGTGTTTTTTATTTCATTTTCATTTCCTCCTTTCCTTAATGGAACAAAGTGCATAGCATCTGAAGTTTTCTGCTATAAAGTTACTGATTTTCACACTGTGGGGAGCTTCCAGAAGATGAGAAGGGTAGTTGGAAAGACAGCAACCTTCCACATGCGTGAATAAGAATCAAATCACTTTAGTGCAGTTCTGTGATTGCAGAGTGAAATTTAATATCAGCCAGCAACTACACAGTTGTTGGAAGCAAAAAAAAAAAGTCTTACTACAACCGAAGATAGATAGGTTTGTTAGACTTCATCTGAAACACTGCATCCAGTTCTGGCTGCCACATTGGGAAAGACATTGATCAACTAGAGGAAGTTCACAGGAGGCCACTGGGATGGGGGGACTGGAGCATTTGCCTTGTGATAACAGGCTAGGGAAGTTGGGCTTGTTCAGTCTTGAGCAGAGATGGCTTCAGGGGACCTAACAGTAGCTCCCAGTGCCTATGGGGAGGTCACTGAGGAGACAGAGATGGGGTCTCCATAGTGGCGCAGGGTGGCAGAGTGGGAGAGCAAGGGACAGTGGTCATAGGTTGATATAAGGGGAGTTCTGGCTGGGTATATTGAAAGAAAAATCACAATGAGATTAGTTAACTGCCTGCTCAGGTTGCCCAGAGAGGATGTGCAATCTCCCTCCTTGCAGGTTTCAAAGACTCCACTGGACAAAGCCCTGAGCAATCTGCTCTGAAGTCAGTTTACCCAGCTCTGAGCAGAAGGATGGACTAGAGATCTCCCAAGATCCCTTCCAGCCCTGATTTTTCAGCTGATTCTGTGGTTCTGTCTAAGAAAATCAGCCTGAAAATTCTGCTGTGAATGCTTATGTGTGGCATATACACAGACCGCTGAACTATGGTGCTGAGGCACAAGATTAACATATCATAAAAGGTAAGAATTTTATTTCAGAATGAGAGAGGTGGACACATTTTGGCATTGCTACTTGTAATTCTTACAATCTGCCTTAATGAGAAGACAGAGTGCAACACAACTGCTGTATGTGTGGTTTGGTTGATATGCTGGAGGGAAGGGATGCTATCCAGAGGGACCTTGACACACTTGTGAGGTGGGCCAATGCCAACCTTATGAAGTTTAACCAAGCCAAGTGCAAGGTCCTACACCTGGGTCGGGGCAATCCCAGGCACAGCTACAGGTTGGGTGGAGAAGAGATTCAGAGCAGCCCTGCAGAAAAGGACTTGGGGGTGTTGGTTGACGAGAAGCTTAACATGAGCCGGCAGTGTGCACTTGCAGCCCAGAAAGCCAACCATATCCTGGGCTGCATCAAAAGAAGCATGACCAGCAGGTCGAAGGAGGTGATTCTGCCCCTCTACCCTGCTCTTGTGAGACCTCACTTGGAGTACTGCGTACAGTTCTGGTGTCCTCAACAGAAAAAGGACATGGAGCTGTTGGAGCGAGTCCAGAGGAGGGCCACGAGGATGATAAGAGGGCTGGAGCACCTCCCGTATGAAGACAGGCTGAGAGAGTTGGGGTTGTTCAGCCTGGAGAAGAGAAGGCTGTGTGGAGACCTCATAGCAGCCTTCCAGTATCTGAAGCGGGCCTGTAAGGATGCTGGGAAGGGACTCTTCATTAGGGACTGTAGCAACAGGACAAGGGGTAATGGCTTCAAACTTAAACAGGGGAAATTTAGATTAGATATAAGGAAGAAGTTCTTTACAGTGAGGGTGGTGAAGCACTGGAATGGGTTGCCCAAGGACGTTGTGAATGCTCCGTCCCTGGTGGTGTTCAAGGCCAGGTTGGACAGAGCCTTGGACCACGTGGTTTAGTGCGAGGTGTCCCTGCCCATGGCAGGGGGGTTGGAACTAGATGATCTTAAGGTCCTTTCCAACCCTTACTATTCTATGATTCTATGATTCTATTTGTCCAAAATATTCACAATTACAAAAGCAATTATACTTTCAAATTCAAGTGGAATCTTTGAATGTGGCACTCTCTATTAGGTATGATCAACAAAATACTTACAAATTATTCATCTGAAGAAACATCAAAGTCAAATCAAAACTTTCTAGGCCTCCTAAATAACAAAGACGAATAAAGAATAATCTGAAAGTTTTCGGAGATGCAGGTCTCTTCTGAGGCTTTGTTCAAACCCTTTCTATATCTCTTTCTGCCTCTTAAACTGTGTTTCTCAAGCTGCCTAGGGATTTTTCTCAGATTTCCAATCCCTCTTTTTGTCCCTTCATTCTGCCCAAGTTACTGATAATGATTCCAAACTTTGTGAGACCACTGCAATTTTCCAGAGACCCAGATAGGATATAAAACATTTTTCCTGTGCTCTCACAGTACCATCCCAGTTAGAAATACAATGAAATTCCTTTAAATGCAGTAACAGTTCATGGTAGAGTGTGCATGACAAAGAAACACTTAGAGCGCAAGATATTTCATATTAAGCTGCTTCCCATGGCCTTCCTATGCTGCTGAAAAAAAAATCTGTGCACCTTCAAGGAGAGAAGTTCTGAAGAATAAGCGGGGAGAGACTGCTTGGAAGCAGTTGTTTGAAAAGAATGAGAAGCAGCCTACAATTGAAGAGCAGTGGAAGCCTGCCACAGGGCAGGCAGCAATGGCTTAAGTGTAAGATGAAAAGTAAGGCAGCCTGGATGGAGTAAGACAGCAGAGAATGGGTTTATTTGAAATTTCTGTAAATTAAACATTATTCCTGTCATTAAAACAAACTGGCTCCTCATTACAAAAATATCACCCTGGAACAGTGATTACTGAACACACACATGTGTACCAGGGAAAAGAGAATAGGCTATTACATTTAAATAGTTCTTGTTTCTGATAGCCCCGGAAAATTAACTTTTTTGTCCTCTTCTTACCTGCTTCGTTGGTTCTGATCACTCGCGATGGTGTACTTGGGTCTCCAGTCCCAATTTTGTTGGTTGCTACAACTCTGAACTCATACTCCACCCAAGGGTTCAGTTCGACAGCCATAGCAGACTCCATGTCACCGCTTATCACATCTGGAACTGCAGACAGTAAAGAAATGTGCAGGTCACTCAGAAATCTGAGGCTCACATGCAGAGTCTCAATGGCAAGTGGGCTCTGGGATACAATATTGGCATTAGAAATGATAAACATCAAGGATCTAATATGTCAGAAATCACAGCTAGGTTTTTGGCACTGTGGTACTCCTGAAAAGACACAGATTGAAGAATATACAGGAGAGTTTTTTGCTTATTCACAGATGCATCATAGCAGGTATCTTTGTGTTGTCCTTTCAGAGCTGTTGCTAAGTAACATAAAAAGGAATGAAAAAAGATAGGAAAAAAAACACCAGTGCTTTTAATTTGTCATTGTTCTCTTAAGAGTATCTGTCCCTGCAGTTGCCAGTGGTTATTACTGTGATGAGCAGGAGTTTTGAACAGTTTAGTTGTTCTGTTTGAAAGTTTTTCTCACCTGTTTTTACAGTCTGCCAGCCAAGAGAAAATGGACTGCGTGCTTGCAGGTTGTAGAGGGAGATAGGGCTGTGATTGTCTGCCCCAGGACTCCAGGAGAGTGTTGCTGTTGTGTCTGTAATTTCCTCCACTATTACAACCCCTGGGGGACCAGGAGGACCTAGAAATAAAGTGGAATAATCAAACAGACTACACCATCATTGCAGACAAGCAGCAATAATAGAGGAGATGCATTCTGTAGGGACCCCGTGGAGTTCGATATCCATGAAATACAAGGGTTAAAATGCACACAACTACATCATGAAGGTACCTCATTTCCATGATTTCTGCTGGTAAACTGTGATTGTTTCTACTGTTTAAATGTGAGGATGAGTATCAATTAACTTGTCAGAGCGACAGTGGAAGAAATAGAAATAGAAACAGATTAAAAAACCAACCAAACAAAAAAATCTTCCAATCCTCCATTATAATTGTTCTGAACCTGAAATTAAAGGAAAAAAATTAGCAACTTTAAGAAGCATCCAGGTTAGACTGAACAGCTGCAATCACATCTTCTCTTTGCATGAAGATTTTCAGCATTTCCTTGTCAGCAGGAAAGACAAATAGCGATCAAAAAAAAGCACAGGCAGATTGCTTCTTGAAGAACAATACTATTGCTAATAACTGAATCAAGAATACTGCATTCATCCTTCTTCTCAAATTCACTCATTCAGGGAAACCTCCTGAATTACTATCCTGCTGGAAGTACAGCTGTTTTGATTTAACTATTTGATTTAAAGCCATTTAAAACAAAACAAAACCCAGACCCAAATATTTTGAAGGCTGATTATTACTATGGGTCCATTAGAAACAAACAAAAAATCCCACAACACCTTTAGAGAAATTAAAGGATTATTTATTCCACTTAGCTGAACCAAATGAGAATATGCTAATCGTCATTTGTGCAGTCCATGTGACTCATCCAATTAGTGAGGCCTCTGGTAACAAACATGACTTTGCAAAGAAAAACGTGGCTATAATGTCCCATTCCCACCCCAATTTTCTTCTTTAATTCTTCCTGATATTGATATTACTGGTGTTAGAAAACATCACCCATTTGCACTTGCCAAACTAAATCAGTGGCAAGGTTCTCCTGGTTCATGATCCTCTTCCACAGTTGTAACCAGATGTTTAGGGGAAAATGTGCATCTCTGTCATGGGTAAATGCACAATAAACATCTTTCTTCTGGTTTCTTTTACTTAAAAGCTTATATAAGTACTGCAGGGCAGGATTTAATACTTCTGTAAAATGATAGTATTATTAATAGCTACAATTATTTATGAAAACTCTGGATTTTCTTGACATCCAAAATCCTTCTGATTCTTTTCCATCCTCCTGTTGTTGAAGGCTGAAGTTTTGCTTCTGCTTCTACATAGATGGTGGACTGTGAAATCAGAAATGCACTACCGGAAACTTTCTCCCAGAATGGAACTGCAGGAAAGGTGATGACGGAAACAACTTTAACAATAGAAAGCAACTGCTGCTACACTTTTGCAGAAGCCCAAAGAAGCCCAATGCTGCTTGCATGTAGCACGAGCTCTAATGGAGCAGGCCCTTTGGATACCTCCATTGCCATAACCTGTGGTGAGTGGTGCAGTCTCACTTGCTGAACTATCAGAGCTCAGCACCTGCAGATCAGGGTGGCAAAAACTCAGGTCTGGTGTAGTTGTAGCCAGGATTTCTGCATTACTGAGCTCAGCATTATTATATTTTAGTGTTACTTCATGCAATCAAATCTTTTGCTAGCTAAAATCCTTACTCTATGAGTAGAAACAAATTTATCTGAAAAGCGAAGGCTAAAAATCCCCATTTACTGAAACATTTTTAGTTGCTGTGGTTTTTTTGTAATTTGCAGCTGCAAGCAGCTTTGTATTTCCTCTGATAAACTTTCAACAAAAGCATGTTTACACAAACTATGATAGCAGTATGATCAGTTTTGTAATAGTTGGGCTCAATAGCTTCAGAAGTGAAAGAGACATTGAGTCCTTTAAACAAGAAAGCAATTTACACTATTCACTTGCCTCTGCTTGGCAATGATCTACAAACAATTAATTGACATTAAAATGTTGGAAATGTATGGCATTTAGAAATAACAACAACAACAAAAAGACAAATCAATGTTTGAAATTCAAGAGATTCAATTCCTTCCATTCCTGGAATGGAAGGAATTCAGTAAAGTCCAGTATTATGGATGTTTGATGGAAGAAAACTGGCTCCATAACACACTGCCATCGCTTCACAGAAGCCCAGGAAACAAGGTTTTCCACTTCCACAGGTGGTGGTGAACAGCTTCGGTACTGGGAATCTCTCCTCCTCCCTTGTTTTGAGTGCTATCAGACTTGATGTTGCTGCTGTAGGTGCCCTTGGACACCTTGTGACTTTTGGCCTTCTGGATTCCCATCTTCATTTGCAGTTGAAATGTCTTGCTTTTCTTCCCGGGAGAAAACATGTCCTCTGCACTCCTGCCTTCCTGCCAAGTGTTTGCTGTTCTTCCATAGGAAGCACCAGGTCAGGCCTTCATCTCAGAATAGCAAGTCCTGGGGCTAATTTAATAAAATAGGGTGATCTTCAATCTCCATCATCTATTGTTTCAGGCTATCTGTTGATGTAGGAAAATATTAGTGAAATTTTTATTTGTAGCCATGAGGGAAAGTTTAAAGGAAAGCTGGGATCTTGATACAATCAGATGCTTTTACTGGGTTGGAGCCCTAGGCCCAGAATTATATCTTGGTCCCAAGCACAAACAAAATTAAAGGGAAATATTTTTTTACTTTTCCTCTGCAACAATATTTTTCCCATTCACACCAAATGTCGTTAAAGAGTTTCTAGCCACTGTATTATAGGCAAAAGAACAAGCATCTTGCTTATATTAAAGGATGTAAAAATACACAGACATCTCCTGTTAAATTCTCAATACATTTTGTTTTCAGAGTTCTCTCATGTTTTTTAAACCTTTTAAATGCATTCCTAGGCACGACAATGTGTCATTATGCTTTCTGAGATGTGTGCTCTGACACAGTCTGCAGGATGACTGCTAAAAAGCATTTTCATTTCCAACAGCAGGCGTTCTTGAAAGCAGATTAATAAAGGACAAAAGCCTCAGTGATGACAAATGTATGACAGATAGCCAGGACCTGAGTGCTATGCAGATGTCACTCATTTTTGTAGAAATCTCATTAAATTTTATGCTTGGATGGAATCATTCATGGTGTCAGCCGGACGGCTAATGCAGAGAAGCTTTTCTCCCAAGGGCTGTGTTATTGTTCAGGATCTCTAAAACAATTTTTATTTGAGAATAGCCAATTGAGGAATAAATGCACAGTTTGCTCAAATGCTTCTCTGGAAACTACACAGAAAATGACTGGTCATAAATGCACTACAGGGCAGTCGACCTTCATAGAGAAGACATTTGGGGCTGCAATAGGCTCTTATGTGGCTCTCAGAGCACTGGAAACCCAGCATCAAGGATATTATTCAGTTACCTTCCTTCAGAGCAATTCCATAGATTGATACTTCATTTCAGGACATGCATGACTGCATTTTGGCAAACTTGTTTTATGTGTCTTTCTATTGTTGGAATCATCATCCTGAGAGGTCCTTTAGATTACCTGCCATGGTGCAATGTTAATGTGAAAGTTCTTGAAAGATGATTACCAATAATGGCAATAGCCATTCAGAGAGGCAGTGCCCTTTCCTGTGAATCCCAGAATGCGTGCTGCAGAAGGTGTGTTACTCCACTGCTGCCTGACCAGGTTAATTCTTATTTTTACCAAACAACTAAGAAGCTTGAAATGTAAAAGTTCAAGAACACAGATTTCTTGACCTGAAGATTTTGCTTTCTGAATTACAAAGTGTACTGACTTGTTATCAAGAAGATACGAGGTCGAGAAAAAAAGAGAAAGAGGCAGTAACTTCAGAATAACTGAAAGGGTGCTTGGTAAAACAGGAACTTGACTGTTGTTGCATAAACCCTTTTGATGTGCCCACCTATGGCAGATGATGTGTTTGCACATGGAGGGGAACAAGAGTATGGAAAGAAAGTTCAATGTATAGTAAATGTGATTGATAGGCACTATATGGCTTTAGTGGATATATTGTATCCCCAGTCCCTCCATGTGTGGTGTACCTGAGTATTCTCTGTAGGATAGCTACATAAGGGTCCTGGGCAGATGGGGAGGTTATACCCCAACCAGCAGCAGGATAGACATGGAGGTTAGACTCAGCGTTGGAAGGTAAGAAAGAGAAGATATTGATGTTATAGCTTGAACAGTCTTGACTCATTCAAGGAATGAGGGTCAGGAGAAATCCATGATGTCCTGCCTGAGAAGGCCTTTCATGGTACATACGTTTTGCTCCTTTGCCCTGATAACTTCTCTGCCTTGTACAAACCTAAAAATAGGGGATTTGGGCAAGGCAACTTAGAGAGCTGCTGAGTGTTGTGAGCTGCTGAGTGTTGTGAGCTGCCAGACTGCAGTCCGGAACCTCTGAGCTGGATCTTTGTGTAGTGGCAGTTGTGACTTGACACAAAATGGATGGACAGTGGAGCAAACACGAACCGAAATTCCACCTCAGGAGAAAAAGCACCAGTAGCCTATGAATTGCATTGTGAATGACACAACTAGCAGGTTCCTGACAGAGCAAGAGCCTGAGTTTTAGACATGTCTCTTTCACTGGCAGGTCCTGCTGACTACCTTTAGCATTACAGGGCATCACTTGCCAGATGTCCCAATTCTGGTCCCTGCTACCTCCTTTACTCTTTGCAGTCACAGTGTGGGCATCAGCGCTCCCAGAACTACATTGGTCTCTTTCAGGCACTGAGTTTGTGAACATCGCATCTGATTTGCATTTTGTACTTGTTTCTAGGTACTTTTTTGACTGAAGTTACAGATATGAGTTAAGTTGATGTTTCTAAAAAGTTTCTTAGATGGAACAAAGGCTCTTTTTCAAACTCCTAGAAAACCCCACAGATTTTTAAAGATTTGAATCTCTCTCCCTTTCACACCACTGAAGATATTATAAAAAAGGTCCTGTTACAAGATAAGATTGCTTGAAATGTTTTGGTGTGGAGCCTGTAAGTTAGAGGGCTGATGCTCTATCTACAGGAATATACTATCTTCCAATATTGTAAATGTCTCAGCTATACCGATATACTGAAAAGGGTTAAAGCACAGATCTGAACTCTAGCACTGGCTATTATGTTGTCAGCCAGTTCCTATTGTAATTTTGACCCTGTGCAGTTCTGACTCTCTCTGCCAATGCCTTGCACATTTAATCAATTACCCTGGGCTGGGGCACATCCTAACAGGCAGTATGTCATGCCTATCCTGTTCTCGGAAGGGTTGGGGACTGAGAATGTAGCTGTGTGGATGGGAACTCTGCTGTACCTATAGGTCTCAGGGAGCAGTTAACTGTTATGGACATATTCTGCGAGTCAAATTAATGGGGTCTGTGCTTAGGGCATCTTCCTGGCCTTTGCTACAGCTCAAATGTAATTTCAAGGACCAGCAAGAATCTGCTGACCTTGTTTACGTTCCACTTAATAATGTTATGTTTGATGGCCTTTAAACTCAAGTGCTTGTCTTTAAGTTTTATTGGCAATATCACAACTGAAAGGAGCAGTGTGGTCAACCTGACCAGCAGTTCCTGCGTTACATTTGCTCCAGGTCAGTGAAGTTCAGAAGAAACATTACTTCTCCAAAAATATATCATGAGAGTGGATTTCTTGCTTAGACTGGTAGTTTTGTCAGTCTACAAGATGAATAGCTTTAACCTCTTTTTTATTTTTACACCACAAAATGTGTACTCTTAACCCACAGATTGTAGTCACATAGGCTTTCATCCCTTCACACTACAGGACTGTTCTCTGCTCCATTTCAAGATCTTAATGCTTCCAGGTAGCTGTTTGATCTTAAAGTTCATTTTACTTACGGTAGGTATGTACAGTGAATTTGGTTAGCTTTTAGTGCACAGTCTTGCAATACCTGTTGTACATCCTAGAAGAAAGTTGATATTTAGCTTATTTTAAGGAATCTTTCTGCCACGAATGTTGTACTAATATTTGTATGGCTCAAAGGATTTTAATTAGCTTTGTACATTCTAATAAATTTCCAGAAGACGCAGAGAATTAAGAAGACTGGACATTATCTTTTCGTCCTCTAGAAAAGCACAAAGTCTATTGACATCTGTAACAATAGAAAACACATTTTGAGCAGTAAGAGTGTAAAGGATAATAAGAGCAAACTGCAGTGAGCAAACTATCACTAAAACACCCAGAAAATATCTGGCATCTAAATCTACTAAAAACCTTAAGTATAGCCCAATGAGACAGTATCTGAAACAAAATTAACTGCATTAATGCTTAGAGAGCATAGGTCGATGTAACAGGACTAAGACCACTAAATTATTTATCTATCTATCTCCTAAACAATATTTATGATTTATATGTAATATATGAAATAACTTATATAAATATAGTAATAAAATAAATACTAAAAGTACTAGATGTGCTGAAAGTCTTTTACATGATCACTGAATACAAGGAAACACGCAGAAATAATTTTTCTGTATTTTTATTTGACCTCTTTTTATTACAGAAGATGGCTCTTTTTGTTTGTTAGCACCTCAAATTAAAAAAATGAACAAACTGCTTGGCTACTGCATTACTTTAGTTCCCTTGCAAAAAGCTAGTAGTCTTTTTCTTTGCTATGCTCTCACAGACTTAGTTACCTTGTCGTGTCAACCTTTCCTGCAAGTTACAGTTTACACTGTTTACACTGCAGTAAATCAAACACTGAATAAGTAATTTTGGGACTAGTACCTTTTGCTCCTTTGCAAAACCAGAGATAAGGCTGTAAGTAGAACAAGTGGATCAATCTGAAAGAAAGTTTGGTAATTTGGAGGTGAGGTGGCTGATCCATACACTGGTTCAAGGCAATGTTTAATGCAGCATCTGTTTGAATAGTTTGCAATCAATGCTGCTCACTCTTTTGGCTATAATGTATTGTAAACCAGCTTTGCAAGAGTAATTTACAAACAGGATGTTTCCAGTCATGGAGTTCATTTGATGACTTAAAGTTATGGAACCCAGTAATTATGATAAAAATCTTTCATTTGATTAAATAAGTATTAAAATACTGGATACTTGGTACCATTGATTAGGCACTGAAGCTTTCACAGATATAAAAAAAAATCCTTTAACTTCACAACCTTCTATTTCTAACTCGGACCTGATGAACCCAAAAACAAATGAGATGCAGGAAAGCAGTAACTGTGAAAAATAACCTACACTGGTGTTTGTGGTGCCACTATCATCACTAACAATATACAGATTTATCTAGGAAAAATCACGCAGTCAGTTCTAAATGTTTGAAGCACTGTCCCAACCACGTTAGATAATAGTATCATGGTAAATTTTGCAGTGATCCTCTAATCTGCAAGACTGCTGTTCTCAGAAAACGCTGCTGCAACAGAAGTACTACTCACCTCAGTGCAGGTAAAAGGGATCTCTACTCTTAACAGCCTACAGGGAGCCTCACACTCATGTTTGTGAAAACATCTTAGACTCTCATGTGACATTCCCGACTCAAACTATTTTTCTTTGCTGAACTGTACAGATGCTTTCCTAAGCCATCCCTCCAAACTTGTAGAAGAAAGAGCAAGGAATTTAAAAGAACTGGTTTTTGTAGGAGATATTATACTCATGCTTTTCCTTACTGCAGCCTATGGCAAACCAATGATTTAAATGAGCTCATTAGAAACTGTGCGTTTCAAGAGCAAAGGAATACTTTCTGCCAAAAGTGAATGTAAGAAGTAGCTTTCTGCTCTTAGCTCAAGTTCTGCTGGTGTTCTTCAAAATCTCCCTGTCTATGAGTAACAGATTTTGTACTGATGAATTAAATAAACACAAAGTGAAAAGCACTGTTGACCTTTATGTAATGTAGTTGATTAGACCACATAAGGTAATACTGGTTAGACCCTTCACAGTGTCAACCTTTCTTATGACAGAGTATTTGGTGCTTTAAATGTCTTTACAGTGAAACATCGTAGAAGGACAGGATCACGAAAATATCCTCTGTAATGACAATCTGAATGCACAGATTGCTTCAAAATTCTACAAAATAATGGGGAAATAAGAATATAATAAGCCCTTTTTGGAAGACAGGCTTTAAAAAACCAAATTAACTCACCAAGGAGGCATTGTCTTGAGGAAACCTGACATATTGCTGACTACAAGATCACCTGAGACATCTGTGAGATGCAGGTCTCCTGGCTGGTCCTTGGATGTTTGGTAACCATGTCTGTGATCACATATTAGTGTCAGAACATGACATGCATATTTATCTTGTATTAGAGCATTCTGTTTTAGTAAACACTTCTTTGTGAAAAATAAGTATAGAGACAGCTCGACTACTGCTGTGCCAATGATAGATGGAAAACCAGCCAAGCTGAAACATTCTGCTATTCTGCTTTTCTGCCATTTAGTATTCAGTGAAAGCTGAAGGTCTGTGTGGATAAATAAAGGCTGGTAGCCAGGTAAAGCATGTGACATGGGGAAACTATTCTTGGACTAATGTCAGGAACAGGAATGACATTCATAAAAAACATAAATCAATTTTTTTTCTTAAATGGCTGATGACTTTATGTGCTGGGGAAAACATTTGCTGACTATGTAGCGACTATCTATATTCTCCTGTAAACATGCTTGTTTGCATGGCAAACAGCTATTCTGTACATATTTTCCCTGGGTGAGCAAACAGAAGTGAAACCAGGCAATGGCTTGGGTGTCAGGAATGTGAGTCCATAGCTGTGACTTTATTTATTTATTTATTTATTTATTTATTTATATTCACTCACTCCACTAAAACTATTTCTTTGACTATCAGACATACTTAACTCCTGTTATGGGATTCCACTGAAGCAGCACATTTGTGCAGGCCTCGTGCCAGAATAGTTGCCACCCTATGTGAAAAGCTTTCTTCTCTTCTGCATGTCCTTGAGCTGCATCAGCCCGCCCTATATGTCTTCTGCTGATGCTATGAGCTCTGATGACTGTTATCCAGAAAATCTTATGGCAGCATTTAAGGCTTTTCCACTATCTGCGTCATTTCGCTGCTGGAGGGCAAATACGGCAGAGGGCCCATGCCTGCTATTTAACTTTTCCTTTTCCCAATACACACTTCAGTGTATTAGCTTCAGCTGCTGACAGTGGTTCCCCGAGGACTATGCTCACTTTTTGGGCACTAGTAAACTCAGTGGAAGAAGCAAATATTCAGGTTGCTGGAGATACCCTAACTTCTGCCCTACACAATTAAGTTCTCAATGTCTTCTGACTTCTGTGCTCCTAGCTACTCTGCCTCAAAAAGAGGGTTGAACACATCTTGATCCTACCTAATGTACTGCCTCCAGGTATAGCATGCCCTTGAGGAGAGACAACTGTGACGCAGAGACTGCGTCTGAGACAGCTAAAAAGAGATATCCTACCTCAGAGATGAGCACTGCAGTTACTGAGCTAAGTTGTAAGTTGTTGGCACTGCCTCTTCTGCCTTAAATCTATCCTGGCCTTTGAGCTGGATCCTCTCTCTCATTCTACCCTTATTCAGAGAGTACAGGACCTCTCTGGGGACTTCCACAGAGTCAAGGAGCTAGAGGCAATGTTGGATCTCACATGGGTGAATAAAAGATTGTGACTAATTTTTTTAGGTAGCTAATAATAAGAACAACTTGTGATGATGAATTGTAAAGAATTTTGTAGAACTGTAGTTTGGAGAGAAAATGCTTTTGCAAGTTAGGTTGTAGCCTACCTGAATATAAACAGATGATGTCAGGTATGTCATGACAGCAGATCTCTGAAGGTCATTTCTGACTAGCATGAGACTTCTGATATACTTCTCATTCACAACCCATTCCAAGATTAAAATGCAAGACACTTAAGCTGGAAAGCTAATGTACTGCCTGACAGGTCCAGCTGCCAGCAGAACATCTCTTCCTAATGAAATCCACATTACTTGTAGCGTTAGAAAAATTAAATAGAAACGTAAAAATAAATACCTTGGGCTGGAAAAACAGCCTTTAAGGAGCAGAGAAATTAATACGGGCCATTAAAAAGTTGTTTCTAACTTTAATATACATAATCACATTTTCAAAGCACTTAGAAAAGTATTTAGGTTTTGTTTTGGTTAGTAGATGCAGACAGGACTTGAATCTTGGTTTTGACCAATCATGATATGCAGTATACTCTCATATAGAGTTCTGAAGTATTCCTGAGAGTCATTAAATAACAATAATAATAATGGAAATAACTTTAGACATGTATTTCACTGCAATTTACCTAAAATTGTGAACTATGAGGTAGTGAACTTGAACATGGTTTGAAAATGGAAAATGGTTTTAAAAAAATCTATAACCCAGTGTAGAAAGTTGCAGAACAGAAACTGGCTACTGCCTTAATTTCTTTTGTTGTTCACACACGCACAGACACACACATATATATTCAGCAAATTCAGAAATCTTCTTACACCACTAATTACCTTCTTGTAAGTAATTAGACTCAAAATAATTGGATTTACTTGGATTCATTCTCTGTTCTTTAAGTTGCCTTTCACTGGTGACATTTTTGTAATTTAACTTCTACTGTACGATGCAGAGCAAAGAACAAAGGCAAAAATAGTGACACAGTTCCTTGGCATATATTTGAGGGATATTCCAATAGAGTGACCAGCAAGAATGGTTTCAAAAAGATAAATATGGCTTAAGAATACTCCATGTGTTGTCCACAGTAACTGATACTGCGACATTGCAGTTGCTTGAAAATGAAGTGGTGAATGTCTGCTGAATATCAGCATGTAAGTTATATGCAACAGGAGTATGCAAAGAGTTTGTTTCTCTTTCCTCCAGCTGAAGATGCTGCAGCAAGTCCTAGTTGTCTTTCAAGCCAATTGTAATAAAGTTCTAGAAATCTGTCCTTTGACTTAAAAATAATGCACCAGTTGAACACACAATTCAGTACAAATTTAGTCAGTTTGCTAATAGGAGTAATTCTGATATTCATTACTATCTAAAGGAGAGAAAATTAGATTATTTTAATTTATTCTGTATATCCGATTTATTTTCTGTAGAAATGGTGTAAGCAGAATACTTTTAGAGTAAAATTTACAATGATATATTAAAAATACCAGGTGAACCTTACAATATAACTAATGATTGAAATGCTGTTGTATACTGGTATGACATTATCAGCATTCCGGACTGGCATTTTCTGCAGAGGCAAAAAGGAGAGAGAGTAAGGTCAGAACAAGCATGTACTGCAACTTTGACTATATTAGTACTTCTAAGAGTCCATAACAAAGCTTCTGCTATCTCAGATTGGCCATGTGCTGCAACATTTAAAACATGAAGACATTTTGTAATATGCATAAAATGAAATTATTCTACCTAGAAACTATACTGGAAAGAAAGAATAATATAACTTTGGATTTCAGACTTTACTGCGTAGTGGCAATTTGTTTTCTTCACAGATGATGATTTCCTCTGTCAGGTGGAATTCTTCAGAGTTTATTGAAATATTTATGGAAATTGCTGCTGCTGCTGGTCTCTCTTCCTAAGTAAAGTCCAGTACCTCCAAAACCTAAACCTAAACAAACTTGAAAGGTGCTGCAATCTGGAAGCATCACGCAGTGTCAAACTGCAGACTACTGAGTGCAATCTATATACTGAGATAGGGGGAGAAAAAAGTATTAGATACTGAAATGAAAATGAAATGCCTGTAACAGTGTAAGAAGAGATAGATTAAATTCTCCTAAATATTTTTGATTTTTAAAATGCTGAAGCCTATAAAGAGTAATCATTAGCAACTCTGTACTGAATGTGCATTAAACTTTCTGCAATACAAACCAAACCCATTTTTTAGTGGCAGAAATAATGACACTGTAAGATCTTATTGCCCTTATTTGCATAAGTTTTACAGATATCTTAAGGAAATTAACTACTTCAGCAAACCGACCGTATCCTATAATTTCATGAAAACTGAATTTTACATTAGGACAAAAGCAGTCACACAGTACAAAGCATTTTGTGAAAGAGATGCAAACATTTCTTACTGTATCCTATAACTATCCAATCGTAGAAACAAGAATTTAAGTAAGTTCCATTATGAAGCAGTTATAGTTTTCATTTCATCAGCAAGGTGGCACGGTAATGAGACACCCACATACATACATTCTGATCCTTCTTACAACACCCTTTGTTTTTAATCTCAAACCTCTTCCTCAGAGCAGCATTTATTTTCTACATCAAATTCAACGAACTCATTTATATAACCTGTATTTTTTAAAAAATAATCCTGCAGCCCATTTGCAGTGTCCTAGCTAATAGTAAGCATTAAAGTTGAGATTCCCTTGCCTCTCCATAGAGCCTCCAGCTCCTGTCTGAGAGAGGTAAAGGTAACACATAAGGTCTTGCATAACGCACAAGGATGAATCAGATTTCATAAGGCAGCTGAAATCATGTTACATGCCTGTGTTGAGGCAACTGAATACCACTATCCCAATAGTGCCATAGCTCACAGAAATTTGATGGTCTTCAAAGTGACTTCATGGAATTTTTTAACAGCTACTTTCACCAAAATGTGAAGAGCCCTACGGTCAGCCAGAAACATTCTTTAAATTTAAAGCACATATTTGTCCTAAAATTGATGGATATGGACATATCAAATCTAAATATAAGGTGGAATGTGGTAGAAGAAGTATTTTTTAAATATTATAATCTCTAAATGGTTTTGATTTTTTTTTTAATCTCGAGTTTTTCAAATGTTAGTAAAATATTTACCTTGATTTATTTTTTCACAAAACGTATAATCCACAGCAAGCCTACCCAGCTGTGCTACCTGGCAGGGACCCATCTATCTTGACATTGCAGGACCCACCAGTTGTAATGCCAGTAAGTGGACTTTAAGTCCTCAAGTCCCATCAGGCACTGAACACACGTGTGCATGCACACACGCACAAGCAGAATGCAGAAATACTCTGCTATAATGGAATGCGCATTATGGTGCTAATGCTCTCCTTTATTGTAAGCTTTCTTGCTTATTGTAAGCTAGTTGGTGTCCCAGATCTGATCTGTGATCCTGCAGGACAATGACTCTCTATTCCTGTGCATAATCAAGAATGTTAAATGACAGGTAAAGCAATTTAACAGATTGCAGGACTGGGTCTAAAGTTGATACAGTCAAAATTTGGTGGTGACAATTTCATGTGTGAAAAAACCCTAAATCCCTGTCATATTACAGGGCTTTTTGTTCATTGTTCATATATATCATTTTATATATATCTATATCATATATCCATGATATATATATCATCAAAACACTGCATGGTCCCTCCTCTTAGGAAGAGAATGAATATCCCTAAACTGTTAAGCCTGAGAGAATCGCTTGACCATAAGATGAAATGAAAAGAATCACATAAAAAAGCACAGAACTCACCATACCTCCCTTAGCATGTTAATGCTAATTGTCTACATTTTAACTAATCTGGTATACCTTTTGTGCTATTATCTCTCTTAATACTGTATGTCCACTAATGAACTGTCCTTCATTTCTCAATGCCATGTCTGCAGGTCAGTGTATGGTGAAACTGCTTTCAAAGACAGTAAGTTAATCACAAATGTTTTTATTAGTATAAAATCTGAAGATTAATGCATAGCAGAGATGGCCCTGCAGCCCTCACATTTAAATTTCCTGGTACAATAGTTTCTGGTGATTGTGTTTTCAGGTGGTACTACAAGCATACTCACCCCTAACAAGTAGCTCTGTCTCATCTGACACGGTGTCCGCTGTGGTCTGAACCCTGCAGCCATATCTCCCAGCGTGCATCAGGAGGATGTTTCTGATCATTAAATCTGCAGAGGATGCTTGCTGAAACAGGGATGAAGTGCCAGTTTAAAATTCAGTAAATCTGTGTTCAAGGTAGTGAGGGTGTTTTGTACAGGTGAGGAACTCATCATTGCAGCTTTCATCTTACAAAATGTATGTGTCTTAATACCCTCTTTCGAGGATTATCAGAACACTGCATTTATACAATTATTAACAAGGATTAAAGAAGAGGATTTCAGGTTTTTAATAACTTTGACTTTTCTTAAAACACACTGTGGATATTTGCATGCTCAAAGAAAATTATTCCAAACTAGTACAAAGAAATTCATTAAGGAGATGAACAGACATATTTTGGATGCAATCCTTGGTATTAAAAAAGTCCTCTTAGAAATGAAGGGTTATTTCTTCCTCTTCCTCTTCCCTACAATGCAGTGACATTTGAAGTATGTTTTGCTAGTGTAATGAAATTAAGATAACTTGAAAGATAATATTGATTGCTTTTTATTAACATAGAGGAAATTAATACGAAGTATGATTGAATATGAAGAGACTCACATTTTTCCTGTTGAAATCTGTATGTATCAAAATCTGCGATATGTAATCCCTGAATGAGTGTACACAGCAAATCGGCTCAATTTTTTATTTTTTTAGTATTCTAGCCAACAGTAATTACAAGGTCCCAAAATTATGAGCAGAAACGAGAAAATGGGAAAGTCGAACTGCCTTTTAAAGTGGTAATATTAGATTTTACATATACAAAATCACTGTTATATCCAAACTTACTGGAGTCAATATATCTTACTTCATCAGATTTAGTGAACCCAAGTCCATAGATATTATTGATTTAATGTAGTCACTACTCAGGGAAAGAACAGGTAACTGAGAACAGAAGTCACCATGGTGAAGCAATTGCAATTCACTTTCTCAATTCTGTGTCCTAAAAATGCTTGCAACTTTTTGATTTAATGTAAGCACCAACAATTTTAGCACATTACTGTATTTTTGTTCTTTTCAAAGCATTTTTGTTCCTTTTAATAGTCAAATGGAAATAATTTTAATGTCTTAACCGAGGATAGACAATGTCTTGCAAGTATCTCTAAATTACCTTATCGTTGCTACTTTCCACAATATGTGAAACTAACATGTTAAGTTTTTTCAGCATAAATGTAGAGTCTGCATAACATTATATTATGGATTCCACATAATTAATATTTTTGAATATAATTATGGAATATATAATACACAAACTATGATATATAATGCATATTTTTAATAGTTACAAAAGAAATAAAATACAATTTATAATATATAACAATATATTATAAATAACATTGTATTATATAAACCACTATTATATTATTCCACTATTCACTGTTATATTATCTAAAGCTTATATAACACTATATATATATTTAAAATATCTATAAAATATATAATGTGCAGTGTATAGTATAATATAATCTGGTATAGTGTAATAAAGATAATAAAATATGACATATGATGTTATATATTTATATATTTAATTATATTTACCATATAACCTACATTGCATTTTATATGTTACATATTAATACTTGATTACTACATAGCTCATATAGTATAATACAAATTACTGTAGGTTATATATTACATACAAGTGTTTATATGCATCTTGTAGGTATTTCACTTTAAGAAACATTCATTGAGTATAGGCATTTCCCTTCTCAGATCTATCTATCTATGTATGTATCTATCTATTTTTATTCATTTTACTAACCAAGCAAAGATTGGCAGTCTTTCTCTGTATACTAATATTCTTGTGCAGTAGCTGTAATTTGAGTCATTTTGATCCTGAATAAGTAGAATTGTAAACTGCATTCAAAATAAATTCTTTAAATGCTTCTACAAGTTGATACTTCTCAAGCAGTGCTGGATGTATGTCACTGACGTCACCTAAATTCATATTTGCCTTTGGGTTTTTTTGGCACATACTTATTCTGTGCTCAGGTAGATAAACTCAAATCTTTATGCTTCTTAATCATTTGCAAATTATGCGCTCCCACTTTATAACCAGTCGTCCATATATGCATGACCTTCTTTAAAGTATTACATTTCTTGTCTGTTCCCATGTGTTATTTTCATCATCTGTTGTACTGGTAATACGTCCAATTTCCTACCATACAACTGTCATTTGCATACTTCTATCTCTTATGCCAAGGTCAACAAAGACAAGATGAAATAGGATTGGTTCCAAGATCCAGTCTTCTATAGTTTTTTTTCTTTCTAAGGCAGAAGAATTTCTTTTCATCACATCTTGGCATGCCTTCTTCAGCCAATCTTCTCTTCATTTGTATCTTTGGAACTGAATTTATCGTAATATTCAATGTAGCACTAATGCAAAATCTTCACTGAAGCATATTCAGATGCAAAGAAAGAAAAGACAGGTGGGACATCAAGGGGGCCACTGAGACCAAAGGGAATGTGTCAAGATCTAAAAGACTTGATCCATTGCATCTTTGGACCTAAAAGTGTGAATCCAAAGGTCGTGTTTTGCCTTCTGAAGTGGCCTTGTTAATGATGTTGTTGGAGGGAAGATACTTGGACCAATCAGGGTATAGTGAAATTCCTATATTCTTGCTCTGGCATATCAGAAATCACACCCGTGGAAAACAATATCTGAGTACTTTACATTTCTAAATGCAAAAGAAGAGCACACACTCTTATCAGGAGTCAACTTCAGGATACAAGTTTTTTTGTAGTTGTGTAGCATTGCAGCATTTACTAGCCTTTGAAACATGATGATTAGGAATTCTGGTACAAAGCCTCAGCTATTAAAAGGATAAGACCAGAATCAGTCCACATTTGTCCTTTCTCGAGGGTAATTTACATTTAATGTGTGTTTTGTTGTTAAGTGGGAGGAAAAGCATAATGGATAGCAACTGTCTGGTTTCATTGCTCAGGAACTGTTAAAAATCTTGGCTGTCACTCTACCTTCAAGAGGGTTCATGACTGTGTGAATCCTAATATTCTTATCAGGAAAAATATATGCATTTCATCTGTACACCTGTGTAACTGGGCAGACAAGCAGCAATTGAAAGAATCATTGATGAAAGTGGAGAGCAGTGCAGTACAACAGATCCCTATGAAACGCATTTATTACAGCATAACAGGATGTGCAGCCAGCATTGCTTAGGATGTGTGAGTGGAAATAAATTAATCTCACTGTGTTTAATACAAATGGATATATGCTCATACATGAGATTTCTGATCATGGGAAACAAGACATTTTAGCTGCCATTTAGATAAGTTGGAGCTATGTTTGACCTGGACCTCTAAAAATTACCATATTATTTGCTGTTCAGTGGTATTTATAAAGTGGTCTTTATTAATTTTACAGACTCTTCGAGGTCTTAGAAGACAAATCATTTTGTTGATCAGTTTATGCTGTAATGAGAGGATCAAGGCCACAACAGGGCCTGGGGTGTTAAATTGATCTGCTGGTCTTCCAGGTCTTAAGAAAATCTCCACATCATGTCATTGCAGCTGCTGCTTAAACTTGAGCAATTGTTGGTTTTAAAAAAAACCCAACTGCTAAGCAGGAATGCAGCAGACACTCCACTAAGAAAAGTATCTAAGGTCAGAAACTTTGCCTTTCACTTTTAGTCTTCTCTCAGTGAAAAAAGACATAATGCTTCAGCAGAAGCATGCCCTCCCCTTTGGGGAAGACAAAAACTCGGTGACATGGATGCAATCAGTGTAGAAAGATCTCTCATCTAGACTAAAAGCCTGGTGTATCAGCAACTATGTGGTCCCAATGTCATTCAAAGTTGAAATAAGAGGTGTTTACATATAAATTTCAAGTTCCTTAAGTGTACATTTTTAAAAGCTGGTTTTTATTCCACTGATTTTATGTTCTTCTCTGACAGGGCACATTTTGCAGTAACTGCACTATTTCCAAGTAGCATTTTATTAGGAAAATCTATATTCCTGGGTGCTCTGAATATCATGTATTACCCATTTAGCAAAGTATCAAAAGTATTTATATTTGTTCAGTATAAACTTCTGTGTGGAATATATCTTGTAATTTACTGAAGCTCAGTCTTAAAACAAAACAACACGAACACAAAACAGGTTTAACAGCCAACTTCTAGTGATTTTAAGGAAACCTAAATGTAACCTTCAAGGCCAGCATCAGCTATGGACTTACTGTAACACTGAACACACTGCTGGTCTTCATTAAGCAGTGAATAAATAATAATACAGCTATCAATGCTATCTGTCATGACTAATGGTTCTCTCTAGGACAACAAATTATTGTCTAATTCATATTATGCTCCTGCGTATCTTATTCATCTGGTTCGGGGTGGCTCCAGTTCTGAGTGATGTGTCAATCTATTGTTCTCTCTGCTCCATCATGGAAAGTTATTGAGGTCATAGCAGTGCCTGCAATGTATCTAATTAGCTTTACTTGTAAGGTGTTTCACAAGAATCGGTGCCACCTATACATAGCATTTGCTTTTGATGTGGAGATACTTCCCCAAATTTAAAAAGGTTCCAAGAGGCATATATTATGCATACTTCGCTCAGTGAGAATCACCTTGTTGCATTTGTCTTTTGCACCCATTGCCCTAGTGGTGGGCATTTATGGGGGGGGGGGGGGCGTGAAGCTAACTTGCAGAGACTTTACTGTTAGTGAGTTAATACTTCTTCAGCCATCCCACATCCCCACAGAGAGGAAATTGTATGTGGATTTTTTCCTTTCCATTTCATAAATCCTAAGAGATTGTGACTTGCTTAGGAGTAGAGTAACTTTTACATACGGTTCTTCAAGTGAAGAGAATTACACTTATTCTTCCTGTGAGATTGAGTTCATTATCTTTATCCAGTTGCTAGGAAACCTCCCTGTTAATCTGTCCATTCATTTACTGAGTTTTTATCTCTAAACCAAGGTGGTTCATTCAGTATCCAACCTTTTCTTTTGAAGTCTTTGCACAAGAACAATCTATAATCTGCTAGCATTTGAAATGGAGCTCACAGTTACACCAGAGTGCACTTTCTTATCATCTATTAAGTCTCTTGTTTACTCCCTCTACCTCTTCCATGGAAGAATTAAACATTGGTTTGATTATTACACAGTTCACCACACATGTTCAAACTACAGGATTATACGTGGAAAATATATATGAAACCTAGGAGCCTTAAATCATATCAATCCTAGCTTTCATTAATCTAATTCTGCTCATTTCCCACATTGATCGTCATACTTCCACACTCCAACTGCAGTTCTGTGAATGTAGCTCTGATTTATCTTGGAAAGAAGGACAAAAAGGCAAGGGAGTTCAAAATACTGAGTAGTCAAGAGATGATGCAGTGACTTGCAGCTCCCAGCTTCTGCACTGCAAAGACCTGGGGTCTAGAAAGGCTGCCTATTATTGTACAGAGGATTCAGCTTGGGAACTCAACCTGGACAACATGCAGTGCAAATTGTCTCTCTGCTGAGGAAGAGTATGTCTAAAAAGGGTACTGAGACTATTATAAATGATCATGATTCAACAAAAGCTTAAATCAATGCGAAAAAAAAAAAAAAGAATGGGCAAACACTGACTGCCACTGCAGGAAAACTTTTATGATGAAAGCCTAAGGCGTGTTTGAGTTACTCCTTTACTATGACCACAGGGGTTTACTGAGGCTTGCTAGCTATTATTTAAATCTCTTGATAATGCGAGGTGAAGATGTTTTCCTACAAAGTGGTTTCTATACAGAAGAGAATGCTTGGGAGGTTGAAAGCTTGAAAAGTACCTAAACATTTTGTAAGGTCATATTCCATATAAACTGATAACAGTAATGCAATGGTCACTAATTAGATGTGACTGAGATTTGATCCTAAACATGAATGACCTGGACTGTTGATGCTATCTTATTCATCTTAAATGATTATTTAAAATACAAGAGTGTTTTTACAGATAACACACAAGTTAGTTAGGTTAACTTCTGACTCATACATAATTTTATTTAGCAAAATAGCCTTTGTTAATGAAATTCAGTCAGATTAAATTGAAAAAAGATTTTACACTTAGGATCTTGATTGTTTGACATATTTGATTAGCAATGGAGTTGATTTTTGGTGAATTTATCTGAAGCAAACTAATGATATTACAGAATAATCTCATAGAAATGTTATCTTTGTACCATTAAGTGAAAATCTGCAATGCAATAAAGTTCTTTTAAATTATGCTGACAATTTCTACGTGCATTATGATGGATTGCTGGCTTCAAGCCAACTTCTGTTCATAATACATTTAGGACAATTTAAGTGCCATTTTATGCAAATTCTCAGGTTTGAACCCATCAACCACTTCCCTGTTTACTCTTTATGATGTTTACAAATTGCAAGTATTTAATCTGATCTCTCTGTTGATATAGTGATAATGGAAAATTATATTCTGAGTTCTGTCTTTTAATCATATAAGCACATTTGGAACAAAGAAGATGAAATTTTTATTATCATTTTTATTGTGATTAATGGTATGTGGTACTATAATAATGGTAGTATCCAGGCTGACACAGGTTCACTGAGGGATACCTGGCAGTGCACCAGTTGCATTTTCCCCATCTATAAGAAGTAAGATGGTTTTCAAGGTTTTCAAGCTTGTGGATCCATCAGAATTATCCAGGGGATATGTGGGCCCTTCCAGCAGCAGCATTTTTGAGCACTTTGCATACAGAATGCAAGAATAATGAAAACATTTGGTTTGAGTGAGCACTGGTTGTTGGGAACAGATGCCAGGGAGCTCTGGGGTGTTGGGAGTGGATAGAGAGGACTTTAAAGTGCAACTTGAATTGCTGCAAATGACTTTTTGATTCATTTTATTGAGAGAAGGCAGAGGAAGAGATGAAATTAAATGAGTATCAGATGTCAGGTAGTATGTCATGTACTGGAGTAGTTTTGTGAAATCTATGGATTAAAGAAAACAGAAAAATTACTGAAAATGAGAAGGAATGGGAAGAAAGATGGGATATGAAATGGCAAGCTTCAGGACAGAGAGGCCCACTACACTCATGTTACTGAATGAATGTTCTGTACCTGAGTTGTTATTACCAGAAGAAAAAAAGGAAGAAAAGACTGAATAATATGTGGTACCTGTGCCCTGTTCAAAGACGCAATAAGAGGCAAAAAGAGATCATCAAGCTACACATATGATTTGGTGACAGGGATGGGTGATGATGGCAGAAATGAAAGCAAAACTCATCTGGGACACATGCCATTTTGAGAAGACACTAAAACAGGAAGAATGAAAAGCAGACACGTAATTAGGATTTCATTAATGAAATCCTAAATTTCATTAGTTTCGGGCCAGTGGCAGTTTTGTTCCATGAGACCCCATCATAGCAACACGACTGGGGTTTGCAGGTGCAAGGCCACGAGAACTAAACCAGCAGATCAGCAGTATAAGAACTGCAAGGGAGAAACACTGCTACAACAGCCCAGGAGAAAGGTTGAAATGCTGCAAGTGAAAAATGGACAGCTGGGCTGCAAATGGAAGGCCTTAGCATGAGGAAGGCAGATATTGATCAGGCGTTCAAACAATTGGCTGTGCTGTTATTACCCAGATTAACACTGTGCCAAGCAGTTAAATGATCCATCAGCTGCAAGTAAACAGGAAAAAATGGATTGTCATGAAATATCTTTTATTTATCCCAAGATTTTTTTGTTTAGAATGCTTCTTGTAAACAATGAAAGGTAGAAAATAGCTTAATAGCATAAACTGGTATAAAAAGAAATAATTTTTTTTTATAGTAATTGGTATTCAGGAATGTTAAGAGATTTTCCAAAATGCTCATCTATCTCCCTCCTCCAAAGTAAAATTAAGTAGAGGAGGTATTACATATCATCGCTCTCCCTTGCTCTCTATTCATAGCCAAAGCCACAAGCACTTGAGTACACCAGTTTTATGTACAATTTTGATTCTGGAAAATGTCCAGCATGTCCCATTCTAATGCAGTGTGCAGGTATGTCTATAAATTCAATCAGTTCACTGGGACTGTTTATATCCTGGAAGCAACCTATGGTAAAGTACATTATTAGGCTGTGGCCACACCCTTCTTTGTGTTCAGGTTTTGGTTTGTAGTTACTAGTCATAACACACACGTTTCAAAGTTTTTTGACTAGAAATCCTTATTCCATTTTGTACCTTCCATATTTTTAAAAAAATCTGTGTTACCAAAAGAGAATATTTTTTTTTTTTTTTTTTTTTTTTTTGAAACTGCTTCTGATTACTCAAATATTTAACTGCTGTAGCGTGCAAATTGGCAAAACCTGGTAATGAACATAGGGCTGAAATATCTGGAGATTTCAGCTGACAGTGATGGCTATGTTCAGCCTCTTCCATCTGCAGGGAAGTATTGTGAAAAACAATGAAGCAAATTGATAGAAACGAGGTTGATATAGCAGCCTTACCCTGAACAGAAAAGCACACATCTTCTACGAGACTTTTGACTACTGCTGTTTTCCTCAGTGTGGAGAGGAAGGAGGGTGTTAAATAAAACACCTATTTAATTAGCCTTGTTTAGATTTATGTCCAATAAAGAGTAAAGACATTATTATTAACAGCCTGCTGTTTTAATTGATTCCATGTCGTGTAGAACTTAGTGCTGCCTAGTTAGAAATTGCTTAGGAAATTTTAATCTTAACTTCTAAAACACGATCAAAGTACTGCAACAAGCTAAGGAGATACTTGGAAATGTAAGGAAAGGTGAAAAGTTATGCTCTCTCACAGATTCTAGGATATCAGATTGAAATCTCCAGTGCTAGACAGTAGTTAAGCTACTGACTGGTCTGTATCTACTGGCCTTTTCTAAGTGAAACAGTAGATTTTAATTCACTTCCATGTGAACAAATGACCATTGTAAAATATAACATGACAAGTTGTGCTTATTACTTCCCATGGTGGCAGTTTCAGTTAAGATCAAAGACCAAGAAGATATTGAGAGTAAATCACTTTCCTTGGTCTGAAAGGTACTCATGCAGGTGAAGGTGAGGGACGCTAAGAGCAATGCTGCTGCTTACCAATCTATGGACAACCACAATAAATCATTTTTCTTGGCTGCCATAAAAACAGTATCGGCTTTCAAAGACAGAGTTGGAATGATGATAGCTGGATGAAAACCTACTCACAAAATCAGATGTCTTAAGCTAGAAAAGGGATACCTATAGGACAAAATTAATTTAGGGGAGCTCTTAGAAAAGAAAATACTGAATAGAATTTCCAACAGGACTTCTGGATTTGGCATAATGGAGAGAAAGTCAAAGTTACCCTAATAAAAGCAAGCAGGTCTATATTTTCTGTGCTCAAGTACTCACTGTTGCTAAAATGAAATCATGGTAATTCAGGCTTCCATGCAAAACTGCCCCTCACAGAACCTAAAATGTTATCAAGCCTTTTCGTAGACAAAGCAAGACTTTTTGAGTGCCAAGAGATTCTGGGCATATGTAGTCCCTTGCATTATTGTTCTGCTACAAAGCGTATTGTGCAATTAAGCACACAGAACCTTTGGGATGTTTTCCTTTCATAGAGTGCAGTCTGCAGCTGTCATTCCAGTGGAGTTCAGCCTCTTTTCCTTAATACCCCTCTCATGCACAGCTTTGTTCAACTTGACATCCTTTCCACACTCATCCTCTTGACAGGCAAGTCCCTGAAGTACCTAAATTGCTACAGGTACTAAATCCTTGATAGCTCAGTAAATAACAGCAAAAACTCCTTCAATTTGTATAAAAATTAGTTCTCAGTATGAAAAATGATAACACTTTTTTTTTTCTTTTTGTAAAAAGGCTACAGATGTAATTTAAAAACAAGCAAAGCAATATGTATTATTAGGGGGAGCTTTTCTTTTTAATTGCAATTGCTGGGGAGCATGCAATTTTAGCAAGTGGAAATTTATCTACAGCCCAAATAAATGTTACTTTGACAATAGCTTTTATAACACTGCATTAAGCATCAGAATGTTCATCATACTTAACACTGGGTGTCCCACAGTGCAAGTATGAGCAAAGCAACCAGTGGTGAAAGGTTGACAATGGCTTTGTTATTAACAAAACCCATTCAAATAATGTTCAATTTGTCAGGCTTTCAAACAAAACCCAAAGAAACCTGAACATTTTTTTATCTGATGAAGTGTCAGTGCATACAGAACAAAACAGATGCATAACTCTGTAACTTCATGAACAGAAGGGATATTATTTTTCTTAAGTGTACTGCATTAAAAAGCATTTTGTTTAGGATCAACTCATGCAATTTAAAAAATATTTCATCCAGAAATGCAAAATAAGGGATATAGATGGAATTCTATGAGATTTCAAATTTTCTTCAAGTTCCTTTTTTCTGCATTCTTAAACCTGTGTCTTTATCACATTGTGTATCACTTTTGAAATTGGGTAGGTTAAAGGAGATTACATGATTGGAAAAACAGAAGAGTTTCATTTTATCTTGCTTTCCCTTAGTACTTGGTCATGCTTTAGGTTTTAATAAAGAAATACATTTTCATCCTTGTGATTAATTTCACACACTTATGTGGTTAACAGAAATGATAAAGAGATACAATTGACAACAGTCCACAAATGAGTAGTTATGGGAATTATAGAGTTTTTGTGTCCAAAAAAAAAATAAATCCTGTAATGCCACAATTGCTACTTTTGAGACTTGCATCTCTCAACTGATTCATCTTTATTTTGGGACAACGCAAAAATCAAGATATGCCTTTTCGTGAATGGAAATCTACATATATTTTAACTGCTACTTTCAAAGAGGGAGAAGGATGTGTCATGTTATGTTTCCAACAGCATTCATAAAACTTCACCGAGGATTGTTCTAACAGGGTCATGTTTTGTTAACTCTGTTCTGAAAAGGAGTGTTCCCCCCATCCTGCCTGTAACATGTTAATATGTATTTTTAGCCTGCTTCCAGCTTATCCAAGCCTACCCTTTCATTCTCTCTTTAGAGTGAAAACCAGAAAAGAAATGTCTTGACATTTAAATGAGTTAGGAGTGCACGTAAATTTAGCATGGCCTGACCATCTCTTGTATGAGCAATCTTGTAAAGGCAAATGAAGCTAGTCTAGTCTAAAAATATCACGGTCTTATGCTTCATTTTGGTATTTCTTTAGAGTTGCACAGTATTTCACTATTTCAACACTTGGTCTAACAGTGATGAGGTAGGATATAATTTTGTAATATTTTGTAAAATATGCAATGCCTTCTCTTCAGCCTGATTTTATTTTCAGCTGAAGTTTGCTATTTGTAAAAAAATGTATTTTAGGAAAAAAGAAAAATTTCTGTGTGCCTCTTAAAAGAAAGATGCCGTATTTTTACTTAATAACTTTTTTTTTTTAAATCCACTTAGTCATTTAGACATTGAGCATTGACTCTGTCATGAGTGGTTAATACCATTTTCACTTAGTAAAGTAGCAGTGGCTCTTTAGCAATACAGTGAGAAGGAAGTCATAAACCCATATGAAAATAGCTGGTTAAATCTACTAGGTTTTGGCAAAATTTTAGTTGTAACAATGACAATGACATATCAGGACAATAAAACCAATCAGTAATTTCAGTGAGTTTTGCATGAATATTTGTCTGAAAATAGTCCTAGAATGTCATCTACTGGGTTCTTACTTTGAATGAGTCTTACTTCTATCAGTTTGAGGGCTTTCTCTTGTAGAAATGAAATTAATGAAAGAAAGATCTACAAAGTCTTGTTTTGATGAAACAAATGAAATGACATTAGTTTTACTTTGATAGGAAAAATTAATTACTTTGGAAATTTCCCAGCCCAAGGATTTTTCCTAGTGATTAAAAATTCTCTTCGGCACAGAAGATGCTGAAATGCACTGAAGGAAGAACCATGTAACACACTTCAGATTCCAAATTTTGGGAAATGACTTGAAGTTAAATTATAATCATGTTTTCTTGAATCAAAGAATGTTTTATCCTTGCAAAAAACCCAAACCAAACCAAAACAAACCACACCAAACCCAAAAAAAGAATGATAGGTTTCCTTCCTATATATTTAGTGATGGATTTTGAGTATTGGACTTCCTCAGATGAAGATAAGTATGCAAAGAACCTTCACACTAAGATATACCTTAATAATGTTTTTCAATTGAAAACTTGATGAAGTAAAACTAAATTAAAAAAACAATAGTATGACTTCCATAAAGGTAAGCAGAAGAATAAATTGACTGCAGCTGACAAGGTTTTTAATGCTAAGTTACCTTCACTACATTGTACTCATATTAGATACATTAACTTTTAAAATTTCCTGACCTTTGTGAGGTTCATTTTTTTCTGTTAACATCGCATGAACATTTGATTTACATTTCATTAGTGGGAAGATTGGTTAAATGACTGTAGATTCTATCTCAAACCTGTTCACATTACGAGATTTCTTTCTACTAAGAAAAGTTCAAACCATTTTACATTCAACAACCAAAGCTGAATTACTTTATCATACTATCTGGTCATATTAAATTGTTTTTGAATCAAGGGGTAATATTTGAAGTTGGTATGCCTATTTTTTCCATATGATTCTTATTGACCTAAATAATGACTACACAGCTAGAACTCACCTCATGCAGGGCAGTTGGAAAATAAAGTATACTCTTTGCTATTCAGATATTAAAATATGTACTAGGCAAGTAAAAGCATTGGGAGTTGAAGGCATTCCAACAGCTGTTTTATCTGTGAGAAAGACATCAATGCTTATAGCAGCATTCTTTCTATATTAAAATCAGCAGAAGACTCCAAGTAAGGAGAATTACATTCAAACTACTTTCTGTTTCCCCACAAAGATCATCAGATGCCTCACTAATAATAGGATGTATAACTTTACATTCAACATCTTCTTGATTAAAACTACTTGCAGTAATTCTAGTGACCTGTAGTTTGCACCTCCTCCAGCTAATATTTCTTTCCAACCATTAATGAAACCAGTGATATTTCAATTTGGTCAGAATTTGGTAAATGGGAGACATGTAAAAGCATGCAACTTTCTACCAGTTCACTGCACACGGATATCAAACACATGGTCACTTACTGCCTTGATGCTTTCAAAGTGTCCACCTTCTTTTTCAAAGTCAATCGGTTGCCCATTGAGTGTCCAATAGAAAGTGACATCTAGTGTGCTATCATGAAGGGCTTTGCAACTGAGGACAATGCTTTCTCCAACCGTTAACTCTATCTTCTTGGGAGTCAGCTCTATTCTTGTAGGTTCTTGAAATATAGATGGATTAGGAACATTTAGATGGAAGTCTAGTTATAGTGCAAGGCAAGAATAGTATGATTCAGTTCTGCTTAGTCTACTAAGAGCTTACATTTACTGTTTGTTTCAAATACATAGTGTCAAATACTGAAATATATTCATAATGCACACATAGCAGTGGTGAACGGAAGGTACAGCCAGTTTCATGGAAGCAGTAAGGCAGGATCCTAAACAACAACCTATAGGAATTTTGAGATGCGTTAATTAATTGATTTTATGAGACTTAGAACAAGCACCTGGAATTTTGTGATTGTTTTGTGATTGATTGCATGAAGATCTCAGTTTTGTTACTTAAAATAGAAAAAGGTGCTTCCAGGCACACTAAATATAGGAAGCAGCTTGAAAAATGAAGTCAAAAGACTTGAACACCTAAACCCAAAAATTCTGATTGTGTAAGAATTCATCTGAAAAATGTCAAAAATGTGGTTTAGAAATTGACTGCAACTCACTGATTTGTTTTTTATCACTGCTCTAAGGAACTACCTTTCCTTAGATTTATATTGATACGATTATTGCTTTAATCCTTATATTTGTTCCCATGCAGGAAGAGGTAGGGGTGAGTTCCCAAAGCTAAAATATGTTAAAAAGGATATTGATTCTTTTACATATAGAATTATTTATAACCTGGGTGATTTACTATATATACTAATTCTTCTGACATATAGCTGTGAGACATTAGGTGGGGTTTGCAGTCTGATGCTGGAATAGGATATTTGATCAGATGAAGGTTAGGCCCCCCTAGCTTGTTAAAAATACTTTTTATTCTGCCTGTACAATGCTGTTGTACGGTTGGCTGGGGATTTTAAGCAATAATGAAATGTTGGTAAGGAGAGATCATCATTATCATTAAAGTAGTTTTTCATACCTTTAACAGATACTGATGCAATGATTTCTGCAGATCCAAATACATTTACACCTTGGCATGAGTACCGTCCTTCATCAGACTTGGAAGCATTAAGGATTCGCAGGCTCCCATGTGGAAGAATAGTTATTCTGAAAAGGATAAATACATAAATATATAAATATATAATCTCCTATACTAGCAGCCAAATTCCATGATGATATCTTTCAGAGCTAATAAATAGGATTAAGGACTGCTGCCTCTGTAGCAATGGACAATGAAGATGATAATTGAATTCTCTTCTGTTTCAAAAAGGTTGTAATAAACCTATTTTACTCCTTCTCCTTCCTTAATTCAAAAAGTTTCAGGGAAGCATCAGTGGATCAGTATCCTTTGACACTTATCAGTGGTGAATTTTAATGAATCTTTTTGTAAAAAGTAAAAAAGGTGATTCTTCATAATTTGTCTTTAAAGTTTCACTGCTATGTTATTGTCAAATCACATTTCAATATCAAGCACAGGCTATTTAATTTAGAAAAAAATGACCTTAAAATTAAATCTGAGAAGAATGGGAAGTAAAATGTAAAAGACGACTAGGAAAAAAACCCATAAAATTAATTGTATCTTGTCTAAATATGATTTATGGCATCACTATACAGTGTAGCATATTGACTTCAATAATCTCTGCTTTTCTGTAGCTCAGCTTTTATTTTTTTCTCTGAGTTTTGTATGATTGCAGCTTCACTACACCTCTAGGTAAGTAACCCCACTGAAGCATACTTGCAAGAAACGTTGTTCAATCATTTACTGTAGGACTTTCAGATTTTGGTTTTGTTTACACAGTATTAATCATAAAGTCCATGAATCACATAGAAGTGAAAATTAACACATTTTTGCTGTTCTAAAAGGACAAACCTCTGGATTTATTATATGTTAAAGCTGCAGCCCTGGAAAAGAGGTAAATAATCATTGCTCCTTTCCTGACAGAGAAGAACTATAAAACTAAAAGGAACATGGCAACTCTTACAGGGCATTTAACCCAAGCTCTGCTTGCAAATGTTGTATATCCTTTCCCAGGCTGGGTAATGGTTATGGCTCTCTCAAAGCACTTGGGAGATGGAGGTTGGAAGCCTGCGTTGGCAGGCATGGACACTGAAAGACCTCTCTCTGTGTTAACAGAAAGAGTCTTAACTAAGTAGGTGGGTGGCTGTTCCCCAGCAATGGATGGATTTTTAAGACATACCCCTCCAGAAAGGGCTTTTTATATGTTAATATAGAGACTGTGAGCACTCCTTCTGCTGGGAGTCCCCTATTGAGTCTATGATCAGAAGTCATGTAGGGTACAATGCTGTTGTTTACTCTTGAAAACTATTTAACCAGGAGTAAGGTGCTTTGATCATCCTGATTAACAGGTCCGGGTGGGGCTTTTCAGCAGCCACAAAAAGGAATTCCCTTTCTAGGCTGGACATGTTCAAATGCAGAGATGTTACCTTTGATTTAAACCAGGAGTGATTTACCAGAGGCTTAAGATTAAATAATGTGCTCAAACTAAATCACTGAGACTGCATTTTTTTCTTTTTTCCCTGGAAAAAGAAAAATACCCCCATTCTCTGACTCTGTTCGTGAAAAATGGTGGTTTATTATCTGAGGTTTATAAACATTGTGGTGGAGATAACAGAATTTCATTCCAGTGAAAAATGTACTTCTATTCACTTCAGATGTGAAACCACTCACTGCTTTCAGCAGAGAGACAGAAAAAAATAATAGCTTCAAAAGTGAACGGAGTAGAGAAAGGACATGTCAATCGCAAATTCCCTAGTGCAATCTGATGATGTATCTCCCATCTTGCTCTAAACAAATATGTATCAGTACTTGAGTTACATTATTTTTCTAAAAATAATTTTATAGAAAACATAATTATATTAAGAAAATGCCTCTATATCAGAGTTCTGAAGTTTTGGGATTTTTTTTTCCAACAAATAAGAAAGGCTGAAATTTTGTTATAACTTTCCAAGAAACCATCTGCTTTAGGAACTGACAGGAATGTAAGAGTCCTTCTTTCCTTTTGGTGCAAGTGTTGTTTTCCTATCAAGATGCTCTTTGATCAATGCTCTGAGGACACCGTATCATTAGTATGACAATACCCTTTGCAGAATAGTAATAGTTTTCATCAACATACTGTCAGCATCAGACAAATGAAAGGATATTCCTACGGTGTTTACAAATTATAAAAGCTTATACACAGCATAAGTCCTGATACAAAACTGTTTTTAATCCTGAGCTCGGAGGAAAAGAAAGTCAGATGCATATGGAAGATTATCTAATGAATCTTATACACATTATCAGCTACATTTCTATTTCACTAAAAGCTCTTGCTATCCATGAGGAAAAGAGTAATCTCTCAATCAAAGGATTTGCAAACACATTTGCTGGTGAATTATTTGGCTCAGAAATTAATACTTCCCTTAAAATGCCTTGCATTCATCTGTTCTCCCTTTTTTTTTTTTTTTTTTTTTTTGTGTTTGGGAAAAAAGCCAGAAGCTGGTTATGATGGAAATGAAATGCTTTATTTATTCACATAACACTCGCTGCACACAGCAGGAACATAGACTTCTCCTCCTTCACTGCCAATATCTCTCAGTCACAGAGAGACCACCTGCGTAGTATGCTTACATATTTTAATAAGAAAATACCATAGCAAAAGGGTTTTTAGCTTCATAAACAAAAGGTAAGCAAAGAGACAAGAAAAGGGGTTGGGGTAGAACTAAGGATAATTAAGGAAAAACCCTACGTTATTGATTTATTAGAAACTGAGGGAAAGATGATAGACGAATGGATAGAGAAAGGATGGATGAAAATCATCAAGGTGATAGTTTAGAGATTACTGTATTTAAGTATAAGAAAAACTCATTACAATCAAATATGCAGAGAGATGTTGTCCATCCAAGGACTCTGAGAAAATTGGCACAAATTAATAATAGACCTTAGTGTCTCTGTAGAAAAGTTTTCATCTGTGTAGTTACATGGAGAAAAAGAGATGACTGCTACTGTCTAGGAGTCAATAAGCATGTTGGCTTAAGATCACTAGCAACAAAGATTTCAGCAGGAATTATTAGGAAAGAATAATCAAGTTATGACAGCAAACGGTCACGGGATAAAAATCATAGAATCATAGAATCGTAAGGGTTGGACAGGGCCTTAAGATCATCTAGTTCCAACCCCCCTGCCATGGGCAGGGACACCTTGCCCTAAACCACGTGGTCCAAGGCTCTGTCCAATCTGGCCTTGAACACTGCCAGGGATGGAGCATCCACAACCTCCCTGGGCAACCCATTCCAGTGCTTCACCACCCTCACTGTAAAGAACTTCTTCCTTATATCTAATCTAAACTTCCCCTATTAAAGTTTGAACCCATTACCCCTTGTCCTACCACTACAGTCCCTAAGGAAGAGTCCCTCCCCAGCATCCTTGTAGACCCCCTTCAGATACTGGAAGGCTGCTATGAGGTCTCCATGCAGCCTTCTCTTCTCCAGGCTGAACAGCCCCAACTCTCTCAGCCTGTCTTCATATGGGAGGTGCTCCAGCCCTCTTATCATCCTCGTGGCCCTCCTCTGGACTCGCTCCAACAGCTCCATGTTGGAGTCCTTTTTCTGTTGAGGACACCAGAACTGTATGCAGTACTCCAAGTGAGGTCTCACAAGACCAGGGTAGAGGGGCGGGATCACCTCCTTCGACCTGCTGGTCACACTTCTTTTGATGCAGCCCAGGATACGGTTGGCTTTCTGGGCTGCAAGCGCACACTGATGGCTCATGTTAAGCTTCTCATCAACCAACACCCCCAAGTCCTTTTCTGCAGGGCTGCTCTGAATCTCTTCTCCACCCAACCTGTAATAGTGCCTGGGATTGCCCCGACCCAGGTGTAGGACCTTGCACTTGGCTTGGTTAAACTTCATAAGGTTGGCATCGGCCCACCTCACAAGCGTGTCAAGGTCCCTCTGGATGGCATCCCTTCCCTCCAGCATATCAACCGAGCCACACAACTTGGTGTCGTCAGCAAACTTGCTGAGGGTGCACTCAATCCCACTGTCCATGTCGCCGACAAAGATGTTGAACAGGACCGGTCCCAACACCGAGGGACACCTGAGGGTGTCCCTGAGGGACACCACTTGTTACAGGTTTCCAACTGCACATCGAGCCATTTACCACAACTCTTTGTGTGCGGCCATCGAGCCAGTTTTTGATCCACCGAGTGGTCCATCTATCAAATTGATGTCTCTCCAACTTAGAGACAAGGATGTCGTGCGGGACAGTGTCGAACGCTTTGCACAAGTCCAGGTAGATGACATCAACTGCTCTGCCGCTGTCCATCAGTTCCGTGGCTCCATCATAGAAGGCCACCAAATTGGTCAGGCAGGATTTACCCTTAGTGAAGCCATGTTGGCTGTCACCAACCACCTCATTGTTTTTCATGTGCCTTAGCATGCTTTCCAGGAGAAACTGTTCCAAGATTTTGCCAGGCACAGAGGTGAGACTGACTGGTCTGTAGTTCCCGGGGTCTTCCACCTTCTCCTTCTTGAAAATGGGGGTTATATTACCCTTCTTCCAGTCATCAGGAACTTCACCTCACTGCCACGATTTTTCGAATATGATGGACAGTGGTTTAGCAACTTCAGTCGCCAGCTCCTTCAGGACCCGTGGATGGATTTCATCAGGTCCCATGGACTTGTGCACGTTCAGGTTCTTAAGATGGTCTTGAACGTGATCCTCTCCTACGGTGGGCCTAAGGTCTTCATTCTCACAGTCCCTGCATTTGCTTTCCAAGACTTTCGTGGTGTGGTCAGAGCATTTGCTGGTGAAGAATGAGGCAAAGAAATCATTAAGAACCTCAGCCTTCTCCAAATCCATGGTAGCCAGTTCTCCCGATAGCTTCCGGAGAGGGCCTACACTGTTCCTAGTCTGTCTTTTATTTGCTACGTATCTATAGAATCCTTTCCTGTTATGTTTTACATCTCTTGCCAAACTTAATTCTAGCTGGGCCTTAACTTTCCTAACCTAGTCCCTAGCTTCCCGGGCAATGCTCCTATATTCTTCCCAGGCTGCCTGTCCTCGCTTCCACCTTCTATAAGCTTCTTTTTGCCCTCTAAGTTTCCTCAGCAGCTCCTTGTCCATCCATGGAGGTCTCCTGGCCCTCCTGCTGCACTTTCTTCTAGTCGGGATGCAACACTCTTGAGCATGTAGCAGGTGATCCTTGAATATTGACCAGCAGTCTTGGGCCCCCCTGCCCTCTAGCACTATATCCCATGAAACCTTACTAAGGAGGTTCCTGAAGAGGCCGAAGTCTGCTTTCTTGAAGTCCAGGGCAGTGAGCTTGCTGCACGCTCTTCTCACTGTCCAGAGGATCTCAAACTCAACCATCTCGTGATCACTAGAGCCAAGGCTGCCCTGGAGCGTCACATTTCCAGCCAGTCTCTCCCTGTTGGTGAGCACGAGGTCAAGCATGGCACCTCTCCTTGTCGGCTCCTCTGTTGCTTGAAAGAGAAAGTTGTCTTCCACACAATCGAGGAACCTCCTGGATTGCTTGCGCCGGGCCGTACCGTCCCTCCAACAGATGTCAGGATGGTTGAAGTCCCCCATGAGGACCAGGGCCTGCGAGCGTGAGGCTGCTCCTATCTGTCTGTAGAGTGCTTCATCCACAGAGTCCTCTTGATCAGGCGGCCTGTAACAGATCCCCACCATAATGTCCCCCATTGCTGTTTTCCCTTTGATCCTGACCCACAAACACTCTGTTACCTCATCACCCGTCCCCAGACAGAGTTCCATACTCTCTAGCCTATCACTGACATGGATAGCAACGCCCCCTCCCCGTCTGCCTGGCCTGTCTTTTCTAAACAGCCTGTAACCTTCCATTCCGACACTCCAGTCATAGGAGCCATCCCACCCTGTTTCTGTGATACCAATGACATCATATTCCCATAGCCTTGCACACATCTCTAATTCCTCTTGCTTGTTCCCCATACTACGGGCGTTTGTATAAAGGCACATTAGCCAAGCTCCAAATGCAGCTGACTCAATGGCTGGGGCAGCTGGAACATCTCTACATCACTCCAAGCACTTATTACAGGTGCTGGCAACTGACCAGGAGTGTTGGGATGGATCAATGCTCCCCTCCCCCAACACATCTAGTTTAAAGGTTTCTTGACCAGCCTGGCAAGCCTCCTACCAAAACAGCTCTTTCCCTTCTTTGTCACACCAGCTCCACCAGCCTCCAGTAGGTCTGGCCTCCCAAATGGAGCCCCATGTTCAGCAGGAATTATTAGGAAAGAATAATCAAGTTATGACAGCAAACGGACATGGGATAAAATTCAACATGACAACTGAAGTACGTGGAATGAGACTAAACTGTTATAACATTTAATAAGAAGAAACATTTTCTAGAGGCAATAAATTCACATTTGATTTTCCATGGGTTTCAAGTGTGGTTTTCATGCTGAAATTCACATGACTGGTTAAACAGGTTTCACACAGAAATTTAAGATGGTTAAGAAACAGCTGGAATAGAAGAGAAAAAATAATTTTTGAAAGAGAAATTGCTCTTTGTGCTATTTTTTTTTCCTCAATGACCAGTATACAAAAAGAAATTTGATGAAATAACCAGTTCATTGACACAGCAAGATCAGCATATCAAACAGGAGGGCTTTGATGACACTGAACACCAGACTATAGAGAAGTACTGAATGTGGCTCTATACTAACAGTACCATGCAGCAAAGGCAAATGCAACCTTAGTATATATCAGATACCAATCTGCATCAATTTTAATTATGAAAGAATTAATTCATAAGGTGCTGAGGAAAGATAATGTGGGATATAAGACAATTTTGATTAAAAGTATTAAGAAAGATTCATCCTAATCAAGCTGGCACTCAGGAGGATCATCAGGATGACCAGGGAGGAAAGAAAACCTTTTGTTCTAGAGGCTGTTTGTAAAATGAAAGCTAAGGTGTCTGCAAGTGATATGATTTTCTACTTTACATGTTAATTCATGCATCTTTTTAGTAGTCAGTGGAACCTTTATTTACAGTAAAAAACTAGATATCTGATTCACACTGTAGACATCTACACTCAGATATCTCAACCTGGAACTAAATCTCACTCTGAAATCTTGACTTACCCAGACGTAAGTGCCTGTTATGACCTGACATCATTTGAGGGACAAAATCCCAGCTGCTTTTCACATCAAGAGTGTGACTTGGAAGTTCCCCATTATCCCCACTTGCTGTGACTTTGGTTTGTAAAATGAAGCAATCTGAGCACATGAACTTCAGTTGATATTAAACTGTGAGGGATGCTTGAGGAATGAATTGGTTTTCAGCTACAAATATGCATCCCAGTGAATGGGACTAGAACTATTCCAAAGAGAAAAGCAGAATTAGGCAGTGTGGACAGCGTCAGTTTTTTGCTGCTCCTATTAATCCATACTATCTGCTCATACAGAAATAGCTGTAAGGTATCCAAGAGACCCGCACTGGGCTGACAAATGTGACACAAGAGCTATGAGAGGACCTAAGCACTTGCAGCAGAGACACAGGTGTTTGCAGCAGGTGTTAAGTGTGACTTTTTGAAGCCTACATGTGAGCCAAGATGACACTGTAGGACTCTCAAAGGGCGGCAGGAGTTTGTGTGGGTAGCTGACTCAAGCCCAGTGTAATGTTAGAGGCAGTCTGAAGAATTAAGGGACATAAAGTCTGCTCATGATGGTGGTGGTGAGCACCAAGTGTGTTGCCGGTCTTTGAACACTTCTCAGAAATCAATTAACTATAAGCTTCACTGAATACTGTATGCCCATGAAGCTAAAAACCCCGACAAATAATGAAAAAAGCTACATTGAAATTGAATGTGAATTTCAAAGTGTATCAGATATCTGTGTGTATTACATTTTGGAAATTCTTATTAGTAGTATTTCTATAATGTTCTTTTTGCTAATGACAGCATAACCCACTAAACTAGGTTGAGAATTTTTACAAA
This sequence comes from Strigops habroptila, assembly GCF_004027225.2. NCBI lineage: Eukaryota > Metazoa > Chordata > Aves > Psittaciformes > Psittacidae > Strigops > Strigops habroptila. The sequence continues at coordinate 110,078,780 of NC_044278.2, forward strand.
GCCATAGAAGCATGAATAAAGAGTGTAGATTTTCTTTTTTATGGCTTCAGGATTGGACTTAGATTGACACTGGAAGGCTGAAAAATACAGGATATTCACAAGTAATTATTTTCACTATAAAAATATTTGCAATCTATTCAAAGCTACTGTTCAGCAGTAACACTTAAAATTGGAAACATTCTTAATACATTTGTTTAAACAAAAATGCTTTAGCTCACACAAATCAGTCATTTCATCAGTTTTGTTCTTCTTTTACCATTGAATTACTGTCGTGGTTTGAGCCCAGCCGGTAACTCAGAACCACACAGCCGCTCGCTCACTCCCCCCCCACCCTTCTTCCTCCCCCCGCTCCCGGAGGGATGGGGAGGAGAATGGGAAGAATGCAACTCCCACGGGTTGAGATAAGAGCAGTCCCGCAACTAAGGTATAACACAAAACCACTACTGCTACCACCAATGATAATAACGATTAGTGAAATAACAAGGGGAGAGGATACAATTGCTCACCACCCGCCGACCGATACCCAGCCCAACCCGAGCAGTGATCTGGGCCTTCCGGGTAACTCCCCCCGGTTTATATACTGGGCATGACGTGCTGTGGTATGGAATACCCCTTTGGCTAGTTTGGGTCAGGTGTCCTGTCTCTGCTTCCTCCCGGCTTCCCCTCCTCCCTGGCAAAGCATGAGACTGAGAAAGTCCTTGGTTGGAATAAACATTACTTAGCAACAACTAAAAACATCGGTGTTATCAGCGTTGTTCCCAGGCTGAAAGTTAAAAAACACAGCACTGCACCAGCTACTAAGCAGGAGAAAAATGACTGCTATAGCTGAACCCAGGACAATTACGTAGCAGGGAGAGTAGCTCCCTGATAAAGAATGTGCTTTTTTATCTGGAAGGATTAAAGTTCATCCTGTTTGAGTATGCGATGTTGATGTGAACAGAAAGGTGTTCTCTGCGACCAAGTGTCTGCTGAGAAGCTGATGGATGGAAATCAGGCTCGAGGGAAATGCTGGATCTTTGCTTAAAGATGGTGTTTGGAATGCCTTCTCTTAATCAGTGCTGACTGAGAGGTAAGGAAAAGTGCTTATGGAGATGAATATTAAACTGAATCAGGGTGGAAGGTCCCCGGAAATGTGAATGACAAAATTCAGGTTACTTTGGGCTTTATGTGATTTAGAGAAGAAGACTGAGTAGAATAGGATGTTTAGGAGCTGTTTATATGGGGATTTTGGCACGATTTTAAAGAAGTATCCTTTATTTTACAGTATTTTGGTTAAAAAGAAGCAAGTTTTTTCCTTCCTGCTGTTTTATGCACTGAAAACTTGTGAGTGACTACAATTTTTGGCTTTATTTTGAGTGGAAGGATAAAGAAGTAGGAAATACAGTCATCATTGTTTTGATACAAAAAAGGGACGTCTATTCTGCCTGCCATATTCTTGTGATTATTTTCCCTTTTATTAATGACATCGTTGATGTCATCTACCTGGACTTGTGCAAAGCATTCGACACTGTCCCACATGACATCCTTGTCTCTAAATTGGAGAGACATCAATTTGATAGATGGACCACTCAGTGGATAAAAAACTGGCTCGATGGCCGCACGCAAAGAGTTGTGGTAAATGGCTCGATGTCCAGTTGGAAACCTGTAACAAGTGGTGTCCCTCAGGGATCGGTGTTGGGACCGGTCCTGTTCAACATCTTTGTCGGTGACATGGACAGTGGGATTGAGTGTGCCCTCAGCAAGTTTGCCGATGACACCAAGCTGTGTGGTTCGGTTGATACGCTGGAGGGAAGGGATGCCATCCAGAGGGACCTTGACACGCTTGTGAGGTGGGCCGATGCCAACCTTATGAAGTTTAACCAAGCCAAGTGCAAGGTCCTACATCTGGGTCGGGGCAACCCCAGGCACTGCTACAGGCTGGGCAGAGAAGAGATTCAGAGCAGCCCTGCAGAAAAGGACTTGGGGGTGTTGGTTGACGAGAAGCTTAACATGAGCCGGCAGTGTGCGCTTGCAGCCCAGAAAGCCAACCGTATCCTGGGCTGCATCAAAAGAAGCGTGGCCAGCAGGTCGAAGGAGGTGATCCTGCCCCTCTACTCTGCTCTTGTGAGACCCCACTTGGAGTACTGCGTACAGTTCTGGTGTCCTCAACATAAAAAGGACATGGAGCTGTTGGAGCGAGTCCAGAGGAGGGCCACGAGGATGATAAGAGGGCTGGAGCACCTCCCATATGAAGACAGGCTGAGAAAGTTGGGGCTGTTCAGCCTGGAGAAGAGAAGGCTGCGTGGTGACCTCATAGCAGCCTTCCAGTATCTGAAGGGGGTCTACAAGGATGCTGGGGAGGGACTCTTCCTTAGGGACTGTAGTGGTAGGACAAGGGGTAATGGGTTCAAACTTTAATAGGGGAAGTTTAGATTAGATATAAGGAAGAAGTTCTTTACAGTGAGGGTGGTGAAGCACTGGAATGGGTTGCCCAGGGAGGTTGTGGATGCTCCATCCCTGGCGGTGTTCAAGGCCAGGTTGGACAGAGCCTTGAGCCACATGGTTTAGGGCAAGGTGTCCCTGCCCATGGCAGGGGGGTTGGAACTAGATGATCTTAAGGTCCTTTCCAACCCTTACGATTCTATGATTCTATGATTCTAATTCTTGAAGATAAATGAAATATACTAGTAGTCCAGATACTTTCACTGCTCCACTGTCTTACAGACAAAATATTAATTCATAAATATCTGGTCCTACCCACCACAGAAGGTCTCAGATATTATTTACAGACAATAGAGGACATACTGGTTTAGATGGTGGAAAATCTCATCTCTCCAGTCACCAGGGACAATTTTACCTTGACCCATCAGGGCAAGGATGTGCATTTGTTCTCCTTATCACATGTAAAATCAGTGAGCAAAGACTTCCATCAAGATAGAGATCATGAGAAGGGGAAACTCTAATTTTCATTCTGTTGCATCATTCATAGCGGATTCTCACAAATAAATATCTTGATGCTGTGGCTAGAAATGGTTTAAAACTTCTGCAGTGGACCCTGGAGTCTTGATGTTGAAGAATCTGAGCAGCTGAGGCAGGAAATGCTACAACTGCTACACAACCTTCAGGATTTTACTGAAGTCTTGTAGCAGAGGCAGTGATACAGTGTCTGGATCTTAATAAAAATGAATACCAGACGGCTTACACCTGGAGCTATATATTCTTTAAATAACAATTACAGAGTAAGAAAAAAACAAAAGTCAATGTGTGGCTGTTTTTGGTGGGGCGGAAGAATTAACAGTCAGTAGTTTGGTGAGGCAATACACACATTTACTTTTCTCAGTTTCCAATTTATTTATTTATTTATTTATACTTTATCTTTCATACTAAAGTAAATTTTTATAGGACTTAAAAAAATACAGCAATCAGGGAAGCATTGCAGTTAGTTAAAAGCTTTCCAAACTTTAACACCTAGTAACTGGGTAAAAGTGTAACTTATTGAAGTGATTTGAAATTGTCCCCCTGAAATTGTTTTGTGTGCATGTTGGAAAAAAAGAACTTTAAAGATGCAAATTGAGAGAAGCTGCACTGACTCATTTAGCCTGTGGCCCCTCACAGTGTTCTGATCTGAGCAATCTGTCATAATACATTAGCTTGGGTATGGGATCTGTCAGTATCCTTTAATGTAGATTACAAAGATCCAGGACACGTATTTGTAAATAGTTGAAACCTTTATTTCTCCATGAGTGGCTGTAGGCTTTCTCATTTCCCCTTGCTTTCTCTTGGTCCTCTATAATAGATCTACAAGCCTCTAATTTATGAAGAAAGTGGATATGAATTATTGCTACAGTAAAACCACTTTCGTAAGCAGAATGCCATCCACTTTATATGCATATTTTATATTATCACCCTAGATAGAGTAATTTTGTTTAAATATTGTTGACCTAATTAGAAACAAGATTATGTTTGGCCCAGTCCCTTGGCAAAGGACAAAATTATTTGGATTTTCTTCAGATTTTCAAACATTTATAATGGTGCAATTCTCCTATGCATTGGAATATGCTAAGACTTATCATTAATGTACTGCAAACTACTTCCAGCTCTATTTAAGCTAATCTACGCAAACTGTCTTAGGGCAGTTTTTTTTCAAAGGAGCCACAAGTGGGTCTCTCATTTTGTCCTTGCCGTTTGCTGCACAGTAGCATTTGTGCATGAAAATACACAGCTCTCACCAGTGAGCTGGTGTACACATATGCAAATATAATTTCAAGTGGCTGACACCAAAAGTCAGTTTTTGCTAACAAATGTAGCTTCCGTTCTAAGCACAGGCAAGAAGTATGATTTCTGCAGTGCTGCTGAGCAGTAAAGGCTGGACACTACCAATATGTCAGAATTAGCATGGTCTCTTGGAGTGCTTTTTAATCTGTACAAGTAGGCTGGTCATTACTGGTTTAAACGGTGCTTCGTATTAATGCCTTTATTCAGACCAGTACTTCAGCACACAGTTTGCTTTAAAGACTGTTAATAACATTAATGTCAATGATGATGCAAAAGTCCTAAAACTTAAATACCTGCTAAGGTCTTAAACTGAATCAGAGCCTAACTGCAAATGGGACAGAGGATCAAATCAATAATCTATTACCTACAGAAATTAAACAAACAAGAAGACTTAAATTCTTCTATATTTTCTCTGGTACACTCAAGCAAGAGACATCAACTGCTACCTTTTGAAAATTTAGCATCACTTTGTTAACTGGCACCTTGCCATTCTGCCCAACTATTTTGCTTCAAAATATGTTTGGTCTTGTGTAAAGAGAAAAACTAAAAGAATTCCTCAGATGATACTTCAGGGTAAGTACCCCAGAGAGTAGGAAGGACTATTTAAGATCTTTTCTGCTCTGAATTGTAGTCCAAAAGTTCTTTTAAAAGCTTTTATAAAATACACTGGGTTTAGGACAATATATCTCTAAACATGCTGAAATTACTCTGAAATTATTAAAATATACTTATATATTTTTTACAATCCATATTATACTCTTGATCCATTTAAAATAAAATTATTTTCATATTTAAATATTTTTAATAACTAAATTTATTTCCCTTTTTTGCACATTATTTCAATGCCAGAAATATTCTGCTATTTAGAAAGGGTTCCTGCTTTTCAAGCAAAAGACTTTTATAACAATATTTTTTTCCATGTTCCTAAGTGACAGCAATGAATTATTAACTTACTCTATTTTCCTCAGAAGGTTTAGAAATAATAAAGTGCTTGTAGGACTTCATAATTCCCTCAGGAAAAGAAAAATACACAGTAAAACTTTAGTTACTTTAAGATATTTCCATGTTTCACTTGCTAGCTGGAAAAGCAATATTAGTACTCAAAGGCAGACCTGATATGCAAGACGTAAAGTTCAAAGAGACCAGGTGCTCAAGGGGGCAGATCTTTAGCTAGTTGTAAAATGACATGATTTCATAGAATCATAGACTAGTTAGGGTCCATTCTATGATTGCATGGAAATTTCTATTTTCCATGGAAAGGACCTTCAGATCATCTAGTTCCAACCCCCCTGCCATGGGTAGGGACACCTCACACTAGACCAGGTTGCTCAAGGCCCTGTCCAACCTTGCCTTGACATTCACAGCTTCCTTGGGCAACCAGTTCCAGCGCCTCACTGGAACTTTCTCAACTACATGGATTTATTTTTATTTTTACTAGGTAAAGACACAGCTCAAAATGGCCAAACTATGCTGTGCTTGAAGTGTTAACATAAACTTCAGCAACATGAACACCAGAAACTTTAATTTTATTGAAACAAGATTCTTGTAAATTTAACCGTTAATTAGATGTTTACATGGGAAGTTTTCATATGCTCAGGGCAACAGTCATCTAGCTAGAGCACTATTATTGTAAGCTCTGTAACAACGTCCAGTCAATGGAACCTCCTTTCCAATGTCAATTCATGTTCTATAGCAACGCTACTAGAATATTAACTGCAAGTGGTATTTCCGTGTAACGCAGCAATGAAATTCAATCTTTCCCACCTATCTGGAAAATTACATTGTTAGAGATATTGTTACTGCTTTTATGTGAATAGAAGAGTTGCGTCGATGAGAAAAACTGACCCCCAACACAAGAGGGACATGGAGCTGCTGGAGCGAGTCCAGAGGAGGCCACAAAGATGATCAGAGGGCTGGAGCACCTCTGCTATGAAACCAGGCTGAGAGCTGGGCTTGTTCAGCCTGAAGAAGAAATGGCTCAAGGGAGACCTTAGAGCAGTTTCCGGTACCTAAAGGGGCCTACAAAAATGCCAGAGAGGGACTTTTTACAAGGGCATGTAGGGATAGGACAAGGGGGAATGGCTTTAAATTTAAAGAGGGTAGGCATAAATTAGATACAAGGAAGAAGTTCTTTACTGTGAGAGTGCTGAGACTGGAACAGGTTGCCCAGAGAAGCTGTGGCTGTCCCATCCCTGGCAGTGTTCAAGGCCAGGTTGGATGGGACTTTGAGCAACCCGGTCTAGTGAAGGTGTCTCTACCCATAGCAGGGGGGTTGGAACTAGATGATCTTTAAGGTCCTTTCCAACCTAAACCACTGTATGACTCTATGAAAAATTATTTCTGAAAATGATAAAAGAATAGTTTTATCATGTGAGGTTTAGACTATTTTAGGTCTTGAAACAAAGATGTTTTCCTGAGATGTTTGTGGAATTGTCAACATTGAGCAGCTTGGTAGACTGTACGCAACAAAAATCGCATAGACTAGCATAGTGATAAAAATGATGGGATAATATAATTCTTCGCGCTTTGTAGTAAGAGGTCCCTGCCAGCTCTCTGGTTATCCAAATCAGGGATCATCATGCTGTGAGCAATAAGGGGCATTCCTTACTTGTTTGTTCAGTTCTGCAATAATTTTGAGTTTACTCTTGGAAATTCCAGCACTTCTTTCTTCTATCATCTCCATTGACAGTTAGATCTAGCAGGAAAGATCGAAATAATCTGTCACTATGTCCAGAAAGAAAGCAAAGAATAGAGGCAAAAAGCCATCTCATGGCTCCATTTTCACTCTCAACTACTTCACACCTTGAAACAGCAGCTTTTAAGTGGAGAAATCTGTGTGATAGAGTCGACTTCACAAAAAATGTGAGAAGTGAATGTGCACACCTGACAACCAAGCTTCTCTCTCTAGTCCCATGACGCTGCTCTAATCTAGCTGTGATATAGTGACAGTAGCTATAGATTTCTACATTGTTTGCACCCAATGCACTTCCTGACTGCATCCTCAATGAATGGTGTGTTTAAAAGCCAGTAGCTCTTAAGAACATGTGGTTGTCTATTAAGACAAGCTGAGAATTCAGAAACCTGCATTATGAATAGCAGTGCAGACTAAAGGCTGTGCTGTTTCTGCAACACATACAAAATTACTACAGGAACATTTGATCTGGAAGACAGATTTTCTAGAATACTACCTTGTTTCTTTTCATTGACAATTTTCTCTTTGTTTCTCTTTTGATAGTAAACCCACAGGTTAATGATTACACTGTCAAGGTCTTGCAATCTTTAAACTTTTGGGAGAGGTTAGAAAAATATATCTAACTAAACTGTAAAGCTGACTAAGCTATATTAGCTTTCTTACATTTTGTGAAGAAACCAGTCTTCACAAACCAGTGTGACCTGTGGATGCAGACATCTTGCAGGAAGAAGAGACAATCAGTTCAGCGGAGATGCAGTTTAAAAGGATTCGCTCAGCACAAAAATACTTCTAGACTGTAGGAATTGTAAATAGGATTTTGACCATAACAAACTAGGGTATTATTGACACTAGTTTTCAGGTCAGTTGAATTCACTTTGCATTCTCAAAACGAGTCTGGTACTGTGGCTGGAAAACTAGGTAAAACAATCTATTTTATTCTAGTGTCACAAGATGAAATACAGTCTTCTAACTGGGAAAAGGCAGTTAAAAAGTCATGTGTTGCCTCCAGAGAACTTCATTGCCACTGAAAAGGGTACAAAGTTCTTACTGACAAACAATTAACCCTTGGTTAGGGTTGTTTGAACCTTAAAAGCTTTAGTTTGCTTTGGAATACCTTGCGTTTTAGCCACAACTGAAAAGATCTTGATTACAAGATGTAATAACAGTTCAGTAGGAAGCGCCTCTCTTCAGAACTGACGTATCTATCTACAGCTGCATCACTGTGCATGAAGAGAACAGATGGAACTACCCCAGTGACATAAGTTATGTGAAATAGAGCATCAGAGACAATGTAATGATACAAGGAAAAAAAGAAAAATCAGTGACACTATCTGTGCTACTCTGCCAGGCTACTCCCAAAGATGGTTCTTGTTTTAGACTGGCATGTCCCATCATGGACAATGAGATGGTCATAGACCTCTTTAGGAGAAACACTCTATGTGCAAAAAAGGGTGCCCTCAGGCTCAGCCCATTTCTTTATGCACAAACCGTCCATGCATAGCCTCTACCTCCTGTTTCTCAGTGTCTGATTTGCTTTTGTGATGATGGCAAGTTGTGATAGTCACACAGTCCGAGGCGGATTATGGAGCCAGCAAGAACCAGTGAGAAGCACCTGGGGAGAAGATCCAATTATTTATGTCATGATGTTGGATGACCACATCACTTCATGGATTTGTATTGCTCTTGTATTGTGCTTGCTGATGACAGCCACAAACTCTCTGGTGGGTGGGATGTAGTACCCCTGAGCTCATACTTATTTATCATGGTATGTCTGGGTACACATCATTACACCATGCAGGCGAGACCACATACTAACAGATGATAGAGACGACCAGCTGTGTATTGCTAATTTCAAGATATAAATTGTCACGGCTGCAGTACCACACCACCAGTTGACAGTGGGCATTGCAGAGGATCCCATATTGGTCTAGAGGCAGCAGTGAATTGTGTGGCATTAGCTCTGTCACACCTTCAGACTTGTGGTGCAGCAGCTGTGCAATCATTCCAAGGTCTCTGCTGCTGACATTGTAATGGAAAACTCTAATGTCAAAAACTGGCTCTTGTTTTCTATTTGAGAGAGTCAAAGCAATACTGGGGCATTCATGTGGTACACAACTCCAAGACTTCCTGGCTCTCTTCATATCAACAGCGTCAATATATTTGCATCTTCTCTCAACAGCACTGAAACAAGAACATAATACTTCTTAAATGACATAACCTTCCCTGTTTTCTTAAATTCTATTTGCTTTGTTCAACCTTTTTTCTCCTTAATCTTTCTTCCCTAAATCTCTTTTCCTCCACATGGCCTTCTTAACTGTTGCCTCACTTCTCGTCTTCCCTAACCTTACCTACAAAGTGCAATATCAATGACATTGGCATGGAGCTAGGGACATAGAGTATAGATGAAAAAGTTACTGTGTCACTTGGGATAATCCACTGCCAGACATGCAGTTGTGTCATATAATTATACAGACAGATTAATCCGAAAAACCCGTTTTAGAAGCTCCCTTCTCAGGATACGAAGAGGAGTACTGAATCAACAGACACCTCTCTGCTAACTATATAAGCACATCTCACTTTTGCACACAATTATTTTCTGTAGCTATTCAAAAGTACTTTGATCTCTTTTTAATGACTTGACTTGTATCCTCCGTATCTACTAGGCCAGGTGACTACTTCTCAGGGACCTGGCAAGGCTAAGCTAGTATTTAAAGCCAGTAGTGTGAATCTGTCCTTACAGCAGATAGTGACAGATGGCATCAGTTTTGCCTGTCATTCTGTAGTTCACTATGTAGGTATCTCTCTTTCTCTCTCTTCTGAGGTCTCAGAACAGACACAGTCAGGGATCAGAGGCAATGAAAAGAAAGATATTTTTCCTAGGGATACAGAGAGGACTATATAGAGATTTCTTGAAACCTGATGAAAGATTACTGAACTAAGAGCAAACCTGAAGGGATGGATGAGCTTTCCAAGGACACAGTGATGGGGATAATCCATTTCTGGCTCCACTATTCTGTGTCCAAGTTTGCTTCATTTAAAAAATGTTCCTTGATTTTATTTCACTTCTAAGAAAACATAGCTCCTGTGGTTCAAAGATTTTTGGTGCTTTAGAGGTGCTCACTTTGATTTGAAGTTGCAGACATATCCTCAAATGACAGGAGCATGGTTGCCTCATGCTCCTGTCACATTTATGTGCATTCCTGCTGAACTGAGATTACACTTGTAAACATCCATAACTTTTTCCCTAATTTTTGAGTGTTTGAACTTGGAACCTTTGCAGTGCTCTTCACATAGTTTCTTGGATACAATTATAACATTATTTATGAACTGCACAAAAGTAGAAGACTGTAAAAAGCAATGACCTTTCTTTTAATTCAAGATTTCTCACCTTCTTTCAGGGACAATCAGCAAAAGCAGATGATTTTATTTACTGCTTTTACTGAAAATGGAAATCTAAGCTGCCATTTAGCAGCAGGGCTGTGGAAGGGAACATGGAAGGATGGAGTCAGCTACAAGGATCAGGTAAAAACATTCACTTGAGAATGGGTTGTAGTTTAGAACCTAATGAAAGGGGGGGATTGGCCTAGATAAAGTGTAACATGTGATACGCAGAAATATCTGTAAATTCAAGGTGTTGCTTGACAAGTTCCAAGATCACATATGCACTTTTATTTAGCAGTTCAGCCTCTGGGCTTATCATTATTGTGGAGGTATTTTGATTTAGAACTTCAAATATCATATCAAATATTCCTACTCAAATACAAACTGTTGGTGTGAATTGGGAGATAACCAAACTAGAGAAAATTAGCTCAATTCAGTATTCTTTTATAACTCAGTAATATTACCTTTTTGTGTCTATTAGCACTAATCTTCCACAGCTATCCCTCATACTCAGAAAAGAGGCCTTTCAGTACTTAAAAGGTGCTTGTAGTGATAGGGCAAGGAGTAATGGTTTTAAACTAACAGAGGGTAGATTCAGGCTAGGCATAGGGAAGAAATTTTTTACAATGAGGAGATGTTGAAATGCTGAAACAGATAGCCCAAAGAGGTGGTAGATGTGCCATCCCTGGAGACATTCAAGGTCAGGTTGCACAGGGCTCTGAGCAACCTGATCTAGCTGAAGACAGAATCATAGAATCGTTTAGGTTGCAAAAGACCTTTAAGATCATTAAGTCCAACCATAAACAACGGTTGGACGATGTCCCTGCTCATTGCCAGGGGGTTGGAATAGATGACCTTTAAAAGTCCCTTCCAACACAAACCATTCTATGATTCTGTGAAAATAGGAACAGTTAGTGGAAAAGAAGAGAACTGACTTCATTTAATGATAAAGGGCTATGGGTTTTGTCTCATACAAAGGGAGACACTACGACTGAAGAGTAAATGCTCAGCAATCTGAGTGTCACTACTTTTGTAATCCAAGCAGGAAGACACGTTCTATGCCTGGAGTCTGTAGCTGAACAAATGGACAGCCTGCCTCTTCAGTTGTTCAGCTGTGACACAAGCAGTAGATAAATCAGTTTGCTAATCAGTTGGCCTTACTGCCAAACATGAAATAAGTATGGATTTGCAGTAATTACTTTGCAAAGGGGACATTAGTGATCACTATACCTGTGTGAACAGTTTGGGACCTCCGAGTCATTTATGAACTGTGGTTCATTGACTGCTCTTTCACAGACTCCTGTTTCTTCCTAATTGGGATTTGCATCTAAAAGCTTTTCTTGGTCAGGCTTGAATTAGTTGTATTTATAATCTGTCTCTCCACGTTTGGTATTTATTTAATCAACAAAGTAATGATTGTCTAAATTATTAAGCATGTCTTACCTCAAGGCTTGATAACTGTTAAACAAAGGAATTCATTAAGAGGGAGATTATTGCCAGCCTTGCAAAGATATGCAAATACCAGTGAAACTTTCTTATTACTTTCCAAGCAATTTCTTGCAAGGACCAGGCACTTTTGTGAGTTTTGCACAGGGAGGACAGCAGATACTAGAAAAGAGTGGGGAAGGACAATTTGGGATGGAGAAGGTGACAGAGGTTCTTTTCCAGCCTGTGCTTCCTCAGGAGGAATTCAAGCTGTTTTCTGAACTATAAAATTTGGGCACTGTGATTCAGAACTCACAATCAGGTTGTAAACTAAGTAGAGTATCAATGACTAAGTAGCATTGAAATTATCAAAGAATAAAGTACTACATACTGGAGCCCTTAGGCAATGATATAATAAAAAAATAAAAACCAAAGGGTGAGATGAAAGATGTGTGCTCCTATTTGACTATAAAGGAACCTTATAGCTGCAAGCTAATAACACATATTCTACAGTTATTTTAATCTCAAAATGAGAATGTTTATGTTATTGATATTACACATCATTAAAAAATGAAAGCCTGCAATTAACCAGAAAGGACGTGGTTTTGAATCAAGATACAGGTTTAATCCCAATAGACATTTTTCTTCTCTGGTTTCACATCTGACGGTAAGATGATACAAGGATGATATGGGGGCTGGAGCACCTCCTCTATGAAGACAGGCTGAGAAAGTTGGGGCTGTTCAGCCTGGAGAAGAGAAAGCTGCGTGGAGACCTCATAGCAGCCTTCCAGTATATGAAGGGGGCCTATAAGGATGCTGGGGAGGGACTCTTCATTAGGGACTGTAGCAACAGGACAAGGGGTAATGGGTTCAAACTTAAACAGGGGAAGTTCAGGTTAGATATAAGGAAGAAGTTCTTTACTGTGAGGGTGGTGAGGTACTGGAATGGGTTGCCCAAGGAAGTGGTAAATGCTCCATCAACCGGAGCAATGTGTCTCATCACTGACAGTGTTTAAGGCCAGGTTGGACAGAGCCTTGGGCAACATGGTCTAGTGTGAGGCATCCCTGCCCATGGCAGGGGGGTTGGAACTAGATGATCTTAAGGTCCTTTCCAGCTCTATTATATGACTTTATGATTCTATGATACAGTGCTTGAAATCTTAGTCAGTCTCAGCTATGCTTTAATTCTCACAGTTGTGTGATCACTCAAATTTTTATTTTCTGTTCTTTTTTAGTTTGGCTTTAATCTAGTTCTAATTCTTTTCCCTTTAAAGATGAAATCGTCTAACTCTAACTTACGGAAGGCTAGTCTTTCCTGGAACACACATTACTCACCAAACATTTGCTTCTGCTTTGCTTCTGCTTTGACTACAGAAATCTAACCAGGCTGCAGGCAGGACAAAAGTCTAATAGACCACTGAAGGCATTGATTTCCATGTTCAACTTTTAGGGTAGGTACATTATAAAGGAATTTTATGGCTGATGCTCTCCCTGAATTTCAAACCCAATCATAATTCACTAGCCCACTACTTGCTTCTTCATTATCACATGAAAAATGTAGACCAACAAGAAATTACTGGATGCAACACTGGCCTTGCACCACATTCTTAGCTATGATGCTACAAATGTGTGTTTAAAATGTAATTTAGACTGGTTTCCTTTCCATGTATGCACTAATTTGCATGACGGAAAAGCAGACAATATTCTAAGATAATATTCTAGTACCAGATGGTTAAGGTTTAGATTATATTCAAGTATTCTAGAGATAACATTCTGGTAGATAACTCTGTTACTTTCCCCCCGCCCTAGATTTCCAGAACTCCATGGGTTTTGAACATACAAGGAGAGCATATTTTGAACTGAATATGTTAAAAAATGGCTTTAATATTCAACTTTCTACATCACCAGACATTTAAAAAATGTAAAATATCTATGGTCTTGAACACTCTGAGACCTAAAGTAGTTTGGGTATTCGGTCAAAGTACTCACTATGAGAATGGCATGAGTGGAAAAGAGTAAAGTTTGTGATCAAAGATAGGGACTTCTTTAAAAATTGATTTGACAGGTTTTATCTGACTAAGCTTTGTAGCAAGTCATAAAATCAACTTCCAAATAAATGATGCCATGCCTTACCTCCTCCTCTTTACAGCTTATTTTACAGATCAATATTCCTGTTTACGGAAATTTGTTTAATAATTCATAGCTGCCTGAACAGAATTGCTGAACTGCTAGTGGAGTTTTATTTTCATGTGCAAAAGGTTGTCTGTTGGGCAAAAATCACCATCTCCATCAGAAAATATGGAATATTAGGAATTTTAAAGGATTCCATTTAGATTAAGCCTGTGTTCATTGAGATTTAGAGATTGAGCCTTGTTTCATTCAAGGCAATATGCCTCTCTAATTACTTTATTACAGAATTACCATTTCCATCTTTGTAAATGTCAAATGAATTAATCACCATGTCTAAACAATGAATATCTTGGCAATTAAATAATGACTTGCATTTCACTGTATGTTGCTACATTACTTCTTGGTCTTCATGTTGGAACACTAGCCATCAGATTTCACTTAATTTGATTTAATTAATAGGAAACTGTTAAAATGAAATTCACAAATGCAGAAATTCAATTTGAAGATTCATACGCCTGATCGAAGACAGCTAATACATAGATAACTGTACTTGGAAACACATCTACTTAAAAAGGAAACAGGGTGATTGCTAAAAATATCTTGCAAAGCAGGACTATATTTAACCCAAATTTACTATTTTCAGCTCTGTAACTTACGGAGGAACTGTGTATTTTTTTAAACAGATTAACCAACTCTTTCTATTCTTAGTGTCACTGGATTTTACTCTGTCATTCCACAATCACTCTGGATCGTTTTCCAGCATAACTTTGAGCCAAAGAATGGGCATTTCCATGCAATTAACCGAAATTCAATATTAAGAGTTTACGACCGTCTTATGTTTTTATTGGCTTTCCAATGGCATGGGAGGGCAGACTATTTAATTCACACAGTTTACTAAGACTTTAGTTTTTCTGGGGTTTTTTTTAAGCAATTCTGAATCAGCAGATTGCTTCCGTGTTGGCTTCAGTGTTTTTTCACAGCACTTCAGCATGTTTGGTCTCAGAGAAAGCACTCTATAAGGGGATTTACTTTCTTGTGAGTTACAGACATAGGAGGAGCTTCTGCAAAGCAACAGAATTTCACCAGTGTAGGATTCAGTGATTCCACAGAGTAAGCTCTGTCACTTTCCTGTGCATTTGACACACCTTCTAATTAACAGAATAGATGTGAACTCAAAGCATGTAGGGAGTGAAATTACTCACATATCACAGCACAAGAATTTGGATGTATACATGTATTATTTAAAATCAATATGTTAACACAGAAGAAAAATTATTTAATTTTAGCATGCTAATAGAATTTTCCCCTAATGCATGCTTTTCAGGTTTGATGTAAGATTAAGAGGAAAGTCTTCTCAGTAATAGCTGAAATATCTTAATTCATGAATCCAATAGCTGCTTCCAATTTTTCTTTTATCTACCTGTCTTTGACATAGACACTTCTTCAGTTTCAAACTCGTAAAACACTGATAATTAAATCACTGGCATAACATCACTTTTTCATCATGACAAGTTCAATATTACAGTTCTATTATAAAAGAGCTTGATATGCAAAAGGTCTGCAATATGTACAATGAAGATGTAGTCAGAATGAAGTGCAGTGGGTAGCGCAGTGGTAACGGATTCATCTGAGTGCTATAGACTGTTCTGTGTCTCTCTCTGGAACTGGACAATCACCCTGTTAAAGAATATAAAAACCTAGTTCTGGGTAGTCATAGACACTTGGTTACTTTTGATATTATGGAAAGCTCTGCTTCCAGCCCCCACAGTATTTATTTTTTAATTTATATCTAAGAGAATTCCTCTTAATGTATATTTCTCCTTTGACTCCGCTCATTCTGTCAAAACTGGTACTATTACATCTCTAGTTTAGCCAGACCACATGCATGGCGTCCTACTTCTATTTAATAGTCTTGATAGTAGCTTGATAGCTTGAACTCAGCGTATAGGCCCTGGAAAAACTACTGATGGAAAAACATTATGACCTTCATGTTCTTTGCTGTCTTTCTACCAAATAGAGAATTCTGTGAATGTAGCTCAAATATTTTCTGCAGTCCATCACGGGATAACTATGGTAGCACCTGGGTTCTTGTATTAACTATTAATCTGAAACAATTCAAAAGCTGATCAATGTGCAGAGACCTATGAATTTGGGAAGACAAGAAAGACAAAACTTGTAGCAGCTGGCTGTGGCGTTAGGACATCTGAAAAAAGTAATGCCAAAACTTTAATCAATTTTCAGCTCTATTCTTTGGCTAAAAAAGGACAGCCCTTTTCCTTTCCCTTGCCTTATTTCCATCCTTAGACATTCATTGTACAGCAACTCTGGATTAAGAATTCAATCATGCAACAACTAAGAATTCCCTGCAATGCTTTCATAACTATTTGATACAAATATATTGGGTTTTATTAGTTTTCTTTTAATTAATGTATTATAGGCAACAGACAAAGCCATCCACTTTCTCACTTAAACAAAATCTTATGCCCTTTATTATAAAAAGAGAAGGAAAATAGAGGTGGAGTTTATTGTCATACCTAGTTTTAAGTATTTTATCTCTATAAAGCACTGAAGCATTTTGATTCCAAGTTCAAGCTCAAAATTAAAGGAAAAGAAAATGTTGTCTCCAGAATCCCAATGTCTTCAATGCACAGATGAATAAGAACTGTACTACTGGATAAGAAATAAAAAAATGACACTTTAAGAAACTGATGAAGTGTATGCTCAAACATGAAAATAGAAGTCTCATCTTTGTTTATTATTTTGAATAAAAAAGCCTAAGATTCACAGACTAAGCAGCCTAATTCAAATTCCCAACAGTGGTGGATTTTGCCAGATCCAGCTGAGAAAACTGAGTATATTGTTTCTATAAAGTTAACTTAGCTAACAGAGAAATCTGTGGGTACAGAACAATATATTTGTAACTGCACAGATAATGGTGACAAATAAGTCACATACTGAAATCAAATAAACCACGAGCAGTAATGAAACAAAGGACTAAATCTTAGAGCACTTTAAGGAATATATCCAGCAAAGTGGATGAGATGCCATTATGTTAGACATAACTGAACTAAACCCAAACAAATGACCATGAACCCAAAAAGTTGAAGCTAATAACAACACGTGAAAAAAAAAGGTGCAGAAATATCAGGAAAAGGTACCGATTGCTTCTAGATTGAATCTTTACAAAGCATTCATTAGCAAATGTGAAATATTTTCTTTTTCTTTCTCACTTTCTGTAATTTCTAAATCTAGACATGTATTTAAGTATCACAGAGCTCTTCAAAAAGGGAATACTTCTCAAACGTTGACAATTAATGAAAATTCTATTGCCATTCATTATCAAAAAAAACAAGACAAAGCTGGATGTCTGATTTTTTTATTTATGTGTATAAAATACACAAGTTCATCTATATTATTTTTTGTTCTGAAGCCTCAGAAATTAGAACACATATGCTACAAATTCGTGTAGTAACTTAAATTCCTCCTGATACATAGAGTTAAATCCCATCCAGCATGAGTTGACTGGATTTTTTGCAATAGCCATCGTGCAGCCACATAAAGAAAAATAAAGAAAAAGGGGACAGAAAATGGAAACAGAAAAAAGAAAAAGAAAAGGAAAAGCAAAAGGGAAAAGAAAAGTAATTTTCAAGTGCAGATTTCCATACATTTATCACTGTAAATAATCTGCCGGAGTGTGGCTAGATTTAGACAAGACTGGGCAATGACAACAACAGCCTTATTTGGAGGTCCAAGGCTGCCTTTGGTCCTTTCAACAATTTATCTCCTGTTGAAGATTTGGGAACTTATGTTCCCACCTCAGTGGTGCAGGTTGTCCATGCTTTTTCAACACCACACTTGTGGCACAGATCCAGAGAAAGCATAAGTATATTATGCACAAACAGCAACAGCTTGCTTCTCCTTGCTGCCACCTGAATTCAAGGGAAGGTTCCCTTGCCATGTGCTACCATGCCAAAGAGAGGTGGCCCTAAACCCTTTGAACCAGCAGGTAATGGCTACAGTCACGGAACAGCAAACACCACAATAATCCTATGATACTTCACTTTATGCTTTATTAGTTATTTCTATTAGTTTACCTTTTGCATTTTACTTGTCTCCATTAACAGAGACAGAAAACCTGAAGTCTAGGTGTGATTTGTTCTGTACTCAGTAGCAGTGATGTATCTGATGAAAGCTACTCCTGTAAAACTAAAACTAGTATTCTTAAACTTTAATACAGAAAGAAAAAAAAAATCCTTCTTCCCATTTTGAAACTTCATGTTTGACTGCCATGGGAAGGGTGCAACTCTACTTCTGAATTCATGGGTACTGCCTTCTTCAGGTTGAAAAACATTTCAGAAGCAAAAGGAAATGGGCAGTTTGGAGTTCAGGAAGGAGTGGTGGGATGAAATGAACAATTTTGGAGCAAGCCAAAGACTGCTCGCAGACAGTTAGACAGAGGGGTGGACTGGCATTTATACTGTACTATACGTACCTGTAAATATGAAGAAGGAAAAAAAAAGTGTGGGGCCCTCTATAAGAACTGTGAGAACAGCTGTCCAAACTTGGTACTTATTCATGCAACTAACATGAGTGCCTCAGTGCTGGCATATCTCGAAACCTTCGCTGACTTTTGATACTAAAAATTATAGAGAAAACACACTGTTACTAACTCCCTCAACAGCCAGTGCTGTTGGTATGAATGTTGCACTATCTAGGTGTGAATCCTCTCACTTGAACTTTCTGCCCCTCGCCACCCTCAAAAAAGATTGCATAAAACACTGAATTCAGACATTTTTCTTTTCAAAGTGTGCTTACATAGTGCAGAAGTCTGTAACTTTGCCAGAGCTATCATTATACAGTGTGTTGCTGGAAACAGCACATGCTGTCCAAAGGCAAACCAGAAAGAACTTAATTTCTCAACTTGTGACATGGGGGAAATACTTTTTGTAAGTTCCACCGAGTTTACAGAGCCTTTTCCCAATGACAAATCAACAAAACATTAAAAAGAGCATAGCCTCCGGCTCCTGAGAAGCGTATCAAAATATCAGCCTGCAAAAGTTTTAAACTGTGTACACGTAATATAAGCTAATGGGTGGAGAGGAGAAGGGGAAGTAGGGGAAGCCTATCGTATTTGCAGTAACTTTAAAAATAATATTATCTATCTTTGGACTAGCATTAGATGTAGACAATATTCAAGGTAAGATTTTTTAAATGGTCTTATGAAATAATTAAAATTCCTCACAGAAAAATCTGAATAATCCACACAATTTGGCACTATCAGTAACAATAGGAACATGATACCCCTAGCATTCGTATATGTCTCAGTCCAATTGACAACGGAAAAATGACTTCTAACATGTCTAAACCCTTGATGAACATCAGATAATATCACGATACACTCCTTGTTGTTCTAGTCAGAAAAGTTGAAGGAGTGGGGCTCAGCACATAAAGGACAATGCTGCTGACTCCACTGCTTTAAGGTAACTGGTAGATGACACCACAAGCCTGTCCAAAGCAATAGTTTATCTCTAATGCTAGTGTTCAATAAATGCTTTAGAGAAACAAAGAAATCTATCTCAGTCTATTTCTAAAATCCACATTAGAGATTAAGGCCAAAAGCTCTTTTAAAAGTTAATATATATGTTCTTACAATTTGGATATTATTATTCAATTAAATGCCTAATCCTTCACTGAATCTTGTTTAAACCTTAGTTTCTGTGATAACCTATTGTGATAAACTCTACAACTATAATATCTCAAATGGAACTAATTTACCACACGTGGCAATGGGCATGATTATAAACTGGTTTTTCATCACAAAAGATAACTATACCAGAATGCATTCTGAACACAGCTGAACAGTTTGGACTGGAACATTCTGACTCCACTTTTGTACATACAACCAGAATTAGAAAGGATGTTAAGTTTCTAGGAATCTCAAAAATTACATTGCCAGTAAATTTATTTATAGCTGTTTATCTAGACACATTTGTGTGCACGGGTGCATTTTTTATGAAACAACCTTTTGAAGTACCGAGATATCAAATCATTCAGTGTTTTTGATAACAAATCAAAGACAAGGACATTAGCCAGGTGGTCATGCTTATAGTTCCCTTAATCCTTTCTTTAATGGCAGTTTAGTGCACATTCATTGTTGGTAAGACATTTCATGCAGAAAAAATCTATATCCCAACAGTAGTTGGCTGACTGGACAGCTGAAGTGAAAAATGACAGATGTTGAACTAAATGTTTAATGACTTTATGAGTACCTACTTATTTGGTCAGCTCTGCTGTCTTCTTTGGAAGTCAAGGGACAGAAGAAATAATAAATATTAACACTGTAGACTCAATTCGGGAATTCTTAGCTGGTGAAATTTTGTTCAGTATTCTGTGCGAAATATGTTCGGGTCTGTTGAATCAATATGTCAACAGCCCGTGTGTTTTGTGTCAGACTTAACATCGTGTTAAGTCTGTGAAGAGGACTTCTCAGCTTCTCTGTATGTTCCAGAAACTCTACTTCACGCTGAAGGTTGATTTCTTTATCTTTGGTGCGGGGCAGTTTAGATACAGTATCTCCAAGCAAATTCTACCCACATTCAGAGGGGCCTAATGAGATTTCTCTAGCTCACACAGTCTAGGCTTTTGGGATTCTTTCCTTGGGCTTGGTTGCTTAAATTCTTATAGCTACTTATATTCCTATCAGTGAGGCACAAAGCCGACATTGCCATTATAAGCTTCAGCTATGGGAACTCACCTCCACAGTTCTTAAAAGGTCTGGACTACAGGCAGAACACAACTTCATCTGCCTGTTATATAGATGAACCCTTGCTTATGTTTCATTTGGTGCTGTTAAACACAGGACATGAGTGTTCCAGTCTTTCTGAAACTCTCAGCCTGAGTGTGCTGGTTGGCATCTATATTTTACTCCTACACAAACCTTCTTTTGAGACACTTCTGCTGGCCTTGGTTCCTTTATAACTTTTTTTCCCTTTATCACCAATATTTTATTCTGAGATAATTTTTTTTTGGCTTATCTAATTGTTTCCCTCTTTTAATTGTGGTTATGACTTAGGCTTTCAAATATAACCTAATGGATTTTGTGAAATAATACAAAACCTTTTATCATGGATTGTTCATTTTGACCCCACTGTCTGCAGTACACTGGTTCATTTTTTAATCTGTAAGATTCGCATTTCTGTAATGTGATGTAGGAAAAATCAGTGAAGAATATAGTAATTATCTTCATTTGAATGCGTACATTAATGACTGATAATTTATTCTCATTCAGTAGTAACAAATGAGTATAGCTGACATTAAAAGCCTGCATTATTGCATTAAATCTGTGATTTTTCACAGAAACTCATTATATTCCTGTGTATTCCACCTAGAAGGTTTAGATTTATTATTTATGAATTTGATTCAT
Source organism: Strigops habroptila (assembly GCF_004027225.2). Taxonomy (NCBI): domain Eukaryota; kingdom Metazoa; phylum Chordata; class Aves; order Psittaciformes; family Psittacidae; genus Strigops; species Strigops habroptila. The sequence continues at coordinate 110,100,085 of NC_044278.2, forward strand.
CCTTCAACATAAAATATTAAGAGTAGATCTATAAGCCACTGAGGGAAAGAATTCATTTTCATCCAAGATGCACATAATAGTAAAAAAACCCCAACAAAACCAATCAAAACCAGTGGCAAAATCTACTTTTTGCTCTAAGGGCTGAAAACGTTTCTTATTTCGTAGCAAGAACTTTAAAAAGGAACATATTTAGTTAGTTTTATCTAGCCACTAAATTATTAAATTGCTCAGATGACAGCTAAAAGCATCATTTTTCAAGGTTTCTCTGTTTCCCACTTCTGTTATCAAGGTCATGGAGTGGATTTTGCTGCTGTTTGTTATGCTTCAGAAACACAATGATTGCCTAATGAATAAAATCAGAAGAATGAGAGGTACACAGAGTCAGACCTTAGCAAACGTGTATGTACTTCACTCAGTGAGGATATCGGCTATTCCCAAGGCTCAGATGACTGCAATGGAAATTGCCTTTGATCCAAAGTAAAGAATTGAGAGGACTTAAAAGCAGCATACATCAGTGCTGTCTTGCTGTCTGAAACTGCCACTCCAGCTCTTCCACATTCACGCTAATTGACAAAGATCGTGCAACATTTGACTAGCGTCTCCCAGTCTACAAAGAAGAAAACTGAACAGTGCTTTCTGTTAAATACTTCCTGGTAAAAAGTAAGGTGTATTATGGGAAAAGAAGCTCTGACTCCTTTATACTCTATGCCTAGCAGCTCCATTTCTGCTTTATCAAAATTAATTCATCTGCTCACAGAGGTACAAAGGGGCAAACCTTGTAAAAGGATTAACTTAATCATATTTAAATGGAACTCAATTATAGACTTCAGCATTTATGACCAAGTAAGTTCAAGGAAAACAAAAATGAGCATGTAAGACTGGAGATAGCAGCACTAGGTAGTATCTTCCACTTCTGTTGGTATTAGGGTACATTAGTCTCACTGGCTGCATCAGTTTAACAGGCAGTGAAGAACCAGTAAAAGCTTTGAATGTCTGGTTATTTTTCAAACTGGTACTTTAAGGAGACTCAGTGCCAACCTGATGCCCATCATGCCCATGAAGGCAGCCTGAGCTCACATCTGCCCCTGTCACACCAAGCTGTTGCACTGTACAGCAAAATCAGTGTCACATACTGTTGTGCACTGTTGGTGGCTTCTGCACCAGTCACTACAATTCTGAAAATAAATACAATACATGAAAAACATTGAGGTAGTTGGTGACAGCCAACATGGCTTCATTAAGGGGAAATCCTGCCTGACCAATTTGGTGGCCTTCTATGATGGAGCCACAGAACTGATGGACAGGGGCAGAGCAGCTGACGTCATCTACCTGGACTTGTGCAAAGCGTTTGACACTGTCCCGCATGACATCCTTGTCTCTAAATTGGAGAGACATCAATTTGATAGATGGACCACTCGGTGGATAAAGAACTGGCTCGATGGCTGCACGCAAAGAGTTGTGGTAAATGGCTCGATGTGCAGTTGGAAACCTGTAACAAGTGGTGTCCCTCAGGGATCGGTGCTGGGACCTGTCCTGTTCAACATCTTTGTCGGCGACATGGACAGTGGGATTGAGTGCGCCCTCAGCAAGTTTGCCAACGACACCAAGTTGTGTGGTTCGGTTGATATGCTGGAGGGAAGGGATGCCATCCAGAGGGACCTTGACACGCTTGTGAGGTGGGCCGATGCCAACCTTATGAAGTTTAACCAAGGCAAGTGTAAGGTCCTACACCTGGGTCGTGGCAATCCCAGGCACTGCTACAGGTTGGGCGGAGAAGAGATTCAGAGCAGCCCTGCAGAGAAGGACTTGGGGGTGTGTTGGTTGATGAGAAGCTTAACATGAGCCATCAGTGTGCGCTTGCAGCCCAGAAAGCCAATCGAATATTGGGCTGCATCAAAAGAATCATGACCAGCAGGTCAAAGGAGGTGATCCTGCCCTTCTACCCTGCTCTTGTGAGACCTCACTTGGAGTATTGTGTACAGTTCTGGTGTCCTCAACAGAAAAAGGACATGGAGCTGTTGGAGCGAGTCCAGAGGAGGGCCACGGGGATGATAAGAGGGCTGGAGCACCTCCCATATGAAGACAGGCTGAGAGAGTTGGGGCTGTTCAGCCTGGAGAAGAGAAGGCTGCGTGGAGACCTCATAGCAGCCTTCCAGTATCTGAAGGGGGCCTGTAAGGATGCTGGGGAGGGACTCTTCATTAGGGACTGTAGCAACGGGACAAGGGGTAATGGGTTCAAACTTAAACAGGGGAAGTTTAGATTAGATATAAGGAAGAAGTTCTTTACAGTGAGGCTGGTGAGGCACTGGAATGGGTTGCCCAAAGAAGTGGCAAATGCTCCATCCCTGGCGGTGTTCAAGGCCAGGTTGGACAGAGCCTTGGGCCACGTGGTTTAGTGCGAGGTGTCTCTACCCATGGCAGGGGGGTTGGAACTAGATGATCTTAAGGTCCTTTCCAACCCTTACTATTCTATGATTCTATGATTCTATGATTAGATATAATCTTATAGTAATTTCAATATCTATAACAGATTTATTATTATATATTGGTATTATCAATATACATTTTGCCATACAGTACTCAAGACTAACCTTCTCTAGTAATAGAAATCAGTGGCTTAATTACCCTTAATATACTTACGGCCAGGATTTAACTTTTTAAAACACATTATATTGCTCGTTGCCTAAAACTTCCTTTCAGGAGCATTTAAATATAGGGTTTACAGGACTATGATTTCAATTATAGTCATAAAATGCTGGAACGAGATAGTTCTGGGAAAATAACTAATGCTAAAATCTGTTATGAACTCTCTTCAGAAAAATAAACTGATAAGAATATTTATTTCCATTGTATCACCTCTCATAATGCATTTCAAAAAGACAGAAACAAGCTGTTCTATCTATCCTCAACTGCCATCAGGTAATTCTGAAAGTGATAAAATATGACATTAATGTGATTAATGCATGCATTTTGTAAACAAAACAATTAAAAATAAACCTGAGTATTAGTTAAAATTCATGGTAATTGCAAACCTTCATTACACTGCACAGCTGAGGACATTAGATAAAAGTCTTAAGAACTGCTTGCTTTTCAATCACACTTCTGCTATTGAATGTTTTGTAAACAGTAATTTATTATTAACTTGCAGAATAGTTTCTAATGTCCTTAAATCTCTTAAAAAATTAAGGTAGGCTGTTTCCCTTAGTTTGGTTTTCTTTTTGTTAAATGTAAGAGTGGCAGAGGTGCTGCCTGTTAGGAAGTGCTATATGTCAGTGGAGAAAGAGAAATCGGAAATGGTTATTGTTCCAAAGAACACTGATAACATCAAATTCAAAAATTCAGAAGCAATCTTGTTGTCACACTGCTTTAGCATAATGAAAACTGGCAGAGCAGCATCTGTTGTATTTTAGAGCCTGGGTGGAGAGATTTCCCTGCTACCTCTGATTGATCCTGGAGATCCATCACTCAGTATAGAGGCTGAGCACGGCTTGTGTATTTTGCTGGTATCTTATTCCATCCTTATTTGACAGGGGTTAAGACAAACACAGCCACATATGAACACTGTACTAAACTTGAAAGTATGCTCCGAGTTTTTTAGGAGTTTGTGTTCATTTGTCTATTGACCATTTAAGACAAATAAAATAGAACAATTAAATAAATTCAAACGGACAGTTTAGCTCTAATCTGTTAATATCACACCAGTTCATGGTGTTCTCTCCTACATCATATGAAGTTACAGCTTCACATGTCTCTCCATTCTCATTTGGACAGCAATCATATGTGGCACTATGTTATAACCCTTAAAAAGTAGCTAGGAGTTTGCTAGAGAAGTTGTAAGTATGAGCATTTCCTAGTCTTGAACAAAACAAGTCTGAATTTGGATAGTGGCGCTGCTACTGCAGATTGCAGACCTCCTTCAAAATGATGGTTAATTCTTTATTTCTGAATTTCACTCTTCTTGGACTCATGGGATATTTAGAAAGAGAACTGTGATTTTATTTTCACAGATCACACTTATGAGAATGACACCGGAGTACTGCATATATGTTGTTTCTACATTATACTGTAAAAAGATAAACAATTTTTGGAAAGAATTCAGAAAAAGTTTCCATGTGAATCAAGATGCAGGGAAAGCTTTAGATACTGAAAAACTCAAGAGTTCCATCTGCTTGATTATTTTAAGAGACTTATTTCATAAATCTTTTGGGGGCAAGTGAATGCTAGATCCCAAAGGGCTTCATAACCTAGAAGAAAAAGGGATTAAAAGTGCAAATAGCAGGAAGCTAAAAACAAACAAATTAAAATTAGAAGAATACATTTCAAACTGTGAGAGAGATCAGTTGTTGGAAGAAAATCCCCAAAACTACAAAGGAAAGAGCTGGTTCCCCATCTTTTTATGTATCTGTATTAAATATAGGTTCCTTTTTAAAAGAAGACATCCTATATTCAAACATTCTATTTGGCAGGGAATTAGGAGGATCTGAGGTATAAAGCAATTTAGACTAGATTATTTAGCTGCCCATTACAGTTTTAACCTCTATAAAACCAAGAAATATTCATCTATTGTGTTCTTTTGGGCTCTTCTCACTAGCACTGACAAAGAAGCATATGCTTTGCTGCCATTAGTTGTTACACTGCATTCAGCAACACACTTCATGACAGAAGAAATCTAAGATCATTTAGCTGTGTTTCTGAGGTAGTAGAGATTCTAATTCCTTGGATCTGACAGTTGCTATCTACCTGTATAGTAAATAGCTCCTCTGATATATTACAATGTACAGTAAGATTTGTTCAATGTTTCGAATTTTCAGAAAACCAGATCTATACTGAGCTGGTAAAAGCTCTTTGTTCTATATTTCTTTGCAGTAAATCACAGCAATACTCAACACAGTAACTATACTTGATGTCAGTATGTTTTGCCTTCTTTCAGAAATGTATAGTATGATAAAATTTACTGAATATGCTAATTTGGTCAATCTAGTGTTTGGTTATATAGAAAAAACAAATACATCTAATAAAAAACAATACAAGAAGATTGCATGTGATAACTAACACAGCCATTTCACTACAAGAACAACATAGCAGAAGGCTAATCAGCCTTTCCATAGTCTGGAGTGAGGTAACTGAAGACACTGGAGTTGTATTTATACCAGGCCTGGACATGGTCATTAATGATAAGGCGTTTGCAGATTTTTCTGACTGATGGAAAGATAGTATAGTTGTGCCTACTCCTGTTTCTTATATACATTGTGGAAGATTCTTCTATTTAGGTAGTGAGAACATATACAGCATTTAAAGGAAAGGCAATATACATTCAAGTATTCCTGGAACATATTTCATTCTCATGCCAGTGGAAATAACTGTTTATCTTCTGACTGAAACAAAAATAGGTATAGGCAGAAGACGTAATACTAGAAAGCTAATTAACCTATGTATCAAAATACTAATATAATTTAATGGTAGGCAACATGCCTTCATGCATATTTGCATCCATGCCATTTGTAACAGTACAAGTACTTGTACATGAATGTAAAATTTTCACTTGATCATACATGATGGGCCACAATGGGTTCAGATGACACTGAGCACTTAATCTCTTCCATCATAGGACGCTGCCATTCAGGAGCAAAGTATTTTTCTTGACACTTGAAAGCATTTTTTTGCAGAGATTATTAAGATATCTGTACACGGTATGAAGGGAAGAGGCAAGGTTCACAGATATATTTGGCTTCTCTCAGTATAAGCTGAAGTATCAAATGCATGAAGATTAGTGTAGTCTTCCATTTTCGTAAGAGTAAGAGCTGCGCACAGACCCACCACACACGAGAAATCCCATTAGTCAAAGACATGAGGGGAGATACTGAGCCATGAGAAAACCATCCGGACAAAAGTTAAGACTTGCTCACCTGCCCTGAAAAATGCGCTGATAAGGCACAAGTGTGCTACTTTGCGTAGAGGCCTTCAATAAGTGGGTCAAAATTTTGGTCATGTTATTTTCAGGATAGGAAATGTAGGGAAAGATAATCAGGAAAAAAAGCATCAACCCGTAACCACAACAAAGTTGTGCTTGGAAGGCAATGACAGTGGTTTGCCAACAATATAAGAAACTGAAAACATAAGGATTACTGTCTCAAGAATGCTGCTACTTAGAATGCCCCATTTTGTTTTCTAATAAGCTTGTTGTGATAATTCATAACAGTGCCAGGTCCACAAACTACGGAAGAAGGTTTTGTCCTTTATAGAAGATAAATAAGTAGACAGATTTGGAGCTAATATGTTACCCAATTCTAAGTTTACTTACTGCATTTACAGTTCCTATTGTAGCTTTGAACATAGATAAAATCAGGCAGGAACAATCCTAGCATATTAACTCACAAATTAGGGCAAATGACGCAATCAGTGAGCTATTAGAACAAAGCTCTCAATTTCCTTAGTATCCCACATGATTTCAAGATAGGCAATTTTTAAATCTGTTCAGATATATTTCTTTTTTTCTGCAACATTAAAAAAAAAATAAATTAGAGACAGACTTGTCTTAGAGTTCAGGAAAATAGGAATTTTCTGCCACACGTCCTGGTATAAGGTTGCACTAGAAGCACCTAAATCACTTGAAAATAATACCTTTAAGATAAATACTTTCAAAACTTTTTTAAATTAATGAAAAACATAAAGTCTCAATTGTTTTTGTCTGGCTCAAAAAAACATAATGCTATAGTCTTTTTCATCATATTTCATCCAATAAAAAAGTACATGTAGGCACATTAGCCAAATTCTGATTCTGTAAATATGATCTCAAGATGAAGTTTTATTTTGATGATGCTCTCACAAACTCAGTTTATTCCACTGGGGCAACATGAAGCCCTATTTTTTTCCCCCAAATGTTTGCTAATGATTTTATTATTTATTGAAAAGTAATTTTCAAAAGTAGATCAAAGTACTGTGACAGCCTGGTCTACCCAGTGATTACTCTGCTTTGATCAGGAGTGATTGGGATTTGTGACCTTCCAGAGTCTCTTCCGACCTGAACGATGCTCTTATTCTATGAGTGGTTAATCCTGAATGTCTCTGCAGGGTGAATTGGAAACATTATTCCCATTCTACTAGTCAAGATGAGGAATCCAAAGAGTTAAGTGACATAGTTAATAGCAGTCCTTGTCAAAGTCAGGTTTTAGTCCCCAGGGTTCCTCTGTGTTCAGAGACAACGACAACTTTAAGAATGTTTCATGTAAAAATCAAAGAAATTAAGACCATTTCAGATGATTACCCAGAAGTTTTGATCTCTACTGAGTGAAAACTTTGGAATATAATATGTATTGAAAAAGAAGCAATGATAAAAGACTCCTGTAAGGTCAAGGTTCAAAAAAAAAAGCCCTGAAAATATTCAGAGAGATATGGAAACACAGCAAGTTGATGACTTCCTTTTGCTGGAGTTCTGTTCCTAAATTTAGGTTGACTTTCTGTGGCAGAATTCATGAAAGTAGTAGAAAAGTATACACCTTCTCCCCTCCCTTATGAGATTATCAAGCAATCAATGCATGGGGCATTTCACCAATATCTAATCTAGTGTATACCTGGTTTATTAACCTTTATCTTTTCAGTTTAAGAGTGGTTCTCTATGATTTTTATGTATTCTGTTTCTGCTGTGTATTGCTTGTTCAACTAAAAAAGAAAAAAAAACAACTTGATGTTACTTACGAAAAATAGTACATGCATCTCCTCTATTACAGTAGCAAGAAATAAAATCCCATGATTAGATACATATAATAACTTATTTATATGAAATTTAGAATATGTATACATTAATAAGTATATTCATCATTCACAGTTATTCTATAAATGTGTTACAGTTTATAAATATATATAGTATTGTGTATATATCGTTCGTATATAAATAGTATGTACTCTATAATATATAGGCCAGTATTTGCCCCAGAGAGTGCAGAAAGCATTCTTTTTGATTAACATACATTTATTGCAGGTTTTTCATATACACGGATGAGGGTTTTTTCTTCATGTATTCCTGTATACACCATGTAAGAAGAGATTCTTCATAGTTTAAGGGTTAAGCTCCTTAAAAGACCATTTTATAGCACTTCTAATTAGTTCTACGTTTTTGGTCATTCTCCTGAATGTGGTTGACAGAGGTACCAGATGATTCCTGCTATGTGCTTCTTCAGTAACTGTTGAAGTCAGTGATCCTAGAGAGACCTTGTCCTCATTACTCTAAATGGAGGTTACATTGCTGTTTTCATAGAATCATAGAATCATAGAATAGTAAGGGTTGGAAAGGACCTTAAGATCATCTAGTTCCAACCCCCCTGCCATGGGCAGGGACACCTCGCACTAAACCATGTGGCCCAAGGCTCTGTCCAACCTGGCCTTGAACACCGCCAGGGATGGAGCAAAAAATAATGGCAGACTGCCCCATGCAGCGCCTCACTTGCATGTGTCTGCAGTCTTGGAAGCTTGACTACCCTACGTTCTCCTACAACTGGACCTTGAGCTTGTTTGGAGGTTCTAGCAGGGGAGCGCAGCTACTGTATACCTGTGACCGATGAACGGTACTGCCTGTATCGGGGAAAGCCGTCCTCTTCGAACGAGTGTGCAGCTTCAGGAGGGATACATGTGCAGTGGTGAGGGAGGAAAGGGACACCCGCCTAGCCAGCCAGATCAGCCAAATCAACCCTGGCAATCAATGGGGTGACAGATGTCGCAGCCAGATCGCCCTCACATCCAACACATTTCTACACTAGAGATCAGTACTGTATGGATCAACATCTTAGAAATACTTTTATCCTATTCAAATTAGAAAATTGAGGAAAGTAAACATATCGAGCCTGAACCTGGTAACATAGGAGGGAATTCGGAGATAGTTGGAAGCAGATAGCAGTGCCGCCAAAATATTCTCATTTTAATAAAATTAAGATAAATTTTTATTAAATAATAAATTAAAAATAAAAACTATTATAAGCTGGAAGATATTTTTTCTTTAAGGTACAGCAGGTTATGATTCTTTGTTGATAAACCTGGCTCAGTACTTAGGAGAAAAACAATCTCCAAATTATAATAAAGGTATTCTGAACCCTTAAATAAACATATTTATACTCTGTTTTGGTCTATAGATAGTCAAACCCTTCTTAAATAAGTTAATGGTTGTGCAAATTTTTAGCACAATTCTATCTTGTGGTTATATGCAATTCTAAGCATTAATAGGAGAAAGGGAATGTAAACGAAAAGAAGCTAAGCCACCAAAATCAAAATCCATTCATTCCATACTAGGGGATGTCTCCATATCCAGAGGAGAAGCTGAATATAATATGAATATTTAGTGTCATAACTGGATATAAGTCAGGAAATTTATATTAGTGCCAAATCAATCAGAGGTTGCAGGTGTCCAGAATGAATTAAAACAAATTGTTACAAATCAGGCATTAGGTATCTGCAGAGAAGGTATCTGGAGAAAAGCAGAAAAGAAAGTAAAAATAAAAAAGTATTTTGTTTATAGTGAAATGTTGAAAAATATCAGAAAATAAATGTCAGAAATAAATTTGTACGTTGTTTGGCAGTTTTCATTCTAAAATCTAAAATCTGCTTGAAGGTCTCTTCTCAAAGTATGTTAAAATGTGCTTAATTTTCAGAAAGGGATTTATACCAAATTACTTTGTTGTATCTGATGTTTATACTTTCTGTGTTTAAGATTAGAGATAATACAGCTAACAGACATTAAAATAACCCAAATTCTGTATTGCACAGACAGAAGATTCAGTACAGATAAATAAATATTGATTTATGCTTGCAAGTACATAGCAGATAAATTCATATGAACAAATATTTAAGTATCCTAAATGTTAGAAACTGTATATGTAAAGTGATACTATGTAAATATGTATGAACATTTTTCGATACTATTCTTTATCATTAAAAATTGCTAATTTGTGAAATCATATCAAACAGTTTAAAGGTCAGGAAAAAAGCTATCCTATAAAAATCCCTATAAAACCATAAAAGTCCAATAACAAAAACAACATGGTGTGTTTTCCTAAATCTTAAAAAAAGGATCGGACAAAGTCAACTTCTACATCCAAAGTTCCAAGGACAATAAAGTTGCAACGCACATGACACAAGTCACAACAGTGCTGTTTTCACTGTAATGGGAGACTTCCAAACTAAAAATGTTGGTGAAATAAACCAGTTTCCAGTGGTTCAAAGATATATCTGAACATCCAATGCATCACAGCCTGGCTTCTTACTTTTTCTGAAGCTACATTAAAACTTAACCTGTAACTAAAAAAATATAAAAGAAGAGCAGATAAAAATCCAGGAAGATGGAAGAGAGAGAGAAAAATTAGAACTCCTGCCATTTGTCCCACTGCTGTAAATAGAGTGGGATGAAGAACAGAGTATTAGGGAGTGAATAAAACTGATTCTGTAAGCTTGCAGCCATGAAAGTGAAGGTCTGTTTGAATAATTGGGTTATGAAAGTCATTACAATTTGGAATGCTTTTCAAATAGAAAGATATTAGGTCTGTGCCCAAGACCTGATGTGCATTTATTTTCACAGAAAACTGCATCTGGTGGTGAGATCTTGAAGATGGGATATGTCTTATCCACTCTTGTCTAAACTACATCTTGTTCTCTGCCCCTAGAGTGAGTGGACAGAAATAAGCATATCAGGGATAATTCACATCACTAGTCTTGGATGGGCATTTTGGGCTGTGTGCAGCACTCACCAGCTCTTGCTTTAATTGTTCTTGTTTACCAAAAGAACAGATGACCAGCTTAGAGAAAGAACCCATCTTCTGGATTGCTAAAGCCTGGCGTGAATCAAAATCTCAGTCTCTGCTGAGAAAGGGAAAACAAAGCCTGTTTTGCCTAAAGGGGAGTGTGAGGAAACAGAATAGTCAGAGACATAGTAGTTCCTGTGCTGAGAAAGTCACACCCGCAGGAGTTGTGGTGACCATTAAGCTTATGAGATTCCTTCTCAATATAGCTGTTTATAGTGTTTATGAATGAAAAAGGGACACTTGTCACATAAGGAATTTAGTCCAAGACAACTGAAATGGAGAAAAACAACAAAAGAATTTAATGGAGAGGAGAGGAGCAAAATTTGTGTTGTGCACAGGAGCAGAGGATGAGAGAAAAAGACACTGGAGTCAAGGAAAATGAGGTGGCGCTAGCTACAACACCCCCAACATTCACAAAAGTATCTCAAAACACAGTGTGGAAACTTGATGTGTTTCGTTTCCAAATTGCATGCAGGGATGGTACAGGCCTGTAAACTCCCTCTGGCTTTTCCTGTATAATACATTACACACGCAGTCCCTTCTGCCTGACAGAAGTGACAAATTTAGTTACCTATGCTATCTTGAAGAGGAGAAGAGCTGAGAAGAAAGCATTGTGAAAAGAAAGCTACCAAAAGCAGTAACTCTAGTCAAGAAACTATTAGCAATGAATTCTTTTAGTTACCTGTGCTACAAATCAAGAGCCCAGCTTTTGAACTGGCATTTCAAGTAACTTAACTAAAAATATATACACTTGTAAACAAGGGGATGACAGCTGAGAGTGTGAAAAATCTGTAAAAGAGATGAGGAAAGGAAGACTAACAACTCAACATTACAGAACAACAGTTAATAGACATTCTCACTGAAATGGTTTAGTGGAGACACAAAATACTAGAAACCTTGTGACTGGCAACATGACTCTGGCCAATTTGGGGTCTGAGTACTGTAAAACATTTATGTTTCATCTGCTTTTAGGTTTCTGGTTTGAAAGAAGAAACGTTATATGACTCAATTCTGGGTACCACACGGTCTTGAGTTACAGCCTCATTTTTCTGCTAGTTTGTTTCACGCAGCTCCCATTCACACACCATCTGTTTCTCAAGGCTTAATTTGGCCTCAGATCTCGTCCTCCAAATCAAAGCTTCTTATTGTTTTTTAGAGGCAACACACATAAAGTCAGATAGATAATAAACCTGCATCATAGTTACAACCTGTGCCTCAAGATTTTTAATAAAATGTTGCAGACTAAAATGACTGTTCTCATATATCACTATTAATGTGGTAAATGCCTCCCATGACCCCTTCCTTGTCTATAAATTACAAACTATGAAGATATGCCAGGATGATCAGATCAGTCAGTAGACGTTTAATTTAGTGTACAGATTTTCAAACTGCTATTTATAAACAAACAGAAGTAATTTTTCTCGTGCAGTAGAAAATTAGAGTCTGTATGCAGGTTTAAAAATTAGATAAAGATATGCTTTTTCTGGATTAAAATTTAATCAAAAATGCACTTACAAAAATTGTCTCACTGAAAAAACACATATCAAATTTTATACTTTTGTATGGACAGTGTTTAGCATTTGAAAAGGATCTTCAGCGTGTGTCAAAGAAAATATTGCTACTGTTTTCATGTGTCATATTGAATATCAGTCTCACTAATACCACTAATAATACTTCAAAGTCTTTTATTATGCTGTGTTTGCATCTCATGACAAGCAACGTGTCCTAGGACAAACTGCCAGTGCCAATTTTCCTATACGGAAAACATAAGCTTTTCATCTTAACTTCTGGAATTTAAATAATGAATTGCATTTCTTCTACAAAGAATGAAACCTGTTACATAACCATCAGTCATCATACCAACTTGCATCCTCATCTGGGAACTGCATGTGCTTGAGCATTGATTGCCTAGTGCAATGGACGCTAAGACAACATTCATATCAAATGTGTTGTTTGCACATGTTTGGTAGCTGAATTGTTGTAACAAAACTAACAAATTATTCAGAAAGAATAAATGCAATTTTATTTTTTCCTTTCCATTCAATTTTCTGATTTTGTTTGGATTATGAAACAGCCTTTTATGAAATTGTTGATCTCAATTCAGATGTTAGTAGACAAAGTTAAAAGACTATATATAGATCAGTTCAGGTTATGTTCCAATACCTTTTGGTTAAAAACTAATGAATCCATGGAATGACATGCAAGGTGGCTGTTCAACATTTGTAATCCTCTGATTTTACCTGAATTCAATTTGTACCTTCTTTGATCTTTCTCTCATGACTTTGAATAATTTGCATTCATTGAAATATAACATATTTTCTCTAAATAGACCTAGGATAGAAATCCCCTGGGACAGTTTTACATGCTAAAAATAATCAGCTTTGATAATATTTGGTCAGACATATCAGTTTCTTCATCATATTTTGGGCTCAGCCTATGAATCTTTTAATGGAGAACTGGTATCTCCTACAAAATGAAAAAGGTGCCAGTTTGCAGTGCTTTAACTGTTTCTCATTTTGGCTTTCTCTGATGGCAGTTCTTTGCTCATGGTCAGTTTACTTCTAAGATTGTGACAAGAATGGCAGCTTGTAATTTGTCAAGACTCTTTGAGACTTCTTTTAGTTGCTTCAGTAAGTTTAATGTCTATCCAGGGTCCCTTGTGTAGAATCCTTCCTATTAATCAAAACCCTTCACTTGCTAAGTGCAAAATCCAACTTAACAGTACGTGGATAATAATGCTGCAGAGCAATCTACCGCAGAGCTCCACAGAGTGCTGTTAAGAACTCAGGGCATTGATACTCGTTTTTTAAATCACCCTGCTATGAGAACGATAGCAGCTGCAGAGACATTTTTAAACTTCCAGAATGTGCATTAAAAGCATGGCCGATGTTTCCTGTTTCCTGGCAAGGTTTCAACATCATACTAAAGAACATTAAGCTGCAATGTAGAATAAGAAGTTCCTGTCTTCAACATTTAAGGAGAAAGGATACTGCTTCTGAAGCCCAGAATCAAGAGCTTTAAAGCAGAGTACTTTTTCCTGCACTTTGTAGTCACTGAAGAGCCACTTCTACTATTGGATGAACTATTCTTGATCAGTCTTAACATTCTTCTATCTTGTACTCCATTTTTTACTTGAAATATGTATTGTGAAAACGTGAATGCAAACTTTGCCATTTGCATTATTACCAGTGAAATGCTTCAGTTGGTTCTGTAATTGAATTGTTAATTTTGTACTAAAGTGAAAGCTCTGCTACTTCAATAAATGATAGCAATTTTGTCATCAAATATTTCCTTTTAAGATGCTTTTAAAGTATAATTAATTATATAGTTTTGATACTTTACCTTACAAAAGTATCTGCCTGATTTTCTTTTGGTTTCCCCATAAAAGTTAAGCAGAATCTTGACATAATTATCAGGATCTACAGTATCCTTCCATACAAATCCTTTTCTACTCTACCCTCCAGTGGTTCTCCTACCCCAAGCACTGCCCAGATGGGGCTGATGGAACAGTCTGTTTGTCTGTAGCCTCCTTGCTGTCATAAAACCTGACCCTTTGTTATTCTGCTCACAACACAGTGCAGACTGGTACTTTAAGAACTACTGGAAGCTCCAATCAGAGAGAAATTTAATTGTCAATATTACATTCTGATAATGCTTAAGTACTGAAAATATTACGATTAGAAATAATAAACTTCTTAAAGGTAATTTCTTTCAATTTGATCAGTTAAAGGAGTCTGTAAGTCTGACGCAGTTGCAAGAAGAATCAAATTTGGATTTGGGCAGACATCTTTGAAATATTAACAAACAATAAAATGCCTCCTAAAATCACATCACAGTTGAAGACAATAGTTTGGATTTAGCATTAAATACTAAACTGCATGGTTAATGCAGTTATTCCTGAACATGACAGTCAAGTGACTCTTTTTTCAACATTACTTTTTCACTGCCTCCATCATTCTGGAGACAGGACCTGGGAGCAAAAGCAGAAGCTCAGTGATGTGATTACAGATGGAACCTTGGGAATCTACTAGCTGGACAAAGGACCTGAATGTAGAGAAAACTGATTTTTATTAAGTCAAAGTTGCAAAAATTATAAAGAATTTGTATCTCAAGCAAAGGGTAAAACTTATTTATGGGAAAGGGCTCCAAAACTGAACTGGATAAATAAACAGACTGAAAATTATCAGAAAAATTGGAAAAGAGGCTATGATGGAGGGAAAAGGGAATATAGGGAAAAGTAAATGGAGTTTTGCTACACACTCAAAACCGTATAATGCGTTGCATAGGGAATTAAAGTAGGGAGAAAGAACAGCTATTTGGGTCGTTTGAAAGGAAAACAAAATTAAGTCTCTAAACTACAGTACTTTCTCAATTAATGTCCCTGAAATCATATTGAATACAATGACTCAAAACATGTGTTAATCTGAATAAAAGAGCCCTCAGAATATAGGACATAATACCCAAAGTTATCTTTTGTCTTTTGTCAGCTGACCTCACAACACAAACAAGCTAACCATATATACTACTAGGGAACATGCCTGGCTTTTGAAGAGAAACATGTCCATGGCAAGAAAAGCAACGGAAGATTGGTCCTCTGAAAATGAAACCAGATGATACATAGAGGTAAACAGAAACACCTTTTTTGTGTATTTACAAAACTGATGAGCTGACAAGGGGAACAGAACTTCCTCTCTGCTGTAGCCTGGAGAGGAGCTACCGGCAAGGTAGAGCTACCTACCACTAGGCCATTTCTGCAATCAAACACTTTGAGACCAAACAGATGGCAGGCAGTTCAAGACTTCTGGATATAGGCAATATGCTTTTTATGTGTTCACAAAGCTGAATGAATGGTGTAAATGCCACGTAACTGTGACAAAAAGGGTCACAATAATTCCCATGTGTGAGTTCAACTTCAAAAAAAAAAAAAACAAACACAAAAATCAACACACACTCACAAAGTGACAGATAGGGTTAAATTAAAATAATTACAGAATTAAAGCTTAAAAAATTAAGAACATGATCTGCAAATGACAGTGTTCCCAGTTTTATTATCTGACCTATGTACAGTTAGTTTTATTACACAGTTCTCTACACTCTGGGGTCCTGTTGGAAGTGTCTGTATAGGTTTGTTTCAATATTATGTTCATGCAGTGACATTTTTTTCATTAATATCTTAGGCAAAATTACATTCAACAAAACAGGAAACCGCTTGCTAAGGAATAAATGAATTTTAATAAATAAGGATTAATTTACTGCTGTAGTTGCAAGTATTTCTTTTTATAGGAGTTTGCATTAGACACAAGGGATTCTCTTTGATGCAAAATCTGGATTATACTTCTAGTATATGCTTTTATCTGAGTGTCACATGAAAGTGCAGTTGAGCCACAACGCAGAAGCAAACAACAGGCAGAAATCATGTCTTAAAGGAAAAAGCCCATGTGCTTAAATCGAAGAGTCTGAATCACGAGCCTTTTAACTTGACATTAGAGTTTAGAAACCTCCGTGTATTAATGCAATATCAAAAAGTATGTACAATATCCTAGAGTGGGTATTCAGTGGACAACAAAGAATTATTATATTGGCCTTGATCCTGAAAAGGGGCACAGAATGAAAACTCCAAGCACAACAACACAACTACAATAATACTCTTTGTCTTGCATGCGAAAGTGGGGAAGTGTTGAAAAACTGATTCAAGACAGAATCACCACAAAGGGGAATATGGTGATAAAAACTTCAACAGGTATACCATTCTGAATGCTGCATGTAGCTCTAGAAGTACTAGGAATTTTAAGTCCCCAGAAATACTACTTTTCATCTGAAGGCTCTTCAGTACAGAGATAAAGTACATGGTGCAGTTTATGGCTAATAACCATTAAACCAAAGAACTCACAGTGAAAACCAGCATCTTTGCTGTCACATAACCCAGGCAATGTAAACACAGAAAGTCTTTTACTTCTCTTGTTTTTACCTAGAAAAAAATGTAATAAGTATTCCCATTACAAGGTTGTGAGAACAAAATTAGTGCATGGTGTGCTCTGAGACACGGATTGCTCAGAGCTTATGACACACGAAATCAGAATGAGGAGAAATACCAGCATAAGGAAATAGATAGGCCAAGATTTGTCTGCAGCTACAAAGATGTCAGTCATAGAGTCTGAACTGTTTAGCCCAGTTTCTCCCGAATCCACTTAAGGTCTAAGGTAAATTAAAAGTACATCAATGTTAATATTTTTTTAGCTTTATTTTTTGGAAATTTTGCTTACAATATAAGCAGTTTCAGTTTCTGAGTTGTAAAAGATTCTGTATATGACTGTGTTAAATAACATGCTATTTTCGATACGTCTGTTAGCAGCTTACAAAAACATGATTCTGGCACCTTGGTTTACTTTTCTATGAGAACGTAGGTTGCCTTTCTTTTATAAAGAAAATTAGAGTTACTCATTACAGATTCTAAAGGAATATTTTTAACTTCTAAATATATATTTAGATTGTAACAGAACAATAAAAAATCAAAGAAAGAAAAGGAAAATAAAGAAAACCACCATGGTAGGGGGGTTGGAACTAGATGATCTTCAAGGTCTCTTCCAACCCAAACCATTCTGTGACTCTATGAAAAGATAACGAAAACAGGCAAGTTTTTTTGGTTTTTTTTTTTTTTTTTTGGGAGGGGGGAGCAGGGAGGCAGTTTGTTTCTTTGTTTTAATAATAAGTTTTTACTAACTAGCTTCTTATGGATACACATTTTGCTTTGGACTGATGACTGTGAAAGACTTGGATTTGGCATTGTTAGTAAGGGATATAAGGATCCATTCACAGCAAAGAGGTACCAAAGACGCTGAAAGGAAACTTTAAAAAGTTGCTGATAAAAAAGAAGAATGGAAAAGTAAACCTGTTTCAAAGTTGTGTGTTACTGTATCAGGAAAAATAGGCTTGTCAAGAAGTGAGAGAAATTTGTGGATGTTCGTTTCTGTACGTGTAGGAATAAGGAGTTAAGAAGATAGGCTGAAATTATTTGTAGAGTTGTTTGGGTTTTTTTCTAGTCTGGAACCTATTCTTGCCTTTTTTGGTGAGGGGAGAGCTATCTTTTGATTTTTACTAGACTAGAAGCTTTGAGTAAAGACTCAGTTTTTGGATTATGGTAACATTCTAGCCAAGCTACAGGAAACCTTTTCAGTTGTAAACTCAAAACCATGAAGAGTTAATGTTTCAGGGGTGAAAGGGTTTCTTTAAAAAAATACACATATATATTATCACTAAGTAGATGTCACTTGGCCAAGTAGTGACAAATGAACTACACCAGAGTCCTGGGGCTATGTAGCTGCTGTACGTATTCAGTGGTAAAGAAAATTCTGAAAAGGAAGGGGAAGATGATATGAAATTGCAAAAATACAATGATAAAAATATAACAGTAGTAAACACTAAGCAGTCAAAAGTCTGAGAGAGATTCCTTTGAACAGTGATAGTTGCTCTTGCCAAAGAATCAGTAACGCATACATCTGAGAACCTAGAAAGAGGTTGTTCCTACAAAAAACAAAAAAGGGAAACTGAAAGGTCTTTCTGCTCTGTGGTTTGAGAACCTGGAAAGCTTATGGAAGTTATCAAACACTGAGCAGTTTCAGAAGGTGCATTTTTTGATTCGTACATAATCACACTTCCACCATATCATATCACCTTTTTAAATTGGTACAATACCATATCATTTTCCAACAATATTAGACTACGTAGTGAGGGAATTTTATGCATTGTGACCTTAAGTCATATATATGAAAATAACACACTTTTCTCATAGGTCTTCCTGAGTTTTTAACTAGCAACTGTATATTTTTA
This sequence comes from Strigops habroptila, assembly GCF_004027225.2. Taxonomy (NCBI): domain Eukaryota; kingdom Metazoa; phylum Chordata; class Aves; order Psittaciformes; family Psittacidae; genus Strigops; species Strigops habroptila. The sequence goes on from NC_044278.2 coordinate 110,118,696, forward strand.
ATCCTTTAAGGATTTTTTCAATGGCTTTAGCACAGTGAATTCAATGACACTGTGGTAAAATTTAAATTATACATTCCCACCTTTAGGCTGATTATGTCTGCTGTGAACATAAGCAAAGAGGTCATAGCCAATGAGCATAATATAAAGAGCATATTAGTGACTGTACAGAGATGACAGGCTAAGGTGGCAGGGGTAGAAAAAAAGTGTAGTATCACATGAGGTCCAGTGAACTGCTACAGATATTAATGTTGGTGGTAGTTCTACTAAATATTTAGTAAAGGAAGGGCAAGGTAGAGGAATGCTTGTTAAAAGTCTTCACAAACATGAAATGCCTAGATTGTTTGCTCTTACTAGAATTTTTTCTCTTTTTCAAGGCTAGTCTACTAAACAGAAATCTTGGTACATTTTTAACCTTCCTACGTGTGCATTACACTTATGATTCTTTTCTCTCTGACTCTTATTTACTGTAGGAACAGGAGCTGCACACAGCCACTGAAAAGAAAATGAAAAATACAGGAATCTTCATAAATATCTGAAATCTACTTCTATGGAAGCCACTAACATCAGAGTAACTTGGTTTTCACTGATGCTAGTGCACTGCCATGGCAAAACTGGTGTTATACACAACTAGATCATACCAGAAAAAATTTCTTTCACAGTGGTAAATGGGTTTACAGTTGACAAGCAGTGATGGATCATTCGTGTTGCTTTCTTTATAAGTATTTTGAAATTCTTGCTTCCTCTCTACCATTTATTAAGGAGAAATATACTGAAGCCAGCACAACTGTTTCCATCCTATTAAATGGTGTTAGCCTTTCAAACATGCTGGCAGCACATGGACAGCCTAGCAGGAACGGCTTTTGGCATGCACAAACTACTAGAAGGTCTAAGGACTTGGGGACAGCCACTTGATGCAGGATAAAATCCAGCAAGGGACCAACTGCTTAACTGCATAGCTCATTGCATCCCAGTGCAATCCCAGGCAGCATTACAAAGCAGCTTTTTAGTCATGTAGGTGAATCATCTGCCCTAACTGGTGTACCACCCATATAGGCAGGAAAATGGGAGAGTCGCTTTTTGTGCTGTCCTAGACACTCCTCTGCTGTAAGAACGTCTCTTCGTCCATGGCCAGTCACTCCAATCCTTTCTGGACTGCTCTGGCATATGCATGTCTGCATCTGTGTGACCAACTGACAAGAGAAATGATCTAAGAAAAAAATAGCTTGGGGAAATAAAGGGGCAATTTTCAGATCCCTTAATCTTTTCATTGTAAAGCAAGAGGCCTGAGACAAAGGAAGGAAGTTTCAGCAATTTAATTTTGTCACAGAAACCAGACTTGACCGAATCCATAGGTAGAGAAAATCAAATCTCTTGCCTAAGGTCCACAAAGCAGGAAATATTTCAGGCATGATGGGTATCAGACTGTTTCTTTAATCACATTCTCTGTAAGAGAACATGCGTAAAGACTAAGACTTGTTTAGGAGCGTGGCCAAAATAACTGTGTTGTCAAAACTCATGTTGTGCAATATGATAAACTAGAAAAACAGTGCTGCTTTTGAACAAAGATCCTTTTTGTGAAGCGATGATCTTGCCATTGTTTTTACTATTTAGTCAAGGTTATCGTTGTTTCCTTTTTCTACTTTGCAACCAGATCTCTAATTCCCATTATGAGCCTGGCACAGCTAAATTAGACCTTGATTTATGCAAAAATTGAAAAGAAGTGACTTGTGAAACTCTCTCAGGAAGATATGAGTTTCTGTCATGAAGTTTTTCTTTCTTAATGTCCTTAACATTTTCTATCTTCGCTACTTTTTTGATCATTAAATTGCCACTTGGGAATCTGGGGATCAGCTGGTGGCATGAAGTTAAGTGTTTAAATTCCCAAGAATTTCAGATTACGTTTCTGTTAGGGACAAATTATGCTGAAAGTCACAGTCTGAAGAGCCTTAAGCAAAGAAAAACCTTTAGGCGACTGATGTTTTGTCATATTCTGCCTATGTGGTGCACAAACTGGCAGCCATTTATAACAGCAAAGAAATGAATCATGGTTAGAATCAGAATTCATGAACTATTTGCTCAAGTGATAATTAGTTGTGTTGTGTAAGCAAATACTCAAAGCATATATAGCAGACCAAATATCTCGTGGTTGTTACCAACTTTAAAAGGTTGAGCTCCTCAGCTTTTTCTTTTCAGTAGGGCTGTGGGATGTATGTATCTCTATGTATATGGGATACTTAACAGTCTAGCAACTGAGAAAACAAGCAAGAAATACAGTTGTATAGAAATACCAAAAAACTGAGTCATATAGGGTGAGACTCAGCTCTGGAAGTATGAAGTGGTCCAAAACATCCACATGTGCTTGATGGATACTGAAGAGTAATTATGTGAGACTTTCACTCTGCTGACAAAGCAGCTGGAGGCCAGGGAAGTTACTGTAGTGAACTGTGTATCTGTTTTTACACAATTAAATCCTATTTGAACTGAAAATTGGTAAGATATGGAAGAAGCTTCCTCACATGTCAACCCAATGAGTAAATAGAATGTCTTTCTAAAATAATGTATAGTTCAGTGATATGTTACCTAAACACACACTTCTTTATTGGTATTTAGCATTATTTCCCTAAAAAGAGTCAGCGAGTGCCTAAATAGCTATATAGGAGTATATAAAGTACTGCATTAAGGAGAAATAATAGGAATTATTGTCCCAAATACCATTCCTGGGAAGAAACACTGAGATATTTCAGTTCAGAGAAGTCATTTGGGATCCTGTAAATAACAATTTCCTTGAATGTAATCACAGGATTAATTTGGTAGGCTATGGGAAATATTATGTGTTAAACTAATTTGTTAAACTCATATGTGGCCATTTTCTTCAGATATTTAACTGGGGGCACAAAATAAAACCTTCAACCTGCTTAATAGTCTGCTCCTATAGTTGGATTAATTCTCAAGATCTTTCTTTATTACCAGGAAAATAAATAAATGTAGTGTTTTCACCAAAAAGTGGAAGGGTAATAGACTGAGCTATTGTGGCTGATCACACAGATGCAGAAAAGCTTGTGGCCGATGCAAGTTGAGCCTGATTCAAATTAGGGACCAAGAGACAACTGTCACAATTGTTACAGAGTAATTTTCCATCCATTTGTCCTGGTTTCAGCTGTAACCGTTTTTTTTTCTTCCTAGTAGCTGATGCAGCGCTGTGTTTTGGGTTCAGTCTGGGAACAATGCCGATAACACACTGATGTTTTAGTTGTTGCTCAGTAGCGCTTAACCTGATCAAGGACTTTTCAGCCTCTCATGCTCTGCCAGTGCAGAGCACAAGAAGCCACAAGAAGCCAGGAGGGAGCAGACAGGACACCTGACCCAAACTGGCCAAAGAGGTATTCCATACCACGGCACATCATGTCCAGTATATAAACTGGGGGGAGTCATCTAGAAGGGACCAATCACTGCTTGGGTCAGGCTGGGTATCGGACACTGAGTGATGAGCAACTGTATCACTTGTGTTTTCTGAGCTTTCTTCTCTTGTTTCCTATTATAATTATTACTGTTGGTATTCTTTCTATTATCACTACATTTAACTTTATTTTAGTTATTAAACTGTTCTTATCTCAACCTATGGGGTTTACATTTTTTCGATTGTCCTCCCCATCCTGCCCTGGGGAGGTGAGGTGTGGGGGGTGAGCGAATGGCTGCATGGCGCTGAGTTACCGGCTGGGTTTAAACTATGACACCATTTTACATATATAGTTTATTTTACCTTCACAGTGCACAGGTTCCAGTTTAAACAAGCGTTACATACAAGGTAGATGGAACTGAAATTCTTTTGGAAAGCTACCACCATGATTATGGAAAAGCGTGTAAGATATACTTCTGTTACATGCAAAAACATGTTCCCGTTTAAAAACATAACATGCACTAAACAAAGCACTTTATAAAATTGAATAAAAATTTCACCTCCAAACTCAAATAATTTTTTCTTTTTTCTGCTTTGAAAAACCCTTCTTTTTTCTTATCTCCTTTGATTTTTTTTCATAGCAATTGAGCTAAAATGCCATTAAAATATGAACTTACAATGGAAACACTGACAGATCCTTATATATAGTAGAGTGAAGAATAAAACTGTAATAAGAACCTGTCAAAACTGAAAATGAAGGAGTCTGAGAGACCAGAAGAATATAAAAACATGTCCATTTCTAAGTTTTTGAATGATGATATTTTTAGATTTAAGTGCTCTATGTGTTTCCACTAATTGCATAGCAAAGTGTGACAAATGAAATATCTAGGCATACAGGAAAACAACTTCTTTAGCTCAAAGATTTCAGTATTAACCTGAAGGTAGATAAAAGGCAATAGTTTCAGGCTTCCCTGTGTCTCTGTCTAGCAACATTATAGCAATCCTATATTAGTATTTAGAATTTAATGTCCCCATACAGATCTCTTTCTTCTCTTTCTTTCCTCTGACTTCTTTCACAGTTGCTGAATGTTAGAGAAACATAACTGAAAGAACACAAAATGTTGCAAACAGGTGAAGGCAAAACTTCACAGGTGGAATTCACTGCCTCATGTATTATGTTACACACAGCTTGAATACTTTGTCCCCTCCAGTGAATTTATTCTTCATTTAGTACCTATAGACAATGATTCTCACTTAATGGGTACTAATTAGTATCTTCCTGTTCTTCATAGGTCAATGTGTGACTTGAAATTTTGTATCCAAAAGCCTACTAAGACAGGATTTCCTGTTCATATTTCTCCATGTTTTTAATGCCTGATGGCTTCACAAATATTTGCCTCGTCTCCCTATTTTCAGTGTCCACTTTTTTTATTTGTGATATTTAAAGACTGACTGTCAGAGCACTTACTATTAACAGCCAGTACTTCATTGTTCAATGTGCAGCTTCTACAGGCTTCTCTATGGCTGCATACGCACACACTAAATGAAGAACATGTCAAGCACACAGTAACTTTTCTACATAGCACTACACAGTGGGCAAGTTTTGTATGAGTGACATCTCCATTTTATGAATTTTAGTGGCCAAGCAGGTTTGGGGCAAATCTGAATGGAGAATGTACCATGTCATGGAAGAAACACTGATATTACTTCATTATATGGCCATATTTATTGTAGATCAGAGCCTCCCAACTGATCGACACACTGATCAACTGATACACATGCTGATAGGAAGGAGTAAGAGACAGATCCAGACTCTTCTCACTGGCACTCAGTGACAGGAGAAGAGGCAATAGGTACAACTGACATAAAGGTTATCCATTTAACATCAGTTCCATTTAAACATGAGAATATCTTTCTTTTTTACTGTCAGGGTAATTAACTGGAATATGAACAGGCTTCCTAGGCTGCAGTGTCTCCATCCTTGGAGATACTAAAAACCTGACTGGACATGACCTTGAGGAACCTGTTCTAGCTGACCTGATCTGAAGAGGGGGGTTGAACCAGGTGGTATCCAGAGGTCCACGCCACCCTCAGCTGTTCCATGACTCCTTGATATCATATGGAATAAAAAGTTTTTACCCACTGGCAATCAATAAAAAAGCCACCAAGACATACTGCAGGAATAAGGATTTTGAAGTTTGTGTCCTGGCCAAATCCAGGCCAGGCTATTGCATTGAAACTATCTAAAATTCCCTCTACTGATTAACCTGCCCAAAGTTAAGTAGATAGATTTAGATTAGACGTAAGGAAGAAGTTCTTTACTGTGAAGACTGTGAGACACTTGTACAGGTTGTCCACAGAAGTTGTGGCTGCTCTTTCCCTGGCAGTGTTCAAGGCCAGGTTGGATGGGGCTTTGAGCAACTAATGGAAGGTGTCCCTGCGCATGTCAGGAGGGTTGGAACTAGATGATCTTTAAGGCCCCTTCCAACCCAAACCATTCTATGGTTTTGTGAGGTTTTCTTCATCTTATCTCCAGAACCCTTCAAACAGAAGTGGAATGCAGGGAACTAATTGCTCTATAGGAAAAGTGGCTGAATTGAAGTGGCAGGTGGTGTATTGTTACCATTTATTTTCCTCACAGAAATGTTTAATATGCTGAGGTCCTGAGAAAAAGTTAACCTTTGACCTAGGTGGATGAATATGAGCAACTGTACAATGGCCACAGAGAGACTGGCACTGCTGTTCTGCTCATGCGAATCTGACCTCCACAGACTGCTAATGTTTTTCTGCAAAGCTTACTCTATTATGTGAAGGAGAAAGCTTAGACTGTGCCATATGAAAGAGAGCAGTCAATAAATGCAGAACTATATTACCAATGCACACATGTATGTTTAGACATCACTGAATTTAGAGGTTTTTTAGACTATATATTAATCTGCACACAAATTCAGACATACGAGAAACGATAAAATAAAGCATTATTATTTGATAAGCTTCAAAAGGAAAAGGAACAAAAGCAAAATAAAGCAGCACAAAATTAGCACTATAAAAATCCTGTGTCCTCAGTTACCCATTTGTTGGTTTAATTGTCCTTTTTTTTTATTTCTTGGTGGTCTGAATGGAGAAGAAAAACCAGGGACTGAATAGAACTCTTTGCACTGCTAGAGTGCTTTATAATGATTTTATTTTAACTATAATTAATGGATATGGAAATAATGAGCTAGAGTGAAAATTCAATATAATTTTAATGAGAAAACATTTTAGATGTAGGAGAAAGAACAAAAACAGATGAGCAAAGACTTATAATACTTTTTAATACCTATGCCTCTTCAAGCATATCTGTTTAAACATCAGCTTTAGTCACTACTATGGGGTAATCTATACAAGAAATGTAGGTGACTTTAAGAAAGTGATGAAACAGAGATTACAGCTGATGGACTAATGACTCACAAAAATTTGTGTACTAATAAATTATTAGAAAATACCTGCATTTATGGAAGCCTGAACACAGAGACTGAAATAATTTATAAAAAATATTTGCCCAGAATTTAATCATTAACTTTATCAGCATTACTCATTATTTATATTGATGTAACTGATAGCAGATTCCAGTCTATTCTACTGTGTATTATAAAGTTTACTGTCCACACAAAATAGTAATTTAAATATCACTTTTGTTGACTTCTTTTAGCTTGATATTATATAAGTTTAATGAAATGCTTAATTAGAAACTCCTGACTCCCTTTCTGATCTGTCTGGGCCTGGGTCTTGTTTAGAAGTTGATGCTAATATAGTAAATGAGTGTTTGATTACAAATTAAGAAGTATCTGATTGGAATAATTTAGAAATCTCATAAAAATGTTTGTTGATCACTGTAGTCTTGCCCAAGTGCCCAAGTCTTCCTATTTAGGACCTAAATCAAAGTTCCAACCATTTTATTACAAATCAAAGCATAGACTTATTTTTTTCAGACTTGGATTCCACTCTAATCCACTTTTCTATAAAATCAAGACTACTTATGAACTAAAAAGTTCTTTACAAAATTCTACACAAAATTCTTATAGACTAAAAACCTTCATGTTCAAATCAATAACCAGAGTATAGTTTATTGCAGGCTTCCATAAATGATACACAGTCATCTATCAGCCTCTGAGATAATATGGTCCAGAGACAAGTGGTTAATAAAGATAGTTAATTTTAATTATTGTGAGATGACTAATGAAAATATGCAGCTTAAATATGTTTTTCTACCTAGACAATTCCCATTGCTGTTGTGCTCAGGTGTGTTCTAATTCCAATTAGAACATTAGTATAACAATAGCTTTTTTCCCCTCCTCAACTTTTAGGTGAAAATACTGATGACCTTATATTTGTTTGAATGCATTAACAACTCACTGAGATAACAATATATGAAAGAGATTTGAATTTTACATGTAGTTCCTTTCAAATGCTGATAGTGATCATTAAATGTCTTGTATCAGCCAGCTTCACAGACTATGCCTTGTTCTTTGGAAGTTTTAATCATCTGAATAGTAGTTCTCCAGTAGCATATATTTTATTTAATTAAAATGTGGCTTTTGCAGTAGGTTTTGATCTTTACATCTGGTTACTAGAATGAATTGTGAATCTTTATTAAATAAGTATGTTTCTATAGGAGTAATTTCATCAAATTTAAAACATTTATGAGACTGTAACACTCAGAATGATACTTTTTGTCAGCTAATAGTTGTGAATATCCAACTTTTTTTGCTCTATTTTATAGACATGCCATTCATTCAGAACATAGTTCAAAAGAAGAGCTGTTTGAATATACAAGTTATATATATATAGTTATAATATTCCAAGTGGAACCAAATGATCTGACTGCTCAGAATAATGATTGCCCACCAGGGAAAGCAAACCTAGCATAGATAGACTGTGAATATGAAGACCTTGAGTTGGATAATTTGTTCAAAGGTAAAAACAGACCAAGAGATGGAGCTCATGAAGACTCTTTCCACAGTTATGTTGCCAAGTGAGTCGCTTTAGGCTTTTGAATTAATCTGAAACATTTGAGGCTTTCAGACTGCATTAAATTCCAGGAGCTAGAGTCAAAGTCTGACTGCAGTGAGAACTGTACCGAACTCAGCCTTCTGCTCAGTAACAAACGGAAAATCACTTAAGGTATTTCTGTCAACCAGCTTTTGGTTGGAGGAACACCTAAGGAGGCAAAACAGCTTGAAAGAGGTGAAATAGATGATAGCAGACCCACTAGTCAAGTGGAGTTTCTTCTTCTATGCAGAGGGGAAGATCTCATTTGTATTGAGACTTTTCTAAAAGATATGGATAAATGCAGCAAATTCCTTTTCTGGGCTGGCAGACTTAGCAAAAATAAAACACAACATGCACTTGCTATAGGCATTCTAGAAGAGGAATAAGCTGTGGCAGAAAAGAAAAAGATACATTCTGCTGTTCTATCCTTGCCCTTCTTTTTTATTTATTCAACATGCTTTTTTATTTTTTTCCCCCTAAATCTTTGATGGTTTAGCATTCTATGCAAACTCATCACATGACAGTTCCTTACTGTTTTTTGTTGGGATTTTTATCAGCAGTCTATGAAGAAAGCCCATGTTAAAAGTACATACATGTGCTCATCATGTCAGATTATTCCTTTTAAAAAATGCTTTACAGAGTTCCTTTCCAATGGTCCTTTCTCAGAGTGCTCAAAACATGGAAACACACATACTACCTTCATTGGTTTATATTTCCTTTCCTAAAATAATGATAGACTTCCTCATCTCCTCTTCAAACAAACTCTATTATTTTAAACTCTATTTGTTTAAAGCGCACTGTATGTAGAGGTTAAACTGAGTTACACTGAAACTGATATTCCCCTCTCCCCACACCTCTATAAACAGTAGACGCAGGGGAACTGCTCTGAATGACACACGATACTCCCTGAACAACTGACTAAAAATTAAGTTGAATACAACCCATATCTTCCAAAGATTTGAAACAGCTCAGCCAGCTTTTTACCTTCTATATTTCATCATTTCCTGTTCCAGCCTCTGTCAAAATAAGCAAGATTTAAAAGCTGCAAATGCCAAAATTGTAGCTCCAGATCTTATTTTTATGAGATTTTAACTTCAGAGTTAGGCTATGTTTGGACAGCCATCAAGTAATGATCAAAATGCTCTACTGGTCTTGGATTAAAATGTGATTTACATGTGGTGATCGGAGAGGAAAAGGTCATGTAGTGAAAACAGTTAACTGTGTAGCTACAAAATAGAGGCATCAGTCTTAGAATATTTGATATTATCAGCATCTTTGTAATATCATTCTGTCATCTTGTCAATATGTAGTATACAAGTCATACCCGTTAGTAAAATGTTGTATATAATGCTGTTTTGCTCTGCCCCCCTCCCACCCAACCCAATATGGCATGAAAAGTTACCCATTTTTCCTTCTCAGAACAAAAAAAATGGCATGAGATGAAAATAAAACTCACCTGAATGAAAGGGTTTTAGCAGCTAACAAGTATAGATGCACTCTACTGCTTGCATCTGTATTGCACAAACGAACAAATAGGCCTTGCTTTTATCTTTTTGACTAATGCCATATAGGTCACTTTAAGTGGTTCAGTCATATACATTACCAGAAAGAAGATTGCTCTGTGTACTTAAAGACCATGTGCAGGGTGGCAAAACTAGTCTAGTGTACCAATACGCAATCTTGCAAAGTACAATTAGAGCTGGCATTTAACCTGCAGTGCTTAAAGTAAGTTTAATGTACAGAGCTGGACGGACCTTATTTAATTAAACATATCCTGTTAAACAGATGTGCTGCTGAGCACAGAAATTACTTTTCTTATTAAATCCTATAATGGAATAATCTTTTTCTTCTCTGAATCATTTTAAAGCTATTCTTAGACAGACTTCCATTGCGATCAAGCTGCAAATGTGCCTTATTAAAATTATTTCAAATTAATAAGCACATTTGATATTTTATGTGGTGCTGACTCCTTCAGCCTCTATGCTTTTGATACTGTACATGTAACTGAAGCATTTTTGAAATGAGTAACAGAAAACAGAGGAAAAAACCAAAATAATAACAGTTTTTATCTCTCTGCATCTCCGAAGAATTTCAAGATTTTTCATTTCAATGTTGTGGAAACAATAAAGTCACTACTGTCAGACAAATGAGCTTGACAGAATAATTATTCCATACTCACGCTAACATATGCGTGTTCTTGTCACATGTATTTTCGTATCCTATTACAGAATCAAGCATGCAAACACAGTATTTAGTTTAGTGAACAGGCATCTGACCTCTTACTCTCCCTTAATGCTTTGTCTCCTTTCTTCCAAGTGATAGTTGGCTTTGGAGAGGCCTGTGGCTTGCACTCAATGAGAACTTCTTGGCCCTTGGTAATAATTATTGTTTTCCTCATCTGATTTAGTGGGAAAGTGGGAGCTGAAGCTGTTAAAAAGAAGTGTGTTAATTCTACACAGAACAACCACAGTTTCCTGTTTCATTAAATTTTAATACAAGACTAGAATAATAACTTTGGTTCAGAGGAAATTATCACACTGCAGATTTGATGGAATTTTACAAAATATTTAAAAACAAGCAGGAGCCAAGGCTAGGTGTCAGGTCTATAACTTAAACCAGTTATGAATTAGTGAGATGTGCCTTACATCGGAATACCAAAGTAAGATTACTTATGAAATTTAACAACTTCAGAAATTAAATAATATAGTTGATTTAGCTACATCTTTTCCCAAATCTTTGGGTTTCATGGACAACTTGTTAGAAGTAACTAGGACAAAAATGAAAAGTTTAAATTCCACAACTATCCCAAATGCACTCTCTAGAATTAATTCTTGCAAAACCTATTACCGTTTTAGAGAAATTTATTATGTTTTTTTATTGCACAGCATTTTTCTGAATACTTTGAATTGAAAAGTGAGAACTCAGTAGATGATATTTAACTATGTCTTGTTCTTAGTATTTCACTTTTCAAGAAGTCCTGTTGATCACAATCCATAGTAGACGTACCATAAAATTACAGTACATAATAAATATATCCCAAAATGACACTAATTACTGTGATTTCACATGAAGAAAGGAGAGTTGTTCTCAAGTAATCTCATTTGTCTGTGTTTTTCTTAAACTAGTTTTGCAAAATAAAAGCCCCCTCTGCAACTACCTCAGCTACAGATATAGGAACATATTACACTCCATTGCCTCAAATATGTAGGAATTTTCTACTGTTACTCTGGGTAATTTTCATACCAGAGCTATTTATATGCACAAATTATTTTGTTATTCTCCCTTTAATAATCCAGACAATCACACAGAACTGCTTCTTTAATACTACAGTATGGTTAAAATTTAACAGGGGTACAGTTTCCCAAGTGACAAAACGAAAGGCTGATTTTACTGCAGCAATACACAATGTCCATTTCCAATAATAGAGAAAGTGCACAACTACCTGATATAATAGGTATACCTATGTTATAATAGATATAAAAAAACAAACAAGAAAACCTTGTAACCAACAAGGACTTATTTGCTGGCTGAATCACCAATGACAAAGGAAAGTGATGGAAAGAGAGCAACCACTGTCTGTGGGTTTTAATTTATGGCTAGATAGAAATATTTTGAAGAGCTCTCAGTGAAATTCTAAAGTTGGCCGGCTACAAAATAATGGAAATCTTCTAGACAGATTATTCTTCAGAAGAACCAAATCTTGGCTCAAATGTAATATATTATTTCAGTAACTTCAGATTTCTTATTCATTTGGGAGCTTACAAGAATGATTCTAGATGCAGGTTTTGAAATATGCAAGATTTGAACAGTGCAGAGACCTCTAATCTCTGATTTGGCCATTGAATTACTCTGACAGACACCTGTCTTTCAGCTATACAATACTTTAACAAAGATCATGAGACTCTTTCTTACAAGTCTGCCTCACGTAACCCTGGGGAAGTCCTCTTATCACTATTGTCCAACTGTGTTTTACCACAGTTTGCTTTAAGGAAAACCAGAGTGTTGGAATGACATGCTTCAAGTTTTTCTTCATTAAGTCCCCACTTCAATTTTTGAATAATGAAATTTTTACAGGATTTCCAGATAACACTATGTAGTATTTGCTTTACCATGGATGATATCAGCTCAAGTATGTAATTTCCAGTATTCAATCAGTTCTGATGACTTCATAAGAAATTTTTAAACCTTTAAAACTAAGATCATACTTCATTACCTTTGAATAATAGCCTTCATAGAAATATTTAATTCCAACAAAGACTAAAATATAATTACTTTCTCTAAGTTTCTTCTCTTCACTTATTTTTGAAGTGCTAAAAAATAAGTTTTCATTTATTTGAACTGAAATGGCCTTACATGAGAAATTGTCACAGAATGTAACTGAGTCAATAATTCATGAAAAAAAAAAATTTAATAGAAGGACCTGTATGCTCTTGGGCATCAAAGACCCACCACATAAATAACAAGAGTAAAAAGGAACCCTCTTTCATTGTTTTGCTCAGTTTCGACTGGCAGTAGCTGTTCCTTATCAAAACAGACCAAGAACAAATGTAATTATCAAAGGGAAAAAAAGGAATAGTCTGTTCTTTTCAGTAATACTCACCTAAAATCTTCAGCTCGGCACTGGCATAAATGGTGCCATACTTATTTTCTGCTAAGCACTGATACATTCCAGCATCTGAAACATTCACACTGTGGATCACCAGAACACCATTAACCATCTCGATCCTGTTCTGTAATGGAATAATAAAAAAAAATAATCTATAAAAGCAAACGAGCACTGGAAATTCGCTGTGCTTAAGGCAAAGGGACAAAAGACATTATTAAGCTAAAATAAAACTGAGCAACAAATTTCCTTGGGATTCCTTTCTTCTTTTATATAAGGAATCACAAGGATAATGCAGATGGGGGAAGGCAGAAAAAAAATCCAAAAATATTTAAAGATAAATATTTTTCAGTGCAAGTTGACTGTCTCCAAGGCTTGCTTCTGCCTGTTTGCTTGTTAGTCTGCTATTAACCTTACATGATTTTTAAAAGCAGTTCATCCTGGGAACTTTCATGAGGCAACAAGTCAGTTGTGGGTGCAACATATCTGATTGATTGATGATGATCTTCACATCTCTAGCAAATGTTTGGTTTCAGTCATCGTATTATGTTCATAAAAGGAGATGTATAATATTGCTTGCATGAATAACAGTGAAAGAGTCTAATCATCTTCATCATTAGTGCAAATTTATTATTTGAAAATTCCACCAGTAGAAAATAATTACCACAGCTGGAAGAGAAGGGGCACTGAAAGCTGTATGGAAATGTATGCTTCATGAGCTGTATAATTTGAACTGCTGTATGGAAATGTATGCTTCATGAGCTGTATAATTTGAACTGCTATAAAATACCTCTAGATTTCATTATTGCAATTGCTGTAGGTTTAATCAAAAATTGACAAAGAATAAAGTGTATGGGAATGCAGAGGAAACTGTGAAAAAAAGTTCTCTCTCTTGTAAGCCCCCAGTTTAAACTGAAATTTAATTTCGAATTTCAGAGCCTGGTGCAACTAATAGTTTGGAAAATCAGAAAACCAAAAAGTACAGATATTTAAATTGCTTCAGTTTCAGGACTAATAGCTCCATCTAAGGAGGCAGAAATGGATAAAGTAAAGGCACATAACCTTATTTTCAATGCCTCACAACTTGAAAAGCAAGCTGTGTCTACGTTTCCTTTCTCATTGTTTGCATAATTGGTTGACGTTCACAGATAGAAGTGACATTCACTGAAAAGGAAATCATTACATCTTTTATATTCATAAATCCTTTCTGTGAATTCATTTACAAATGGACACACTGTCTCCCAGAATTGAACAGCTTTATTTTAATCTGGAAAAATGCATTAAATAAATTTATAAAACTTTTATCTACTCTAAATAATTTGACACTACAAAAACATAAAGGTATTGGGCAAAAAAACACATGATGTGGGCTGACCTGCTGACAATTCAGTGAGAGCAAATGCCATGCATGGTCTTTTAAAAAGAAATGAGAATTTTATTTAGATCTAATTCGAAAATACACCAGTAATTGACTGTAGTTAAAGACTTTCCATTCTAGGAGTCTTATATGGAGCATTTGAATGGTCTTGATGATGAATTCTGTTATTTGCAGAGAATTAATGGAGTTGTAAACAGATGAAAATAAAATAGTCGTTGTACCTTTTATATTAGCCTGCTAGTGTTTTGAAGAGTAGGATTATGCACAAGCAAAATGTGGTAAATCTCAACATAACATAACATAACATAACATAACATAACATAGCATAACATAACATAACATAACAACAACCTACATTGGGGGAAATATGAAGGAATGTGATTCAGCAAATAAAGCACTTTTTGAGTTGTTACTATTTTTTTATTTAAAAAAAAAAAGGCATAGTACCATTATCTAAAAAAAAAATAGCATAATAGCATTATCTAAACGAAAGAAAGGAAGAAACAAACATATACACTGGAGATTGCTTAGATGTACAGTATAGTACAATGGCAGATTCTGTTTCAGACACAACTTAGAAGGTTCCACCTCCCAAATATTTCTGAACTGATGAAATTACTAATGAATGCAATTCTACATCACTTGAGATGGTTCAGAGGTGACATGCATAGAAAAGTTGTCTGTATACTAACACTTAAGAAACTAACACAAAACCCAGTAATTTCTGAAGTTCTTTTCAGTACTTTCTTTAACAGGCTTTATCTGAATAAAAGGAGAAACATGCAACATACTAGTGACTCCTCGTCTAATGTACCTGTGGCCAGAGAGGAACTCCATTTTTCAGCCAGTGATATGTGGGCCTTGGCTTTGCAGTGGCTTTACATTCCCATCGGAGCTGATCTCCACTGTCTAATTGAGTGTCATTAAGTTTCTCCACCCAAAGTGGGTAGGCTGCAAGAAAAAAAACAAACATACTGTATACAAAGGGCATAAACTGGTAAGTCTCTAGCTGATACACAAAAACCTAATCCATTAAAGAGCTTAAATTATAGCCTTTACAAAGTTTACTTACAAAGCTTACTCTCAGAAAGAAGCACATTTAAATGAACAGCCAAACCCAAAAGTCGTGAAATTAACAAAAATCTGTAATTCCATAACTTTAAAAGCAATGCTGTAATGGCACCAGGAAGTGAGCGGTATCATGACAAGGAATAGAAATATGCCTGATTTAATAAAGTCCAATGGATTAAATTACAGTACTGTCTATTAATGCATTCATTATTACTGAATTTAATAGCATTTGCTTGGTAGTCACAATAGAGGGTCTAGTAACTTTTCAAGACTTAAGCTATTTAAATTTTGGAAAGGAGGTCAGCCATCATAGACTCTCTTTCATGCAGTTTTCTCAGTTTACTAGGAAATCATGATTTATTCAGCTAGGAATGACTGGGCATTTGGTAAAGTATTTGCACATATTTTTGTTAAAGTGTCTTGAGTTTGAATCCATGTGAAAATGCTTTCAATGTCTTAAAGCACAGAACTCATGAGATTTTTAGCATTCATCAGGAACATAAATTACACAATAAGACAATCTTAAACCAGTCTTTTTTAAAGGTAGACAGTTGGCAGGTGTGTATGTGATAATTAGTATCTAAATTTCATGTAATAATCTGTTAAAAAGCAGATCTTTAATGCAGCAGTTGATCAGATAGCTATATGTAGGATCTTATAACTTTGGAACACTTTGTATGACTTGGTGAGGAACTGAGCATTCATATGCATGAATAAAAATATATGTTTAAAAGCCATCTTTTGGTTTTTTGTACTGTAGCCATATCGATTTGTATAGCAAAGAGGGTGATAGATGAAATTCATTAATGATATTAAGTGTTGGGATGTGCGTTTTTTCAATTAGTAAAGAATAAGTAACTAAAAGGCTTTTATTGCTAAAGGAATGTGAAATTCTGATTGGTATGAAGAGAAGTCCAGATCTGTCACAACAAAGTCTCTGCTTCAAACATCGGATAATTGATAACGTACTTAAACATGGAGAACTGAGTGTAAAAATAAATCTTTGAATCTAGCTGGCTTTTGACAGGTCACCAATCAAAGACGTGAGAAGATATGAAAAGGCGTGACAGGTGACTAACTGCTTCTAGCTTACATCTTGTGCATGGATGATAAAGAAAGTGAAGGAGGTGTCTATCATTCCTAAGCAGAGAATCATCTGCTTCAGAGTCCCTGACCGGACAGTTGTCCGAAGCTGGAAACATAGCAGAAGAAGAATCATTCATATCCCTTTTAGTAGAGGAAAACAGAAATAAGAGTGACTGAACCTCACTCCCAAACCCAAGACCAAAAATATCTGCTCCCTTATTATCCTTATTACAGTCAAGGCAATGCATGACATGTTCCATATGTGCTCCATTGCACTGAATGACTTGATTCTTAAATTATATCAAAGGGTTCCATGAAATCCTCAGAAGCAGTTTGCAGGAGTCCCTGCTCACCTGTTGTCTACTAATTGTCCTAAAAATATAATCCAACTGAATTGTATAGTTGATGCTGTTGTTTTATTTTTGAGTGTTTTGGTATGCACGAAGGGAGCATGCTGAGAAGTAATTGTTTCCTTTCAAAATAAGTATGCTAATATGATTTTGGAAGATGTGACAGTTTAATATGTAACTAAAAATACATAAAAGTTATCCAGTGGTGCAATAAAATCATGACGTTTCAAAGAAGTGCTAAATTATTCCTATCTATATTTCATTATTTTTATTATTTTGATTTTCTCATAATTCTCCCATATGACCAAAAACATATCTAGTTTCATTTTCCATCTTGAATTTGACCTCATCATAAACCAGAGCATTCAAAATTAGTGTGCAACTGTTTACTCTTAAATAAAACTGTCTTCCCAAGCCTGGCTGCTGAAGTATTCTCCTCAGTACACAACTGTCATTCCCTACCCTCTGCCTGTGGCTGTCTTGATAGCATAGTCATGGCACAGGTTTTGCTTTGCAACCACAAACATGCAAATCACAGTGCTATGATTGATTGGTATTAGCAACCTTTTTCATTAGTTGGGGTATTTCTACCTTATATTTTCTCCTCATAACCTAAATGGCCTTTGGATTCATAATTTTTAAGTTTTGAACTTGTCATCAGCAAAGACAGACTCCCACACCTTTGAGAACAAGGTAGCAAAGCAATAGGTAGATGTAGGAGGTACAGAGTTAAACACATGATTGAGAGAAATATTTTCATAGCTTTTGGGCTTCCTTTCCTCTCTCTATGTACTCTTTTGCCACAAAATGTTCCCTCTCTGCTCATATGATCACTCTGCATAACAGCATAACACTTGTTCTTAACCCTGTCAATAATTACAAATGTGAAACTCAGTGCAAAAATTCTGACTCTGTATTATTTTCCCTTTTTTTTTTTTAAACAAAAATGTGTTAACATCATCCTGATACACACGTGGGCAAAGAAAACTTCATTCCATGACAGCACTTAATTTTAATTAGAACATTGTTGGAGCAAGCGCAGAGGAGGGCCACGAGGATGATAAGAGGGCTGGAGCACCTCCCGTATGAAGACAGGCTGAGAAAGTTGGGGCTGTTCAGCCTGGAGAAGAGAAGGCTGCGTGGAGACCTCATAGGAGCCTTCCAGTATCTGAAGGGGGCCCACAAAGATGCTGGGGAGGGACTCTTCCTTAGGGACTGTAGTGGTAGGACAAGGGGTAATGGGTTCAAACTTAAACAGAGGAAGTTTAGATTAGATATAAGGAAGAAGTTCTTTACAGTGAGGGTGGTGAAGCACTGGAATGGGTTGCCCAGGGAGGTTGTGGATGCTCCATCCCTGGCAGTGTTCAAGGCCAGGATGGACAGAGCCTTGGACCACATGGTTTAGTGCGAGGTGTCTCTGCCCATGGCAGGGGGGTTGGAACTAGATGATCTTAAGGTCCTTTCCAACCCTTACTATTCTATGATTCTATGATTCTATGTAAATCCTAAGAAGCATTTAAACAGATCTCAAAAGTAACATGTTTCTTTTTTCCTTTTTATAAATGCAACATTTATCTTGGAGAACAAAAAGGGTGTTTGTCTGGTTTTCATCTGTCCAATGAAGAGTTTTGGGGTGAATGTTAGAAGAGAAGTATGTGTTTCATTATTCAGTAGTCTTTATGGATATTGTGCCACAGCGTTACACAGCACTCCTGAGATTTTAAAATCACTGTCCAATCTTTGATTTATTTTATCTGCTGCACCTGTTTATTCAAGGATGTCAAAATGTTTTACAAACACAAATTGGCAATAAATCTGCAAGCTTACAGGATAGTTTTTACACCCTCTGTGTGAAATGAAATTCAGATGCAGAAAACTCAGCCTGCTTTCTCAAATTATTCATCAACTTTTTGACTGAGAGAAAATTGAGGACAAAATTTTGCAAAGAAAAATGAATTCAGATAGTGTCCTAAAATGTGAATGAGTACAGAGTTTGGGATGAAAGAAAAATAATTTTCTGGACACAAGGCTAATTGGGAAGTCTACAGTAGGAGAAGAATAGGAAATTATTACAGTAAGAAAGTAATACAGCAAATTTAAACTAAAGGTGCAATTCTGACCACAGAAATCTCTTTCTCTCAAGCCAGAAGGTAACCTGTAGTGGCACCACTGGATTTTATTCCATACAGTTTTTATAATGAAGTGATTAATTTTGTTTTATTCTTTTACATCACGACGGTCCGTTACACTGCATTACAGAATGTTCCTATGTTTGTTCCAGCTTGTTCCACTCCTCTGTTATGGCAAACCTCCCCTCCTGCTGTGGCAGCAGTTCTCATGGGGCTCTGGTGTGAGCAGGATCAGGGAACTGATACAGCCAAAAGAAAAATGGCCATAAAAGCGTTTTTGTGGTCTGCTTCGTATCACCACTGTCTGCTCAACTGGTTCTAGTGAGTAGGCAGCACAGAAGAAAACCCAACAGGTTCAGTGTGAGAGAGGGGCAGGAACTGCACGAAACAGCTCTCACCATTGGGAAAATGCTGCTAGCCAGGATTTGGGGGGCAACTGTGATTACAAAAGGTTAACGGCCAATTTCTCTACCAAATTTTAATTGCTGTGCTCTCTTTATTATTAATCAATTTGAGCTTGAAGAAAATTTACTGGAAACTTATAAGATGAACACTTGGGGAAAAATCACACTTCACAAAATAGGTTGCAGTGCATACAAGGATGTCTTGCATTGTCAATATTATGTTTCTAATGCCTTTGTCATTTCCTACAGTTGAATGACCACAAAGTGTTGAGACT
This sequence comes from Strigops habroptila, assembly GCF_004027225.2. Lineage (NCBI taxonomy): Eukaryota > Metazoa > Chordata > Aves > Psittaciformes > Psittacidae > Strigops > Strigops habroptila. Next base: position 110,138,420 of record NC_044278.2, read on the forward strand.
ACAACAACCTGAAATTGTCAGCATCCAATATACCACTTTCTGATCATCCATAGTGTCAGCTGCATCAGGCAGCCATGGTGTATCTGGATTGCAGCAGCAGGTAAGAAATGGAAAAAAAGCACTGGTTTTGTTATTAAATGTGATCAGACAGGCAGACTGGGTGCCCTGGGCTTTCTCCAAAATAGTCTGTGGTGACTCAGATCAGATGCAACTGATGAAATGAAGAAGATGATTCAAACAGGCAGTGAGTGAGTTCCTACAGACATGCAGATTGTGAGACTGCAGTATGACACAGCTGGTCCTACAGCCTGCTCTGAAATTTTACAAGAATCCCCTGGAAAGGAATGATGGCCTACATCTGAATTTCTGAGGCAAAATAATCGTTGTGTCCTGAAGGAATAAGATGACAGTGAAAAGAAAATGAGCTTAAAGGCAAATAATTCCTGTTGACTGTTGGTATGAATAAAAGGTACAGCAGGAAACGCTGCTTAAAGTATGCCCCTGAATCTTGCCATATCAGCTGTCAGCAAAGGAAAATGAGAATTTTTTAAAGTAACATTTGGCTAAACTTTGTGCTGCTAAAAACCTTCCTACCGAAACCCTCTTACACCCCTGGAAAGGGTTGCTGAGATTTGTAGGCCAGTGAGACCCTAATGCTGTCTTCAGGAGCCCCGAAGGCTGCAAGAGGCTCACTGGGGAGTATTTAATCTCAAGGCCAAGAAAAGGCACTTTTAAGGGGTTAGTAACAGTTTGTGCTTCTGCTGTATTGGAGATCACTGCTGGTCTCTTCCATTTGAAAGCTCTCTGATACCTGCTCTGACCTTACTACCTCCTAATGCATATAGGTGAAACTCTGACTCAGATCTGGTTTTGACTTATCTGTAAGACAGTCTAAAGTATAATAATAGACTTAAGAGAAACTTTATAACATACTAGTCTCACATATCTGTTAATCAGAGGAATGAGACAATCTGAAGAGGACCTCCTTTCTATATTGTTAAAGAATTGTTCTAATATTTTTGCACAAAATGCCAACTAGCACAAATTGCACACTATCCATAAAGGCAGTGACAGTAAAAAAATATAATTTTGACAATGGTGGAGAATTGAAAATACGTATTTCTATCCGGGCAGAGTAGAACAAAATGTTTTTTATGTTGAAAATGTTTTCTATGGACTCCTAGGTTTGAGTATCATCTTTATTTCCGCTCAAAACAAAAATGTGTCCAGGCTAATGAAGGAGGCAGAGTTGTTTAGAACACTACATCATATTTGCTGTGATTTTGTGCCACAGGTCCGCAGGGTGGTCTTGAGAAAATAAACTCGATTTTCCAGTATCTTAGTTTCTCTCTTGAACAGCACCTTTTATATTCCTTTAACTCTGAAAGAGGGAGGCAAAGATAGTACTAGAAAACAGCCAGTAAGTGTATGAGCTGGGATACACCTAATAACTTTTTTCTTTTTTAATTTATACATTTTAAGAAATGTTGTTGAAAAAGACCAGGTATGCAGCTAAATTCCCCAGCTCCAAGTCCCTCGCAGGAGCTGCTGTACTTTCAGGGAAGTAATTGACAATAAGAATTTGTAATACCAGAGAAATATCACTGGGATATTGGCATGGTAGGAGGTACCAAATAGTTTTGGGGCTTTGCCTGCTGTTTTCAGCAAAAGCCTTATAAAAACTTTGCTGCCACTGCAGTACAGATGGCATGTCCAAAATGAAAGGTGCAAACTACCATCTTTGTCATCAGATATTTTTCCCAGCATATTGAAAAAAAAATTGAAGACAAAAACCTGCCCTTGGCTTTAGATGGATGAGAACCAAACACAAGGAGAGAATCATCATCCAGTGATATGCTGATACTCACTAAAAACAAGGGACTAAGATAAAGACACTGGAAAGCTGGAGGAGACAAGAAAATTGATTATGGACCTGGAAATATTGACATATGTGGAAAATTAACCAAATATATGATGCCAGTCTACGGTTATTTGATGAAAATGTGTAACAAAGAGAACTGCGTATAGTTAGTAATGGGGAGAAAGCACTAGGAGCATTGGAATGGAATCAAGAAAAGAAAAATAAAATTGATTAACAGGAGACAGTCCTTAAAGGTATCTATTAGCCTGAGGACACGTCTGAACTGCAATAGTTGGAATTCCACTAACTGCAATATTCGAAGACAGAAAACAATTCAGAGTCTGAAAGATTCATTGCATGGTCTCCTGCAGTAGACCTTTCGTCGTAAGAATTTCAGCTTGTAGGACTCATGGAATAATAGCAATTGGTGTAGCCTTAATTGATAAGAAATAGGTGGGTTTCAAGCGTACATTCAATATGAGAGAAACTGGGTTGTAAGTATTCAATCTGATTCATTTTTTATGCCTACTCAAAAAAATTTTTGAAAGACCAATCAGAGATAAAATATTCAGCACTTTCTGAAAATCAGAACCTTCAAATACTGTGCATGCCTAGATCGAGAATTTTCTACAAAAACAGAAGCACTTCTCCAGCTGATTCTTGTACAAGGAATTTGACAAAACTCAGCACTCAGGCATGGCAAGCATGAAACATTAATAAAACTGTGATAAAAATCCCAAGATATTTCTAATATTCTTTTCTGACAGGTAAATCATGTTCAGGTTGCATGTCATTGTTATATATCAGATAAGGGGGGAAAAAAAAAGGGACTTTAAAATTATAGTGATACTCTTTAAAAAACCCTATAAAACCCCATAAACATCAAGTATGAAATTGCATTTAAGAAAGTTCTTTGAGAGAGTCAACTTTATACCTCAACTCATTAAAAAAACCCTATAAAACCCCATAAACATGAAGCATGAAATTGTATTTAAGACAGTTCTTTGAGAGAGTCAACTCTATACCTCACTTTAATCTATTACTAAGAAATAAACATATGTACTTAATTCAATACTAATTTTATTTTAGAGGAACAATATTTTGTTTCTATCAAATCTTAGCATGTTTCATATGTAGTTAAAGCCTTAAGTGTGGACAAAGCATTGCTGCATAATACTGTGTGCAGTTACACTTACTGTACACTTGTAGCTGTCCTCTGAAGACATTTCTTCCACGAGAGTTTTCAGCCTTACATTCATACATTCCCGCATCCTCTAGCTGCACATTAGGTATTTCAAGCACAGCTTGGGATTTTCTCAGGCGGGCTTTACTTGGATTATGACCATTAACTTTCCTCCAAGAGATTGTTGGAACAGGGCTGAAATATTTAGTAAAATTACTGTTAGCACACTTCCACTATGGAGAATATAAATTCTGCTATCTGGTAGTTTAAACACTTAATAAACTAAGTAGCAATAAAATATAACCACAATTAAGGTTCATATAATGCTTGATATACCTCGCTGTCTGTAGGGAATCCTTACTAAATGGTTTGCTACATGGAATGTGTCTCTTTCATCCACAAGGGATGGTCAAGTTTTTATTGAAATCAAGTAAATCACTTGAAATACTCTCTCTAGAGCTTCTTTAGCACTCTTATGTTTTACTCCTGACCACTTCCACTCAACAGGGAAAAGAAACTAACAACTTCAAAATCTGGATGAATTTAGCAAATTCCAACACATCCCAATTTTCCTGCAAAGAAACTGCAGTTCAGGAGATCAGTAAGTGATAATGTCTATGTAGGTGGGGAATTTCAGTACCACTCTATCTTGAACAAATTAAGGTGACCAAAGGTTTGCAATTCTGAAATATTATTTAAGTTACAAAACTGGTAGTGTATGAAGTATGTATGCCCTTCTGCTTCTGACTCACAGCATTACATGCCTGCTTGTGGGAGTAGAAGGGCTTTTCATTGTGGTTTGCTATTCCACAGAGGTCTATGTGGAAACTGTCTTTCATACTGAGGGAAGAAATGGATTAGATGTTGTTTGCACTCATTCAATTTTCTTTTCTAGCCCAAGCACTCATCATTCATTGTGCACCTCTCGAGCTTACTGGTACAGACATACATTCATTTAAATATGGCAGACACTTAAGCGGGAAGAAAAAAGACCAATAACTGTAGTTATAAAATATCTGATGATGAGCTGAAAATTAGACTGCTTCAGGTACTCCAAAAGAAGCTGGGAGGACATCATAAAAGAAAATGTAACTGATACTTAAAAAAGAAGAAAAAGTGTTTATTGCTTAAAAGTTTTGAGCTTACGTTTAAACACAGTTGGATCTTGTGGCGGTTTAGATGGGGAAAAGTACTTCACACCATAGATTCAAGTTCAAAGGTTTTATTAATTCCTGCTATCATTTGCTAGCTTCCCCTTACCGTAACTATACAAAGTTGTTTTAAAAAATCACCTTTCCCTCAGTATTTCAGGGTTTGAGACACACAAACACAGACATGGCAAGCAACCATGGGAAAAGCTCTAGCTATTCTTCAGCCACTTAAAATCAGGCTGTGAGACTGCAGTTGTCCTCAACCTTCCAGACAAAATGCTCCAAATTCCTGTACTTTCTAGATTCAGAAAATTTCCAGACTTGTAGTTGGAGGTCAGAACGTTTCTCTAATCTTGTTTCCTGAATATCACAAATCACTGAATTTCATTGAGCCTATTAACACAATTACCTTCACAAAGTCAAGTTACAGTCCCATATAGAACGGTATACACTACTTATTTGAATATATGAGGGGACGAACATCATTTCCCTTATCATTTTGCTGCACTGATTACTTCATGTGACAAAAGATATTTTATTTTAAGTGTGTGTGTATTTATCTCTGAGGTACAGTCCCTACAATACCTCTCTATTCTTGCAAAATGGTCCTTTATCACTCCCATGGAAGAAGTATATGTACAGAAATCAAATCACTTCTTTTTTTCCTTAGTAAATAAACCACACTGATCTCTTTTTCTTCTACATTCCAATCATGTATATAGTTTTCTTTTTATAAATGGTTGTGGATCATATGGTGGGTGTGGATTATATGAGCTCTTTTTCTCCCTTTTTGTATCACATAGAAGCTTGACAGCTTGTACATTATTAAAATAACTTTCTTGCTGACTGATATGGAATTTTGGTGTCCTGTAGGTTTGGTTTGAGGACTCCTCTGTGCAGTTTGTATGGATCTAATTTCTGAATTTTGCTTCCTATTAGTAGTTATTTTACGTAATTTTCAATTAGAAGATTAAAAGAACTTCCCATTCTTATTTGACACAAGTACTTCAACCTGTTCAATTCTAAATATGAGGAATAAACAGGATATCTCTGTCTCCGATGCACTAATAAAGCTTACTGTCTCTAGCCCTGCCCCTTATGATATTCCTGGCACATTCTTAGCTACTATACTTTGACAGATATTTGTATATATTAGAAATAGTACAAATAACAATATTAGTTTCTTCCCCCCAACCTCCCATTTATTAGCTCTCATATTTTATTTCTAATTGCACACTTGATATTCAGATTTATACCCTTTCTGGAGATTTTGTAAGTCTGGTTTTGCTTTGCATTCAGCTTTAAGTATAAATTCCTTATATGCTTGTTCTCTTTCTATGTAGAATACAATTATGTCATGATTGCTGGCTGCAAAACAAACCATGGCCAAGCAAGTGGTCATTATTCATTAGTCATTATGAATCACAACACAGGTCCACAGCAGGAACTCCATGGTGGTACAGTGCAATACTACTCAGCAACTGCTGGTTTATGAATGAGATGATAGGTGTTCGGGTACACTTTATTTGGCACCATAAGGGTGCCACGCTTGTTGCCCATTGTTGCTTATTTGCCCTTCAGCCCTACTTCCAGAAAGATCAGTGACAAAAATGCTTTTGCTATACTGTCATGAAAGAAAACTGGTTCTGCTGAATAGAACTGATAATGAAATTTTTTCATTGTGTTTATTTCTGAGAAATAATGAAGATATTATAAACTGTGAAAATTGTCTCATTTAGCTGCTATGAGATTATTCTGAAAATCATGCATTTAGAAAATTTCCTTTAAATTGCATTTAAATATTTTTTTTTTAAATTTGCTTTTATGTCTGCCTCAGGAAGCGAATGTGTATAACGGCAAATACAAAGAAAACTTGTTCTCTGAGTCATTAAGAAACATTTTTTTTTAAAAAAATCACTTTTTTCTTCATCAGTATGAGGTAGCAAGTGGAGTTTTTCAAAGAGATAAAGTTACTTTAGTTATGTAAATTTAACGATATCAAAGGAAAGTATTCCCAAACTGCAAATCACTCTTCACTGACAACTTGTAGTTCTGTTTAATGAAGCTTATTTTCCTTGCAAAACTTACAAGTGAGGTGTGAATTTTACATCTGAAATAAAAATATATCTATACCTATCTCCCCTCTGTAACTGTGCGAGAATGAAATTAAATATATCTGATTGAGGATGTGAAAGAATAAAATTGTTTGGCTGTTCTAGAAAACTCATAAAATCCACCATAAAAGCTAACTAATGTATGCATATATTTTTTCACACTTTTCAAATGATCCACAGCTTTTCAAAAAATAGAGCAACAGCAGAAGTATCTCTAACATTAATACGAGTTTAATGCAATATGCATAACTGTTAAATCATAATCATTATAATCCATTTTATTTTGGTCTCAGCAGGCATCTATAGGAATATAGTTTCCTTGTTTATTACGACTCTGTTAACATTCAAACCCTATGAGTAATTTGATTCAAGTTTCAACTGAGTTAAAAGATAAGATTTTAAGATTTCTCCTTACTTTTGGAAAGAATCTGTTGAATACTACTGGTAAATCTTAGCACCACTGAGAAAAAAACCCTCTACTTGATTCCAGAAATACCATCGTTAAACTTCTAAGTTCTAAAAGGTCACTGGTGACTATGATAGACATTACTGTGCATTTATTCACTTTGAATTTGAAGAAAATATGAGTTATAGTTTTACATTTACAGCTAGAAAATATTCTAAAAGTGTCAATTTTCGTAAGTATATTATTTTGGACAAGTGCTATTGAATTTCTTGGGACTTCACAAGTTTCACTGGAAATGTTTTGAAAAAACTATTGAAAGCAATTTGTATTTATTTATTTCACCTGAAAAATAATTTAATTAGATCTATAAAGCATACGTTTATTTCCAGAAAGGGGTGAGGTGGAAATAAGAGTAAAGTCTGAATATTAAAATACCTTTTTCATGGATTTGAGCTCCTAGTTTTTCAGCAGTATCTTAAATACGAATGCATAGGTTGCTTTTTCTATATTTGGTTGGTAAAAATTGATATGTTCTTTTGAAATATTTTACCTTCTACTGTAATTTCAATTCCTCTCCACACTATTTCTCTTTACCATGCATCAGTGTTCTGAGCTGTGCTTTCAAACCCACAGGTTCACATCATAACGTATCTTGAGAAACCTCTTCATGCCTGTGTATTTGAGACTAGAAAAAAACCTTTCTCCTTATGCCCTCCAGCCTTGCAGCCGAGTTAAATATATTCTAATTATTACAGAATAATTATGTAGGATTAAAATGTCAAGGAGTATCATGAAATTCTTTACATCAGATACTTTCCAGAAATGCCCATCAACTATTCACACAACTCCTTTAGAATGTTCCATATAAATCAGTTATGGTAAGTTGCAGAGATTTAGGAGACAAGATAATAACTTTTCCTTTCATTTGGCTATTAGAAGATAGTACTCATGAAATCTAGCAGCAGCGAGTACTGGTGATTTAAGAATAGAAATAGAGTAGAAGGAAATGATGATGAGTTTGAAGGCTGTGTGCAGAAGTCTAGGTCTGCAAGTCCCATCAACACACATCTATTACTGTACTAAAAAGGTCTGATGCATGTATCAGTGTCACATGCTAATATGGATGCGCTTTCTCTGCTGGCTTGTTCTTTATGGCACAGAGCAAGGACAGCATGCCTGCTTGGCTGCATGTCCAGCTCCATGTCACTTTCTCCACACTTCAAGTCCTAACATCTTAAAGCATCCCTAACATCTAAAATAGTGCTATGGATAATGATTCATTATCCATAATGATGCATTATCCATAGTGAATTATACTTCAGAAGCTTTTCTCTGCTGACTGATCGGAGCCTAAAGCGATACCTCAAGATTTTTCCAAATTCTTGCATTCAAGTTAATCATGAAAATAAGAGTCATCTGATTCATCAAGAGAACAGAAGATCCACAATAGAAGAGATATTGGTTTCACAAGTCACGAGTAAAGGAAAAAAGCTACTCCGCAATCTTTGCTTTCTCCATTTAAAAGTTAGAAAATTGTATTTACCCTTCATGAAATCAAACGGTTTAGCTAGTTGACGAAAAACTGAATAGAAAAGACCTGAACATATCCTCCTGCTGATTCAGTGCTGGCCACGTTGCAAAATTCTGTATTACGTTTTTGTCATCATCGTAAAGCAGATATGCTATATTGTGGGATGGAGGAGGTGTTAAGCTACTACAACTATTAAATAAGGACACAAGTAAGCTCTGTTTTTAACTCCTTCATCCAGTGAACCTTTTTTTCTAGTCTCTGTGTCACACCTGACCTCAGTTTGCTGGTCGGTGTCACTCTGAAATAAGCGGACATTCTTCCAGAAAGTATTAAAGATATAACAAGTAACAGCCTGTGATTTGATCAAGGCTGTTGAGAAGAGAATCTGAAGGAATTTCAAAAGCAAAATGTATATATAACATCTGCTGTGTTAGTATGATATACTAACTTCATGATATACATGAAGAATACACAAAGAGTTAAGTTAGAGGAGACAAATGCATTGAAGCAGAAAATTTGCCTGAAAAGGTGACATGTTTTTGGCATATGTTCATATGGACTCGCAGGGCCACAATACTACAGTACCACAGTGTTTACTTGCCCTGTGTAAAGCTATTTTGTAACTGGCCTTCTCTCATGACATTTTGGTCTGTTCCTAACTTTGTTGAAGCAGAATTTCTGTAGCTGGCACATTAATTGAGGATTTCCTAACTCTGCTGTACAGAGATGGCCAGTGTATGTGTAGACATAATTCCAGAGGACTAGTTAAAATGAGTCCAGGACTTCCAGAAAAAACAGGTCTGCCACCAATCATAACGTAAACCCAGCTTGGGGTGTGCAAGACACCTTTGAACCATTTGATCGGCTGCTGATCTGAACCTGCTGATCAACTACAGATTTTGAAGACGGTGAGAGTGATGATTTCTGGAAGTGCTGGATTTAAAGCTCTTGTACCACACACTATTATACGCATTTATTTCTTTGTGGGAATTCCTGAAGAGAAATACAACAATGGTAACTATGGGGCCTAGTATTGACAATTGACAGAATATGTTTCCTTCTGATCCTCTTTACCTCTGACACAGAGAGAAAGCCTACATATGTGCTTCTGGCTTGTAAGTTCAAGTGCAAAAAAAAAAAACGCTCCTCCATCTTTAAACCCAAAGAAAAACTATGTAAATTACTGAACAAAGTTTTTAGTAGCATTCACAGGTTTTCTTTGATGGCTGTGAGAGAGGAAGTGAAGGGATCAGTAATACTGCTTCTTCAAAAATGACATTCTACTGACAGAGACTTGCAGTTTGGTGGGGTTTTCCCTCACTTTCCCTATGCCATATGGTAAAAACAATTAACTCTAATCTTTTAGATGTACATATGAAGTATTTAGTCAGAGTGCAGCAGAATGTGGCCTGATAGTGCTACTTGAGATTTACCAAAGAATCTTTATTACATTGCTATGAATGATCGCAATATTTGTAACAGCATTATAAAATCTATGCAAGAACAAGCCCACTTCAAGGAAGGTAGAAATCAATCCAGTCTGAAAAATAAGAACAAAATCCAATCCTGGTCTAGCACCTTATGACATAAATTCTTATTCAGTATGAGCTAAAAATGAACTTTAGATTGATGAAAGTATTAGAAAGATTTATTTGACATAAACGATATGTGCTATCAAAGGAAAGAGAAGGTTTTACCCACCAGCCCTCAGTGGGTAAAACCCATCCCAGGGAGCGCGAGCGACCAGGAGCGCGGCGAACAGGGCGGGCAGTCAGGGCGTGGCACGGCAGTTCGCGCAGGCAGGGCGAGCGGGCAGCGAGCGGGATGGTGAGCACTCGCCTTAGGAGCAGGGCCCGCTGTGGGAGCTCTGCCCCGGCGGTGGCCAGCGTAGGCACCCAGACAGAGCCGATGAGAGGGGAGGCTGCGGCGCAGACCTCGGAGTGTAGAAAGTGCCTCGACTGGTCTCGTGAGGCGGGGGTGCACGATGGACAGGGCTGCACTCGGTGCGCCCTGGTGGAGGTCCTCCTGCAGCAGGTGGCTGAGCTGCGGGAGGCTGTTGGAGAGCTAAAAGATGCCAGGGAAGCTGAGAGGAAGCTGGGCTGCTTGCTCCAGGCTCAAACTGCGCAGGGGCTGCAAACGTCCAGCATTGCTCGTATAGGAAAGAAGGAGGGCAGCAACCCAGGAAGCTGGGAATTAGTCACGAGAAAAACGAACAAAAAAAGGAGGAAGAGGACAATTAACGACAAGGGGCTTCCTCCTAAATCTGATGTCCCCACACAGAACCGCTTCGCGGTTCTGCAGGAGGCTAATGAGAAAGCACCCACCACACCTAATGAGCACCCTGCTGATGCACCAGTAAAGAGGATCGCTACTGGTGCCTCCAGGAAGAAGCGGAGGGTCATAGTAGTAGGGGACTCTACTTTGAAAGGCACAGAGGCACCCATCTGCCGGCCTGATCCAGTCTCGAGGGAGGTGTGTTGCCTGCCGGGGGCTCGGATCAGGGATGTTGCTGAGAGGCTGCCTGCTCTAGTAAGTCCTGCTGACTATTACCCCCTTCTAGTGGTCCATGTGGGTGCTAGAGATATAGACAGCAGTTGCCTGGAGGACATTAAGAAGGACTACAGAGCCCTGGGAGAGGTGGTTAGGGGCTCTGGAGCTCAGATAGTTTTTTCATCGATTCTCCAGGGCAAAGGGGAGGACCTTAAAAAAGCTAGGCGTGTCTGGCAGGTTAATAAATGGTTAGAAAGCTGGTGCCATAGTCAGGGGTTTGGCTATTTAGAACATGGGGCTCCATTTGGGAGGCCAGATCTACTGGAGGCTGGTGGAGCTGGTCTGACAAAGAAGGGGAAGAGCTGTTTTGGTAGGAGGCTTGCCAGGCTGGTCAGGAAAGCTTTAAACTAGATGTGTTGGGGGAGGGGAGCATTGATCCATCCCAACATTCCTGGTCAGTTGCCAGCACCTGTAATAAGTGCTTGGAGCGATGTAGAGATGTTCCAGCTGCCCCAGCCATTGAGTCAGCTTCATTTGGAGCTCGGCTAAGGTGCCTCTATACAAACGCCCGTAGTATGGGGAACAAGCAAGAGGAATTAGAGATGTGTGCAAGGCTACGGGAATATGATGTCATTGGTATCACAGAAACATGGTGGGATGGCTCCTATGACTGGAATGTTGGAATGGAAGGTTACAGGCTGTTTAGAAAAGACAGGCCAGGCAGACGGGGAGGGGGCGTTGCTATCTATGTCAGTGATAGGCTAGAGAGTATGGAACTCTGTCTGGGGACGGGTGATGAGGTAACAGAGTGTTTGTGGGTCAGGATCAAAGGGAAAACAGCAACAGGGGACATTACGGTGGGGATCTGTTACAGGCCGCCTGATCAAGAGGACTCTGTGGATGAAGCGCTCTACAGACAGATAGGAGCAGCCTCATGCTCGCAGGCCCTGGTCCTCATGGGGGACTTCAACCATCCTGACATCTGTTGGAGGGACGGTACGGCCCGGCGCAAGCAATCCAGGAGGTTCCTCGATTGTGTGGAAGACAACTTCCTCTTTCAAGCAGTAGAGGAGCCGACGAGGAGAGGTGCCATGCTGGACCTTGTGCTCACCAACAGGGAGGGACTGGTTGGAAATGTAATGCTCCAGGGCAGCCTTGGCTCTAGTGATCACGAGATGGTTGAGTTTGAGATCCTCAGGACGGTGAGAAGAGCGTGCAGCAAGCTCACTGCCCTGGACTTCAAGAAAGCAGACTTTGGCCTCTTCAGGAACCTCCTTAGTAAGGTTTCATGGGATACAGTCCTAGAGGGCAGGGGGGCCCAAGACTGCTGGTTGGTATTCAAGGATCACCTGCTACGTGCTCAAGAGTGTTGCATCCCGACTAGAAGAAAGTGCAGCAGGAGGGCCAGGAGACCTCCATGGATGGACAAGGAGCTGCTGAGGAAACTTAGAGGGAAAAAAGAAGCTTATAGAAGGTGGAAGCGAGGACAGGCGGCCTGGGAAGAATACAGGAACATTGCCCGAGAAGCTAGGGACCAGGTTAGGAAAGCTAAGGCCCAGCTAGAATTAAGTTTGGCAAGGGATGTAAAAGATAACAGGAAAGGATTCTATAGATACGTAGCAAATAAAAGACAGGCTAGGGACAATGTAGGCCCTCTCCAGAAGCTATCAGGAGAACTGGCTACCATGGATTTGGAGAAGGCTGAGGTTCTTAATGACTTCTTTGCCTCAGCCTTCACCAGCAAATGCTCTGACCACACAACTCAAGTCTTGGAAAGCAAATGCAGGGACTGTGAGAACGAAGACCTTAGGCCCACTGTAGGAGAGGATCAGGTTCGAGACCATCTTAAGAACCTGAACGTGCACAAGTCCATGGGACCTGATGAAATCCATCCACGGGTCCTGAAGGAGCTGGCGAATGAAGTTGCTAAGCCACTGTCCATCATATTCGAAAAATCCTGGCAGTCAGGTGAAGTTCCCGATGACTGGAAGAAGGGTAATATAACCCCCATTTTCAAGAAGGGGAAGGTGGAAGACCCGGGGAACTACAGACCAGTCAGCCTCACCTCTGTGCCTGGCAAAATCTTGGAACAGTTTCTCCTGGAAAACATGCTAAGGCACATGAAAAACAATGAGGTGGTTGGTGACAGCCAACATGGCTTCATTAAGGGGAAATCCTGCCTGACCAATTTGGTGGCCTTCTATGATGGAGCCACGGAACTGATGGACAGCGGCAGAGCAGTTGATGTCATCTACCTGGACTTGTGCAAAGCGTTCGACACTGTCCCGCATGACATCCTTGTCTCTAAATTGGAGAGACATCAATTTGATAGATGGACCACTCGGTGGATAAAAAACTGGCTCGATGGCCGCACGCAAAGAGTTGTGGTAAATGGCTCGATGTCCAGTTGGAAACCTGTAACGAGTGGTGTCCCTCAGGGATCGGTGTTGGGACCGGTCCTGTTCAACATCTTTGTCGGTGACATGGACAGTGGGATTGAGTGCGCCCTCAGCAAGTTTGCCGACGACACCAAGCTGTGTGGTTCGGTTGATACGCTGGAGGGAAGGGATGCCATCCAGAGGGACCTTGACACGCTTGTGAGGTGGGCCGATGCCAACCTTATGAAGTTTAACCAAGGCAAGTGCAAGGTCCTACATCTGGGTCGGGGCAACCCCAGGCACTGCTACAGGCTGGGCAGAGAAGAGATTCAGAGCAGCCCTGCAGAAAAGGACTTGGGGGTGTTGGTTGACGAGAAGCTTAACATGAGCCGGCAGTGTGCGCTTGCAGCCCAGAAAGCCAACCGTATCCTGGGCTGCATCAAAAGAAGCGTGGCCAGCAGGTCGAAGGAGGTGATCCTGCCCCTCTACTCTGCTCTTGTGAGACCCCACTTGGAGTACTGCGTACAGTTCTGGTGTCCTCAACATAAAAAGGACATGGAGCTGTTGGAGTGAGTCCAGAGGAGGGCCAAGAGGATGATAAGAGGGCTGGAGCACCTCCCATATGAAGACAGGCTGAGAAAGTTGGGGCTGTTCAGCCTGGAGAAGAGAAGGCTGCGTGGTGACCTCATAGCAGCCTTCCAGTATCTGAAGGGGGTCTACAAGGATGCTGGGGAGGGACTCTTCCTTAGGGACTGTAGTGGTAGGACAAGGGGTAATGGGTTCAAACTTAAACAGGGGAAGTTTAGATTAGATATAAGGAAGAAGTTCTTTACAGTGAGGGTGGTGAAGCACTGGAATGGGTTGCCCAGGGAGGTTGTGGATGCTCCATCCCTGGCGGTGTTCAAGGCCAGGTTGGACAGAGCCTTGAGCCACATGGTTTAGGGCAAGGTGTCCCTGCCCATGGCAGGGGGGTTGGAACTAGATGATCTTAAGGTCCTTTCCAACCCTTACGATTCTATGATTCTATGATAAAAAAACCCTCCTGGATCTATTTCTGTCTTACATAAACAAACTCAGCTTGTAGATGACATGTTCATGTTTAAAAAGGTTCTTTCCTCTCATCACAAGTTTATTTCCAGGGGAAAAGAGATCCCTAACTATAACGCTGACAAATGCTGTTCTACTGAGAGTGTTCATCTCCCTCTTGAAATTGTTTTGTTATCAGTTGTTTAAGAGTAGGATTCAGAGGTCCCAGGTTTGGCACCTGATAGCGTTAACTTTTGTTAATAAGTTTCTACAGTAAGAAGTGGTGCAAAGGGACATGGAGGAACATGATTTTTTGTGCTATGGGATTTAGAAACATACATTTCTATATCAGTTTTTGTCTCTATGTTGCAGTTTGATTTTGGGCAAATTATCGTATGTTAATACACTATGCCAAGGTTTCCCTCTTTTAAAAAGAGAAAGCAGCCATTTTAGGCATCTATGACCTGTAGATAAAAAATAGAACATCATGATAAGAATTGTTTCGAGGGAGAAGGCAAATTACTACCTGTGGACTTCTACACTGCGAATTTGCTTAATACTTGACAATACTAAGATGCTACCAGTTCCCCTAGTTCCTTGTTCCCCTAGTAATCCTCCTGTATGTAGAAAAAAACACTGAATATTTGAATTCCTAGTTTCAACAAAGAATTGGATGTATCGCATTTAGAATTATTTGCTCCATTCAATGCACGCCAGGAATCTTGGCATGTCATTAAATTGTGAGTACCATAATACATTTAAAAGACAAGTCTAAATTAGCTCCCTTTTTTGCCTGTAAATTGTATATTAAATCTGGTTAGAATTCCTCAAACCTCCAACTTTCATTTATCAATGTAGTAATTCATCATGTCTTTTCATACTTTGTTTTGACCAGTAGTTCCATGTAGGGGATAACAATGTATGTGCTACTGTCACCAGGATTCAGTGGCAATGAGGGCTGATAATGTGCTCTGAATGTCCTTATTATAGAATCATGTTATCTGTAATATCAAAGGTGTTCTGTAATATCAAAGGTGTTTCTGTGTGTCACTATAATTGTGGGAAGACGCAAAAACTGTTTTGTGTTCATGGAAAAGTACAAGGAGGCTTCATCATTTCTGAAAGACAATACCTAGAAAGGAGCAGTTGGTGGGGCTAAATGGCCATTCCATGAGGTACCTGTACATTTAGCAAAGAGGCACTCACTCCTTGAGGCTTTTCGTACAGTTGCCCAAGGAAAAAACCAGCTTATATTCAGGGAGAAAGCTGTGCTTGTTCCAGTCACTGAATTCAAGCAAAGGTCAATCACAGTATGTCATATATGGAGGGGAAATGCCTTCAGATAAAGTCGTTGCTTCCAAATGGACTGAATTAAAAAAAGTCTTTTCTCTCTGTTCTGCAAATCCTGCATGACACTCAGGATGCAAACCTTCACAAAATATTCTATATTTCTATGATACTATGACTCTGTGTCTCTTGACTGTCACAAAACTGTAAAGATCTGCTGACATATCCCAAAGAAATGGCCTACAGAACTGTCATACCTGGCCTTGAGAACAGTGAAGCTGTTTCATATCACAGATGTAAGTACCATTTTGTGTATATACATAACATTATCACTCAAGTTATATTCCCTTGTTTATACCCAGTATTACTCAGCTGCTTCTTGCCACCTAGACCACTCACTCATCTCGATGCCCCTGAGATGCAACGTAGCGCAGAAGTTAACTTTAAGTTTGTTTTAAACTGTGCATTTAGTGTGCTACTCTTTAACATGATATGAGGGCTGGAGGGAAAGGTGAATTCATAGATTTGTATTAAAAAAGATTTATGTCAAAAAAGAATTTGATCTCAAAATAGAAATCCTCATGAGACCTATATTTGACGTTGGATTATTGGGAAGGGGTCAAGTTATGGGAAGTTTTTGTCTGGTTCTCTTGACACTTTACAGCAGCAGATGCCTCCTGCAAGGTCTGAAAGAAGGAAGAATCCTGATGTCTACAGCCAACATGCAAATACCAGTTCTGAAACATCCTGGACCAGTATAAATTAGGCAATATTAGATTTGCCAAAATCAGCCAACAAAATTATTAAAGTCAGGGAGAAAGATATGGCAAACCAGGGTTACAGTTTTAGCCAGCAGACTGAAAGATAAAGTCCTATTTCACAAATCTGAAGAGCAGAGAGGGTAAAGTTTTGTCCTTTGCAGGTAAGAAACAATATGGTGCAATGCTGGAAACTTGCATTCACTATGTTGAGGAACCAGATGGATAACTGCATGTCTTAGAGAACTGTGCAACCTGGACCAGTGGCTCATTATACGATTATTGTTTGTGAATTTTGTGTTCCTGGCAAAAGTCACATATGTAAAGTTTTGTCCTCTGCAGGTAAGAAACAATATGGTGCAATGCTGGAAACTTGCATTCACTATGTTGAGGGACCAGATGGATAACTGCATGTGTTAGAGGACTGTGCAATCTGGACCTGTGACTCATTATAGGATTATTGTTTATGAATTTCGTGTTCCTGGTAAAAGTCCCATATAGCTGAAGTTCAGAAGAAAAGAAAGGAACCAGGTACTATAAAACCTTTGACCAAAGATGTACTTCCTGGATGCCTTTAACCTTCCTTCTTTTCTGAAATTACTCTCTTCCTCATTACCTGATTTGCTAAACACTGACCAGACCTCACAGAAACATCCTTCCAACATGTGGCTTTGCGAAGTCTTTCTTTTTACACCTGCAAAAAGATTTGCAATATCTAGAAGCCTTCTTTATAGCCATTACCCTGTGTCATTGTCTTAATGATCAAAACCAGCAAAAATAACTTCTTCAGATACCTCATGCAGTTCTCCAACATTATAGTCAAATGCCATTCACTGGATCATAAAGATATTTTTTTATCACCACCCTGATCTTTGTTTAAATATAATAGTCACTTATCCAAACAGTTTTTCCTTTAATTTTTTATATTTAAAAATCTTCATTAAGGTCTCTCTACATGTACATAATCTTCAATGAAAATATTGATAGTGACATAAAATAAATGTTAGCATTTTTAATAGAAGCTTGAAGAACAATTTAAAAAGTCTGTTAAAAGAAAATCAAGTCAAGGAGATATAAGTTAAAATTCTATACTCTATGGATTTAAAACTTTGATATATTTATTAATCAGAATTGAGTCAGAGTTTATTGTTTCAAGACAACATTTTAGAATATTTGATAGACAACAAGTCACTAAATTTCATTCACTTGTGTGACTTAAACATATGTAACTTCACCTTATTTTTATTTTATTTTGTTATATTTTATTTTAAAAGCGAGATTTAAAAATGGACTATCAGCTGAGTTCTTGCAAGCCATATTACAGACGGGATGAATGTTTATGACTGAGCTACAAATCTCGTCAAAACAAAGTTTACAATAGAATTATTAAAGCAATTTTAAATATAACAGCATGAACAATGCTTCTATCATGACAGCCTCATTATAATTCAGTAATAAAATGAAGTCAATATCTCTATTTTATTCTTTAACTAAAAATATTTTGCAACATAAGCATAGTCTTGATATTAGTAAAGTGAAACACCCTAGCATTTAGAAAGAATATCAATATATTGTGTAGAGGTTATTATTTTAGAGAAATAGTGCAAGCATAAAAGTCTCTCAAAAATACAGAAAACCAAGCATATGGGTTAGTAAGAAAAACTGTCTGTCAGCAGTGTTCTCCATCGACTCTTTTGATTAAAATCTCTAGGTGTTCACCTGTGTGGTTAAAAAATAACCACAGTGAAAAAAAGGATGCATAAAACTTAATTTTTTAGCAAAACAATCCTTTTGGCAGTCTACATGGCCCAGGGATCCTATTTTAAAAGCAAAGACCGAAAGCTTTGGTAACCTACAAGTACAGCAATAGCCCACATCCTCTAATTTGTTCTAATGAGAAATAAAAAATGATTACTCACTCGAAATTGGCTGTTGGCACTATCATAATACAAACTGCGTATACTCTTTTTCTTCTGGCTGGAGCCAGAAAACCTTAGCAGTATGAGGTTTATAAGCAGAATAAAATAGAAGCTGCTGTATGCTGTGATGCACGACCAAAAATGCAGTGAGCAAAAGGCTGAAGTGTGAGGGTCAGTTAGGGTGTGTGCATTATACATGCTTTGACATTAAAAAATCTGTGCAAAAGAGTGGGTGTGGAAGAACTGTTTGAAAGTGAAACAAGGAGTCAACCTAGAGTTACATCAGGGAAAAAAAAAAAGAAAAAAATAAAAGGAAAAAAAGAGTGATATATTTCTGACACTTCCTTTTTCTTGCTTTTGTCTGAGAGCAAGGGCTTGTGCTCAATAAGGATTGTAACTTACAGTTTTTCATGCGAGCTTGGACAAACTAGTCGTGTATCATTGTTCAAGCTATGAAAACTTGTTCATTTTGAGGTTTTTAACAAACTCATACATTTCCATCCATGCCTGCTTTTAAGTCTCATGTTAAAATAACAGGATTAAAATCACTTAGGAGATAACTATACTCCAGGGTCAGGAAGTGTTAAAGTATGCTTGGATGGTCATCACTGGAAATGCTTGATTAATGAATACATCATGTAGTGGAGGACTTAAAAGTCCTTTTACCAGCATTACTTTCATATCTTTCTAATGGGCAGCTAAATGAAGACATCAGAATTCTTCCCTTTAAAAAAGTACATGAAAAAAAGAAATGAAAGAATTAACCAGTTGCCTCCAGATATTCTTGGCAGCAAAGTCAGCAAAATTTGAGAGAAAATGAAAATGACATCCTGCTGTCACAGAAGGCAGTGCCCGAGAAATTGCATTTCTGGAGCAGGAAAAGCCAGGAATGCTTTGAATTGTGCAAGAGTGTCAGATGGAAAAATGATGGCTTCTTCACCAGAATTTACCCAAAGAACAAGGTCATGATCTGTCGTCTTGATTTACACAATAAACTTAATTTCTGTCAGTGAAATGATGGACTTGTTAGAAAAACAGGCTTATCTGAACTACAAACAATAACCTCACTATCAATAAGCTCATTTATATGTTTTACAAAAAAATTGGCTTGTCTTTTTAAGTAACAGAAGCCACAAGCAGTGAAAATCATGTTACTCAAAAGCAAATATTAACATACTCCTGGTTAATTTTTTTTTTAATGTAGATGTTTTGAATTCTTCTATTTAGTATGTTTTAATGGATATTTTTTTCTCTTTTTTAAAATTATTATTATATTGTTTTATCAATGCTTAATGCAAATCTTAATCAGGATTTAGCAATTATGTAAATTAAAAAGATGTAAATTTGTTTTTAATAAAAGTAAAAAAAAATATAAGATACTAATACTTTGTTATTTCCAGTAAGTTTTTTTAAATATTATTAAAAAAAAACCAAAAAAACGTTCCTCTGTCTTGTTAGGAAACAAACAAAAATTCAAGTGTTCCTGTTAAAAAAGGGTATAATTAAATGGGTGGCAGAAAATACATCTGTAAGCTGCATATATTCATATGTATAGGAAACGTATCTTTTTCAATAACAGTTGAAACACAAGTTATCAAGTGGATGTGACAGTGGATGTGGCTGTAAAAACAACTTTTCAACAAAAGACGGCCAACATAAATATCCATCACAAATCACAAAATATCATTAATTGCAAAATGTACACTCTGATATATAATACAATAATTATTTTCTTTTGACTCCTCTGTCATGTCTTCTGTTATACCTCAGCAGTAAATCATGGATACATGCAGGGATTTCTTAGCCAATGAGTGATGCTCACTATAAGCAGCATTATCTAAGACAAATAACATTGTTTTGAGGTATTTCACTCCTGTATGACTTTGAATTCTTTAGAAACAACAAAGCCTATTTGTAAGCGGCATCGGTAACATCCTATTCTCAGTTGTAACTGGACCAGCTACATATTGCTTGGGTCAGAATAAAATCCTTCTCAGAGAATTTCTGTCTGTCAAGCAATTAAGACATTTGTTTTTAGTTTGAAGACAAAAGCTGCACAGCTCCAATTTATTTAATTCCTGCAGACATACTGACTGGCAGTGCTAAATAAACACTATTAATAAATCATTAATCTGTAACTAAAGACTACTCTTTCTCGAATATTTGCCAAATGGAAAATTTTCCTTCAGGAAATCTCACTGGAACGTCTGTCATTTTCACAATTACAGTGGAGAGAGAAGAATGAGTGTTTCAGACAGCTAAATTAAAGCATGAGAAAACCAAAAGCAGATTGGTTTTGAGCCTGTAACAACTTCTGTGTTATTTACAGTAAGAATTAAAACACCAGATCTCAAAATGTTAAATAAAGAAGGAACAAATTAGTTGCTGATTCAGTTAGGTAATGGGGACCTATGGCAGTGTAACAAGGAAAGATCCTTATAAGCTATCAGGAATAAGAGACGAGGACAAAAAAATGAAAATGATGAAAATTAATAGGAAATCTGATGCATTTTCACCTCCCACCTCAGCCTCCAGGTTTCAAATGAGGCCTGAAATGTCATTCATGTAATTATTACCATATCAGGTTGAAAGCAATTTAAACTCAGTCGATTTGATTGTTCATTAATGGCTGTGAAAAGAAGATAAGGAATGTGCATGGTAAAAATAGCTGCCCATTACAATAGCAGCAAATGGGGTCAACTTACTAGATAACCTTAAATTCCTTGATCGTTCAGGTGTTTTTGTTTGGTTTTTTTGGTTTTGTTTTTGTTTTGGTTTTGTTTTTTTTTTTTTTTGGTGTGTGGGTTTTTTTTTTGGTTTTTGGTTTTTTTTTGTTTATTAAAAGTTAATGCTAAATATGAACTTGGAAATAAGCTAATCGAAGCCTTTCTGTCAGCCTTCACCTTCCTTATGTGGCTGTTTGAATAGTGACTGACTGGTTTTGACAGTTTACTAAATCTCAGTGTGCTGATGATGGAATGTATCAGTAGCTGCATTTCTTGCTTGTCAGTGATGGTTGCGAAGGACAACATGTGGCATACTTCCTCTTCACTAGAAAGTGACAGTTAACTTGTAACCTGTCAGCAACTGCAATTTCATTCCAGCAAAATAAAGAAAACTAACAAACACACTGGTTACTGCTTCAGCCGTAGCCAAGAGTCTAAAAGGGCCTGGTTGCCAACTACTGACCTGGCAGAAAATTGGTTAGCACCACTGACAGTAGAGAGCCTGAAGCTACCAGCCTCTGCAGAACAGCCCTTTTCCTCAAATATTTCAGGGAATCCCTCTATTTATTGCTTTTCTATCCTCTCTCATGTACCTCTTTCCTTATCTTTACTATATAAAACACAAAACAGAAGTTTTACCCTACAGAAGTTCTCTCACATTTGCTTTCTAAGCTACTGCTTACATTTAAGTTGTGAATGAATTTGCAAAAGCCACTGTTACTGTCTAATGGCTCCTGATACATGGGCTACGGTCTCCCACATTTTGGTTGGACTGGTTTGGCTATGTTTTGTCTCTCCCGCAACTTCACCAGGCCTAAACAGACACAATTAAAATACTTTCTCAGAATTTCTCTGTAATTATTCATTAGTACTTTCTGTTGACCTGCTCACTGAGAATATCTGGATGTTGGCCAAACAGGAAAAACAGGCAAGAAGGGAAGCATGTTTAAGACATATATCATCCAGCCAGTAAATAAGACCTGTTAAGAGAAAAATCTGAACAAAAAAATCCAGTGACACATGAAGGTCAAAATTACTATAAAAACATTTTAAAAGTCCTCTTGGGTAGTAGAGTCAGACTTTGAAAATTTCCTTTGGAAAACCAGACCTTCCGAGCAAGCTGGAGTGGTGATCCTCAGGAAATAGACTATTGTTTCAAAACTCCTTTCCTCTTATGCTTTGTTCCTACTAAGGTAAGTACAAAGAACTGGCATGGAAGATATGTTACTCCTTAGGCTAATTGATTTGTGAAGTTCCTCCACAGGAGTTACAAAGACAAATCATTCCACTATTTCTTAATCAAAGCCAGGCTGTAAGAAACCTGTATCTGCCTTAATTAGCTGTGAACTAGGAAACAAAGCAGGATATATGATATTGAGCAGTATGACTTTGGGGGGTGCAGGAGATGTACAAAAGGAACACCACTATAAAAAGGAACTGAAAAGAATTCAATACAGTGAGATTTCTTTCAATACACACACCCCCACACAGAATTTGATGGTGTATTTTGGAAAAAAACGCAACCCTTTCTATTTTTGTATATGTCTCTAGTGAAACACCACTGATGGAACACCTAGTTTAGCTACATATATGTACAGAAGAAAGAATAATTTCTTTGGATCACTAGAACTGCTTCTTAGTTCTGCCTGACTATATACTACCTTTTCAACCCTTATTCTTGACAGCAATAATAACAGTAACTGCCACAACAAAACTGATATATTATCAATTTCATCCTATATTCTGTAATCTGAGTAATGTATAGAAGTAATTTCCTTCTTATTTAATTTATATGAAATAGCAAAGAAGTATTTCTAAAACCTTTCTCTCCCTAAATTGATTTATCAATAAACATAGAAAACCTCCTTTAACATGAATACTAAATACCTTTTCTCTAGTAATGCTATTAGGTCAGGTAGCAACAAGAGAATTGGCACTGCTGCAAAGTGTGTTAGGACCTGTTTAAAACATTGTGCTTTTAGCTTCATATATAAGCTATGAATTTGGGAGGAAAAAAGAAAAAAAAGAAAAAGCTACTCATCTTGTTTATTCTCCAACTATAATATTTTGGCAGAATAAACTCTAATTTACTGATTTATGGTATCACAGTGAATAAATGGGTGGGTCTGGTAAATTTTTCAATAAAAAAAAACTTTCCTCTTTTTGTTTACAAGAATGTTACTTTTCATTTTGACAGAGTCTTTTAACTTGAATGAATTACTGTCCACAGAAATGGCTCGGCAGGGAATTAATAATTAGCTATTTAGTCAATTGGTTACTTTGACTGTGCAGTAAGGACTGTTTGTGATAATGAAATCCAGCAAAATAATGAAACCACAAATTAAGCACATCAAATCTTAATAAACAATGATGTCTAATTAGGAAAGAATCTGTACTTACTTGCCAAGTGCAAAACACTCCATCTTAACAGTAGTTCCCCTTGCAGCTGTAACTGTGTAAGGAAAATGGACTTCAATTTTTGGTTCATACTCCCCCATCACACCTGGAAAATAAGAAATGTTTAGAATATGAAATATCATCAGTTTTCCACTTGCTGAGATTATCACAGGAAAACCCTGTGGCTTGCTTTTTGAATCTTCCCAGCTGTAAAGCTTGTAGCTGATGGAGATAGCCTTGTTTGTTCTGATATGCTCTGCTCGGGTCCAGTATATATTCTAAAATGCTCTTCAGAGTTACCAGCACCATTAACAGTGAGCTTACAGAAAAGGATTTATTTTTTCAAAAACGGGTTAATGTTTACATTTTGAAAGAGTAAAGCAGGCAATCCATTTGAGAGGGGTGAGAATTTTCAGAGGCCAAAGCTTTGTTTACTAGTGCAGTCACATTTATGGCAAATAAACTAACATTGTCATGCTGTAGTCAACTGAGGACCTTCTAAGCTCAGCAAGAAAAATTCAGATGATGTAAGAGCATTTGTATATGTAGATACAAACACAGATATGCAGGCACATACAAGGTCCAGTTATTCATTTTCAGTTACCTTTTAATTCGGGAGACGATTAATTTTATCAGGACAACACAGTACCATAAGACACGATTAGAAAAACATTGAGGAATGAGAAAAATATAAACACTGAAATCAATATAGTTATCTTAAACTTGCTGTGGAGTGACTGGCAGCTTTGGAGAATCACAAGAGTTTAGGAAATGAGAAATGACCAGGGAAGGAAGACAGGTTTTATAAGGAGAGGTGAGAGGTTTGTATTTGATGTAGCTTAGAGGAAACGATCAACTTGGCAGGAGAAGAATATGACTCTAACAGTGGTGTTCAGTTAGACAGAAGATGGGGTACTGGGCTAAGCGATGCTTAGGAACTAAAAGCAATATTAAATAATGTAAGAGTTGTTCAGATTTTCAGATGAGGAAAACTGAATAAAATTTGGCTTGTGGACATAACAGCAACACGATAACAGGAAAGGCTTCTATAGGTACATAGCAAATATAAGACAGACTAAGGACAATGTGGACCCTCTCCGGAAGCTATCGGGAGAACTGGCTACCATGGATTTGGAGAAGGCTGAGGTTCTTAATGACTTCTTTGCCTCAGTCTTCACTGGCAAATGCTCTGACCACGCCACCCAAGTCATGGAAAGCAGATGCAGGGACTGTGAGAATGAAGACCTTAGGCCCACTGTAGGAGAGGATCAGGTTCGAGACCATCTTAAGAACCTGAACGTGCACAAGTCCATGGGACCTGATGAAATCCATCCACGGGTCCTGAGGGAGCTGGCGAAGGAAGTTGCTAAGCCACTGCCCATCATATTCGAAAAATCATGGCAGTCAGGTGAAGTTCCTGATGACTGGAAGAAGGGCAATATAACCCCCATTTTCAAGAAGGGGGAGGTGGAAGACCTGGGGAACTACAGACTAGTCAGCCTCACCTCTGTGCCTGGCAAAATCTTGGAGCAGTTTCTCCTGGAAAGCATGCTAAGGCACATGAAGAACAACGAGGTGGCTGGTGACAGCCAACGTGGCTTCATTAAGGGGAAATCCTGCCTGACCAATTTGGTGGCCTTCTATGGTGGAGCCACGGAACTGATGGACAGGGGCAGAGCAGTTGATGTAGTCTATCTAGACTTGTGCAAAGTGTTCGACACTGTCCCGCATGACATCCTTATCTCTAAATTGGAGAGACATCAATTTGATAGATGGATCACTTGGTGGATCAAAAACTGGCTTGATGGCTGCACGCAAAGAGTTGTGGTAAACTGCTCAATGTCCAGTTGGAAACCTGTAACGAGTGGTGTCCCTCAGGGATCGGTGCTGGGACCCGTCCTGTTCAACATCTTTGTCGGCGACATGGACAGTGGGATTGAGTGCGCCCTCAGCAAGTTTGCCGATGACACCAAGCTGTGTGGTTCAGTTGATACGCTGAAGGGAAGGGATGCCATCCAGAGGGACCTTGACACGCTTGTGAGGTGGGCTGATGCCAACCTTATGAAGTTTAACCAAGGCAAGTGTAAGGTCCTACACCTGGGTCGGGGCAATCCCAGGCACTGCTACAGGTTGGGCAGAGAAGACATTCAGAGCAGCCCTGCAGAGAAGGACTTGGGGGTGTTGGTTGATGAGAAGCTTAACATGAGCCGGCAGTGTGCGCTTGCAGCCCAGAAAGCCAACCGTATCCTGGGCTGCATCAAAAGAAGCGTGACCAGCAGGTCGAAGGAGGTGATCCTGCCCCTCTACCCTGCTCTTGTGAGACCTCACTTGGAGTACTGTGTACAGTTCTGGCGTCCTCAACATAAAAAGGACATGGAGCTGTTGGAGCGAGTCCAGAGGAGAGCCACGAGGATGGTAAGAGGTCTGGAGCACCTCCCGTATGAAGACAGGCTGAGAGAGTTGGAGCTGTTCAGCCTGGAGAAGAGAAGGCTACGTGGAGACCTCATAGCAGCCTTCCAGTATCTGAAGGGGGTCTACAAGGATGCTGGGGAGGGACTCTTCCTTAGGGACTGTAGTGGTAGGACAAGGGGTAATGGGTTCAAACTTAAACAGGGGAAGTTTAGATTAGATATAAGGAAGAAGTTCTTTACAGTGAGGGTTGTGAAGCACTGGAATGGGTTGCCCAGGGTGGTTGTGGATGCTCCATCCCTGGCAGTGTTCAAGGCCAGGCTGGACAGAGCCTTGGGCAACATGGTTTAGTGCGAGGTGTCCCTGCCCATGGCAGGGGGGTTGGAACTAGATGATCTTAAGGTCCTTTCCAATCCTTACTATTCTATGATTCTATGAAGTCAAATCTAGCCTAAATCCATAAAAATCAGTGAAGAGTCTCCAAAGAATTCTAGAGCAAGCAAGTAAAAGAGCAAAAGAGAGAAAACAGGTATCTTATTCAAGAAAGAGAAAAGAAAGAAGCATAAGGAAGGAAATGGAGAATATGAGATCTGCAGCTGAGAGACGACCAGCTGCCAGAAAAAGATGGAAAAAGAACCCACAACCTATTAGAGCAAAAAATAATATACAAGGCTGAAAAGGTAAACATATACTTCTAGTTCTTCAAATATTTCATATGGGACTCAGGAGTTTCCAGTGAGGCTGTGCTGTCTCCCTCCTATTGTCCCACAGGCTCCTATAGCTTGCTTTTGGGAGGAAGTCTGAACATGCATGCATTTAAACATGTCTTTGGGGGCTTAAATTTAGTTAGAAAATCTGAATGTGTCTGACGTGAATCAAATAACGGAAGTAGAAAGCACAAAATGCTTTTAGTTCAAACAATGCAATTCCATAAATATTGTTGCTTTTTAAGTAGCAGGGGATTTCTTTTTAAAAACATAATCATGCAGGTATTACATGTACTAGCAATAGTGACCCAATTTTCCTGGAAAATATGACTAAATCAATGTTTTTGACATTGCTTTGTGAACTTGTGCAAAAATACTGCCCCTTGTATGAAAAGACAAATTCTGAACCAGTTCTGACATTAAAGCTTAAAACGCTTTTTTTTTTTTTTTTTTTTTTGTAGAAGAAAGGAAATTAGCTTTTGCGTTCTGGGTATTAAAATAAAGTCAGGGCATCAACCAAACTGTAGACAATTGCAGTTTTCCCTAGACTAGACTGAAATCATTCCTAGTCTAATCTGTCATAAAAATTATATTCCCATTGGCTTGTACTGTGTCAATAAATTTCATTATTTAATTACACTCCTTGTGACTCCTTTTACTGTTTCTGGTTTTTTTTTTTTGGTGTGTGATTATGAATATCAGTTTCTGATTCATCTCAGTTGAATCATTCATGATTTTATACAATATCTGTCATATCCCCTTTTAGCTGTGCCTTTTATAGACTGAAAAATCCCAGACTATTAATCCTTCCTTACAGTGAATCTTTAATAAACTTGCAATCATTCCTAGTGCCTATATTGCACAACTTCAAATTCCATTCTATCATTTTGAGACGGGAAGATGAGAACCACACAGCAATAATGAAGCTGTAGATCTTTCTATCACATTTTTGCTTTTTCTCTTGTTGTTGTTGTTTTTATTTCTTATTGTTTTCATCACAATTCATTTCTATTTGCCTTTCTGCACTTGAGCTGCTGTTCATCCACAATGGTGCCCTAATTACTGATAATATCTAATAAAGGAATTATATTTTTAGGTTTGGGTGTTACATAAATTTGTACTTGGTGACATTATTTATCACCTATTCACTTTATTATCATGATATCCTTTTGCAGCTCTTCACAGTTTTAAGTTTAACTAGCCTTAATAACTTTATATCAACAAGCTTTTCTACTTCTGTGTTCATTTCCTTTTCAGATCATTTATGTTGTGAATGCTGAAGACCCAGCAAAGGAACTAGATGATCTTAAGGTCCTTTCCAACCCTAACTATTCTGTGATTCTATTCTGTGGCTTCACTGGCTATCTCCCTGTTCTCCAAAATGATGAGATGCTCCTAAAAAAGGGGCTGTCCTTCAACCCCTCTGAGAACTTCATTTCTTTGACAGCCTTTGATGACCCTCTCAAGAACTATTTGAAACAAAAGTACACAGCGTTACCTTGACCATTCATCTACATATTCTCTGATACTTATCAGGAAAGTTGCATACTGATTAAATCATGACTTCCCTCTTTAAAAGCTATGCTCATGGTATACGACTGTCTGGTAACACTACTGTATGGATATGCAATAAATACAATCCCACTAATTGTACTTTTCTATGCTTTTTCTATTAAAACACTAGACACACAAGTCAGACTTACCAGTCTGCATTTCCCCAGATGTTTCTAGGAGTCTTTAAAAACTCCCACACCTGTTCTACCTACACTCCTACACCTGTAGGAGGCCCAGCAAAGGAAAATGGTCCATTCCGCTTCCTTCTGTATGAGTTTGGCCTTGGGGATTTGTTAATATTTGTAATGTCAATATTTTGTCTAAAACTTCATCTATTAAAACTTCAGTTATGAGAACTTCAATCTTGCTAGGGGAACCTCCCTAAGTTCCCTTGTAATGAACACTACTGAAAACAGTTCATTTACATTTTGTGATGCAGCCTTATACTCCTGAGGTGTTCCTTTCAAATCTCTGGCATCTGTTGACTGTGCATACTCGCTGACAAGTTTTGTGATTCAATGGATTTAAAAAAGGGGGGTTTCTTTTCCTTTGTGTAAGGCTTTGTGCCTGAAAATCGTTGTGTTGACTTGTCATATAATATGAAACATTCGCTTTTTTTAGCCCTAAAAAACCCCCCTGCATTTTGAAATAGAAATAAGGTATTCTTGCATTTAAATTAATACAGTATTTATGAACACATCTGAGGAACAATATTATCTTTCAGATCTTATATTTTTAACTTATATTAACTCCCTTTAGTAGGTGCAATATGTACAAGTATTGAATGATTTCAAGAGTCATGCCATAATTTCATATTCAGAATGAAATTCTGATCTACTAAAGCTTTGTACCATGTCCTGTTCTTCTGGGTTATTGTTACATTAGCAAGTGACATGCCTGCAGCAACTGGCCGAAAATGTAGAAAAATTACCGAGCAATTGATTGGTGTCCCTATGAAAATTAGGAAACAAAAGTCCATTATTGCAAAGGGATATTTTTCATCCTTATTATTTATGATCTTTGAGACCAAGGAGGCCATTACAGCTGCACAGACATCAAGAGAATTACCAAGGCCTTACCTTCCCACGTTATACTATAATTGCTTTGCTATGGCTGTTGTACCTCCAGGATCTTTATCTTTTCCAGTTTCTGTTTTGGTCACTAAGAGTCAGTAATGGTAAAACAATGACCATCTGCATTTTCATCAAGATTTCTGTTCATTTGTATCAGGTGCTAAAAGGAACCTGGACTTTTAAGAAATATCAAGGCATTGAGTTATGTGCATTAGAATCAATCTCTCTCAGGCTTATACACATGACTCTCTTTCAGAGGTTTGGCTACGGCCATAAAAAATTCTCTCCATGATTTTTCATTTTCAGTTATAAAACATGAAATATAACAACAAATAAAATTGATCAGCACAGAATAGAAACATAATATATGATTTTTAAGTGGCTAACAAATCATAGCGCTCACGTGGTCTGAGCACCGTAGAATGGGGAGCCTTTCTCAATGCTCCTGTGCTGTGCCTTCCCATGAAAATATCTCATTTCGGACAATCTCTTCCCTTTCTAGAGATGACCCCCATGATTCAATCTTCCTTAGGCTTCCTTAGTTAGTTTATTACACTCCTTACTTTACAAGCTGTGCCTTTCGGCTGAGTACAGATGTGGGTAGTGCTGAACTTGAGATTGGTATGAAACACACTGTTTCAAAATCTAACTGGCCAGATCTTGAATTTTCTTCTGGGATGAAATAATGAGCTAAAAGCCACATTTTCTTGTTTGATTAAGTAAATCTTGGCCCTGGGTTTTATTCTGAAACAATCCCACCTTACATTTCCCAATATTTGTGTCTCTGCCCTTTCAGTGCCTATAAGAAGAGCTCTCCACATATCTGTCCAGCCAGGGTCTTCCCTGGCTAGGTGAAGTTCAACTGAGATGAAACACTAATAACCCTTCTGCTATATCTCTAATTACTGAAAAAGACACTGATTCAAATTACTGAAAATATACCAGGACTAAGCACAGCTTGACCTTATTAGAATTAACGGTTTGTTAGTCACATGGGCAGAAATGGATCTCATTATTTATAGAAGAGTTGATTTCCCTATTTGCTCCTTCAGACATTTTTTTACAACAATACAATTATCATAGAGAAATTCTCCACAAACCACATATTCTCCAACTCAGCTAAGAAAAAATATTCATAAAACCAAATTTTAATAAGTGGTTTCATTTAAGTTGTTCCTCTGAATTGGTTGCAAATCTGTGACTTGAGTTCAAATCTCTACTATTCAAAGTGTCCTATGAAACCCTAGCTACATTGTTGTCTGCATATTAGTTTTCTATCAACTAGAATCATAGAATGGTTAGAGTTGGAAAGGATCTTAAGATCTTCTAGTTTCACCCTCTCTGCCATGGGCAGGGACACTTCCCACTAGACCAGGTTGCTCAAAGCTCTGTCCAGCCTGGCCTTGAACACTGCCAGGGATGGGGCAGCCTCAGCTTCTGTGGGCAACCTGTGCCAGTGCTTCCCCACCCCCACAGAAAAGAATTTCTTTTACCTAACCTAAATCTCTCCTGTTTGAAGCCATTACCTCTTATCCTATCACTACAGTCTCTGATGAAGAGTCCCTCTCCAGCATCCTTATAGGTCTCCTTTAGGTTTTGGAAGGCTGCTACGAGGCCTCCATGCAGCCTTCTCTTCTCCAGGCTGAAAAGTCCCAATTTTCTCAGCCTGTCTTCATATGGGAAGTGCTCCAGCCCCCATATCATCCTCATGGCCTCCTCTGGACTTGCTCCAACAGTTTCATACCTTTCACATGTTGAGGACACCAGAACTGCACAGAGTACTCCAAGTGAGGTCTCAATAGAGATGATACAATTCTTTGTACCACAATAATGTGACAAACACAGATTGTGAGGTGCGCATATACCACTGGAACAGATGTAACAAAATTTCAAACATTTACAGATATTACTACAGCTAAAACTATTTACACTATTTCCTTCTGGCCATTTAATGGACATGGAGAATGGAATAAAGTAGCAAGATCACTTTCTGATTGTCAGTCCTTTCAGCTAACAACAAGCTAAGGACATCAGTCATTATCACTTTGAAAAGGACTGCTCTACCTCTTCATTTAGCCTGCCACTCCATGACTTTTACAGCTCAGATGAAGAGTGTAGAAAAATTGTGAGTGTATGACTGTATCCATACAAGATGACGTACCTTCATAGGGCAGATTTTGCCTTCATGGGGAAAAAAATTCAGACTGCTGAGAAATCATGACACATCACTTTACTCCAACTGTGTAGAAGTTAATGCTTCTGTTCCATTAGTCTTCTATATATTAACTACCACCTGAATCTTCCAGAACATAAGCTTCCATGATAGCTCCTTAAACCCTTTCAGGTAAAATGATCTGGGTTTGTTCTAAACTGTTTAAGTAATAGGTCTTTAACTTACTTCAGAAACTAATTTTGAATGGAACAAGTTACAGGGAATACTTGAATAAGTGACTGATAAGCTTTTAAGACACTTGCTAGAAAAGAATATAGGATTCCTGGTCAAACATCATCAGAGAGCTAAGGAGAAAATGAAAGCCAAAGATTTGCTATCCTTAGGAGAAAGATTAGGCACAATTTTATACTTACCATTATTTTATTAGCAAAAGATACAACCCTCATAGTTCAGTGATTAAGAGTGTTTGCCTGAGAGCTTTGGGTGAAGTCCCTGATCTAAACCACATGGTGGAGGAATGTTAATCCAGTTCCCTTTAAGCCTGGATACTTCTCTAATAACAAAATTATTGGGGATTCTTATTGGTTTGTATGTTCCTCTCAGTTTCTGGGAAACGTCTCGAGGAGTGATGAACTTGTCCTGCTGCATAAGAATTTTCTAATAATTTTACGTATTAGAAATTGAGCTTCCTCCCACATTGTAATTATGATCTGTTGTGTGAATATTTATATCCAAACCTAAAAAAAATTGACAAACTATGGCAGGAATGTTAATGAATAAATTCTTCTATCAATAACTTGTGATGCAAACTAAGGTTATCTATGGTGTGGGTCTTTTTGTGACAAATGAATATTTAGCATTTTCCCTGAACATCTGCACCATTAAATGTCCCCAGGTATTTATTTGGAAGAAAGACCCCTGAGTACACACATTTACGATGACAGTAAATTCACAGCACAAACCAAATTAATTCAAATATAATGATGATACCCACCATTATATCCTGACTGCAGCAGAAATTTTCAATGCATTGGGAGGAATTTATTGACTCACTTGCCATTAATCTTATTCTAAATGGAGAGACCAGCACCTGCTCCAAGTCTCTAAAAATTTACTGTGGGAATGGCTGTTTTATGATAACTGTCCACAGAATTCCTTCCACTTAGAGATCTCTTAGCCAAGTTTTGAGCTATAAATTTCTCTTTTGAAAAGCCCTAAAGATGAAATTGTGTTCTGCAATACTCTGAACAGTAAAGTACCAACAACGTTTTCATGTTACTCAGAAAGCAAATCACATATACTAGATGGAAATTCTAGAATCTATCCTAATATCAAAGAAAATTTAGTAATTCATAATACATCACAAGAAGGGAACAAACCTTCTTTAGTTTACAACTAGGGGATAAGATATTTATGTATTTCTAATTATGAAGTTATAAATGTAGAAGGTGGTCACATTTAACCAAAACAAAACATTTAACTAAAGTTTAAAGAAAACTTTCCTCTTCCCACTTTAAAATCCATCTATATATTTGTTGTGTTTTAACATGAGCCAGCAATTAAATACCACCTAGACACTCACTGTATCAGCTACTAGGAGGAAAATTAACTATATCCGAGCCAAAACCAGGACAGTATTATACTGCATTTCCCTAGTCCAGCAGTTACTCTCTGAACTCTATCTAGAAAGCCCTGTATAGAAACAGTATTCCGATTCTGAAATATTTTTAAAAATAGTTATTTATGACTAATAAATGTTATCTATATACGCAATATATACATAAGAGCTTTCTACCTGTCTTAAACAGTGAATATAATTAAAAGCACTTCATTTTCAGTTGTAAGTGGTTGTGTTATGACTGAAGGGAACTGGGGCAAATCTTAGAGACACAAAAGTAATGAAGTAAGCTCAGAATAAGCAATGAGGAGTGCAGTGATGTTTTCTCTAGTTCTTTAAATGAGAGGACAAAATTTACAGTCTACAGTTTGGGCTGCAGAGATCTCTGTTTACCTGTGTTTGAAAACGTCAAGCAGTAACTATGACAAAGGTTGCTGGCTCTCTCTACGTAAAGAAGTCTTTATTGAGTCATAACTGAGACTTCAATCCATAACATTTCTCACATACATGTAATTTAGCACCTAAGCTTCTGCAAACCCAACACATCTGGCATTGTATGAAACTGAACTTCACCCTTTGGACATTTGGAGATGAGTGAGGGCATCTGAATGACTTGTGTATACACATTCCAGTATGAAGATTTATGCAGATATAGTTGTATGGAAACTTGATAACCTGAACATTTTCAGACTATGTAATATAGATAATTTCTCTGAGCACCCATACACATAAAGAAAAATCAGGAGCCTACCATATTAGACTACAAGTGTTGCTTGAGAGGCCCAAGAATATGAGTCAACAAAAAGCCAAAACAACTAACACTGCTTTTTTTGTTGAAATTGGCACAAGGAATATGTAGCAGATTTCTTTTGGGCATTACTGGCCAATGTTTATTTTTGCCTGCTTTTTATCCAGGTCAGGTTCACGAAAGCTATTTATTTAATCTAAATGATTAAGAGGAGGACCTGATTTTCATGGGGTTTTTAATTATCTTCCTGATGGCATGTTCACATTTTTCAAAGAACTTCATTTCTCCTACAGTAAATGACATAATTGTTTGTACTTCAAATATGACCTTAAGCTCCATTTTTCTTGCAACACGCATTGCTCTTCTACAGGATGAAAACAAAATATCCCCTTTCCAGTTAGGTACCAAAAGTGTCAAAATTATTGCAGTGTCCCCAAAGGAATTTTTTATTTGTTTCTGATCAATCAGGACACAAAGCAGTGTTGCTTTAATAGTCACTGTTATGTAATTAACTGGAAAGAGCTTCCTAAATGGGAAATGTTTTCCAGTTGAGATTCCTTATATACCCAGGAAAATACAAGAACCTATTATTTCCTCAGTAAGAGAGATCAAACCAACACTAACATTTCTCCTCCATTAACAACAGCTGTTGAAATACCCCTTATTTAGCCCCAACAGCAACAAATCTTTCCTTGTTATAAACCTACCAGAGTCCTAACCTCAAGCAAAATTCCTGCTGTTCACAGTTAAATTATTTTACTATGTTGACAAAAACACCAAACTGACAACTTATTCTTATTTGAACATTATGCCACACCTCAGGATTGCAAAGCAAGCAGCCACTTGTGAATTTTTATTTAAGATCCTGAGACAGTAAGATACAAAATATTAGTTATGACCATTCTTAATAATTTAAAACCATTTGCAAATATAAAGGTTATTTTCATTATCAATGCTCCATCCCTGGCAGTGTTCACGGCTAGGCTGGACAGAGCCCTGGGGGACATGGTCTAGGATGAGGCATCCCTGCCAGTGTCAGCGGGGTTTAAACTAGATGATCTTAAGATCCTTTCCAACCCTAACCATTCTATGATTCTGTTCTATGATTTGCTCAAACTTTAATTTGGTCACCATTAGTTATAACATTAACACCACACTTCTGTCTGAAATCTTAATAGCTACTGTTTGATGCAACATCATTCCTAATCCTGAATTGAATTTAGAGGAACATTTTTTTCCTGAGCTCGTTTATTTTATGCTTTAAAGCAAACCCAACAATCTTCTCCCCTCCAATTTTATGTCTTTGTTTTCTTTTTTAATTAAAACAAGATTACACTGTTGGGTTTTTTTAATCCTGCCTTTCATCCTATTATTTTTGACAACCATGCAGTGGGACCTAAGCACAAGAGCCAGAATGAAACAGACAAAAAGTGTTTCTTCAAAATACCTGTAACCCTTGAAAGATGTATTTGTATTACAAAAGCAAAGATTGTGGGAAGCCTTTTATTTTCAGTTTCATTATGACCCATCATTAAAATATCTCACTACAATTTTAGGGGAGAAACAACATATTTACTACAGGAGTAATAGCTGTGCAGGGACATTTATCAGCCTTCCCCCCAAAGCAGACCTTGTGTGCTTTGATGCCTCTGTCAGTGCTATCCGTCTTTGTATATAGCTAGAGATCAAACTTGATTTTGCCCAGTTAGTTTGGCTCTGCTTGGAAACAAATCAAAGTAGGATCATTTCAGGTTTACGTTCTGTCCTGCAGCATTAGGAGGAGTTCCCACAGTTTCTAGCCAATCTTGCATAGTTTTTACAGACCTGAACAATTCTATTATGAGATGTGACTGGACACTTAAAAATGTAAGTTAATTATCTTGTAATATAACCCACATGAAAGAGGCAGTCTACAAGGTCAGAAACTCCAGAAAACCCGGCAGGATTAAGTCACAGCTGCGTAAGTATTTTCAACTCCCATTACAATCTGGGTATGCTTTGTGTCTTCTAGAATTCAGCTCCATATGAATAAACATATTAGAAGTCAAAGCTAGTAATGGAAGTACTAAAGAAAAGATCTGTGCATTTCTAGAAGGGGAAAACTGGCAGTTCCTAAACGTTAGGGTTAATCTTTAAGCATATCTTTTTAATGCTACTTATCAGTTAATTAACAACTGTCAGCATTCTTCAGGGGTGAAAATGGCCTATGCCTGTGAAACTGTCAATTTTGCTCTATTTTTATTTTCATGTATTATTTAATAACTAACTATCCTATGTTGGTCCTTTTTATTGATTAATTTCTACGACTGGGAAAATTTCTATGATTTCTCCCAAACTTTTCTTAATTCTGGGAAAGAGATCTTTAGATAACCCAGTGACGTCCAAACAACATATCCCAAAGTTCAATTTGAATAAACATAGGCAGAGCACATTC
This sequence comes from Strigops habroptila, assembly GCF_004027225.2. Taxonomy (NCBI): domain Eukaryota; kingdom Metazoa; phylum Chordata; class Aves; order Psittaciformes; family Psittacidae; genus Strigops; species Strigops habroptila. Next base: position 110,174,363 of record NC_044278.2, read on the forward strand.
CACCATGGAAAAGTAGAAACGAACATACTTAATACCTTGCGAACTATATGTTTTATCATTATGTGGGACTATTAATCACACAGAATTAATCAACAGTATTGGGACAGACAAGATTCAGTTCGCATAACTATGGTGACATGGAAAAAAAAATTGAAGAAGGTCTGCATTCAGTTATGTGAGTATATGTCTGGTTAGATACACCGACCTCTGTTGAGGTATAAACTAATTTGGTCTAATGGAACACAGTAGAAAATATCCTCTGATGTCTGAAACTGTACAGGTTTTTGTTTGTTTTGTTTTCCTTTTTCCTGGAAACTTCACTGTAGCAAAGCTACTAGACAGTATCTACACAGAGATAAAACGAAGAATTACTTAATTCTCGTCTGTACAGTAATAATGTTAACATCTTTTCAAGAGAAATAAAAAAAAAGATAAAAAGGGAAGAAAAACTGGAATGAAACTGTGTGAACTTGAAATATCTGCCTTATGTAATCGAGCATCAAAAGTTTTATACTCCCTAGGTTTCTATTTCCTAAATTTGAAGAGGCTTTCTGTTGTTTTTATTAGTCAAGATAATTTACTGCTCCCAATCAGCATCCAAGCCTTCAAAAATCCATTTTAACAACCTGTATATTATTTGTAAACAGCTATTAAATAATTCTTCAAAGTTTCTAATGCATTTTAAAGGCAGTTAATGAAATTATGCGTAATTTCTTTTTCCTGCTAAAACTTTTTATCTCCTCAGATAGAATTTTAGAGTGTTTTTATAACCCAACTTGAAGTGAAATTGAATTGTATGAAATGACTGATTGTCAAGGACACCTGAACAAATCAGTTATTCATTTTATTCAGAATCCATTGAAGGATTTCTTGATGTTTTTATTTAATTTGCTTCATATCATGGAGCTAAGTTCCCCTTTGAGACACATACAAAAGAAATAGATTAATAAAAGCCCAGGAAGTTCCTACATATTTGCAGTTTGACAGAAAGCCTTAATATCATTGAGTTTCTTCCCCATAGATAGAGACCAATGTTGTCATAAGAGTGTTCTTTGTCACAAGCTGTCTAGTCCCCTGGGTACAGGTACTCTTTATATATCAAAATCAGAGAACGATGATAAGTATATGAAGTTGAATTTTGAGTTAATGATACATATGTCCATATGAGAATAGAGACTATATAAACAGTTTTATTTATGTAGCAGCTTTTGTAAAAGCTGTTTAAAACCACACTTTAAAAGCTCTTCCTGTGGCTTCTGACAAATCTCTTTTTTTTTTTTTTTTTAATAATAAAAAAGCTTAAAAAGCTGTATTCAAAATCATGTAACTCAGCAACATAGTTTCAAACAAATTTTCAGGTGCTTAGATGTTTGTTTTAATGCCATTCTTAGTTTCTCCCTTATTAGAGTCCACCCTCAGCTGTTTCTTTCTCTACAAATTACTCTAATTTTCTTTAACTTTACTGAGCACCTCTTTTCAGCAGCTATATTATCTCTTATTTTGGCTTATAATGTACATGTATTTTTAAAATTCTGTCATCACCCTTTTTTATTTGCCAATGAACAAAGCAATATAACCTAAAGCAATTTCTATCACAAAGAAAAGGCACAGTACCATTACTGGAACTTTTAAATTAGTTTTTAAAAGGCCCATATTATTGTTCTGTGGAGGAAGTAGAACTTCCTAAGATGGCAGATGTCCTAAATCATAAATATCATTTATCAACCAGAATTTTCCTAAATGTTTTTTCAAGGTAAGTTTATGGAGACTGCAAAGTTAGGCAGACAGTCTGGGTCTCCTCACTGAGAAACTTGCTCTGATACATAGCAAGCAATCTACTGAGAAATACTAAAGAACTCTATTAGAATAAAGGGGCTTTTCAGAAATCCCAACAGGCAAAAATTAAGGCATGGAAGCCTGGGAGAAATTATGCATGTGAAAAAAATGAACTGCGAAACTGTTGAGGAGCAGTTCATCCATGTGCAAATGCCTACCCAATACTCCAGCACAGTTCAGAAGGTTGGATTATGACAGTTGTATGACAGCCAGCCGTGAAACATGGATTTGCTTGAGACTAGTATATACTACCCACTTGATATTTAGGAAAATCTGCACAGTTTTCCTTTACAGATTGTGTTTCTTAGCTCAGAGATGTAGACTGCTGCCTTTATTCTTATTTCCTCTATTTCTTACACTGTATCATGTGTCTATGTACTGTTAGTATGATATGGTCATTTAATTGTTGAATTTCTGCACAAAGCTGGACCAAACAAAAGCATATACAGTCAATTTTGTTTGTTTGTTTGTTTTTAATTCAGTAAAACTAAACACTTGAAACTCAATAATTAGCATAGGTACTAAACCAGCAAAAGAAAATAGTAAATGATATAGTAAAAGATCCAGCTTTTTGCTGCAGAGGCTGCATACCGGGCAGAGAGGAATTTTGACTTGTTCTAATGAATGAACATTAACTTAATTCCATTCTAATTTGTGCAGACATTTTTTACTTACTCTGTTAAACTAAGTCGTCTATGTTTACATGCAGCTTCTACAGCATAGGACCAGCATTAGTTCTAGAAACAGCTCTAAGCGAGACAAAAGCCTCAGAGTCTCTCTCTCCTCTCTCTATGATCTGCGATCAATCTCTCTGATTTATGCAAGTATGGATTCACATATGCTGAATTGCTGAATGTATTTCTGAAGAATTAGAAAGCATCATTAAATGTGGAACATCTTGGAAAAAAGGAGAATATAGACATTTATGGAATTATTAATTATTATTCTCAGAAGTATCATTATTTTGACAGAAAATAAAACCAAAAAGCAATTATATTGTAATAAATATGAATCTTTTTGCTGCAAAAGAGCAAAGAACACAGTTGTCTCCATAGGCAGCTATTCCGACAGAATCGGAGTTACATATCATTTATATTGAAATGCATACTGTTCCATAAGAAATATTACTGGAAGGTATTTTCTTTTGACTTTGGAGGAAAAAAAATCCTAAGCCACTTCTAGATAAGAAGATTTAGGTATTTATTTACAGAAAAAATACTGCAGTTATATGGCTTGATGAAATCCCAAACTACCTGGGCAATTATCATTATAATCAAAGCTATTGTAGTAGTATTGGTGGCACTTAATCAGTGCATTGAACTGCAGTCTTGAAGTGTTACACATCTTTAGTGCAGCAACAGGTAAAGTTTTAAGCAATACAACCTTTGTTCAGTTGTCTAACCATGTGTGCCTTGTGTCATCTGAGATGCATGAAAGTACCTCTTGGTATCCTGCTGCTGGTCTATATGCCCTGTGTGGTACTTGCTAGCTCCCTGTGGATGTCTCAGGTGCCTGAGGGTGTCTCAGTGTGGCAGTGGCCACTTGTGTTGAGGCAAATGAACTGAGCCCTGAAGAAACAGACATTACCGAGAAAGGAGATTTGCTTCTCTCTGTCAGTGACAGAGCACTAGAATAGCAAGGAGGAGTAACTGTTCTAAACGAAATACATCAGGCAGTGTGAGATTGCACCTCAGCCTTCAGAGGTCTAAATATTCTCACAACTGTTAGATGTTTTACAAGAAACTGTCTCTAAGAGCACCTTTCCTTTGCTGATTGCTACAGTAAACGCATGCATATATTGAAAAACAATAAAATCATGATTCTTAAATTAACTAGAGTATTTTTAGCTTAGTATTTTTGCTTCCATATGGTACCCAGAAATAATGGCTTTCTTACCATCATTTCTCAGTGTCAGAGGTGTGGGAGGACTCAAAACTCTGGCATTTGTCACTGTGTTTTTTACCAGGCATATATAGCTGCCAACATCAGATGTTTGCACCTTGGAGATGTAGAGATTGCCTGTCTCCTGAGAGATGAAGCGTCTGCTGTCTTCTGTCACAAAAGATGGGAATTCATTAAATACCCAGCTATAGATGATCTCTAAAAAGAACAGAGAGAAAAAAACAGAAAGTGATAAAGTAATTATGGAAACAAGACTCTGTCATGTTAATGGATACACCCAATAAATAAAGCTAATTAATTTTATTGAAATAGCCTAGGGAAAAAAACAAAAAAGCTAAAGGCTTTTTTCAACTTTTTATTTGTTTAATTTAAAATTGAAGATTTTTTTTTTTTCCCTGCCCTTGATAATTTTACAAATAGCACAAACACCAAGTCCACCAATTCCCTGGGAAGAAGTATTTAATTCAGGAAAAATAATTAAATTATTCAATTGACTCAGAAAACGCCCATAAAATATTACATAATTCCCTTTTCTAATCATTCAGGTCAAGGCAAAAATAATATAAACAAACCCACTCTTTTCTCTGCTTGTTCAGATTTGCAGTGAAATATATCAAGATGCTACCTATAGACCTAGGGGTGACTTTGGCAAGTCTGTGCATAAAGGTTTCATTCTGAACATCTGTTTTTAAAATCAGCAGATTCTAATAACTGTTTAACCTTTCTTACAGGTAGTATTACTACACTACACTTCTGCCTTCTACATCTGCTCCTCTGAAGAAACTCAGAACCCTTCCTATATGCAGCTTAAGTCCCTACAACCAATAAATAATTCCTTAAATCAAAGCTACCAACTGCTTTGCCTCATAATCTGATGGATCAAAGACTAATCAGTCATTTTTAAAAATGGTAATTAAAGCCAGTAGTGTGGTTCTTATTTTTATCCAATGCATAATTTTGTTCACCTGAAAAGCTTATATTTTTTCCCTTTATACTCATAAATAGTTGAGAAAAAAAGATTATTTCCTGTTATTCTGTACGAGGTTACATCTAATTTATTGAAAACCTAGACCCATTAATGTCTCAGCATTAGAAGTATCGGTAAAGTTAATGACATTCTGATTTAGCATGGAATTCCTTGCAGGAATTATTCATGTGGAGTTCCACCAATTCAGACTTTAAAGGCTTAACCTTATGTATACTTTTATGCATGCTGTTCTCCTTTCAATCTTATCTTTCACTGATTCATTTTGTCTTTACACTTTAAAAATATATTCTTCACTAATTAAACTGGCACATTTGCCAGAAGGAATTTCTTCCATAATCCCTCCCCCCATGATAGCTTTTACAGAGTAGACTTCAAAATCACAAAAGCCAAAGCCAGTTCAGGTATATAAAGTCTTTACTGCTGCTCCAAAACTTTACCACAAAGTGCTTCACTGGTACAGCAAGTTCCAAGTTTTTAGGCTCAGAATTCTTAGGTGACTACTCTCAGCTTCAGCAGCAATATGAAGACAGTAGTTGCACGTATGTCAGCCTGGTTCCCTCATACTTTTATCCCCACTACAGTCAAAACGTTTTCTTGATATAAAGTTAGTTGGAAAATGAAAGGGTCAAAGGAGTGAGAGGAAACACCTCAAAGATTATTTTTTTCTGTGTGTTTCTCTGCTAATGATGGGAGAGGAACTGGTATAGCTGTTCATGGTACAGGAAGCGTGAAACACATTAACAGCCTAGTTAAATATATGCCATAGCCAGGAATATGGTTTGACTATAACAGTACAGAAAGCAGTAGAAATTCCAACCGATCTGTTCTTTCAATCCTTATGCTGTACTGTTCCCTCATATAGTGTTCGGAAATTAACAACAAAACACAGTGACTGCTTTTTCAACCAATATAAGACAACAGCGTAAGCAGTGATGTAGAGATGCAAGATGTTCTGGATTAATTCCGAAGAAGTTCTGTCTAAGTTTCGAAGTCAGATGAAAATTTCCTCATGAAAACATTATGGTATTAGTACAAAAATGCTATGTTAAAGGATTAATCATATTTACCTACCAGTAGGGGAAAACTTCTCCAAAATGGGGAATTAAGCTACACACATTTTTTCCTTAAACCCTTTTTCAGATCTAATTGCAATTCTGAGCGGTTACACAAGACCCTGAGGAATTCAAGGCTCACAGAGAGCTCTCCAAGTGTTCAAAATTTCCTTCCTCTTCTATTACATTTCAGGCAAAATACTAGTTAGCCCCCAAAATTTCATTGCCGCATTTTGCTATGATGTCTTACCTGGCAGAAATGATTCATGGCTGCATAAAATTCTAAAAGCAATGGTGAACACACAAGTTCAAGGAAAATGCATAGGCTTTAACTGAAGACACCTGTTACCAATTCAGATGGAAAGCAATCAGCCTCACTAATTGCTCTGGCTTAAAAGTAGTTCAAACCAAACGCACAGTAGTCATCATTGTGGGTTCAATAGTAGCTCATATAGAATAAAATTTTCTCCGTTTATAGCTTAAAAACCACATGAAATTAATTATTCATTTATTAATTAGAAATAATTCTAAGGAACAGATTTCAGGCAATAAATTTTTGTGCCTCTAAGGAAACAGAACATTTAGTCTTTGCTGGTGCTGAATCCATGGGGGATACTGTAATTTTGCTACCTTCTAAATTATTTTTTGCTGTTAAAAATGGAGTGATGCGTGAACGGGGACTGGGATAGGGTACTGAGAAAAGAGTAAGAGAACTTCTGCCAAAGCTAAAACTCAAAGCATTTATGCTATTAAGCTGTGCATAATGCTGTTATTTGTGCATACCTATAGCATCTATGTTCTGGCCAGGCGTCCAAACTCCAAAGCACAGAAAAAAGTACTAACAGTTTACTTTTTGATCACTGTCAGTAGATTGACATTGTAGATTGACATGTCAGTAGATTCAGCATTGGCATTGAAGGAATTACTCCTATTTTTCATTTCTATAAAGCAAAACCCGGAGAATACATTTTTAAAATACTTAAAGACTTCCCATCTGAATACTCAGCTCTGGAACTGGTCTGGAATTCCCCACCTTCTTCGAAAGTGAAAAGCCCCTTACACACTTTATTAAGTTTCTTTCCTATTAGACCTGGTTAATGAGTTCACTCAGTTGTGAAATATAATTTTAAAAAGTTTATGTCGATACAGCATGCATAGGCTTCAGTGGAAATATCTCAGGGAAGCTCTGCAATTTCCAATCCATGCTATGCAGAACAGTCAGAAACAACCACAGCTGGCTTGGGATCTGGGGTCCCAACAGTCTTTAGCTGACAGAAATAGATGGATGATCTTGCAGAAGTTATTTTACAAAAGAGTGTTAAAAGAATGACTGCAATTATGGGAAAATGGGTATACCTTTACACTGATCCATTGTACAAATGGCTCACACTTACAGATCTGAAGCCATAGCAGAGGATGGAACATGCACTAGTGTCTGTATTCTGGGGCTCTTACTGTTCCCAGCTTATATGCCAGCAAAATTAAAATTTAGGGTTCTTAAATCACAGAATTGATACTGAAGGCTGCCCAAGTACAAAACCTGGGGGTTTGTTTTGCTGTGTTTTGTTTTCTTCTGGTAGTATTGTGAATAAGAGAATGATTGCAATGATGTATAAAAATAACTAATAAAGAATGATGGAGAATCAAGATTTAAAACATTGATGTCTATTATAGACAAGTCTGTCATTTACAGCACACGCACAGCCAAATATTCTGAATCAACAGTAAACATAGTTACATGACCCAAGTCCCACAGCAGTTCAGCACAGGAGCACATGTAAGCTACAAGAGAGGCTTGCATTTAAGTATTATCTGAAACCCCACTCTAACAAAGTAGTAAACTGCTGAGTAAACATCATGTATTTCCGAACAAGAAGCCGAAGATCAAACAGATGACACTAGGCCTATTTGTACACAGCTCACTGCAGTTATCAGTGAACTACTTCAGGCCTGTGTTTTCATATAATGGTTTATGTTAAAACATTGTAGAACCAGCATCATTTGGCTAAGCACAAAGCACAACTGTCATTGCATTAATGCAATGACAGTTTAGTTTTAACAGGAAACTAAACTCCAGAGATGCATCTCAAGCCTGACAGGTAAACAGCAAAGATCTGCAAGAGATTATGAAGCTAAAAGTCAGTGCTACCAAAATCTAAATAAAACAAACTACAACTGTAAAACTAGAAAGAAATTACTCCAGATTGAACTTTCTGACGTCACTTCCTTTTGAGAAAAAACTGATTAAATGGTTTCTCTATGCTGTACTCTTTTTGCTTTCAATAAGGAAAAAAGTTGAAGTGAAAACAGGAAACTGAATACTGCAGTATACAGAAGTTTGGAGTATTTTTACAGAACATATGCTGTGTTTATTTTCTATTTTTATGCCCATCTATTGTATTTTTCATGTGACACCAATGTCAAAACCACAAAGATGATACGGAGCCCTTCTTGGAAGTTACAGTTGACTGCCAACACAAAAGAGAATTTTATGCAGATACTATTCATCAACACAAACAGAAACAGAGAGTAAAAAGACAAAGAAATTATGAATTACAGAAGCAGTTATAAATTGACATTTTCATGTGGCTTGGGCGAAGGACTCTTCTACTGGGATGTTCTGTCTTGGTGTAAAAATTATGTAAGTAGTTTTGGTAAATGCAAACCTGATATTTCCTTTTATGAATGACCAGCCTTGTTTACAGAAGAATGTCTCCAAGGAACTTTGTATATATTTTCTGAAGGTCATTTGGAAAGCTTTCCAAATGTCCAACTGTTTCTGTTTTATTAAGTACTTTTTAGTGGGTTGTGCAGGTGAAAATCTGGGTCACTTGGTGATAAAGTAGTGAGACGAGACCATCTATGTCCTGCCAAAATGAATTTACAGTGTGAAATCTTGTTTACTATAATTTCTTAAATGATTTTTGTAGATCTATTTTCTCTGTTTAACAACACTAATTTCTGAACTGTCATAATGCGATGTACTTCCCATAATGGATGAAGCTGGCATACTGACATATCAGCATTTTTGTTAGTGCGGTATTGTGCTTCTGGAGGTATCATTCTGATGCAGAAAATGTCAGTACTATGGTAACGCAAAAGACTTTCTGTCATTGCGGGTCAGTAAGAAATAAACCTTCAAGTATTGTAATGAGAGCTGTGCTGGAATCAGTCAGATAGCACCAAATATTCACTCCTGCATTTGTTAGTGTGTGAATGTTTCCCAGATTTGCTTCAGGGCTTTTCTCCCAAGAAATTGCTTGTTTCAGCCTTTTAAGATGAGATTTCTGGACAGCCTTTTCACCAGTCCTGTGAGCTAAGTGGCATTTCGGGTGGCAAGTGAAGACATAACAAGAAAGATGCCACATAAACTCCCTTTATGCCACCTAGAACTTAAATGTACAGTCCATACAACGGTTAAATATTTCATCAATATCATCAAATCCTGCAAACACACATCCCATAATTGTGTTTTCTGCAGAGTTATGGTGTTCGTACAAGAAACAAGACTGGTTTACGTTTTCTTTTTGTGATGCAGTGGGAGATACAGTACTGCATCTCCTCCAGTATCCTGTTGGGAAAATATATTCCTCTTCCTCTGTTTAGGATTTCCTCTGATTACTCTGATTCCACAAGATGGCAGTACTTGATGAATAAATGGTACTGAAGCCCAATGACATCCAAAATCTGAGATAATCTGGGAGTTTTAGCAACTCTGAAGAAGTTTCTTCTCCCCCCCCCCCCCCTTTTTTTTTTTATTGATAAGAAAAGCAGCAAAAACTGAACTCATTATTACAGGCTGAATTTACTATAAATAGCTACAAACCATGAAATCTGCATGTTGGCTTTGCTTTACCATTCAGAAATATTCTGTTTAAACAAAATAAACTAGCAAGAAAAATATATGCCTAAAACTCCCCTGCTGAAAATATGAAACCTTATTTTATCTCAAGTCCAGTTTTCACCTTTATCATCACACTTGCTGTTTGGATATTGTGTGTATCAGCCACAGAATTTGGGTGCAATATGCAGCACTCTCCAATGATGGAGAACGTTTCACATTCAGAGGGGAAAATGTTTCTTTTTATCTAAGATGAATGATAGCAATGGATTGTTCCTCCAGCCTCCCACCATGACCAGATAAATAATTTTGGTGCAATTCTCTGTGCTGCTGTGGTTTATTATCAGTACTCATTAATCCTCCATGAAAATATTTAATGAAGGTAATTTATTTGTTGCATTGTAATGCATGCACATAGAGCAAATGGATATTGTCAATTTATCAGCTAGCAATGAAACTGCTTCTTTTCTGCGCTGGGGGCCCTGTATCTACTGCTCACTTACCTGAAACACAATTCTACCAATCAATATAGTCTCATTTGTACACCTGACATGCATGAAATGTAGCCTGTCATTGAAACATGTAAAGACCGATGAAATCTCTTTCTCATATATATATGTTCTTTAAAGAAAGCACACAGCATATAACAAAAATATGCCTTCTGGGAAAGGATGCTAGATTATTATGCATATTTGACTTCACTGGCACGATTTCCATATTAAAAAAAAAAAAAAAAAAAATCTGTTCCAGAAAGAATCAAAATATTGTGATCAAAAGGAACTCAAAAGCACATGTTCTTCAGGCCCTTCTTTTGCCATCAGGGAAGATCAGATATCCTCAGCCAAGTCTTTAAAAATGTCCAGTGAGTTATATTCCTAAATTTAAATCTTCAGAATAACATACTTCATTGCTCAGCTAATACTTAGACAGTTCTCATTAATATTAGTGTATAATTCTTTTTTTCAATACTGTTTATTACTTATTTAACTTACTGTATTGGAAGTATACAAAACACTTTGTTGATGACCTATATTAAACTTTTACAGTTACAATGGAAGACCGTTATCCTTGTATCAGGCTTCTGTTTTCGAGGCTAAATCAGCCAAATCTCTCTAACTTTTCCTTAAAAGTCATTATTTCAAATGCTCTATGTAGTTTTATTGCTGTCATCTCAACTGCTTTTCTACATCTGATAATGTAGGACTCAAAGCTGGACATGGTATCCTATCGAATAATTGGAACACTATTGATAATTGGAATAATCATCTCGCGTACTCTATAGGTAGCCATCTCTCTAGTGTGTCCTAGAATTCAAGTATACAATTTTCCATTCTATTAGTATTCCATTTTCCATAATAGTAGTATTTTTCAAAGGAAGAATGCCTTTTAATCACTTATTTCCCTTTATTCTATCTGTAAATTTGATCTTTGGTAAGTATAGTAATCGCGTTTTGCTGGATTTTGAGTTACTCATTGCAAGCAATTTCTCCAATGTACTGATCCTTTCTGATTCTCATTCTGTTCTCTGCAGTGATTGTAACCTCTTGCAGCCAGGAGTCAGTCCCAAATGCCAGATACCATATATATATACAACTCCATTAGGCCACTCACACTTTCAAAGAAAAAAAAAATTGATATTATTTGTTCCTTAACACCTCATTATCATCTCATTGCCTGCAAATTCAGTATTTAATATTACGTCACAGTAACTTTATGGAACTCAAACTCAGTCTGACTATGGGCCCTCCTTTATAAAAACCAAACCAAACCAACCCAATCCAACCCAAACCAAACAAAACAAAACAAAAACCAAAACCAAAAACAGAAGAAAAAAAAAATAATAAAAAAGGACGCTTGATTTTGAAATTATTTTTGAGATACCATATTCTCAGTAACCTCTAACGTAAAGGAATGCTTAGATATGCTATAATTTCAAAATTTAAGGCCATTTAATCAGTATATATTGTTGTCTTATGTCAGTAAAGAAAACCTGAAAATTATGTTAGGATTGAAGAAGTTTTTAAGGAAGAAAAACTCTGGGAAGAGAAAACTGACCACAAGACAGATTAATTCAAAGAGAAAAATTTATAAAATTTTTTGAAAGCAAATGAAAGAATTTTAACAAGAGCTCTACTGTTGATACTCACCTATTATGTAGAAAACCCCTGAATATTCCATATAAATTGATGCTATATGTTTTATAACATACCAAGTAATGCAGATGTCACTCACTGTATAATACAACTTTCTATGAAAAGCAGAAAAAAAGTGGATGGTAAAAAGCAATAAACAGTCTAAATAAGTAATACCAGAGAACTTAATACAAAATTTAAGCATTAGCAATACACTGACTTTATAGAACTATTGAAACATCTGTGACCAGCGGGACTAGGGAGGCGATTCCTTTGCACTCGGCACTGGCGAGGCAGCACCTTGAATACTGTGTTCAATTCTGGGTACCTCACTACAAGAAAGACATTAAGGTGTTGGAGCGGGTCCAGAGAAGGACAACGGACCTGGTGAAGGGTCTGGAGCACAAGTCTGCTGAGGAGCGGCTGAGGGCACTGAGGTTGTTTAGCCTGGAGAAAAGGAGGCTCAGGGAGGACCTTATCACTCTCTACAGCTACCTGAAAGGAGGCTGTAGTGAGGTGGGAGTCAGTCTCTTTTTCCAAGTAACAACTGACAGGACAAGAGGAAACGTCCTCAAGCTGCACCAGGGAAGGTTTAGATTGGATATTAGAAAAAATTTCTTCACTGAAAATTGTCAAGCATTGGAACAGGCTGCCCAGGGAAGTGGTTGAATCACCATCCCTGGAGGTACTTAAAAGATTAATAGATCTGGTGCTTAGAGACATCAGACTCAATGATCTTAAGGGTCTTTTCCAACCTAAATGATTCTATTATTCTATGATTCTATCATTAGTAATTTCCAAAGACAAGAATTAGAGATAATTTTCTTCCAGCATCTGAAAGGGTAATCAGGAAGACCCAAATCATTATCATCAGCTTCAATCTTACATGAAATAATTCAATGACTTATATGAGATTTGATTAATATCCAATTTAAAAGTGAGATATAATTAACAATATTGGAAGAAAATACATCAAGTCAAACTAATTCAGCATATTTTTGTTGTTCTTTTCATTGACAAAGACAGCAAAGTTTCTGTAATGCACCTAGAATTCATGTTTTATAAAAGGGCATGATGACCAAAAAGCATTGGAATAACTTTAAAATTAACTTATAGTGCATTGAAAAGATTAAAAACTGACTGCAAAGCATGATCAACAGGACCAGTTCTGGAATCCTTTGTCTTCTACTGCTGAATATTTTAACAGTTAAAAACAAACCTATGCAGTTACAATCACTAATCTACAGGAGATTGAAAACTTGGCAGTGGCCAATGTGCAGGATGAGTCACTTGTAAACTCTGATTTTGGTAACTTATTATTATTAGAACCTTTTTTAATGATGCAAATGTGTTGAATGTACAGTAATACAGTTGATGATTATTTCTTAATTTGAATGAACAAGAATTCTGTGGTAATGACAAACTATTGAACCCATATGAGAAGTGTGGCATTGGAAAAATAATGAGAATATTGTTTAAGGCTCAGGAAAACACATCACTGTACAGAATATTTATAAGCAGGAATTATTTTCTCTGGTAAAGTGTTCAACAGAATTTAAAGTTGGGGTGGGGTTTTTTTTTTTCTCCTTTTTTCTCTTTCACATTTTCTATCTCTCTCGTTCTCTGATGATGATAAGATACTGGATTTTCTCTACCTTTTAATGGCATTGGTGTGCTAGTTACTCCAGCATGGTCTACTTCTTAGCTAAAAGTTTGCTACGGGGGTAAGCACTATGAAAAGCCATACTCCAGAGCAGTGTTACCTGCAGTGAACCCCAGAATCCTGTGCCAAGTGGGCTGCTGCATGACATGGAAATTTAATTTTATGGCTACTGAAAAAATACCAATAGATTAATGCATTTCAAAGCTATAACTAGGACATTCATTAAAAAAACCAAACCAAAACAAAACAAAAAAACAAACAAAAAGAAAACCAAACACCAAAACCTCAAATTAATGATGGGATGTTGATCATCCAAATCTGTGGAACATTGTTCTGTCAATTGCAAAGAGTTATGTTATCTTTTTCAGCTGAGAGATGCAAAATCTCTGCAGCCCTAGCTTTCATCTACTCATCATTTAGCAATAGAAGCTCTGTTAAGCAGATTCTGTAATTTAGCTGAAAATACTAGTAGTCCAGTTATCAGACTATCAGTCTCTCAAGGAGTTTATATGTATGTTTTAGTTTGATTTTTTTTGTGCTTCCAAGAAAGAAAGCAAATTTGTCACTTCATTTCACCTTTACCTTGATTCCTAATGCCAGGAAGGATTAATATTAGCAGAAATACCTATTTTAAAAGATGCAATTTCAGGTTTCTGGATGTAGAAATGAAAACAAAAGGCTAATACCGCTCTAGTTTATACTTCAGAACACTATCTTTTCTAACAGCCCTCACCTCTTTTTACTTGCAGTTGTTGTCACAGGAATCATATTGTATTGGCAAAAAATGAATACTCGGGGTCCACAGAATCGCCTTTGAATGGCTGCACATACTGAACTTCAGATACCCCCTACTGATTCTCTGCTTTGTATTTTCTTGGTGCTAGGTGTTTTAGTATAAGTTTAAAGGCTTTTGTTGAGTCTATCTGCAGGTCAGTGTTTGGTGAATTCCACCATGGCACAATATGATTGATGGATCTTCCTTCGGCCTGCTCCTTTGGTCCTATGGTATTTATTATCCTAAGATCTCAAATCAAGGGCAGTACCATTATCATCACTTTAAAATAATAAAACTGAAGAAGATGGAACTGACTTCCCGGCAGTCAGGAATGAGGCCATATTCAAAGTGACAGATTATTTTTTTCACTTTAATTAAAAAATAACTCGAAGTGCAGATGAAGAAAAAGATACATGTCACACTAGCAAACTGCCTTAGAATGCTGATAAGTGTTGAACCATGTTGTACAAACAACTCACTAGAAGTAACCTCAGCAATAATAAATAATTTAACAATGTAGAGACTACCTCTTTCCTGTTTCTACATACAGACAACACACTGTTAAGTCCCTGTGTACATTGTTCTGCACTACCGAAAACCCAGTGAACTGCTTCCATCCATCTTCTACTTCTCACATAATTGTTATTTAGAGATAATACATAGCCTTCTGTTGTCTTACTTTCAGTCTAGGGCAGTGTCCCATGATTATAATCTCTCCTCCTCAACTGCTTAGCAATAGCAGCCAAAGCGACACCTGTTGTGTCAGCTTATACACACATATAAAAAAGAAGGTTTCTCAAACCCCTTTCTCTTTTAGCCTTGAAGCATGATGCTGTAAAGTCAAAAGAACTGGACCGCGTATTAGGGTAATTTTAGTCTTTTCTTGAAATTTTCTATGTAGATCATTCTCTGTTACCCTCCGTAAAATTGGTAGTGCTCCTTCCATCTTGCATTTGGCACAGCTGAAAATAGACTCTTCAGTACATGGTAGTTTGCTGAACTCCTAAAGGACCTTGTGGCTTTGCAGGAAAAGCCACGCTAAGACAAACCCTTCATCAGATTGTCTCTATCCTTCTTTTCATTCTCCCTTCTTCCTGAATTTGTATCCCTGCAGTCTCCAATAGAACACTTTCAGAATTATTAAAAGAGGAAATACCATGAAAATTAACACTTCAATAAACCAATGAATGAAGTAAGAGTTTCCACTTACAGATTCTCCACTCTAGGGTAACAGCATCAAAACAACAGGAATTGTATTAGCTGGCTAATAAAGTCATCAGCAATGATTTTAATAATATTCCAGGATAGCAGAAGAACACAGGAGATGATAGAAGTGGGCAAACAAATTACCAAAATTAAGTGCGGTATGGATTATTACATTGTTAAAAAGATGGCACTGTGATAAAAAAGAAGTCACTTTACCACTCTTCCTGCTCTGGAAAACATTTTTTGTTGTCAGAAGATACAGGATGCACGTGTACTGCTGCAAAGGGGTTGGATTTGGCTGTAATCATCCAGATTTTTTGTCCTGAACTCTATGATATTATGCTTCTTTTTATTCAGTAATTTTCTCCTTGAAAAATCCAAGCAATTGACTTTAACATTTTATTATTAAGTCATAACTACCTTCGTGCCAGTGACAATTGTACTGGGTAGGACAAAAGAACGTAAGTACAGACAGATATATATTTCTAAACAATTTCTACTTTCCTCTTTGAAAAAGAAAAGTGAAGGCTAGATATCCCAACTAGCATTGTATTCAGAGCATTTATTTAGAACAATCATCCTGAACTTTTAAAATAAGGCTATATGAAAATCTATGTCTCATTAAGCATTGTATCACCTCAAATGGCTGTAAGTTCACTTTCATATCATACTTAGAAAATAAGGAATAACTGACTTTGTTATATAGGGAAACTTGGCACCTTATAGAGCTCAGATCAGTTCAGTCCAAAGCCTCCTCCTTCTGAATCAAGACCAGACCGACCTCTTAACATTTTCAGTAGTTGTCTACCAGAATCACCACTGAATTTGGTTAATCATGCCTAGTCTGGTAAGAGTTGCATTTTTCTGAACACTCCATCCTTTTTTTTTCATGCTTTAATATTTCCACACAATGGTAATGGAGAGAAAAAGCTAGACTCCAGACCCTTGTAAATAAATCCTTTCTCATCTATTCTTCCTTCTTGTGTTTCCTCTTGTTTCAGCTGTGTGACCAGTATTTTATCTCTGGCATCTTCTCCCTAGTTACATTGATTAACATGTGCACGCTCACTCCATTTTTTTCTGTGGTGTGAAGTGGAGAGATAATTGGGATTAATTAGGAATTTCCTATCTGAAACCAAATGGGCTTTCTGACATTTAACTAACTGACATGTTTGTAAAATGGTATTGTTCCAGCCACCAGCTTAGTAAAACATCAGAAATAAACAGCAAATGGATTCTAATAGGAAGGTCAATGAGAGGGTCAATTTTGCAAAAGCCCTGTATCTCTGTGACTGTAACTGCTTCAATCTGTTAATGTTGGGCTCCTGCTATTTTAGAAGTTATGTAGTCTTTGCCACAGAAAAGGTTTTTCCAACACTTTAATTGGTACCTTTACAACACTAGTCGCAAAAATGTGGTTGTGATACTGTGAGCATACATTTCTGTTAAAGCTGGCAGGACAATGCTGTCTTGTTTAATCACTAGACAGAAGCTCCTGATAGTTTTGTCTATTTTGCTGGGACATCTCAGTAACAGGCTAGTAACTCGTCTCTACGGAAGAGGAGCTTGCTCACTCCTGAAACTTTTCATCATTACTGTCCCATTTGTCAAGCTGTAGACAAATAGCCACATATGCAATAGAGCACAAGCCTGAGCGCCAACATACTCAATGCATTTTCTAAGTTAATGTATCTCCTGTGCTTCGTCCCTCTTCTCCTGGTATCTCTTTTCACTTTAATTCTCCTGACCTGGCAGCTGGGGTAATATTTGTTGACAACAGTGTGGCTGTGAAACTACAGGACACGTCCCTTAAGCAGAGCCCTGTCAGGGCTGCCCCTTCATCCAACATTGTGCGCTGCCCTAATTGGCCAAGGTCAACTGGCTTGCTTTCACTACATTTTCATAGTCCCTGAGGGGAAGAACAGCTCCAGTGAGTGTCTAGGGACATAGAACTTTCAGCTTCTAGTGTAGCTTAGCACATTTTTTTAAAGGATTACTGTGTTTTTAAGGGGGTCATAACATTTGGAAAAGTGGTTTTTAGAAATAGGAAATTACATGTTCCTTGGGAGAATTTACTACAGTTGGACCAGTAATGCATTTCTGTCCAGTTATTACTTTTCAAATTATTTTTAAAAAATAGAAAATAAGAGAAAATCTAGACTTGCATGTCAAGAAAGTTCAAATTGATAATAATTATTTATCTATATTTCTACTATATAGACATTGCCTAGAACTTGGGGTATAAACAGATCAACAAAATGTGCTTAAAATCTAATAAAAACACATCGCCAAAAGACTGGGAGTACTTCCTTATTGGCAAACATAGCTTGTAACAATGCTACCCTACAGAAAATACTTTCATTCCCAAACTTAAATTTCATAGCCTCAGATGTATGCCTTCAACAAGATTGAGGAAGGAAACCCCTTAACACGCTCCAGGGAAGTCAGCGGCAAAATTACTGGTCATGTATTGAGTAATGAAAAAAAGCATAGAAGGAAAAAACAGTTAATTGTGTTTGTTCATTCTATGATGCTATAACGAAAACTACAGACATAGTCATCAATCAGTTGCACAGATAAAGAATACAGATTCTTATATCGAGCTGTATCAGAGGCCATGGACATTCACTTTAATGATAACACACATGGGAATTAGTATTACTAAACAAGAAAATTTCAAAACCAGTCTACTAAAACTGATAAAGTAGAGGATCCAAGAGGGAAACATCTTTATGATTCTTCCAGGGAAAAATGTGGGTGAAGAGATGATGACCCTCTGGAATTAACCCAGAATTAGGACACGAATATAGGCTTTAAGGGACTGTGAACCTGTCTTCTAACACCTTTTTTTTCCCTCTCCTATTGAAAAGTAAAGTACACAAGCTTCATTAGCATTCAGTTAAAGTAAAATAAACACAAAAATACAGTAAAAACAAAGAGGGAAGTATAGGAACCCTTCAACTCTTGATAGCTAATTCATTCTGTTGATACATGTGGCTGTCAAAAAAGTGTTTTTAAAACATCTTATATGCACATTATGATAATGTGTAAGTTATGGACATGTAAAGAAATGATAGAAAAGCTGTGCTATCTTGTCTGCTACGCATTAAGGTTTTATTAAAGAAACTTCTATTTCCTGTATATTCAGCACTTATTACTTAAGTGGCTTGTTTCTGTTGCTCAGCATCATGCTCTCACAATGAAATGAAATGAGTAAAAAACAATCGCATGCAATTACAAGAGATCAAAATACAGTTAAGATGGCTGTTCTGCATGTCTTCATATAGATCCCCTTACTACAGATCAACTGTTTGTTAAGTCTAGGACACATATTTGGTTTCACTTTTAACATTAATGTAAGTCTTACAGAAAAAAAGAAAAACAACCAACCAAAAAACCCCAAACCCCCAAAAAAACCCAAAACAAAAAACAACCAAACAACTAAACTTCACTGTTCCTCTAGATTTCACTTTTGCTAGTAGAAGGAGAAGGATCAGAGTACTGGACAGTTCTACCTTCCCAGCACGCTTAGCAGTTAGGACATAGTAGTTATATCCAGTGAATGTGAAATGTTCTATTTCCTATCACCAGTTTCAAAAATACTCACCTCTACAAACTTCTAATAGAAGGTACTGACTAATTAATAAGTTCTGCTTAGCTTAAGGAAGAGTCATGGTTAGAGACATGACCTGTCTAGCTGTTGTTCTCATAATACTGTGGGTGGCCAGTCCTTTGATAGCAAGCAGTAAAACAGTCCTCCTTACTCTCAAGGTGATAGAGAAATATGACTTTTACCTACACACTGGTCTTTCCTGGAAGCAAATTATACAGCTTTCTATGTTAAAGTTCATTTACAAAGTCAGATTTGAAAAACTATACCATCGAAAAAACCTGGATGTTACTTTACTGTTTAATACATGAAGAACTATCTTGATATCATAAATCATGGTCAGGAAGAAATATTCACCTATAGTGACAGGTTAACATGATGAAGTAGCATCCAGTCATGTATAGAGAGAGATGGAGAGATCTAAGTTCACGCAGGCTTCCTATGATTCTTAAGAAACCAGTAATGGCTAGAACCACATAAATACAGAAGCTCTCTAATGTTGTGTACTGAAATGCCACTGTCAGGTGCCTGGATCCTGGGATTTAATCCACAGCCTTAAAATAACCTTGTGACCTTCATATACATAAAGTTAGGCATCTGTGAATTGCACTCACAAAAGCCAGCTTAGTAAATGGAGAGCCAGAGGGTATAGAGATGCCTTCAAAACAGAATTTGCTGTGTCCTGCATGCAGAGATATCTGAGCAAATTGCCTGTAAACAAACTAATGAGCATACTGCGAGCAGTCCTGCCCAAATATAACAATTTTGTTATCATAACTAATTTGCCTGGAAAAGTCTACTCCTAACAATTCTGTACCTGAATGAGGTCATTTAGAACCTGTCTCATTATTCCTATGTATATTTTGTGCAGTATGGGCCTAGCCAGGGGAGTTCTAGCTGGAGAGCTACTGCACTTCAGTTGAACTTAGTTTCCTACTTGAAGTGGAGCTGCAGTCCAAAGCTGCAGTTTTAAAGCAAATTCAGCTTTCAGATTCCTTTTGCAGACCCTGACCAGTGGTAAGTGATTGGTTTGTGTTTACTTCCAACGCGGGTTTCTGTGTATGTCAGAGCTCACACCAACTTAAAAAAACATTACTTGACATGACTTTGTCCAATTAATATGAGGACTAGGACAGCTATATAGGGAGCAGAACAGGAAAAAACCTGCTGGACCTTTGTAGAAAGAGTTTTATTTCAGCAGCTTGCCAGTTAAGCAACACACTATGCAAACATCCAGAACATGGATGTCTTCCCAGACATGCACAGGAAGGACTGTGATCCCCACAGCGCTGGCATTGATCATTTTTGGTGAAGCATTTCTCATGAAATTTAGAGTTTTATAACACTTAGGAGGAGGCATAAAACACGCAGCCTATAATACAGTTTCTAAACTGGGTAAGATCATCTTTATCCTTTAGAAAGAAATAAAATCAAGTTATAGTTTAACATCTGTAGGGATGTTACATGTTGTGGAAGATTATGTGGCAGTGCTCCCTCCAGATAGTAGCATCCCTTTGAGGTGGGAGGGAACACACATCTGCCTTCCCCTGCGCACATCAGCACTGTTCTCATTCTAACAATGGGAAACGTTGTTTTCTATTAAGCTCATACTGAAAGCTTTGAATAAAACCCTTAAAAAGCTCAGCTGAAGTATTAATTCTGAAGGAAGTATGTAAATCTGGATGAAATCTCCCATTTATTTTTAATCTCACGATGGTAAACCTTGTAATTAAGATGATTAAATGACTGAATAAAACCCTATATTTATATCTTTTAGCATATCACAAAGAAAAGCCATAATCCTGTTTATAGAAAAAAGCAGTAGAGGCCTTTTAAAATGGAAACACCAAACAAAGCATGTTATTTAAGCAGTTGGTAATTAATGAACCTCCTGCTTAGCAAGTGTACCTAAGAGTTAACTTCCAGGAAACCCCTCTTGCAGAGAAAACTAATGGGGGGTGAGGAAGAATCAAAAGTTATATTTACAGAACGAAAAAAAAAGGATAAAATGTTATGTTTATGTATGATCAAGTTATCCATGATTAATATATTTCACAAGGGACAACTTCAGGATTTGTAACAAAAAAAAGGATTAGTAGAAAAACTTCTGGATTAGACACGTTTAAATGATACAGGACTCACAATGAAGTCAGAGGCAGCATTTTTTTTGGAGTGATGGTCCAGGAGAAGCGGGAGGTGAGAATCCTCTGATGCCTGTTTGTCATAAGGAATCTGCACAAAATCCTTTTCATTAAACATATTTTCCTTCACCATTCTGAAAGAGTGTCTCTCTAAAACTCCCTTGCTTTGCTGTTCAGCTATTTCTCAGCAAAGATGACAATAACTTAACAAACTCATTTATTAAAACCAAGAAATAATTCTCTCGCTTGAATCTGAACTGCAAATATTCTGAATATATTTCAGGTGCACTTCCCCAACTTCCCCCCCCTCCCCTTACTTCTTCTGTAAAATATTTGGACAACAATCTAATAAAAACCTACATGAATAATCTATATTTATCACAAGTTTGTGTTTGGTTTTTTGTTTATTGCAATACCTCTTGATAATATATGACAGCATCAATAAAACAAAAACCAAGTCTCTATACATATAAAACTTGTTTTCTGATTAAGTTCATGTCAAAAGAAATTAGTGTAGTGTTTTTTCAGTCAGTGGTGCTTTTTAAAGACTTTCAGATTTTTCTAGAATTGTGTTCTGTAAGAATGGAATGTAGGTTTTATGCAGCAAAAGTATTTACTTTATCTTTCATTTGAAAATATGTTAATAAACCCATATCTCTTAATATACTGTTCTTTCACTAAGTCATCTTTCTTTTTCCACAAAGATTTTCTAGAAGGGCTCAATCCTGAAATTCTTAGGCAAGTTTATAACTAGTTATTGACTTTAGAGAGTGAGGAATGGGATTCCGTTGAAGGACAAATTACTTATGAAGTTGTAGAGAATGATTAGGTTTGATATTGTACCATGGATTTATCTCCTGGGATAAGTAAGTGAAAATAATTTCTAAAGGTGCTGATCAATGTGAAAAAAATCAATATAGGGTAGCTTGTGGTGTTCATCCACAAAAAATCCTCTATCATCAAAAACATTCCCATAACTCATGGTCTTGTTACATGTTCACACATTTCAAACATACTTTGAATAGTCTCTAGCTTAGATATATCCACTACAATAGTTTAGTATTCACTTGAAAGTCTGTCTCTTCTGTGATTTTAAGGGTCAAACTTCTCAGGACTATTTAGAAGACAATGCCATCTAGACATAGAAACTAAAACGAAGTATCCAGAAACTGAATGCTTAAAAAAAAACTAAAAAAAAATAAAAGATGTATTTTAGATGTCCCTGCACACAAATTCTTGAAGTTTCTCTGCACTTTTGTAGCTGGAAAAGGAGTTCCATGTTCATTGATTAATTTCAGAATTGAACTCACATACATCCCCCTTAATGTTCTGATTTTGTCCAAAATTATTTTTCACAAACTGACTCTGACCCAGAAGTCATTTTTCATTAATGTCTTGTACCATATTTCCAGAGCTTCATGGAATGATTTATTGTTGAAACATTACCAGATGTGGAATTTTTTGGAAGGCCCATGGAGGTAGCTTTTACCTTTCCCAGGACACAGACTCAAGCCACTATACTGATATCAGTTGCAGTGGATTTGCTGTCTCACTGATGAAAATGAAAGGTACTATTTTTTCACCATGAAAGGCAATGTGTATGTTATAGTAGAACATTGCATTGGAATCTGTCTAAATATAAGCTTAAAAGCATAACTTTAGAGAAAAATATGTAAACAGTTCAATGACATCTAAGGTGCATTTTGTAGAATGACTGCTGTTAAAAGGTACACGACTACTCACTATTGATGCTCATCTATCCTTATATTCTCAGTTTGTTTGGGGAATCAAATTCAGCTCTGGTGTTGAAATAGTCTCTCACTTTTTCTGCCTACATCTTTCCCCTCTCATTTACTTATCATAATCAAGCCTTAACATCATGCACTCAATTCCATCACACAGTGTCAAATTCAGAAACAAAAACCATAAAAAGAGAATGTACTCAGAAGAGAGAAAACCAGACAGATGGCCAGAAGATAACAAGCCTCAATTACATTGATAATTGTAATCGCTCCAGAATAAATGGAAACAAAAAATTATCTAACAGAAACTCAGAGATTTTAATTTCTGCAGCTTTTCCATCTTCACTGTGACCTTTTTCGAGGGCTCATATTTGGAGGAAGAAAACCTTCCCTCAGTACAGACCTCATTTCCCAAAGAGGAAAAGGATAGGCTATACTGCATGTATTGAAAAACAAGATATTCTGGCTAGCATTGTCTCTCCAGGTGCTTTATGATATGCAAATATAAATACATACTTAGATACCTGCAGACATTGCAGGAGTGCCAATTTAAAAAGCAAAAATGTAACCTCTCTGGAGTATCCACAGTTTTTTTGGGGATTCGCAAGCATTTCGTGGGATTTATGATATTGCTGACTTCTGGCAATGATGCAGTGGTACTGCAAACTAAGCTATACAGCAAGAAGCAGCAACTAAAATCATGGCTGTACCACGTAAAACAAAAGACAATTTGTATTTGACAATGGTATCTTGGCACTGATATTTGGAACAATTTCTGAAGGCTTCTAAGCTCTAAAAGTGACCACAAGGCAGCACATTCATCACTGGTGGCATGGAGACTTGTTAAGTTTGAGTTTTATATTGGGAATAAGAAATAGAAATTCTGCTGCTATTTGGCGACATTTGCAGTACGTGAGCTTTAATTACTCCTTTGGTACTCAAAAAAATGTCAGCAGAATGCTGGATATTTCATTTCTTAAGTTCCACAATCAAATACACCTTATATCTAAATTACTGAGCATCCAATAATGAGCAAAATTTAAAGGACCAGTGTGCATACAGGCTGCAGCCTACTGTACCTGGCGAATGAGGTGGAGGGGAGCACATCAGAACAACTCCTTGACCTTCACGTACAGAGACAGCACTTCTTGTCCGACCGCTAAAATTCCCCAGATCTATCAAAAGAACAGAGCAATTTAGTTACATAACAAAGATTTCAAATTTCGTGGTTACTGTGACTTACATTTTATTTCCTCTTGTAAAGCTGACAGTTCCTTTTTTCATACCTTAATCTATAATAGGAAGGCCTCTAAAAATAAATCTATTTCCATCACAAAAAATTCCATGTTGCATCAGCACTTTATTACTCTTTTTAGTGCACTCAGATACAGTATCAAAGGAAAAGCAGCAGACAATATATATACCATTTACAAAAAAAAAAAAAAAAAGCCTTTATTTCCATATCCTGTTTGTTTTTTTATCACCAATAGAAGTGATTCATTCTCTGCGATAAAAAAGAAAAGTCGAGCAAACACCTTTGCCAACATCCAGACCGATGATGTTGCTAATGTCACCTGGACAGTGCATGGCACATTGCGATGAGATGAAGGAAAAAATAGCTGCTTTGGATCTAACCCCAAATCTGTTCTATAGCACATTTACTCCTTTTAAATACTTCATTCTGATTTTTTCAGTGTTATAAACACAATCCAGTGTGGGAAAACATTTTTTCCCTCCAAAAGTTTCCCTTCAGCAGGAGAATAAGGCACACTTCACTTTTCATACAAAAACTTTTGTATGAGGCTGTGGAGCACTGCTATGAACAGTTCATTGTATTTAAAGCCTCTCAACCACAAGATCCTATTACTCTTTTTACCACAGTGAACACTGGACCTAGATTCACATTTGAGGTAGATAGCTATGCTCTAGCATGTGTTATCTGTAGCAGAAGAGATATGACAGCTCAGTTCTGCCATCAGACTGGTGCCTTTATCCATTCCTCAGTGCCAATAATGCCATTTAAAACCTCTATTCAATCAGAGTTTTTCCAGAGACATTTCTCCTGATGTGGATCAGGGTGAAGAGAGGTGCAATAAGGGTACTCAAAACACCTTTGAAAAAGACACAGAAGATTCAGCAGGCAGTAGGTGAGGATCCCAAATATGAATCAATGGGGCCAGTGGGAGCATCTCTCATTGACATTTAATGAACTACAGCCGTACCTTTTCACTTCTGCATACATACCAAGGTGCTGGTATGAGCCAGACAGCACCAAACAGAATTGTTACTTTTTAAACTGCATTCAGTTGACTGTTCTCTGTCAGATGCTGAAACTCGACATGTTGCTCCCTGCCTAATAATGCGTAAAACTAAAGTTTAATGATTTTCAAAAGTAATACGAGTCTTTCCAAATGCTTTTTCACATTTCTAAATCACGTCCTGAACATAGTTGAAAGCCTAAAATTTAAATGTATCTAAATTTAGGCTGTCTTTGGCCAAAATAAGTTAGTGTTCTGATTTTAACAGTAGATACCATGTTTGAATAGAGAAAAGGTGGATGGGCTTTGGTAGAATTGTAACAAATAATAGGGCAACATTCCCAAATTTTGGAAAATTTTGCTAGGCAATAGCTAATGAAATATGGTATTGCATTTTAAAATAACCACACCATGGGTTATAATCTGGTATAATTCCACTTAAAAGTGTCACCTAATGAATGTTACCTGATAGTAGATTCTGCAGAGATGTAACTGCTATTATTTTATGTTTAGAAAGTAGTGGGCTGGTATATCCCTGCATAAAGAGTTTTTCTGGATGGGAGAACAGCTATCAATGAAAAGTTTTCCTAGTTAAGAATGTCTGGATTTTACTTGCATGCAAATTTGGGTATACAAATTTATGTATGTTTGTGTTAAGTCTTGTATTTTTCTAAAAGGAAGCTGATATATGAACCAATATTGTCTGCAGCCTGTTAGGAAACCAATGTTTAGCTTTCATTTTAAGGCACAATTTAGCACTACAATAATCCTCTTTAATGCATTATTGCTGAGTCCTTCTAAAAACAGTGGCCCCCCTTGATTTTCTTCAAGGTCATTTTTTCAGGCAAGAATCATAGAATCATAGAATAGTAAGGGTTGGAAAGGACCTTAAGATCATCTAGTTCCACCCCCCCTGCCATGGGCAGGGACACCTCGCACTAAATCATGCTGCCCAAGGCTCTGTCCAACCTGGCCTTGAACACCGCCAGGGATGGAGCATCCACAACCTCCCTGGCAAACCCATTCCACTGCTTCACCACCCTCACTGTAAAGAACTTCTTCCTTATATCTAATCTAAACTTCCCCTGTTTAAGTTTGAACCCATTACCCCTTGTCCTACCACTACAGTCCCTAAGGAAGAGTCCTTCCCCAGCATCCTTATAGACCCCCTTCAGGTACTGGAAGGCTGCTATGAGGTCTCCACGCAGCCTTCTCTTCTCCAGGCTGAACAGCCCCAACTCTCTCAGCCTGTCTTCATACGGGAGGTGCTCCAGCCCTCTTATCATCCTCGTGGCCCTCCTCTGGACTCGCTCCAACAGCTCCATGTCCTTTTTATGTTGAGGACACCAGAACTGTACACAATACTCCAAGTGAGGTCTCACAAGAGCAGGGTAGAGGGGCAGGATCACCTCCTTCGACCTGCTGGTCACGCTTCTTTTGATGCAGCCCAGGATACGGTTGGCTTTCTGGGCTGCAAGAGCACACTGATGGCTCATGTTAAGCTTCTCGTCAACCAACACCCCCAAGCCCTTCTCTGCAGGGCTGCTCTGAATATCTTCTCTGCCCAACCTGTAGCAGTGCCTGGGATTGCCCCGACCCAGGTGTAGGACCTTACACTTGCCTTGGTTAAACTTCATAAGGTTGGCATCGGACCACCACACAAGCATGTCAAGGTCCCTCTGGATGGCATCCCTTCCCTCCAGCGTATCAACCGAACCACACAGCTTGGTGTCGTCGGCAAACTTGCTGAGGGCGCACTCAATCCCACTGTCCATGTCGCCAACAAAGATGTTGAACAGGACCGGTCCCAACACCGATCCCTGAGGGACACCACTCGTTACAGGTTTCCAACTACACATCGAGCCATTTACCACAACTCTTTGCATGCGGCCATTGAGCCAGTTTTTGATCCACCAAGTGGTCCATCTATCAAATTGATGTCTCTCCAATTTAGAGACAAGGATGTCATGCGGGACAGTGTCGAATGCTTTGCACAAGTCCAGGTAGATGACATCAACTGCTCTGCCCCTCTCCGTCAGTTCCGTGGCTCCATCATAGAAGGCCACCAAATTGGTCAGGCAGGATTTCCCCTTAGTGAAGCCATGTTGGCTGTCACCAACCACCTCGTTGTTTTTCATGTGCCTTAGCATGTTTTCCAGGAGAAACTGCTCCAAGATTTTGCCAGGCACAGAGGTGAGGCTGACTGGTCTGTAGTTTCCTGGGTCTTCCACCTTCCCCTTCTTGAAAATGGGGGTTATATTACCCTTCTTCCAGTCATCGGGAACTTCACCTGACTGCCAGGATTTTTCAATAAATCTTAATTCTTCCTAGAGCCTTGAAGAAGAAAGGGAATTTGTAGATATGAAAATCTGAACTTCAGTAGGATTTCTGCACTCTTACATCCTGAAATACTGGATCAAAGTGAATTAGAAGGAGAAATATTTACTTGTAGAATAAAATAACAAGATTATATTGAAAATTATAGAGCTGCTATATGATTCAACTTGCCATGTTAACTGTACAATAACTGGGATGTTTGTAGTTACAGTTGTTGATGGTTATGATTAATTAACTACAATCATTCTGTGTCTGTCAGGTTTCATCTATTCTCACAAGAATTATTTCAGCATGCTTCTTAGCTGTCTTTTGTATCTTCTGCAATATCAATGCAAAATACAGAATCAACTGGAAATATTATAGTTATGACTTTTTCATCCTTTCACACCATTCATGATCTGTCACTTAGAAGCAACATATAAAACCAAGCAAATAAACAATAAACCTCAAGTTACAAATGAAAGATTTTCAAATATAGTTGCCAATATTTAATCATCAAACTAAAGTAGGTCAATAGATGGTAGCTCAGAGCTTCTGAGCAAATAGATTTTCATCTGAGTAATGTATGCAATGTATTCTTTTGTAAACACATTGTTTTACATAATGTTATCTGCATTGAGAAACACACATTTCTATTTGCATACTTTTTAATATGCCTTCGTGGCACTGAGTCTTACACTAACCTGTATAAATTCTGCGAACATGACATTGATAACTCTACTTTCTTACTTTTTTCTTCATACTTATGAGTTCTTTTTCCCTTTTTCTTGTTTGCTCTTTTAGTCACTTGCTTCAGTTAAATTAATTCCAAACATTCAAGGATATATTAAACCACCACTTCGTTTTATGCAACTTTCTTCAACTAGATCTGATTTTTCCTTCCTTTAATTAGTGTCTAAAGTTAGCAATGCCAGTTGGGATTTTATATAATTAAACAAGGAATGACTAGCACAGTACGGTTTCTTATCACATGATGTCATATAGAATTGTCAATGACTAATCTCTTGTAAAATCACTATATAGGTGTTGTGGTTCATAGGACGCTGCTCTTGTAACAGTAATACAGTGAAAAAACTTTTCTGACCACTTTGTGTGAACAAGTCATGAAGGATAACATATTCTGCATATCACTGAGATCATTCATGTCAGAATGTGAAACGCTGCTTTCACATATTCATTGCTTTTATATATTTAATACTTCAAGTTCATGGGATCCAGTCCAAAAGAGAATATAATGGCTTCACTTCTGTACTTATAGGACAATGTTGCAAACATATACCCTCAAGGATCCTCTCTCCTAGATCTCTTCAGTTCAAAATCTGGCTTTGCCAAAACTGGAATTTATCACATGAAATGGTATAGTGGGAGTCTAGAGGAGGGCCAGTAAGATGATCAGAGGGCTGATTGTTATTGAGTTTTTTTCTGATTTGATTATATTTTACACAAACGGAGGTTTTGTTTCAGAATTGCAAGTTATATGTGAGTGACCTAGGACAAATACATGAGAACTGCTGTTCAGATCTAAGGCTTGGACTATGGCATGGCTGTCCAGGTTCAGTAACTGCTGGAGGCTTGCACACACCTTTTCAATGAGGTATGACATACAAAATTCTGACTTAACTCTAGACAAACCATTTCACAGTGCTGACTTTTCACTAGACAAATGTGTATAAATGCCTCCATACTTCACTTGTAGTTTGTCATAAAGAAAAGAAGAAGGTCATAATCTCCTGGAAATTATTTATTTGCTGTTCCCTAAGAGTTGTAGTGCCCAATATGACCTACAAGTCAATTGTGACAAGATACCTAAGTACTTGGAGACGTCTAAGGAGTAAATCTGGAAGACCTTGCTCTTAGCTGAATAGCTCAACTGGAAATGAAGGCCTTAGAAACACAGAGTGTTCCTTACGTATCAGTTGGTTGTTACATATGATCCCATGTAATGTTTTTGATATAGCAGTTTGTATTGGAGCATGTTATTCTTTTTAATATCAAGGTGATACTAGTCACTGCAAACCACAGTTTAGGATATGAGCATGTAATTGAACAAGTAAGAGTCATCAAAGTGAAATAAATTGTCACCAGTCTGCTGAGCTACTATAAATTACTGTCTATGTACTTTAACCTTTTCAATCTGTAAACTAGAACACGACAATTAAAGGCCCTGTGAAAGTGGTCTGACCGCTCCTTTAACAACCTAATGTGTGGCCAATGAATGGCACACTATTTATTTGCCATACCAGTAAACTTAAACCTTCCTAGGTTTTCTAATTTCATCAGATTTTGGCTAAAGCTTTTTCAAATGCTCTCTAAAGGGTATTTACTTCTCCCACCTCTCTCTCTGTACTCTAATGAGATTCTACTATGCTACGTTTTCTAACTCACCCACATGCAAGTGTCAGAGAGCTCGTTTAGCATGCAGTATTTCCCCTCTTCCCCTCCCCTCCCTTCTCCTCTCCTCTCCTCTCCTCTCTCCTCTCCTCTCCTCTCTTCTCCTCTCCTCTCCTCTCCTCTCCTCTCCTCTCCTCTCCTCTCCTCTCCTCTCCTCTCCTCTCCTCTCCTCTCCCCTCCCCTCCCCTCCCCTCCCCTCCCCTCCTCTCCTCTCCTCTCCTCTCCTCTCTCCCTCCTTCTCTTTTTACTTGAGACTGTTATGCTTCTCATCAAAATGATGTCTTACCTAAGATGCCAATATAAGAAACTGAATTCAGGCACAGATAACATCAGTAGTACTACGCAAGCTGTCATGTAGTTACAAGGTTGCACAACAGAAGTAATCAAGAGTCTGTGTTTTCATAATTCAGGCAGCAATCCTTCACTAGTTTGTCTGAACTCCTTTATAATTTGTCACAATTATATATTATTGTCTGTCAATCAATACAAATGTAAGTAAAATATGTTTCCTGAACTGTCAGTTAGATGCTACACATTATGGATTGATTTCTTTAAGCAATTTAACAATTGCTTCTCTTTTTAATTGACCTTCCTAGGGCAAAGCAAATTACTGCCACATATGCCCCAGTATGTAACAGTGACACGGACTTCTGATACTGAAACTAAATCAAATCAAATCTTTGATAGCTATTGGTCTGGAAGTTATGGATAATTTTGTAGTATTACCAATAATGCAGCAGGGAACAACAGCAGGACAGCTTCTCTTCCCATAAGGACTGCTAACCTTATAATATACAAGAGAGTATCAAATGTTAGACCATGCTATCTAAGCCTGCGGCCACACCTAACTACAGTAACATGAAATCCTTTAAAAAAAAAAAAAGTCAACTGAACTTGTTCATGGGACAAGTCTAGGTGTCCTACCAAAGAACTGTACTTCCTCCTACATTGCTACTAATGCATTACTCAGCACCTGTTAGCCTTAAGCCATGACTGACTTTAATCACAGGTCCATATTCAGCCAAAGCTTTGCCACAAGGAAACATTGGGCTCCATGGTACACGTATTGAATAATGTGAGCAAAATCAACGACTGAGAGGTAAAAAAACCAAAAACCAAAAAACAAACAAACAAACAAACAAACAAACAAAAAAAAACCCCACCAAAAAATTCAAGCTGGAGAAATTCTGGGCCCTGAATTCATGAATTCTCCAGGTAACAGGAAAACTTCTGTTAGAGGAATCAACCCTGTTAAGAACTGGACTTGTAGGAAGGCACAATAAAGCAGTTGTAACAGGTATTCAGAGAGAGTCAGACATAAAAGAGGACATGAGGGAAAAACGTAAAAAAAATAAAGTCCAGCTATTTCAAAAACGTGTGCATTTGGTTGAGCACAGTAAATACGTAATATGTTTTTACCAGCAAGAACAAAAATCAAAGCTTCTGTAGTGAATACACTGCATGAGGGAGCTGAAAAATCACTTCAGAAAACCGAAAGTGGCAACGTGTTGAAAATGCCTGATTTTATAGTGAAGTGGAACAAATAATTGCAGGCTGTGAAATGAAGACTAGGAAGGTGAATGGTCAGATTTTAATATTATGAAATTATGTAAAGAATTATTTGGATATTAATGAATATAAAAGGGAAAATTAGGGGGAAAAAATTCACAGATTAAGCACTTACAGAACAACAGTTTCTGCAGCAATATTGCCAGATGATCACTGAATGGCTCAGAACAAGCAGATCAGTAACCTCAGAGGTGCTGAAAGGATTGTTCCTGAATATAAGGCATTAATTTGCAAAGGACCTGACACAGCCAAAGAACCTCATTAACAAAAAAGAATACGTGAAATTCTGCATATGTGAGTCTGCAATATTTCAGAAGGAATATCTTATTCATAGTTTGTTTATCCCCACTCCAGTGAGTTATAGGGTTTTTTAACAAAAAAAGGGCTAATTTTTTGTTGTCTGAAATTCAGGTCCTTTGAAAATTTCTCTGTCACGTAAGTATGATACGTTGTTCTGATGCCATACTTGTAAAAAGAGGTTGACAAATCTGAAAGGCTTTACAGAAAAGTTATGAGATTAATTTGCATTACAGAAAACATCTTACAGTGATAAATGCCTAAAGCCTAAATAAAAATATTCTGATTAAGTTAAAGGTGAGAAAAGGAAACAGACTTTTCCATCATTTCCTTTTTTTTAAAGGAAAATATCTGAGCTTCTGATTCAATCTCCTAGTGAGTCTAGCTGATCCTACAAATAAACATTATGTGATTGTTTAAGTTCTCTCCTAGAAATAGTCCCCTTGAACTCAGTGGGTATACTCAACTGATTTAAATATGTGCATAAATGTCTGTATACAGTGGAATATGATTTGTAATATAGATTTTATCATAGATTGTTTACACAAAAAAATAATAGCAAGTTAAGAGATACTCTTAGAAAAGATAGAGAAGAAAAATGATGAAGGCTTTTCAGTGATGTGTGGGAAAGGATAGAAAAATGGTACCAGACTATTGCAATGTGATCACTTTAATAACGACTGAAGAAATCTCATTTGAAGGACTGATGTTAAAGGACATGATACCTAAATACCTGAGGAGAATCGCAGCAATGTAATTTCATATAAACTATTTTCTTTAATTCATTGTAACCCATTTTACATATTTTGCACTCTCAGGAGATGAAATGGGATTTTTATCAGTGTAATTGCAAATTATTGACAAGAACTACAGTGGTAGCATACATTCATTTTATCTAAGTAAGTCAATTACTACTAAATATTACATGCTCCCAGTTAACAATACAAGCATGGATTGTAGGTTAAAATTAACTGTGATTAAGCTAATTCCAAGTAGAAACATCATGTTAGAATATTTCCACTTAGTGATTCAGATAAAGTCATACCATAAACGTTTATGGTCTACTAAATATGAATCAAATTTAAGGAAATCTAAAAGGAATGGAAGTATGACTAAGGAATGGTGAGGAGATTCATGTGTGGTTATACTTTAAGGTAACAGTATAATGTTAATGCAGAGAAAGCCTTTTTTTAATTGATTTTATGCAAATGATTTTGAATGTAATAGAACAACATTTTAAACTGTTATCCCTGTTATTTGAGATTTTTTCTTTTGCTTGGAATATAGATTATTTATTTCTTTCTAACACATCACCACAAAAGCAATATTTGTGTGTCCTAAATTTTATTCTTGGTGTGGGGTTCCCTTGCCTGATAGCTACATCTGAGCCAATCATCCTTATCTTCCTTTAAAGACAGTGCAAAGAAATAGACACGTCAAAGGCCTAACTCATTTGACCTATTTTAGATGACAACTTGACATGAATGAATTGCATCCTAGTAGTGCTATAGATTAAGTAGGGAATCTAAACAATTAGATCAGTTGCAGCTGCCTATAGTGTAGATACTTGACACTAAAGAAGAACGAATAAAATGCATTTACAGGCACTTTACAATTTCCTTGATCTTCAACTGTTTTCTTCACATCATTATTTTGTCTACAGTGCCCTGATAAAACTGAGTAGAAGATGGCAAAGGATTCCTCTCATAATAAATAATAAAAGGGAAGTATAAAATCCCTTACCTGTATTGGCCATTTGTTAGTGAAAGGTGAAGCAACAGTTTTTTACTCTAATCAGTACAGCAGAGAACTAAATAATTTTTAAAAGGTACACAAACAATTTCCAAATAAAGGCCTTTAATTTCTTATTGTGACACCATTTGTATGGAAAGATACTGTTCCTGAAGGACAAAGACTATAGCCTTTCATTGTATTTTCTCTCCCCTTTCCAGTTGGGAAGGTGGAGTAATAAAGCAGCTTGGTGGACACCTGGTGTCCAGCCAGGATAAACCCATCACAGCGTTTCATCACTTCACTTAACCTCACTATCTTATTGTTTAATACATGAGGTTGCACTGCACTATTGATTAAGGTCCAAATGTCTTGTTAAGTAGTTTGAAATCTCTACTTGTTTGAATACATTCTTATTGCCCGTCTGTTAGAAAGAAATGGTTTTGCAGTGATTTCTGACCAACAATCCTTTAATCCTCAGTGGGTCATGAAGAGATGTTCCAGAAATATGCAGCTGGTCAATAGAAGCCTATTGCTTTTACAAGGATTGGAATTAAACGCTTGAGGCTGAAGATGCAGAGGTCTGCAACAATGTCTGAGAGATGGCACAAATTAATGCTCTGAAATTTAGAAATAACTATTATAGAAAAAACCCCAAACATCTATAACTGCAGGTTCAAGAGACCACAAGCAAAAGAAGTACAATGTAAAATAATGTGACAATATTAAAATCATATAATACAGTGACCTTTCATCAGAGAAAAGAAATCAGTTCTTTCAAAAAGTATAGTTTGAAAATGACTATTCTTAATATAACATAAATAAGGTCAAGTCCATCAGCAGAGCAAACATTACACATTCACTGAAAATAAACCAACACCCATTTATGCCAAAAATGTATGGCTTTGTTCATTAGTTTGACATTACTTTTGTTTATCCCAGCCTTGATTTAGGTCCACTGTTTTCTAGCTTAACTTAATGGTTTTGTCTTGGTTACTGGGATCACTGGAAAAATACATGAAATTCCAGATTTCTTTTCTCTACAGGTTTTTTTAAGTTTAGTTTTGCACTCCAGTGAAGTTGTCCAGAAAACTTGTGAACCTTTCCTGAAGCATGTTGTAGGCAAAGACAATGACTGGTCAGTCTTGTTAGATCTCACAGACACTGCTTTTCAGTAGAGCTCGCATAGACGCTCATGGCACAGTGCCTGTAGAGAAGGAATGTCCAATACATCAGCTCTGAAGGAGATGCAAATTCTGTTTGCCTCCAGCAGACTGCTCAATAGCTGTTTGGTAAAACAGTAAAACAGCTGTTGTCCTGCCTTTTTTTTCTATACCTCCAGAATCATTGGCTTTATGTAATCTTTGGGGAAAAAGGGAAAAAAAACAAAACCAGAAACTAACAAACAAACAAAACCCCATAAAACAAACAAACAAACAAACAAACAAAACAAAGAGGAAGAAGAAAGTGTTTAAATGGATTTTGGTTAAAGGCAAGTGTGCATTTCTCAGCTAGCCTCATGCTAGGCATCCATCTTATCTCAGGTATGAAAAGTCTCAATTAAAGGTTCACAGATCTTACTGTGTCCTAGCTTTTTATCTTTATGTATGAATAAAAAAATGAAAAAGGGTGATGTGTTAAAGGATATAAAGGATATGTATGTATTTGAGAATATAGTCCACGTTTGTTTTGCACTGGGAGTCTACACTGGTCAATTATATCACCGACAAAAAAATGCGTATTTTTTGCAAGCATTCTAAGAGCTCTGGTACACCTACAGTATGTAAGTGGTTGGCACACACCTCTACTATGGAATGATGGCTTGTTGTTCAGAGAACACAGAGCCAAACAACCTTTTAGGAGATGTCATTCAAACTGATTATGAAACTGTTTCATTTTGGGGTTTTGGTTTTTTTTTCTCATTTGCTTATGCAATATGAATATTTTCATGGAGCAGCTGATTCCAGCAAGCTTTCACATGAGTCTTAAAAATGTAAGTTTTCTACAGATGAATTCTATCCTATATAAGGCCTCAAACTGCTTAGCTAGTCGTGGAAAGTCCAGATTAGTATGCCTTCAGATCTGAAAGAAAAGTTGTAAGTGTGGCTCACAACAGCACAAACTAGTGGAACAATGTAGGACGTTCCTCTTCTCTCCAGAAAGAGCAGCACATCCTCTGTAGGTGCAACTCACAGTCTTACAGCTAACATACAAATGCAAAGCAGTTTAACTACAGTTGACTAAAACATCTTCCATTTTCTCCATACTCTATCTTTCAGCACAGAAATTTGCTCATAAGTTCTGTATAATGTGTGACTTTTCTACAAAGTATGCCTGTTCTTAATGGTCAAATCACAGAAACAGTATCAAAAGGGGGACATTTGCAATTCCTTTGCAATTCTTAATGTAACTTCTGAAGAACAAATGCAATAAATAATTACTATTCATTAGGTTTCCCTGTATGTTCTCTTATCCCTTCAACCTTGTCTGTGTTCTTCCACTTTCAGTGAAGGATAGCATGTGTAGGAGGAGAATCTTACGATCCAGATGCTATGCAGCAAGAATGATCAGGAGGCGCTAAGCAGGGGAGAACATGCTCTCCCTAGATGACAGACATCAAGGTTTAGAAGGGGAAAATCAGGAGGAATCTGACTGCTTTTCGTTTGAGTCTGGATAAGCAGAGTGTTTGTGTCAGATCCATAGATGGCGATAGAGCTGCTTTCATCTTTTGTCCTTCTACATGGAGTAGTGGCTGCTGGAGCCAGACCTTTCATTGCAATTTGACCTTCAAATGCCACAGTGCCACACAACCAGATGATGCAAGTCCTAGTTTGTAGCTGTTTCTTTCCTTTTATATCATATAAGCTTATAAATCTGTCTTTCATTTTTTCAGGGCACATGTAAAGCCACTGTTTTAAAACTAAACTTGATATTTCTTGAGGATACTTTATGTCTTCTACCCGTTAACTGTACATTCAGCCAAATTCTGTGAACCTGAAGGACAGCTTGTCATTTAGATACTCTGTCATATCAACAAGCTCATGCTACTGGGGCAAAACCCCCTTACTGTTCTGATGCTTTATTTTGACTTTTTCCCCTAAATAAATATCAGTTGCTGAAATTCCTAAACTAACAGTAAAATCCCCTTAGTAATAACTTCAAAAATCTAAAGCTAGATGTATAACATTCTATTTTATGTTCTTCCTACAGTGAAGAACTCAAGGCATCCTTAAATGAATTTTCTATATATAAATCAATACAGAGTTTTGGGGTTTTTTTCCTTTCAGTTTCTCTGTGTAATCCAAATTGGTGTCAAAGGGCTTTCTGTTGGTCCTGTCTCTCAGAACATGGAAATACATGTCTCTGCTTGCCTTCTGAATAAACTGAGAATACTGTGCTTCACAGCCCTACCCTGCGGTAAATTTCACTTCAGGAAGTGCAACAATGTAGTCACGTGGCATTTACTGCAGTATCAAAGTCAAAGTTATTTCACAGCTGGAGGGACATACAGCAGCTGGAAGTCAGAGAGATCAGAAGATAATTCAGAATGCACGGGACCTCAAAAAGTTGCTTGTCCAATCACCTGCTTAAAGAAGGACATCCAGGTTACTTGGAACTTCATCTAGTTGAGTTTTGAAAAACTCCAAGGATGGACACTGAAGTTGTCCAGAAAACTTGTGAACCTGTGGGTAACCTGTGCTACTGCCTAGCTGTCCACATGGGGAAAATGTTTCTCCTTATAACTCTCGCTCCAGTTTGTGCCTGTTTTCTCTTTTCCTCCTGGCAATCACCACTTTGAAAAGTCTGGACCCATCTCCATGTTAACCTCCCTGTAGGCATCAGGGAGAAACTGTTAGGTCCCATGAAGTGGTTTCTGCTTCAGGATGAACAAACCTAGCTCCTCCATCCCCTCTCAGAGGGCAAGCTCACACCACCTTGGTGGATCCCCCCAAATGTTTTTCCTCTACTGGCGAGCCTGAAATTGGACACAACATCAATTCATCATTTCATGTAATAAATGGATCTTATCAGCAGAGAGACTGTTTTCTGCTAACTGTCCAATCCCTTAATTTTTATCTCTTAAACTTTATCCTATTACTGCTGCAATTACTTAAAGAACCTTTAAAATAATTTGAACTTATTATTAAAATAATTGAAACAGAATTAACTCCTTGCCTCAATATTTATAAAGAGGCTGCAATTCAGGTACTGTGTCAGAGTCAGTCAGAATCAGTGCTAACAGCATGACCATCTACAACTTAAGTGGGCAGCCTTGCATGTTGGCAAATACAAGGATCTCAGGGGACAGGTGTGACATTCAACACACTCTGGCAACAAGTTTCACTTTTATCAGACAAATTGTCTAATATAGCCACTGTGTGGTCTCAGTTAGAGGCAGGAAGACACTATTTATCTTTGTAAGCTTAGATTTTTCTCTCACTTAAATCTGAGGATTTTATCAATATTACCTCCTCAGAAATCATACTTTTGAGTAGTCCATTTATTTTGTTGTCATGTTTTTGTCTAAATCCTTTCTGGGCATTCAACTCTTTCTACTGAATTAGTACTAAGAAATTAAAAACCCCAGGTACAGGAATACCAGAATGACACATGCACTGTCTATCTACTAAGGTTCTGACAGTTCAATAGGTAATAACATTAAGTCCTTTATGCACCAGGTCTTTATGAACCGATTCTCTCGTATACTTTGTGTCACTGAAAAAATGGAGTTACAAGAATATAATCCCACATGCAGACCAGTTTCCTTGTGCTTTTTTTATCTAAATAGGCAAAGCCCAGAGCTTCAGAAGGTTAATGCAGGATATAAATATTTTCCAACAGCCTAATGCTGTGCAAAGCATAGTGTATAAGATAGATAGACAAAAATGTATTCGACGAAAAGCGCTGGTGACAAAGAAAATAAACTAAAATTATTAGCCTGTTGAACCTGTAGATGAAAGGGGTCAAATTAATCCCCTGTATTATTCCATTAATGTCACAGTGTATCACCAAGGGTAAATTTAACAACTGCATATTCAGCTGAGAACTGAATGATATTTATCATTTTGTGACTCCACTTTTGTGTCAGAATCAGTATTACTGAAAAGCAGCAAGAAAGTATAAAACACCCATCATATGTAAATGATACATATATATGCAATGCTTATAATGGGGAAAATATTCTCAGAGAATAGTAATTCACACACACAAGAAAATACTTTTGGGGTTTCAGATCTGAGTGCCAGCCAGATGGGTTACTGTGAAGGGACTCAGATGATCACCCGTCTGTCCAGATTCAGCCATTGTTCTTAAACCCACTTAAGTGGGTTTAAACTTAAAAGTGAATCTTGCTTTTTACAGTATGCAATGTACAGAAACTGGTACACTGCAGGCCTGCAGCAAACACAGATTTTGTGCAGGGGGATTAAAAAGATTTCTATGAGCATCCTGTCTGGAGAGCAGTTCTGCATTTTCCATTAGGTAGAAGTACACTGACAAGATGATCGTAAGTCATCCTGTGAGATAACTTGTTAGTGTATTCAAACACTCTGTCAACAAAATAGTGCTTAAAATATGTGGGTATGTAAAGGCATCCAATCAGAATTAGCACTACAGAGGAAAACTGTTCAGGAGCTGTTGCTCTGCACAGTATGCACCTATGAGACACAGCAGGTTTTGATCTTCAGAAGCTGGAAATGCAGAAGAGCTTTATTTTGTCCATAGGCATGGCTCAGGCTTCCATCTGCACATGGCAGCAGCATGTGAGTATCCATACCTGCATACTCACAAAAATAGCACACCACGAAACAGTATTTTCCATCCACCTTGGAAAGAGGAAATATATCCATATTTTTCCCTGGCTTTGACCACTGTATGTGTGTGTTTATCAGAAGGAGCTCAAGCACATATCCATCTTTTATTGTTTTGTCCTCATACAGGAGAAAAACTACAGCTTATGCTGAAGCTACATCTTCTGCATTGTTTTCCTGTTTGGAGTATGTACAGTAGATGTGGACGGCCAAATGTGAGTCAGAGGTATCCAGCTTACGATTCATAGCAAATTAATTTGAATTCAGACTTGGAACTGTCGCCTGACTTTGGCCAAGAAACTTTTCCTTTTTCCTCCATAAAACTGTCATAGAATAATTTAGGTTGGAAGGGACCCCTGGAGATCAATTACAGCCCTCTGCTAAAGGCAGGACCAACTTTGATCAGGCTGCCCTGTCTGATCCAGTTTTGAACCTCTCCAAGGAACCTCTTTGCCAGAAGAGTAGAGTTAGCAAACTGCCTCTTGGGGCCAGACAATTTAGGACTAAAGTGTAGGGAAAATAAAAATATATTACTAGTAAATTTGGTTATGTTAATGACCACTTCATGTCTAAATGTCTGAATTCGTTTTATATGGTTACACATGGCAAGGTTAGTACAATGATTGTCACAGAGAATAAATGAGATATATTGTATGTAGTTGACTGGAGAAGAGAAAATGTGCGAAAGTAAATTTCAGATATCCCGTGAGTGAAAAGATGGTATGTCAAAGTCAAGCAGCTAATCAGACTACATCCCCTAAGGTATACCAATAAATCAAGTTGTCATGAGTGCTCCTAATGAACTACCATTTGTGAAAGTTTTACCTTTACTGTCTTCAGCTAGTGTTCAGCAAGTGAATAACTGCCATGCTGCCCCCAACAGAAAATGCGAGAGTCAAAAATATTAAATGAATTTTTTAAACAAACATTACTAAGTGATAAATATAGAAATGACCATTGCAACTATCTGCTGCAACTCCTGTGTAACATGAACTATAGGATTTCTCTAAATGAATTGGTGTTTAAAATAGACATGTCTTCCAGGAAAAAAAAAAAAAAAAAAGGACAAAAGAAAAATAAGAAAAAATAGCACTACTTTCTTAGCCAAGTTCTTCCAGTGGTTATTTTTTCTCCCTGTGAAGTTGCAGTTTATTCCAAGTTAAAAAAATACCATTAAGATTCAAATGCTGAATTTTCTTATTGCTAGATTACATTTTTATTGTCTATGTATCAGTGCATCAATAACCATCCTTTATAGAGCTAAACAAAACAAAAATACTTTTTTTTCTTTTGAGAAAAAAAAACTGTTTTACTACTCAATCATCTAAATCCTCTGCGATGTATCAACATCCTTTTTAACTTGTAGGCCCTGGAAGTGACAGGGTGGAAAGAAAGATCAGGAATCTTCATAATGTCAAATATAGAAAGAAAAACTTTGGTATTTATTAAGATCTCCAATAAAATGGAAGCTGAAATAACTCAAAATAGTCATTCGGTTAGATGAGAAGTGCCATGACCAAGGAGAGGCACACTGCTGCAAGGGGCTGATCCATAGCGCAATGTGAGCCACAAAGGAGCAACAAAGAACATCACCTCGGGAAACTTTGTACCAAATCCTAAAGCTAATGAGTGCCAATAATAAAAGATCTCTTTCATCCTATTAGACAAAGGAGCTCAAAACTCCTGATCCTGATAAGTCTCAGATGGGAAATTCTACGGGTAGACAGAGAAAATAAACTGCTGCTGAAAACTTACTTCTTTTTTTTTAAATCCACAGAGCTCTATGTGAGCAACTGAACTCCATGGAAAGATTTGTGTTTGGATATCTGTGGACTTACGTGAGGCGGCAGAAGCTTTGTGGCGGTCCTTGGTAATTTCTATAGT
Source organism: Strigops habroptila (assembly GCF_004027225.2). Taxonomy (NCBI): domain Eukaryota; kingdom Metazoa; phylum Chordata; class Aves; order Psittaciformes; family Psittacidae; genus Strigops; species Strigops habroptila. The sequence goes on from NC_044278.2 coordinate 110,215,528, forward strand.
TTTTCAGCAGACTTAAGAAAAGCAGGTCTGATAACAGCCATAGAGTAAGCTGTGTTGCAGGAATAGGTGGATTTATTTTTTATTTTTTATTCTATATTCCTCTCACAGGAACAGAAAGAAGACCTTGCATCCACTAACTCTTGGGACATCTTAATATTATTCTAATGAAAATCTTCCTAAGAATTCCAGTTTTTTAACTTACCTAGCTGAACCAGGCAGGAGACTGTCTACTAAATTTAACATTTTACATCTGTTCTGAAGTCTAGATTCTAAAAGAATCAAGGATTCGTTTTCTGACAGTAGTTTGTGGTCAAATTTGTATAAGAGGAACCAGACCCTTGAAAGTTCAGAGTAACCTCAAGATGCAATCACAAACGATTTCTGATGAGTTTCACCTGTGAATTTCTTGAGGAGGACAGACTATTTAAGTTCATAAAAGCAAATCTGGAGGCTAACAGTAGGCAATGACTATTACAAGACTTTACACATTCTGTGGTTCAGATCTCCCTCACATTACATGTTTTTCTACCGAAAGATCTTGATGTGCTTCTGAGCTTTGGAATATGCCCCTATTATCTGGCTCAACTGCTGCTTTATAAGACCTTTGACAAACATGATCCATCTGGCATCCACAGACACAGTTAATAGCATAAAGAGATGGCAAATAAGCCAGTTCTATATAGAGTGGCATTAAGTACAAAAGTCTGAGAATAATGACTTACTCAGAGTTTAAAATCTATACATATATGTAGATGTGTATATACATATGTACGTGTGTGTACCTACATTCATATTTATCAGTTGGATAAATATAAGCATATGACTGAATTTTCAATACACATGTGTGCATATATATATGGCTTTTGTGACATTTCATTTGCTGATTAGCAATGATTCCAACAGGGAGACTATCCACACTAATCTCAGCTGACACTGTTAGATCAAGACCTATGTGCATACAACATGATATAGAAAAGCAGTAAACTGCCAATTTTAGGCTATCTAATAAATTATAGCACTGCCGAAAAAGTGGTGTTACACCATTGTAAAAATCTGCTACAGGTAGGCTGAAAAAGATGAGTTCAGACTCTTAGTTGCTGCAGGGAAGTGAATAAAATGATACATGTGCTACGATTACTACAGAAAGGTGAATTGTCAGCTACGTGCATTCTTTTAAGGAAGAGTTTGCGATATATGGAGCTCAAGATCAAGAAAAAAATCCACTGGTATAAAACCAAGAAACATTAAGTTGTGCAAATTCATGCAAATGGAATGAGGGTTCATACTCCTTATGATTATCAGAGCTTTCTTTCTCATGATAGTTATGACAACAATGCGTAGCAGTTCAGGATGAAAGGAAAATTATTGCAAAATACATTAAGAGACTGCCTAGTGTTATTTTAATGCTCCCAATACTGCTGTATTTATTTAATACCTGGAGAAAAGTGCAGTGTGAACTGACACTGCTTGAAAGAATGAACAGCTGAAAAGTATATAATAATAGTGCTTTTGTTGTTAATTGGGGTTATTAGAAACATTTTTGCCTCAAGCTTTCTTTAATATTTTCTGGTGCTTCTGAATATGAATGTAAAGAGTGACAGAAGAAGTGGGAAAGAATCATAACGTGGCAAAGAAATGATGCAACTTTTTCTCTCTGGTCATATTTGTAAGTGTATGTGGAAGCACAGTGTCTGCTCCTTTAAGGATATCTGCTCAAGGACCTTTTTCAGAACAAAAAGGGGTAACAAGAAAAGGAGTAAGCCATAAACAAAACATACAGGTCAGTGATAAGAACCAAACCTGGTCAGACACATTAGCTGATGAGGGCAAGTGAAATGGTGAGAATATTCCAGCAACGCTGGAATCTTATGGGGGACCTTGTCAACTGTGAAACTAAAGGAAAAAGGGGGGCTGCTCTAACAGGTCCAAGTCACTTTTGTGCTGGGGGCCCTGGAGCTGGGTGCGCTACTCCTGATGGGATCTCATGAGAGCAGAGTAGACGGGGAGAATCACCGCCTTCAATCTGTTTACCATGCTGCTTTTTATGCAGCTCAGGACACAACTGGCTTTCTGGGTTGCAAGTGTACACTGCCGGCTCATGTCCAGTTTTTCATCCACCAATCAAGTTTGCTAATGACACTAAACTGGGAGGTGCTGTTGACTCACTTGAGGGAAAAGAGGCCTTGAAGAGGGATCTAGACAGATTGAAGCATTATAATAATCAATGGTGTGAAACTTAACAAGATCAAATGCAGATTGCTGTACAGAGAAAGCAGAAAGAGATCTGGGGATGCTGGCTGACCAGCAGACTCAATACGAGCCAGCAGTGTGCTCTGGCAGCCAGGAGGGTAAGCTGCATCCTGGGGTGGATCAAACACAGTATGACCTGCAGGTCAAAAGACGTGATTATTCTGCTGTGTTCAGCATCGGTGTAGCCTCACCTTGAATACTATGTGCAGTTCTGGGACCCATAATTTAAGAAGGATGTGAAGGTCCTTGAATGCACCCAGAGGAAGGCAAAAAAACTGGTGAAAGAGTGGAAAGAATGTCCTGTGAGGAGCAGCTAAGGACTTTGGGTTTGTCTAGCTTGGAAAAAAGGAGTCTGAGAGGCTACCTTATTGCTCCCTAAAGCTTGCTGAGGAGAGGAAGTGTATCTCTGGTATCCAGGAAGCACAGGGATAGTTCAAAGCTGAGCCAGGGGAGGTTCATACTGAATATCAGGAAACATTTCTTTACTGAGAGAGCAGTCAAAGAGCAACAAGGTCTTATTTTTTGCGAGTCTTACGTTCCTCCAGGCAACTCTAGCTTCTACTTCATTGTAAAATGTTTCCACTGTTTTCCTTTAAATAAAATATATTGTAGTGCTATCTGCTTACTGAGTCTGAGATTACCACACCTTTAACCCCTTTTTGTCTTAATGTGCGTTCTTGAGATGAGCATGATGAGGTAGCATCCATAAGAGTTACCATGGGAAAGGAAAAGAAAAATATGATTTATGTAAACTAAAAGTGTCTACTTTTACCAAGTAAACCATGCAAAGAACCTGCACAAAAGTAAACAGAAGTTTTATAAATCAAACCTTAAGTGCCTAAATGCATTCCCATTTCAAGCAGTAATTTGGAGAGTTGAAGCAGAAACACCGTCTTTGCAGCCATTATAATTCAAACACTGAAACTTGTAAACCTTTTATTATAGCCTTTTTTCAAAATGCCTATGCTTAATGTAAAACAAAGGTATTTCTACTTCTCGTAATTTGTGCTATCAGAGATGTACAAACAGTGAATGCAATGTTACTCCCTGTAGGTACTTTACTTGAGGGCTATGTCTATAAAATACAGAAAAAATACCATTTTTGTAATTACTTCAAACTAAATTTCAGGTATCAAATCATGTAAATCTTTCCCAAGCTGAGTATTTATTCGCAGACTGACGTGCACCTCAATTCCAGATAACATGTCCCATAAATGTGAAAACACAGATCACATTGAGACGTGAGATGCTTACTAATCATTTAGCTGGGAACCTACTGTCAAGATGTTGCCTATTGGCTTCCATATTGAAAATCAATTTCCATGGTGTCAGCTGTCTCCTCACAGAAACAATTATTTTTATCACTGAAGAGTGTGAAATGCCTTTAATATACAGATTACCCGTACTTAAATCTCTGCCTATTTTTTTATTTTTTACCAGAGTATTACCAGGAATTTCTGACAGAAAACTACTTAAATGAAAAAAAAAAGAAAATGAAATTAAGATAATATGGATATACAGATAACCAAAGTGAGAAGATATTTGAAAAAGCTTTTTCAAAAAGCTGTATTACTGATGGACAATTGTTTCTGTGATATCTAGTTTCCTCTTCTTGAGTTCTACAGCAATACTTTTTTTTTTCAGTTCAGGACCAAAGTCTGATAAAACTATTTTACCCGAACTGATTTATGAAATCAGTGCTTTCCAGCTACTTTGTGACACTGTTACAGTATTGGCCCATGTGTGCCATATTGTGGTGCTCACAATGAGCAGTATATCAAAACCTAACATGATTTTACAGGTCACAAACTGTTAATTCCCCAAAAGATGACCCAATTTGTCAAACAAAATGACTGCCTGATGGAACTAACTCCAGTATAAATATTTCATCTGGGTATTAAGGTAGATTTGTGCAAAACCAGAAGCAGAATATTCTAGAATCTAAAACATTTACAAAATGAGGACTTTTCTTCCAGCATACTGCAGCACTGACCTAGTTTGCATGCATTTTCTTAGCAACCACAGACATATCATTAGTCTTTCCTTAAAAGATATAAATCATAATTACAATCTGGAAACAGTATGAGTTAAAGTGGGTGAAAGCATTTTAAGACCATTAATAGTGCAAGCATAGAGCTATACGACAGACACCATTTACAGATTTTTCAGCTGCTAAATCACAATTTCTTGCTTTTAGAAAGGCTTGGGTTTACGTTTTTTACATCAGTGACTGATTCGCTTGCCTTGACTTTCATTAACTGAGATAAGAATAAACAAGAACATATACGCAATATACTAGAAAACCCATCATATTTCAGGATACTCAATAACATTAAAATAAAAAAAAAAAGGAATGAAACTTGGCAGCCCTGACTAACTGAAGTAGACTGCTGAACACTGCCTTCATTACAATACACTGCCACAGAGTGAGAGGCTCTAAACTAATAAAGTCTGAAGACAAGAATTCTTTGTAACTGATCTGGAAAGCTTGTCTTTTTAAAAATAGAAACCATTATGTGCTTTACCTATCTCCAAATGTTTTTGCAGAAAGCAAAAGGACAGCAAAACAAGTTTATTAGATAGGGTTGTGAACAATTTATTGGATGCACAAAACAACTGATGTGAGGATTCATTATTATTTTCAAATAGAATGATTCCTAAAACAAGAGATGAGCAATTTTAGGCACTGTTATGTGTCTAAATATATTACCTAGAAAAACACATGTACTCTCCAAAAAATACCCTGTCTGGTAGGGATCTCCCCATCTTTCTCTGTACACCATGCAATTTCTTCACACAAACACTATGTTACTATAGAAAATAATATATGACTGCTTCGACAATACATGATTAAGAAGCCTGCAGGAAAGATAGGGAGGGACTCTCTATCAGGGAGTGCAGTGATAGGGCTAGGGATAGTGGTTTTAAACTGAAAGAGGGTAGATTTAGATTAGATATTAATAAAATTCTTTACTGTGAGGGTGATGAGGCACTGGCACAGGTTGCCCAAGAAGATGTGTATGCCCCATCCCTGGAAGTGTTCAAGGCCAGGCTGGAGAATGCCTTGAGCAGCCTGTTCTAATGGAAGGTGTCCCTGACTGTGGCAGAGGGTTGGAACTGTTTGAGCTTTAAGGTCCTTTCCAACCCAAACCATTCTATGGTTCTATGATCCTATGATAGGATTGTATCAACTCTTTAAAATACACAATTTTCATTATTCTTGTTACCCCAATTCATAGAATCATAGAATATCTTGAGTTGGAAGATATCCATAAGGGTCACTGAGTCCAACTCCCAGGATTTATTTTATTGAAATTTAAGTAAACATCTTATTTAAATCAGATAAGGTACCTGTGTTACTACAAAAAAAAAATTTGAATTTCATTCCCTTTGCTTCAAGTCTGAAAAAAGTTTATACATGCTTTAGATCTATGTCACTTATAAATACTCAGTTGACTTTGTTCCCAAATAATGTGGGAATAATTTTTTATGTTAGTTTAATACCTTTCTTTAAAGGTCTTTGTAAACCATGGGTTTTTCCCCATTATTGGTCTTATCTTCCTCATCAGATTACATTTGTATAACTCTACTTCAACAATAACTGTAACGTAATATTAAAGACTTAGTGACATAGCTCTTAGAAAAAAATAGTAAGATCGTTGTAATGGCATTTCGGTGTCAGTATTACAAACGTTTTGTAATTTTGAAAATTTATCAGTACAGAAATATTATCTAAGAACAGTCTTAGGCAATGCTGAGTCAATTTTTACCATGTCTGAGTATGTATTACATACACATATGATTTACATACATTTTTAGTATAATAAAATGCCAAACTTTAAGTACTCAAATGCTGTGATTAAAAAAAATATTTATTTCACTATAATAGGATTTTCTTAACCAAGGTATACATAACAATTTGACATTATTAAAAAAACATATTTCATCGACTCCAAAACATAGTGCTTTGGAATTTTTTTTTTTTTTGTGAAAGAAAGAATAAAAAAGATCAAATTTGTATTTAAAAAAAATAAAAAATGAAGTGTTTAAACCTCCTGTGGAACTAGTATCTCAGTCTTTAAACACAACTCTGTACATTTCAGAGAACTCTGACCAAAATATGAAGCAAAGATCTTTATCCTGAATGCAATCCCAATGACTTAGAGTGAACTGCTGGCAATTGTGTTTTGCAGGATAAAATACTTAAAGGATTGGCTCCTCTGTTGAGATTGCCACAAGGCAGTCTCAAATTGAGAATACTTAGTATCTTTTGTTCAGCTAGCTATGATTTTCTTACCAATATTCTAGTTCAACTTTTATATCCACTGACAGATTTTATCTAAGATGCTTCCACTTTTTTAACAGATATTACTTTAATGAGGTAACAACAGTTTTAAGAGTCAAAAACTAAGAGGTGCCACTTCCCAGTATCACATTAGTACACATTATCAGACCTTATACAACCAGCAGTGAAACAAAGAAAAACCTTAGAAGAGTTATTATCCATATACATGGTTTGTTATGGCGAGTGATGATCATAAATTAAGATTTTCTGTATTATTTCTTATGTTCCAGTTTAGACAGAGCAATAGCCCTTCATTTGTAAACTGTAAAGGAACATAGCAGACAAGGACAGAAAACAGACAAAACAGTAGCACACTACAATGGCAGTGGAATTCAGAAGATGTGACTGAATAAAGACTGTCTTAAATCTCAAAATCTTGCAGTCTGGGTCACAGTTAATTGCTGTTATATTAATGAGTGAGAGAGATGGTTGAGACCTCATAGTAAATGGCAAATGTTTAAGCAGAAATGTCTTCCTGGGCAGAAATTTATCGAAAGGAGCACCTGTTTCGTTATAGTGTGTTCTGCAATGATGATTTAATAATTTAAAAGAGAAAGTACCAGCTACTGAATTATCAGCTGAACTTCATACTTAACATACTGTAATAGTTTGACATTGAAAGCCTTGACCCATTTTGCTTGTGAGAGCTAATGGAGTAGCAATTTAGGTTATTTACCCTCAAGATATATAGAATTTTCTAATTAAAAAAAATAAAATCATTCTGCCAATGGATATTTGTACTATCAAGAACTCCATCCACTATTAGAGACACAACTGGTAGCAACTACAGTGAATAAGATGGCCAACACTTTCCATTAGAAGATCAGTTTTAATTAAAACCTAACTAAATGTTCATTTACTCTCCTAAGGATGCAGAAAGTTATGGATGGAAAAATCATGTTATAAAAGGTATTGAATAAGGACAGGGAAAGAAACTGAGTTTAGGAGCCTGGAAGTGGAAAACCTGAGACAGAATAACTGCAGGCAATGAAATAAAATGAGCATACAGAGACCAGAAAAGAGCTAGAAAGATGTTACTACTCTTTCTAGTCAAAGAGATGATTTCAGCAACTAAAGAAACCACAAATGGGATCAGCAGCATAATTGATAGTAGAACAGAGATCAGAAATCAGATGCAGGACTGAAATATGACTGATACAAAGGCTGAGAAAAAGAATTGGTCAGAGTGATGAATAGGAAAGGGATCAGTTCTGGCTCCACTAAGCATATGGGAAAAGCAGCTCTTCCTGAGTTCACGTACAGCTCCCCAAATTACTGGATATTTTATATTAATCTCTTATGTTTTAGGTTTCCATTTATAAAAAGGAGATAGTAACAACTACTCACTTCACAGGCACATTGTAAAAATAAATGTATCAATGTTCATGAAGCACTTGGATGCTGTAATGATGAGCACCATAAAAAGCTTCTGAGGAAATTAGTTTTGTCTTCAGAGTAGGTTTTGAATAGTCTGAATTAATGAAGGTGGGCCCATGTACTGAACAATAGCAAATAGAACATTGGTTGGTAAGTGAACAGTATTTTTCTGTGACCTGAAAGACTCTAGTGGGGTCTAATGTAAAAAAAAAAAAAAAAAAAAAAAAAACAAACCAAAAAAGTGATTGTGTGGCAAATCTATATTGTAAGAGTCTTGCATGCAAGGGGAAATTGAGATTGTTTAGGCAATGATAAAGCCCTCCTCCCATTTCTTGGGATGTTTGACCTCGCAGTTCAAATAAAATTCAGTGTAATATTTCATGTGTAGTTAGACACACAGTATACAAGTTTCTGACTGGATGTATTGCCTTTAAATTAGTGTGGTGTATGGCGTCGGTAGATGGGTGTGCTCAGGATTAACATATTAATAGAATCCTAAGGGCATTTTTACATATTTCCATGCTTGATGAGATATAGGGCTGAAACCTAATTAAAGAGTTTGGTTGGTTTGGGTTTTCTTTTTTTATAATTATAATTGTTTAGCTGTGGGTGTTTGTATATGGAGACAACTGACAGTACGTTTTATAGAAAGGATTTTCTCCTTTTTATATATGCACCATGTTCTAGGAAACCAGCTTCTGATATCCAACTTTTAAATCCAGTATAGAAGAAATCTACCCAATCACTCTGAATTTAAGGCTATCACGCTTGGGGACTTGATGTTATCTTCAGATGGAGGTCATCAGAAGATTCTTTTGATGTTATCATTACCACTGGTGAGAAATCTTTGTTACAGTGGGGTTTTTTTTTAATTTTATCCTCAAAATAACTACAAGAAACACTATGCAAAATAACAGTGATATTGCCACGTTCATGACTTTGAGTGCAAAATAGTGAGAATAAAATGTGTAATTCTCACAGCTGATAATACAACTTTCCTGTTGATAATACTTCCCATCTTTGTAGCATTAGATAATTTGATTTTATCACTGTGCTCTGAACACTAGTGAAAATATTAAGAAAAACAATGGACAAATTGTCCCTGGAACTGACACTGTTCTGAAGTTATATCACCGAAGCACTAAACTTTATGAACAGAGCTCATGGATGTTGTAGGAGCCTCAGCTTATACCAACTAGAACATTTTGAGTATGGATTTACTTTTGGCAGTCTTGTCTTCTCCCATCCCTAAAAAGAATGCTTACCTTTCTGTTTCTGGTATCTCATGCTTCATATGGCTGTATAAGCTATTCTGTCCTTATAGAAAATTAAAGAAAGGCAACCACTAAACTTTAATTCCATCCCACCATCTTTTCTTATTAATTCTTATTAAGATAGCTGAAAAACTTATCTGTATTTCTTTTAATTTTCTTTGTCTGTATAACTCAGCTTTGACTTCTTCTAATTCTCTTTATCCATATGTTTCACAACCTTCCAGATGTCTTCTCTGATGATCAATCTCCTTCAGTCATTGTAGTCTTTTCTTAAACTTAGTATCTCCTCTGAAGTGTCATTAATTCAGCTAGAACTCAGCTCTTTCCTAGAAGCTTTCCCACTCAAGCTCCAAGCTTCTATATTCAGTGCTGTTCCTGAGCAGGTCAGCTTAATTGCCCTGTCCACTTCTCTCTTCTTCCCTCCCGGCCTTGTGCTGTCGCAAGTATCTGTGCACCTGTGTTTATGAATGGAAGATTTACCTGTCAGACAAGTTTGTTTCTCAATCAGATCAGAAGCTTCCCAAGTAAGCTGTGTCAGGATAATGGAGGGAGTATAGTGAGGGCAGGAATGCCACAGTAGCACTACAAATACCATGCAAGAAATTTCAAGTAAACCTACACCTTTGAAAGAAGGTAGAGTACTGGTCACCATAATCTGCAACAGCTGGAAGGCTGTAAGTAGAGAGATGACATGGTAATTGCCAAAAGTGAATCTGAGTTTGAACTTGCAAAGGAAATTTAGAAAGTGTTGTCTGGCCTTTGCACAGAATTCTCCTTCAGCCTTTTAAAATTTCTCCTATCTCCTATTTAGTAACGTTACTCAATTATTGTCATCTATATTTAAATGCCAAGGCTAATGGTTCATTAGCATGATAGATTAGATTGTGAAAGAGGTAAATAGGTTACAGGCAGGTTAAACACCAGCTTTCCAGTCCTGCAGAGAAATGCGCAAAGCTAAAATGAGAAGTCAGTAAATGTACTATGCATCTTTAAATGATTGCTGTAATTACATTTCAAACTGTGTCTCCCTGCATGACTGATTTCTATTAATAATTCCACAGAACACAAAATATAAAATGTATTGTTTAAAGTACATTTCCAGAGTTAAAGACTGAAAAGAACTTAAACCTCAGAATACTTTTTTGGCATCAAAACTTATGTAGCAATAAATGAACTTGACAAGATTAATAAATCTCATTTCCATTTGAATACTTTGAAATAATCATAACTTTTTTGGTGTTTGATGGATACGAAGATCAATGAGGTTGAAGCTACGCTTCTGCGCAATTCAAATGGAATGAGATAATAAATGTTGCTTAACGGAGTACATCCAGAATTGATACTCTTTTCTGAAGCTACTAAGTTATTATAATGAGAATCAAATTTGCACTGTATTGATGTATAGTACCTAATTAGGGATCTGACCTCAACTTTTCAAGCTGCCTTCATTCTAATACTACCATGCAAAAGAATAAACGCTTCTGGGTTGCTGCTTTAGAGCTTCCTGAGTTTTTGCTCTCAACTTTGACGAAATGGCCCTCTCAGGCTGAGGTAATGTGTGATTTCACCACAGAAAATCAAAGGAATGTGTTAGTTGTTTGTATGGACACATGTGCAGTAACCAGCCTCTTTTAGGAAACAAGGAATGTCTAATATTTTTGCCTTACAGAATATCTCTGGAATACCGTGCTTGTTACTACAGTCGTCTTGTATTCCTGAGTGTCATCCTTAAGAAAGACTTCATGTGTAGCTGGGATTCGTAAGACTTAATCTCCTATCTTAAGATGTCTGTCCTATATATTTTATAACCTTGTATTTTAGAATCAAGATGCAGACTGAGAATTAAGGAAGGATGGACACAGACTAGACAAAAATATGTATAGCTTTGTTTAGTGCTTTTTAGCATTAAAACTTTTCATCATTTTCTTCACATAGTAGAAATCATAAAATTACAATATTTCATACAGCTATGGCATGTCTGATGCACATACAAAAAACATAGTGTATGCATTTTCCCTAGTATTCTGAGGCCTCTCGATTCAAGATAGTCAGACTTTATCTATACTAATACAGTGAAAAATCTCCTGTACTGGACTTTCTTCACAGACACTCTCACAGCATTAGAAGTATCTGCGGGATTCTTTGGTGGGACCATAGCCTTCTCTAAGCCAATTCTTGTCACATTTTCGATGTTAGTAGCAGCGACAGGGGTCATTCCCAAAAGATTCTGTGTCTTGGGAGATAAAGGAGTTTACAGGTATGGATATGGACCTTTCCGTATGATTTGTTCTCAGTGCTAGGGAACATTTAATTTACTAGCTTAGACACAGAACCCCTTTTGGAACTGACGAGATACTCATTCAAAGCAGCAGAGAGAAGGTAAAAGAGAATTTCCACATCCTTCTCCTGCCTTCAAAGACAGAAAGCATTTGCTCTTGTCTGTAGGAAAGAATTGGGATTCCTCTGCTCTTTAACCAATCTAATACTGGGGGACAAGGCAGTTGGTCTTTAAATGCTGATGTAGCAACGGAAAAACAGAAATTTGATGCAAGTCTCAGGTGGCTTCAAAAGCAGAACTGAAGGCACAGAAATACACACAACAGCAGGTCTATCAGAGCTCTTAGCTGCTCTTATGGTGTTACTGACACTGTAGGTCAGGTCAAGAGACCACTTGTGAAGATACGCTGCATGCTTTGTGTGGAGGGTAGTTCCAGCAGACAAGCTGCGTATTTGTTTTTCCAGAAGCTTTCAATGTATATCACTCCTGAATCCAGTTGAACTCCCATAAGATTTACTGTCTGACAATATCAATTAATGGTCTGTTGGGAAATTTGAACAACAGAAAAATACTCATTTATTTTGGCATTCTTGTCAGAAATTCTTCACAATTTTAGGTGACCTCTCAAGTGCTGATTTCATTTATTTCTTCAGACATGCTTTCAGGCTTGGATAAAAGATTCACCTATGTAAAGCAAGGTTGAAGGCAGATTTTCATCAAAAATTCACAATAGCCACAAAGATGAACCCAGATCTATCTTTTCCAACAGGAAAGCTTCTTTGAGAACTGCTGGATAAAAGGAGTTGTAATGACTTGTGCTATTTTCAAGGCATGAAGTTTATTATTCTAAGCTATTTATTCACTTTTAGAAAGAAAAGATTACAAAATTTATGGCAGAAGGCTTAATTAAGCCTATTATGTGTCTGTAATGATGACAATATGGTAACTAATCCAGACAGACTGTTTCAACTCTTGCTTTAGAAATTCTCATGTTTAACAACAACAAAGAATGTGCTTAATTTTAAGCACGTTCATCATCCTATCAACTTCAAAAAGAGTATGCAAATATTTTAGGATTAAATACTTTGCTAGACTAGGGCCAAAGTTCTTCACATATTGCACCATTGAACTCAGTTGTATACACTGAATGTTTCTATAAACAGATTAATATCATCACAGCTAAGATCTAAATAACTTCGTTTTCCAAAATTGAAATCAAACAAAAAGTTCTAATTTGATTCAAAACTTCATTTCTTACTTATTTTAAAAGGGAAAAAACCATCTTACCTTTCAGTTTAAAATTCTTTCTGATTGTTAACAAAAGAAAGGGATAGATTTGCAGAATTGTAAAGTACGTATGTCCACGTGTTTGAACATTTAAGTGCGAAACTGTGGCCTGGGGGGTTGATCCATGTACCTGAAAACCTTACCCTTGAAATGTGGTTTTGTAAGAAAGATCTCACAAAATCTTGTGAAAATGTCCCACCTTGCACAAATAAATAATGGAAGAGATAGGAAGCAGAGTCTCCAAATCTGAACTAGAAGTCAGATTCCTTCCTTCAGTAAGATAACACAATTTCTTCATTCTTCATTTACATGAAAGTCTTTGTGGAGTGTGACAAAAATTCATATTAATCTCAGGTTCACTGAATTGTATCCTTCAATTAATAAACTATTTATGAATATAAAATGCAACCAGTCCTACATAATATTAATTTCTCCTGGCACATACCCCCGGGTTGTAGGTGTCTCTTAAGCATGCATTTCCTAAAAACAGCAACTTGACATTATGCAGAAAAAACCCTGAAAGTTTTATAGTGTAAATCACTATTGCAGCTATAGCTATTCTTAACCAACATAGTAAGATTATTCACATTGCTTTGATGGTTTCAGAGCAAAGCAATGCCCAACTTACACCGTATTACAGGATAATCAGGGATGTTTTTAAAAATCAAAGTGTGATAGTCACATTCGGATTTCTTTTCCCACTTCAGCTTGTTCTTGTCTTTCTTGTATAGTATTTAATACTGTTTAGCTTTATGGTTTGGAAAAAAAACCATCCATATTGTAACATGATGAAACATTTTGTTACATTGCATATTCTGGAATTAATATGAGAAATCAAGTTTTTTCTCGTGTTTCGTGGTTGTAATTAAATAAAGTCTTTATAAATAAATACTAGGAAATTATGAAGTAAACCTAACAAGATGTCCAGGGAGCATGAAAGCAAAAAAGAAGACATGGATCATTAGGCTCATTTCTTAAGGAGCCAAATTTGCTTACAGGCTGTCAGAAGTGTGCTGTGATGGAACAGGCAGTGCACAGGCTGTCTCCCCAGAAAACTATTGATTTATATGTCTGCATCATGGCCGACTTCTTATTCTGTACATCACTGGAAAGTCATGGTAACTGATCAATTGGAAAAAGACATTTAAATTGTAGCTAATCAATAGCCTTCTCTGTAAATTAAATGAGAAAATAGATTTAATAGAAAGAAGGAAAATGATACAAAGAAGCCAGTGACAATCAGATTAATGAAAATGCAGTGATGAGTTCCATAAATGACAGGTGAGAAGTTATTTTCCCCTAACACTTCCCTATTTTTTTGGCCCGGATAGTAAATATCGCAGAGATGGTAGGCTTGTGAAAGGTTGAATAATCCACAGACAGAGAAAAGCAACTCTATTTTGTGACCTAATGGAATACAGAGATTGTACATGTGGCAAAGGTAAGCACAAAATACATCCAATGTTGTAGCCAAAGTTGTAGCACACTGCTCCAAAGAGAGGCTGCGGAACCCAGCACAGTAATATGCAGCTGTTGTGCAGTAAGGCAGGTAGATTTAGTTAGTTTGGAAACTGTATTTTTTCCAATTTCTCATGTTCAAGTCACTACTGTTGCTTTATTTGGCTGATGCTCTTGCCTTCATATATGCACATTTTTTCTTAATGCAGTAAAAAGTTAAGCTAGAATAACTGTATTTCTGTTTTCTATTTCCATTAACTGCAGAATCTTTAAAGAGATGTATGGGATTTGAATAACTCTTCCGTAGAGATAGCCACACCCAGAACTACAAAATTCATTAACGTTAAGATGGGCTAAAGGAATTCATTAATTATCCCTCTAACGCTCTTACATTTTAATGAGCTGATTAGAATCTTCTTAAGAAAATATACTTCGCATGTGAACTATTACTTGTGTTTGTGAAGTATAAATCACATTTGAAACTACCAAACTGATAGCTTTTTATGTTTACAACAACCTGTTATGCACAAACCTCTGAAATGTGACTTTAAACATATGATTTCTGTAATCAAGAACTGGGGCTTTGAGCAACCTGGTCTGGTGTCCAGGGAAGGTGTCCTTGCCCATGGCAGGGGGGTTGGAACTAGATGATCTTTAAGGTCCCTTTCAAACCAACGCATTCTATGATTCTACGAAATTATTCTCATCAGGGAAAAGTGGCAAAGGAGTAAGATGAAGTAATTCTGATTTGCTTGACATTTTTGTCAGTATTATCTCTGGGCTTTTTATTCCCAATTTTTCAGCATAAAATTTGATTCAAGTCAAAAGGAATTCCTGGCCAATAGGTGCTTTTATTGAAAAACAAAAACATATTTCTCCTCAACTTCTGTTACAGCATGGGGTTTTCTCTTCCCCCCTCCGCCTTTACTTTCTTAAAATATCATTAAAAAGCATTACCTTGGGCAGTGCAAAGAGAAAAAAAGAGAACTTCTTCTGAGTTTAAATCTTCATAAATATGTGCTATGATAGTTTAAAATTTCATGCAGACCTCTAACTGCATATAGCTGGTCTTTCCATTTTGCTCCATAAAAATAACCAGTGATACGGGAGGCTATTTCAAAAGTTATATCTCTAAACATACATAAAATAATGTTAATT
This sequence comes from Strigops habroptila, assembly GCF_004027225.2. Lineage (NCBI taxonomy): Eukaryota > Metazoa > Chordata > Aves > Psittaciformes > Psittacidae > Strigops > Strigops habroptila. The sequence goes on from NC_044278.2 coordinate 110,230,955, forward strand.
TTATATTTTTCTCTTTCAAATACATTGTATAAGTATTTCAAAGTCCTACTTTAATTATGCACATGTATTCAAACAGCATAGTACACAAACATTTATACTTGTAATGCAGCATCAATGCCCAGTTACTGGGCTTTTGGCCATGCAATTGTGCAAAAACTAAGAGCCAATGTAATAAACATGTTTCTCTTCAAGTTTTGTGGAATTTTGCATAGGCACATTACTGCTCATTTTACTTGTAAGACAGTGTCAAAGGCCTTGTTTAATGGTCCCTGCTGTTTCCTTTCCTTTAATTAGAAGAACAACTCTTCAAGCTGCAAAGACATAGCTATTTGCCACAGCAGTAAAGAGCATTCAAGCAAGCCCATGAACTTAATTTTTTTAATTTTTCTGTGAAAATAGTAAGTTTCTAAGCTTCTGGAATCTGTGGCTTTCAGTGAAAAAAGGGAAACTGAATGCCATTATGTGTAGCTTTGTATCTCATAATCAGAAATGCCTTGGTTTATCCTTGGGATTATAAATTACCCTTCAAGCCATTAGAGCCCAGTAAAACTGCAGGGCACCAACTATTTTAATTACTTTAAGGTTAGAATCTTTCCTTAGAAACGTATTTTTCAGCGCTTTACTTTCTGTCTCACTGAAAATAACTGGAGACATGTTAACATATAAGCCTGCTGGTAACAAGCAATACTTCACTATGAGGGTGGTGAGGCACAGGTTGCCCAGAGAAGCTGTGGCTGCCCAATGCCTGGAAAGGTTCACGGATGGGTTGGAGGGGGCTTTGAGCAACCTGGTCTAGTGGAAGGTGTCCCTGCTCGTGGCAGAGGTGTTGGAACTAGATGATCTTTAATATCCCTTCTAATGCAAAACATTCTTTGATTCTAAGATTCCATGATTCTATGAATGCTATAAAATATCCTACTTGAACTATACTGAAATTTTACCTTACAGTATTTCATCACAAGCATGACATTTAAAAAATCGTTATATTTCAGGGTAATATAAGCTAATCGTTGTCTAGTGCATCTCTACTTATCTACAGAATGCTTTAGAGCTCAATGCTAATTACTGAATAAACAGTCTGATCTAAAGACCATTTAATTGCCTCACCCAAAGTTGATTTCAGGTAATTAATGAATTTCAATGAAAGAAAAAGAGAAAAGAGTTATTAATAAATGAAATGTATAAATATATGTGTGTTTGTGTGTGTGTGTATAAACATACGTTAAAATATCTTCATATGGAAAATTTCCTTATTTATTTCAGAAAGATTGTGATAACACTACAAAAGTTTTCCTAGATATGAAGAGGTATCAAAAACATTATGTTTTAAATCATAAAAACATCCTTCATGCTGTATAGTAACTATTCCCTTTAAGCATCAGAAAAGCACATTCCAGTTTCCTAAAGGAAATAGAGTATTAGTACTCTGGGAACCAGTGTAAACTTTATATCACCCAAGATAACAGGATGAAGGTATTACATTCTTTTCCTCAAGAAAATTTATCTGAACTTTCTGGTCAAACTCAAGACAATGTCTGAGATATTTTAAAGCTGAAATCACAATGAAAATCTTTCTTTCAAATTTACTGTGGATCTGACTTACTACAACATTTCTGTGATATAAGCTTCTCTTCTCACAAGTTCTGTTGCATTGTTAGCTACACCTCAGCATTTCCAGCTAGCATTCCTCCATTAACCTTCCTGAGAAACTTCCATTGCAATTTCCAAGTAAATACCTTAATGAAGAGAAATCACATTCAAGCCATTATAATGTAACAACTTTGATACCTGCAAAAGCAGGTGTGCAAGCTAACAATAATTTAAAAATCCAATAAAAATAAACTCTTCATCAGGGACTGTAGTGATAGGACAAGGGGTAATAGGTTCAAACTTAAACAGGGAAGTTCAGGTTAGATATAAGGAAGAAGTTCTTTACTGTGAGGGTGGTGAGGCACTGGAACAGATTGCCCAAAGAAGTGGTAAATGCTCCAGCCCTGGCTGGACAGAGTCTTGGGCGACATGGTCTAGTGTGAGCTACTGAAACTAATAAACCTTCTGTTGTTTGAGCTCAAGCTCTTACTGTGTTTTTTTTCAGCTGGAGGTCAAATGGTCACCTGTTAGCCATGCTCCTGAAATGGGAACAGAAATCTGAGGTTCAGAGCCCTGGAACTATCTCTATCTACCAGTTGTTGGGTTCTCTAACCAAGTGACTTGTTTTATGATAGTTTTCTTGTCTAAAAAGATAAAACATAATAGAATTTTCTCAGAGCTATGACTAAGACTGAGGTTCAATAACGCTGTGATGAGACCATTGTTGTGATGTTAGAGGTTTTAAATATACTGCCTTGGCATGAAGAAATTTAGAGAAATGTCAGTAGTGCTCCCAGCTCAGAAGTGGTTGGTTAGTTCCATGATCTTGCTAACAAATACCTTGACAGGATCTGCAGCAGATAAGACTAAAGCTATAGATTTGAGAAGTCTGACTTTAGTGGGAAGGGGTGGATTAATGGAGAATCTCAGACCCCACACTATCTCTGCTGAATTATCCATGCTACCAGGTGTGTTAGCAGACACGTAGGTAGGCAACTTTTCCTTAACCCCACTGTTTTCCAGTTGTATCTGTACAAAGATCTGCCTCATCTTTCATGGTAATGTCCTATTTTCACAGGAGTTAAGAAATTAGGATGCAGTTCATTTTGCATCTCTGCAAAACACCTCATGGTGGGTTTTGCCTACATAAAGCACTAAAATGGTGTTTGTTGCTTTGTAAACTGATGGAAGTAAGTTAGGGTTGGAAGCAAAATATCTGAAATTCTGGGCTTGTTTTTCCTTATAATATGTTTGAAAACGAGCATGCTATAGATAGACCACACCATTTACTTAGGATCATGAATTGTTGATGGCTTCTGTAAGGTATGCTGTAGTAAATGATTTCAAAGGCATTGATACGACATGTTCAGTTTCCATTAACAACCAAAAAAAAAAAAAAAAATCTCAGTCTCGAAAGGTATGTATTATACGTATGCATAAACATGGTCATAAAACATGAACATTTATACACATATATACATACAAAACTATGCTCATAGTTCTAGGTGCAGACTATCCTACAGATACAGATGCAGTTTATCCCACTCTAAGTTAACAGTTCTTTTTCCTGCTCAGATAGTGTGGCAAAATGATACGTTTCAAGAAACTAGCAGTGAGTGAAACGTATCTTTGCAGTATGTTCCTCATCAAATGACAGCATTTGGGATCACCTAATAGAGTTATTTTCCCTGATACTGTTCTATTTTAAAAGAAGTCCACAGAAAACCACTCTTTCCCACGAAACATTTTATTTCTAATTTAGATATCCTAGCCCAACAAAGTCAGTGGACAGTATAACTTCTGTAATGTATTCAAATTACAATTTAGACCCTTATCAAGCAATCTAAAGATCTGATTTATCCATGTTAAAAAAAATTATTACTCACATGCAAACTGTAGAACAGCCTCTCTGCTTAAAATACTGCCAAACATGTTGGTGGTTAAACACTGATACTGTCCAGAATCCTTCATTTCACTGGGGTTATTGATCATCAAACTTCCTTCTATTAAACTGTAGCGATAATCACTTTCAATGTCGATTTCAGTTCCATTTCGAAGCCATCTTAGGAAAAAAGAGAGAAACTACTTGAGCATTTTATGGCCAAACGAAGGCATCAAGCTTAGTATATAAAAGCTGACAGCCCCAGTTGTTATAAGGATGACAACTACTTAAAGATACCCTGGGCAGGAACCCATTTCTTTGGCAAAGCTTTGGATGGAGACATTCCACAAAATATGCCTGACAAAAGTTTTTCTGAAAAAAATCCAACCCACAAGAAAAAACAGATCTTCTGGCCGTGAGAAGAAAGTGTATTCTTTGTTTGCCTATGCTGAATCAAATTAGTAACCTCTTTTTTTTCTTCCCTCGCCCTCCCGAAAACGCTATCATCCACAAAGGCTTCAGACTTGAAACCCGGATAGCAAATGCATCCTTTATGTCAAAAATAGGACTTCTACTGTGCTTATAATAATCAATGTTTTAATTCATATTCTATCATTAAAGCCTTAGGCCCAGATGAGGTTAGAGTAAGCAGAGCTGTCTGCACTATATGAAGGCAAGGAACCCTTCTTTTCTAGTCTTCCAGCATTTGCTCTTCTGGGCTCAAAAAATAAAGAAACCTGATTTAAATACAGAAAGGAGAAGAGCAAGGACTGTGAAGAGCAGGGAGGTAGATTTATGTACACAGGCTGTTGTGAAACGAAGTCGGCAGCAGACGACGGCAAAATAATATCAGCTGGATCAGTATACACAAAATTCAGAGAAGACTGGGACATGTGAGACTGGAACTGGCTGGTCAAGGGTAATGCCTGGCAGCTACGAGGTAAATGGAAACTAAGCTCAAACGAGGAGTTGGCAGAGGAAATACTAAGTTTGAGAGGTGTTTGGGAGTGAAATGAGAAGCCTAAACAACAGGGACAGTGATGGGAGCGAACATAGGGTAGAAAAAGCCAGGCTGTAGGAAACATACTAGAAAGTATTACATTAGAGCCAGAGCATTGAATAATTCTAGAATGAACACTTCTTTTTCTGAGGTTTCAGAAATGGAGACCTAGCAGTCTCATAATTTTTCTGCTGTGTGAGTGCATTTGGGGTTTTGGTTGGTTTTTTTTCCCTGGATATTATCTGCCAAAAAGCCTCACCCCTCTCATTCATCTCCAAAGACTGAAATAACAAACCCTGCTATAGTCCACTGGCTGCAAGAAAAAAGATTTTGTGTGGTAGGTTAATAGACTCCAGTACTCTGGAATAACCTTTGGGGAGGGGTGCAATATCTCAATTAAAGAATAATAATCCACCTAAGAAGATTTTTTAGATTGGCTTTCATGTCAAAATGTATAGAACATGAAGCGGTTAAAAGAATGCAAAGAAGAGATAAGCAGCACAAACAGGTATGGCACAGCTATTGTGATACACAAGTAATTCCTTCATTGCTAGTTTGCAGTCATACTGCAGTTTCAAAACTGCCTCCAGAAATTGCCAGGCATTGCCAAGCTTTGCTGGCGTTCAGCAAAGAGGGAAGAACTTGGCAACATCTAGACTCTAGAGGCAACCTTAATCAAGCAAAATGATTATCAGTTCAACCTATCTTGTCAACATTCATGGTGAGTGAGGCACAGACTGAAGAATTCAGCTGAAGTATCCCTGATTTTTTTCTTAATCCAAAAATGAGAATTGTCAGAATTAAGACAAACTATGGAACTATTATTTGCCCCTTTTCGTATGATTGGACTTCTAATCACAGAGGACCCCTGCTTCATTTAATGCAAGAAATGAAACACTGTTGACAATACCTTTATATTGCAAAGGATATTAGGAAAATATCTGTAGTATTCACTACATTTTTAAGGAGATTTATACATATCAGAGCTATAAGGAAGAGGAACTTTTAATCTTGAACAATTTATTAAGGAGTTAAGAGTTTAAATGAAACAAAGAAATTTAACTTTTACATATATATATGAGAAATAAAAATGCAAAATCATTTCATCCAAAAATGATGGGAGATTTAGATCAGGAAAAAGTGAAAATTACAGGGTTTAGCATTTCCAAATAGAAGCTGACACAAAATTCAGTTCCTATAATTAGCTTCCTTCAGTATTTTCATTTTCAGTTAAATTCAGTATAAAAATATGTTTTTGTAATGCTACCTCAAAACTTTAGATCTTGATGGCTGCCTGCCTATGTATGTTAGGGTCTATAATGGGTGACTGTATTCCTGACATATAATCTAAGCACTTAAGAGGAACAGCAACACTGAATTGTGTGACATGTTTTCTTCTACGTACCCTGGCAAATATGGGAGGAAAGAGCCTCAAATATAATACTTAGAAGGTAACAAGATGACAGGGAAAATCAGCTACATTTTTTCTTGAAGGCAAGTGACAGATAACATTTCAAAATACTCCAATTTGGCTTAGGCAGACAGAAATTAATCTAAAAATATTTTTCAACTGCCTTTTCTACCAGGAAATAATGCTGACAAAAAAACTCTAACCAGCTTATATGTGTTATATATATACATACATATATATTATACCTAAAATAGGAAACAAGGTGTTTCACAAGCAGTGAAAGCAGTGTAGCGAAGCAGCATCTCAGGGAACTCTGCACCTGCCTTTAACACTGGTGACCTGTGCGATCCCACAGGAAGCTTATGAATGACTGCATTCCTCATCGAAGGTCTTGGTTATGTTCTTCATTGTACCGTTCCTGACTTCTGATACTAAAGTGTGATTTGTAGAATGCTGAGCAAATGGAATCAGTTTATTTCAGGGAGTTATTCCCTAAATCAATGCATCTAGATACTTTAATGAATGAAACTCAAGAAATTAATTTTTTTTAGTTCTTGAACAAGAGGAAAAAACTCTTTGCAAGGAAGAAAATCTGAAATGATGTGAGCATTCTCCACTCCGCTAAAATGAAGTAGTACCCTAGCAAAAAAAAAAAAAAAGAATTTGTAAACTGGTTATGAACACTGTGTCATAAGTTACACAGTCTAAGGAAGTTAGTTAATTAAAATGGCAGAGACAACTTAATTGTGGAATTTTTGAGTGTTTTGTATGTTCTTTTCATGTAGCTTAAAAAAAAAAAATTGTACTGTGCCTTTTTTTTTTTTTTTGGCTGAAAATAATTCTTAGCAGCATGGACCTCACAGTCCGTCTAAATAAATATCTCTATTGTCCTGTGCTTGCAGATAACAGGGTCTTGCGTGATATGGAAATATCGCTTCTCTTCACTACCTATCTCACATGTCAAAGGTTAGGCAGAGACATACAACAAACCTTTGCCTATATCTATAGCTTTTTTTGAGGCTAAATTTCCTTTGCACCTGCCCTGAGAATAGTATATTCCTCACAAAGTAATTTATATCTCTTTTCCTTTCCCCTGAATGATAGTGTGCATTGCATATGCTGTACAGACAAGGGACAGCAACTTAAGGAGGAGAAGCTAAACGGTGCTGTTAGAATTAGGCTTTTCGGGTCAAAGCTGTCCTTGCATAAACAGCAGTCAGGAAATTCTGTTTGTGAGGCAGCTGACACCAATGAATGTCTGGAGAACTGAAGAAATGGATATCACCAAATCATAGAACAGCCCAGGTTGAAAGGGACCTCGAAAGATCATTTGGGCCAACATTTCATGGGAAAGGGAGGCTAGATGAGATTATCTAGCACCTTGTTCAATTACATCTTCAAAACATCCAGTGATCAGAGTCACTGAGGAGGTTGTTCCAGTGAATGATTGTTCTTACAGTAAGAATTTCTTTCTTATTTTGAGATGAAACCTCTCTTGCCTTCTCCGTGTGGCTTCTTGTGAAAAGAGAGCCTCTGTCCTCTTTGTACCTGCCCTTTAAAATATGCTGAAAGTCTGTATTTGTTGACTGCATTCCATATGGAAAATGCAAAAACCAGCTGGACCAAGAGAGAAAAGAGATGACATAGGTTCTCCAAAGAAAATCTCCACAAGAATGAGGTTGTCTGGAAGAGCTGAACATAGGGTTCCCCTCTTTTGATGGGAATACATGAATTTTCCCCATGGTCACGTTATTTTTAATGGATTGGTAAGACTTCAACAGTGTGTGGAAATAACAGACATATATTTTTTAATCAACAAGCAACAAACATAATAGAAATTTCACAAGGAATGTCAATAAGGAAGAATGCAACATAGCTTTTATCCTACAAGGTGGGGAGTTCATGTAATTTCAGTTTGAAAAATTTCTGGTTGCTCATTCCTAATCCCATGTTACATGTTTTAGTCATGCCTGCACTGCTTGAGGAGGGTGTACCATGCATCACATCTATTTAATGACTCACATCTATTTCAAAGAGGCAGACTCAGTGCTGTTGTGGTGGGGATATCTAAAGATGGTACTGCCTCTGAATTTCTTCCAGCCATAGAAATGCAAGTTCTGTGATTCAAGTAAGTCTAAGGAGAATCCACAAACGAATTAAGTTTCAAAGGTAAAAAATAAAATGCAGAAATTATGATTGTCACCTATGACAAAACATAATGATAAGAGTCCTGATGTTCCCTTTATTAGTGAAGAATGACTGTATAATAAAAGATAAAGGGTATATGGAAAAAATATTCAACTATATGTTCCCCCAGTCCTCCCACATCACTTGTAATTTGTACAAAACATGAGTAGAGTCTGATATAGCAAATGGGTTAGGTGACTGTAACATACTGTTCCCACCAGCAAGTGAGCACCATTAATAAACTGAACTCTCAGACTCACAGATGCATCATAACAGATCTGTATAGTAGCTATCTGTGGAATAATAGCCTGTATGGAAAAATAGGCAACAGGAAATGATTGCAAAGAAATGAAATGGTGGACTTGTGAGTGAAAAGACCAGATTTGGCTCAGCCATGGTCTTGCTGGTTGTTACAGACATAAGTCAAAAAACTGGACAAAAGGAGTCCCTCCACATGGATAGATATGATGCACAGAGAACATAGTTTGTAATTTCACGTATTGCTTTGCCTTTATTCACTACCACTTATACTTCTTGCTTATTCAGAATCAGAAAAAGCATTTAATCAGGAAAGCCATTTGTGTCACACAGCCATTTCTGTTATGTTGTTCTCCAAAGCACGCTGAATCTCAGAGTGGGATTGCAGTGGGTAATTTTCTGAAAACTAACAAAAAAAAAAATTCTAAAACAGGTACCTGTATGTCGGAGTAGGATTTCCACGAGCTTGACAATTCAGAGATACTTTCTTCTCCTCAGAATCAGTTGGAAAAATCACATCACCTGGCTCCTGTACAAACACTGGCCCATAATCAACACTTTCTGTGGAAATAGAAGTGCTATAGTTTAGGAAGTCTGAATAAATGTAAATGTATTATAGCTTTTATAAAATGAGATTAAAGTACGCAGAATTATGTTTGTTCTCCAGAGGTTCATATCACATTATTTCAGATGCTATATTAAAAAGCAATAGTTAAAAGAAAAAAAAAAAAAAAAGGAAGAAATATTACTAAATTAACAATAAAATGTATACCATTATCTAAGTGTTCATCATGCATTAAAATGCCTTCTTTATCACACATGTTTTGGCCCACAGTATATGGAGCAGCTATAGTGAATTAATCCAGCAAGAGGAGTTAATTGTTTATAGGAAGCAAGGTAAACAAAAATTTTCCTGCTGCTTCCAGCAGCATATCTCACGAAGAACTTCATGTTAAGCAGCTGCTAAGAAAAATCACTTGTAAAATTAATGGCAGCAACTGGTGGCTACTATTAAATAACATACAGCAATATCTGACATTTCATTTTCCTCCACAGTCTTCTCTAATTTTGGCATGTATCTGTATCTTCATGTGAATTCACATTTCTGAATAAGAAAAGGTGGACAGACCCATAGAATACACCTATGATTCCAATTCATTCATATTGTAAAGATGGAAGTGTAACCTTCAGAAAAGTAAAAGGTTGCAGGTATAGCATTCCTGATCACGTAGGTTTGAGTAACTAAAATGCTCACTGTGCACTAGAAGACTGTGAAATTTTAATCAACTTAACTTAGACTTGCTCTTAACTTTCAGATAATTTAGCCCTATACTGCAATTTTAGAGCACTAGCCTAATGATTTGGGTGAGGCAACATAGTCATATTATTCTACTACTTGCAATTAAACATATGGGAGCAGGGTTTTCTCTGTCCCTTTTATGGTTTCATATGTTCACATCATAAAAGTTCTCCAAATGGCACTGAGAGCAGCATGATACATTTAGCAGTTTATAACCTCTTGTTATATTTATCCTACCAATACCAGCTTTAAGCGAGAAAGTCACACCTGAAGACTTTGGGGTTTGGTCACAGACTTCTAAAAATTATTTACTGTTTTGTTCCAATGACTCCACACAACTTCAACCACATCTTATGGGCTCACAGTTTTGGGAACAGCGACTTTTTTCATACTGCTAATAGTTTCATAAAGATTGAGTGCACACGATAAGGTGCAGAGGACTATGAGTCTTGAGTCTTGGTACAGGGCGAAAAGGTCTTGAAATCCGAAAAAGCATGAGAAACATGGGAGACATAGGCTATATAGTATGTTAGTTCTGAAATGCAAATTTCCATGTCCTTAAATTCTGTGACATTTCAGGTTTCTCACTTCTATTATTATCACACAGTGAAAGACCACATGAAAACCCACTACGCTATTCTACAGTCCTTTTTAAGGACTATACACTTATTCTACACTTAGGTTTTTTTCTTCTTACAATGCTATTCAAATCAATTTTTGAAAATACCTTTATTTTCAGGTATGTATGATTCTACTGAAACTGATTCAAATAATTAGCCTGTAAATTCATAAAGACAGAGAGTAAGAGCAGCAGCAATTAGTAGTTTCTGTTTTGCAAAATTTTCAAGCTTATCAGCCCTTTTTGTAAGACTGTGTGAAAGCGTAGATTGCTGTTCCGCGTATTTACATTACTTCCGTGTTTAGGTATACCACTTTAGTTGGGTATATTGGAAGAAATATAATTTCTGGGACAAATACATGAATTACTTAAAAAAGCCCAACCACAATAAGTGACTTCGGATATGTGCTCATATTATCGAAGTTAAAATAGAATTAGAGAATCATAGAATAGTAAGGGTTGGAAAGGACCTTAAGATCATCTAGTTCCACCCCCCCTGCCATGGGCAGGGATACCTCTCACTAAATCATGTTGCCCAAGGCTCTGTCCAGCCTGGCCTTGAACACCGCCAGGGATGGAGCATCCACAACCTCCCTGGGCAACCCATTCCACTGCTTCACCACCCTCACTGTAAAGAACTTCTTCCTTACATCTAATCTAAACTTCCCCTGTTTAAGTTTGAACCCATTACCCCTTGTCCTACCACTACAGTCCCTAAGAAAGAGTCCCTCCCCAGCATCCTTGTAGACCCCCTTCAGATACTGGAAGGCTGCTATGAGGTCTCCACGCAGCCTTCTCTTCTCCAGGCTGAACAGCCCCAACTCTCTCAGCCTGTCTTCATACAGGAGGTGCTCCAGCCCTCTTATCATCCTCTTGGCCCTCCTCTGGACTCGCTCCAACAGCTCCATGTCCTTTTTATGTTGAGGACACCAGAACTGTACGCAGTACTCCAAGTGAGGTCTCACAAGAGCAGGGTAGAGGCGCAGGATCACCTCCTTCGACCTGCTGGTCATGCTTCTTTTGATGCAGCCTGGGATACGGTTGGCTTTCTGGGCTGCAAGAGCACACTGCTGGCTCATGTTAAGCTTCTCGTCAACCAACACCCCCAAGCCCTTCTCTGCAGGGCTGCTCTGAATCTCTCTTCTCTGCCCAACCTGTAGCTGTGCCTGGGATTGCCCTGACCCAGGTGTAGGACCTTATACTTGCCTTGGTTAAACTTCATAAGGTTGGCATCGGACCACCTCACAAGCGTGTCAAGGTCCCTCTGGATGGCATCCCTTCCCTCCAGCGTATCAACAGAACCACACAGCTTGGTGTCATCGGCAAACTTGCTGAGGGCGCACTCCATCCCACTGTCCATGTCGCCGACAAAGATGTTGAACAGGACTGGTCCCAACACCGATCCCTGAGGGACACCACTCGTTACAGGTTTCCAACTACACATCAAGCCATTTACCACAACTCTTTGCGTGCGGCCATTGAGCCAGTTTTTGATCCACCAAGTGGTCCATCTATCAAATTGATGTCTCTCCAATTTAGAGACAAGGATGTCATGCGGGACAGTGTTGAACGCTTTGCACAAGTCCAGGTAGATGACGTCAACTGCTCTGCCCCTGTCCATCAGTTCCGTGGCTCCATCATAGAAGGCCACCAAATTGGTCAGGCAGGATTTACCCTTAGTGAAGCCATGTTGGCTGTCACCAACCACCTCATTGTTTTTCATGTGCCTTAGCATGTTTTCCAGGAGAAACTGTTCCAAGATTTTGCCAGGCACAGAGGTGAGGCTGACTGGTCTGTAGTTCCCTGGGTCTTCCACATTCCCCTTCTTGAAAATGGGGTTATATTGCCCTTCTTCCAGTCATCAGGAACTTCACCTGACTGCCATGATTTTTCGAATATGATGGACAGTGGTTTAGCAACTTCAGTCGCCAGCTCCTTCAGGACCCATGGATGGATTTCATCAGGTCCCTTGGACTTGTGCACGTTCAGCTTCTTAAGATGGTCTCGAACCTGATCCTCTCCTACAGTGGGCCTAAGGTCTTCATTCTCACAGTCCCTGCATTTGCTTTCCAAGACTTTCGTGGTGTGGTCAGAGCATTTGCTGGTGAAGATGAAGGCAAAGAAATCATTAAGAACCTCAGCCTTCTCCAAATCCATGGTAGCCAGTTCTCCTGATAGCTTCCGGAGAGGGCCCACATTGTCCCTCGTCTGTCTTTTATTTGCTACGTATCTATAGAATCCTTTCCTGTTATCTTTTACGTCCCTTGCCAAACTTCATTCTAGCTGGGCCTTAGCTTTCCTAACCTGGTCCCTAGTTTCCCGGGCAATGCTCCTATATTCTTCCCAGGCCGCCTGTCCTCGCTTCCACCTTCTATAAGCTTCTTTTTGCCCTCTAAGTTTCCTCAGCAGCTCCGTGTCCATCCATGGAGGTCTCCTGGCCCTCCTCCTGCACTTTCTTCTAGTCGGGATGCAACACTCTTGAGCACGTAGCAGGTGATCCTTGAATATTGACCAGCAGTCTTGGGCCCCCCTGCCCTCTAGCACTATATCCCATGAAACCTTACTAAGGAGGTTCCTGAAGAGGCCAAAGTCTGCTTTCTTGAAGTCCAGGGCAGTGAGCTTGCTGCATGCTCTCTCTTCTCACTGTCCTGAGGATCTCAAACTCAACCATCTCGTGATCACTAGAGCCAAGGCTGCCCTGGAGCGTCATATTTCCAACCAGTCCCTCCCTGTTGGTGAGCACGAGGTCAAGCATGGCACCTCTCCTTGTCGGCTCCTCTGTTGCTTGAAAGAGGAAGTTGTCTTCCAGAACTCCAGTACTATGTTTTGAGCACTACAGCTGAGGCTGCCACAGGGGCAACGGGATCAGCAGGAAAAAGAAAGTAAAATGTGGGTACAAAAACATTGTATAGATTGTTTCTGATAATTTGTTTATCTGCTTCTTATATTGCACAAGAAAAAATACTAATGAATGTAGGTGCAAATAACCAGAGCTCTCATCAATCTAGAATCTATCAAAACCAAGAATTAATAAATGAATGAAAAAATCATAGGTTTATATTTAGCTGTTTTCACATGCAGATTAGATGTATGGCTAGGGAGTATATTAATGAAGATTAATGATTTTTATCTTCTCTCTAGATTTTATCTTCTCTTCAAGAGTCATTCTGTAGATATAATATAAAGTCATAGTCTAGGATTGCTGGAAAGAAAAGAAAAAGATGCAATTCTAGGTAGGTGCTAGTGTCACTAGCAGTACAGCTGTCTTTTCTACCTGTCCTGTTTCCAACAGTAATACTGAAATATTGTGTTGCACTTCCTTTTGGAAAAATAATCTAAATTCTTTAGGTGGATGCTTGCATTTTTAATAGTAGTGGCCAAATGGATACTTGTGCTATATGGAGTAAGAAGAACAGGTTTTACTTCTGCTGCATTGAAAGAAGTGTAACCAGCAGGTCAAGGGAATGATTCCCCCCCCCCCTCCATTCTAGTGAAACCCTACCTGGAGTACTGTGTCCAGTTCTGGGGCCCCCAACATAAAAAGGACATGGATCTTTTGGAGCAAGTCCAGAGGAGGGTCACAAAGATGACCAGAGGGCTGGAGCACCTCTCCTACGAAATCAGGCTGAGAGCTGGGCTTGTTCAGCCTGGACAAGAGAAGGCTCCAAGAAAACTTATAGCAGCCTTCCAGTAACTAAAGGGGGCCTATGATAAAGCTAAAGAGGGAGGTTTTACAAGGGCATGTAGTGACAGGGCAAGGGGGAATGGATGTAAACTGAAAGAGGGTAGATTTAGATTAGATATTAGGAAGAAATTCTTTTCTGTGAGGGTGGTGAGGCACTGGCAGAGTTGCACAGAGACGCTGTGGCTGCCCCATCCCTGGCAGTGTTCAGGGCCAGGCTGAAAAGGACTTTAAGAAACCTCATCTATTGGAAGGTGTCCCTGCCCACAGAAGGCAGATTGCAACTAGATGATCTTTAGGGTCCCTTCCAATCCAAACCACTCAATGATTCTATGATTATATGTTTTTATGCAGTGAAAACAGAGGTAAAAGAGAAAGTTCAGAAAGTTAAGTGCATGCAAGTCATGTTCCTAAAAGATGAAAAGATGCAGCCAGCTGCTTATCTGCATTTCATATGGAGATTTCACAGCAGAGATTATTTAGAGTTAGATCATCTGGACTGCAACAGTATAATTGAAGAAAATAATCTATTCTGTAGACACCAAAGCACTTGCTGAAAAGACAAGACTATATATTTATAAATTATTAGGCTTAATAAAAGGGTGATTAAATAAAATGCAATGGGGTGTGATATGTGATATGCAAGAAAACGTAACAGATCACCTAATGATACCATCTTCATTTAAACTGCAGTGGCAGACTTGAAACGAAAATTTGAAGTGATCTATGATCCCTTGTTATGGTTTAAACCCAGTTGGTAAATTAGCACCACACAGCTACTCACTCACTCTCCCCTTCCCCACTCTGGGGCAAGATGGGGAGGAGAATCAAAGCAATGTAAACCTCACGGTTTGAGATAAGAACAGTTTAATAACTAGAGTACAATATAATACTTCTAATAATAAGGGGAATAACAAGGAGATATAAAACTAAAGAGGAAAAGGAAAGAAACCCAAAACAATAACCACAAGTGATGCACAAGGCAATTGCTCACCACCCACTGACCGATACCCAGCCTGACCTGAGCAGTGATTGGTCCCTTCTGGGTAATTCCATTCATTTTATACACCGGGCACAACATGCTGTAGTATTAAATAGTAGTTAATACTAGTAATTAGTAGTTAACAAGTAATATGATGCCTAGTACAGGTCAGGTGTCCTGTCTCTGCTCCCTCCTGGCTTCTTCTGCCCCTGTTAAAGGTAATGGAAAGTCCTGGACTCTTTCAAAAGTGATCTGGAACAGCACTGGAGGCTTCACTCTATTCTCTTTTCTATGCAAGGAGTTTAAAGCTACATGGAAATTTTGGGACTTGAGAACATTTCCCAGAAGCCAGCGCACACTCTGCTAATGTTGCTGTTTCATGGTGGGAGGAAGCTCTGAGATGCAGACCTCATTTCTTTTTCCCTAATACAGATAATGGTGGTGAAGCCAGGTTGTGAGGCATGCAAAGAGTCAGAGTGTGAGGTTGAAGATCTTGAAGACTAGTCAGTCATGAAGCCAAGACTGAGGAGTGAATTGGACTGAATGATAATCCCACAGCCTGAAATCTCTGAAACTCAGCAATGTGAATAGGCACCCTAAATTTAAGTAATTAATCCATTTTCCTAGAGCAAATTAAAAAAACAAATGTGCATGTGCAAAGCACCACTTGTAATACAGAGTTTTCTAACATTCTAGGATAAAAGTCTTAAATTTTAAGAAAAAAGTTTAATAAGATTTGGCCTGGCCTTTGCTATCTTACCAACTTATCAGCTGTTATTTTAAGAAACAATTACTAATTAGCCGTTTTCAACATTTTCATATCAAAGAAGACACTTAAGGAACCGTACCCTTAATTTATAACTTATTCAGTTCCGTGGTAAATGAATGGAGTTGATATTCAGCATTCGGATAAATGGGTTCAAATTTCTCCTGGAAATACTGTAGTCCCCATGCTGCTTCACAATTTTCAATTTGTCAATACTGTTTAATTTTGATTCTTCAGTAACACCATGTGTTCTTCACCCTTTACACTGCCTGTATTGTTTCTAAGGTAGACATGCTCCCTGAAAGAATAACATGCAGACTAAAATCTGAAGTGCTTAGGGAAAACATGTATCTAATGATCAGTATGGGATTTAATCATTCTTCTGAAGAACAGGTGATTCTCATCTGTCACTGCTTTTAGGGACTGGAGATTTTAAGAAGGTGGAAATTGAAAAGTAGACATGGGTTATAAATTCACTTTTCAGTAACTCTGGTGTCCTTGCCAAGTTTGGGGTGTTACCTGATTCAGGAAGTCCAAGCTATATCTACATTAATAACAGCAGCAAATGCTTAGGAGAGCTTGATGTCATCCTGCTTGAGGATTTCCAGTCTGAAGTGGGCAATCATGTGAATTTCATCTGATTACAACCGGGAATTTCATAATTTGTCTTTTAAGAGTATTGCATCACTTATTAAGCACATAGGGACCATAAAAAAAAAAAAAAAAAAAAAAAAAATCCTAGATACCATTTCTTCAGCATACAACATAACTGCACATTGAGTAATATTTACAGAGATTGTTCATGTGTCCTTTTACAAACTAGGCTGAAGGACTGCTCAATCATGCTCAGGAAAGCTAACATCAGGATTAATAAGCTCTGGTTACTAGTCCCAGGTCTAATCAAGTGCATCAGTCTGCTCCTTCTGATGAGAGTATTCCCGGAAAACTTAATCTCTGGGTCTTACCACAGTTTGATCATGATCAGCAGTATTTTCTTTAAGATCTCATGCTAGTCTCACAAGTAAGCAAGGTGAGGGTTAGATCTTTAGACAGTAGATAAGGATGATTGCCGAGGAAAAAGGAAAAAGTGCCTGATTATAAAGTTCTCTTGAGCAGTTTTATACATACGAGCTATTCCACAGAAGCAACCTGGCTTATACATGTGTTAAAATTTTCAGAGGATTAGAAACACTAACCATCTGAGAACCATATACCAGAAGAGTTCATAAGCTAAAATGACCACCACTTGCCCCCTATATCTGCAGTAATACACACTCTCCAAACTGCATTACTGCAGTACATAACCTACTGGGGCAGGTTAACCTTGGGCAGCTGCCAGGTGCCCACCAGCCACTCAATCACTCCTCCAGGACAGAAATGGGATGAAAAAGCTCCTGGGTAGAGAGAAAGAGGGAGATCCCTTACAAATTACTCTCATGGGCAAAACAGGCTTCACTTGGGAAAACCTATTTCCAGTTAAAATAAACAAAAGACAAAAATTAAAACCACCCCTTCACCGCTTTTTCCAGACTTAACTTCCCTCATCCACTTTGCTTCCTCCCAGCCACAGAGCTGCCGTGTCTGATGCAGGATCTATGTATGGGAAGTCTCTGAAGTGGCCTCTTACGATTAGGCAAGACATCTCATGATATCTGAAGCGCACTGGAGACTAAACTTGGAGCACATTAATTAATCTGTAGTGTTCCCCACTGACACTGGGAGGTCTCCACAGTGCCTGAGACCCCAGGCAGAGCAGACCAGCGCAGTGCCGTGTTCCCACCAGCCCTGCCCTGTCCTGATGTAATGTCTACAGCCCATGTGAGTCTCCTCGCAGCACCTGAAGTGACAAAATCCAGATCCCTGGACCATGCTCTGTGCAGACAAGTGTGAGCGAACTGTCCATGCATGGAGACAGCAGAATTCTACATGTTACAACTGGAATTAAAATAAGCATTTAGTGTATTTTTTCCAGGTCCTTCATCCTATCTGCGACTATCATGTATATCCAAAGGATACTGGGCTATAAGACAGCCCCAGTGGCACTAGGTCAGTATGTCAAACACTTGAATTGCTTCCTGGTGTTTAGACTTCACATTCATTTGTCTGCACTCTCATGCTGAGCTCCATCTTGCTCTGCCCCAGCCCTGAAAGCAGGGAGAAGGCCAGGGGAACTGAGGGGGAACAGGATGGTGAGAGCCCACATCAACAGGCCGTGTTCCAGCACAGACAGGAGTGACAGTGGGCTCTCTGTGTTGGCTTTTTTCCTCATGGGCCTGTGTTGTGGGGTTTGTTCATCCCACTGAGTATAACAAAGTCAAAGAGTGACAGCCTTCTTCGCCTGGCAGCCAAGGGCCCCACTGATAGGGTGGCTGTGTCTCAGCTGAAAGAACGTTGGTGGTAGCGGTGTCACAGCTGATAGAATGTTGGTGGTGGCCACGTGCCAGCAGATGGAATATTCGTGGTAGCCATGTCCCAGGGGAGAGAATGTTGGTGGTGACTGTGTCACAGCGGATAGAATGCTGGTGGTGGACATTCCATTCCAGAGGGGTTGGTAACAAAGGCTCCAGGATGGGTATATAAAGGGCTGACCAGTGACAAGGGCCAGAGCAGTCTGGAGGCGAGCAGGCGGGTGAGTCAGGGCTCAGGCAGGAGGGCAGGAATAAGGCAGCGAGGGGAAGGCCAAGATGTTGGGCCCGGGAAAGGAGGCAGTGGCTGCCTGAGGCGCGGCAGGTGGAGGCTACTCCTCCTTTCACTTCCAGACCCAAAAAATCACACAAGAGCAGGACAGGAACACGGCGCACTCCTGACCCCAGCCACTCAGCCAGATATTCGCCATCTTCTGCAAGGACACAAAGTTAAGTAATCGAGCCTGTCAGAGTCCTGGGCAGGACTTCCCATGTGCAAGACAGCAGGTGCCGCTTACTTTGTTCTCCTGCCTTCTGCAATTGCAGGCCCACAAAAATACATCACCAGACAATGGTGCACTCCTCCCCTTCACCAAGCTGCCAGAGACCAACTACCTTCTGCAAGGACACGGACAAAGTTAAGTCACTGACTCTAGCAGACGCCTCGACAGCGCTTGCTCACAGATAAGTCTGATGGGTACCGCATAAATTGTTCTCCTGCCTTTTAGAGATGCGGGCCAAGACAATAAAAGCAAAACACCATGGTACACTCATGTTTAAAGCCACAGAACTACTTTCTAAATGCCTTCTACAAAGGACGCAGACACAAAGTTGAGCCACTAAGCCTGGCAGACACCTGGGCAGCGCGTGCTCACAGGCAACTCTGACGGGTACTGCATAGTTTGTTCTCGTAACTTTTGCAGATACAGGCCCAGACAAGGACAGCAAAAGACCATCGTGACCTGCTGTCCAAAGCCACACAGCCAAAGATTCGCTTCCTTCAACAAAGGATGCTGACAAAAAGTTATGTCAATGAGGCTGGCAGACACCTGGGCACTGGCGCCCACAGTGACTCAGGCTGGCTGCTGTGTCATTTCTTGACCTCTCTTGAACTGCACTCAGAGTTTGTTCTCTTGCCTTTTGCAGACGAAGGCCCAGACAAGGACAACAAAAGACCATGCTGCACTCCTGTCCAAAGCCACAGAGCCAGAGATTCGCTTCCTTCTACAAAGGACACTCACGCAAAGTTAAGTCATCAAGTCTGGCAGACCCATGCCAACAAGACTGACTGATGCTGTTGCTTCTCCTTCTGCCATGTCAGCTGCAAGACCCAACATGGAATGGACCAACCACGACGCACCCTTCTACGCACCTACACAGCCAGATATTAAACGCCTTCTACAGAGGATGCTGACAAAAAGTTAAGTCACTGAGGCTGGCAGAGACCTGGGCACTGGCCCCCACAGTGACTCACGCTGGCTGCTGTGTCATTTCTTCTCCTCTCTTTAACAGCTGCAAGCACCAAAAGGGAATGGACCAGACCACGCTGCACTCCTGCCCTCATCCACTCTGAAGCCAGAGATTCACTTCCTTCTATGAGGGATGCTGACACAAAGTTAAGTCATCGAGCCTGGCACAGCCCCGGGCAGGGCTTGCCCATGTGGAAGACGGTGGCTGCCGCTTACTTTCTTCTCCTGCCTTCTGCAATTGCAGGCCCAGACAAATACAGCACCAGACAATGGTGCACTCTTCTCCTCCACCACACTGCCAGACACTAACTGCCTTCTACAAGGACACAGACCAAGGTTAAGTCACTGACTCTCGCAGACACCTGGGCAGCGCTTCCTCACGGGTAACTCTCATGGGTACCGCATAGTTTCTTCTCCTGCCTTTTGCAGATGCAGACCCGGACAACGACAACAAAAGACCATGGTGCACTCCTGTCGTCAAACACAGAACCACATTTTAAATGACTTCTACAAACGACGTTGACACAAAGTTAAGTCACTGAGCCTGGCAGACACCTGAGTCACACTCGCTCGCGGAGAACTCTGATGGGTACCGCAGAGTTTGTTCTCTTGCCTTTTGCAGACGAAGGCCCAGACAAGGACAACAAAAGACCATGCTGCACTCCTGTCCAAAGCCACAGAGCCAGAGATTCGCTTCCTTCTACAAAGGACACTCACGCAAAGTTAAGTCATCAAGTCTGGCAGAGCCATGGCTAGGGGTTTACCCATGCCAACAAGACTGACTGATGCTGTTGCTTCTCCTTCTGCCATGTCAGCTGCAAGACCCAACATGGAATGGACCAACCACGACGCACCCTTCTACGCACCTACACAGCCAGATATTAAACGCCTTCTACAGAGGATGCTGACAAAAAGTTAAGTCACTGAGGCTGGCAGAGACCTGGGCACTGGCCCCCACAGTGACTCACGCTGGCTGCTGTGTCATTTCTTCTCCTCTCTTTAACAGCTGCAAGCACCAAAAGGGAATGGACCAGACCACGCTGCACTCCTGCCCTCATCCACTCTGAAGCCAGAGATTCACTTCCTTCTATGAGGGATGCTGACACAAAGTTAAGTCATCGAGCCTGACACAGCCCCGGGCAGGGCTTGCCCATGTGAAAGACGGTGGCTGCCGCTTACTTTCTTCTCCTGCCTTCTGCAATTGCAGGCCCAGACAAATACAGCACCAGACAATGGTGCACTCTTCTCCTCCACCACACTGCCAGACACTAACTGCCTTCTACAAGGACACAGACCAAGGTTAAGTCACTGACTCTCGCAGACACCTGGGCAGCGCTTCCTCACGGGTAACTCTCATGGGTACCGCATAGTTTCTTCTCCTGCCTTTTGCAGATGCAGACCCGGACAACGACAACAAAAGACCATGGTGCACTCCTGTCGTCAAACACAGAACCACATTTTAAATGACTTCTACAAACGACGTTGACACAAAGTTAAGTCACTGAGCCTGGCAGACACCTGAGTCACACTCGCTCGCGGAGAACTCTGATGGGTACCGCAGAGTTTGTTCTCTTGCCTTTTGCAGACGAAGGCCCAGACAAGGACAACAAAAGACCATGCTGCACTCCTGTCCAAAGCCACAGAGCCAGAGATTCGCTTCCTTCTACAAAGGACACTCACGCAAAGTTAAGTCATCAAGTCTGGCAGAGCCATGGCTAGGGGTTTACCCATGCCAACAAGACTGACTGATGCTGTTGCTTCTCCTTCTGCCATGTCAGCTGCAAGACCCAACATGGAATGGACCAACCACGACGCACCCTTCTACGCACCTACACAGCCAGATATTAAACGCCTTCTACAGAGGATGCTGACAAAAAGTTAAGTCACTGAGGCTGGCAGAGACCTGGGCACTGGCCCACACAGTGACTCACGCTGGCTGCTGTGTCATTTCTTCTCCTCTCTTTAACAGCTGCAAGCACCAAAAGGGAAACAACCAGACCACACTGCACTCCTGCCCTCATCCACTCTGAAGCCAGAGATTCACTTCCTTCTATGAAGGACACTGACACAAAGTTAAGTCATCGAGCCTGGCACAGCCCCGGGCAGGGCTCGCCCATGTGGAAGACGGTGGCTGCCGCTCTCTTTATTCTCCTGCCTTCTGCAATTGCAGGCCCAGACAAATACAGCACCAGACAATGGCGCACTCTTCTCCTCCACCACACTGCCAGACACTAACTGCCTTCTACAAGGACACAGACCAAGGTTAAGTCACTGACTCTCGCAGACACCTGGGCAGCGCTTGCTCACGGGTAACTCTCATGGGTACCGCATAGTTTCTTCTCCTGCCTTTTGCAGATGCAGGCCCTGACAACGACAACAAAAGACCATGGTGCACTCCTGTCGTCAAACACAGAACCACATTTTAAATGACTTCTACAAACGACGCTGACACAAAGTTAAGTCACTGACTATGGCAGACACCTGGGCCGCACTCGCTCACGGACAACTCTGATGGGTACCGCATAGATTGTTCTCCTGCCTTTTGCAGATGCAGGCCCAGACAAGGACAGCAAAAGACCATCGTGACCTCCTCTCCAAAACCACACAGCCAGAGATTCGCTTCCTTCAACAAAGGATGCTGACAAAAAGTTATGTCAATGAGGCTGGCAGACACCTGGCCACTGGCGCCCACAGTGACTCACGCTGGCTGCTGTGTCATTTCTTCTCCTCTCTTTAACAGCTGCAAGCACCAAAAGGGAAACAACCAGACCACGCTGCACTCCTGCCCTCATCCACTCTGAAGCCAGAGATTCACTTCCTTCTATGAAGGACACTGACACAAAGTTAAGTCATGCAGCCTGGCACAGCCCCGGGCAGGGCTTGCCCATGTGGAAGACGGTGGCTGCCGCTTACTTTCTTCTCCTGCCTTCTGCAATTGCAGGCCCAGACAAATACAGCACCACACAGTGGAGCACTCTTCTCCTCCACCACACTGCCAGACACTAACTGCCTTCTACAAGGACACAGACCAAGGTTAAGTCACTGACTCTCGCAGACACCTGGGCAGCGCTTCCTCACGGGTAACTCTCATGGGTACCGCATAGTTTCTTCTCCTGCCTTTTGCAGATGCAGACCCGGACAACGACAACAAAAGACCATGGTGCACTCCTGTCGTCAAACACAGAACCACATTTTAAATGACTTCTACAAACGACGTTGACACAAAGTTAAGTCACTGAGCCTGGCAGACACCTGAGTCACACTCGCTCGCGGAGAACTCTGATGGGTACCGCAGAGTTTGTTCTCTTGCCTTTTGCAGACGAAGGCCCAGACAAGGACAACAAAAGACCATGCTGCACTCCTGTCCAAAGCCACAGAGCCAGAGATTCGCTTCCTTCTACAAAGGACACTCACGCAAAGTTAAGTCATCAAGTCTGGCAGAGCCATGGCTAGGGGTTTACCCATGCCAACAAGACTGACTGATGCTGTTGCTTCTCCTTCTGCCATGTCAGCTGCAAGACCCAACATGGAATGGACCAACCACGACGCACCCTTCTACGCACCTACACAGCCAGATATTAAACGCCTTCTACAGAGGATGCTGACAAAAAGTTAAGTCACTGAGGCTGGCAGAGACCTGGGCACTGGCCCCCACAGTGACTCACGCTGGCTGCTGTGTCATTTCTTCTCCTCTCTTTAACAGCTGCAAGCACCAAAAGGGAAACAACCAGACCACACTGCACTCCTGCCCTCATCCACTCTGAAGCCAGAGATTCACTTCCTTCTATGAAGGACACTGACACAAAGTTAAGTCATCGAGCCTGGCACAGCCCCGGGCAGGGCTTGCCCATGTGGAAGACGGTGGCTGCCGCTTACTTTCTTCTCCTGCCTTCTGCAATTGCAGGCCCAGACAAATACAGCACCAGACAATGGCGCACTCTTCTCCTCCACCACACTGCCAGACACTAACTGCCTTCTACAAGGACACAGACCAAGGTTAAGTCACTGACTCTCGCAGACACCTGGGCAGCGCTTGCTCACGGGTAAATCTCATGGGTACCGCATAGTTTCTTCTCCTGCCTTTTGCAGATGCAGGCCCTGACAACGACAACAAAAGACCATGGTGCACTCCTGTCGTCAAACACAAAACCACATTTTAAATGACTTCTACAAACGACGCTGACACAAAGTTAAGTCACTGACTATGGCAGACACCTGGGCCGCACTCGCTCACGGACAACTCTGATGGGTACCGCATAGTTTGTTCTCCTGCCTTTTGCAGATGCAGGCCCAGACAAGGACAGCAAAAGACCATCGTGACCTCCTCTCCAAAACCACACAGCCAGAGATTCGCTTCCTTCAACAAAGGATGCTGACAAAAAGTTATGTCAATGAGGCTGGCAGACACCTGGCCACTGGCGCCCACAGTGACTCACGCTGGCTGCTGTGTCATTTCTTCTCCTCTCTTTAACAGCTGCAAGCACCAAAAGGGAAACAACCAGACCACGCTGCACTCCTGCCCTCATCCACTCTGAAGCCAGAGATTCACTTCCTTCTATGAGGGATGCTGACACAAAGTTAAGTCATCGAGCCTGCCACAGCCCCGGGCAGGGCTTGCCCATGTGGAAGACGGTGGCTGCCGCTTACTTTCTTCTCCTGCCTTCTGCAATTGCAGGCCCAGACAAATACAGCACCAGACAATGGCGCACTCTTCTCCTCCACCACACTGCCAGACACTAACTGCCTTCTACAAGGACACAGACCAAGGTTAAGTCACTGACTCTCGCAGACACCTGGGCAGCGCTTGCTCACGGGTAACTCTCATGGGTACCGCATAGTTTCTTCTCCTGCCTTTTGCAGATGCAGGCCCTGACAACGACAACAAAAGACCATGGTGCACTCCTGTCGTCAAACACAGAACCACATTTTAAATGACTTCTACAAACGACGCTGACACAAAGTTAAGTCACTGACTATGGCAGACACCTGGGCCGCACTCGCTCACGGACAACTCTGATGGGTACCGCATAGATTGTTCTCCTGCCTTTTGCAGATGCAGGCCCAGACAAGGACAGCAAAAGACCATCGTGACCTCCTCTCCAAAACCACACAGCCAGAGATTCGCTTCCTTCAACAAAGGATGCTGACAAAAAGTTATGTCAATGAGGCTGGCAGACACCTGGCCACTGGCGCCCACAGTGACTCACGCTGGCTGCTGTGTCATTTCTTCTCCTCTCTTTAACAGCTGCAAGCACCAAAAGGGAAACAACCAGACCACGCTGCACTCCTGCCCTCATCCACTCTGAAGCCAGAGATTCACTTCCTTCCATGAGGGATGCTGACACAAAGTTAAGTCATCGAGCCTGCCACAGCCCCGGGCAGGGCTTGCCCATGTGGAAGACGGTGGCTGCCGCTTACTTTCTTCTCCTGCCTTCTGCAATTGCAGGCCCAGACAAATACAGCACCAGACAATGGCGCACTCTTCTCCTCCACCACACTGCCAGACACTAACTGCCTTCTACAAGGACACAGACCAAGGTTAAGTCACTGACTCTCGCAGACACCTGGGCAGCGCTTGCTCACGGGTAACTCTCATGGGTACCGCATAGTTTCTTCTCCTGCCTTTTGCAGATGCAGGCCCTGACAACGACAACAAAAGACCATGGTGCACTCCTGTCGTCAAACACAAAACCACATTTTAAATGACTTCTACAAACGACGCTGACACAAAGTTAAGTCATTGACTATGGCAGACACCTGGGCCGCACTCGCTCACGGACAACTCTGATGGGTACCGCATAGATTGTTCTCCTGCCTTTTGCAGATGCAGGCCCAGACAAGGACAGCAAAAGACCATCGTGACCTCCTCTCCAAAACCACACAGCCAGAGATTCGCTTCCTTCAACAAAGGATGCTGACAAAAAGTTATGTCAATGAGGCTGGCAGACACCTGGCCACTGGCGCCCACAGTGACTCACGCTGGCTGCTGTGTCATTTCTTCTCCTCTCTTTAACAGCTGCAAGCACCAAAAGGGAAACAACCAGACCACGCTGCACTCCTGCCCTCATCCACTCTGAAGCCAGAGATTCACTTCCTTCTATGAGGGATGCTGACACAAAGTTAAGTCATCGAGCCTGACACAGCCCCGGGCAGGACTTGCCCATGTGAAAGACGGTGGCTGCCGCTTACTTTCTTCTCCTGCCTTCTGCAATTGCAGGCCCAGACAAATACAGCACCAGACAATGGCGCACTCTTCTCCTCCACCACACTGCCAGACACTAACTGCCTTCTACAAGGACACAGACCAAGGTTAAGTCACTGACTCTCGCAGACACCTGGGCAGCGCTTCCTCACGGGTAACTCTCATGGGTACCGCATAGTTTCTTCTCCTGCCTTTTGCAGATGCAGACCCGGACAACGACAACAAAAGACCATGGTGCACTCCTGTCGTCAAACACAGAACCACATTTTAAATGACTTCTACAAACGACGTTGACACAAAGTTAAGTCACTGAGCCTGGCAGACACCTGAGTCACGCTCGCTCGCGGAGAACTCTGATGGGTACCGCAGAGTTTGTTCTCTTGCCTTTTGCAGACGAAGGCCCAGACAAGGACAACAAAAGACCATGCTGCACTCCTGTCCAAAGCCACAGAGCCAGAGATTCGCTTCCTTCTACAAAGGACACTCACGCAAAGTTAAGTCATCAAGTCTGGCAGAGCCATGGCTAGGGGTTTACCCATGCCAACAAGACTGACTGATGCTGTTGCTTCTCCTTCTGCCATGTCAGCTGCAAGACCCAACATGGAATGGACCAACCACGACGCACCCTTCTACGCACCTACACAGCCAGATATTAAACGCCTTCTACAGAGGATGCTGACAAAAAGTTAAGTCACTGAGGCTGGCAGAGACCTGGGCACTGGCCCCCACAGTGACTCACGCTGGCTGCTGTGTCATTTCTTCTCCTCTCTTTAACAGCTGCAAGCACCAAAAGGGAAACAACCAGACCACACTGCACTCCTGCCCTCATCCACTCTGAAGCCAGAGATTCACTTCCTTCTATGAAGGACACTGACACAAAGTTAAGTCATCGAGCCTGGCACAGCCCCGGGCAGGGCTCGCCCATGTGGAAGACGGTGGCTGCCGCTCTCTTTATTCTCCTGCCTTCTGCAATTGCAGGCCCAGACAAATACAGCACCAGACAATGGCGCACTCTTCTCCTCCACCACACTGCCAGACACTAACTGCCTTCTACAAGGACACAGACCAAAGTTAAGTCACTGACTCTCGCAGACACCTGGGCAGCGCTTGCTCACGGGTAAATCTCATGGGTACCGCATAGTTTCTTCTCCTGCCTTTTGCAGATGCAGGCCCTGACAACGACAACAAAAGACCATGGTGCACTCCTGTCGTCAAACACAAAACCACATTTTAAATGACTTCTACAAACGACGCTGACACAAAGTTAAGTCACTGACTATGGCAGACACCTGGGCCGCACTCGCTCACGGACAACTCTGATGGGTACCGCATAGTTTGTTCTCCTGCCTTTTGCAGATGCAGGCCCAGACAAGGACAGCAAAAGACCATCGTGACCTCCTCTCCAAAACCACACAGCCAGAGATTCGCTTCCTTCAACAAAGGATGCTGACAAAAAGTTATGTCAATGAGGCTGGCAGACACCTGGCCACTGGCGCCCACAGTGACTCACGCTGGCTGCTGTGTCATTTCTTGCCCTCTCTTTAACAGCTGCAAGCACCAAAAGGGAAACAACCAGACCATAGTACACTCCTGCCCTCATCCTCATCCACTCTGAAGCCAGAGATTCAGTTCCTTCTATGAAGGACACTGACACAAAGTTAAGTCATGCAGCCTGGCACAGCCCCGGGCAGGGCTTGCCCATGTGGAAGACGGTGGCTGCCGCTTACTTTCTTCTCCTGCCTTCTGCAATTGCAGGCCCAGACAAATACAGCACCACACAGTGGAGCACTCTTCTCCTCCACCACACTGCCAGACACTAACTGCCTTCTACAAGGACACAGACCAAGGTTAAGTCACTGACTCTCGCAGACACCTGGGCAGAGCATGCTCACGGGTAACTCTTATGGGTACCGCATAGTTTCTTCTCCTGCCTTTTGCAGATGCAGACCCGGACAACGACAACAAAAGACCATGGTGCACTCCTGTCGTCAAACACAGAACCACATTTTAAATGACTTCTACAAACGACGCTGACACAAAGTTAAGTCACCGAGCCTGGCAGACACCTGAGTCACGCTCGCTCGCGGAGAACTCTGATGGGTACCGCAGAGTTTGTTCTCTTGCCTTTTGCAGACGAAGGCCCAGACAAGGACAACAAAAGACCATGCTGCACTCCTGTCCAAAGCCACAGAGCCAGAGATTCGCTTCCTTCTACAAAGGACACTCACGCAAAGTTAAGTCATCAAGTCTGGCAGAGCCATGGCTAGGGGTTTACCCATGCCAACAAGACTGACTGATGCTGTTGCTCCTCCTTCTGCCATGTCAGCTGCAAGACCCAACATGGAATGGACCAACCACGATGCACCCTTCTACGCACCTACACAGCCAGATATTAAACGCCTTCTACAGAGGATGCTGACAAAAAGTTAAGTCACTGAGGCTGGCAGAGACCTGGGCACTGGCCCCCACAGTGACCCAGGCTGGCTGCTGTGTCATTTCTTCTCCTCTCTTTAACAGCTGCAAGCACCAAAAGGGAAACAACCAGACCACACTGCACTCCTGCCCTCATCCACTCTGAAGCCAGAGATTCACTTCCTTCTATGAAGGACACTGACACAAAGTTAAGTCATCGAGCCTGGCACAGCCCCGGGCAGGGCTTGCCCATGTGGAAGACGGTGGCTGCCGCTTACTTTGTTCTCCTGCCTTCTGCAATTGCAGGCCCAGACAAATACAGCACCAGACAATGGCGCACTCTTCTCCTCCACCACACTGCCAGACACTAACTGCCTTCTACAAGGACACAGACCAAGGTTAAGTCACTGACTCTCGCAGACACCTGGGCAGCGCTTGCTCACGGGTAAATCTCATGGGTACCGCATAGTTTCTTCTCCTGCCTTTTGCAGATGCAGGCCCTGACAACGACAACAAAAGACCATGGTGCACTCCTGTCGTCAAACACAAAACCACATTTTAAATGACTTCTACAAACGACGCTGACACAAAGTTAAGTCACTGACTATGGCAGACACCTGGGCCGCACTCGCTCACGGACAACTCTGATGGGTACCGCAGAGTTTGTTCTCCTGCCTTTTGCAGATGCAGGCCCAGACAAGGACAGCAAAAGACCATCGTGACCTCCTCTCCAAAACCACACAGCCAGAGATTCGCTTCCTTCAACAAAGGATGCTGACAAAAAGTTATGTCAATGAGGCTGGCAGACACCTGGCCACTGGCGCCCACAGTGACTCACGCTGGCTGCTGTGTCATTTCTTCTCCTCTCTTTAACAGCTGCAAGCACCAAAAGGGAAACAACCAGACCACGCTGCACTCCTGCCCTCATCCACTCTGAAGCCAGAGATTCACTTCCTTCCATGAGGGATGCTGACACAAAGTTAAGTCATCGAGCCTGACACAGCCCCGGGCAGGGCTTGCCCATGTGGAAGACGGTGGCTGCCGCTTACTTTGTTCTCCTGCCTTCTGCAATTGCAGGCCCAGACAAATACAGCACCAGACAATGGCGCACTCTTCTCCTCCACCACACTGCCAGACACTAACTGCCTTCTACAAGGACACAGACCAAGGTTAAGTCACTGACTCTCGCAGACACCTGGGCAGCGCTTCCTCACGGGTAACTCTCATGGGTACCGCATAGTTTCTTCTCCTGCCTTTTGCAGATGCAGACCCGGACAACGACAACAAAAGACCATGGTGCACTCCTGTCGTCAAACACAGAACCACATTTTAAATGACTTCTACAAACGACGCTGACACAAAGTTAAGTCACTGAGCCTGGCAGACACCTGAGTCACACTCGCTCGCGGAGAACTCTGATGGGTACCGCAGAGTTTGTTCTCTTGCCTTTTGCAGACGAAGGCCCAGACAAGGACAACAAAAGACCATGCTGCACTCCTGTCCAAAGCCACAGAGCCAGAGATTCGCTTCCTTCTACAAAGGACACTCACGCAAAGTTAAGTCATCAAGTCTGGCAGAGCCATGGCTAGGGGTTTACCCATGCCAACAAGACTGACTGATGCTGTTGCTTCTCCTTCTGCCATGTCAGCTGCAAGACCCAACATGGAATGGACCAACCACGACGCACCCTTCTACGCACCTACACAGCCAGATATTAAACGCCTTCTACAGAGGATGCTGACAAAAAGTTAAGTCACTGAGGCTGGCAGAGACCTGGGCACTGGCCCACACAGTGACTCACGCTGGCTGCTGTGTCATTTCTTCTCCTCTCTTTAACAGCTGCAAGCACCAAAAGGGAAACAACCAGACCACGCTGCACTCCTGCCCTCATCCACTCTGAAGCCAGAGATTCACTTCCTTCTATGAAGGACACTGACACAAAGTTAAGTCATCGAGCCTGGCACAGCCCCGGGCAGGGCTCGCCCATGTGGAAGACGGTGGCTGCCGCTTACTTTCTTCTCCTGCCTTCTGCAATTGCAGGCCCAGACAAATACAGCACCAGACAATGGCGCACTCTTCTCCTCCACCACACTGCCAGACACTAACTGCCTTCTACAAGGACACAGACCAAAGTTAAGTCACTGACTCTCGCAGACACCTGGGCAGCGCTTGCTCACGGGTAACTCTCATGGGTACCGCATAGTTTCTTCTCCTGCCTTTTGCAGATGCAGGCCCTGACAACGACAACAAAAGACCATGGTGCACTCCTGTCGTCAAACACAGAACCACATTTTAAATGACTTCTACAAACGACGCTGACACAAAGTTAAGTCACTGACTATGGCAGACACCTGGGCCGCACTCGCTCACGGACAACTCTGATGGGTACCGCATAGATTGTTCTCCTGCCTTTTGCAGATGCAGGCCCAGACAAGGACAGCAAAAGACCATTGTGACCTCCTCTCCAAAACCACACAGCCAGAGATTCGCTTCCTTCAACAAAGGATGCTGACAAAAAGTTATGTCAATGAGGCTGGCAGACACCTGGCCACTGGCGCCCACAGTGACTCACGCTGGCTGCTGTGTCATTTCTTCTCCTCTCTTTAACAGCTGCAAGCACCAAAAGGGAAACAACCAGACCACGCTGCACTCCTGCCCTCATCCACTCTGAAGCCAGAGATTCACTTCCTTCCATGAGGGATGCTGACACAAAGTTAAGTCATCAAGCCTGACACAGCCCCGGGCAGGGCTTGCCCATGTGGAAGACGGTGGCTGCCGCTTACTTTGTTCTCCTGCCTTCTGCAATTGCAGGCCCAGACAAATACAGCACCAGACAATGGCGCACTCTTCTCCTCCACCACACTGCCAGACACTAACTGCCTTCTACAAGGACACAGACCAAGGTTAAGTCACTGACTCTCACAGACACCTGGGCAGCGCTTGCTCACGGGTAAATCTCATGGGTACCGCATAGTTTCTTCTCCTGCCTTTTGCAGATGCAGGCCCGGATAACGACAACATAAAACCATGGTGCACTCCTGTCGTCAAACACAGAACCACATTTTAAATGACTTCTACAAACGATGCTGACACAAAGTTAAGTCACTGAGCCTGGCAGACACCTGAGCCGCGCTCGTTCATGGAGAACTCTGATGGGGACAGCAGAGTTAGTTCTCCTGCCTTTTGCAGATGCAGGCCCAGACAAGGACAACAAAAGACCATGCTGCACTCCTGTCCAAAGCCACAGAGCCAGAGATTCGCTTCCTTCTACAAAGGACACTCACGCAAAGTTAAGTCATCAAGTCTGGCAGAGCCATGGCTAGGGGTTTACCCATGCCAACAAGACTGCCTGATGCTGTTGCTCCTCCTTCTGCCATGTCAGCTGCAAGACCCAACATGGAATGGACCAACCACGATGCACCCTTCTACGCACCTACACAGCCAGATATTAAACGCCTTCTACAGAGGATGCTGACAAAAAGTTAAGTCACTGAGGCTGGCAGAGATCTGGGCACTGGTGCCCATAGTGACTCAGAGTGACTTCTGTGTCATTTCTCGTCCTCTCTTTAACAGCTGCAAGCCCCGACAAGGAATGGACCAGACCCCGGTGCACTCCTGTCCTCATCCACACAGCCTGAGATTCGCTTCTTTGTTCAAAGGACATTACACAAATATAATTCATCGAGACTGGCACAGCCCTGGGCAGGGATTGCCCATGCGAACAAGAGTGCCTGATGCTGTTGCTTCTCCTTCAGCCATTTCAGGTGCAAGCCCCGACATGGAATGGACTAACCATGGAGCACCCTTCTACGCACCTACACAGTCAGATATTAAATGCCTTCTACAGAGCATTCTCACAAAAAGTTAAGTCACTGAGGCTGGAGAGACATGGGCACTGGTGCCCATGGTGACTCAGGGTGGCTGCTTTTTCATTTCTTCTCCTTTCTGTAACAGCTGCCAGGCCCAACAGGGAATGGACCAGACCGTGCTGCTCTCCTGTCCTCATCCACACAGCCAGAGATTCATTTCCTTCTATGAAGGATGCTGACACAAAGTTAAGTCATCGAGCCTGGCACAGCCCTTGGTAGGGCTTGCCCATGTGAAAGACGGTGGCTGCCGCTTACTTTCTTCTCCTGCCTTTTGCAATTGCAGGCCCAGACAAGGAAAGGACCAGACGATGGCGCACTCCTCTCCTCCACCACCCTGCCAGACACTAACTGCCTTCTACAACGACACAGACTAAAGTTGAGTCATCGAGCTTGGCAGAGCCCTGGGCATTGTGTGCCCATGTATACTACAGTGGCTTGTTGTTGTGACTTTTGCCTATGCAGACCTAGGCAAGGACAGGACCAGACTGTGGCACGGTCAGTTCCTTTTCTCTGCAGGTGCTCAGCTAGGGATTTTTCTGGTTTTCTACAAAGCCATTGACATCAGGATAAGGAAGCACAGCAATTTTCAGCCTGCAGCATGACATGGTCCCACAGGGGTCCGGAGTCTCCCGACAGCCATGGACTGTGTCACAAGGGGAGGTCCATGTTAATTGCCCTTTCTGTGCAAAACTGATATGAAATAATTTTTTCTGATTCACAAACCTTTGACTGGTTCTTCTGCTATCTGTTGTCTTTAGGGGAAATTACCCTATACCTTTTCTTTGTTGTCTTTACTTCCTCTATGTATTTAATTTATATATCTCTTTATACGTGCATTCACATGCTATTTATATACCCACAGACACATTTTCATACACATATATTTTCTGATCCCTTCAGGGGTCCGAAAGCATCAGGCTTGTTTTCTCTCATGTTTTAAGTAACAGTGACCCATGCTCTTAAACTGGACATTCCAGTGTGAGATTGTATTGAATGATTTGAACTCCATACCTTATTATCTCCTTCTAACTTAGGCAAGAGCATAAAAGAGATGAACTTTCAATATACATATTGAGAACATGTATATTTAGATTTACTATTTTAATTTCTCAAGCGAACTATTTCTGTTCCTCATGCAGGCTTTTATTTGAAACAACCAGCTTTCTGTATATTTAACTGCCACGAGACAGGTGATTTACTATAGAGTGGCACGTATGTTTTGGGATTTCAGGTATGTATTGCAACCAAGCAACGTAACAGCTAGGGTGTGGTTCACTTATGAATTTTAAGTTGCCATTTTCAATCTAGGCAATTAAAAGCATTAAGCACTCTCATTAACATTTACTATTTAAACTATTGCACAGAATATTGTGATATTATTGCTCAGAAAGGCAATGATACGGAAAACATTCAAAATATTGGTAAAATCCTTCTTCTTAAATTCTTGATAGCAGTACTCAAATATTCTTTGAATTCTAAAATTCTCCTTGCAGTACATTTGCACTTAAGAAATACCACAGTATATGAATTCTTAGTAAAAAGTATTTAAATCCTCATGGGAATGGAAACTGGAATCTGTGTAATCTTGGACAGTAGACAAAATGTGGTTTCTCTGTTACATAAAGAGATACTTTCAATCTCTCCCTCAATTATTGATTAAAAATTATAAAACGCTCTTTAGTTCTTCTTGCTGAGCAATGCAAATACCATGAGAACAAACTGTAGACAGGAATGTTTCCTGTACTTTTAATTCTGTAGTAACTGAAATAGTGTCATTCCTCAACACACAGCTCTCTTGCCGCAACCCTCTATATAATTCCAGGTCAATAAATACACTGTGAATGAGAACCAATTCCTGGACCACAGAGATGGGCAGGAAGGAACTAATACCCTGTTCAAAGACCTGTGTTTAAACTGGATTAGCAATATTATTTTTAGTGTCTGATAATTCTGTGTGCTGTATTTTTAAAGAATAAAATAAATAAGGTACTTGTAAATGTTTTCTTAATATTTATAAAATATAATTGTCTGCAGAAGGAAAGGGTGTAGCAAATTCTACACTTCCATCACATGCCATTAGTATAATTTGACCCTATCTGCAATGATACAGTACCAGTCAAGCTAAGTGACTGCCAGAAACAGTCGTCTTGGTGCCATTTTCTCAATCTGAGGTGCTGGTGGGAGGAAACAGCTCCTTTCATTCTAGTATTTTCGCCCAGCAGACAAGGTATCTGAGGGGATATGCTCAGGCAGCATGTGATTATGGGGTAAGGAGGTATTCCTTCAAGTGTTCTCTGTTCACGTGCTCACGTCCCTTTAGAAGCACTTTTTTTACTGCTGGTGATACTGGTGGATGGCTTTGCTTATCCCTCTGAAGGTGGACTAGAGAGATCTTCTGACAAGCCATTTGTTGTGACAAAATTTGTCCAAATGGCAGTTGGAAAATAGGGTGATGGCAGTTCTCCTTTGAAAGCAGAGCAACTCAGCAAAATTTAAACAGCACAGGTTTTTACAGGACTGGGAAGACAATGTTTTCTTATCTTCCTACTTTTCTTTTTTTACCCCCATTTTTCAAAGGCTTGTTGAACTCATGTGGAGATGGAAGTGTTTTCTAAAGAAAAGCTACAAGATGCTGTAAAATGGTAGGACTTCTAAAGCAGCTTAAAATAAAGGGTGACTAACAGATCATCCATCCTAAAATACACATTGTATTCTGAATACAGACCCTACCCAGAAAAACACCTTCTTGACGTATCATCGACAAAATGATATCCCAGAGATCTGTCAGTCCTGGGTATTAATATGATCAGGATACATTAAGAAAGATTCATGAGTTGCTGATAAGGTGATACATGCTGTTGAAACATCCATATAATCAGAATTTCTTAAAATTAAAGGAAGTTGTTTTATTCCACTTTGTTCCTACAAAGTGAAAGACATATTTTGGTAAAGGTGGATCACGTTTTAGTGCTACTCATTATCAAGCTCATTTTTGAATGTGTTTCTTTCCTGATTTCTTTTCAGTTTGTGCTTCTTATATGCACTTGAGCTGATGACTCTAAAGGGTCTTCTGATTAACTTCTGTTACCATGGAAACAAACAGTTTAACCTGTTAAGTATATTCAGAAAATATTTTAGATATATAAATTTGTCACCTTGTTTTCAAAGAAAACATACTGTTTTCTTTAACTAAAAGCTAGAAACCCTCTTTTTTTTCAGCTGAAACACTGGGAAAATGTATTAACTTCAGTACTAATATTGATATTACAAGTAGGTTCTACAATAGAACCTTTCACTTAACACCTGAGAAATAAAGAATGACTATCCATTTTAATATCCCTATAATCTGTCAAAGTAGAAAATTTCCCTTAATATAATGAAGAAAAAGCCCACTTATTTATCACAGCAAAATATGTTCCAATGATTACAGATGTGTGTAACGGATTTTAAGATTAACAAAGGTGGCTGCAATTAATAATTATTTTGCATATATAGAAGCAGATACATATATATAAATATTTATAAGACATGAATTTTTAGAATACATTTAATCTTAAAACTACGTTTCAATTAAACTTAATAAACTTAGGACACTTTCCTTTCAACAAGTAAGTCCCAGCAAATACACATGCCCTGAGGTATGTACACTGATTATAGTATGCTGCATGCTGGAACAGCATACAGTACATGCATGATTGAATTTACACTGCAAAAGAGATAAAATTATTTTCATATTTTTTCAACTTTATCTTTTCTGAAGCAGATATGTTTATTTGCTTATTAGGCAAGATAAGACATGGTTTTTTTCCTGTTGCTTGAAAATGCTTTCTCTGTTCTGTGGCCTGAAGCAAACATATCTCTTCTAAACTTAGTTTATATTATCTAAACTGCATGCCACATTAATCAATACTGCCCAATATTCTTTGGCAATAAAATCATTTTTAGTAGTTTGTGTCTTTAATTCAGACTTGTAAGTGTTGAATCTAGTAGGTGGCGGGGAATCAGAAATTCTCATTCAATAAAAATTAGATTCAGATCTTCCACAATTTGAGGATCATTGATTCAAATACTTTCAGTTGTGAACTGGACCCTGTTTGTTATTCTCATTTAAAAGGTATCAAACTACAGATGGAAGGATAAAAAGAGTCTTTATTCAAGGGTAAGTTCAATTATCTTTACTGCAGCATTTCCAAAAATTTTTTGAAGAGTAAGAAAGTAAAAGAGTTCTCAGTTTTAATATTCTTCAAGAGTATTTCATGAATAATTCACACTTTCTATGCACATTTTTTAGTCATGACTTTACAAGTTGATACATAGCTTGAAGAAGACTGTATTGCCTTAACTCCATGTTTACGCTAAGTAATTCCATACAGTTTAAATTTAGCAGTGAGCTACAGCATAGTTCTTTTACTTTGAGATATCATGAAAAACATGCTGAATTGACAGTGTAAATTAAATAGCATAAAGTCAGTATAAAAGGACCTTTCTCAGAAGCTGTATCAGGCCTCTAAACATGTCTGCTGGGAAATTAGTTGAGAAATAACCTATGAACCCGAATACTTAGGCAGCTAATGAAAGTATTTTGGTTTTTTTCTCATGGCAAACATGACTCCTGAGCATACACCATTTATTAGATGTTTGAATTATTCAAGTTCTCAATCTTAATACAAATTATGTTTCCCCCTCTCCTGTTAATATCCTCTCACTTATAGCAGTGGTCACCTCATGACCACACATGATCACCAGGTGATGTAGAATTTCCTCATTTAGGAAGCCCTGGCTAACAGACACAACCACTTAACCTTACCACTTATCATATACCAGTTGTAGGAAGCTAACTAGAATATCAGACATTTAAGAGTGCTAAAAACTGGAGGAAAAAAAAAAAAAAGGAAAAAAAAGAAAAGCCTTAAGGCCAAATCAAACCCAAGAAATTTACTAATGTAAGTAAGTGGAATGACAGATGATTGAGATAGTGAACTTACTTACCTTTCTAAATATCAAAGACATTATCTCAAAGTTATTAACAGAACTGAGAGAGGTTTTGAAAATAAATTGCATTCAGCTCACATAGCAGATGCGTTCTTGCCCTCTTGGATGATGCAGATTACCCTGCCACAGAGGCCTCAATCCTACCACACCAGAAATATGCTGGTCTTTTCTAGGTTCTGTTTCATACCTGTGCTTGTGCCATACAGGTGGTTCAGAT
The DNA here is from genome assembly GCF_004027225.2 of Strigops habroptila. Classification (NCBI taxonomy): domain Eukaryota; kingdom Metazoa; phylum Chordata; class Aves; order Psittaciformes; family Psittacidae; genus Strigops; species Strigops habroptila. The sequence goes on from NC_044278.2 coordinate 110,268,198, forward strand.
AATCAAGGGCTTTTATATACTAGGGCTTCAGATAATCAAGGGGGTTTTTATATTATTCAGGTGCCTCAGATTTACCTCTTTCTACAACTGTCTACACAGCTGGATATACAAAGACTTTTAAGTGATGGACTAACTCTTCTGAGGCAGTTTTATGCAGTCCATGGAAAAAAGAGATGAAGACCCCCTCTTTTAAGTCATGTACTCTGGTCACTGGGTCTTATGAGTTATGGCCCTTTTTAGATTTTGTCTCCTGTTAGTTTCTTCACTTCCTGCTGCAAAAGAGAAGCAGCTTAACTGCAGAGTTGGAATGTGGCCTCTATGTTTTGAAAGACTCATGATTGCTGACCTATATCAGATATGATCTTAGCGTACTGCCTAAAAATGCCAAGGACTTAGGTGGTGAAATGTGCATCCTATTCCATATCCAATTTTCTTAGAGTAAGATGGACATAAAATTTTCTGAGCTCTCTCAAAGCAAGGATTTAAGCATAACAGTCAAACATCACATGAAATTTAAAAGCAGTAAGCTGCCTTTATGCCAGCTGTTGCTTTTTTTTCTTTTCCCCAAGAAAGCATGATGCAAAAATCAGAGTCACTTGAGGAGAAGACGCTTTGTAGTGCCAGCTTGTACTATATTATTCCTAACGTCTGTATGCTTTTTTTGCCTTGCAGCTACTGATTTCTTTTCCTTCAGTTTCTACATGTTCATGCTGTTGAAAACCAGGATAACACACTCTGGTTCTAATCTAACTTTGATTTTCACCTGCACAGATCAGGTTGGTCGGGAGGAGTTATCAGTGTCTGGTGCATGGGCGGTAACTGAGTTTAGTTTAGTCACTTTTTACAAAGAACATTGCAGAGGACGGACACAGGTAGAAACCTGCTACTGTTCCAGAAATTCTATCAAACAGAATTTATCTGCTTACGTGATGCAAGTAATTTGTTTCTGTTTAAAAAAACCACATGCATACACCATTAGCTTCCAATACATGCAAGGTGGTACCTTTCAGGGAAAAAACAAAAACAAAGACTTTACCAAGAGAAGCAGTAATCCTGTAATCACAGTCATTATACTGCATGAATACTGTTGATCTATGAGGTATTAATCACCAGTCTTCCCTCTGTTACTTCCTCAGACTATTATTGTTTAAATACCCTCTAACCTGTTTCTTCCTCCCCCTCCTTCTTTTCTCCTTTTCTTTTGTTTTTCTTTCTACCTTTCTTTGTACATAATTCACACAAATATTATCACTAAAGATGGCAGGTATCAGAAATGTGGCTTTTTTAATTGTAACCAAATATGAGAAAACGTGTATTGTTACTATGAATTACTGCATTTAAAGGTAAATGACACCATATCACAATGGTATGTGTATCCACGTGTGCACGTGTGCATGCATGACTGAGCTGAAATCAGAGAGTAGGTAATTAAGAGAAAAAGTAGTTTTATAAAATTTAGTATTCATGTTTAATTTACATTATTATCATCCATGATTAAACAAGAAAAATTCCAAAGAGCAAAAAAGTATATAAAAGAAGGACCGACATTTTACTAGATGAAACTGTGCTGTCATAGAACTTCAAACTACTGGTTTACTATTTTCATGTAGCAAAACCTGTGTAAAACTCTTCTGCATAGGAATCTTTAAGAAAGTTTTACTGGTGACTTTAGGGCTAATCTGAAGAATCTAAAGGGAAAGAGGCTCATTTTAACTTTGTGATGTTTAATAGAATTCAAAATTATGTCTGAGAATTACTGAAGTAAGCTGATAAAATGTTCTGCTTTTGGAAAATGTTTCAAAGATTCAGAGAGGGAAACTAGACTTACCATCATGTTTGAAGGCCTCTGAAAAGTGGTAGAGATTTGTTGGGGAGTGATAATGTTGAGCAGCTCCTCTCCAGGCTGGTGAAGATACACTTCCTATTGAAGGACTGCTTAATCGTGGTCTGTTCTTTGAATTAAATGAGGGTAAAGATGAACTACCAGATTTGATTCTTAGTATAGCAGCATATGAAGTGGGCAGACCAGGAACAGCTTCTGAATATTCTGAAAAAAAATCCCCGAAGTGAACACTGAATAAAGATAAAATCTATCGCTTTTCAAAAGAATATTTAGTTATGCAAAAGAAAACTTTTATTTGTAAAAGAAGTGTCAGAGTCACCCCAGACTCCATGAGGGACTCAGCTTCTAAACAGAGCTGGGTAACAGCATAGAGCTCCAAGACAGAAAATTCCCCTGCAGTTTCAACACAATATAAAAATCAGGCTTACTATTATATTTCTCACCTATGGCAATATGAGTTTTCAATCTTAGTTCTATTTCTATGACCCTAAGTCACTAGTAAAAGTGTCTGCCCAGCCACCATCTTTCCTTCACAGCACCTCTTCTACCTTTTAGAGGAGGCTGGAATTCAGCAAAAGCAGATGATCATTATTTTAAAATGACTGTTTTCATCTCTGCAAACTCTAAATATACAGATTTTTTGATCATGTTGTAGCTCATTTATAATTTGGATTTAAATACAAGTTTTACTTATCACATTAAATGCTTAGTGCGGAACGGATATCTTCTTTCTGAACAGAACAGGAAGACATTCCCCAGGGAATATGGATACAGGAAAGGGATAAGACTCTCTCTAACACAGTCCGCATCAGAGGATGGACATGTTTGGTGGTGAATGTAGCAGTCCCAGTGGCAGGAAAGCTGATTAGTTGGGCACTGTGGAGCTCCTCACATCCTTGCAGCTCAGATCCTCTGATAACCCCAGGATTGCTGATACCCTCCATGGAAATACTGCAGGAAAATTTGCAAATGGGCAGACTGGGACACAGTCTTGGTTTTCTCACATGGAGCTGGGATGCAGCCATCTTGCAGCCAGTAACAAGGATACAAGGCGCCATGCAAAGGACTCTTGCTTTGACAAAACACCCCAACAGCTCTGTCTTTTAATTACACACATATCCTTCTGCTTCTAACCCAACGTGAACAAATGATCCATAATCTACATGACATGGATAAGCAAGCAGAAAGGAAACACTAAATTAAAAAGTGTGGTGTCACAGAATTATTCCTGTGTAATTCTAACAGTGATACATATTTTGGTTTACAGGATCCATTTCTACATGGTTCTGTTTGGGATTTTTTTCTTTCTTTTTAAGTGGGAGCAATGGTGATAGCTGTTGGGAAGACATTCCTCCAGTGTGCACACAGACATAGAAGAAATACACACTGGAAGGAATTTTGCTTTATAATTAAAAAAAAAAAAAAAATTCAGACTTGCCTTTGGTCCAAACTTTACAACAAAGCATAATAAACCTTAATAGGATTTCCAAAGGAAACATGATTGCAATCACAGATATAATGAATGTACTGTTCCTTGAGTATTTTCTGCAGATACAGGCACATTGCTATTTTCAGCATGATATTTTAGCTCTCTGCTATTTGCCCTACGGCAAAGGACATGGATGTGGGAAAATTTTATGTCAGTACTTTTTCAGCAAATGATAAATACTTTGTGTGACTGAAATATGGTATTATTAGGCTGTTAAATATACTATGTGCCATACATATATCAGTACCAAAATTCTAATGTCTCAAGACCTTTTAAACTATGTAGTCCACTTGTTAACAACACAATATAGTTCCTTAGAGTATGTTCCTGAGTACATCAGCTATTCTAGCTTGAAAATATTCAAATTATTCTTATTTCATTGGAAAAATTACAAAACACTCTCCCTTTAATGGGTATGCAGAAAGGCTTCTAGATTGTCCGAGCTGAAGCTCCATTGCTTCTTTTGCAAAGAAATGGAGACTAGCAATCAGAAAATTAATACTTATAATCCTTATTATTAGATAGACCATTTAATATAGCTTCTATGTTCTTATCTCCTGTATTGTCAGCCTGGAAGGTGGGTGGAACAAGTACACAACTCTGCATGTTTCTACATAAGCATATTATATGATAATTTTTCCTTTGTTTCAACAAGTAAATTTTTCATTTCTGGAAAGTTTTCATTTCTCCCAAACTGAGGACAAAATGCAGCCAGGTCCCTGCTCCTCTGGCAAGTCTGCCACTTAGCTCTCCTCCTTGCTGTGTGTCTCATTCTCTGCTATCTCCATCTGCTTCTATGAAAGTCTCTTAGATGATACTGCTCACAGGAGAGGAACATCCTTCTACCAGATATCTCACCCAGCAAACAAGTTAAGACACATCAGCAGCCTTCCTCCCTGCTGCCCAGGCACACAAGAGAAACAAAAAGTAGTTATAAACACATAAAAAATTGGATCCTCCATTACACTTAATTCATATACCACCAGGCCAGACTGTAAATTACACACACATGGGAGAGCAAAATAACCATTAATACTTCCAAAATTCTACTACGTAATACTTTTTACTGTTTTTAGTCGGAAGGGCATGCCAACTTATGAGATGAGACATACTACAGTTCCTTGTAAGCTTGCGCTAACAAGTATTCCTAACCTAATTAGTTTGGGATCAGACCTTATATCATTAGGGTGAGTGCCTGGAACAGCTTCCAGGTTGAGGAATGCATCTGGAGGGGAAAGAGGTTTGAGGAGGTGTGGGAACCAGACAGATGTAAAGGGCTAAACAGTAAGTGGGACTGGAAAAAGGAGAAAATCCAACAGCAAGACTCTCTCCAGGCTGCCTAAATTTTGCCAACATATCACGTTGCTAGACAAAAGTAAATAGAAGCCACACTGAAATCTCCAGTGGCATGCAGCCTCCCTTTCTGCAGAAGTTTGAATCAAAGTGCTGTTTTTGCTAATGTAATATTTCTCATTTTTAGGCTATGACTCTCCTGTTTCTTTGATACATAACACAATAAGCTACTCCAGTAAATAGGATTCAACAACCTTGAAACAGTTTTGACAACTTCTTTTCACTGAAATAGTATGTGTAGGCAGCTTGGTGAAATGAACTTGTTCTGTGCTGCCTCATCAAGTCAAGAAGACTGTAATTCTTCTCCCACTTGAAAAAAATATTTTAAAATTCTCTGTTATCTAGTTGAATGGGGAACACTTGCTCCAGAGAGGTAAATCCAGGGTTTGAAAGAACAAAAAAATCAACATCATCTCAGTGGCATGGATGTAAAGTACCAGGGGAACAAAGAGAAGGGAAGGATACAAAAGTCACTTTACATGGTGAAAAGGTCCTGCAATAATGGTGGTATTACCCTAGCTGGTTTCTGACCTTTCATGGTATAAATGTTGTTTGCCTGGGATTAGTGATCAGTGTGCAATTTCACCCTGACTCTGGTTCCTGTCATGCTCATGGGGGAACTATCTGAGTAAAGATTCTCTTGTAAGACACAACTGGAAATATTTAATAAATTATACATAAGCAAATATTTCTTGGTTTACTGAAAGCCTGTAGCCTGTGATCATTACTGACAACTAAAGCAGAAATCATGCTTACCTGAAAACAAAACCTACTTCCTAATCCAAACATTTGCCTCCAGAGATTTAGGCTTCTGAACTGCCTAGCTGCAATGGCTTAATTAGAATATACTCTTATAGGAGTACTATTTACAATAAAATTATTCCTTTAATTTGGCTTGGATTAGGCTTTTGAGACTTGGGAGAATAAATTTATTTTCCATTATTTAAGTACATAGTTAAACTACTGGAGAGCGGCTGTTGCTCTCTAATGTGTTTTTTAGCTTTACCAATCTAGCCCTAAAATCCTTGAGAAATTCCATCAAATAGCTATTGGTAGCTCTCAGAACTCTGTTACACTTTAGCTTGTCAATGAAATTATATTTTCCCTAACCTTATTCTTAGAAATAACTTAAGTATTTGGGATGAAACACCCGAAGTTTCTCAGCTACAAGCAGACACAGGTAAGGAATATACAGGCCCAAATGCTAAAGTTATTAAGCAACTAGAAACCAGCCACAATAAAATCAGCAGCTTGGATTAGCCTTCACAGTTCTCTGCACTAGAACTACCAGATTTATAGTCATTTTAACAACAGTATGACAGTTTTAAGATAGACTGTATTTTTTTTATTCCAAGTGAACATTTTCTTCAATGTGATTTCCAACAGCAAACTATGATTTGAATTAGTTTGGGTAACTTTTTAATGAATATGTGTCAACTCATTAAATTATCCATGCATCTTTTATTATTTCCAGCACACACCACTCTTCAGCCTTTCTTTGGTCAGATTCAACACAATGAGGAAAAACAGTGCCACAGGTAATAGAGAAACTCTTCTACTGATTACTGAGGTTATGTTCTTTTAGAAAAAAAACCTAAAAAATATTAATTTTAAGATCATTTGAAAGAAGTTTACTCCTATAATTTGTAATAGCTATGTCAGGTTAAATTTTACTTCATGTGTGCTCTGGGAAAGCTTAAGCTGACTATGAGAGAAAGAGGATCTTTTCCCAAAGGACGGCATACGCAGTATATACATATTACTTAGGTATAGTCTGTGAGTACAAATTTAAGCACACATGCTATCCATTATATTTTATCTGTCAGCTTTTTTTCAAAAGGCACAACACTTGTCAACATAGCTCCAGTAATGGTACTATGTAACTTGACAAAAATACATTTTATCTTCAGAGAAAGCTATAAGGCAAATTCACTGAATCCATCCCCAAAACTTCTTTTAAAACTGTCTTTGTAGTGTTTGAAATCTATGGAGAGTAAAGGATTCTGACTCTTGGAGTGGTGTTTTGTTTTCCTTCATTCTTTTTTTTTTAAGCAACTCCTGGTCAGTTACTAACTCACTGACATTTCTCATCTATCTAATTAAAATGTAGTCTATCTTATAATACTTGCAAATGTGACCTTCATTTGTGTATTTTCGCTAGCTAGCATGTTTAATCAAATGTCACATGTCACTAAGAATGCTAACCCATTTTTTTATTGTAACTTTTATTTATAATGTTTTAGTAGAAGTGTTCAGTCTTCTAAGCTCACGAAAATATGTGCCTTCATTCTGTAAAATGGATTGTATCACTGTTGCTCCTCAATTTTTTAAATAGAAATATATTTTCTGCTTTGTTCTGTGCATGCATGTCCGTTTCCTTTTAGAGTGCTCAATGACATACAGCCCAGCAATCACTTCAGAGAGATGCTAAAACAGTAAGAAACAGTTGATAAGGTGTCCATCCAGGGCATCTTCTTATGAGAACTAGGATTACTACTAAACCACAGCAAAATGTCAATAAATTATGTTTTCTTGATGAAATGAGATTAACTTGAGGGGCGGTGGGGGGGAACCACCAAAAACCAAACTTTAAAATCCAAACAAACAAACATAATAAAAATAAAGAAAAAAGTGGCAGCCAGCGGATTTTTATAAAAACTGGTTAGCGTATCTGATCCACCTCTGCACACCTCCCACTCTATGTGGTTTAGTTTATGTGTCAGAGATTTCATTTTAAAGATGCTATTATATCCCAATTATTACTCAAATAAAAGGCAATGCCACAACATATTCACCAAGCCAAAACAATTAAAAAGCTCGAAAACTTCACTGGGAACCTCATTTTAAACATCTGGAGTCTGGGTGTCAACATGTGAGCTAGGGAGCCTGGGTTCACTTTACAGGTCGTGAAAAGGAAGAGGAATATGGCACGTAATGTGATGGACACGCTCAGGGAATACCTACTTTTTGCCACAGACTTTAAAAGGAAAATAAGGTGAGTAGATGAGATGACAACATTTCAACTTGTTCAGATGTCCATTATCTTAGCCCTCTTATCATAAATAATTCAAGCTTCAGTTTTGTCTTTTCTGCTTAAAAAGTCCAGTTGTTCTGGATCGAGAGATTTGAATTGTTTTCCTAAGCAGCAGTGGGGGATGATTTAGAAGCTGGAATTTCTCAAGCAACATATGCCGGTAGTCTTCATCAACCTTTTTCGCCACAGATTTGACAGTATGAGAAAGGGAGAAAAATAATCTATATAAGATGGTCTTTCCTTGGGGGGAAAAAAATATTTTGGCCAAAATAAGTAAACCTTCAATCAAAAAATTGTTCTATTGAACTTTTCAGTAGTCCAGTTTTCAAGGAAGATACACAGTAATTTAATTTGAAAATCCAAAATAGCCACTCACTTTACAGAATTTGCTTTTCTCTTAGAAATCTGGTCCTACGAGGCATCAAATTTCAGAACATAGAATACTACAGACAGATATGAATTAAAAAATAGAGATATATACAGAGAGATAAAGGAGATATATTCTCCTTTAAAGCAACAAAGGCAAAGTGCTGTGAAGACTTAAAGCACTGACTGAAAGATTGTAAGGAATATTTCCAGTGGCTATTAGCAAATGAATCAGCATCTCTGGAATATTATACTATTAGAGGTAATTTAAATGTCATGAATTTCTATGAGGAATTAGTTTGAATAAGATAAAGATGCTTTTGTAGAGTTAGCCCTTGTCTCCCTTCCTAGTGAAAAAACAATCTATTTTCCATCTTACTTCCACTTCGTACTCATAATGCAGCAAATAGATGACTCAATATACAGCCTATTATTCCCACTTTGCAACCAACATGTAACATCCGTCAGATCAAGCAAAATATACTTTAAAACAGAACACTTTGAACTACAGAATGCTTACAACTGCAGTAACAAAAATAGTAAACGTAATAATATATTTCAATTATGGAAGAACATTTGTCCAAAGTAATTTTATACTGAGAAAAGTGCTTTGAGGTTATTGTCATATTTTTTCTACAAAACTTAATACTTTCTCTTTCAAAACATGCTAATATAATACACAGATTAAGACTAGTTAGGGTATGTTTCTGCCATAGCATAGTCTTCAAACACAGCAATTATGTTTAGTAAGCACTTTGCACCTTTATCCAATTCACTGAAGTCTTGTAATAAAAAGTGCTTTTCAGATGTAAAAAATATAAAACTCTTTGAAAACTCTTCTCATGAACTTACTGAAGGAAATTTTAACTCCAAATAATATCAACAAAACTTTATAATTCAGCATATTCCATCTAGATGAATATTTATTAATGCTTTTTTGTGCACTCTTTAAGACCACAAATGTGTCTGACACTCTACAAATGTGTGGAATTCTTCTGCCTGTTTGTCTAATAAAAAGGAGGTTTAGGCCAGCTTTGTCTGAAAAATAACACTTAGAGAAGATGGAATTGGTAGCTGAGGGCATCACTACTCTCCTGACACCCAAGAAAGAGAATGTAGAAATTAGCTTCTACATATTTTGTGATCTTTTGCCTGAAGGAGTAATGCTGCTTACTAGGTGTCATTTGTAGACATATATGAAGAAGTGCCCTAAGACTCCTAAGTGTTTTTTGTTTGTCAATTTTTAGGTATACTTCCTTATCCTACTTCTTTAGGTACTTTTCATACAATATTTTCCAGCTCAGACATGACATGTATCCTCTAGCAGGAAAGTGTTACTAATGTGAGATCCATAGATTAGCCTACACTGCATGCTTTTAATTGAAATCTTAACTTATTATCCCCATGGCTGATCATCACCAGAGTGAGCTGTCAATTCTGGATGTGAAGACAGAAACAAGTACCAAAGGTCTACTATTTCAGCACAAATCAATTAAAGTAATTAGATGGATAGAAATCCTTATTTACAGCCCTTTCTTCCTAAAACGATATGCATATAAATGTTAGGTGGCCAATAACAGATCAATCCACAGCAAAGGAGAAATTTGTAATTGACATTATTAATACAAAACACTTGATTAAATTATTAATACTATAATGAAAATTGAAACAGTCAAAATCTTACTAACCAGCATGCGAAGGAAACTACCTGCTGATTTTCTTGGCAATGGAAATGTGTATGCATTTGTGAAGCCACGTTTTTTTAAGTGATCAAATAGCTATTTGGCTGGAAAAAACATAATCTAGCATGTTGCTCACTTTTCAGAAAGTTTTTGAACCGTATCTTGGAGTAACTTGAAAATATCAGTTTGGCTGCTGCTCAAACACAAGCTCTGGTACTGGCTTAAAACTACCAGATGTTTCTTTCAAGAGCCACATTTGTTCTTTCTCCTACATCCTTCAAACAAGGAATTACCTTCCCATGAATATTTTTATTATTATTTTACCGTATTCCTGAAAACACACATTTTTGGGGATGCCAAAGGTGCCCACAGGCCAGCTGGATAGCTGGTGTGAGAGCTGTTATTGTTCTATATGTGCTCACTCTTCAGACTTCTACTTTGGTCTGCCTTACACAGTAACCTTGCTAGCGAGGACTATGTCTCTCTGCTTGCACATTTAACTCTCAGTAAAACAGGAACCTCTGCAATCATGGATCATACCCCAGCTGCCACCAGGCAGTTTTCCAGCCACCAGCCAGCTTCCCCAAGCCTGTAGCTTTGCATGGGGTTGTTGTAACAAAATCTTTACCATTAAAATGCAGGCTTACTAACAAAACACTGGGGGCGAGGAGGGAAGGTTAGTGCAATATATGTATATGAATGAAAACTGCGTTCATTTGAAAAGAAAGGGGGCTACTGCTCCAGGCTCACATCACCAGACCACCAGGCAAAGCTTTCATCAAGGCATAAGCACACTTCACTATTCAAACAGCTTCCCTCTCTTTAAATCTACATGGATAGAAGCAGCTGAAAGTTAAGAGAAATTAGCTACTTATTTAAGAGAAACTGCTGGAAATAATTTTAAAAGCATATTATTACTTTTTATACATCATAACAAGTGTAGACATCTTTTCATCTCTGGATGAAAGAATCTGTGGCACTTTTCACCAAAGCATGGAAGTACCATGAACAATAAAACTGTAAGGGTTTCCTGAAGTAGTGAAAGACAAACATAAGTTTCTGAGAACATATCATGTGTTAACACGACAGAAAAACTAGAACTTGACTGGTTTATGTAATACACAAATTAAGATTAGTTTGGAGACGTACAGCTGTACAGTGTATGACATTTAAAAATTTTTGTGAAACTTTCTTCTATTATAACCGAAAGTCCACAGTTTGAAAGCTGTGCAAGTAAACAGATCAAATTAACATTCAATGCAATGAGTACAAGAGGAAAAATTCTAACAGTGCTTAATTAGAATAATCCACTAAAAGTCTGTCAATTAACATTTGTTTTTTGAGAAGGATAAATTTTACTTTGACATAGAAATTTGTGCATAAGCTTTTGATTAGCACAGATACACTTATGATTCACAGCTACAGTAGTATGTTCTTTAAATTGCAAAGTTAATTAAATGTTACCTCGGATAATCATAGAATCATAGAATCATAGAATAGTAAGGGTTGGAAAGGACCTTAAGATCATCTAGTTCCAACCCCCCTGCCATGGGCAGGGACACCTTGCCCTAAACCACGTGGCTCAAGGCTCTGTCCAACATGGCCTTGAACACCGCCAGGGATGGAGCATCCACAACCTCCCTGGGCAACCCATTCCACTGCTTCACCACCCTCACTGTAAAGAACTTCTTCCTTATATCTAATCTAAACTTCCCCTGTTTAAGTTTGAACCCATTACCCCTTGTCCTACCACTACAGTCCCTAAGGAAGAGTCCCTCCCCAGCATCCTTGTAGACCCCCTTCAGATACTGGAAGGCTGCTATGAGGTCACCACGCAGCCTTCTCTTCTCCAGGCTGAACGGCCCCAACTCTCTCAGCCTGTCTTCATACGGGAGGTGCTCCAGCCCTCTTATCATCCTCGTGGCCCTCCTCTGGACTCGCTCCAACAGCTCCATGTCCTTTTTATGTTGAGGACACCAGAACTGTACGCAGTACTCCAAGTGAGGTCTCACGAGAGCAGAGTAGAGGGGCAGGATCACCTCCTTTAACCTGCTGGTCACGCTTCTTTTGATGCAGCCCAGGATACGGTTGGCTTTCTGGGCTGCAAGCGCACACTGCCGGCTCATGTTAAGCTTTTCGTCAACCAACACCCCCAAGTCCTTTCCTGCAGGGCTGCTCTGAATCTCTTCTCTGCCCAGCCTGTAGCAGTGCCTGGGATTGCCCCGACCCAGGTGTAGGACCTTACACTTGCCTTGGTTAAACTTCATAAGGTTGGCATCGGCCCACCTCACAAGCGTGTCAAGGTCCCTCTGGATGGCATCCCTTCCCTCCAGCATATCAACCGAACCATACAGCTTGGTGTCGTCGGCAAACTTGCTGAGGGTGCACTCCATCCCACTGTCCATGTCGCCGACAAAGATGTTGAACAGGACAGGTCCCAACACCGATCCCTGAGGGACACCACTCGTTACAGGTTTCCAACTGCACATCGAGCCATTTACCACAACTCTTTGCGTGCGGCCATCGAGCCAGTTTTTTATCCACCGAGTGGTCCATCTATCAAATTGATGTCTCTCCAATTTAGAGACAAGGATGTCGTGCGGGACAGTGTCGAATGCTTTGCACAAGTCCAGGTAGATGACATCAACTGCTCTGCCGCTGTCCATCAGTTCCATGGCTCCATCATAGAAGGCCACCAAATTGGTCAGGCAGAATTTCCCCTTAGTGAAGCCATTTTGGCTGTCACCAACCACCTCGTTGTTTTTCATGTGCCTTAGCATGTTTTCCAGGAGAAACTGTTCCAAGATTTTGCCAAGCACAGAGGTGAGGCTGACTGGTCTGTAGTTCCCCGAGTCTTCCACCTTCCCCTTCTTGAAAATGGGGGTTATATTGCCCTTCTTCCAGTCATCGGGAACTTCACCTGACTGCCAGGATTTTTCGAATATGATGGACAGTGGTTTAGCAACTTCATTCGCCAGCTCCTTCAGGACCCGTGGATGGATTTCATCAGGTCCCATGGACTTGTGCACGTTCAGGTTCTTAAGATGGTCTCGAACCTGATCCTCTCCTACAGTGGGCCTAAGGTCTTCATTCTCACAGTCCCTGCATTTGCTTTCCAAGACTGTAAGTTTTTCTGTTCCCTGTAATACACATTCTTATGTATTATTGCAATTCTGTGTTTATGTGTTCAGTAGAAGCAGACAGTCTTTAATCCCCTTTAAAATACCTATCTCCTGGTTCAAAGCATGATATTTTTTTGAGGCAGCTAATATATTCTTCCCTACTCTTGGCTCCTTCTCTAGTTCTCTGTGGCTTGCTTTAGTATTCACTAAATATTTTACAGTGCACTCTGCACCTTGGCTTGCATCTTTGAGACCTTTACACGGCTTAGTCTTCCCTTAGGAATCCTATGAATTAATCACTGGATGTACTGTTGGTGTAAACAGCTACTGCTAGCAATTAAACAATCCTTGCACACATAGTGAAATCCATTCTTGTACTCTGGACAAGCAAACTGGCAAAGCATTTCTTACGGATTTTTGAGTATTTAAAGTGGCACATAAGTCTGCAGATTGTTAAGCAGGGTAAGATTTTATGTTGCTTCTGAACTGTTTTCAAAACTAGCAAAGCAAATTTTAAAGGAAACCACCTTGTTATAATGGTCATTATTCCACTGTCCTCCTGTATGGAAACAACAGTTCCATAAAAAGGTACATGCCAAAGCTCATCTCTTGTTTTCTTTGTCTGACATGTACTAATAGAGGTGAATAGAAAAACCTTTCAAAACATCCAAAATTCTTCCAATGTTTGTAGTGAAATAAATTAGAGTGCACTGTGCAGGGATTTGTATTAACATAGAGTAAATCTGTGACACAAACATATCTGCACAGTTTTCCTAAAATCACAAATAACTTTGTTGTACTTAATATTCCACAGTCTCTTCAGGCGATTCTTAATTCTTCTCCTCTGTGTTCCTAGTGGTTGTTTTTAACCACAGGATCTGGTGCCTGCTTGTGTGTATTTCCAGGTGTGTAAGCCCTATTCTGGAGATGAGCCTTGCACCCTCAATGCAGTATTTGTGAATTCAAAGGAAAGCCATCAAAAGGATGCAGCCATAGAGACAGACTAGCAGCTCCTTGAGGGACACAAATTTAAGCTGTTCGTACAGTCCTTTATAATGGAAAAAAGAGACGCTGTACATCTGATCTCCAAAAAAGTGTGAATTATTTAAAAATAATAAGAATACTGAGAAAATGCCCTAACACAACTGTTTTGTTACCCAGACAAAGCAAAAAGTGCAGTTTAATAAGGAGCTACCTAGTGGTTTACTAAACTTTAGAAACATGATGATTTTAATTTTCAAGTTCAGCAATTGATTTTATGGGTTTGAGGCACAAAAATATAATTAAATAGTCCTAAATAGTGCTTCCATCACATGCTTGTAGAAGCCACAGTCTGAAAAGACCTAACTTAAGCAAAACGATGCCATATAAAGGTGAATAAAAGGTCTTTAAGTTATGACAAGATGAAATATTAAAGTAATATTTATGGTTCTGTTTGCATACAGAGAGATAAGTTTCAAAGTTTCATTAATTACTACAGGTAAGAAAAGGCAGAAAAATGACCATAAACTCAAGACAATACTTTCAAGTATTAGGTAAGATTTTTAAAGCAATACAGATGCCCAGAATTTAGTCCCATTTTCAAAGCATCATTTAAGAACATAGAGTCTCATCCTAAAGCGCTGCTTTGTATTCAGTGGGCACAGGACTCAGGGGATTTCTCCATGCCAGTCTCCTGGAGCCAGGCTGGTGTGGTCCTGTGACACCGAGTCCAGGCACTAGCATGGCTGACCATTTGTCCCTAGCAAAAACAAACACTTCCAAACTACACAGTCAATGTTGGACATCAGTGGATCAACACAAATGGGGCAGTGGCAGCACCTGCACACCGGCAGAAATTATACTAACCTCACTTAGGAAAACAGTTTGGAATAGCGTCTAATTAGAAGTTAATGGAGAATGAGACATGCAGGGGCAAGAAGTGACAAGATCACTGTACTAACAAGCAGCCTTTCTGTACCCAGCTACCCTTTTTATCACAGAATGGTTGAGGCTGGAAGGGAACTCTGGATGCCATCTGGTCCAAACCCTCTGCTACAGCAGGACCACCTGGAGCTGGTTGCTCAGGACCATGTCCAAGTGGCTTTTTTGATGTCTCGAAGGAGGGAGACCCTGGGGACTCTATACTTGGTCACCCTCACAGCAAAAAAATTCTTCCTGATGTTCAGAGGGAAACTCCTGTGTTTCAGTTTGGGCCCATTGCCTCTAGTCCTGGCACTGGGCACCAATGCAGAGAGGCTGGGTCCATACTCTTTGTACCTTTCTTCAGGTATTCATAGGAATTGGTGAGGTTCCCCCTGAACCTTCCCCTCTGCAGGCTGAACAGTCCCAGCTCTTTCAGCCTTTCCTCATAGAAGAGATGCCCCAAACCCTTCAGCATCTTCCTGGCACTTCGTAGAACTCTGTCCAGTCTGTCCATGTCTCTTGTACTAAGGAGCCCAGAACTGGACACAGTCCTTCAGCTGTGGCCTCACCAGTGCTGAGGGCAGGGATTTCCTCCCTCTATCTGCTGGCAATGCTTTGTCTGATGCAGCCCAGGATACCACTGGCCTTCTTTGTGGTAAGGACCCATTGCTGCCCCATTCTCAACCCGGTGTCTACCAAGATCCCCAAGTCCTTTTCTACTGATCTGCTTTCCAACTGGATGCCCCCTCAGCATACGGGGCAATGGTACCTTAGCTGAAAGTCTACATTTCTCAGGTCTTCTGAGAATTCAGTAAGAAAATGCAGATCGATATTAAAACTTTATTCTAGGGTAAACACATGAGTACAGAATAATTTGCTGTCGAAGACCAAAAGCATGGGTGTTTTGTGTAATGGGATTTAACATGGGGCAGAAATGAATTTTTCACCATGTAGTGTCTTTAATTAATATTAGAAGCTTAATTAGCTGCTTAATTAATATTAGCTGCTTTCCAGCTGGGTGATCCTCAACATACACTGGTGCCTGGGGTAGTTCCTCCTCAAGTGTCAGACTCTGAACTTCCCATCGTTGAGACTAGGCTTCCTAAACGTAGCATTTGGGAATGTTACCTTTATTCTTAGTGAAAATCAATGGCACCCATGTACCTCAATCAGGTTTAGAAGTTGGACTTTGATTACCCTCAGGCTATTTATGGTCATTTTACCTTGCAGTAACTTTCAGAAAACAGAAAGATCCATTTTATAGGTGTCAGAAATGTCAATAGCATATAGGTGTCATATACATTAATGGTAATTTATCATTAGTATTATTATAATGTATATATACAGTATAAAAAACCTAATCTCTCTGAGCGAACTGGACAAGGTACTGTATGGATTTCCAGTGACTAATAGTTAACAAACAAGAAGGCAAATATTAAATAAGTTACACAAAAAATTTGACAATTATAATTGCTTTTCACATTATACATACAATTAAAAGAGCTCAGTATTACAGAGAGACCTCACAATTTTGTCCCACAGGGTGTTTGAAAGAGGATGGAGGTCTGAAGTCTCAAATAGAAATTCATGGTCAAAATGATCTGAAAATATCATAATGCAGCCCCACAAAACGCCCCGTGATGTCATCCCACCCAGCAGTGGGCAGTCACACACCTCTTCGTAGACTAGTCAATGACTTATTACAGCCCCAAAGAAATTATCCCGAGTGATTTGCCTGACCTTTTCATAAAGTCATCAGGAAGAATTCTTACTGGGAATTAACAAGAAGAAAGAAATGATCAAATGATAAAGCTAGAACCAAAGCATGGTTTCTTATTACTAACAGTAACAAGGCTAAAGAGAAAATTATACCAGCAAGCAACACTATTGCAAATTTGCACACAGGATTCTAATAAGACATATAAATGCGTTAGAGCCATCTATGTGGGAAAAAAATCATCTGCAAGCATTGGCACTGTAACAGATGTAATGGGATTACAGTTGGAACCAGCACTGAAATACCATGACAGACAAACTTAGTCCCCATATGTACATCAGGTGAATAAGCAGTGAAAACATAAAATGCATCAGAGAAAAATCAGCACGATTGATTTTAGAAGTGTCCACGAAGGACTTTTCTAAGGCAATCAGAAACATCTATTATATTTCCAAGTAGCATTAGTTTGCCAAACACTTAGGGGAGTACACATGAGCAACAATAAGAAAAGACTTTGTCACGTCCTGAATTATTATGGCTTTATTGCTGATTTCTATTTTCAGAAAGTAGTTGCCATTTTTTAGACATGGAATACAGCAGGAATTTTTAAGTCGAGAAGATTTTGAAATAAATCAAGGCTGTCTAAAATGTAGATACCTTTCCAGGAGAATTTATAATAGGTCTTTTTGCTACAATGTAATTTAGTACTGTCATATAAGTAAATTTTTAAGTATGAATAACACAGAACAGAAAGATTTATTCTAAGTCATCTAGTTGGTATATAGAACTTCACTGTAAACACAGTTAGTGTGACTGTTTTGAAGCCTGAGGTTACAGCTTTCATTTCAAAAACCTCTCTATAAAGAAAAGATATTGAATCAATAAGTCTTGTCATTTCAAGGGAATTTGCATTCCATGGGTTTTATCTTCCCATCTATGGTTTTGCACTACTGAATGACAATGAATGTCAATCATGACAATAGAGGAAATATCTTTGCTTACCTAAAATTTCCCTTACTTTGAAGTAAGTCCATATAATTCTTATTCTGGGAGGTTTCAGCCAGAGTAGCAGAGAGTCAGAAAAGATCTATCAGTCACCAGTAGCAAGAGCATATTTTGGGATACGCTTCCAGGCACATGGCTTCCAGAGCCAAAATATTTCTACCCGGTTTTGGTGGAAAATAGCTTGAGGGAAAAAACGATATTTACCAAAGAAGCTTATGGGGAATTCAACTTAGTAATAGGACAAGGGGTAGTGGCTTTAAACTGACAGAGGGAAGATTTAGATTAGATAAAAGGAAGAAGTTCTTCCCTGTGAGGGTGGTGAGGCACCGGCACAGGATGCCCAGAGAAGCTGTGGCTGCCCCATCCCTGGCAGTGTTCAAGGCCAGGTTGGATGGCGCTTTGAGCAACCTGGTCTAGTGGAAGATGTCCCTGATCGTGGCAGGGGGGATGGAACTAGATAATCTTTAAGGTCCCTTCCAACCCAAACCATTCTATGAACATACCAAAATATTTTTAGCTCAGTGCCCATCTCTACTTGACACAAAAGTAGGTTGGATTTGTGGACCTCATTAGTCAATAAAGTCAACTTCATATAATTCTATTTAATCTGCCTTCCGCCTGGAGTCCACAGTCCTGTGATGTGGAATCTCCAACATATTGCAAAACCAGGTGATGCAGGGCTCCATTCTGACACTTTGGCCTCCTAATTTTGGCAAGGAAAAACTGTGCTTCTATTACATACTTCCAGCATGTGTGTAACTTAGAATCGGTGGTGTGTGCTAAACAGACAGAGATTTCTGTTTCGAGTCCTCTAACACCTACACAGCCCGTAGGAAAATTTCAGAATTGTCACCATCACTCTGTATTCAGATTTCAAAATTTTGCAAACTCTCCTAGAGCAAGGTTTTCACTCCAAGGTCAAGGAATGTTTTAAATTACTAAGTGGGCTTCCATGAGGCGTACAGACTCTTCCTAGTCATACTTTCAAAATTTTATTCTTGTCTGAAGGAAGTTTATATTTTTGATAGTTATTATTTTAATATTTGATTCTTAAAGTCTATTTGAGCTGCTGGCCCTGCTGTCCTACAGGGAAATACCACAGGAGCACATCTGCAAGGATTAGACTACATTTTTGGCCTTGTGCTTTTGTATTAATTTCACATCTTTCCATATAAATGAGCAGATCTAGGTCTCATTGCTCTACAACCTTCCATGAGAATGAAAAACAAAACTCTTGAAATTTTATTATTCATTTGTTTACATTTT
The DNA here is from genome assembly GCF_004027225.2 of Strigops habroptila. Lineage (NCBI taxonomy): Eukaryota > Metazoa > Chordata > Aves > Psittaciformes > Psittacidae > Strigops > Strigops habroptila. The sequence goes on from NC_044278.2 coordinate 110,286,980, forward strand.
TATAAACTCCTCCAGAGGCAGCAAACTTAAGCAGAGAAATGGCTGTCAAAATATTTTAGAGCATGCAGTCCTCTCTTTGTTCTCCAGGCTGAACTTATTTGTCTTCCTTCTTCCAATTTATCACCAACAGGCTCTCTCAAAGGAGGAAGGGGCTTCCGAAAAGCTCTGATCCTTGTTGCTGTATGGGATCTGTGTGGATCAGATATTTCGATGCTTCTGCTTTTAGCTGTCAGTATGGAACACACATCGAGTTTCTGAAAGCTACAGCAAGTGACAGCAGGGAAGGGCTGTTTCTTTCAAAAGTCTTTTGAGAAAAACTGATGCTGGATTTCTCCATTCTCCATTGTTTTCTGTCAGTGAGCTTCTGGGAAGCAGAAAGTTAGTGAGAATAAACTTTGTGGGTTGATGTGCACAGCAGAATCAAGGACATTCATCCATTTCATGTGCTGTGTAATGCGAATTACATTACTCAACTTTTTCAATCATCTCCACTATCTCTTCAAAAGAAAAAGCAAGAAAATTAAAAATTGTTCTTGGCTCTGCCTAAGCTCTGAGGTTTGAAAATTCAACTTTTAAAATGGCAGCGTTTCTTACATTTATATTCATTATTAGCCAGCGGAACCATATTTGAAGGCAAATCCTCTGCAGAAAGTGTGGAATTTTAAATGCCAATATTACTTTATTTTTTTTTATCACATACATTCCCCACAGATGACTGACACCAAACAGCACTGGAACCAGGTAAAGAAAGAGAATAAACAAACATAGGAGAGAAACTGACAAATTTCAGGTTATGGAAGATATGTAGGCTTAAGGAGAAAATGAAAGCGACTCAGTTGTGTCTCTTCCCTTTGCTCTTCACAATCGCTTTATTACTGGCAATGAGGTAGAGCAGAAAGGAATATTGAAGGTGCAAAGAGAATCAGAAAGACTGATACAATGAAACCAATGGAGTTAAAAGAATTACAGTATGTTGCTGATAGTAGTAAGGACTGCTGATAGCAATGAGGATTAAAATCTGTCTAGTTCCATTTACCACTGGTAGCAACAGAAACAGGACAAAAAAAAAATACACAGTCCTGGAGCTAGTAAAGATGCACCCAGACCAAAACCAGAGGTGAGATGAAGAATTCTAAAAAGGATCAAAACCTTACACCAGCAAGTCTATTGCATGGCACTTGAGCAAAACACCTGTTTTTTTATAGAATCAGATCTGCCTATTACATTATTGATGAACACTCACTAACACAGCAAAAACAAATATCAGCTGCTGATATTACTTTAACCTCTAAAAAGAGATGGTTCAGACTAAAAAAATAGCACCAACTCTCTTGTGCTTAGTCATTTAAAACTTTGTTTGACCTTTGAGTGAAAACCTTGCTCTAGGAGAGTTTGCAAAATTTTGAAATTTGAATACACAAAGCGATGGTGACAATTCTGAAATTTACCTATGGGCTCTGTAAATGTTCAGAGGCCTCAAAACAGAAATCTGTCTGTTTAGAAGAGAACGCCAATTCTTCAGTATAGAGATTGCAGAGGAAAAGAAAGGTCTCTTACTTATGTACTCTGCTATGTTTGTGGGAGGATTTTCCATCACTTTCTTAGGCAATTCTCTTTGCAAAGATTTCTGCACCAAGTTATTTATAGACTTACACCAAGACAGCTGTGGTTACAGCAACCACTTGGCTACTGAGTTGATTAAGAGCACAAATGACCAATGCTGACCTTTACTATCTCTGGGAACTTATTTCTGTAGAGCCTATAGAACAAAACACTGTTCATCACAATTGCTGCCCAACTATCTCCTTTCTCTGATCACTATCTGTAAAACTCTGTGGCAGGGGGGTCAGAATTAGATGATCTTTAAAGGTCCCTTCCAACCCAACCCATTCTGCGATTCTAGAAGCAGAAGATGGTCAAAGAAGATTCAAGGACTTCTGATCAGATGGGCAGATCCTAAAGAAGAATCACACATGACACTATTTGCTATGGCAGACTTCTTACAGAAAAAAAGCAATAATCAGGGCTAATATTGCTGGAGATTTTGGCATATATACTAGTGCCTTCTATAGACTACACTAAACCCAGGCAAAAACTGACGGCCAGGATGACATGGAGGGCGTCTACACAAAGCCACTCCATTTTTAACAGAAGTTAATTGAAGGCATCATTAATTGCTCTGAAATAACAAGCTTTTGAGTTCATGAACACCAGCTGATAGCTCTTCAAGCATGCATGCGGTATGGGAAAAACATTCTGCTAAAAGGACAGCATAACTAAAATCTTTACACTGTTTAGTGTAAGTTTATTCTAGCTTCATTTTCCATAGCTATAGGAAAAGAGATTATGTTTTTTACTGTTCAAATGCAATCAGAGATTGCCTTCTACAATTATGCTGTAGGTCTTCAGTTCTATTGGTAGTAATCTATATGGCTCACAGTTTAGTAACTTATGTGTTTGTCAGTAGTACCAATGTTCCTGAAGAGCAACAGCCCAATAGATCACAGGACATGGTTTTTCATTTCTTCTGGACTGTTCCTGTAAGTCAGGTTTTAGATGCTGTAAAGAGAATATTAAGAACTTGCTGTGGCAATAAAGGTTCAAGCTTGAAAAGATAAAATAGAAGGAAATAGTTTGAAGTAAATAAATCTTGAAACTTTCCCTTTCAGTGCATGAATTGTAGCAGGTAGGGCTGTCATCATGTAAGAAGTTGTTCATAAAGAACAAGGTCAACTTTTCTTTGGAAAACATTCCTAAGAAAGGATGTAACAGATTGCATCTAGAAGAGAAAAGTTTCTTTATATATCTTATTACTCAGCTTTCCACTAAAAGTTCACTTGATTTTACTGCAGGTGTTTTTTTGTTTGTGTTTTGGTTTTTTAGATATTTTGTTGTTGTTGTTGTTGTTGTTGTTTTGTTTTGTTCTTTAAAAATACTGTTCTATCAGAAAATATCTACTTACCAAAGTGGGGAAAAAAATGCAAGAACATATCAATTTGGACAGATGTTTTACTGAAATAACTTCTTCAAGAATGATATAATCAGAGAGTGAAAAGCATCCTAAAATACCCAGAAACTTAGCTATATCTGGCATTCACATAAGTTTTTGAGATATATATTCATATCCCCGTTCTTTTCAATTTTCAGATAAATACTTACTAAGCATAAAAAACTGATTCTAGAAGTCCACAGTGAGAGCATTCCCTTGTGCCGTAGAAGTCACTGGTTAAAGGCCCTGCTCCAATTTGTATTTTGTTTTTTCAGGGGTGGAAGAGGTAATGGGAACATAAAGACTACTGAGAGTCCACCTACAAACTACCCCGGTGTTTAGGAAACTCATCTGTGGTTGGAAAGATCAAAGATCAGACTCTGGAAAAGCATAAACTGAATCCAGGCCACATCCTCAATATGCATTTTAAACACTAAGTTACTGAATATTACCAATGTGGACTTCCCACTTGGTTTTGATCTCAGATTGCTTTTCATAGACACAGTCAGGCAGTGCATGTCCTCATCTTAATATAACAATGTCTAAGAAATACTTAGTTCTATTCTTTCTAAAACGAGGACCTATAAAAGTATTTATTCCACTCAGGCACCTACTTTGAGATGAAAATAATTGTATCTCAAACAACTGCTGTACGTGTTAATACAAAGATCCGGTGGTACAGGATTTTGCAGAGGATGGTAGAGGATATTAAATCCACACCCAGTGAGTACAAAACGCAAAATGTACCTTCATCTTGTAGAAGAGACTTCCACCTTGTTGGACTGATGTGTACATGCTGTGAACTTCTGAACCTCTTCAGAGCTTTCCGATTACAGCAATTTTTTCTTTTGCTCACAGCTCACGTAATAGGCTGATGGTTTATAGCACTGCTCTGGAAGGGGCTGATTCACACCAGCATGTTTTTGACTCTCATGGGCTGATAAGGCTCCTTGCAGGGCAAAGAGAACTCTCCAGCCCCCAAGGACCAATGTCATTAGTGATTTTGAATTGACCAACTTCAAAACAAAACAAAACAGAGTACATTTGTGTATTTTTGAGCACAAGATTGTTACAGTCCTTAGAAAATAGAAAGAAAGTAATTTGCTTCTCATAGCTTCCAAAATCAGAACCAGTTGCAACTTATGACTCAAACAGATAGTACTGAAATTGTTGCAGGCTATTTTAACACTTGTAAGTGGGCAAAGTACACAGAAAGGACTTTCTGAGAGATTTATAGCATAGCAGGTCTGTTTCACTAGTGCGATTATGAGAGCTTGATGTCACACACAGAATTAATAGAAACTACTTTTCCTGGATGCATAACAGTTTTGAGGGTTTAGTGTGTTATTTGGTAAAATATTAGATGTCATGATACTATTGAAATAATTAAACACTTCCACCTCTTCCAAATAGGTTTTGTTTCAGTAGGACACAAACTGACCTTTCGCTAGCCAGCAGTAATCCTGATGTGTAAACTGATAATAAAGCTTTAAAATTAGAAGGTCAAGTATAGTGTTTGCTGATGCAAATGCAAATGCTTTTTAAAGTCAGTGGAACAAAGCCTGGTTGTCCCTGAACAATCCCTGTACAGGTCTTTGGGGTGAGTGCACCCTTTGTTATGCAAAAGTGCAGCAGTCTTCACTGAGCTTACTGCTTTATGATCTTGTATCATCTTTGTGCCTACTGCAGAGATCTTATAGCCACAAGGTCTTTTTCTGCCCTAATAGTGATCCTCCCACACTGAAATGGTCCTTCTAACATCAGCTGAATTAGCATTATAACAAATTGCTCCTCCTAACTCTAACTGTACACCAGGCACTCCAGAGCTGGTCCAGAATAAAATTTTGTAACATGCTTCATTTTACAGAAACACTCACATTTAAAGTTAAGTTTAATAGAAAATAATATCCTAGACCAGAGGGCTTATTATCTTACCAATAAAAATCATACGGCGCTACATTCCATAATAAATGGATGATGGGTTGAGGTTTTTTAACAAACAAAGACAGCAATCCATTGCACTCAACAGCATTTATTTACACCAAGGGAAATTATACTCCTTCTAGGTCTTGTGACTTTCAAGTTTTTCATTTCATAGTTTTTTTCTCTGCTTTAGCAATGCTGTTGTTAGTAATTTACATTAGAAAGACATGTAATCCAAGTTTAGCTCCATTCTAGGCCATACACTCCAGACTGCCTATATAAATACTTAATGAGGAAAATTCTCTAAAAAGCTGAATTCTTTCTTTCCTTCTTCACAGAAGATCAGTAAAACTACTTGGGAAGATTGACGCCCCATCCCTGGAAGGGTTCAAGCCCTAGCTTGACAAGGCTTTGAGGAACCTGGTCTAGTGGAAGGTCTCCCTTCCCCGTGGCAGGGGGTGTTTTATCCACAGTGAAAGGTAGCTTTCTGTGTTGTAACTCTTCCTGAAGGAGGAAGGGAAGGAGGGACGATAACTCCCGGCTCTGTGTGCCAGCTCATAATACAGACTGGTTGTCTATCAGCAGATTTATGTCATGTTTGGTTTGTAGGTCATGATTCAGGTGGTATATCTTCATTTCTCTTTTATAACCATTTCCTTCATATTAGAAGATTCCATAACATTTTTGACAAATGCAATGATAAAACTTGTTTCAAAAGTGCTCTAATGGAGATTGTCTCTGAAGTGGAATGTGATGACAGCCAAGCAGCATAAACCAGGACTAATGTCAAAATGTTAGGGCAGGAAGAAAAAGATATATTGGTTCTTCACCCAAGCATAGTCTTCTGTATTGGAAACGTTGCATAGAGATGGGCAACCTCCCAGAGACTAGTAAAATTCCTTATGTACATTTGACAAAAGGCTGGCATTTCAGAGAAGAAGTTTCCATTAAAAAAAATCTTTCATAACTATTTTCAGAGCACTTGATTATGCCAAAGAGAGAATTTTGGCTAGACAGGCAAGTAAAGAGATAGGGAAGGTTAAAATATGATGATTTTATAGTTAAAGTTATTATAGCTGTTCTTCAGGTGATAGTTTTCTCACTGACAGTTTAAAATTGATCAGTGGTTATTTTAAAAAGAAAAATAAATGTGCTAGGAATCTATAAAGAAAGCATTTTGAACACCTGTATTTTGCTTGCAAGTCTGCTTTAAGTGAAAAAGTTTTCATAAATACTACAGTGAGTAAAAATGCAAACCCAGATAAATTTAGATAAAGGGACTACCTGAAACCTACTCTCAATTCTAATGCTTTAAAAAATAAAGAAAAAAATACTGTGACTATGAACTTGCTAGAGCTGTGTTTTTATATTTTTAAAATATGCTTTAAAATCTGCTTTAAAGGGACTCTTTCCCCTGGTTACATCACTTAAAGTTTTCGTATTACTTTGTGTGACATGCATGAAAAGTTTAGCATTAGGCAGTCTGAATAATCCAAGTACAAAACAATTTGCATAAATTGAACATTTTCAGAATTGACAGCAAGCTGGTAAAATGAGAAATGATACATTCTTGTCAAGGTCATATGCTCAGAAATAACACACAAACTTAGACATCTTTATAAAATTGCTTACTATAAATTATAGAAACAAGACAGATTAAGGATCAAAGAGAGCCCTCAAGAGACCTTATCATCTAATCACATGCTTGATATATTTGTATCACCTACCATTTACATATGACAATATTACTTTAAGGTAAAATAAGCAATTTGGAATAAAAGCTTTAACCTTACAGCTATTTAAACAAAACAATACAAACATAACATCTGTCTTGCCTTTCCACTCTCTTTACATAGCAAGAGCTCCACTCTTGTAAAACTATTCCATAAATACAGCAAATTTTCAATGTAAATTTCCCAAGTTCACATCTCTAATAGTCCTCCTGAAGAAGAGGTGCTTCTAGTGATAGGACAAGGGGGAATGGGTTTAAACTTAAACACAGGAAGTTCAGGTTAGATAAAAGAAAATAGTTCTTTACTGTGAGGGTGGTGAGGCACTGGAACAAGTTGCCCAAAGAAGTGGTAAATGCTCCATCTCTGGCAGTGTTCAAGGCCAGGTTGGACAGAGCCTTGGGCTAGTGTGACGCATCCCTGTGTGAGGCTAGCGTGAGGTGTCCCTGCCCATGGCAGGGGGTTGGAACTAGATGATCTTAAGGTCCTTTCCAACCCTAATTATTCTATGATTCTATGTGTCTAACAAAGTGACATCCATTTCATCACACTGACAGACCAGTTTATTTTTTTTTCTTGGAAAGCCAATTACAATTATACTTACTGAATCATAGAATCATAGAATACTTAGGGTTGGAAAGGATCTTAAGATCCTCTAGTTCCGACCCCCCTGAACGTGATCCTTGTCTTGGAAGGAACTTGTAATACAATGAAAGGTTCATACCTCAGTGTGAGACGATCTGCGGAAGGAAGTACAGAAGGGTGAAAGAATTTCTGTGATGTTGCAGAGTTTGGACTTCAGAAAATGAGGATTACTGATACATCAGCAGGGGTAAAGATAACTTTTAATATAACCCATGAGCCCCTATAGAAATAAGTAAAAAGGAGTACATCTCCCTTTAAAAAGGAGTAAACGTCCCTTGTGTGGGGCATCTGAATGAAGGCATCTTGCAGAAGACGAAAGAATTTGAGATGGAAGAGAAAGAAGACATCAATAGCACAGATGTTTCACCTGTGAAAACATAAATTCCTGAGTATTCACAAGCTCCCTGAATCTCCTGTTTTTAGGAGAATTTTCTTATGGGCTTCAGTTTCAGGAAGAAAGGTGCAATGAATCTACCTTCCTTCAGTGATGGCAGTGTTAGACTGTGGTGGGCAGAGGAAGGGAGGAGGGCATCCTCACTTCTCAAATGCAGATCTCAAGATTACGTGAGTGTTTAGGCTGCACATTTTATGCACTCACGAAGTAATAATCTTGAAATGAATACATATTCTTTGCTGTGTATCGGACAGGTGAAATGAAAAGTGTAAGAAGAATGAGTTTTTCAAGACTACTTAGAGCAGAGTGTTCAAGGAATCCAGGATGACACTTCAGTATTTCGTTTAGATAATAAGTTAAGGTTTTGCTTAAGTCAAGTATTATGCATTGAATCTAGTCCCATTATAAAAAACAAAAGGGTCTTTTGAAGTAAACAGAGAAGTCATTATGATTATGTTTGGGCTGAAAAGTTTGAGTAGTTCTTGTATTATGCATTATGCAAACTACACACCCTGGGGCTGTGCAGATGCATTTGTAAAATAGCTATTGTTTCCCATTGTTTTATTATGATTGGAACCTAGAGATCCATGAACATTCTCAGGAATACAGTATTGCACAGGAAGCTTACTGTTTACCTTCACTTGTGAATTAGGTAATATGTAGGGAAAATTGGTCTCTAAAAGAGAACATCTCATTAAATCTCTAGTTGTGCAGAATAAGTGCTTTTGCTGCTCTGAGGTGTGATTTGGTGATGAATAATGTAGAAATTTCTGGAGGAATGCAGTTCAGTAAGTGCATGCCCCCTGACTCCCTTCAGAAGATCTCTTTGCAAGTAACCAACCTATCTGCATTTTCAGTACTATAAAAGAAACTGGACAAGAAAAGTGAAAATGTCACTAAGCCTGAACTCATACAGTATATGAGACTCAGCTTTATTACCTCATGCATTTTTTCAACTACTGCCAACTGCAAAACAAAAGCAGTAATTTTGTACTTTAGGGGAAGTAACAGCAGCACCTACATTTTTAAGTCGTAATTTTTTTCAAGGTTTTTTTGTTTGAAATCTCTTTATTTTTTCAAAAGTAGACTTGCTGTGAGAAAACATTTTTTATCAGGCTAATGTCATCCTAGTTATTTAAAATGTTACACTAGGTACAAACATGATTAAGTATTTATTCAGATGCCTATTACTAGTACTTTTGGGCATCAATAACCTACCCTCTACAATTTTTTTAAGTCAACAGATATCCTTCTATATTTAAAGCTAATAATTTCAAGTATGTGTGCGTAGAAGGAGTTGATTCTTTAAAATTATGCTTATACCTGGCCTTCAATTTTTCAATATAATTTTTTATTGAATAATGAAGTATTTTATTGAATAATTCAAATATCTATGTCATATTAAATTACTATCACGATGCTGCAGTCTCTTACCGTTATGCATGAAATAACATTTCTGATTTACAAAGACACAGTAATCTGAACTGCTTAATAAAAATGAGGCTTAACTCCAAATACACCATTTTCTTACCTAAGCATGGACCCTTTTTTCCTCAAATCTAGACATTTGGCAAGATGGATAAACCTTACCAGACTAATTTTAGAACTGAAGCAGAATAAATGGTCTTCCAAATATTCATGCGCTTCGCCACATTCAATGATTTGAATATTGAGGGACCCCAAGGAGACCAGAGGCCACTACTAGTGCCAAATATCCATACTTTTAGGGGCTATTCAATGAACAGCTTAAGAAAGGAGCAAAACCAATACTAATCCAACAATCCATGAAGAAATAACACAGATTTACCAGTAAGAAACAAAACATTTTTCAAAGTTTCCACGATTAGTCACACCACATTGAAGTCTCCCTTCATTAGTTTTCCTTTTGGGGGTGGGAAAGATGATAGCTCAATATTGCTAAACTATCTGAGTATGGACAAGAAATAGCATAAAAGACTATAACCTCACTTACTGGAGGAACTAAAAAGAAGAAAGTGCAATAAGCTTTAGAGTGGTATTGCACTTTTTTGTCAAGAATTACCCATTGATACTATAAAAACATTGTCCTTAGTGTCCCAGCTTTGTCTTGCAGGATTTTTCATGGCTTTTTTTCCAGTTTTCAGCACCAATAGTTTCTGTAAACAAGTGTTTAAATGCACTCTATTCAGCACTAAATACTGAAATAATGACTAGGTTTTATGGTTAATTCTATAGATGGGAAAATCCATTAGTCCCTCTGCTTCAGCTTCATCATTTGCAACATGGTGATAATTTTTAAATTTTTCATAAGAAAATGTGTTAACCTCCATTAGCCTCTAAGGAAAAATACATAAAATATCTTCCACATTAAGAATAAATGTATGCTTAATCCTTGTACCAAATATAAAAAAAAAAAACCCAATGTAGTTTAGTCTATTTTGGGCTCTGCTGAGACCAGTTTAAACACAGAGTGAAAAACAATCTTTTGATTTCAACCATAAATACAGCAGTTCTTAAATTTTTACTTCTCCTTTTTTGGCTTCACAAATCTTCACTGTAAACTCACAAACTGCACTAAACAAGGTACTAAGGATACTATCTACATCACAGATAGGGGTTTTTTAATGTTGTTTATGACCCAGTATACATATTACATAGATATCAAAGAGTTGCAGTGAGGTTTGTTCTGGAAGTATGCTTACTTTCATCGCATCAGCTTTAAGGACCTAATCAGCAAAATTATTATATGCATACGAATAACTTACAGCCTGTGGCCTATCCCACAGGGGGAAGCTTTCTTCTTACAAAGAAACTGAAGAACTCTGTGCTGGTAAACTACAGTCATGCTCAGTCATCTGTCCCTGTGGTGCCGAGTTTGGGGGTCCACATGGGAAAATTAAAATCTTGGGAGTTCAGGGAATAATGATTTACACCCTTAGACCTCTCGAAGCAGGCGTGCAGCCTGCTGCTGAAGTTAATTACCAACCATTATCAGCAAAGCTGGCATATTGCCACTTTTCTAAAAGTACTTTTTTCTCCTCAAAAAACTCTTCATTTCAGTCTTCTTTCCATTTATGTAAGTGTGTCCCAGGTTTCACCTTCGAATTAATCACCTTCAAATAACAATATACTCCAGATACTTACTAGTTCAAAAAGCATTTAGAAACACCAAATGGGGCAAAAAAGCCCTACAGCTTAATTCATTTACTTTTGTTAGTAGCTATCATGAACCAACTGGGTAACTAAAATATTCAGTTCAATTACTGTTATTTATAAAGTCTGTTAACAGTTTTGCATACATAAGTACAAATTCAATTATAGCAATAAGATTCAGAAATCAATATAGACTTCGTCTTTTATTCCAGGCCCTGTTATTGTGACAGTGTAACCAGCTGGAACACCACAGTTTATATAGAAATATGATGTTTCAGGATCAGACATGTGCTATTATCCTATGCACAGTGGACAGACTTGGGATTTCCTATGGCATTATGGCAGATCTGGTACTGGTAAATCTTGTCCCACTTATACAAATACAGAGAAACATACAAAATTCTTAAATTTCACATTGAAAAAAATCACAGAACAATTAAAAAAGTGACCGAAACACGGTTATGCCATAGGCTTTCTTACAGTCATGTTCAGAAAGCACATAGCTAAAATTAGCTGATCAACTGAAAACTCAGCTAATTAGCTATTTTAAACCCATTAGAGAACTCCAAAAGGGGAAGTGTCAAACTGTTCTACATTATCATTTGCTTTGATCAAAATTCCACCCTCAAATGCATCTTCATATCTCTGTTTACTTTTGAGGGAACTGTAAATGCTACCTGCAACGCTGGAATTAAAGATAAGCGTGGAATTCAGAAAACTACATCTCCTGATAAACAGTGCATCCCCTGTAATATTACAAACACTTGAACTGACAACACATCACTCCTATAGGAAAAAAGTAATAGGATGGAATTCACACAATGAAATGCAGGCACCGACATTATGCAAGTCATTTAGACATGTTTTATAGCAAGTGAAGAAAAATAAATATACCTCAGGTGAAGAGCATAATTAATCTCCCACCAAAGTGGATGAATTCTAGTCTTAATATGACTTTCTTCCCCCCAGACCATGAGAAGAAGTGAAAGTGGCTAGTCCAGATGTGGAAACCTAAAGATGGGTAAAAGAAATCCTACATAACATATCCAGTTCCGAAATCAGAAGCAAAATATGAGTTTTGTCCCTTAAAAAAAAAAAAAAGAGAGTTGTGTTTACCACCAATAACAATAATGATAAGGGAAATAACAAGGGGAGAGAATACAATTGCTCACCACCCCTCGACCGAAACCCAGCCTGACCCAAGCAGGATCTGACCCTCCCCCCAGTTTATACACTGGGTGAAGTGCTGTGGTATGGAATACCCCTTTGGCTAGTTTGGGTCCTGTCTCTGCTTCCTCCTGGCTTCCCGTGCCCCTCCTCACTGGCAGAGCATGAGACTGGAAAGTCCTTGATTGGAGTAAACATTACTTAGCAACAACTAAAAATATCAGTGTGTTATCAGCACTGTTCTCAGGCTGAAGTCAAAAACACAGCACTGCACCAGCTACTAAGGAGAAAAATGACTGCTACAGCTGAACCCAGGACAGTATGGTATCTAAGCTAAGATTGTGTTTAATAAATGATTTTTTTTTTAATATTTTGGATTCTTCATTCTTTATAAACTAGGATCAGATTATATTTAATTTAATGAAGGGATTCTTGGCAGTGACAAGCTTATGCAGTTCTGATTATATGCTTTTAGCCATGATAATAAAAAGAAACCAGTTCTAAAATTACCTCTCCATCAGATTCAAAAATGCTTTAGTAGGATTCATCAGACCTGACCATTTTAGAGAAAAAAATGCTCTCACTTTTTTGATGTTTCTAGAGAATATAGTATTAGGTTGGTCATATAAACCAGTAAGAACTGATATAATGCACATAACAGCAACACCAACAAAAGTAATGTTGGCATAGCTTGTTAAAATACTCTTGGTAAACTTTGTGTTCTTTTTAAAAACAATAGGAGAGCTTTGTGTGTAATGTGAATTTTATTAAAGCAAATGGAACAGCAAAGCTAATATAATACTACATCATTTTGACAGGTCCTGAAAGACCAAGAAAAGTATAAATAGAAAAAATATTTAAAGATGGTCTTTGGGGGTTCAGAAATGTCTATAGTATAACACTTTAAAAATGTAGTTCCTTGAAGCACACATGAGATCTTATTTCTCCATCAGTACCAAATATATAAGCCATGTTACTCCATACTACTATGATTAATGTATATGTAATATACATAAAGCCAAATAATGTATTTAATGTTCATAGCAAAATACAGTGTAAGGATATGTGGAAGTTGAGAATATCTGTTTCATTAAGGTCATCTAATCAAGGACCTTTGCAGTGCAGAAAGGCATAATATGTAAAAGGGGAAGCAATGAACAAGACCAGTCGGGAACACAAACCTGATTGATAAGATATAGGGTAAGATATGATGCCAAAGACCTAAGTCTCCAGGCAGTAACTGATGGGACACTAAAAAGCTCCAGGCGCAGCTTTGGAGAGGGTCACCTAGACTTTGTAGCTGATAAGAATGGGTAAACAAGAGGGATATGAGGACCTATTTGCTAGCAAGCCCTAAACTGGACTAGCAGGTGAGGAGGAGACCCACCCTATGTCCATGTCAGCATCCTCTGTGTGTTCTCTCTGTTTGTGTGTGTGTGTCTCTGTGATACACCTTCAGCCTTGCTACTGGTTGAACCTGCACAGGGGGAAGTAGCAGCCGTGTCCACTGCCCTGGGATGGACACCCCCAGGCTGGGCTCCAGTGGCCAGGCAGGAGGAATCCCCCCAGCTCCAGAGCTGCCAGAGACCCTGGCCACGTGTAACACTCCTTAACGTGGAGGATCACAATAATGTATGATCAAAATTTTTCACAGTATGTTTGGAAAAGAAAGTACCTTTAAAAAAAAAAAAAAAAGCCAGAAAATAAGTGAATCTATTTTTAAAACATATAATGCTGTCAGTGAAGACAACAGCTCTCCTTTAGTTAAGTGAAACTGCAATCCCTCCTAAGTATAGCCTTTGACAAAACAGCTATTGTACACTTACAGAAGGTTTTAGTGTCTTAAGAGGTTCCACTGAATCACAGGTCACTTGTACCCTACTGATGTATCTTTCCAGAGTGGCTTATTTTTCAGACGTACAAAATTCAAAGACTAATTTAGAGAACAATATTGTTCTGAGTGGCAATGGTAAAGAAAGAAAAGATGCCGACTTTGTTTCACTCAGCTTCACTTAGCAAGAACTGCTACTAAGTGAAGCTGGCGTGAAGCAAGGATAACGTAGGGTGGCATGGAAATGGATGATATCTCTGTGCATATTGTTCTATAAAAGCTTCCTGAATTTAATTTATTATTCATGCATATCTAACACATTTAGGTCATAGTAGATCAAATACACACACCCCCCTTTACATGATTTAACAATCACATATTAAACTAAGACATACAGTTCTGTGTCTGCAGGTTCTCTTGTTCTGTCAGTGTGCATAATTGCAAGACTAACATTTAAGTTTAATCGTGTTAGAAGAATGGTCTGAGGTTAGAGCTGCTTCAGAAACACCAAAATCATATATTTCTTTTAACACAATTGTTATAAAAATGGATTATATTAATGGATTAAAAAATTATGACTGTCCTACTAGCTTATAATTTTCACTTGTTTGCTCTTCAAAGAGAAGACAAAAAATAGTCAGGTTTTGGATTTTTATTTTAATTCTGCACTGATACATTTTGGTTACGAAAGCAGCTGCTGCACACCTACAGGCTGGCAGTAAAGAGGCCAAAAGCACTACGGACTGTAGGAAAAGGGACAAAGCCAAAAGACCCAGGGAAGTGATTTTACCCCTCTACTCGGCAGTTGCAAGAATTCATTTAGATGCTGGGAACTAACACCAGCCTCACTGCCTATGGGAGGTCCTTGAGGAGATGCAGCCAGGCTTTTCACAGTGCTGCTGGGTGGGACAGTAGACAGAAACTGGTAACACAGAAGTTCCAACTGGATATAGGGAGAAACTTTTTCCCAGTGAGGACGGTGCAGCAGTGATACAGGTTGCCTTAAAATACTGTGCAGTCTCTGTCCTTGGAGGCTATCAAGACTTGACAGGATAAAATGTCCTGAGTAACCTGGTTTGTCCCTGTAGCTGACCCTTCTGTGAGCAGGAGGTTGGTCTGGAGACCTCTTGAGATCCCTTTCAGCCTGACTGATTCTTTGAGTCTCTGCTTCTGTGATTTGGTGACTAAACTCTCTACTGTTTGCACCATCAGTCATGCTTTTTGCCAGGTTAATACCATACCTGCTTACTGTTCACATCCATTTACAGCTACTGATGGAATTACACATGGATGTTCCTTAAGTAGTTATTCCATCCCTCTTTTTTTTTTTTTTTAATCATCAAATTGATTCAGAGTGTTGGAGTGTTTTAAAAAATAAAGTCTGTTATTTCTGCTGGCATGTCCACAACCCTCACTGAGATCAGCAGGCAATCCTTTCATGATCTGAAAGAGGAGGATCAAGTCTACAACAACTTGTAAAAACAGCTGTCTGGATTCACAGCTTTTAAATACTCCCTTTTTTTTTTACCCTCACCTAAAGCACAACATTTAAAGCTGCACGTAGCAGACAGTACTTTCACTAGTAGTGGCCACGTAAGTTTTGCTACTGCAGTGAGAAAAGACAGCAGAGTACCAGGACATGCAGGTGGAGTGAACAAAAATGCAGGTGCAGGTGCAAGCTTTGCCACCTCAGCTTTTATTAAAATAACATAGCATTGGATATTTCAATCCCAGGACAGGAGAACAACTGGCAGAGCAGATCAACAGTGGGAATGATGCAGGTGTGTGTTCTGTGCACTCAGCTTTTTGAACAGCATTAGTGGTTAGCAGGCTGACATGGAAAGGACAACAGACAATGTTACTGCAGAAAATATCACATTGCCTTTTATCATGCGTTGATGTAAAGAAAAGCACAGAGCTACTGGAATGCTTTAATAAAGAATTTTAGGCAGGAAGTATTTTGGGGTTGAAGAAAAACCGAAGCTACCTGTGAATATGATGAATACCTTCAAACTTTCTGGCATACTGATTCAGTTTCCAGCCCGAAAATGGATCCTTCTATTTGGTGAGACAGCTTGAACAGGAGGCCCATACTGTTCTTGGGACTGGTTCCCTCAGTTTTTCTGGTCAAATTTCTATAGCTTATTAATTAAGAGTTCTTCAGGCAGAGGAGCAAATACAGGAGAGCTTCGTGATAATGGAATTAATGTGGAAATGCAGGAGTCTGGATTCTTTTCAATACCAGGTTAAATACAAAGATTTTGTCATGTAGCTCAGTTTCTCACTTATTCGAGGAATTCTGAAATTACTTGTGTTTTCTCACATTCACATAATGCTCTTCATGAGAAATTAACAGTTTAAGAGAAAAAATTAGCACTTCTATTTTCTCTCTTCAAGCTCCCTGATGATGAACAGTCTACAGGCTATTTTTCTGTACAATCTGAGTGGTATTTTCTGAGCATGCTGTAGGTGGTTTGGGGGACTAAACATACAATTCTTTGTGCTTGCTTGTGGCAAACCTTCAAGATCCTTTAGTACACCAAATCCTCTTTCCTTTATCTCCAGCTAAAGCCAGGTATTTCTATTTTGAAAGTCCAAGGTAAAACTGTTACCTGAAAGTGGTTTATCAGGCATTCAGAGCATACTGTGGGTAAAAACATTTTGCTGCTGAAGAAGCAGTCTTTGAATTGATCCCTTTTATTCCAAAGATTTTTCACAGGCAATAGTAAGCACTCTTATGTATGACTCTGCTTGCTTGACAATTAAATAGCATATATTTAGAATTATAATTGTTCTGCAGATCGCTTGGTTTGGTTAAGCTGCCTTATACGTAATTTGAAGCAAATGAATGCAATAAATTGAAGCAAGTGCTAGAAGTCTTCACATTTTTCATACAAATTAAGGCACTCACTGTATGAAAAGTCCTTTAATAATTAAACTCTTAAAATTTAGAACTTTAAACCATTTTTTCCCTGCTTCCAACAGTGGTTAACACTGATTTGATACTAATAACATTATTTATCATGCTCTTCAGGTAAAGCGATGTCAAACCAGAGGAAGAATTTCCATGGTCAGCTCTCAATAACCAAAAAGCCAAAAGATATTAGAGAAGAAAACAAAATTACCTTTATGTGCAATTAAACACTGTCATTGAAGACAGTTAAGAACATGTTTAATCACAATATAAGCCTAGCTTTCTATGGAAATATCACCATATGCACCTAACTAATTGAGGGTGGTCTGTTACTTTGCTGTGATATATTTAATCTGAAACCCAACACTGATAAGACACCTGATGGCTCTCAACATCACCATGGATTATTTCAGTTTTTAAGTACCAAAAGGTAGTCAAATATGGATGTTTAATCAAGTATGGATAAATGGGGAGGGATATCTAGCTGCATGGGAAGGACATAAAATCTGTATCTCATAGTAATTTGTATAAAAATTATAAGGTTGTGGTTTCACTTACCTGAAGTGACTAGATCTGAAGACCTTGTGTAGATGCCATTCCTTGTTAAACTAGGCAGCCGGTGGGCTCTTCTGCTGACTAAGGATTTTTGAGTGATAAATTCCTTGCAGGAGTTATTTGTTCTGAATTTGTAAAATGCCTAAAACAACAGGCTCCTAGGCACTGCTACGTTACTGACAAATACACACAATGTTACACCCCTCCCTGGTATTTTATGTCAGTGAATGCATAGCGCTGAATGGCCTTTGCTGGTTTTTGTTTTCTTTATTTCTATTGCCTAAGAGAAATTAAACTCTCAAAGCAGCACTTCTCTAGGGGATTAATGTACTTCTTAGGTAAAGCATTTGACCTCAGGACTTACAGCGTATTTCTTATTCTTGTTTGTGTGTCTCTGGAGGGTGTTCAGCAGTTATCCAGCTGTATGGTATATGATTTGTCTTGATGCATTTTGCCTCTTTCTGTGATATACTTTGAAACATTAGCAGCGATTTGTGACTGATAACGGGATATCTTTCACATAAAGGTTTGCAAAAATAAGCAACAATAAATCCAAACAGCTCCCTCAAGTTGTGATGGACTTGTAATATAAAGATAAAACAGTGTTTAGGAAAATTTAAAAATGGACCACTACTGTTATACACAATTTAGTGCACATTACAAAATGCAACTTCAAAATTGTATCAGTCGCATTTGCAATCTACGGCACAATCCACTGCTTTTTTCAACTAGGGCATATGTAACGCATAAGCAAGTGTCATTTCCCAATAGATTTTTTTATGTCCATCATTTCTGTATATTTAAACTGCACCCTTGAAATTATGCAGCTGAATATACACATAATCATCAACTGGCACTAAATTTTTAAACAAGCATTTGCTTTTCTGAGCTTTTGCAATAATCTCATTTTTATCCCTATAATTTTAAACCCTTAAACCAAGTTTATTTTAACAAAATTACTGAGTAACTGGTAGACCTGAAGGACAACTGGAGGTTCTGAAAACAGAAGCATTCTGACTACATTTTCTGTCACCCTGCATATGCATTGAATGAGAACGATCTTTAAAGGGAAATTGTGCATGAACAAAATGGTTTGAAAAGTCTATTTATACAGCCCATACTTTTAATGTACAGTTTTTAATTCACTATATGGTCCTTAACACTCCAGATTACACTTGGAACATCTATCCCTTCTCCTTGTCCACTGCCTCCCTACCTCCTCTGGGCACCCAAATTCCAAGACACACAAACCAACACTGAAAGGTCAATAAAGGTGCCATTGAAATGTAGCTGCTCTAAAACACCATTTTTGCTCAGTAGAAGGTATTGAGCAATCAGGGACTCTTCAGGCATCCACCCAACAGAAAGTCTGGAAAGTCGTGAAAGGGCAGGGACTGTGCCCATCAATCCCAGCAGTCAGCCAGAGCTGCCTCTACCACACAGCTATGAGACAAATGCTGGCTGCCTGAATGCAGATAGACCTTAACACACTCCCATGGGAATAAGGAGTTAGATTAAGGAGCAGTGCATTAGGAAAATAATAAACATGCTACTCTCTTGTAGTTCCCTTAAGTAAAGCATCATCAGATTTAGCAATTTCGTGCAGAGCCTATTTGCTTGCAGCTGTACATTTTTAACTCTTCTGCTGGCCTGCTAAACCAAAGACATCTTTTAAGTTATACGAAAAAAACCTCTGCTTGATCTTTACTGCAAATCCCAACCATTAGTGCAGCAATTGTATTGAGGGCTACAGGGAGTTACACAGAAATTCTGCCTTTTCGAAGTATGGGGCATGAAGCATAGTATCAGTTGCCTTTACAGACTCAAGAAACTTGAAACTCTGGGATTCAGTGTCTGGATCTTCTGCTAGTAGTCTACTAATTGGATGGAAAGTGTTTTATCCTAGGATGTAATTAGTAAAATGACAATACTAAAGCAATTTCTAGGCCACCTGAGCTTACTGGAGTTACTCCGGATTTAAGAAGTTTCATTGTAAAATAGAATTTAGCCCTTAATGTATGACTAATGCTACGAACCTAAATTAGTGCAGGTTTTCTCACTTAAGCTTTCACTTGAAATGGTGAAAAATGAATAAAGTTAATACAACCATATTCTTCTACCAATCCTTCCAGAATATGTCATTTACCAGGTTCTGTATTCAATATATTCTGTGCTCTATAGATTTTCAGGTATATCAGAACAAAGAAAAAGGACTTGCCCATAAAAAAGAAATGTAAACTAGTTCTGAATGCACATCATGCTTTTTCATCTTTGACAACAGCAGTATTTCAGAAGATACCAGCTATGAAGTATTTATGGCAGGTGCATTACTACTTAGAAACTAATCTCACACACATGGCTGTTAACGTGAAATATGGATTTTAATAATCCAGCTTGGTGAGATATGTGAGCCTGCCTGGTGGGGATGTGATTAGTCACAGTCTGCAAGATTAATTGAGATACTCAGCGCAAGATTACGTTTAGTGAACTTCAAGCCCGTCTGATTATGCAAGAGCCCACTTAGTTAAGGCTGCATCTTTACAGATATAAAACCAGATAAATCATAAACTCTGCTATGACAGGAGAGTCAGAATGGAGACTGTTTAAGTCAGTGAGCCCAGTGAACCGACCATCAAAGTAAAATATCCAGATATTTTGTAAGCAGGGAAAATAAAATACCAAGGGCAAAAAAAAAAAAAAAAATCCCATGTAGTTCAAACAGAGGGGGGAAAAAAAAAATTAAAAAAAAATATAAGGAATGAAATTTAAAATGTCTGCCATCGTCGTTATTTTAAATTAATGGTATGAAATTTATTTTTTATTTAAACATGGCAATACTCATTCAGGAGAGTACTGCTTTTTAATGGTAATTTTCTTTTTGGTTTACAGTGAAGTCCGAATTTCATCAAGACCAGCACTACAAGAGATACCAGCTTGAAGGATTAGACAACTTCACAATGGCACTACCTGGAAAACTTTCAGTAGTTTTAATCCAGTTCCATTATTTTTCCATAATGAGTGTATCTTCCAACCCACCACATTGCTGAAAACACCAATTTGTAACGCAGAAGCAAAATGTACAGGGTGGTACTTGCAGAAGCCAGTGAAGCCTGGGCTCAATGCCTTTTTCCACAGGATATCAGTAATTTAGATAAATTACTTACTCACTCCTTGCCTCACTTTTCCTATTTGTGAACTCATTAGTAGCTGACAGAGATACTTAAGGGTATTCAGATACTATTGTTTTACTTTTAAAGCCACATGAGTACATGTGGAGAGTGCTTTCAGAGAAATTGATTGTCGGACCTGGTAATAACTTCAGAGGACCAAAGTCCTCAACAAAACACAATCTTTCATGTAGAAGTGTAGATTTTCTTTACATGCTGTTAATTTTTCTAGTTGGTGCACGGGCTTCCAGCTGCAAAACTAGTAACTTCTGGAGTCATCTAACAAACATTTTTCCTCATTCTCTCAAATCAGAGAGAGCTTAGATTTGTATACTATGCAAGATTTGTATATATGTGTACACATAAACAAACACAGGGAAACACTACAGCAGTAACATGCAAATTAAATGGACACTGAACTCATTTTTACTCCAGTTCACCAACCACATCATGCCAACCTTAGATTTTGCAATCCTCTACAGTGTCCCAGTCTGCTACTCAGTGCAATAGCACAGGTTCCAGTACTTTATTGTTTTTGCCTTCCCCAAGCTATGTGTCCTGAAGCTCTTTGGGATACTTTCTCCTCACTTTAGGTCACTAAATAAGATGATAAAAGTAAAATAGGAGAAGAAGCCAGTGGAGAAAGGATGAAGGAGAATGATCAAATTTCAGACCTTTTCACTTTATTTCCAGCTGGTGACTGGCCACCAGGAAGAAAAAGCAGAACCCTGAAACACCCAGAAACAATTGTGCATGAATACATCGTGCAGAAGGGCATCCCAGTGAAGCAGGACTACACTATGTCAGCTTTGGTAAGGTTTGAATGTTCACAATATATTAAGTCATAGAATCATAGAATCAAAGAATATCTTGGTTTGGAAAGGACCCATAAGGATCATTGACTCCAGCTTCACGTTGGTCAGGGATTCCATTGCTACCTTAGTTTTTCCAGAAAACACATAAAAATTAATTTCCGTGAAGCACAGGAAGTTAAATTGTTCAGGAAAAAAAAAAAAAAGGTTGACATGCTAATAGAAAATTAATAGAAATGAATATTGTCTCTGGTATTTGATGTAATTGAAAAAAAAAGTATGCAGTAGAATCAGGGTAGAAACTCTAATATTACTACATGGTGAAAAACTCGTTTCTGCCCTATGTCAAATCCTGTTACACTAAACACCCATGGTTTTGATCTTTGACAGCAAATTATTCTGTACTCCTGTGTTTACCCTAGGATTAAGTTTTAATATCTATCTGTATTTTCTTACTGAATTCTCAGAAGACCTGAGAAATGTAGTTAAGGTACCACTGCCCCACATGCTGAGGGGGCATCCAGCTGGAAAGCAGCTCAGAGAAAAGGACCTGCGGGTCTTGGCGGACACCAAGTTAAGCATGAGGCAGCAATGGGTTCTTTCCACAAAGAAGCCCAATGGTATCCTGGGCTGCATCAGGCAAAGCATTGCCAGCAGGTAGAGGGAGGAGATCCCTGCCCTCAGCACTGGTGAGGCCAGAGTTCATAATGCAATTACACCTAAGTTATGCTTTTTCTTATGTGTAAAAGTCCAATTTAATTCTTAGACCAAATGCTTAATTGAATTATGAAGATGGATTACAACATGTATTAACTATAATAGGTCTGGTTTCTGAACAATAAACTGTGAAATTAGAAAAGGAAGAAGTTATTCATTCTATTAATAATGAAAGAGGAAGAATTAGTAAGATGTTCTTTATTAACTTTGTTCTGTTTTATTGACATCATCCTGTATGGAGAAGCTTTTTGTTTCTACTTGACCATTACAGTATGCTTTAAAATACCACTAAAGAAGAATACCATTACTTTCATTTAGCAAAGGTAAAACGTTGCATCCATTTGATGCATCCCTTTAATTTTGATTTGAATTTTGGGCTTGAGAATCAGCTATATTCAGTGTTTGAGAAATCACATTTCATATGTATGCTGTACTTCTTCATACTATACAGGTACAACAATTTTTGTAAAGCCCCTTTACATTGTCAGCAACATACGGAGTTACATCAAAGGAAGATGGTTAGAAAATCAGAAAAAAAAAAAAAAAAAGGCTAGAAGGGACCTTCATTCCATTTGAATACAAAAAGACATTAAATATTTAAGATTTTACAGAGCAATTTGTTGTTGCTTTTCCTGTCTGCTCAACTGCAAACTACCATTTTCTTTGTTCCTTCTCTTAATGATTATATACATATAGAATTACTTCTTTTTAACTTGCTATTCCTTGCTAGTTGTTTCTGATTTTATGCTGTGTTCTACTGATTCTGCCCATGTATACATTTTTATACTTATTATAATGTACTATGCCCATTTCCACATTCTACACACTTTCTTTTTGTGTTAGAGATCAATGAAGAAAAAACTCATGGATGAGCAAGTTGGCTTTTATTGCACATCCTATTATTTCTCTGCATAAGCATAATTTTGGTTTTGTGGATTTACTTCACTGCTTTAGTCCTTCAGACCTTCTTCTGATAAGATCTGGACTCCGGATATATTGAAGGATGCTATAGTGAAGTTCAGTGTCATTACTTTATTGCTCTTCCCCCTTTTTTTCCACAATAATCATGAACTTACCCAATTCCTGATCCCCTTACTCAAGCTACCTTCTACCCTCACACTCTCCACAAATTTCTCTGTGTTTACAAAGCCTAAAATTCAGAAAGTTGATGTAAAGATTTCACAGTTTTAAAGATTTTAATTTCTGTAACTCACGTTTCTCATCAGATATTGCCACCATTGCCACTAATCTCTTGCTTCTAATAGCCCTACTATCTAGTCACAAAACCCCTCATTAAGCCCCCTGGTAGGTACCTCTAATAAAAGTCCTTCATGATTAAATGTTTGCTTAAATCTATTTTATTATTGATAAAGTCTTTCAACAGATTATTTTTTCCTATGTATGTTCCTTATTAATCTGAGAACATCAACATGCATCTTTCACATGTAGGGCAACACTTCCTCTCTTTTCTCTACGTTGTCTCTGCTGAAAAAGCAAAACACAACCTAAATCTGTATCAATATTACTGCCATGAGAATTATCACAAGCCTCTGTCACACCAAGCAAGTTACAAGGTAAGCTTGTAACTTCCCTATATTAAGACTCTCAGCTTGTTTCTTCTCCATCTTTACAGCAGATGCACACATATACACACACATGTGCACACACATGCGCACACAGACAGCTTCTTCCCAAACTGCTGCTTCCTCGTCATATGTGCAACCCTGCTGGCCGAAAGTTCCTTGAAATAATGAGAATTTTGGAACCTTCGGGGTTGTTTGGGACAAAAGAAGGGAAAAGATCTGAATGAAAGTAACAAGGTATAGAAAATTCTGACACTGCATGTATTTCATTTGAAATATGCCTGGCTCCTGAGGAGTCAATGAATTTATAATGCCTGCTTCAGGTGCTTCTTACAGCACAAAATAATAAGGCAGGAAAGGAAGTGTGGCCTTACATGCAAGTGAAAACTTAAAGATTAATAAAAAATCCCTACATAGATTTAATGCAGGTTTGGATGAAAACCAGAAAACAAGGATGTTCTACACACAACTGGAAGAGATAGAACTTCAAAATGAGAAAGATTTAACTCAGGTGCCTATGTTAAGTTTGAGAAACAAACCTACAAAATGCAAAAATGGAAGTTACTCCACATACAATACTTGCTGTATGGCTAATGCAACTTTATAAGGAAGCTAAATTAAACTTAAGAGAAAGAAAAATAGGTCACTTGACTAGAGTCTGATTACTGACATAATTTCAGTAATCAAAGCACCTGTTAATGTACTCTGTCAGAACCATGAAACTTTATTACAAAAATGCATATATTTTTTAATTAGCAATGCAACATAGAGAAGGCAGGAACTTTTGGTTTAGATACCCCATGTGTGCTGCAGACCTGCAACCATCAGCTCTTTCAGCTGTGGCTCCATCCCAACGGTGATGGCTGCTAAATACAGCAGCGCCCACTTGCTGCTGACTCCTGCTAAAGAGAGAGGCACATACTGCTGCAATGAAGTAATTTCATTCTGCTGGGTATTGCTCATCTAAACTTGGGGATTAATGACCCGATGGACTATCATGCAACAGAAAGGACAGAGAGATTTTGCACATGCTGGGCTAGCAGTGTTCTTAGCACTGCACAGAGCTATGAGTGCATTTACATTCACCAGACCTCAGTTCAGCTTCACAGAGAAATTGGTAGATCTGACTGGGACCAAAGAAGAAAAGGACAAGTGAGTTCCTCCCAAGAGAAAGACATTCTGGGGGCTCCACAAGTGATGAACTTTGAGTAGTCATAGAGGAGATACAAGAGAAGGAAGTAACAAGTTCATTCATTGGCAGATTTGGGGCTTTGTATGGATATGTTTGTACTTCCTCAAAGAGAGGAGCTTCATAGAGAACTAAAGTGTTAAAGGAATTGATCTGTATTGTAATATTAAGTCTACTTTATGTGATTTTTAAATAGGCTACATTAACTATATAAAGACTAATGCACAGTTAAGAGGTATCCTACTTCTTATAAACGAGATAATTTGAGAGATAATTATTTGCCTGAGCTGCTTGACAGCAGTCTGTTGAAATGGCTTCTGTTTCCTACGGATAACTTTCACACTAAAAATTAGAAAGTGTGTTCTTTGTTGTTGCTGTTGGTTGGGTTTCCGTTTTTTTCGTAGTGAGAAAGAAAAATGGAAAAAACAAGGTTCAACTAAAAAGTAAGTTTCATTATTCACTGAATAAATGACCTTCTGAAAAGTATGCATGTTCATGGACAAAGCAAGGTGATTCTCTTGCAATCTAATTAAAAATAAGGTTCGTAAGTAACTGCAGTACCTTGTGTTGATGTTTTGAGCATCGTGCAATGTATGTTGTTATTACCTGTAATACAACCATTTTTTTTTAATTCACAGTTTGAGTGAACATGTGGATTTTATCAGAATATTGAAAATTCATGTGTTGCAAAACTGTTAAAAATGCAAAACTGTTAGGTGCTGACATGAGAAACTACACAGGTAAAATTCATAAGGGCTAAAGCACACTGCTTCAGTTGCAAAATACAGACACACCTAAATTAAAGGGAGGGGTGGGAGGGGGGAGGGGAAGTGGCCTTCAACTTTGAGAAATAAAACTGGTGAAAGTGCCTGAAAGTCCAGGGAATCAAATCATCAGCAATATGACAGAGTGGCCCAGGTAGGACAAGGGGTAATGATTTTAAACTGAAGGAGGGTAGATTCAGACTAGGTATAAGGAAGAAATGTTTTATGATGAGGGTGGTGGAAACACTGGAACAGGTTGCCCAGAAAAGTGGTAGACATCCCATCCCTGCAAATATTCAAGGTCTGAGGGGGTCTGAGCAACCTGATCTACCAGAAGATATCCCTGGCAGGAGGGTTTGATTACATGACCTTTAAAGGTCCCTTCCAACCCAAACCATTCTGATTACGCATTCTCAGAGAAATTATCCAAATATGTACATGTGTGAAAACAGATATTTAGAAGACTTTCAGTAATGTCACAGCTACTTGGCTCTAGCAATTTTATATCTTACAGCTAATTGAAATTACCAGTAAGCAAGTTTGAAAACCCATTTTATGTTATGTTTTAAATCATTCGCCAACTCTTTGATAACTCAGTAATTCTTTTTAGAAAATAAGACAATTATTTAGCTATGTCTTACATTAATGAAAGAAACTGAAGACACACAGATTACAGGGTAAATTTTCCATTCATCCAACTTCTTAGATAATTTCAGGACACATACAGATGAAGAGAGCAAACCAACTGTAGGACTGATATGTAAAACAGGTATTTGTCTCAACCATTGCTCTCCATGAGCTATGAACTGCAGCAAGTGTGGGGAGACCGTTTACCCCGCGGAAAGAGAATTTATTGCTCTCTGAAACAACTTGTGGATTCAGCTCTGTTGATTCAGCTGTGCGCCCTTGCACAGGGAGGAGGCTGGGATGTTTTAGTTCTGATAAGCGGCCTGGAGTGTCCTTGCACAAGGAGGCGGCTGGGATGTTTCAGTTCTGACAAGCGGACAGGAACATCCTGGCAAGAAACAAAAAGTGGACGGGAACGTCCTTGTAGGAACCAAAAAGTGGACGGGAATGTCCTTGCAGGAACCAAAAAGCAGACGGGAACGTCCTTGCAGGAACTATCTGTATGGGCAGCAGATAAAAACCTGCTGAAACACACAATTCACGGATGCAGCCCATGGCTGGTCGCAGTTGTTGCACAATGCTGAGGCAACGGCTATCTGATCAACATCCAGACACAATACGGTACAAAGGACCGCACGACCACCTGCTAGTTGGAAGACTTCTCCCACCAATCCGGACAATGGGATGCCGTACGACTCCGTGGTGGTAACTTTACTATTTGACTTTCTCTCTCTCTCAAAATCTATTGATATACTGCTTCTATCCTTTTTTTCCCTACTCTTCCTTCTTCTCTTCTATTTTTTTTTTTTTTTTACGATAGTTTTAGTTAATAAATTGTATTATTTGGGCATTTGACATCGTTTGTGTCTTAATTTCACCCCGTGAGATCCGAATCCTGTTTGTACCGTCCACCGGGACGTGACACCAACTTTCTTCTCTTGTTGTATCAGTATAGTAGACCATTGCATCAGCCTTTACACAAACTACCTCACCTACTTCTACCTTGAAAATTACAATAGAATGCTTGTCTGAAATCCCAAATTTTGAGTTCTTTTGGACAAAGTTCAGGAAAACATATAGTACTGTAAATCACAGGGATATCAAGCTTTGGAGTAGAAAAGGTGGGGGGAAAGTGCATCCTTCATTTATCATATTGGTTTGTATTGAAAATATAATGGAAGTGTTAATACAGAGAGAGAGAGAATCATTCAGAGAGCCAAAACTGACATATACAAAAGCAGAGATTTCTTACTGTAGAGGGCTGGCTAGGCAAACAAATTAAATATGCAAACATTAATTAATGGACTATGTGTCCTTAGCGAACATTCTCTGCAAAGCAACTGAAAACTTTGTGCTGTCAATTAACTTTGGTTTAGGCTGATGAGAAATTTAAGTGTTAAATGCTCATTCAATACTACATATGATAGAGAATCTAAAAAGCATTTAACAGGTCTAGTGACACCTGTTTTGGGAGGGGGTTTTATTACCATTTTCAGTTAGTTGCTTACAGCAATTATAGTCCACAGCTTTGTTACAAAATATGGACAACCTTAACCACTTTTTTTCCATATCATCAAAACATCTTTTTTTTGTATTAGGCATATTGTATTTAGAGAGATTTTTCCAAAGTGATAGAAATAGCAACACCTGAAGAATAAGAGTACTATATACCATAATTATATACTGTAATTATAGATCTAGAAATAGCTTTAAGTAGTAATGGATGCACCCAGAAATGAGTTCATTGTCAAGTGACATATTTTTTCAGTCACCTGCCATGAGCACCAATCCACTGCTTTCTCACTCTCCACTTTTTACAAGCTTTATACTTAAATAGATTTCTCAGTGAGATTCATATCTGAGTGCTATTCATACTGTTATTCACTGTAAATATCTCCAGCAGCCCTATTAACTTTAATGCATTAGCTCTTCTTCTATTTATTGCAACTTAATGAATGCATAACCATTTTAGTTTAGGACACCATTAACAGGATAGATTTTCCAAGCTCCTGTAGCTCAGCAGATGTACTATCATAAATTACCACAAAGCTATGTGCTTTTTTATGATGGTCATAAGGCAAAATTATTAGAAAACCATTTTTTTTAATTCTCCTACAGACTTGGCATTCAGAAAGGCTACAAGATTAGTAAAAGCATCATGTCTGCATGTACCAGCATATGTGGAACATATGCTGGTACAACTAGCATATGTTCCACAAGTAACTAGGTTTTAAGCAGAAATGAGGATATAAAAACAGGCCCACAGCATTCTTTGAGGTAGGTCAAGAAGACAAGAATCCAGAGGATATACTATCAAATACCAGAAAGCTGCTCATGTCTGACAATTGAGACTATTAATTTACATTCTATTCATAACACAAGTTCTTTCGCTTTCCTATTATTTGGAGCAACACTCAGTAAAAATGAACCATATCTTTGAGAGTTTGTCGATGGCCTATATGAGCAAATGAAATTATACTTGTGTCATTCACTTCACATCTATTAAGATAAAACAGAAATGACTGAGTGGATTTCAGGGAAATTGTTATGTACGAAATGTTCCCCAAATCCCTCCCACACTTGAAAGCAATGCATGAACCCCTAGACAGTAGTTTAAGTAGGTGTAATATGCACTTGGGTAATTCATGGAAATCCTACATATAAAGTGTTAGTATGACAAACAAATCAGTTTACTTTGATCTAATATCAGACTATTAAAAATACTAACCCAGCTGCAAGATCCAGATTATACATCCTACAGACATCAAAATAAGTTAAAAGAAAGAGAAATACCACGAAAGACCATTGCTTCCTAGTTCAAAATGGTGAGCAATGGATGACTACATATATGCTCAAAATTTGTGCTATTTGGAAATAAAAATATAAATTAAATGGAAAAAAACATAGTATTGAATACTCAACAGAGTAAAAATAGTTATCTGGAACTGAAGCTCGGTTACACCTAAGAAAGATTTCTGGAGTTGCATAATGACCTGCTGAAGAAATTCAGATATCCTTAGGAACCAGAGAGAAAAATGAAACTTTTTTTCCCAACATAGCTGAATTCTGTCAGTAAAATGACCAATCGTAGAATCACTGAATGGTTTGGTTTGGAAGGCACCTTAAAGCTCATCCAGTTCCAACCCCCCTGACATGGGCAGGGACACCTTCCACTAGATCGGGTGGCTCAAAGCCCCATCCAATCTGGCCTTGAACACTGCCAGGGATGGAGCAGCCACAGCTTCTCTGAGCAATCTGTGCCAGTGTTTCACTACCCTCATAGTAAATATTCTTAATATCTAACCTAAATCTCCCCTCTGTCAATTTAAAGTCATTACCTCTTGTCCTATCACTACACACCCATGTAAAAAATCCCTCTCCAGATTCGTTTCTTTCACTGACCTGTTTGAAATATATTGCAAGGTAAAGCCAAATCTAAAGTCTTGAGGTTTTCACATTTTTTAGTGTTTCCCTTGTTTTTATATGGCCAGTACAAAATGTTTCTTAGAATTCCCCGTTGTAGTTCAATGCATCCACACAACATTTGTGATCTGGAATGCTTGCCTTAGGCATGGTTCTTGAACCATGCTATTCTATGTGTATGTAAAACCTTGTGATATCTGAAATAAGCTCAATCAATCATTTAAAGATTTCAACAACTATCATTACATCAAAATATCCTGAAAATGTTTTGTTTTGTGTCCCTTTTTCGAAAACTGATGGTTCAGTACTGAAATATGCAAACTTTTGAAAATCCTTGGACATGTCAGCTTGATGAGCTACAGGAAACAGAGCAGACAAACTGCCTGCCATTGAACAGATGTTTCCTTCTCATTACTGTTTCTTGCAATAAACTGTGATTGATAGATCAAGCATGCAATTGTGAGGAGTCCCATATTTACTTAAGATTATTAAATTTTGTCATAAGCAAGCAAAGTTTAGCTTTCTTCATGTTAGCTAGATGAAGCTTTTCTGGATCAGGAAATCCTCAATTCCATGGGACCATTTCTCCAGAAATCACAGGGAGAAACACAAGGACACATCATACCTTCTATTCTCAATCAGAAATCAGAAATCAGAAATGCTATGGAAATCACTACATTTAGTTCTGACTAAATTTCACATGTGTGAGCAGTTATTTCAAGTCTCACATTTTACACTGAACACAGTGGGTTAGTAGCTGGAAACTCTTGCACATGACTCTTTTAAATGAGACATACATATTCCATGTTATATTTAGTGAGATACGTGAAGCTGCATGGAGTAAATTTCCAGGAACCATCTTTAAGGGCAGATAGCTTTGCACTGCATGTCATTAGCTCTTCTTTGTACAGCATACAATGATGGTAAGGACATCATCACAGGAGTGCTAAATCAGGGCTGAGGCATCTTGGAAGTGGTATGAGGTTTTTAATAACATTTTCTCAAGGGAACTGTACCTTGCAAACATGCCAAACGAGTTAAACAGTGTTCTACTTTGTAATAAAGGTAAAGCCAAACACTGCAACATTTATAATTCTTTTTAATTTGCTGGCCACGGATTTTCCCTTGGTTTATTTTATCTAGCTTTATCTGTGTTTACTTATACATATATACTCTCTCATGTACATGTACACATTGTGTGGAGTGTGTGGAACCTCAGCAATTACACCATCTAATCGATCTCTTTCTGGTAACTAAGGAAATATTAGAGAAACCTTTAATTCTGTTCATTTACTTTATTCTATTGGATTTGAAAACATAATGGGATAATTTTTCAATGTAGTTCAGCATGTTTTATGCATAAGTAATAAACATTAAATCAAGTTATTCTTGTTTATACCTTAAAAATAATATTCTGGGTGAACTAACAACAAAAAGATTTAATTGGGCTTTAATTTCTTCTTCTGCAAGGAATGTCTCTTTAAAAAAATTGTAAGCTTTCTTTTAAACAGGAATTTCTAGAGGTACATGAGACCTTGTATTACTGCCTTCCAATATTATGCAGTATGCAGACATTTTGCTGTGTACATCAGTACTGTTGTATCTGCCTGAATAACAGTTACACACAAATCATCAGTCCTGAATTCACACCCACTAATTAAGTTAATATTAAAAAGTTCATTGGAGCTTTAGAATTACTTAAGTTTTCCTGAGTTTAGTGTTAGTATATAGGTCAGTACTCAACCCTGGCTAGACATACATGTACTCTGGATCTGGAAGGATCAGTAGCACAACTAGTGGGGAGTCACTGCTGAACTCATAGGAACATCCTGGAGCATTTGCAGACAGCACTCAAAATAGTAAGGTGACATCCTGTGTTCCCCAGCACCACACTGTAACACAGAAGACTGGAGGAGAAACAAGAAAGGAAAGAGGATGGGTATTCCTCATCTAGTACTGAGCAGTAAGATGAGTGAGGTTCCACGTAAACATGTGATGGCCATGCTCTTGTTTGGAAAAGTAAAACTGAGTGTGGGAAAGGACTAAGGGAGAAGATATCTATAACTGTAATTCAGGTGAATACAGGGTTTTTTGCATCACAGAAAGCACCATTTCTGAAGTTGATCAAATAATCATAATTGACAACCAAAAACCAACCAAGAGTGAGAGACATCACAATTTCCTGTCAGTTCTTCTGGGACCTTTTTCTTTTTAATTCATCAAATGCCAAAAATATAAGTTGTTGTATAATCAATTATGGTTTTTTAAGCAGGAATGATCACTATGAATAACAAGCGAAATGCATGCAAACATTAGAGTTAGTGGATTAATATTTTCTTGATAGGAGATTAAAGAATACACATAAATGTTTTTTATTCTACAAAGAGTGGGATTAGTATAGAAGAGCTATTAAGAGTGATTTTACGGATCAGCACTCGACTTGGACTCAAAACACCTGGATGGGTTCCCAGGTGTTATTCATAATACTATCACAGATGTAATCCTAAATTTAGCATGTATTTTCTCATTACTCTTGGTTTTCTTCGTAGACAATGAAGAGAGATAGACATCCTTGTGTTGGCATCCTACTTCTGCGCAATATTTCCTCTGAAGTCTCCTTTGGGAATGTGGATGTATTAACTACAAAGTTTCACCAGAATTCCCTGCCCCTGTATACTAAACATATACTATCCCGCACAAATGAAGCACTAGACTATGACTGCATGTAAGAGAACATCAGTGTTTGCAAATGAACTTAAGTTCCCAGGATAAGTCTATTTCCTGAAGAAGCCTCAGTTATTGAATAGGTACTCATTTCTCTAAAGGTATTTATGACTGCTGTCCAACTTGATGGTGAGCTACCAAACTCCACATGACTGCTTCCCTTCAGGGAAGGTGATCTGCTGAAAGAGCAGAAATATGCAACAGAAATGTAGAAATAACTGAAGAACAAGGTGCTTACAATCAAATGGTGCACTGGGGCCCAAAGCAGCCTGCAGTAAGCCTGGACTAATGATTTAATTCAGCCCTTCAGCATGCAGGTGTATCTGTTCTATCACCTAGAGGACATGCAAATCACTAACACATGCAAAGAAGGAGCTGATGTTACAAGATAATGGCCATGTGCACCTGTGATTTAGAAGGCAAATCAAGGACTTATAACAGTTGGCTACATAAATTACTATAAACTCCATTTGACTTATAAATCAGGAGGCTTGCTGTATATTACATGATAGTTCAGTGCTCAGATTTCCTATCTCACCAAAGGTTTAAGACTAACTACAAACAAAAATCTCCACACTAAGGTTTATAAACAATCCCAGATATTCATCATTTATGACTCATTTATGCACAATTGTCAAGATAATTTTGCTAGAGCAGAGAAATGGGGTGATGTCAAGAGACAGTGGCTGAGTACTTGCCTTCTCTTTGAGTTAGCATTTCAGATTTGGAAACACTAAACCACTTACAGCAAAGTAAATTACTGACAGTACTTCATGTTTTCATCCTGTCACTCTAAGATTAATTACTTTGCAGTCACTTTACAGAATTTTGGTTTGCCTTTCTTTGTATAAGAGTCTATTCACATATAAAGAGGAATGAGACTAGGAAATTGCTTTCATTTTCCTCCTATACTATTAAATAACCTGTCTTCTCAATATCAGGCTAAAAGGTCAATAACTAATTTAGGATCCTGTTTCTGTAATTCTCGAGATGAGCAACTCTTGACTTCAGGTGAGATGGTCTTGAGATTGAATGCTTTTTTAATGTGAGAAAAAGCAGAGGAATTTGGTACATGCTTAAAAACAGTCATTGAAAAATTCACAGTGCAGATTTTTTTCTTTCCCCTGAAAATCTATTTTCTGAAATTCCTGCAAAACTCCTGGGGAAGTTGCCACAGCTTTGACACAGCTCTCTGAGGTAGTGCTTTCCAAGTGGCCATCTTTGTGTATCTCAGTAGTCAAAAAAAAAAAAAAAAAAAAAAAAAAAGCCTCATTTAAGAATGAGCTGCATCATTCTGGATTATCCACACCGTTTTAACTGCGCAAACTTCCAATGCTCTGAACTTCATACCCTACCTCTGATACTGGCAACCCAGCTATCTCTCAACACATCTGCTGGTGAAAGAGCTAGCCCTTTTTTCCCTTTGGCCAAATGACCGACTGCTGATATTTGTCCTCCTACCCTAGAATGATCTCTGATACACTTCTAACATTTTAGACATAGCTTTTGAGTCTACTTATCTGGAATAGGATCTACAGCCTATTAAGTCTCAGATTTTTCTTTGTCTGCATAGGCTGCATTAGATATCACAGAAAAGCCATATTCTATCTGTCCTCTAGTCTTTTCACAGGTGTGAGACCTACCAGGTTCCCGCAGCTTCAGTGCTATGGGTACACAAGTTTTAAGTTCATTCATATAAAATGTACATTAGCTTTGTACAGTAGAGAAAATAATTTATTCCTTCTTTAGCAAAAGATGGGCATCCAAAGAAAAGAGCAAAATCAGCTGTATGTATTTTCCCCTTCTTCTTACAGTCTTGAGAATTTGGGGGTGGGTGGGGAGGGGTGTACGTCAGACTGTTCCTTGGAATTTCAGCGTATTCTGTTGCACATGCCTTTTCTTTCACATCAAGGTATACTCATCTCACTCCTGCAATCAAATTTGCACTTTTCTTAAGCAGCACTTCTGTTAAGATTAACCTCTCTTTAGAAAACAGAACCCTTTGCTTTTCCTTGCTATTTTTTTCTCCATCTCAGTAAATGCTGGTGAAATTTCAGAGAGGTGTTTGTAGTTTTTTTGTTTTGTTTTGTTTTGTTTTAACAGGAGTAACTGAGAACCAGCAACTTGAAACTTGTGGTTTTCTGAGGGATCTTCCACCCCAGCCCTCTCTCTTTTTTTCAACCAGGAAGTTTTTGTTGCTGCCTTGGTTTGTGTTGCTGCCTTAGTTTAACTGTTGTTTGGCCACCGTCCAGTCCATCAAGTTAACGGCTGATACTGTTTGTTCTGCAGCTTCATCTACACAAGCAGATTGATTTCTGTTAGAGAATTCGTCAGCTCGTGATGGACTTACTTAATAGCCCTTGCGGCATTCAGTAGTATAGTGATTTTAGCAGTTAACTAGCATTCTTCAGTGATACACAGATAGATACCCCAAATTGTCCCAGCAGCTGTATTAAAATATGTATTTTCCTGATTGTAGGAATGTGATGTATTGTGTAAATATGTGACGTATTTACTACAGTATCACACATGCCTGTTACTTAAGAGTCTATCTCACTACAGCATGCATTTTAAGTTCACAGGTTCCTTTTACAGTCTTCCTTTTTTTCCTTATGGTTAATAACCTACACATTCTCTCAAACACTACAAATACATACTGAACAAATATTTAAAGAATTTCAAGCTTATTCTAACTGCCCTTAAAAAAGCTAATTTATTATACCTAGTATACAGAAAGTTACCGTGTAAATTTTAATATACAAAACAGAGCAAAGGAGGAGGATCAAAACTATAGCAAGACACTGCTCAATGACATTTTAATGGATAAGGCATACAGCAATCTGAATTGCAGCAGAAAAATGTTCTTTGCTGTGCACTCCTATGCCACTGGCCTTTAGGAAAGAAGGATGTCTTCTGATCTCTTTCTCACTCTGTCTCTGACTTTGTGTGACCTTTGGCAAGACACATTAGTTGGGCGTGCAACATCCATAAAAATTAGTAAACTATTGCTTTACTTGTTCTCTTGAGGCTTGTGAGGCTTAATTAGTGAATTTTATAAATCTTTTCTAGACTCACAAATGCAAAGTGCTATAAGGACAAAGTTTTATTGTCACTATTCCTTTGGGAAATGAGTTTCTTAGAGCTGTGGGAGATAATTAGTCACATTTTGCAGGCTGTGCTGCAGCTAAAACCACCATTAAAGTAATCTCTTATACAATATGAACAATACTTGCTCTCACTAGTTTGACAAAATCAGATGTGGGTTCTGGGTTTCTGACTTGGCCTTTTTCTGCCCTTCCACAATTTAAAAAATGTTAGGATGTTAGGATTTGTTCCATTTCCTTTCGTTTTCAAATGGTGATATATTTTCTCATTTCTAGAAAACTGCTCATATTGAATGTTTAGGAAGTATATTTTCCCCAGTTGCTTGTAATTGATCACAATTGTAGCCATAGAAACTATAGTTATCCTCAAAATACTTGGAATAGCTACAAACTATTTTTGCTAAGAGATCTTGCAATTTAAATAGAATAATTGGCTCTGAGTTTCCTTGTACAGGCTGTGACTGATGGCATTAAGCCTACCCCAAGCTGCCTCTCAGCTGGCCACCTGCAAATGGACTGATTTTTTTTTTTGAGCAGCCAATGTCACCTTTCTTCATTATTAAGAGGAAGAGCACATCGACCATCTGAAAGTCAGCATTGTTTAGTGGAATCACAGTTGCCTGTCTCCTTTAGTGGCATTAGTAAAGGCATTAAGGCACTTCTGAAAATTTTATCTTATGGGCCAGATTTTTTAGTCGGTGCATGAAGGTACACATATACCTCTGCCATGGTTTTATTCTCCTGATGTCTCTATCTACTTTATTACACTTTTTGAAATTTCTGTCTTAATACTTATCTAAGTTGCATGACAATTTAATTTTTTCAGACATACACTTAGTTAGTCAGAGAAAACCATCAGGTTATAGAAACTTAATTTGTCATTTAACTGGTTAAAAAAAAAAAAAAAAAAAAAACCAAAAAACCATATTCCCAAATTTGCTTGTCAATCTGGATTCTAATGGACTTCTTTCTGAATGGCTGTCCAGGTAGTTTAAATCTTTTACTGCATCTAAGATCTGTGCATTGGGGAACTAAACTAATTGGTCACAAAAATCCTTATCCATGTGAACATTTTCATTTAACAGCAACGTCGGTCACAGTACCCACGTTCTTCTCCCATTTTCTTATCACACACAGCCTGTCAGCAGATCCAACTTCTAGGTAACTTGAAGAAAGGGCTTCCATTGCTCATAAACTGTGCCATGCCTCCTTTTTCACTAGCCAGTTCTTCCTAGGCAAGGAGTACTATTTATGTTGCTGTTCTAATCACGTGACTTCACCAAATTTCTGTTATGCCAACTAAGTCGAATATGTGATCATAATCATAAGATGCTGTTTACATTTCTTGCATTAATAAATATTCATATAAGATGTAAACCAAATTTATTTACTATGCACTTTATTCTACCTCTAGTTACGATATGAATAATCCTCCCACCTTTGGTCCACAGACCTTCTGTCAGGTTGATTAAAAAGGTAATAATAATGCTACACCTTATCTAAAGTTCTCAGTTAGCTGGTCAGCATGGAAAGGCTGTCTGGTTTTATTCTCCTTCATGAGGCAGCTGTCACTCAGCAAGCTTGTGGAACTTCATCCTGTGGTGTAGGAAGCCACTATCTGGAAATACTAAGAACACAGATAGGCCTTAAACTCCAGGATAACCCTGTCCCTTCTGGAGGCTCGACCTTCATCTAGGAAAACTGACAATAACGCTATCCATGCCTTGAGGCTTCAACTCCAGCAGTATCTGTAGTACCTCTACAAATGACAATCATGGAGCAGTGGCTTGTGTGAAGGCCACAGCATACTTGCAGTAACAGCTTAAATTTGGTCTCCTTATATCTGCTCTGCTTACAGACTAGCAACCAGAGCAACACAGCATCCCTGGAGTTCACTACTATTGCTCACCAAAAAGATTTGGGCATCCTGAAGAGTGTGGCCGTGAGATAAGATTTTATATCTAATCTAGGGCCTTACTGATTTGGGAAAACATGCCAAGGACTTCCAAAAGTGTATCCTGACACAAGAAACCACAACAACAAGAAATTCCTCTCACTTTCTTTGGTAGTCCAAACCATAATCAAGTGACATATTTTAAATTTTTCATTAGATCTTTAACACTCCAAACGAAGGTCATTAAAAAAAAAAAAGGTAAGTGCAAGACCATGTAAATGGCACCAGTATAGTAAACGTCAAAACAAGCCAAACTTACGTTGGTAGCATGAACTATTTCAGCCGTTCTGATGTGCTGAAGAGAGTTTGTTTTCCTCCTGACATTTATAGAGCATGTCGTGGTTTGAGCCCCGCCGGTAACTTAGAACCACACAGCCGCTCGCTCACTCCCCCCCTTCCTCCCCCAGCTCCCGGAGGGATGGGGAGGAGAATTGGAAGAATGTAACTCCCACGGGTTGAGATAAGAGCAACTAAGGTATAATACAAAACCACTACTGCTACCATCAATGATAATAATGATTAGTGAAATAACAAGGGGAGAGGATACAATTGCTCACCACCCGCCGACCGATACCCAGCCCGACCCGAGAAGTGATCTGGGCCTTCTGGGTAACTCCCCCCGGTTTATATACTGGGCATGACGTGCTGTGGTACGGAATACCCCTTTGGCTAGTTTGGGTCAGGTGTCCTGTCTCTGCTTCCTCCCGGCTTCCCCTCCTCCCTGGCAAAGCATGAGACTGAGAAAGTCCTTGGTTGGAATAAACATTACTTAGCAACAACTAAAAACATCAGTGTTATCAGCGTTGTTCCCAGGCTGAAAGTTAAAAAACACAGCACTGCACCAGCTACTAAGAAGGAGAAAAATGACTGCTATAGCTGAACCCAGGACAGAGCATTATGCACAAAATGTCCAGATCTTACAAAGGGCCAACAGAGGTAGGTGACCTGCAGTCACATACCAAATATTCAGGAGCTGTCCTCTCAAATGAAACAACATATAAAAGGGAACATTTGTACTCATTATATGTAATCAAAATTGCAGTGCCATGACAGATAAGATGTACAAATTAATTTTGACTCATAGAGAACATTCACTACAGAGATTCATGTATTGCAACATGTTCTCTCTCAAAAATAAATATGCTTCATATTTTTATAATAATAAATGGCCATTTGTGCAGTGGGTGAAAACAATGTTCTTATCAGTCAGTGGAAATCAAAGTATAACATGTGCTGCGCTTCATTCCTGCAGTTCTTACTCGAACCCTACAGTGAGTCATAGCTAGAGATTATATCTTTTTTTTCTTCCATTAACATGGTTCTTTGAATATTGCAGGTTTGAAAATGTTTCACCTGATACTAGCAAAAAGCTTACCAAATATTAACATAAAATATCTTTTTAATACAGAACAAAAATAATGAACTATGCAATCTAATTTATATACCAAGTTTATATTTTTCAGTGAGGAAAGGTGTTTATGGAACCTAGCTGGTTTACTTATGTAACCACAGAAAGAATGGTCTCAACCCACTGCACAGAACGAAGGGACTAAGAGAGAGAAATACTGTGCACCTATGTGAAAAAGTGTGTTCCCATCATCTTGCTTTCCTCTTCTACTAAATATTTATTCATGCATCTCATCCTAGTGAGAGAAAACAAGAGGGAAGCAATTTGAAATATGCTATCCACCTCCT
Organism: Strigops habroptila; assembly: GCF_004027225.2. Classification (NCBI taxonomy): domain Eukaryota; kingdom Metazoa; phylum Chordata; class Aves; order Psittaciformes; family Psittacidae; genus Strigops; species Strigops habroptila. The sequence continues at coordinate 110,326,019 of NC_044278.2, forward strand.
GCATAATCTTCTTTTCCTTGTTCTCTGCACACAAACAGTATTAAATTCCACCTGAACAACAATCCACAGAGAAACAACTTAAGATATAGATATAACATTGTGCTCACCTACGTTTGGAAATGCCTCCACGAGAAAGTGGCAGCATACCTGTTTGCACATTTTGTGCTGATAGATGATATGTTACTGGCATCCTAAAGAGTGGCATTTTCATAAGGCTGAAGTAGAGCACTTTATGTGTATAACCTTCTAAATGGGAAGCAACGTAGTACATCCTTTCCGTCTCCATTTAGTTTGTAATTGTCACAGCTCCTGACAATACCTTTCAGCATTGCAAGATAAGTTAATTCTATACTTTTATAGCTTATTGTGTTGGTTTGGGTTTTTTTTCCCCAAAATCAATTTCTTTTTCAGTACAACATTTGTATGAAATGATACTCCAAAGCAATAAGGCAGTAAGTCTAAGAGGTCAGAGAATTTTATTGTTTTTTTCTTCTTTATATGTTTCTCTTACTTGATAATGTTAAATGTCAGCAGCAGGTGCTTATTTGAATCGGTGCTAGACAGTTTGACTAATGCTTTACAATTTAGGCATGGCTTTTGAAAATATTGCTGAATACTGTTTCCTGTCTAAACTAATGAATGTTATGGTTATTTGCCATCATTATCAATACAGTTAATGTTAAGAATTAATGAAGGCAGTTTATAGGTTTCCAATTACTTTTCTTCTGCAGAAAAACTCCAATCAAAACAGTACTGAAAACACTGTGGCAAGCCTCCTGCACAGCACCTCTTGTAGTGTTGCCCTCACTGTTGTAACTGATGGGCAACATTTCTTCCCAAATAATTCTTAATATACTCAACAGCTTGTAGCTGTAAGAGACTACTTTGGCTCAATGCACCTGCTATGGATAGTCACTAATAGTCATCAATAGTCAGAACTGCGATGCTGCACAGCAACATAGCGGTTTTGAAAACCATACTTCTGAGAAGGTCTTTCAAAATATGGTTTTTTTTCTTATTTTTTCCTCTTTTTTTTTAAATTTTACTCTGAGATGAAACAGAGACAAGTCATGGCAACTGCTACATGCAGGGTATGTAGACAAGACAGACCTGGATTCAGCTCTCTGATCCATTTTACTAAGAAAAAGATTGTGAACAAAAAACCCTCATCTTCATGGAAGCATCACAGCTGCTAAACTATAGGATAAATATCTTATGGGTGATATACCACAGTTTCTCCTGATGAAGGTTTTCTATTTTGGCTAAACCTGATTACACTGGGGCATGAAATGGAAATATTCCAGAATGAATACTACTGAGTAGATTACTAGCCAGGTTTTGTGAAACTTGAAATCAAACATATTAAATTTGTCTCCCACAGATCATTTCAGTGCTTTAAGAGTGTTTCACTTGATATTTCGTTATTCTCTGGCTTGTACATTTTAAACTTAATTTTCATTCTGATCTATATTTTTCATTGCAAAACCCTGTAATTGTTTATGAACTGAAATTGTCGTCCACTCTCCCAATAAAGCTGGTTGCTAAGAAGGAAGCTTTAATCTCTTCAAAATAGAGACTTTTGTGCTGTCAAGCACACACACACACAAAAATATAGTTGTAATCATTTATTTAGATTAATGGGTTCTCAGGAATTTCCAGAAATTTCTGTACAAAATGAAAGGAAACAACCTTTTAAGCTGATGTCCTGAATTTTTTATGAGCAGGAAGGAGAGATACTTGTTTAGAACAAGGAGCTATGAAAGCCAGCTGACAGAGTACAAAACCTTTTATCATAAGAAATTCCAAACAGAGGAATGCCCTTTGTTCTTGGTGTAAGAGATTCGCCAGTGCATCTGGATACAGGTACCTGGCTCTGGCTTGGGATGGAGCAATAAACTGTCCTCTGCAGAGTGGTGCTGAATCAGCTCTCTCCTCTGAAATGAAACAATAAGCAAGAAATAGATTCCTGTCCTTTATTCATTAGAAAATATTCAAACTGCTTTTTGTACTTGGAGAGCATAAGAACTCCCATCTATCACCTCTGACACAGCTGCCCTAAACATAATGGCAAAACCATGCAGGATGAAGCTATCTCAATCTCTGCTGCTAAAGATGCTCCACCTGCTATGGGGTATTCCATTACTGTACAAGGATAGGGAAAGACTTCCTTGCTTAGTCACTGGGGATCACTCTGGGGAGGGAGGAGACCAAGGAAAAGTTAAGTTCTAGTCTATCTTATAGCCATTTGAATTACTACGGCCTTAATTTTCCTGCTTCATGTCAAGCTGGCATTGTATCTACCTGGGAGACCAGTCCTGAATTCTTCCAGCTCAGGTTCCACAGGAAAGGGAATACCTCACTGGGGAGTCCAAAAACTCACACATTATGAGGCTGTGATGTGAGTTCTTCACTGCTCCGTTTCACAATGCGAGTGCTGAGTGCACATCTACTGGCACAAACTTAGGCACTAGGGTAACATCTAATAGAAAGTAGATGCACCCAGAGTCTAAAAGTAGTCACAAGTGCAGGCAAAGAATGATCTGTTGTTTTAAGGTTTATTTTTTTTATATTGGGTACCCACAAACTATTATGAAATGGACTATGAAGAACTTCACATTCCTTCCTTTATTTTAAAAAACACCAACACTTTATAAATGCTTGAAGATATGCACTGTCCATGCTGGAATAAACAAAACCGAAGTAACTGCTTTTAGCTGCAAAAATTCCAGCTCCTTGCAATATATCGCCAAGACCAAAATCAATACTGAAAAATGAACTCAACAAAACCAAATTAACTGTCCAAGTGACGTGGATATGCTCCGCAAGCTTTCCTTATGCTGATTTTAACCCTTTAAGATACCAGATGACTGCTACATAAGGGAAGAAGTGGAGTTTTACAATTTGCTTGTTTATGATGTTTTAGTACAATTTGTTAGCACTGCTTTCAAGGTAAATCTCATCATGAAGTTTTCCAGGTACATTCTGATCACTATGACAAAAGATGCTTTCTATTCAAAGACGGATTGAAATATATGGTACTTTAAGGACTTGTTTCAAATATTAACAAAAGAAAATCACATTTAATCATTCAGAATGACTATATATTCTTTACTGGTATACAGATATTTAATTTCAATTTTTGGTATATTCTATCTATTCTTTCTCTCTTTTTCATTAAGCACTTCAGATGCTTTTGTTCTGCAGTTTACTAAATGATGGTGTTCCAAACAGATTTAGGAAAGTGATCAAATCAATATATCATAATACAATTTTCTAAGACTGACTGATTCAAACAGGCTGCTGACTAAGACTGCCAGAAAACAATGAATGTTCAAGATTACTCAAAATGTTAATGTGAATTTTGCCTTCTGTCCCCTTAGCATTAATTAAAATTATAACAGACTCTTTCATCCTCTTCATCATTACAACTTAATGATGTTGTAAGCTTCTGACCGACATCTCAGCTGACTTATTTTCCTTCCTAAGTTTTCACATATGCCAGCCTGGCCACAAATCTAGATGGTAATTTTTCTTCACATTATTTAGAAGTCTAAACAGTGTTGATGGATAGAAGGACCTGAGAATTCTCACTACTTCCAAGGAAAACTTTTTCCTTCATTCATTCCTTATGCACTGGAGAACTTGGACCTCTGTGAAAAATAAAGAGTAGATGTATGTATCACCTGAATCATTACAGAAATAATGGCAATTGAGGATAAAGATAAAAGTACTAGATCTGATGTTAAAAATGTATGGTAAACTGATAATATTATTAACTAGGTAGCATTAAGTGCCCTCTATTACATCAAGATCTATTTAGAAGTGTACAAATATTATATTTGATAATGTATTTCTTTTCCAAAATCTGCTCTTTGCAGAATCATGTCATGTCATCATCAACATGCTAGAAGGAAGGGATGCCACCCAGAGGGATCTTGACAGGCTGGGCCTGTGTGAACAACAAGGCCAAGTGCAAAGTCTTGCACCTGGGTTGGGGAAATCCCAAGCACAGATACAGGCTGGGAAGGGAATGGATTCAGAGCAGCCCTGAGAAGGACTTCGGGGTGTTGTTTGACAAGAAGCTCAACACTGACACTTGTCCTGTTGGAGCAAGTCCAGAGGAGAGCCACAAGGATGATAAGGGGGGTGGAGCACCTCCCATACGAAGACAGGCTGAGAAAGTTGGGGTTGTTCAGCCTGGAGAAGAGAAGCTGCATGGAGACCTCATGGCAGCCTTCCTGAAGGGGACCTACAAGGATGCCAGAAAGAGATTCTTCATCAGGGACTGTAGTGGGTAATGGGTTCAAAGGGGTAATGGGTTCAAACTTAAACAGGGGAAATTTAGATTAGATCTAAGGAAAAAATTCTTTACTGTGAGTGTGGTGAGACACTGGCACAGGGTGCTCGAAGAAGTTGTGGCTGCCCCATTCCTGGCAGTGTTCACAGCCAGGCTGGATAGGGCTTTGAGCAACCTGGTCTAGTGGAAAGTGTCCTTGCCCATGTCAGGAACTAGATGATCTTTAAGGTCCCTTTCAACCCAACCCATTCTATAATTCTATGTACCTGTTATCACTTCTATTATGCAATTTGGCCAATATATGTAACATGCCAGAAGCATTCCACACACCATTTCATTCCTAACTAATGACTAGAAATACACCTAAGAGCGAGGTTACCCATTTAGGTGTTTGCCTTTGATCCTGAGGACTTCTCCAGACCAGTCCCAGTGCAGACTGCAGTTTACAGGACTTTTTCAATACATGTTATTAAACTATAAATCAACTTTTTCATAGTTCAATACACTATGAAAACACGCCATCTAATTCCAAATACTGTGTTGGCGTCTTGCTTTTCTTGAAGCAAACAGGTCAAGAGTTGTAAGAATATGTTTTTAGTTCTCACGTTACCCCTTCTTTCTCTCTCTGTCCTGTCTGCTCTCTCATACCATCTTCCTAAATGCCAGGACAATTCTTAAAGTAAAACCAGTAAATTGTCTGTTTTTTCATGCAGCTTTATAAAAACTAAGGCCTTAATACTTTTGGAAACATACTAAAAGCCGTACTTAGGACAATCCATTCCTTTCTTTTAAATTGGCCACTGGAAAATAAAAAGTCATTCACTTATTAGATGGACACAACGTGAATTAATAGGTACTGAGGTATACGGCTCCAGAAAAGCTCATTTGTATCACAAAAATGACATGGAAAGATCTTCACAGATCTTTCATTCTTTTGCGCTATAGGATGATTAATGGATTAGGTATGTTTGTGTGCTTGTGTTCTCCCATGTCTGGGATTCCCAACATCGACAACTGTCTCCCTGCTTCAACATCTCCATAATACTTAATCATTTTCTAGAAGCAGAAAGAAGTAGAAAGAGGAAAAAAAAATTTTAATTTAAATTCTTCATCCTCTCTTTAGGATATTTCTCCCTTTTCAAATTCCCTAGTAAAACTAAAGTTCTTTCTCTAAAATAAAACAAAACACACACAAAAAAAAAGTATTTCAGGTTTTCATTTGAGACATTTTTTCATTTGTGGTTTTTGCACTTCTAAAGATTCAGTACAAGTGACTGCAGTTAAGTGAAATCTTCAGGCCCCTAAGTAACAGCTTGAGAGAAACAGCAAAACTGGCATTCACAGAAGTTATGCACATATTCCTTCAATTAGCAGTAAAATACTTATCCTTATCAGCAACACTGTCATTTGTACAGCTTCCCTTCCTCCTCATCTGTTTTCACAGCTACACTGAATGCGTTTGAAGCTGAAGAATGATCAAAATCTAAACAGTTGTCAGTTTGCAGAGTCTCTGGCCTCTGCATATGTGCTGCCACTCTGCCAAGGCCATGCCTAAATACCAGTTATAACAAGGAGGACATGCATATTGTGTTATATTAGTTGCTACTAATTTTCCCAATTATTGTGGCTAGTACTATTGATTCTGCCATCAAAATGAACAAACTGGATAGGACAAAGCACTCAAAAAATCTCTGTCTAATTATAAACACCCTCTAAACAACATATCCAACAGGAATAATCATGCCTTTATCACTGTTGCTACATATTCAAAATCCCAACTAAGGAAAATAACTCTTCCTTACATTTAATGTCTTACTGTCTATTTGCTCAGACCAACTTTAAAAGGTCTGGGATGTTTTTTTTATCTCTCAGTGTTCAGAACCTGAGTTTGAAATTGGCAGGCTCTTAAATGCACAAATTTCTCCCAGCAAATTTCAAGAATAACAGCTACAGCCCAAAAATTACAGGAAAAAAATCAGGAAAATACATACTCATGTTTTTCCTATGACTGATATTTAGTATACCTAATAGCTGTCTTCTCCATCATTTCTTTTTGTAATGTACCCCTCCTAGGCTGTAAGATACTTCTGTAAAAAACCTGCTCCCTTGTGTACCTACCTCTAGCATTGCAACTTACAGCTCAGGCATGGCAGCTGCATCTAATGCTTCACATTTTCTTTCCGTATCATATTTGCCCTTCCTTTCCCTATTTTTGTCTAGACATTCTGATCATCTGCCAATGTCTCCCAAATTGACAGCATTTTAATAACAGCTTGATGTTTGGAAATGAATGCAACAGAAATGAGGGTTGTACAGATGAAAGAAAGGAACAACAGATCTAGAGATAGAACTAATATAGAAGGATCTACATCTGCTGCATTACAGTGGAAAACAAAACAAAACAACAACAACAACAACAAAACCCTACCAAAACACTTAGGAAAAGAAAATGGTGAAAAATTCAACTGAAAACCATCTAGTCCTCAGACATCTTTTTATTATACAATGATTCTTGATTTTTGAAGTGAAAAGCCACAGTAATCATGACATGGATGAGAATTAGAATACTTGATTATACAAATACATTAAAAAGGGAAACTCAGCATTAGAGTGACTAGGACAGCTACAGGGATATATTTTTCCGGCTTTTACATATATCACCATGCACTGAAAAGATGAAAGTCATCACTGTTCTTAATTCTTAGGGATAAAAAGATAAACATAAAGGCTTCAAGTATTTTATTGCACGCATAAATCTATGTTACCAGAAGTTTTAATTAAATGTAATTCCTCTCTTTGTCTACATCACTTTCAGCACTGAGGCTAAGGAGAAAATTGTCACTTTTCATACAAATATAGATAATATCATTAGTTTCCTGAAACAAACAAACAAAATGGCCTGTGTGTATTTTTGTTTCTGCCTAAATCCATCCAAAGCAGTTTCAAGTACTGATATTCAATGCTGTACTGTTCCCATTGCTATTTGTCCATACTCTTTACATATAGATGAAAGGATTTTAGCCTACCTTCTGGAAGGAGGCTGTTATCAATTAACATCTACAGAAATTGCTGCCTGGAGAACAAGAGAAACCTGAACATGCAAGAGCTGATTCCATACTCTTGTCTTTTTACAAATTTTTTTGTCAGAAAAGCAGATTTTCAAAGAGTTTAGCAAGTAAGGAAGGTTCAACTACCTTGTTAAATGAGGAAAGACTAGACTATTTAGTAAAATTCCACTCTTCTTCTAATATACTTTCATGAATTCTGTGGAAGATGCAGTAATCCAAAGACAGGAGCATTAGAAATACTTAGATACCAAAATTCTATGTACATGTGAAGCGCTACTACATTTCAGCAATGGATTAAGTTACCTCTGAGTTCTTTTCATACATGCACGATGAGTCTCTAAGCATATTTAGGACCCTCCATCATGAAATGCCCTATATAAACATAAGTTTATACTAATATCTAAACAGCATCAAAGTTATTCCACAAACTGCAAAGCTGCATGTGAAACAGACTAAGAAATGAATCGCTCTGTATCACAGACAAAACTACCTGCATACATGTAGTTTATGACAAATATTTTACACAATAAACTTCAACCACTAAAGTAAGTTGATTTGTATACATAAACAGAGATACATATTTGCACATACTGCAAACAGGGAGAGTGAAACACAGGTGTATTGGAAATAACTGACTGAAGAAGTATACTATCTACCAGCCCCATTTCATTCATAGAAGAAATGCCTTATTAATTTAAAATTAGGTAGGAAGCACAATACTTTGGAATAACCTAGTCTTGTCTTCGAAGTCTCTAGTCCATTTTCAAGCACTTAATTCTGGGGGCAGTGAAGGGTAGCAAAAGCAGCAGAAACACTATTTTTTTTTTTATTTGTGAATGCAGAGAGAATTTTTTAAATGGACCTTCCAGAACCAACCCTGCTTTGCTTTCAAGTCTGGTCCTGCCATCCAGGTTCACCCCACCTGACTCCAGCCACTTGACACACTTTAAAATGTAGTAACTGCAAGTTCCTCTTTCAAGCCAGGGACAATAAGAAAACACTCTAGAAAGCAGCACTGCTTCCTGAGGCCTAATCCAAAGCAACCAAACCTGATCCTTCATAAGACAGTCTTTTTATGGCTGTACTCACAGGATTTGTACTACATATTTCAGGAGGAGATAGAAAAGGGAAGTGATGCCCCATTAATGCCCAGCTGTAAAAGTGCAATGGCAACTCACCACCTAATTTCAGCAAGGAACTGGATTGGGCAGGTCAAGACAAGACCCATGACATGCATCAAGAGCTTTCCCAGCTGGTTTTCTCCTACATCTGTAGATTTAGTCTGGACAAAAGCCCCTCTCCTCTGTGATACAAGTCCCATGTCTCAGACCAAGCAGAGAACATAAAGTTGTACTGCCCATCAGCCACATGCAGCCCAACAGTCAGTTTTGTCCAGCTGTGACCTGGCTTTCAGAGAGACAAATAAGTCTGTAAACGCTAAACAATCTAACAAATAGTAATAGTTCACCTCATCTTTTATCTATAGGCTGTAGAAAAAGGCAACTGCACTATTAAAATGTCAAGATGTTTGTTGATATTAACAAGGCCAAAAATAGATCTTTTAAAATGTGAAAAATGAGGGCAGCAGAATTTAATAGGATCTCTGATGACCTGAAAAAAGACCATTTACTGTTCTTTTGCTGTGTACTAGAACAGGCCAAATAAAGCTAATTTATCTCCAAAACAGCAAATTGCTTTTTAGTAAATGGCCCACAAGGGGGAAATAAAAACATTAGAGAATCTTTGACATGGTAAATAATTAAGAGACTGGTCAAAATCTTGATAGAAAGTCCCCATCGCCTGCAAATTACAAGACCTCAAGGGTACTCCTGCAGAAAAAGAAACGTACAGTAACACAGGAAATGACTCAAGTGACAAGTCCAACACAACATTAAATATTAAGTAACAGCAAGCCCCAAAAGAAGGGAACTTTACATCATGATCTAATTTAGGCCCCGTATCATGGGGACCTATACATGTTAATGATTCAAGGGATGAATTCAACTAACAAAATAACCGTGTAATAACCTAAAAAAGGAAGTACATTAATAGGTCATATATATGGTAATAACCTATTAAATTGACCAATTAAGTCATAAAAGGTATAACTGGATATCATACTTAAGTATTCTATAAGCCATTGACTAACAAATACTCAATATTTTCCCTTCATTTGATGATATTTTAAAGGCAGTAGACCCATACTAAAATATTCTTATTTCACTGAGCTACAGTAACTCCTGAGCAAGAGTGATTTAGATTCCCAAGCGCTGTGGTAATTTTCACCAAAACCACCTTTGCTTTTAGTAACCCAAGGCCTGTGCTGCTCTAACTCAGTCAAATATCTCCCTCCCAACTCCAACAGCCTAACAGGACCCAGTCCTCCATATAAAATGCCAGTTCAGTTTCCCTGAACAATGCTGTATTTATTGGGGATTACCTAGATTTGAAATTAATCATAAACACACAAAAAAAAATGAGGTAACATACATTAGGCAAGGACAAAACCAGATTTTCAGAATGTCAGTTACTCTACATTGTAAATGTAAAACAACATTTTGAGTTGTTTTATAACTCGAATAAATGTAACAGATTATAATCAGCTCTACTAGGTTGTCCTACATCAAACTGGAACCTCGAACTAATCTTATTACTGCACTCATTGCAGCCAATAATCCTTTTCCTTTTTTTCTTATTTCCTTATCCATTACACTCATGTTACAGCTCTTTGCACCTACAAGCATCTTAATGTAAATTATGAATAAAGCCATTACTTACGACATTACACTAACCTTATATCTTGAGATAGCAGAACATATTTACACCTATAGAAGGCAGACAATGTCTGCTTGATGCACTGCAGCCTTGCTAATGTGGAAAGTTTGAGCAGCTGCTAATCTCCACCAAAGTGCATGACAATCTTCTATGAACAAGTATTGCTCTGTGACTCATTTAAAGCTAGAGACTCTTCGACCACTTGTAAGCCATGATTGAACACTGGTTACAAATTGTGAACAATTATTATTCTCAGCAGGTTTTGGCTTATTAAAGAGGTACAGATGAGCATTTTTGTGTGCTGTCCTAATTTTTTTCAGATGGTGACAGTGTGCTTAGCGCTATGCAAAATACAGAGCTGAAAAGAACCCTGTTAAGAGACATTAAATTCAGATATGGAGGGGCATCCTTTACATGTCCTGGCTAATTTTATTACGAATTCAGGGTGAAGTGTCATGAACAAACATGATTTTAGAATAGCAAGATGCTATAATAGAGAAATCAGTAATTTAACAATGCCCCTTTGGCTAATTAGAATTGATGGACTTGACAGAAACATTTAGCAGGAGCACTTTGATATAGGAACCAATGCATCAGAACAGGAAAACAGTTTGAAGCACAGGAATAATGATGGTAAGTATAAAAACAGAATGAGGAGAAAGCAGTAATACAGGCTGTTATGCACATTACTTTAAGAAAGCAAGCAGGAGCTTTATTTTTCCCAAGTCCAAAAATATCAAAATGACCTGAAAACCTAAATCACATTTTCAACTAATTGAGGACAATAATTTCATATGAATTTCAGAGAAAAAAAAAGGACACTGTAAGCAAGTAGAAGAATATCCCTCTGACCCTCTAAATCTTGCCCTGCTCTTTCAGGATTTACTAATTAAAACACACAGTGCTCACAAAGCAACATTATTTACAGACTGCAAACAAACTTGAGACTAATTATGCAAGCGAGATGAGTTCTATCTGTATATGTTTGCACATCTGTATGTGACACACAGTGGCTTTTAAACTAACACTGGGCAACAGGACAGGCTGTAGTCAAGTGGTTGGAAAGGAACTTGGCAGAAAATGACCTGAAGTCCTGGTGGGTGACAAATTGCCCAGGAGCCAGCAATGTGCACTCGTGTCAAAAAAGCCCAACAGCTTCCTGGGCTGCGTTAGGCAGAGCATTGCCCAATACGCCCTTCCCCTCTGCTCAGATCTGGTGAGACATATCTGGAGGGCCGTGTCCTGTGCTACACTAATCCAGTGCAAGAGACATGGACATACTAAAGTGAGTCCAGAGAAGGGCCATGGAGGCGATTAAGGGCTTCGAGAACCTCTTTGTTGAGAGTCTGAGAGAGCTGAGTCTGCTCAGTTTGGACACAAGTAGTTGAAAAGGAAACCTTACTGCTATCCACAACCACCTCATCAGAAAAGATGTAGCCAGGCTTCTCAAAGTTGCATAGTGATGAGAGGCAACAAACACAAGTTGAAAGATAAGAAATCTGTATTGCGTACGAAGAAAAAAAAAAATTACCATGAGTCATCAAACACTGGTCTGGAACATGTTTCCCAGGGAGGCTGTGGGATGTCTGGTTTTGGAAGTCTTCAAGATTCTAATGGATATAGCCCTAACTTGGCAACTTGATACAGTTATCCCTGCTTTGAGCAGATGGGTGAACTAGATTAATTCTTGAGGTCCCTTCCAATCTCAATTGTTCTATGATTCTACTGTTTTCTTTTGTCTGTGCATTTTTACTCACAAGCCTTTTTAAAAACTTAAAAGAAAGCAACACACCAGAAAACAACATATGCTTTAATATGAAAAAGCACCTTATGGCAAAATAATTAAAAATCTCTGGCACATTTGGAATTGTTAGATTGAGCTAATGGTATCTATATTCAAATAACTAAACCACAGAAAAATGCGTATCACATAGGGATCATACTTTGAAAACAGCACTTCTTTGTGCTGGTGGTTTTCTAGGTGCTCAGAGCTCTCTGGCTCGTGTTTAGCAGCCATTCACGACAATCACCTAATGAGGGGAACTAATTTCTGCAAAACTGTGAGTTTGAGATGATGAAAAACAGAAGAGGAAGCTTGGCCAGAACAGACCTGAATTTTCACTCCAAAGCTCGCTCTATTTTTTAAGAAATTATGTAGTGTCAAGGAGATAATAAAAGATTTTTTTTCAGTTGGTGTCATTTACAATTGACTAGCATTTGGTGATACAAGCTTCTATGCATTCCGTGATTATGTTCAGTGGGTTTACACCGAGATTTTAATAATCGCATCTTCTCTTCCTGGGGAAATTCCTTTAGCAACAGATCCAGAAAATGCCAGGGCCTGCAAGATAAAACTTCACACGGTCTTCTGTTACTGTGTCAAAATATGGGAAAATGTTGAATATTTATTATGAATCAGTACAGCACTGATCTAAGTTATGATAGTGATTTATATAGCTCTTAGTATACTCTAAAAGAACACTTATAGTGGAAGTGGAACTCCAAGCGAACTTATAATTTATTTATCTAAGTTCCTGAGAAAAAAATTATTTGCACTATCAAGCACATTCATTTTAGCAGTACTTTTATAGTCTACTGAGGACATTACGGTCCATCATCTGACTGCAGTCAGAATATATTCTTTTTATATAAGCACTGTCAAATAAAGCTTTTAAATCTGCTATTGTGTTTGTTTTCTTTTTTGAAGGGCAATAGGGAATTATCAAGTAGAGAGGGGCTGAATTAAAAAACCAAGCTGTCCTTATAACTAAGAATAATGTATTAATTAAAGACCAAATCATCTGTGTTTCTTTAGCAGCAGGAGATTATTATGTTGAGGTACTATGACACTGTATAACAATGTCAGAATACTGATACTTTCATCTCTTTTTGATGGGTTATCATGTCATTACAAAGGATATGAAACACAACATCACACTAAATCAGACACATAAACCTATGTAACTCCTGGTAACTTCGTGACACCATCTGTGTTGCAAAAGCCACTCTGTGGGTGCAGTCCATGTGCTGGTTTTGGCTGGAATAGTGTTAATTTTCTTCACAGTAGATACTATGGGGCTGTGTTTTGGATTTGTGCTGAGAACAGTGTTGATAATAAAAGGATGTTTAAGTTACCACTGAGCAGTGCTTACACAGAGTCAAGGCCTCTTCCAGACACAGCTGGGAGAGCTGGCCCAAACTGACCAAATGGATATTCCATTCCATATGTTGTTATGCTCAGCATATAAAGCTGGAGGAAGAAGAGGGAAGGGGACGATGTTCAGAGTGATGGCATTTGTCTTCCCAAGTCATTATTAATTGTGATGGAGCCCAGCTTTCCTGGAGATGGCTGAACACCTGCCTGCTGATGGGAAGCGCTAAATTAATTCCTCGTTTTTCTTTGCTTGTGCACGTGGATTTTGCTCTACCTGTTAAATTGTCTTCACCTCAACCCATGAGTTTTCTTACTTTTACTTTTCTGATTCTCTCCCCAGTCCCAACATGGGAGAAGTGAGTGAGAGGCTGTGTGAGGCTTAGTTGCTGGCTAAAGTTAAGCCATGATGGTCCATTACAAGGGAGACTCAATTCTTACTTTCATGTATTATTTGAAACTCTTGCATGTCTGTGAAACATGGAGATAATTTAGTTGAAACTTACCAAAATTAAAAAGTATACACACAATATACACCCAAAAATTCCTCAAGAAAAACACACAAGAAAAACACATTCCTCAAGAAAAAATCATATGCACACAAATACACACACACACACACGCAAATTCTAGCCAAAAATCATTATTGGAAAGTATACTTGAAAGATACAGAGGAAATGGAAATGAACTTTTTTTCCCTTATAAAAGGGAAAAGGCAGCAAAGCATCAACATGTGTTTTTACCATTTCTTCAGGAAGAGTCCAAGAACAATGTAGACAGACACCTGCGTAAATTGATTTCTTTTTTTTCTTCTTTCTGAACTCTGTTGAACAAGTAGAAAATAAATGTAAATGAGGAAGGAAAGCGGCCAGAGTTCCTCTGGGTTCCACTGGGAATGTAAAGAACATGATGCTGTTGATATATCTGCTGTTGTATTTAGTGCAAACAAATCTCCAAAGAATTTTTGTTTCACAAACAGCAAACTAATGCAAACATCAGTTAAAGCACTCTTTATAATAGTACTTCTAAACTCATACGAGGTCCTTTCCGCTTTCTCAAGCTAAGCACTCAGAGACCCCAAAGCAAGACAGGAAAAAATAACTACTGCATACCTTAGAAAGTACACAATTACGAAGCCTCAGCCTGCAGAATTATTAAGCTTTTTAGTATTCTATTTTATTATCAGTACGAGATATTTTACAAGCATTGAAGCCAACAAGCCAAATGGGTCGACTAATGTAATGGCTAATACAGCAGTATTAGAAAGTATGTTTTGTCTAATAAGGAGATAGTAAGAAAATGTATGAAGAAAGAGGACAGAAGGAGTAACAGAGAAGAAAATGGTAAAAAGTTGCTACACGCAATCTATCATATGTAAAGGTCAACTAACAAAAAGAAAAAAGGTTTTCTCACTTTGCTTGGCAGAAGTAATGCCTCTCTTAACTAGTGAACTTAATGCCCAACATCTGCTGACATCTCTGAGAGCGAAGAAAGGCCCTTAGAAAGAAATTAATATCAATAGAAGATGAAGACCTGAGGCATAAGGAAGATTAAACCACAGGAAAATGGGTCTGTGGTATGCATCCTTCTATTAAAGAAAACAACTCTGGCATATGATTGATGCTTTTTGGCAAACTCACTGTTGTCTACATTGATTTTTTGAAGCCTTTGATTGTCTTATTAACCTGCTCCAGTACTGATTAACTAATTCACAGAATAGCTGAGGTTGGAAGGGACCTCCAGGGGTCATCTGGTTCCACCCTCATACTAGAACAAGGCCACCTAGAAGTGGTTGCCCAGGACCACGTCCAGACAGCTTTTGAATGTCTCAAAAGAAGGAGAATCCGCAACCTCACTGGGCAATCTGTGACACTGCTTGTTCGCTCTCACAGTGAAAAAGTGCTTCCTGATGTTCAGAGGGAACCTCCTGCATTTCAGCTTCTGCACATTGCCTCTCCTGTTACTGGGCACCACTAAAAAGAGCCTGGCAGCATCCTCTTTGCACCCTACCTTCAGGTCTTTATAGCCATTGATAAGATCCTCCTGAGCCTACTCTTCTCCAGGCTGAACAGTCCCAGCTCTCTCAGCCTTTCCACATACGAGAGATACTCCACAGTCCTTTACTGGACTCTCTTCAATATGTCCATGTCTCTCTTGCACTGTGGAGTCCAGAGCTGGACACAGCACTGCAGTGTGGCCTCACCAATGCTGTCAATGCTTTGCCCAATGCTGCCTACCCTGGCCTTCTTTGTGGTAAGGGCCACTTACCACAGCCCACTGCCGGCTTACATTCAACATAGTGTCCATCAGGACTCCCAGGTCCTTTTCTGCCAAGCTGGCTTCCAGGTGCGTGGCTCTCAGTATATGCTGGTGCCTGGGGTTGTTCCTCCCTAGTTGCAGGACTTTGCATTTCTCTTTCTCGCACTTCATGAAGTTTCCGTCAGCCCATTTCTCCAGCCTGCCAAGATCCCTCTAGATGGCAGCATGACCATCTCAGCCACTCCTCCAGGTTTTGTGTCAACAAAATACTTGCTAGATGCATTTTACATTTTTGTGAAGATGTAAAATGGGGCTGGACCCAATACTGATCCTTGGGGTAACCACTAATTACTGGACCCCAAAAAGACATTGCATTGCTGATCACCACTCTCTGGGCCTCGTCATTCAGCCAGTTTTCAGCCCATCTCACTGTCTGCTCCTCCAACCCATACATCAACAGTTTGCCTGTGAGGATCTTAGAGGGACAGTGCAGAAAGCTTCACTGAAGTCAAGACAAACAATATCCACTGCTTTCCCCTCATCTACCAAGACAGTAGAAGGTTCCTAAGATTTCACCATTGAAGGTTATATAGGTGTTCTAGCATGACTTCCCCTTGGCAAATCCATGCTGACTACTCCTGATCACTTTCACGTCTTTCACGTGCCTGGAAATTGTTTCTAGGGTTAGTTGTTCTATCCCCTACTCAGGGATCGAGGTGAGACCAACTGGCTTGTAGTTCCCTGTGTTCTTCTGGCCTTTTCAGAAGATGGAAGTGACACCTTCTTTCCTCCAGAGACCAAATTATGGTTACCTTGCATCTATTAGTGCCGCAGCTCGGAAAAAATCAATTGGTCAAAATAGGCACCAATTAGGCTTTCACTCTGGATCTTAAAATAATCTCTCCAGAGGGTTATTTTTGTTTTTGTTGATAATACACAGAGGATAGACTTGTAATTTAATGTGCCTGAATTGGATGCCTAGTATAGGTAGTAAAAATACGTCCACTTATTTCCAAAACTCTTAAATAGACGGACGAGATGCAAAGCAAATATATGTATACCAGTTTTATGAAACAACAAATATTTTAGCAGATCTACATGCTGTTTGAGATAAAATAATGTTTTTAATAACTAAATCTCAAAAATCTAACTGTTCATCCTTTAATTAGAAAGCAAATAAAACCAAAACCTATAGACCTCAGTCAGCATAATTTCTGAATAGGGCTTCTGTTTGGAAGATAGACTGATTTTGTTTGTAGCCTGCAGTTAAAACATAGCAGAGGTACAGTTTTACAGGTATCTGCAAAACATCTCGTCTAAATGAAATCTCTGTATCTTCACAGATAATTAGAATTTTGTAGCTGGATGATTAAGTGAGAATACACTATTCTAAATCTTTCCTTAGTGTGTTGAAAAATTTACATTTCCACATGATCTGTGTGGAACTTTACACTTGTATATATAATGAATTCAGGGAAGTACCAAAGGACTTACTCTCCAGTCATACTCTATGGCTTTAATTTCATTAAAGCAAATTCATTGCAAGCTAGCTTACTGTTACGACAGCAGGATGTTGTAAATTTTATTTTAACTGTTTGGAATGTATGATACAACAAAACAGAAAAAAAACCCCACCTCCTACTGTTTTGAATGTTCTGCTGTTAGGCTTACTTGCTGAATCTCACTTGCCGGCGGCGGGGGGGGAAATGTAAATTAGTCAAAGTTTTAAAAAGCTCAGGAAAAGGCAACAGGATTAGATTGGAGCAGTGACCACGCACAAATCCATCCTACAGAAATCTGCACTAATGCATTTGTATAAGATAGATGGATTCGATTTCATCTTTCAAAAAAAGAACACTGTAACTAACATGCATGACTTATGAGACTCAACTCACTCTCACAAGTAGAAAGAGAGTGAGCCATTTTCACAAGGCTACTCAGCTCATCCAAGGTCTGATGCAGACTCCACTGAAGAACTAGGACCTATGTAAAAATGGTTTGCCTTTTTTTTTTTTCTTTTCTTTCTTTTTAAGGGGCAGGAGGGGTACGTAAAATTCATATTCCTGCAAAATGAAGATTAAAGAATAGTTATTAGTACATGCTGGTACAAGGATGTTCTTGCTTCTATATCATCTGAGGAAAATATCACTAGCTGGCCACACTTGAGAATTACAGGGATGTTCTTTGGACCTGTTTGAGGGAGTACAGAGACTGGAACAGTTATCTGACTGACACTTCTTACAGTTGTAGGAGATACAGGTCAAAATTCTCTACCTTGTTTTAAAAGTCCAGATAAAACCATATCTGATTATTTGCTCCTACCTTAATTATATTTATGACATTTGAATGTTTCCTAAGAAGCTCATGGATATGTCTTGAAATAGGTTATACCAACATCTCTAAGCAGCACAATGTCTCATTTTCTGACTTTTCTCAGTACATAATACTTCAGCATAGTCCCTGAAATTTATTCTTTCTGACTTCAGTTCAAAGAATAAAGGGAATATAGACTTGCTGCTAGTAGAATGGGGTGTAGCATGTGAACGACATGCAGAAACAGCTCTACTGGCAAATCCTAAAAGTTACATGAGGGAGGAATTTTTAAACAACAAATTATTTCCTAATATGACAAGGGAGGCCTCTGCATTTCTTTATGAACTAAAATATAAAATAGTTGCATAGGTCAAGCACAAAAATTATTAAATAGCATATGCACATACATCAATAAATCCCATTAAAAGCAATCCCTATTTGCATTTTGGCCTGTTTGACACCATTAAGATGAAGCTGCTAATCTATTAATTTCATCAATATCTAATACTCTGAGATTAGAAATGAGAGACTAATTGTAAACTAATTAACAGAAATCTTTGCCTGCTGGCACAATAATATGTTGTTAATCTAAAATTTGACTTATGATCTTGCTGTATTATTATATCAAGAACATAGGGGCTTGTTTATCTCAGCTAGCATGTGACCTTGAGTATTAATCATCTCCAAGTATATGATACTTGGAATTCATAATAAAAGCTTAAAAACAAAGGTAAGTGTTTACCCATTTGCAATTCAAATTTAGGATGGAGGAAAATTGCTACTCGTATCACTGCCAGCTGTGGTCATGTCTCACCTGACACAAGAACAAAGCAACTTCCACGCTAACAAAAACATCTTTACAAGGAATAAAACACTCTCTGTTCAACTGCAAGAACTTTTAAAATTATGTCCGCCCAGTCCCTAAGATATAGACTTTTAAAGACATGACAATCCTTTTACAGCATTGTAGTAACCTGGGCAGACAATGTAACATGCTGTGGATAATCTTTAACAACCAGAGCAAAGACAAGTTTCAAGGCTCCCAACAAGAAATGAACTTATCAATTCCTACTTTTTGTATTAGTTTGTGTGTGTGTGTGTGTGTTGGTTACTCTTAGACAAATTAGGCCAATGCTAGACAAATTTACTTCAAAAAGAATTATGAGAATAGCATGATCAGAGCCCTGGAAAGCAGGTTTGATGAGTATCTCTGCAGATACGTTAAAATTCTTTGTGGATTTAGAAACAGAACATAGATCTATTTTTAATTATTTATTTCATGCCACAACATCTTCATTAATAGCATGCTGGGACTAGAACTAGGTTTTTTATTTTACAATTTCTCATTTCTTAAACATCAAGAAAATACCACAAACACTGTGATTAATTCTGTCTTTAGTAAAACTTATCTCCCTTGAGCCAGTGTGATAAATTACTTACATCTTTAGATACTTGATACAGATGAATAATATCTCTATTTGATACCTCCAAATACTGTAGGAATTACAAGCTTTTTAGAATAATCAGCAGCACTGCCTACATGGTTGAATAAGGCAAAATGGGGCTTCCCCAATCAGCTGTTGAAAACTGATTGGATGTGTGTAAGTAAAAGAGGGAAAAGAGAAATTTCTTTAACAGTTCTCAAGAGCAGATATAACAAAAACGTTCCAGGAAGACTCTGGTTGGAAATGAGAAGCTTCTGTATATGCTTTCTCTCTAGTTGGAAGATTAATTACTATTTTAACATTAACTTTTTCACTGACATGAGCGATGTAAAAATGAGAATAATTAAGAAAAGTTGATTAGAGAACTCTATAATTTATGACAAAACACACTTTATCAAAGTGGAAACTCAATAACTTCCTTCTTAAAGTACTGCTGAAAATTATTTGTAATTGTAACTTTCTTAAGACAGAAAATAATCAATTTAATGCTTGTTAAAGTATTTTGCTTGTTATAAAAATTCTTATCACAGGTATTTTAAAACCTTAGCAGCAAACATAAGATAACCAGAAGAAACCTAGAAGTAAAGAAGACCTTGTGGGTTACCTAAAAGACTACTGAACTCAATGAGTGTTTTATATATATAACACACATTAAAAAGCTAAATTTTTGCTTCAGATATCCCACTTTATTTTTTTAAAGGAATTTATTCTTCTTAATCGCTACAGAAGATCTTTATAAAATTGAAGCAGTTGTAATAATTGAAAGGCACAGTACAACTTACAACAAAAATGCTATTACTTTGAATTATTATATCCTGTGTTAAGCTCTATTTTTTTCTTTCACTGTCTAGAGAACTAAAGTTGTGACAGGTACTACAAAACTGCACAAACAAGCAGAAAAATATACTATGAACTATAATTATTTTAGACAAAATTTAAGTATTCTGATAAATTATAGAAAGCAAACAATAAGTACAAATGCGGGTTTATGTACCTGTAATGTAACCTTTTCACTTCTCACCTTCTGCCCATCTGTGATGTAAGTACACTTAGAACAGATCATCACAACCTCGCTTTATAATATACTAGCACAAATCAGCTATGAAGGTAAAAGATAGTAATTTTTGTACTTTACCATTTCAGCATATTTACATTCTACTTTTTAATCTTGTTATTTTTTGCATTCTAAGATCCTGTGAGAGAGGTTTTCCACTCAACCTTCTGAACAGGTTAGTGCTTCAATGGCAAGTGAACAATTGGAGAGTTAGAGAAGAATATTCACACCACTTGCTTTAGTCATCTAGATCAAGCACCTCATTTAAGAACAGTTTCTACAGGCCTTAGAGAAAAGCAACATCTCCAAACAGGGATTCAGAACTGCTAAGTTACACTGGTACTACTGTCAGGAGATATTTATGAGTATGCTCAACTTTTTCTTCTGAAATCTGCCGACTCTGTGATCCATTTTTCTTTTTTTAATCACTTCAAAAATCAATGCTAATTTTCAGTGATGCTGCACCCTTTTGCAGATGATCAGACTATATTCTTTACCTGACTTGCCTGAATCACAGGCTCAGTCAGAATGTCTGTGTTCACCTTTTTTCCTGGGCAAGATGAGAATGCTATCCCTCACAATGTTACAGGGAGTTTAAATGCTATCAGTTGCAATCCTGTGCTGAGCAAAGATGATACTGTTAATGGCTGTGTGGTGAGCCATAGCAAACCACCTATAGTTTTGTACTGAGCTAAATCAACACTACCTACAGTGCCATGACTCAAACACTCCTTTTCACAGTTGCACACCATATTAAGGGCAAATGCTAGAAGCACAGGCCATGGTGCACTCACCACAGGGCTCACACCCCAGTGGACATCAACATACCTAAACTGTTTAACCACTGAGCACATGAGCTGAGGCAATGGTGCCAAGTTAAAAACACTAAAAACTGCACACACCTCTCACTCCCCCAACACAGAACTACACAAAAATCCCAACCAAAACCAACTCTGGTAGACGAACAAAATGCTAGGTAAAGCCTTTCTACTTGAATACCCAACATTAAGGTTAATAAATCCAATGAAGTAAATTAAAACCACAACTGAAAGCAGCTTCAGTACATAACACAGCTAGCCAATGCTGAATTAAAGCCAGAATCACAGGATATGTTCTTCAGTATTATCAGCATTTTCACACTAGTGCACTTAATAGCGTGACTGAGCAAAGCAGTTACCAGTCACAGTGCTATACAGAGCTCAATAAACTCTGCCTCCCACAGTCTTAGCACTGAACAATATATGCACATTTCATACTTTTTGACAGGAAGGAAATTTATTTTTCACATTTTATTTTCATTCAGTTTAGGATAGAGATTTAGTTATACTACAGTTAGAAATTGCTCTTGCTAAACTGCTAGCAGCCATTTAAACACAGACAGCTATAGACTAGACAAGTGCATTTTTTATGTTTGGAACAGCAAGAGATTCACTCATAGCTACCTTTGTTCATGTGCTCACATACATATGAAGTGTATTTATTCATTATTTGATAAGATACATGACTTCTCCACATGACCCAGCTTGCCTACCATGTGGTGAAACTGACAGACTTTATTCTTACATAATTTATTAATTTTTGGATGTATAACCAGGTTCTCAACACAGGGGTTTATGCCTATTTTTTCAGGGTGGCTCCTAAAAGGAGCAGTGTTTTCAAATGGTAGTAAGACCTTTTACATGATCAGTTGGTAAATAAACAGAGAAACAAAACCACACCAGCTTTTTTAGCACATGAAGACTTCTTCAGGTATGATACAGGCAACAGGCATTAACTTCACACTAGGCAAGATATTGCTCTGAGTTTAACCTACTGCCACTACTCAGATGGGAAAGTTTGAAAGAAAAAAGGAAGCATCATCTAGGGAGCAAAGGAGAATATTTGCAAGGAGACAGGTTATCTCATCACTAACTCTAACACAGGTAATTATCATATATAGAGAAGCTATAGATTTTAGCTATGGGAGGAAAATCACATCATTGCAGAAAGTTTATAACCTTAATAAACATGTGACTTTTCATTCCAGCATAGCAATGAGTTTAGCTCCCTGGTCATTTCCAAAGCTGTTTTATACACACTATGATTTTTTTTCCCAGAAGTTAAACAAATACTTTCATCTTTTATTATCTAAATTTATTCAGTCCATGGTAACAATTTGATTTCCCCCATACAGTTTTTGTGATGTTATTTGCTGTAACAATGTTTTGCATTTGAATGAGGAGAGAGGTTTCCTTTACCCCAGATGTATGGTCTGTGGTTTGTCAGTTCAATCTCTTGTTGCCAAGTATATCTGACCATATCGAGAAGAAACTGAAGAGATCCCCATACACAGTGGCAGTGTACCACCTGAAGACTCCTGACTGGAAAGTTCAACCAAAGAAAACTGAAGTCTGAAAGTCTCAGGGACAAAGGGAACTTTTCCAATAATATGCTTGCTACTTAATGTTGGAATTGAACAGTGAGAAATAAATACAAAAGACCCCTTACAGTTTTTTTTTTTTCCTAAGAACTTGACATAGAGTGCATTATTTTTCTCAGCCAGTTAGGCTAACAAATACCAGCAATTACAAGAAAGTAAGTTTTTCATACTGCTGTATTGTATTTCTGTAGGTAGAAGGCAACCTGTAAACTAGATTCTAAAAGGAGGTTTGAGCTTGGTATTTGTTAGGGTTAAAAGCTCTAGGTGCTGTTGCTTGAAAGACAAGGTATATATGGACCAACAATTATTCTTCTATGTTGCTAATCTGTTTGTATGAAAGTAAAGCCATACAGATTTATGAACAAATCAGCCTCATAATTTGGTATCACATTGATAAACTTCTAACCAGCCCTATGGAGGAGAGCTATAAAGAGCTTGCTATCCTCTCAATGAACCCCCAGGTGGAAAGATTAAAAA
This sequence comes from Strigops habroptila, assembly GCF_004027225.2. Classification (NCBI taxonomy): domain Eukaryota; kingdom Metazoa; phylum Chordata; class Aves; order Psittaciformes; family Psittacidae; genus Strigops; species Strigops habroptila. Next base: position 110,349,277 of record NC_044278.2, read on the forward strand.
CAAAACAAAACAAACTATAGGGATTCATGCAATCCAAAATTATTTAGAAGGCAACCCAGTATTATTCTGTTCCAACACAGGCACATACACACATTCATTCACATCCACCACAGAATTTCTATTAGAAACTTGATAAAACATTTAATTTTTAAAGATATTTAATTTTACTTTCTGACTTGAAGCATTGTCATATCCACCAGCTGTCCTAGTAGAGCTGTTCCATTATTGTTTTAACCTCATTACTAGAAAACCGCATCTAATTTCAAAGCTGAATTTGTTATCATTTCAAAGGTTTCCACTGCCTTTTTATTGCATTCCTATTCGAAAAGGCCAGGCTAACACTTAAGAACCATTGTTCTAGCCTCTAATGACTTTTTGAAGTGAAGTTAATAACTTATTTTGTTATGCATTTGTTATACTGTTAGTGCTGCACTGAAACCGGAAATTATTCTGCATTATGAGCTAACTATTCCTTACACATGCCTGGCACTAGAAGAAGCGGAAAACAGACTCAGTTGCTTGTTGAGACTGAGTGATACTGGTTTTATTACTTTTGATCATAAGAAGTGGCCATCTAGAAACACACTTTGGGAAAACAATAGTCACTTTTACCAGTAAACTGATTACAAATACTCCTACAAAAGCCTCATCACTGTTGTAATGTGTCGCAAAACTGCTGAATTCCCAGTACTAAGGATGAAAGCAGTTCCTGGGCATGAGGACTTCTGCTGAAGTGTCACCCACTGCAGTAGTTAGAAAAGACGTGATATGTGGGGAAAGTACCGAGAATTGGTTTTATCTTTCTGGCCAGCAGTAGGAAACAGGCTTTATGAATTAAACCAGTGGTTCCTGAGTGCTGCCTTTAGTTGGCAGATGCTGTCTTTCAGCGGGCTGCATAGAGCTGAAAGGCTGTCCCCCGCAGTCCTGTTCAGCTGAGCTTTTGGCTGAAGGTAAGTATTTCCCACGTCAGCCAAGAGGCAGTTTCGGTGGTTTATTCCAGTGATTACTCTGAGCTATTCTCTACACAGACTCTATGACCTTGTTTAGAGCGGCTACAAATTTCAACATAACTTTGGGGTAAAAAAAAATCAACATTTATCAAATAGAACAGATTGACTGTCCTAGTAACCAAAGTGGCCTATTAAATATTAAATGCGTGAGCCTTTCTTAGTGACAGCATAGAGATGTATTGCTTTGCTGCATATGGTACGTACCTAACTGGAGGTGCTGGATGTAAAGATGAAGTTCATGAATATACTCGGGAACAAATAATGCAATTCACCACCTGCTCTTATTGCTAAAGACACTCTAAGACAGGAAGCAGCTTGAGGGTCAGGGATCTTTTCCCAGCACCCCACGGCAGGAGCATCTTCCCTAACATGTGCCTGACTATGCTGAGCCATCCCACAGCCAGGATGAGGAGATGACCCGATGAAGTAGCATTCACAGTCTACCCATAGTCTGGGTACTTCTCACTGACACAAGACCCAAACCTTTTTTTGTATCTATCTGCCACTGTTATGAGTATGTAGAATCATAGAATCATAGAATCATAGAATAGTAAGGGTTGGAAAGGACCTTAAGATCATCTAGTTCCAACCCCCCTGCCATGGGCAGGGACACCTTGCCCTAAACCATGTGGTCCAAGGCTCTGTCCAACCTGGCCTTGAACACCGCCAGGGATGGAGCATCCACAACCTGCCTGGGCAACCCATTCCACTGCTTCACCACCCTCACTGTAAAGAACTTCTTCCTTGTATCTAATCTAAACTTCCCCTGTTTAAGTTTGAACCCATTACCCCTTGTCCTACCACTACAGTCCCTAAGAAAGAGTCCCTCCCCAGCATCCTTATAGACCCCCTTCAGATACTGGAAGGCTGCTATGAGGTCTCCACGCAGCCCTCTCTTCTCCAGGCTAAACAGCCCCAACTCTCTCAGCCTGTCTTCATACGGGAGGTGCTCCAGCCCTCTTATCATCCTCGTGGCCCTCCTCCGGCCTCACTCCAACAGCTCCATGTCCTTTTTATGTTGAGGACACCAGAACTGTACGCAGTACTCCGAGTGAGGTCTCCCAAGAGCAGAGTAGAGGGGCAGGATCACCTCCTTTGACCTGCTGGTCACGCTTCTTTTGATGCAGTAGTAGCTGTTCAGAAAAATGCTTTCTCTCTGTGTTCTTTAATATCACCCAAAAACTTGAAAGATGTGTAACTTCATATCTTTAATATTAGAAATCATCCTGTTTCAGTGCAGAATTCCAGAAAGTAATTCTGATTCAACTGGGTTTATCTACCTTTTACCAGTGGCTGTCTCCGTCCATTGAGTATATAGGGAAGGAGAGCAATAATTCCCCAACTCAGACATTTCAGTTTAAACATTCAAGCTAAGTGAGATGAATCTTTGTGCTTTGTCCATCTCTTTGTGGCAGCTTCTTAACAGCAGACTTCTCACTGCTAGAAGGAATTTAAAAAGATGCTTTTATAGCTTTATTACAATTTTTCTTACTAGCCCATTCTCTTTCTGTTTGCCCATAAAACTAAACAGGCAGTCTGAAATCTCTAAGAAGAAGTGAAAAATAAAATATCAGGGAAAACATTAAGCAAAACAGAATGACTCATTCCATATTGTACTCTGAAATAAATGCTAGGTTAGATCAGTGCTATAGACGTTGAGCATCCTTAGCTTTAGATGATGGAGTTTTGAAGTTAAATATTTAACCACAAAGATGGAGAGGATGAACAAACATTTTAATCTAAACAGTTCTAAACTGGTAATACTGATTGACATTTTGACTCCAGGTCAAGATGAAACTCCAGGAGTGTGTCAGAACTGAATCCCAACAGCATGTCATCTCCAGTAGCATTCAAAAAAGATGAAAAGAAATAGTATAGCTATTATCCCATTGTGTAATTTTGAAACTTACAGGTATTTCTATATAAACTGCCAGACAGAAAGGTAAAATCATTATCTTAGCCCAAAAGCATTGCTTCATTATATTTTGTATAACTCTAACAGTAAAAACCATGTGATTCAGTATCATATCTAATGTAATAGAAAATATTTTTAAAAGATCAGATTGCAATAGGCTGACTCTAAACAGTTTGTCTCATGAAGTCTTATCCACCAAATAAGAGGAAACACAAAAATATAGACAGATCTGCAAGTTAAGGTTTCTCCAGATTGATGGTAACAACAGAATGGCTGAAACTTATTTTTCAATGGGTATTACTTTTTTTTTCTGGAGGAAGTAGGTTTGTCATCCCAGTTCCAAACTGGAGCTAATCTAAGTATCAGTTTGCTGGACAATTGTATGTATGACTGGTAAGAGCTGTTAGGAGGTAGGAACTTTCTAATGACCAAATATAGGTGTATTAAACTGAGAAATTATAGTTAGGTAGGTAATTAAAATATGTTCTAGTATGGCAGTGATATTCGTAAATGTATTACTATGGTTATGTCATGAAATATCAATCCTTAGTTTAATTCTAGTATACATGAGAACGATTTTGTTCTGATTCTAATTATTGCTCACATTTACTATGGTCTTAGACCTAAAAAGGCCTAGCACATCTATTATTTCCATGTTAAAACAAAGATGTCTAGTGGCTGCCTAACATTTGGTATCCTGCAAGTTGAAGCACCACGTATCAGCATATGAACATACCATTACAAAGCCCCATCTAGGTATGAAAACCTAAATAATTTATTTCAGAAATACTTAAACAAAGGAAAAAAAAAAAAGAAACCCACACATGCAAACAAAAAGAAGGTTTTCTCATGAAAATACTTTCTTATGTGCATACTCAAAGTGCCTTTTTTCATGACAACAACATTTCCAGTTTGTAACAGTCCTGATTGCTTAACATTAAACGCACTTCAGGATTCTGGCAATGGAAAATCATTTTTACCTTCTTTTGAGTTAAGAATTATACAAAGTGCAACGTTGAGTAGATAAGTGCTTTCCTCCCGAGTTCAATTAAGCACTGAATCAAGGAGTAAGAATGGGGGTAGCAGTCTACTTTGGATTTCAGCACTGAGACAAATTGTTCTTTTGCTTTGCACTATCTGTAAACATCAGGATGGGCTCTTGAAAGGTTAACTGCATTCCAACTTTTCCATTTTACTTGGAAGACAGAGAATGTGAAAGTCCCCAGGCACTAGTACTTATCTACAGCTCTGTCTCAGGGCTTTTATGCTCAGCTATCAAAAGTGACAAAGTCGCATGGTACTCCCTATAATGTCAGCAGTGCAGGGCTGGAGGGCTGGGGGGAAGGTGGATAACTGTATAGGCTTATCAGTGGTAAACACTGGTAATTCATGTGTTCACCATTCATTTGGCAGACAAGCAACCTTTCACATACTGTCCGCTCTGATGTAGGAAGGACATTGTCTAAAAGGAGCAAGAATAAAACCAAGAAATAGCCCTTGCACTCAGAGTGGTATTCATATTTTATATGGTTTGGTTAATGAGTTTATGAACCTCAGGCTATGAAATTTAATCCTGGCAGTGGCTTCTGGAATTCTGAAAGTCACATATCAACTAGGTTTGAGATGCATTTTGGAAGATGGTAAGTGCGGATGATGGAAACAATTCCTAAAAGCCTCGAAGTAGCCAGATGGAGAGGGATGGACATAACAAAAGACAGGAAACACCTCAGATCACTGCCAGCTGTAGGTCAACACTAGACAGGACACTTGTGTTTGTTCCACATATGTTCTCTTGCTTAAGAGCATTTTTAGTGACCGTCCACTCATATCATACTGTAGAAAACAACTATTCAGAAGAAGTCACACTATTTTTAACTTTAGGCACCATACTGAGGGGTACAGAGGAAAAAAAACCACTATTTAAGGAGTTTTTGCTTGGTAGTGAAGATGTTTTATGTGAAAAGAAATGAACGGTACATAGAAATGAGGTTTAAGGGCAAGTGTTTACCACTGGGTGCTATGAGCAGTGACCACTGGGTCTCAGAAGTACCACCTCTATCTTGTGAAGCTTTGCTACTTGCATTATACCCGTAATTTCATTGAAGCCATGAATTATAAAGTCTTACAGAGAAAATGAGTCTCACTTTTGACCCGATTAACATGCAGTAGATAATAACTTAGAAGTAGATAAATGGGCAGAGGAACAAAAAGGCAGAAGGGATATATGTTAGACCAAAACAGAATCAGAACTCTAAAAATGCCATTCACTCTACTATGTAATCTTTAGCATGTATTTAAACCTTGAAACATCTTGTCACAGGAAGCAGTAATTATTAAAACGAATAACAGGAGCCCTACTCTCAAGCTGGCTTTTGTTAAGTGTCTTATATCTGCAAATAAAAGCCATAGTCTTACTTTTTCTATTAACCATAAGCCTATAATCTGATGTGATTTTGTTCTGTTTTAAAAATACTCCTCCTCTTCTTAAATCACAAGAGACATACTGATTTGTCTTATTCCAAGGTTAGGGAGTGCTGTTACAAAACAACACCTTTCAGCAATTCAATTCCAGGTTCTCTGAGAAATCAGTGCAAGAAGACCTTAGCAACTCCAAAGAAAAGGTTCTCTGCTTAGCAGTTACTAGTGTGAAGCAAAAATAGCTAGCCTTTACTATACACATAAAAGCAGACTGCAAAGTGATTACAGGGAATCAGGAAAGTGAAACCCCGGGAACATAATCCCAGCCCCACTGTACGTTGGACAGTGTGGTCCAGATTGTAAGATTGTGATTATGCAAGAGCAACACATACATGACCAAATCAACCAGGAAACAAAGTTGCTGATGTCATACCCTTATCATTCTATGGTTTTCCACTGAAAAATCACACTTACACTGGTTAAAACGCCCTGAACATACGATTTTTATTTATTTTTATATACATATGTATATATATAATACATATAAGCTCTCAAGAAAGTTAAAAATTACCAACAGATTAAATTCTGACAAACTTGATTTAAATTTAAGATGGCCACCTCTGAAGTCACTTTGGGTATTATTGTAAGCAATCAGATACGGAAGGCTCCTCTGAATTTCAGGTTAAGAATTCACCCTTGGTAACCTGTTCCCATACAGCTTGAGGTCCTTCCCTACAGGAAAGCCCCATAGGAAAAGAAAAAAAAAACAGAAGTACTTTTTCCAACTGTCAGTTCAGAAGTGAGGCAGACTCTAGGTCTAAAATGACAGCTTGATCCTTCTTCAACTCCAATTTGGCTTGAAGAGCAGTAATACACCATAATAAAAGAAGGCACATATTAACAATCTTGAGACCTTCTTTGCATCTGCTAAGTGTCAATATTGCATAAACGTAAAGTTTCTGAGAATGTAAATATATAAACGTGACCTGAAGTCCCAGAGTATCTTTTGCTTACACTAAAATAAACGTAAGTAACATAATTCAGTTCTCAGCCTTGTACTCAGAAAATAACACGTTTTTTCTCCACCTGAAACTTATTTTCCACACAACTTAAGCACACTTGCATACACTCATGCATAAGCAAAACCTGAAATACCAGGGTCAGCTTTAAGATAAAAGTGATATAAAAATATAGTCCACACAAACTAGAAAGGTCATGGGTTCTCTTCTTGGATGATTTCCCTCACCACTGCAAAATCAATTCGACGGTGTAGTACTGACTTCCAAACACTGGCTGCTGCTAAGAGTGATTCCATGATCTGATGATTTAATGGATAAGTACTGAATTTTAACACAGCGCAAGACAACAGGAATTGAATGAACTTTATCTTACTGAAGCAGCATCGATATATCTATTGCTCCATTCTTAAGATGAGTGCACTCAGGCATCTAACTTACTAGGCTGTTTGAATTGCATCAGCTGTAGGAACAATTTGCCATTGTAAACATGTTCTACTGAGTGCTGTAATATAAAAGCAGCTCCAAATGCAGAATGATATAATCAAATGTGAAAGGTATGGAGACAGTAAATTACCAGTTACACAGATGATCTAATTAAAAATAACTCTGAACCCAATTTTATCGTCTTTGGTTAATTTCAGCTCTTACAGCATTACATTTTGTAATGAATTATTATTAATTAAATCATTACAAAATATTTTTTGTGTATGAGAAAAATATGTGTTACCGCATTAAATTCAACATCATGTGAAAACAAATACTGCAGTTAAAAATTTTTTCTTATAGAAGTCTAAATCCAGTCCAGTAATACAGAATAAACCTTTACAAACCCTAGAGAATCACAAATCACAATGAAACGTGAAAAGAGGAATGCTTTAGAAATCATCAGATCCTCTAAAGCCTTTGCAAGATGTTGGTTTAATATATATGTATCTAAATGATGGTTGTGATAAACAGCTGAAACTCGTTCCTGTATATGCAATATTAGTATACAGAATTGCCAGTAGATGAAATGCATCTCAGAAATTTTGCAATATGTAATTGTGTAGTACAGAGATAGATAATGCTATTTGGAGAAAAATCTACTACTTCCAGTTATTCCGTTTAACAGCAGTTGAGAGTAAAGAGATTTCAGTTATGTGAAACCAACTGCAGGCTCTGCTACATTAATTTTACAGTGTAATACCTTCTGCCAGATGTTGACTTTAACATTTGCCAAGTAGAAGGTATCACTCCTAACAAATTCTAGATTTGAATTTCTGAACTGCTTCTGATTTTTTCATCGAAGTTCTAGGGAATTGCAACAATAAAAATACTCTTTTCAACTAAAAAAAAAAAAATTACATTAATAGATGGTGGTGGTAAGACACTACTACTAGAATCACCAAAATAAAAATCTTATCAACAATGATCATGTGCCTGACAACACACAACAAAAGAAGAAAAATACTCCCGTTCACAAGTAATGGATTTAGATAATTTAAGATAATGAAGCTATATGAGGAAAACCAGATTACATCGGACTATTTCATGTATGCATCCAAAGCATGTCCGCTGATATCCACAGGCACTTTCCTTTATTAAATTCCTGTGTTCAATATCATAGCATTGTAACAAAATATTTTGTTTAGTTGACTTTTACTAAATTTCATCTTGTGATGACACAAAAGCAGTAAATTTTGGAAGAATTAAAGAAAAGAGTAGCTTAGTAACTGTTGAGAGACAGTATAAAGGGCAGCATTAAGAAAATCCGGCAGCCAAAACAGATCAATTAAGAGACAATGTGCTATCAGATTACAAAAATTCTCATGTGAGAAGCCTAAATGATTATTGATTAACTCATTTTATTACTTGCAAAGGTAAAGACAACTAAGCTAATGCCAAGAGAGAAACCTGCAAAAAAAATACACTTATTTCATGGACAGAAATCATAATGATCAATGAAAAAACATACACAGAATAAAGAAAAAACCAGAACAACCTAATAGGTAGTTTCCAAAACCAGAAGAGGATCCCAAAGTGAAACATTCTGTTCCAATTAGTCTTAGGAAAGCACTGTGCTAATGAAGTTTTTGTTGCCTTTTCAAATGAGATACATAGCTAGCCTCTCTTTTAAATGTTATGAAGATTTATGTACAAATTAAAGGCAGATGGACAGCACTTCTAAATCATCTCTTAATCTAAATTTTCACAATTTCACCACCTAGGCAAATAGTTTTAACAATGATGTTGATCTTCTCTGGCATGCTTTTACATCTTCCTATTTCTGCTTGCAGTTAAGAGCCTTCAAACAACACACAGAATTTTCTTGGGTTTGTTTTGATTTACCTGAAAGACAGCCAGTGAGTGACAGAAACAGAAACAGTTTCCATGACAACCACATCCTTGGTCGCAAAGGTCTTGGGTCCCTCTTTGTGTGGTTGTTAGCAATGTTGACGTTTCTTCATTAAAGCTTAGCCTAGTGAGACAAAGACAAATCTCTGTTAGGAAAATTAAAAATATCTTGCAATAATATGATAGACAATTCAAAAGACAAAGCTGGTCCTAGTGCAATTAAAAGTCTAGTTTCAAAGAATTCAGCATGCACAGGGGCAAGTAGCCTGACAGATACTCACAGGGATCTTGTTTCGGTAGTTACCTGTGTTAACAGCTGAAATAGCTGAAATGCCTGTGGCAGTGCTTTATGTATATATGTATATAGATATCATCCTAAAGCTCTATGTGAATTGAAGTTTCAAATCTCAAAAAACCCCAAACTTAGACAGAAGATAGTATACATATCTTTTGCAGCAAACATATTCAAAGCATGTAGCTTGGCATGTGTTCATCTTTTCCTGAAAGCAGTATATAAAGCATTTTAAAAACCCAAACCAAAATAATTTGCTCTAGGAAAATTTAAGCATTTTTGCTACTTGCAAATTGGGTAGAAATATATTCCAGTTTCTTCCAGTTTACTCGTTGTGTGTGAAAAAACTCTCTTTATACAAAACAGATTATTCCTACTTCTGCATCAGAATTTTGTTTCCTATCTGTCCCATGACTTGTATATACATCATGGCACACTACATCTTGATCACTGTGTTAACAGGTATCACTTTAACAATATTGGTAATTTATCACACTGGAACTCAAGAGATTTTGTGTTTAAATGACTGAAGACTCAGTCTAAAATATGAGAAGGTTCAGCTGGTTATGTATGGACATGAGTGTACTTCTGGTCTTAAGACTTGAAAATCATGCTACAAACACAAAGTTCATCTCCAAGACTTAATTAGCCATATCTGTTCAGGAAACCTTTGAGATCCTCTTCTTTAAACCCACGGAATCTTCAACCCTTAGAGGCTGTGATCCACAACTACAAGAGCAATCCAATGCTTTGCTCAAAGAAGACTTTGCTTTGTTCCCCTATCAAACCCCTTGGAAGGGTAACATGACTACTGCAGGTTATCATCAGTTTAGTTACATGCCACAGTTGCTGGTTTGGGGGTCCTGTCCTGTATGTTAGAACACTCGCAGTTAGGCATGCAGAGGTAAAGCTCAACACAGTTGACAAAAAATATTCATAATGTAAAAGTAGGTTCCTGATGGATTATTCCATTTCGACTGCTCTCTGAGCATCTCTAGTTGCAACTTATTTTGACAGCCTTTCCCTCATATATAGAAAGGCACACACAGTGTGAGCACAACATGACAGCAGCTGTTTATGCTGCTGGTAGTTATTCCTGCAACAATCTAAAGGTGCAACTTGTCAGCTTTCATTTATTACAGCACAGCAGGTACAGTTTTTAACTCAGATAAAAATTACCATTTAGGATCATACTTCCTTCCAGATAACTCAGACCAGGCAAGCTTAATATCAAGTATACACATTAATATAAGCATCTCTGAAAGAGAACATACCAATCTGGTAGTCAAGTGACTTTACACACAGTGCCTGTAGCTCATGTAAAAATCCACAGGAAAACTCCTCGGTTAATTATTAATGTCAGCTGACTTTGTTTTTCACTTCAGTGATAATCTGGTTTCAGTCACTGTGTTCTTTTGGTTAGTGAATTCTCTTGTTCAGCATTCTTTGCTGGCCAGGCCTTTGGGAAATAACTGTTTTCATTAATATTTAATTTTTTCCTTTATGGCCATATCTGTTAAAGAGGGTAAAGCACAGCTTCCCTGCCTCCCCTCCTTCTTTTCCCCCCAACTTTATTACTCTCTTCTTTTCCTCACTTCTCTTCAGCTGCTTTTATAATAGTGCAACACAGAAATTATGTTATCTCAGTGATTTCATGTTCCCTGCATGAACAGGGAAAAATATACCAAAGTTTCCAGCAATGGAGTGTGAGATTGTTGGTTTTAGTATTAGTTTTAGACATTTTTGTGCCTTTGGATCAGACTCTTAAAAAACAATATCTAAGGATGTGATTAGTAGAGCAGAAACAGGGAAAGGAATAACTGGAGCCAAGCAACGGGAACATCAAAATGCGAGATACACTTACACACATTTATCTTTGTGTTCTTGAAACATAATGATTTTAAGATCTCTGGGAAAAAGGATATCTTTTTAATGAAAGTTTTGTTAAAGAAACAGTTATGTCAACTTGTGCCAGATAAGGAGCTTATAGCTAAATGTCTGTAACAGTTTCTACATGACAATCCTTAACTGTGACCTACATAACCTGACCCTATTAATGTAAAAAAACTTCAGTCCTGTCACCCAGGCATATTAAAATGTAAAAGCAGTGCACAATGACAGGGAGGTGCTCTGAATTCACTCCTGAACGTGGGACACTGACCTTCCTATTATGGTATTTGTTGCATATGTGTTGGCTTATCTCAGTGAGAAAATCAACAGCAAAACAACTTAAGGAAAAACATATCCCTGCATACCTGTTTAAATATCTACCTAGAAAACGCGACTATTATCATAATGAAAGTATCCTGCATCTTTACTTGTATTTTCTATGTAATTCTTGACTCTTCAGGGATACCTGGCAAACAGTTTACTGGCCATGCAGACAAACAGCATACAATAGTAGGGTTATTGTACATCTAAGAATGGAAGAGTACAGTTAATACAGTCTGTCAAAGACTGCATATATTGCTTATATGGTGGTACTACATGGCATGCAGGATAATCACAAAGGTGCTTTCTAGGAAATAATACTGGCAAGAGCATTAAAGTGCTGTATTTAATATAGACATATACTCTAATTTCTGCTCTAGATTTAATGACGGGATGTACACTGAGCTTTACTGTCAATGGCTGTCATCTGATTTTTGGATGACTGGGCTCTCACTTTTTGAGAATCTGGGGTGATTGAAGACTTCTTTATTGCTTATAGCAAAAAGACCAAAGCTGCACTAAATCAATTAAGAACAGCATCTTCTTTCTTATAGGGAAAAAAAAAAAAAAAAAAAAAAAAAAATTGTTATTGCTTTAAAAGCAGTTAATAAATATTCTCTTAGATCTGGTATGAAAGTTCTCATTCCTAAAACTGGCTCATTCTTACAGAAGTTTAAGGGCATATATATAAACAGTATTCAGTTGTTCTTGATTTGAAAATCTTGTTAATTTTCTGGATTTTTTCCCAGCCCTGACTATCTCCATCCCAGAAAGAGGAATATTTTAAAACAAGCACTTACATTTTAATCACAAGAATACAGAACAAAATATACAGTCATGAATACTCCAATATATATGCCAGTGCAAAAGAACACAGCTGATGATGCTGCTCAAAAGGACTATAAAATAATTTCAGCTGAACAGTATCTATTTCCCCTCCTCCCAATATATTGGACCTCCAAAAATCCAACTGGCTTCTTTGGAATAGTTTGTTGGGTTCATTGGTAGTTCAGTGCAAGAAAAGAAAATTACATTGTCCACAACATAAAATATTCCATAGGTTTCTTCTGCATAGTGCATGATTTGACAAAGCTTTACAGTCTAGTTTTTAAAAGTAAGGATGGAATGTCTACGATTTCTGAGGTTTTTTTCTGGTTTCTTCACAAATTATGCAGATTCAGCAAGCTTTTTTTTTTTTTTTTTTAAATAATGAATTTTCCCTGATGGCAATTTGTAAAAATCAGTGATCTAAAATAAAGATTATGTATAGTGAAATAATTTATCTAACAAATTCAACTTCTTCTTCTGCACAAAAAATTAGCAAATTCCACATGGTACTATCCATAGTCCTTTCTTTTCCCCAGAATTTCTGCCAAATTGCTCTGAAATTCATTTTAATTCTGTGTACCAGTTGTAGACAATTTATTAAAACATTCACCAGTCAGCATATTTTAAGGAATTGTTTTGGATGGATATCGTCTCATGGTTCTGAATCCCAACAGAATTTTGGAAGAATGCAATGTTGTCAACACTAATGTACAAGAGACTTGAACTAAAGTAAGTAAACCCATCATCTTTCTAATAATAACAATACATATTATCATTACTGTTTTTCTAGCGCTTATGATAAATTGATATTCAACCACAAAGATTTCTTTTTTTTAATTAAAATAGTTAAGAAGTTAATATTTTTACCATAGATACTGTGATTCTGATATCAAAGTGCTTTCTTCCATTATCACTATCTCATTTCCCTTTTCCATCATATGCATATTTATCAGTTTTGCCCTACCAACATAAAAGGGATGATTACTTAAATCCACATCCTCTCTTAAAGCAGTGTAACACATATCTTTATCTCTACAGTGACTATACTGCTTAGAAGAAAGCATGTCACTTGTAGCAAAATAAAGGAAAGCACTCACTTTCTTTTTCCTGTATCAATATATATTAAAGGAAAGCTCAAGTCACTGGCACTTCAGAGTATTTAATTTTTCCTTTCCTTTAGAAAAAGAACATGCTCACAGGTAATGAAGAAATAACACCAGTAATAAGCAATTCTGATATTCTACATGGACTTGGAAGATCAGGAACTGAAGAAACTAAGAAATTAATAGAAAAAGACAGCATATGCTACAAAGAACAGATATACTTCTGTGGTTTTAGATAATATTTCTACAGAATTCTTATCTTCATATTTAGTAAGTGGAGTATGTTGGTCTAAGGGGCAACTAAACTGCTAGTATGATTCCTCAAGGTGGCAAACCTATGAAATCAATAAATGCAATGAGCTAAGTATCACTGACTAGGCTTTCTATAAAAGGCTTTTGGAAAAAGACAAGAGGTCTAACTCAAAAATCCAGCTTAAAACACTGAAATGAAGCCTTCTATTCAACAGCGAAGTCTGGGTCCCTCCCTGCACAACCTTTACTTCAGTCAGGGCTTGGAATACATGAATTGAATTGCCACAGTCAGCAGGTCAGCCCGTCTTCCTTGCTTCCATGAGACCTGGCAATACTCATTCGATGGAGAATTAGTCTTTAGAAAAGCAAAAGTTCAGATGCTAGAAAGTTCATCATGAACAGAGGAGAGAACGTGGCTGCAAATTTTTTGAAAGAGGGTTAAGAGTTTCCTGAGGATATATTTACATATAAAGTTAACTACTAGACCATGATTATGACAGACACTGGTTACACAGAATATAAATAACCTCTATTAAGTTCACGTTTCTGCTTGTTTTCAATAAAGAATTAATTTGCTCAGTCCAGCATCTTTTTGGCAATACTATTTACAAAATAGTTTAAATTAAATAAAAACATACTAAGTTAGTATTTGATAAAAGTCATACCATAGACACTTTTACAATGAAGTATCAGTGGCATGTGATACAGAACAAATGAAAGTGAAATGATATTAAGCCAATGTAAACAGCAAGGCATCTTGTAGGACTGATTATCACCCCAAGGGAAGATCATTTATTTTCGAGTTTTAATAACAGTCCAACCTATTGTAAAGAAAATTTAATAAAGCACAAGTTTAGCAGTTTTATAAAACAATTTCTGAGTTGGTTTATGAACACTTAATTTACTCCTGACAATATTAAAAGTTTATTCTGCAATGGAACCTTTCCTTGTCAGGTTCCTCCTGGCAAGCCACCAGGACTTTCAGTATCTAAATTAATATTTTATAAGGGTTTTTTTAATTCATGATGTTAATATAGCTTTCAAAGATACCAGTCAAGTTCTAGGAAGAAGCATAGAATGCTACCCTACAAAAGAAGCAAATTGGCTATTTCTGAACTGTGGATCCATCAGAATTTCTAAATTGGTGAATGAGTATCTGAACTACCAGTCTGAAAAACAAAACAAAATATTTGATTGCAAATGCTGAATAAGAATCTCAAAATGCCTACAAATCCACGAGGTTCTGAATTATTCAGATGAAAACTACACCTCTTTTGAAAACTGTGCACAATACCCATAAAATGAGAAATTAATATTGTATTAAGCATTGATTATTTTCTACTAATTGAATATATTTGTAAAGACATATTAAAAAAAGAGGTTTTGAACAGAAGATGCGGAATGTCTCCCCTTCCAACATATGCATATCATTGTCATGAGTAAAGCAAGGAAATTATAACATTTCAGCCAATTGACTGCATTTTCATAGTGCTTAGCATTACTTTTTTACCAAATCATCCATTAGTAAGTGTAGTGGAGATTAACAAACTAATTTGACCACAAAGGCTGGTTTAATGCTGAATTTCAGGCATCATTCAATGTTATTTGCTAGAGGAGCTAGATCCTCTTTGGGATTCCTACTGCAAATCAGATATAAAATGTCATCAGCATGCTCAGGGGAATGAGAAGATGGCAGAAATAGTTCTCGGCTTCTCTAAACTAGCAATGGAGAGGTGCTGCTATTTGCCCACATTCACTTGAATATAGCATGAAAAATCACAGTACTGCTCAGCCAAGTCAAGAGTTTCAGGATATACCTGTAGGTACTGGGTACTTAGAAGGGATACAACCCTGGATTCCTGTGCTACTCCCAGGCACTAAGGCAGCTCCAACATGCTGCTCCCACTATAAAGAGTGAACATGTTCTCTGGTGAACAAATGCCAACTCAAAAAAGCCTTGTGAAAAGGAAAGCAACGGTATTAATTCTGGATTCTTCCGTGGTTTTTTTTCCCTCCATCTATTTGTCAAACAGACTGATAGTTACTAAACTTCAGCTCACATTTCAGAGAAGCAGCTGCTGGTGATGAAGCAGTTAAAAAGCCTTGCTTAGGTATGTGAATAAGCACTGCAACACAGACTGATCTCATCAGCGTGATTTTCCAGTTTCTTAAAGCCTGGACTGGAAGTAAATAGATTTGCTCACAACTACCACAGTTAAGCTCTCTGATTTCTTTTATTAACTTTATGAACGGTTATTTCTTCAAATCCCAGAAACTTTTATGACAGTCATGTAGTTGTGTCAATATTCATCACATGAAAGTGATGAAAGTAGTAGGAAAAAAAGAGTAAAGAGAAAAATTATGTGTAATTTGACACTTTGGAAATTAGCTATGTAAGCTCTCATGTTAGTAAATGAAGAGAAATAGACAACCTGAAGGAAAATGCATTCAAACCATTTTTGACAGCTGTTTTGGAGTGAAATGAACAACCTTTTTCTTTTTGCTTTCGGTGATGAAAACCTGATTGCAGCAGAAGCCCAGAGAGCTGCCCTAAATTATTCAATTAACTTTCTACACATCTTTTAACCACCTCCAGGGGTGGTGACTTCACCACTTCTCTGGGCAGCCTGTTCTACGCAAAACATTCTGCTTTTGAAATATGAGGCATCTTTCTCTATTGTTATACTATTATTTGTGAAAGAATAAAGCATGTTTTGTCCAAGTTGAGATGATCTATGTATACAGACACCATGACAAAGGTGCATCACTGTTTTACAAAGATTTTGCATAAGCACAAACATTTTATTGCTTATGTATTCAGATGAGAGGATTCTCCACAAAAAACAAGAAACAGGTCAAAAAGATTACGTCTTCAATTCAAGATAGGATAAAAGTTTCCTAAGCTTAAGCAACACAAGTCACTTTAGATACTTCTGGAAACAAGTCTTAACACTGAGTGCATTTTTAAAATATATACCTAATGCAATCTCTAACTATTCAGATTGATAAGAAAAAAGGAATAAAATACTATTTGCTTTATTTAAATGGTTGGACTAGACTATCTCATTAGAATTAACAGTTGTCACATTGCAGGCTAGCAATGAATTTAGTTAATATACAGTAAAAAGACATTACGTTTGGAATTTAGCTGCTAAAGCTATAGATGAAGATGTAGAATTTGAAAATGCATCTGTAAAAACAAAATCAGTTTGGAGAAGATATTTAAAAAACTCGTTTGTTTTTTCTGAAACAGTTATCGTTTAAATGTTAATTTTGTTCTTAGCTATTTTCCACTTGAAACACTGCAATACATTTTTAAACTGTCATACTGAAGAATATTAATGATGCAACAAATTGACTGGTTCTACAGAGATGTATCAGGTTTTTTTATGGGCATATTTAATTGCACATGTTTCTTAAGTTTCTAATTACAACCAGTACTAAAAGTGTCTAAATGCTCGAGGATGCATTTTTATATTTAAACATTCCTCATTATTATTCCTTATATGGCAGATAGTTCAGTAAGATATAATGATAGCATATTAAAGTGAATTAGAATTCTCATTATTAAAACAGAAGCTTGTCTTAATATAAAGGAAAATAAAATAAGGAATTCTTAAGTGGAAAAAGCACTTCTTCATTTTCTTTCACAAATCTCATTTTATTATGAGCTAAATGTCAGAGACATAAAAACGTAACTGGTGGCACGATCCCATCAGGAAGGTTTGTATCTGTTATCATACTGTATTAAACATCTTTTTCCCCAAAGATATTAAATAAAGCCAGTGAACTTTACTAAGGGATCAAATTTCAACCACATGTATTTTAGCCTATCTGGGGGTGGATTGTTTATATTTAAGAGTAAGATGTGACAGCAGTCAAATAACATCTCTTCCTGTATTTTAACTCAGTATTAGGGCAGACACCAATTATGAAATTGTGCTGTTAGGTTACCCCTCTAAGGGCAGTCACACATGTCATGTTTTCAGTGGCAAACTGAATTTGACATTTAATTTGAAGCCCAGGATACCATAATGTAAAACCTGCAGTATTAGCGATAAAGCAGGAGGGCAGACATCCTGGCTGCCTCTTTTAAATAGTCCTCTCCACATTACCACTGCCTTCATCATTTTCTATGGGGACTTTTTTTTTCCTGATCTTTAAAGAAAAATTCCAGGAAATGTTTTGAATCACAGTAGCTCACAACTACAGCATTTCAGGTGCCTTTACAGATTCAAATAAATGATGCACCATAAATTTCATCAATGCACGCTATCCAGACATCCTGTCATTTTTGAGTTTAAACTACTCTTATGTAGCACAAATCTTAGTAGCTGGTGGTGCTCACACTTTCTCATTTATTTTTTCTTTGGAAGATGATTTAATTTTAAAGAAAGTGTGCTAACAGTGGTTGCAAGCCTTTATGGACGAAAGATTCATTTCTTGCAGAGATTTCTGTGCAAGTTGGCAGCCCTACCTTTAATGCACTTCAGAGTAAAATATCGGAATGTAGTATTTTTAAGAAGCAGCTAGAATTTCTCTTTGCTTGACAGAATAAACAGATGTGGGGCCAAAAATGTCATAACATGAAACTGCAGAGGCTAGTTTGGTACAGATACAGATGGAATTAAAAAAATCAGGATAGTTCCTTGTTCCTGTAAGCTGTAATCATAAAACAGCCATGAATTAAGCTGTGAAATGTGTACTAGTTCAGAATCAGTCTCGGAGGCTCTAGTTGTAGAGTACTACCTTAACTAACAGTGGATCTCTGTCTTATGGAATATTTGTACACAAATAAAATCCAGACAAAATAGGAGCATATTTCTCTGGAATTATCCATCCCACACAACACACTCATATCTAACTCAGCATAACCTTAATTTTGCTTAAACTGGCACTAACTGATCTGTATTAAATCTGCAAGACCAAGTTATTTCCTATTTCTTTTCTACTGTTTCTGCATTCTGTGTCAAGTGGCTGCAGTGGTTTTAGTATAATTTTTGTATCACTGGCATCCTAAAATGGAGTTTACTGTCATGAAGATCAATAGCTTTAGCACTTTTTTCAGAGAACCCACATTTCCCTAATTATACCAAGGAGCTGTCACAGTTCTCTAAGCGGAACTGCAAAGGTATGTCCTGATTTCTTCCCTCATTTTTTTTTATTTCTAAAATAGTTTCTGAAATTAATTCCTTATATTCCTGGAATAATGGTTTATGGAATAATTTCCTTACTTGTTTCCAGAGAGCAATGTCACTGACTGTTGACAGCACTTATTTCCACTGATCTCCACCAGCTCTTTTCCTATTAGAACTTGCCTTGTAAAAATTTGTCACTTTTCTTTAGCTTGTGAATTCCAGCTGGTTGTAGATTGTGTTTAACGACAGAGGACAATTTCTTTTTTATTTTTTTTTCTCTATTGCTATTCATGAAGGCAGAGAATTTAGAATTTAGAAGAAAGAACAAACTATACACAGCTTAAAGTTTTCAGCATGGCATTTTCTTAGCTGTGTAAGATGTTTCACTTTGGTAAATTGACCTTGTCTGTAAAATACAAACTAAGGACAACAATTCAGCAAAATGCAACGAAACATAATGAAGGATCTATGTACCTTTTGCTGTTAATATGCTGAAATTCTGCTTGGGTATCAGGCAAAAATCAGCTGGTTAAATACAAGCCTGGGCCTGCTGCATGCTCTGGTACATGCTGGACAAGTGCTGGTGAGTCCTATTAATTACCCAGGATCTATCAGGGCAGAGTTTTCAGTCACTTGTTTGACAGGGAGTGAGGTATCAGGCCCATCAATGCACCTTCTTAAGATGATTTTTTGTGCTTGTGAAAGGTATGTTGAATGATGCCTGCTTTTAAAGTTTAGCCATTTCCTTGCAAGAGACAGAAACCCTTAGCACAGTCCTGATTAGTGGTTATATGGGAACCAAGGTGGAACAGAGGTAGGAATTGAATGTGCTTTCCTTCCCTCGCTGATAATTAGTTGGAATCCCGTTTTACAATTCAATTTCTAACCCCTGCTGCCAAACAAGAATAGCTGGATGGATAATGGACAGAGTGACACATATCTGAAAATGAATGCTGTCTCAGGATGCCTTGTCATCTTCCTGCTTTTCACTAGAGGTTTCAGCAGAGGGAGATAAGATGCCAAGAGGACATGGATTACCTAAAATAAACTCTTAAAAATAGTCTGGTAATGCCTTTTACCATGATGTTATACTTTCTGTTCTTCTTGAGTATTCCCTTAGATTCTAGTTATATGAGTTTATCCATAAAAAACTAACATCATCTATCTGTACAACTTAGTGTTGCGACAGGTCCTACCATAAAAATATCTGAGCAATTGGAAAGAGAAAACAATATCTCTGACATATTCACTTCTTTCCTTTCTATTTTCTACGTTATGTTGAAATAGTTAAAAAATAATAAGAGAATGAGGATGTCATTAAGTATGATTGTGTAAATTACTGTGGCAAATGGAGAGGCAGGTATTGTCCTTGCTTTGAACACTGTTTCTAGGTGCGAATAGCATATTACTTGCAGTCGTTCTATTTATAGGACTCCTTGGCCCCATAAGATTACCTATTAAAGGGCCAAATCTTTACATTAATTAAAGTAATAAATGAAATAAATAATAAAAATAATTAAATTAATCTGTTTTTAAATTAATCTGATTTTCTAAATTGAACCAGACTTAAACAAGGACGAAGGGACATTAGAAATATGATAATCTTTTGTAGCTAATTATACAGGAAAGCAGTCGTGTTAGCCTGGCCTAATTCCAGTAAATTGAAAGAGAAAGTCTTTAACTGTAGATCCTTCACTTCAGCACTGAAAGTATAAAATAAGAGAGAATCTCCCAACTAATGAAAGTCACATGAAGAGAGTTCAAAACAAATGGGTGGGAAACATCTTATCCATAAAAATCCCCCCCCCCCCGACGACTTCATAATGCATATAGTGGGGAAAAAAACCCAACTCTAACCTGAAAATATTGCCATTTGTTTTACCATACCTCTGTTTCCATCTTGTTAATATTTCAGAAAATTTAGCTCGTGGAAGTACGATTGAAAAGAATTTCCGTTTCAACTTTACACTTAGATGTGCAGGTATCTTCTGACAATTTATTCACTAGGGAGGCAGACATTAAGAAACCAAACTAGGCTACACTCAAAATGCTTGTAACAGCCATGCAGACATAGAAAAAAGAAGATTAGTTAATACAAACATTACAGCTAAAAGTGGATATTATATTCTGATTTGAGCTTACTTACATAAGCTACAGGGTGGAGAATGTTTACTGAACCACAGAAGACTCATGACCTTCAGAAAAGACATAGTACACTGGTATTATGATGAATTAAATTGATATAATTAATCCATTTAATAAAATAATTAATTTCCTCACTATAGTCTTTGCTTATAAACAAATCGGGGTGAGAGGGAGTTTGGTATGCAGAGGCAGCAAGTGATGAGAAATGTAGAGCCTGGTTTCTTAGCTTTCCTGAGAAGGCGAAAGATGGACTTTCCTTCACATCCACTCACTTTGTGTCAACAAAATTTAGTCTGATTATTCTGATATATGGGGGACAGAGGAAAGGAATCTTCCCCTCCTCCTGACGGTTTGAGGACACTCTAAACATCATAGCAAAAGTGCCACAGTTTCAAGGAGGACAAGCCAGGATTTTCAGCTGCAGAAAAGGCAGGGAATAAGGAAAACAAAACAACCCTATGAGGTGAATTCAGTAAAGGGGAGACATTATGCAGTAAAAGTAGTTTAAAGATCACACGAGAACCAATGCTTACTTTCATTATTTTTTATTTTAATTTACTGATTTTCTTCAGCTGTTCTTTTACAATGTAAATTGTATGTCACCGTCAATGCCCTAGGTGAATGATTAAAGACAGATCATGGCACTCTGCCCCCAAATAAGTTCTGCTTTCATAGCACAAGCAGATTAAATATTACAAATCCAAAAATAAATCTGCTGTGTTTCCCATTCCTAGACACACCACTGTAGCACATTTTACCTCTAACTGTCCTTGTCCATTTGCCTCTATAGGCCAATCTTTGCTCTTGTCCATTTGCATATAATATACTAGAAACTTCAATGAAGTCTGAGTTGCCTCACTGCTTAGTATCTCTGCTTTTTTATCCTTCCACAAAGAGAACATAAAATTTGGAGAAATCCTTTTCTCCCTTATGAACACTCAATTTTTGTCATTCTTCATCACCAACCCAAAAAGACAGAAAGAAATTAAAAAAAGAAAAATAAATCAGTCACACCTCTGGTCTGTGGGCATTTTATCAAAGCCTCCCTCTCAGATGATCAAGGACAGGACTGAAAATTCTCTCTAGAACACTATTTCCTGCTGTTGCCTCAGCTAATTTCTCTTGGCTACTGCTCGCTAACAGCAACTCCAAACAACCACTGGCAACAACAGCTTCCAAGCTGACAAAATCAATTTTCATTTTGGACAATATTTATGAAAACAATAATGCCCTTTTTTAACCTTTGTCTGTCAGAGAAAAGGAGATTATTTCATTGTTCAATTATTAGGTGGAGTTCTTTTGACAATGCAACAGTAAATGTAAACACATTGTTTCAGATATACACTGTAATGTCACAATAAATACAAATGCCCAATGTGCAGGTTTTTTACAGCTTGGTTTATACAGTAGTTTAAAATCAGGTACATATATACAGTCATTTAAATCTTACCTTATTGTCTTACACACTGACAAATTTAACTTGGAAAGAGTTTTATTAGACCTAAACATTTCAGATTAATGTCCAGATGATCACCTAATATGATCTTTATAAAAATATTTTATTCCACAGAGTTAAAAAAGCTTTTTCTTCTACTTTTACTATTTTTTATCTAAAAAGTAAAGATAGCAAAACTATTGGGTTTGGATTTATTTTTTCAAATTTAGGCTTTTATGGAAAATAAAGCTATCAATGTTATTTTTTTGTGTGGTATACCAAGAAGAGTTTTGAGACTTATACCAAGAATAGCCTTGAGACTTAAATCTCATTCTTAAAGTTAAGTACATTACTTTTAATTTCTAAAAATTTGGTGATAAAAAGATTTCCCAGAAATTTTTGCATGGTCCTTAAAAAAAAGAATTAATGAACTAAAAAGCAGTATTTGTATGTACAGAATATGTGCAACATATTCTACCTACTAATTTGAAGTAAAGAGCCAGAAGAGTAAAAACAACTTGTTTGTTTATTAAAATCCAGATAATACTATGTGCAAGTAAAAATATTTCTTTTTCTGTATGTCAAGTTACTCATACATTTCACTTTTTTATGGACAAACTTCTCGCATAGGTATGTAAACTTAAAATATTGGAAAGATTAAGACAAGCTTAAAGATAAATGATATATTTGAATACTTAGCTGTACATCAGTGCTTTGGCATACTGAATTGCAAAGTAAACAGTAGGTAATTCAGGAAGGCTTTAGTATGAAAACACAGCCATAAGAAGCAAGAAAACAAGAACTATGTCACTAGAAAAGAAGGAACTTAAAACACAATTACCTGACTTTGAATCTTATGTACCTTTAATAGAGGTTCAACTGAGCAGTCATGACCTTCAACTAAGTAAATTCCTCTACCTGTTTAGCCTTTTTTTGAAAATGAATGAGACAGAATGACTTAAAGAGATTATAACATTCATCTTTCTCCTTCGGGAGCAATTTTGATTACAAAAGATAGCCCACAGAAAGTCACTGGACATGTTTATCACTCTCTGGGTACACCCCACGACAGTTATAAACCCGTTGTCATTAAGATTCAAACTATTGTTATTTTCCACGTTGTTTGCAAGATAGATAGAAATCTTTTTATGAAGCACAGAGCTGTTCAAACACAGATTTTCTCTGACACCACAATTTTTGGTTGTTGTAGTTACTGAAAACAGAATATGTGAATTACAGGATATCCAAACCAAAATTCTAGATTCCCTTGGAGGGTGCTGTAGTATTTTCATTACTAAGTAAAGAGATAAAGACTTTATTTGAATGACAGTACAAATATTATTTTTCTAGTACAGTTATTTTTGAATGAGTAAGGAGTCGAGCGATCCACCAATGAAACTGGGAGTAGGAAATAGCCAGATGATGCTAGTGGAAGAAGAACTGCAATACTTGGAGCAGTACAGTTTTCACCAATCTCAGAAAACATATTGCCACAACTGCCTTTTTACAACAGAATATGAGGGATTTATAAAGACACTTGTGAAACAACTTCTCTATGGATACAGCTGACATGGATATATTACTGACAACTAGCAAAACAACAGACTGATACTAAACATTTGTAAATCTATCTGAAAAAAGGAAACAAAAAAAAAAAAATCAACAAGCTGGATGTTTTTTATGAAAGTTTCTACAGCACAAATAGCCAAAACCCACTGGAATTTAAAACAAGGAACATCAAACAATCTGCTACAGCTAAGAGTCACCAGGAGAAAGGATTAGTATGTTTACATTTAGATCAATGATGTTTTCGTGTTACTTTTCCTTAAAGAAAATTAGTTCTTGAACACTGAAAGTTTGGGGGGGGAAAAAAAAAAGAACAATTAAAACATTTCAGAATGTCACTGTTGAAGGTTATTGAAACTAATGAAATTCTTACATAAAAGTTCAGGATTTTATTAATCTTCTGTCAATTAATGTATCATTACATTTTACTGCATTCACAATAAAGTACCTACATATCCACCATTTAAGAATCAGCAATTGTGTTCTTTGTATTGTTAGGATGTCAACTGCCAAGATTAAAAATGTGTCCACAAAGTGTAATCATTTTGTCTGATTTCTAAATATTGTAAAACAGAACCATGTTAGAATACCATGTTTCTCGGAAAGGCAAGATGGAGATAGTAGAAGCTGCAGAACAGATTATGAAATGGAGTTTCCAACAAGTGTGAAAATATGTTTGATAATAACCAAACCTTCCTCATTTATTAGTTCATTCTTTTTTCTTGTCAATATCACATATTCAGTTCTAAAATATTTATGATATACGCATGCTTTGCAAGGGCCATGGGTTTTATTATCAGTATTATTTGAGATGCAGAAATCCCCAGAGAAAGTGCTGAATAGTTGACTGGTTGTTGCTGAGAGTTAAATGATAAGGAAAATAAAAATTTCTTTCAGATTACTAATATAAATACTCTTTGCCAACAATCGTCAGCAGGAAACATTAAGAATGCAGGCTGCCAAAGGAAAGCTTGATTTTGCTCTTCCTTTTGGAATGTCTGTCAGCTATAAAAGGTCAGCTGAACAGAAAACTAAAGTTATCTTTCTGAATTTATGTGCAAACTCATAATAAGCAAGAAGTCAAATGAAATATTTTCCTGCTGCATTCTACATCAGCTTTTATTTTTAAGTGATTTCTAAAGTTATATTAACTTCTTGATATAAAGCTAATTATATGAAGACATTTATGTTCCTTCAAAATATTTTTATGTTGCACAAGAGCCATATTGTTCCCTGAGAAAGGAGTGAATTTAGAATTTCAGCTAGACCGATATCAAACACATTTCAAGCAATAAAATGAATTGTATGAATCGTAAGTTTTATGCCATTCAAGATTATCTCAACTATAGGCAGAAGGAATGCTCCCCTGGAAACATGAAATTTAAGTGATGTAGCCATGCAAGCAATCAGAATCACAGACAGTTGTAGTGTGCAACGGACAAGCACTTTGTGTCAGAACAATGAGCAAGATGCCTGGTAGTACATCAAAACATTGTCCAATGTATACAGAAGTCCTGAATCATAAAGGTGCAGAGCAGCAATTTTTCAAACATAGCATTACAAGGCACATAACGTGCACTAAATGGACTGCAGTCCATGATGAGGGTTTGCATGTGCGTTTAGTAAAGGAATAACACAATTACCTAATTTGTAATGCACAGTAAGAGATGCCACATAATAAGAGAACACAGGATTATAGGATGCAAAGAGTATGAAGAGCCCCTCTCCAGCATCCTTGTAGGCCCCCTTTAAATTCTGGTGGCTGCTATAAGAGACACCTTGATCATTATCTACCTCTTATGACCAACCAGACAGGCTGCAGATAAATGGCTTTTTTTTGTTTGTTTTTTTATTTTGTCTTATAGATGGTCTTATCATTCCAGAATAATCTCCTGAATTCTCAGTTTACTATGTAGCTAGCAATACTGCCCAAAAAAATAGCTACAGCTTCAATAATTCTCCCTCTATTTTCTAGAACTCCAGATGGTTGAACTTGAAAACCAGGTAGGTTTTGCCATCCTATTTACAGTCATCAAATTCTCTCCTCTCTTTACTATTTAGAAGAAGAAAAAGGTGCATTCACTTTAATCAGGGTAAAGTATGTGCCCATTTCTAGAACTACATGTTCTAATTAAAAGGAGTGAAACCCATGAACTAATATATTTCTATGTATACATATCTCCAATTTCAGATTTCAAAAAGAAGAGGGGATTCTAAAATATGAAGAATCGAGGAAAAAGCTGTTGTTCTTGACATTTTCTATATACACGGAAATTTTAGACAAAGGTATAATGAAAAAAATAAAGCAGCTGGCAAATCAAGTCAAGATGTAAAAGACCTGAATGTCATAGAGTCTGATTTTTGGGTCTTTTGTCTAATGCAACTTTAAAAGCTTAAAGCCATGGTTCTATCAAGTTAAAACCTTATCTTTTCTAAAAAGAGATATTTCTATAGTGATTTATAAAAGACGTAGAAAAAAGTTACAATGAATTAATGAAGAAACTATTTTCAAAGAAATGATTACTTTTGTCTTGATATTTTAAACCTTAAATTACTTCTCTCATGGATGGTTATACAGCCTCCCAATAATTTTGTATTTGCACTGTGATCCAGTAATACAGGCTAGCAAATTCAAACACTGCTAGTGGCACAATGTTACAGCAAGAACTTCATAACAAGGTTGGATCTTGAGTAAATACCCCTACCCTTTCATAGGTTTCTGATGTGGAAGTCTTCTTAACATTTAAAATTACTCCTCCGGCAACTTCCACTATTATCACTATATAGTAGCTTTTGAAAAGGATAACCTAATTTTTCTGTCCACAATTTTGCATCTAACAGGCAGTCAATTAATCCATTGTACCTTGTATGAACTTTCCTCAAACTGTATGAAATTGAACTCTTGATCCAAAATGAGAACTCCCAATGAAATTGCTTAGATCAGACAGAATTTGAAAACAGATGTGACATACTTTACCCTGTAGTTTTTGTTTCCCTCTATAGTACACTGAACGATCAATTCTCACTTGCCCTTCTGCAGTAGCTCAGAGAAGGCTGGAGGTGAGCTGGGGCAGAACAAAGGAGTTGAATGCTAATGTCAGGTTTTGCAGACACCCTCCTTTTCTGAAGGACTGCTAGTAGGTAACACTGAATGCTGTTACAGCAGAAGGTATGGAAATAGCTAACTCGAGGAATTCCAGTCAGCACGAATAGGATTTCCTCATGGGTTTTTTTCAGGCTTTTACATAGTAAAATTCAAACAGCAACATACAGAGTGTTGATTGCTTTTCCTTGAAACTGTCCATTGCCTCAGATCTGAAATTTCCATGTCTAATCCTTGCATTTAAGATCAGGCCTAGTCTTTTATTATTCACCCATCAGACTGTGATGGGAAGCAAATTACTTCGAGTCTTCTAGAACTTTTTTGACTTTTAGAAGTAGAAGCATGATAGTTCTGCTTTAGAAACTGTACTTGTCTCAGCAAAGGGCTTTAGAGGTGCCATGAGGAATGCTTTTACTTTCATCACTGAGACATGGAAAATTATTTGGAAAGTTCTCCAAGTGACTCACATGGCTTATTGCCTACAGCATCTGCAGAGGCGTTGATAAGAACAATGCCTAAGTTAAACTGCCACTACTGTATCTGAGAGGTTTTCCTGAGTTGCATATGGTTAACAAGCAGCCTGACAAAGTGGGAGCACAAATGACTTTCTTCTATGTGGCAGGGATGGAGAACATTTCTTCTGACTGGCATCAGTCCAAATATTAATTACTTCCACAGAGTAACTTCATGATTGCGATAGGTTCAATGCAGAAAACCTATCCTGCATCTTATGATTTTGGGAGGGAGAGGGGTACTGGGGTAAAAATTGATCAAGCAACAGCTACAGAAACTCATACATGCTTTCCTGCCTGTTTACAGAGCTGTAAATCTCTTTTTAAGCAGGTATGCAATTAAGACCCCCACACACACACACAATCTCCCCAAATATTGTTACTTTATCTTGTACATGTAAAAAAATATTAAATAGTTATATTACACTGTCAATCTTAATGCTACACTTTTTTGTCTCTTAAGGGGAATTGAGGGTATAATCGTGTATGATTCGGCCTCTTCCAAAACTTACTGTTTCTCTAAGTGACTTCATGGTATTAGGTCCTAGGACTCTAGATAATGAAGAACGCTAGTTTATACTGAAGCAATTTCTTTCAATTAAGCAAAAGGGTGAACAAGTGAGAGTAAACCCCATCATGACTAGATGTTTTCTGTAAAGGGCTATGATTAAGAACTAAAAATCTTTCACTTCTAGTTGCACTTTACAATCTGGTGTAATAGAAATGTAAAAAGGAAATAAAATTCCTTTACTTGCTTAGGCTAGTCTATATGTTTACTGCTTTTTCCACTAAGTCAGTTGTAGGTACTGACCCCATGGAATTAACTGCCATGGAAAATTAGTTAATGCCATACATATCAAGTCCTTACAATAGTAAAGCGAAAGAGCAAATCACTGAAACATTTCCAAGAACAGAGAATAATTAACCAAACCTTAGAAGAGTTAACACTACACTGTTACTGCTTTCATGTCTAAAGATAAAAGAACTGTTTCCTTTTCACATCCGCCTCCTGCAGATTTGTTTTCTTTTTCAAGCTGAAATGAAAGTTGACAGTGCTAAACTTACAAATCCACTAATGTATGCATAGATTGTTGTTCTAAGTGTGACTCTGGCCCTTAAATATCTGTAGGTTTTCCAAGATGTTAATGTTTATAAAATTTTCCTACTAATCAAAAATTATTTCTGGAAGGAACCCAATGTGTATTTTAGTGATGAACAAACAGAATTCAACTGGGAAATGACAGAACTTTCTGATTTTTATCCAAAGCACCTTCCTGAGAATTTAACTGATTTCCTTTCATAAAAGATTAGCTGATAGTCAACTTCAAAACATTTGATTACTAGTACAAAACAGTCACGCACAGCAATTTTTGTAGTAAGTACCTGAAAGAAAATAAATATTAACATTTTCAGCTACCTGAAAGAAGTATTGGGCTGTATTTATTTGATAACTGAAAGAAATAATGTACAATACAAAATCCATGTTATATGCACTGGTTTAGGATTTGTATTCTTGCTTTGTGGGAATAGGAAATTACTGTTAGGACTACAAAGATGGTGTCATTCTTGACAGTTTCTATAAGCTAGTCAAAAAAGAACTGTCCACCTACCTGCCAGCTTGTTATTTAAACACTTAAAATTAATTCCCTTTCTTTACTGTTGCAGAACAGTTGCTTCAGAGACTAAATCTTTCCTTAAACGTGACAACTTTAGGAAATAAGGTAATGTTCTCCTTAAAGAAGATTCAGGATTCATGCTAGAACTAAGCACCACAAAACCATTAATCAATAAATTTGGGTCTATTACTACAGGATTTTCAGAGTTGAAGCATATACTAAGAGAATGTTTAGTTCATGGAACACAGAAGTTTTGTAATTTATAATGAATAAAATCTTCAAATTAACTAGGAGGAATTCTACAAACAAGAATAGAACATGGCATTGTTCAGTATTACAAATGAAGCAATACTTAAGGTGAGTAATTTCTGTCTGTTAGACCTTGAACAGAATCGCAGAATCACAGATTCCCAGGATGGTTGAGGTGGGAAAAGACTGTCTAGGTCACGTAGTCCAATCTCCCTGCTCAAGCAGGGTCACCTAGAGCACATTTCTCAGGATTGTGTCCAGATGGCTCTTGAGTATCTCCAGGGAAGAAGACTCCACAACCTCTCTGGGCAACCTATTCCAATGCTTAGTCACCTTCACAGTAAAGAAGTTCTTCCTCATTTCAGGTGTAACACCCTGTTTTAGGTTGTACCTGTTGCCTCTCATCCTATGACCTGGCACCATCAAAAAGAGCCCCATTCTCTTGACAGCCTCCCTTCAGATACTTAAACACATTGATCAGATCTCTCTTGAGCCTTCTCTTCTGCAGGCTGAACAGGTCCAGCTCCCTCAGCCTTTCCTCAGCTAAGAGATGCTCTAAACCCTTAATCATTCTATTAGCCCTTCACTGGACTTGCTCCAGGAGTTCTGTGTCTCTCTTGTACTGGGGATCCCAGAACCGGACACAGTACTCCAGGCAAGGCCTCACCAGAGTTGAGTAAAGAGGGAGGATTACCTCCCTTGACCTGCTGGCAATGCTTTTCCTAAGACAGGCCAGGATACTATTGGCCTTCCTGGCCACAAAGGCACATTGCTGGCTGGAATACCTCAGAAAGATTTTACAGGATTAGATATGACAACTGTCGTGGTTTAAGCCCAGCCCGCAACAAAGAACCATGCAGCTGTTTGCTCACACGAACTTCCCATTAGGAGGGGAACCCAAGAAAAGGTAAAACCTGTGGGTTGAGATAGTTTAATAATTGAAATATAATGTAATATAATAATGATCGTAACGAAAAGGGAGACAACAAAACAGAGAGAAAAATAAAGCCCAAAAAAGACACCTGACGCACAGTAAAATTGATCACCACCTGCTGACCAATGCCCAGCTCATCCCTAAGCAACGATCAGTCCCTTCCAGATAACTCTCCCCAGTTCACATACTGAGTATGATGTGCTGTGGTATGGAATACCCCTTTGGCTAGTTTGGGTCAGGTGTCTTTTCTCTGCTCCCTCCTGGCTTCTTGTGCCCCTTCTCACTGGCAGAGCATGAGACTGAAAAGTCCTTGATCAGGGTGAGCGCTACTTAGGAATAACTAAATATCAGTGTGTTATCAGTATTGTTCCCAGACTAAATTCCAACCACAGCACAGCACATAGTATGAGCTACCATAAAAAAAATTAACTCTGTCCTATCTGGAAACAGGATAGAACTTTGTAATAAACATTTTAAAATACAGTTATAACTGAAAGGTGAAAATGTATCATCCTTTTATCGTAGGATAAGAAACACCTGGCTAGAGCTACTAATATGTGGTAAACTGTCACCTTTCAGTGGCAGAGGTTTTCTTTAAAACATAATCTAAGATGCCTCTCAGATATTAAATCCCTGTAAGAATAGAAAAAAAAGTCACATTGCTTTCAGATAAATACAAATACAAATATTATTAGAATAAAAGAAAATAAGATTATAGCACTTGATAACAAAGACATGCTTTGCAGTGTTTTGTAGTGAAATTACTTTTTCTCAATGTATTTCAAAATGTGATTATTATTAAACCTAACAATCTAAGATATTACTACCATGCTACACTAAAAGTGTCTATTGTCTAGGAACTTCCTTGAGATCTGTGCTAGAAACATAAATTAAGGAATTGTGTTTTGGATAGAGACCTATCAAACAACAGTCTAGAAATACAGCATTGCTTCTTCTACATGAAGTATGTCTGCACAGGCAGGTGATGATGGATAGGAATTCAGCCTATGCATGCCAAGCAGAAAAGCTGCATGAACTTATGGCTTCTAGCCTGGAGTCAACCCATGAGCTTGTGTTTATCTAAATATATTCATAGGTATATTACAAGTGGGATTACAGATGACACCTGCAAATTAATATCAGAGTAGGTATTTCTTTTTTACTGGTAGTATAGTGAGCCATGTAAAACTGTGTGGATTGCTCTGGGGAGTTTATATTATTACATAGGAAACCTATGAATGAGCTTCAGCTCTGCAG
The DNA here is from genome assembly GCF_004027225.2 of Strigops habroptila. Lineage (NCBI taxonomy): Eukaryota > Metazoa > Chordata > Aves > Psittaciformes > Psittacidae > Strigops > Strigops habroptila. The sequence goes on from NC_044278.2 coordinate 110,380,614, forward strand.
CTCATTGTACTGTACTGGTCTAGTTTGACTGTATTTAAAGTTTTCATTTCCAATGTTATCTCACTACAGATGTGAGAGAAACATGTGCACAAAACTCTGCAATATCTTTATGAAACACATCACAGCTAGGAAGGATAGCTCTGGAAACTGTCATTTTAGTTCCCTGAGTCACCACCTCCAGATCCTAAACACAGATGTATAAACATGAAAACTTAATAATTTTATCTTCTAATGTATCTTACAGACATACAACGTAACGTGAAATAATTCCAAAGTCCCTCCTCAGACAGGCAGTGCCACATAACTATCTCTATATCCAGACATTTAAGCTTGCCACTTCCCTCACAGACTTTTTTCGTATTGCACACCATACTATGCCATCAATATAGACCTGTGTCACAAAGAAAAGTTTGTGGAGGCAGAGCCTTAGAAGAAAAGGAAACATAAGACAAAATCAATATCAAACCAAAATCAATAAAACAAATCAGACCCACAGTATTCATCCTATTCCTGCTTATATTTTGTTTACCAAGTCCTCAGCAGTATTTTACTGTAAATTATTTTTCTGCAACTGCTCCAGTATACTACATGAAGTGTTCCAGAAACTAGATCTAGCTCCAAAACTTAAAGGGTATGAGTCTTGCTTCTTCACTTATGGGAGGAGGAAAGGGGAGAGAAGAATATGAAAGTAAATCAATATTAAATAATTATAGCAGATAATCTGAAAGTAATTAATAGTCTGTAACTTGTGAGAATTGTATTTCTCCTAGCAATGATCTACCAAAGGGTGTGCCAAAAGAGAGATAATTCGATCTCTTGCTGACATGACCCACTGTGACACATATGCTTCCAACGTGGTGACTCTGCAGTCATGAGACTACAGAAAGTCTTGTGCTATGGATTGGGACTAAATGTCTTTCAATTTAGCTCATATAAACTTTGTGGATTGCTGCTTTAAATAATGGTCAAGCAATGCACTGCAGTTTTTGAAATAGTAGCCATGTGAGCTAGGCAGCAATATGCAGAGTGATGAGTACCCACATTTGAGAATGCTACTTGTATGGGGTTCACATGGCAGGACTTTTTTAGCTGGGGCGTTGCAGGTGTGGCTTCTGTGAAAAGATGCCAGATGCTCTCTCCATGTTGAACATACCAAGTTTCAGACAGCTCCAAGGTGTCCAGTGGACCTGTTGCTGGCTAAAGCCGAGCCTCCTGGTGACACTGGTGGCGCCTCTGTGGTAACTTACTTAAGAAAGGGTAAAAAACATTGTGCAGCAGCATCTGGGAGAAAGGAGTGAGAATATATGAGACAAACATCCCTGCAGACACCAAGGTCAGTGGAGAAAGAAAGGAGGAGGTTCTCCAGATGCCAGAGCAGAGATTCCCCTGCAGCCCATGGTGCAGACCATGGTGATGCAGGCTGTGCCCCATACCATGGCAGGGGGATGCACGAAGGAGGCTGTGACCCTGTGGGAAGCCCGCGCTGGAGCAGGTTTGCTGCAGGACTTGTGACCCCGTGAGAGACCCACACTGGAGCCGTCTGTTCCTGAAGGACTGAGCAGCCCTGCAGAGAAGGACTTGGGGGTGTTGGTTGACGAGAAGCTTAACATGAGCCGGCAGTGTGCGCTTGCAGCCCAGAAAGCCAACCGTATCCTGGGCTGCATCAAAAGAAGCATGACCAGCAGGTCGAAGGAGGTGATCCTGCCTCTCTACTCTGCTCTTGGGAGACCTCACTTGGAATACTGCGTACAGTTCTGGTATTCTCAACATAAAAAGAACATGGAGCTGTTGGAGTGAGTCCAGAGGAGGGCCACAAGGATGATAAGAGGGCTGGAGCACCTCCCGTATGAAGACAGGCTGAGAGAGTTGGGGCTGTTCAGCCTGGAGAAGAGAAGGCTGCGTGGAGACCTCAGAGCAGCCTTCCAGTATCTGAAGGGGGTCTACAAGGATGCTGGGGAGGGACTCTTCCTTAGGGACTGTAGTGGTAGGACAAGGGGTAATGGGTTCAAACTTAAACAGGGGAAGTTTAGATTAGATACAAGGAAGAAGTTCTTTACAGTGAGGGTGGTGAAGCAGTGGAATGGGTTGCCCAGGGAGGTTGTGGATGCTCCATCCCTGGCGGTGTTCAAGGCCAGGCTGGACAGAGCCTTGGACCACATGGTTTAGGGCGAGGTGTCCCTGCCCAGGGCAGGGGGGTTGGAACTAGATGATCTTAAGGTCCTTTCCAACCCTTACTATTCTATGATTCTATGATTCTATGACTGCACCCCATGGAAGGGGCCTGCACTGGAGCAGTCTGTTCCTGAAGGACTGCACCCCATGGAAGGGACCCATGCTGAAGCACTTAATGAAGAACTGCAGCCCATGGGAAGGACTCCCACTGGAGAAGTTCATGAAGGACTGTCTGCTGTGGGAGGGACTCCAGGCTGGAGCAGGGGAAGAGTGTGAGGAGTCCTCCCCTGAGGAGGAAGGAGCAGCAGAGACAATGTGTGATGAACTGACCACAACCTCTGTTCCCCATCCCCCTGCACTGCTGGAGGGGAGAGGTAGAAAAAATTGTGAGTGAAGTCGAGTTTGGGAAGAAGGGAAGAGTGGGGGAAGGTGTTTTTAGGTTTGTTCTTATTTCTCCTTATCCTACCCTCTTACTAACTGGCAATAAATGAAATTAATTTTTCCCAGGTCCAGTCTGTCTTGTCCATGACCAGAACTGGGAAGTGATCCCTCCCTGTCCTTATCTTGATGCATGAGATTTTCGTTTTATTTTGTACCCCCATCTTGTTGAGAAGGGGGAGTGAGAGAGTGGTTGGTGGGCACCTGGTGGCCAGTGAAGGTCTACCCACCATATCTGCAAATTAACTGTATATGAAAATGAGGATGAATCCTAATGAAAGAAAATTAAAATAAATTGCTCCTCCATGAGGGTTACAACAGTGTGTTTCCTATGAATGACAATTGCTTTAATTAAAAAAATCACAAGTAAACAAATAAGTCTAAGCATGGATGAAGACGAAGACAAAACCAGGGCAGAAAGTCAGGGAACAGAAGAAACTAAAATATATATACTTTTGTATCACCCAGAAGTTTTCCTCAGTTTCTCATCTCAAAGAGTAATCAACAGCAGAAGCTGAAGGAGGGCTTAAGAGCAGAGTGAGGAAAGAGTGGTCTAAAACCTGGTATGAAAAATTCAGGTAATGGTTGTCTTCCGCAAGCAACAAACAGTACTAAAGCTTCTGAGCGCTAGGGTAGATGACTAAGGAGAATATCTAAAAGACATTTAACTTGAACATGGCACAGGTCAAAAACAGGATCGAGACCAAAATATATCAGGAGTATACTGAAACTTAAAGAAAATTAATGAGTCACCTCTACTGATCTCTGGAGTAAGCGCTCTTAAGAGCATATTACTGTAGCATTAGTTGATGCTTTCTAGATATACTTTTCCAGCTATACTTACTCTATTCTGTGGACATCTCTAGTTATCAATGGCAACTCCCATATTTTGATTTTAAAACATGTATAAGATTTCACTACCACAAAAGCCACTTGCTTTAATGTGCAGGAAGCATAGCTGTCTAGAACAATAGAAATCTGTGCTTGTCTCCTGATGCACAAAAATAACATGAGAGTAAAAGGATTAAGTCACCAACATGAATCACCAGTAATTTTGGCATGACATTTCAGGCTAAAATTCATTTTATTAAAAAAAAAAAAAACAAAACCCAAAACAAATCACCCAAACACTCCCCCTTATCAGTCTGTTTTTGAAACAGGCATCTAGAGACAACTCAGCTCATGTTTCCAGTCAAATCCCTCCCTAAAGTGAGATAGAGTTTTAGCTTGCTTTTCACAGTCAGCTTTAGCTTGCAAACACTAGCTGAAATAGCCTTTACATGTAGGAGGCATGTACTTAAGGTAACGATGCATGCTTGATGCTTGAAAAGTGTTACAAGATAGTGGCTACATACAGGAGAAAATAAACTTGTTAGCTGCCACTCTAAAGTGATCTATTCCCTACTTACATGCTCTGAGGCCACAATGAGCCAAATTTATCCTCGGGAGAACGATGAATATTTACTTCACTACAATAAATCAATCCCAAAAGCCAATGAAATACACTAGTATGAATCTGTCATGCTATCGGCTTGGTCTGCTTACTAACTGCAAAATTTTCAGCAGCTCTAGCACTAGATTATCAGGACCTGGTAAGTCAGATCTGACTCCTCTTGTCTGTACATTTCCCTGAAGTGTTGCTGTTGCATCAAAGAATCTACAACTTCCCGTTCCTTTACAGTTGACATCTTTTTTTTACATGAGCATGAACCTCAATATTGTGTGCATGTCCCAAATGGATTATACATTCAGTTTGGAAATCATGCTTAAGATGATTTTTTTTCATCAAATTCTACCTGATTAGGTATAAAAAAAACCTTTCAGACCCATTCACATCCACTGGTTTCTTTTACTACCTCTGTCACTCTTTCTTCAGTGCTCCCTCTTTCACATCTCAAAGGCTTAAAGGCTACACAGCTATATCAAATGTTACAGGAATTTTCTCCAGACTTAACAATATGATCAGCTTCAGTCCCACATCCATTTGCAATCTTCATTTCCCAACTGAAGGCACTGGAACCATGTAGCTATCACTAATGACATCTCTCCATCTGCCTTTAGATAGAAGGAAAAATATCCTTGAGGTGAACTCATTGCAAGCTTTATACATCTCATCTTTTGAAGTTATCATCCAATTAATTTATACTAGATCTACCAATTAACTGCTAGTTCCCCCACTGGTTGTGCCCATATCCATGCCTAACGATATCACTAAACATTGCCTCTCTTTTCTGTAGAAACTGTGGCTCTGTTTCCTTGGGAAAAATATGCTTTCTAAACTGAGACATGTTAAAGTATCTTCCTTTAGGATTTAAAAAAAAAAAAAAAAAAAAAAGAAAATTGCATATTTTTTTTTCCCTGCCCTTACCACTAGGCTTCTTAACCCATATTTATTTTCTTCCAAAGCAAGAATTCTGAACAGAGTTCTCTTTTCTTCTATCTCTACCTTTTCTGGAAAGTGTGCCTACTGCCACCTCCATCATATTGCTGAACTCAGTCCCTACTTTCATGATGACTTTTTGTTGTCATTCTTATTGTTTCCTACTGTAGTGCTGCAGCCATTGCATTATTTATATTTTCCATGTATCCCTACTTCAGGGAACAACAAAATGATACATCCTGATTATAATTCTACTCCAAGGCAGTATCAACCTCTTGAAAGAAATGAGGCAAAAGTAAAGGAAATAAATAACTATGGAATAAGTAAATGACAACTAAAGAGGAATATATTAACTAACGAATAATTTAAAAGTTGTAGATAAAAGTCTTGAGTTAAAGAACTGTCCGTTCATTATTATTGTTGACAGAGTATAATATGCAAGCTAAGTATCATGAAAATGAGATTTCAGAATGTCATCTGACTCCACTGCTTTTTAAAACACTTTTGAAAATCACTACTTTGTGCATTTAGGTAAAAGACACTCCATTTACCTTCTTATGTTTATATTCATGACTATCTGAGGCAAACCAATTTAGGAAAGATTTAAGTAAAATGGGTTTCAACATAATCTTTACGAGCCCTGAATCAAGCAGTTCTTTTAGGAAGACTCTTAGGAAGCCAAACGGGTTGCTCTTAAGCATATTTAAAGAGCATCCAAGCAGCAAAAAAATATTTCAGTCCAGCTAGAAGGACGTCTATAACTTTTTCATTACTATCAATTTATAAATTTATAATTAAGGGATAGAATTATTCCACTGACTATCTGGATTAGCTATAGTTCAGCAAAGAGCAGCTGCTATTCAAAATGCCTTCTTCAGACATCCTGTTGAAATAGAATACTGCTGAATATCAGGGCGTCATAGAAGGTCACGGTCCTGCAGAAGGCACAGTCCCAGGACTGATCAAAGCACAGCCACTCAAAGCTAAACAAGTATCAAGTAGAGAGATACCTCTGGATTCTCATTTTGTTCTAATATTTATGCATGACACTCAAAATTATGTGTCTCTCCATGCAAATCTGGGATGCTGAATACTTTCCTGATCAAAGTATTCTAAGTAGAATCCGCGCCCGCCCCCCCACCCCCCCCAAACCTCACTATGTTTAGGAGCATCAAGGTGTGGAAGTGTCTGGGTTTTCCATTTATTGTTAAAACACCAGCAGAGGAAGTCACAGAGTAATAGAATCAACTAGATGGGAAAAGACCTTTAAGATCATCAAGTCCAACCACTACCCCAGGACTGCCAAGACCACCACTGAACCATGTCACTGAGGGCCTCATCTAAAAGGTTTCTGAACACTTCCAGGGACGGTGATTCCACAGCCTCTCTGGGCAGCCTGTTCCAATGCCTGATCACCCTCTCTGTGAAGAAATTTTTCCTAATACCCAATCTAAACCTCCCCTGGTGAAACTTGAGTAAATTTCCTCTTGTCCTACCACTAGTTAACTGGAAGAAGAGACCAACCCCCACCTCACTACAACCTCCTTTCAGGTAGTTGTAGAGAGCGATAAGGTACCCCGTGCACTCTCTTCTCTCCAGAATAAACACCCCCAGTTCCCTCAGCCGTTCCTCGTAAGACTTACTTATTCTCCAGACCCTTCACCAGCTTTGTTGGACCCGCTCCAGCACCTCAATGTCTCTCCTGTAGCGAGGGGCCCAGAACTGAACACAGGATTTCAGGTGCAGCCTCACCAGTGCCCCCAGGTACAGGGGGACAATCACTGCCCTGGCCCTGCTGGTCACGCCATCGCTGATACAGGCCAGGATGCTGTTGGCCTTCTTGGCTGCCTGGGCACGCACTGGCTCATGTTCGGTGGCCATCAGTCAGCACCCTCATGTCCTTTTCTGCCAAGCAGCTTTCCAGCCCATTCTTCCCCAAGCCTGTAGCATTGCATGGGGTTGTTGTGGCCCAAATGCAGGACCCAGCACTTTGCCTTGTGGAACCTCATACCATTGGCCACAGCCCATCGATCCAGCCTGCGCAGAACCCTCTGCAGAGCCTTCCTATCCTCCAGCAGATTAACACTCCCACCCAACTTGGTGGTGTCTGCAAATTTACTGAGGGTGCACTCAGTACCCTCATCCAGATCATCAATGATGATATTAAACAATACTGGCCCTAACACCAACCTCTGAGGGACACCACTAGTGACCGGTCACCAACTAGATGTGATGCCATTTACCACCGTTCTTTGGGCTTGGCCACCCTATGGGTTATTCTTTCCAATTTTAGTTCAACTTGGAAAACCCAGTGCCATGTTTCCCAGTTTCCAGTTGCTAAAATGCCAGTACACAGTACAGCACACATGATTCTCATTTCTCTTGCAGAAGCAGTTCTGAAATACAAAAATGAGACTGGACAGAAACAAAAAAAAATGAGAGAATTTTTCCATCACTGGCAAACCTGCATTCCAGTTCCCGGTCTATAAATTGTTTCTAGATTGAACTCAATAGATGTTTAATACAAAAACATTCTAGTAATCTGAAGTGCAGAAATGGGGAATGAAGTCTTCTCACTGCAGAGATGTAACAGGAGAAGCTCATGCTCAGCTCTGTGTTTAATGACAGAAGGGGACCGTACCAATGTTATCAGAGTAATGACCAGTTCTGAGTTGTGATTTAAGATGGTTGTCAGAGAGAAAGGAGGAGAACTGCAGCTTAAAAACAAACAAAAAATGTTTGTGTATTTAGCAGATGTCGCTATGGTCTTGAAAGCTGTTTTGAACTGAATTTTGTCCATGAGTTTCAGAACGTTTGCTGCATACAGGGCAACCAGGTCTTTTACAATTTTTTAGGTCACAACAATCATTTCTTAGATAATTTTCTATAGAAACTGAAAGGTAAATGCTAAAGAAGCATCAATGTCCAATATGTGATGGTTTTTCACTTCAAATAAGCTTTCTGACCTCCTCTTGAATTTAAGCACCTAAATTGTTTAAATCCTGTAAGCCCCACATAGGCACTACAGCAGGCAACCTGTTCTTACACTACAGCTTATTCTGCTTTTTCTTCTCCTCTCCCAGATTATGCAGCTAAAAAGGACCTTTCTAAGGATAAACCTGTTTTTATGAATTTACTGATACCAATCCAAATATTTCTTTTTTTATATATATATTTATACCATTTAACAAAATCAATGATGCAAACTGAGTTCTTTTTCTAGCATTCCTTACAGAAAACAGTTATGTTATATTCTATCTAACATTTGATACAGTAGAACATGAATTTCACATTATGTAACCATGAAAATGCAAACTGTTTCAGTGCTGCTTTCTTAAGACTATATTTTTAAATAGTCATCTAAAGCCAATTTTTTTAGCATTTTCCTTTTGGAAATAAAACAACAGGTAGCTACTCTTTGCGAAAATGTGGTGAGATTTTGTTCTATTATCTTTTGTAAAAACTAAACCATGCAGTCTGTATTCAAATTTAGTCCAACTGACAAAGTTTTTGTGCTTTGAATACTTGGATATTTTAACATATTGGGGGAGGGGGTGTCTTTGGTTTTGTTTTTGTGAAGAAATGCAATTACTTTTACACTATACTATAGACTAGTAAATGGCTTGGAGCTATAGACAGTTTCATGTTATCCTAATAAACCAAGTTTAGACGTGATAACATTTTTAGCTCATTCGTTTTCTTATAAAAGCAGAGACATTTTATTTAATGGGATTGGTACTGGTTTGCTACCCAGTCTCATTTACTGCTTTGATTTTGGCCCTCAAGTCTTGTTTTTCCTACTGGCCTCAGCCTCATGCAAGGTTGAGTCATTCTCAAAGGATCTATCCTGTGACCCACTGATCTTAGTTTTCCCTTTTGCCCTTACTTCCTTGAATTGAATCACTATGTTCTCCCTTTGTACAGGCAGAAGGCTGTGTAGTGCACACTGAGAAATCAGCAGATGAGAAACTCAAGCCTGTTGTATAAAAAGGATTCTTACTCCTTCTGCAGGATTCTGTAGTTGCTAACATGAATCTTTCTCTTATCCTAAAGTAAAAGAGCTTCACTGAGCTTTTGCTAGTTCACAAAGGTGATAAACCTCTTTCTCCGGAAATTTGTCCATCAACAGTCATTGTTCAAAAACTACGTCTGTTCCCTATCCTCCATTCTGGAATGCTATCTCACAAGGCATCCTTTCTCATGGTAAAAATCCCTGGAGACAAGAATAAATTTGTACACTGTATGATGTAGCAACAGCCAAGTACTTTAGTTGAACAGTGATATAGGAAGGAGCATGTTGCATAGGAGCCAAATCCAGCCAAGAGCTTCATCACCCCATCTCCATCTGCAAGTGTGTGAAAAACCCTGGTGAAGGAATGAAGGACCCACTTGGTCACAGGAGAGCAGAAGCTGGACAGCTACATGGTGACATAATCCAGTGAGATAAGAAAATTTATCACTACAGTTCAGAGCAGTCCCTGCCATGCACCAATATGTTGCTTTTCCCAGTCTCTGCCTATTTTTCCTTCAGTGTTCTCTGTTATTTCCCCTTCCACTTTCTTTCTACACTTTCTCCTTTACTCTTCAGTCTTTCCCAGCTCTTTTCCCCTAACTCTTACCTCAGGGTACCATCTATTATCTTAAAATGCCATCTCTTATCCTATTACTTAAAGAGGCTTCTTCAGCTTTGCTACTCTGTGTTTATAGTCAGTTGATACCCAGACACACCAAACCTATGTACATTTCCCTTACTGTTTTTCAAGTTCAACCTCCGTATGGCACTAATTCATATAACATGCTCATTATCACAAAAATGTTTGTTTCCTTAGATGTACTGGAGTGATACTTTATGGAAAACATACCTGCTTACACAGGCATCCATCGGCATTTGTTTACTCATCGACTGTTTGTGGATGCTGTGCTAGAAGGTTCAGGCTGTACCTTTGCATATCCAAAGTCAATATTGTCACTGACAGTATTTCATTAAGAAGTTCTTCTAAGATGATAATTTGATTTGATTAATTATGAAGGCTGAGAATTTTAGGTACCCCGCAGTGAGCAACAGCAGTCAATGGGAATCACAGTGACTGGCAATGAGGGGAGGAGACCCCCCCAGGAGACAATGCTTGTTATCAAGTCTGTAGCTTGATAAACACTGCTAGTAAAGTAAATTTCACTCAAACTGATCTGGCAAGTACAGGGAACGCCAGCCCTGGAGCACTGAAGAAAAGGAGTGTTACGCCATTCTCGGAGTTTCATGTATTTCACCCAGACAGTCAGGAAAAACAGGAGAACCTCCATTAGAGTGAACCCACAAAGATAGAAGAGTGTTGATTCAGAGTATTTCTTCTGGTTTGGGAAATAATACTAAGATATACACCTACCAAACACTGATACTTAAAGATCTGAATGCTGGTAAAGAACATTAAAATGTCATTCACACATACCCTTGGAAAAAAAAAAAATCTCCTTAACCTTCTTTAAAAACCAAACATCTTGCCCTTGATGCAATTATAAAATAACTAGAAGTAGCATTAATAAATCGGGAAATTTTCCATTGAAGTCAAGATGTACCCTGTGGTCAGTCTAAGGACAGTACACAGCAGGGGCTTGTCCATTTCTTTCAAAGAGTGATAGAGGCTTCAGCTGATATCAAAGGAAGAGTCTTGTTATTAAAATAGCTTAACTACAATGTTCAGTGATATTCTTTTTCTAATTCTTCCGTTTGTATAAATCTGTTGAGTAACAAAAAGCTTGCAGTATGCACTGAATGCAAGACTAGCTGTTCTCAGTTAAACCCAAGATGTCAACAAGAGACTATCTATTCAAATGGGAAGGAATTACTGATTTAAAAAAAAAAAAAAAAAAAAATCAGAAACTGTTCTGAATATCATGATTCCCCTCAACCTCAACTTTAAAATCTGATTCACATTTATACTGACTAAGTACTGACTAGGTCACAGCTTTGGAGTGTGCAGTCTAAAAATGCGAAATACATGGCAAAATGTATTAAGAAGCCCACCCCAAAAAATAAAGGGCTTTTTACAATATTCATCTTCAAGTTCTCCAGAAAGATCACAAGTTCTCCATTCGATTTTCTGTGTTCAGTGTTACCAGAATGCTTAATAATAAGCAGAACATTTAGATCTGTGTCAGCTGCTGTTTGTGTATCAATAGTTTTAGACACAACCGATTTCCACAATCTAATTTTGAAGTGACAAAGGAGACGAGATTTAATGATTAGAACTGCAAGATAATCATAGAATCATAGAATTATAGAATCATAGAATGAGTAGGGTTGGAAAGGACCTTAACATCATCTAGTTCCAAACCCTCATGCCTGCGTTCAAGGTACAACCTTACTTACTCATACACAATGTCAATTCCTAAATGAACAAAATTAAAGAAGCAGATGCGAGTGAGATTTGGCAAAATAACATTGGCTCTGTGTGTACCAACACTACCTGAAGCTAATTTTCTAGAAAAGATTAGGTATTACTATCCCTAAACTATCTATTATTTTATGGAAAGTACTAGGTATTATTATTGCAATTAAATTTCCTTTTCCTTTTCACACTTGAGGTTGCTTTTTTTTTTCCCCTTTATGTGTCTCCCTCTAGTTTATTACAGAAAAGCAATGACTGTCATACCATGCATCAAGTCTCAATACTGAAAAAATATTGACACCTGATACAATCTTTTGCTTACAATTTTAACAAGGAAAACACTAGTGTATTTTGCCTTCTCTTGCATTGTTACTCATACTTGGGGAAAACACCTGGCAGATAGACGTTTACTCTGTATCTTCTTTTTTTTTTCAGAATGCTCCTCAAACTTCTTAAACAATTATTATTACTGAAAATATGAAAACAGATTGCCACAGGGTCAAAAGGACTAAGCCATTCCTCTTGCTTGGAATGCTGCCTGCCTCCATCAGTCTACATTGTTTTGTCTTATGTTCCACTTTCTTCCCCAGAATGAAATTATCTTATTATTCTCACTTTTTACACTATTTATTTTCTTTAGGACTCTTACATGCTAGCAGTATGAACATAGACAGTTATTCCCCTCCACAAAAAATTATATCCAGTAAATCTAAGTTTTCCAACAGCTAGCTTTGTACCAAATGACTCTTTTGTAGCAGTAACTTTTGCAAGACCAATGGATAGAAATTAATTTCAGTAAACTGATTTTCCTCTGTCCTTGTTATATTAAGACTAGTTGTCTAGAACGTCAGGTATTTTGGTTATTATAGTGTCTTGCTTTTTGACGCTTGTCTTTCCTAATGAACTGTCAAGACATCTGTTCTGCCCATGGTCATGAATTACAAACCATAACTGATGGTGATATTTTATGACATGCACTTGCCTAATTTGGATGCTATTTCCATGTAGCAGTCTTACTAGTGTGTACCTTATGGTACCGGTAGACCTACAAAGACTTTGCAGTTTTAAATCCATTTTTTAAATTCATTAGAAAAAATGTGCATTTCATTTTTTTAAAAAGCAGCAACAATCCTTTCCTGTAAGCGTACACAAGAATATTCAAGGCTGAATTTTTCCACTAAAAAATCTGTGCTGCCACACTGCATAAACTGAGAAGAAAGCCATTATCAAGGAATCAGTCATCTATGGGAGCGAAGAATATAGTTGAAGACTCTTGACACATTACAGTAGACATTTTTAATCATTTTAATATAATTATTTATCAATACCATCATGGACGTTACAAGAGCAGTCCATAAATCACTAAAAGTATGATGTTATAAAAAAGTCTGTTCTTCAATTCTTTCAGATAACTTAAAATGTCTTGTTTCTCTCTTGACATGTGTAAACGTTGACAAAATTTACTTTATATTCTTATTATAACTGGAGGCACATGTGTGTGTGTGTGTCTGAGAGTAAGACAATGCTTTTTTAATTTCATGAAAATAAAAGGTGGCAAGAAAAAAAGAAAGGCAGCAAGCTTTCAACCTTCAGTTGTTCTAAGCTTACCCTAGTTACACAAAGTATAGACCAATGCATTGGGAGCATAATATTTTACAGATGGCTTAATTTAAAACTTTTAAAACTAGTTTGATGACAATCACTATCCTAACTTTATCCTTATTTTGGGGTTTATATTAAGTGCTTTTACTGGTATTTAACAATTTATCAAATTGTATTGCCAAAAAAAAACAAAACGTAAAAGTCTTACTTGGATATGGCTGTTTCTAACATGTAGAGTTAGCCAAAAAGAGACTGGCTCCCAAATATTATGCTAACAGTATTTTTACCTAGCTTTAAATATCTTTTACTTAAAAATCAACACAGACTAAAAAAAAAAAAAATAATTACAGTGTATCCTCACATTGATGACACAGCAAAAAGCTAATACTTCTGCCAGTGGAAGGTTTTCTCTTATAGTGAAATTACGCTGATAGGACACTTAGAAATGTTAGCACCTTCCAAACTCAGCACTTCGATCAACATAAAGATAGTCTCACCATGCTTCCATAATGTTATACACATCTGCGAATGACAGCAACTGCAACAAAATAATTTATACAAAATAAATATAAATGGCATCTGATGCTCAGAATACTTTAGCTTTATAGCTGGAATTTGAAAGACATTCTAAGCAAAAATGCTGCTGAGTTAGCATTTTCTTAGAGGCTTTTGGGAAATTACAGATCTATCAATGACATGCATCAGCACTTCAAATGAACTGTGGAATCCAATAAAATAAGTGTGCAGATTCCACATACTTGGAAGTGGGCACAAAAATTTTGTAATTTCTCATGATTTCATGCAATGGATTTTTCATTATTTTGTCATTTTTGGCACTCCTGGAATTGAAAATCTAATAAGTAAACAGACTAAAGCTTAAAATAGCTTAGTAGGAGGGGAAAATTACTTAGAAGGGCTGAGTATTAGGCCTGATGTGTTACTTGCACCATGAAGTTCTATTTCAATGGCAGAAGTACCATCACAGCCCATCACACTTAGCCCAGATGCAGAACCTATGCAAATGTACACGAAAGTACAGAGGGCAAAATCAAGGAGCTCTGCTAAATCATAGAATGGTTTTAGCTGGAAAGGACCTTAAGATCATCTAGTTCCAACCTTCCTGCCATGGGCAGGGAAACCTCACCCTAGACCATGTCGCCCAAGGCTCTGTCCAACCTGGCCTTGAACTCTGCCAGGGATGGAGCATTTACCACTTCTGTGGGCAACCTGTTCCAGCGCCTCACCACCCTCACAGTACAGACCTTCCTCTTGTAGAAGCAGTTTAACATATTACTGCCCTGATGTGGATGCCCTGCCTAATGCCAGAAACTTCAATTCTTGTAAGAGTGAACTGCACATCCTAGTCTAGCAACCACACAAACCCAATCTTTTCATTAGCGGTTTAAATTAATGTGTGAGAATGCAAACTAAAAAAGCTAGAACATATTTTCTTTTCATTACCTCCTCCACAGGGGCAGTAAACTTTACCACGAAGAAGATAGGAGAGCTGGAGATAGATGTGTCATATTAGCCTAGCAAGATTCACTAGAGAATGTGTATCAAACCCCAGAGCATTCCGTATTAAAGGGTGGCCAGCACTGATAAGGAGGAGGAAGGGAAATATTGTTTTAATCTGCTTAGCAAAGATGACAAAGAATGTATGCTGTTTTCTGGATGACCAAGATACAGGCAGACCACTGTGTTAGTATATCTGAAAAAACAAAACAAAACAAAAGTCTCTTTGGAGGCTGAGAAATTATTACCTGTTACTTTCCCAAAAGATATTTCCCATGGAAAACATTGCACACATACAGGTACTGTCTATTCTGGCACCACTGCTGAAATGCAAAACAGATCCCTGCATACGCACAGTGTTTTCAATAACTTAAGACTGATAAGCATTTGCATGATTCATCAATTTAGGCATTCATCATGTAATTTTCCCTAATATTGATGTAATTGTGAGGCTACAGAATTAAAACAATTCCCATTTATGCCATAAGCACTTGTTTCTTTTCTGTTAACTTGGTCCTACTGCAAGTGAGTTATAATTTCTAGATTACTTATTTTCCTCATAAAATGAAAAGCATAATTCATTTATTCTTTTATCATCTTTGCAGAGAAATATGTAGACTGTACAACTTTGCCAAAGAAATCTTAGAATAGAAACTTAGATGGAATCCTGACTGTACTGAAATCAAATGCAAAGGCAAATTTGATCCTTAACTTGTGGCACATATGTTTTTCATCTGAGATTATCAGATAATCAAAGACCTTACAAAACTTCCTCTTCAAAACAGAAGCTTTCGCTGAATGTTTCTATTTTGATAGAATCCTAATTATATGATATTATCTTGAAACTACCCTTTTACAAAACATTGAGAGGATATTATTAACATTAATCTGAAAGACTTCTGAAATAAAAAACCTATAGAAATACAGTAGAATAATTAAAAATGTGGTACACACAAAGATGAGAGAAGAATAAACAGTTTCAAAACAGAAGCAATTAATTTAGTACACTAAGAATAATACATTATTTCAAACGTCAGAATTGAAACACTTGCCTTGGAAAAAAGGAAGAAAGTTTCTCGTTATCACTAACTAATGAAAATAACCTACTTTTTGCCTGGGATGGCATTTATGGTGGTTATTCTCCAAAGCCCCTAATGATTAGCATACTTTTTGTTCTAATACAGACTGTCTCTTTCTTTAGCTTTGGAATACCATGTAGGTTTTAAATGCAATTCATAAGTTGTATGAAAGCCACACTTTTTTTTTTTTTTTCCAAGTTTCAAAATACTGTTGCTTTGTTAATCGCAAGTAACTGAAAGTCTACAGATTTTGGAAATACATTAGAACGTAAAATATTGACTACATATAAATGGAGAGAAGATGCTGGCCCAAGAATAATTAAATCTGAAACATTTTCTTTTTTATCTGGAAATTCTGTATTTAGCACAAAAGCCAAAATCCTGCCTGAGGCCTCACCTCTCAGGGCACCATAGGTCTGTCCAAATCAACAAAGTCTGTATAGTTCATAGATAAGTATAAGCATTCTGATGTGAGGAATTTTTTTCCTCCCAAAACAGCTAGAATATTGGTTATAAATTGCAGCAATTCTGTTTTTCAAGTCAGCATACAGGAAGATTAGAAAAATAATGACAGTTAACTATCTAGAATAGCAAGTAATTTCACTATTAGCATACTCAGTGGAATAAAGAAACAGAAATTGAAGACGTTGCATTGTCACACCTTAGACCAAGAACTTGACTTACACCACATACCATATACAGTAACCAAAACTGTCTCCTTGTTCTGACCAAACCCAGCCATCTTATCAAACTCTAACTGTAGATAAGAGCTAACATGAAAGTGAGAATATCTTTTGAAAACAAAAATGAACCAACCAAACAAAACCTTTCTCATCAGAACATTCAAATGATGATTTTTGGTCTTCCAATTTTCTAATTCTTCCTCCATGGAAAACCATAAAAAGACAGGATTACAAGCAGAGTTGATATGGTCAGTTTTAAGGATAGCAACTGGCTGCATTCTTGAGAGATGATCTTTGTCACAATGTTACAATGTCTCTTGAAACCCATGCTTAGAAACATGACAGAAAAGATTTTGAGATAAATTCCAACAACTCAGTGCATGAGGGAGTAATTTCTAAATATCTAAATACCTTTTCTCTTTCCGCTTAACCCCCAAAGATAACCACAGTATTTAAAATACATTTTTAATATTGACATTTAAGATTAAAATATAAACATCTTCTATTTAAACATATACCTAACATACCAAATGCATCAGTTCAAAATTCATAAGGCTAGGTGTATTTGTGCTTTCTGAATTCATTTTGTTTGTATCAGATTATTTGAAGTCTTTAGCGGTACCTTTTCTTAGAAGATTTTTCTTCTTGTTAGAACCTAGCTGTTCTTTAAATAGGTCCTAGAAAGCCTTTTCAATTTAATTTCCATTTTCACTGAATTAATTACATCTTCTGTGTAGAAAGCATTATGCGTAAGAGTGAAAAAAAATTCTAGTCCCCCAATATTGCAGAGAAGTACACCATAATATCACTTCCGTGAACTTGAGAGGCCCAGTTCTCAAATACGATCTTTTGTTCACACTACTGATATTGAAAAGACTTGCCACTCCTTAATGGCTGAGGACCACTGCATTTCTTGTGTAATGTTACAGGATATATCCTTGACATTGTCAAGTATTTCCTCCTCTAGTCAGTGCTCTTCGTACCTACTCCTCTCCTGAACAGAAACACCCACTCATACGTAGTATTCCACACACAGTTTTAACAATATCTGTCAACACTGCACTAATATTTCATCATTGCTACTGAAAATATTTTGCTTAATACATAAAATCATACTAGTCTCTTTCTCAGTCACATCAGATAGATAGCCCACAGCCAGTCACTGTACTACTAAATAACAGATAATTTCCTCTTTAGTTTTCAAGAGCTGAATTCCAAATTTATAAAATCATTCTCTCTTTTTTTTTTTTTTTATTAATTCCCTTGAGTATTCTCTCTTCCCTGAAATTAGATAATAGCAGGAACTTTAAAGTCTACGCGGTTTTGTCAAGCAAAATTTCCCCTGATATTCAAAGCACAGCTGGACTTTGGACTACCATTCACAGAAGTTAAAGCATAATTTGTTCATGAGAGCTTCTACTGTGTGCAGAAGGTGTTGTAGCAGACTCTACTAGCTAATATTACAGAGACTGCTTTTCAGTTCAACTTCCAGCAGTTTGTGGTTTTTAAACCAGCAGAGATCCTATTTCAAACATCAGAGCATTGAAACAAGTGTGACTTTTGCAATTCTTAAACAAAAAAAAAAAAAAAAACCCAAAACTTGAGTCATCTCTGACTCAGATCAGTCTATGAACAGTCATTATTCAGATTTTGCATTGTGTAACTCACATTTCCAACTAGCTGATTCACAGGACTAAAGCTTCACAACAGATATTAACAAAAATAAAGGACAGTGGTATAAAAAAAATCTTTAAATATGTTAAAGGCCACTGTGAACAATTCTGTGATCATCTCAGGAGCATGACATTAGGTAGACAAATCTTATTACTGAAATGAATTCTATACAGCACCTTGTCACTATGAAAATATAAGATAAGGCTAATACAAGTCCTCATTATATAATGGATTTACTACCTTGTGTACTCTTGAGACTTACTGTGCTCAAGGAGTTGGCTGGCTCAGAAGACCATCAGATTTTTTCTTTCGATTTGCAATGAACAGATTAGCACAGAATGCTCACTTCTGACTTTAAAATAAGACAGACATATGGATGCTAATAGACATACCACTTCATCTGCTGCCAGTAAAACCTCGCAAGAAATAAGGAGTTAAGAGCAGAGAGCAAAACCAATAGTTTCTTCAAAAGTTATAAAAGTACTCCTCTATGTAAATTTCAGTAGTAGATTGACTAAAAGTACTACAAGGACTAAAATGAAGATAAAAAACATAACTAAGCAAAAAGCTATTCCCCATAAAATCACTGATAACACATAATTTTTAGTTAGCAACTACAAACATAAGAGTTCTCAGTGGTAATTGAATAATATATTTAAAAGGAAAATAAATAATTACATGTCAAACTTTTCCACCCCATTCATTACCTTTATTATATGTTATATAATTCATATGACATTAATTGTATATACTTTTAAATTTAAAATAGACATTATTAATGCAATTAAAATTTCGGAAGACTTGTAGAAGCCTGTCAGCTTTATTACAAAAAATCTATTTGAAAAAATACAGACCAAAAAAATGGTAAAGGTCCCAAAATATTACAAAATCTCCACAGTTTTAAATTGATGTGCTGTATAAGTAAAATGCCATTTTTAATAAAAATAATGCAAATTAAATTGCTTCAGGAGGTCTGCTGAAATCCAGATAAAGTACTCTGATACTCTACAGTTCAAGTTAAAGATTAAAAATTATGAAAGTGCAGGAAAAAAATAAAGCCAGTAGTGTATGATTTATTGAGTGCAAGATTTATATTAGAAATAAGGGCTTAGGCCCAAAAAACTAAAAAAAAAAAAAAAAAAACAAAAAAACAAACAAACAAAAAAAAAAAAAACCAAAAAAAACAAAAAAAAAAACCCAAAACAAAAAAAAAGGCAATTATTTAGATGCAGAAATACATGCTTTTCATATAAAACAAGACTTCAGTAACTTTCATCTCTTTAGAAAGCATACAAAATTGAAAGCTATGGTATTGTGTGAATAAAACCAAACAAAAATATGTATCTTGTGAACAAAAACAAACAAAAAAAAAAAAGACCAAAGACAACCAGGTTAATAAACAACAATAATTTCAGAAAAGTCAGGTTTTCTTCCTACTCAAAGTCCAGAAAATACATATTCTGAATTAGGCTGCAATACCACACAATTTAAATATAATTATCAATATAAACTCCAGAATACATGACTACGCCTTACCGATCCAGGCAAAAATTAAATTTTAAGAAGTGCCAGTTTAGAGGCATCTGACAGTAAAGATAGGAAAAGAAATAAAAATCAGAGGGCAATTAGAACGATAACTCACAGAAATTAATACACTTCTGAGGAAGAGCAATTAGAAGACATGCTCCAGTATTTTCCATGAGGAACATGAAAAGGTTTTAAGAATGCTTCCACTGCATATTTAGAATTCAGCATTTTCAGACTTCATAATCACCTGATACATTCATTTAATGCTGTATGCTTGCAGAATGGGAGGAAGTTTATACATTACAAAAATAAATAAAGTTAAACAGTATGTTCCAAACTGAGTTTTATAGAATCACAGAATCTTTTTGATTGGAAGAGACCTTTAAGATCAAAGTCCAACCACCAATCTAGCACTGCAAAGTCCGCCACTAAACAATGTCCATAAGTGCCACATCTACATGTCTTTCAAATGCCTTCAGTGATGGCAACTCCGCCACTTCCCTGGGCAGCCAATTCCAATGCTTGACAACCCTCCTGATAAAGAAATTCTTCCTAACATCCAATCTAAACCACCCCTTGTGCTACTTAAGCACATTTCCTCTTGTCCTATTACTAGTTAACTGGTAGCAGGGACCAACACCCTCCTCGCCCTATCCTCCTTTCAGGCAGCTGTAGAGCACAATAAGGTCTCCCCTGAACCTTCTCTTCTCCAGACTAAACAATCCCAATTCCCCCAGCAGATCTTCATCAGACTTGTGCTCCAGGCCCTTCACCAGCTTTGTTGCCTTTCTCTGGACCCATTCCAGCACCTCAATGTCTTTCTTGTACTGAGGGGCCCAGAATGAACAGAGTATTTGAGGTGCAGCCTCATCAGCCTCCCCCCCACCCTACGCCCCGGTACAGGGGAATGATCACTTCCCTGGCCCTGCTGGCCACACTATGTCTGATACAAGCCAGGATGCTGTTGGCTTTCTTGGCTGCCTCGGCACAAGCTGGCTCATGTTCAGCAGCTATCAGCATCCCCAGGTCCTTTTCCACTGAGTAGCTTTCTAGCCACTCTTCCCCAAGCCTGTAGTGTTGCATGGGGCTGTTGTGACTCAAATACAGCACTTGGCACTTTGCCTTGTTGAAGCTCATACAACTGGGCTCAGCCCATCGATCCAGCCTGTCCAAATGCCTCTGCAGAGCCTTTGACCCTCCAGAAAATCCACACTCCCACCCAACTTGATGTCACCTGCAAAGATACTAAGGGTGCACCCAATCCCCTTGTCCAGATCACTGACAAACTTATTAAACAGAACTGGCCCCAATACTGAGCCTTGGGGAACAGCACTTGTGACAGGCCACCAACTCCATTCACCACCACTCTTCGGGCCTGGCCATTCAGACAGTTTTTTCTGAATAAAGAGTACACCTGTCCAGTCCATGAGCAGTCAGTTTCTCCAAGCAAATGCTGTAGGAAACAATGCCAAAGGCTTTACTAAAGTCTAGGCAGACAACATCCAACTTTATGGCTAAAAATGATAGTTAAATTGACAAAATCTCAGATGCACATTAGTATTAAGAAGACTACTCAGCAATTTTAGTTGTAATATTAGTATCTAATTGTCTTCCATGTCTTTTTTGTGTGGTTTTGGCTGGGAAAACCATTTGCATTCTGCAGATGTTAATTTTTTTTTTCAGTAGGGTATCCCAGGCCTATGCAACAGGGGAAAAAAAAGTCACCTGTCATTAAGAAAAAGCATCCTGATCCAAGAACTTGTCACCTTGTAATCAAATAAAGATATTTAAATCTAAAATGAATAAAGTAGCTTACAACTTATCAAAAACAAAAAGCAGGGAGAATTCTCTAGTAGCAAGGGCTGAAAGAATAACCACTATATTTGTCTGCCATACCTATAATTTCTATCATTCTGAAGAAGAAAAGATTGTATTGGCAAGTTAAAGGTCCCCACATCATCAGGAAACTAATTCAGCAGAGGCACTGTTTAGTTAATTCAGTTCCATATTGCAAAAAGTCTCTGTACAGAACAAACACCTTAGATCCTTGCATGATTACTAAGGCAGTCTGGTTTTCTGCACTACTCCAAGACCATTCCTTTTGCAGCCATTCTATATCGATTGTCATAGATCATTTCTCATCCTTAAGTAGGTTCATTTTCATTCCTGGTACATTAGGTACTGTTTCAACCTCAATCTGAATTGCTTTTTAATAAGATAAATAATCATAAGAAGTAATTACCCAACATTTAGGCTGATTTGTAGCTGTAGCTGTGAGGCTGCATGATTACCAGGAATATTACGTACATATTTCTGTTCCTTCTATCTGAGAGAACAAATGGATTCAAATTCTATAAACTTGGACTAAGAGACAGGAAATTGCAAATTTTCTGTTTTAATTTTAAATACCTCACTTATCCTCAACAAAACGATTCAGTATTTCTTGTTCAGTTCTCTCATCTATTAATATCTATTTACACTGTGTTAATATCTGAAGACCCTGATCAAAGTCTGAAAAAGCTGAGTGTATCCCTAGAGCCGGCTACCCTGCCTCAATACAGTGCCAATTACACCTACCTAATTTTTAAGAAGCACTTGTCTAATCTGTTTTAATCTTTGCTTTAGTAGTAGAAACTCTCCAATTGCCTCATGCGATTTACTCAATCTGCAATTAAAAACTTTTCCTTTTTGGACTATCTGCATCCTAATCCCTGCAACCTGAGCTGCAACGTCTCGTCTCATCCCCTTTGCATATAAAGAAATGATGTTTACATGTCTGTGACACAGCTTTTTATGTTTTGGAATGTTATGTCCCACATGAGTTCTATCTTCTTCAAGGTAAACAGCCTTAGGTAGGTTAATCTATTTTCACAGACAAATTCACTAGGCCTCTGATTCCTCTCATTGCTTTTCCCTAGACAATCCAATAACTGTACGTATTTCTTAATCTGTCACGAGACCTACTATTGCAGAGTTTAGCAGAAAGATTATTTATTTCATTTCAAACATTTTTCTATATGCCTGCCCTCTCCTAAACCTTCTGGTTGTACATTCCAGGATAGCATTGTTTGGATAGTAACATGACATTTATGTTTCATTTTCACCTTGAGATCTCTTGAGCCATTTCTAGGCAGCCTCTACAAAGGCAGTTTGCTCTCAAATCTATGAATTTATGTTCTTATGTAAAATAGTATTTTGAGTTGATACAGGTTGATTTGTATCTTTTTCTCCCCTGGGTGATTTCTCCAGTTTGTCAGGATAATTTCAAATTCTGCATCTTCCAATATGCTGCAGTGCCAATGAGGTAGATGTGATCTGCAGTTTAATATGGAGCACTCTGTTCAATCATTAGATCCTTAACAAAAACAGCAACTAGAACTAGGCCTTGAATAATCATTTTGAGGTTCAACAAAATAGACAGTACACTCTTCCTACCTTATTAATGATTACAGGAAGCTATTCTTTGAGTGTAGTTTTTCATCTAATTTTGCATTCACTACTGAGTCCTATGCAGATCTTTTTTGGATTCCTTTGCAAAAGCCCAAACCTAAGCAGAAAATCAAAATCTTAATAGTCCCTCTTTACCCATGAGAACACCTAACCATGTTGTATAACGATTACAAAATCTGCTGTTAAGTTTGTATGACAAAACTTGTTCTTCACTAATCCCATTGGCAGCCACTCATCTCCTTACTACCTATCAGGGGCTTAAAATGTGATTTTTTATTCCAGAATATTTTCTTGTGATGAAGATTTACTTTTTCTAATTCCCTTCTCCATACAATATTGCCTTTATCCCAAAGATTTTAAAACCCAAGTAAAATAAGTCTAGGGGTTTCTTTACTTTAAAAATATTGACAAATAAAACATCATTTAACCTTCAGTCTATTGGGCCTCATGAAAATTAAAGCTATTCAAGAATCCAAATTGTGACAAGATTAGGCAGAAGGTTCTTTTTCAGACTGAAATCTCATTAAAGGATATGAAAGTAAAGATTAGTGATCAATTCTCAGTGTGGAAAAGAGTCAGCAGTGGCATCCCCAAGAGCTGAAAATGCCCAGCAGGTTCAAACAGCAATTAGAAAAATTCATGGACCACATCTCCAGGAACAGATATTAAAATGTGTCTTTCCAGATGTATGCTTTAATACCTCTAAAACAATGACTATGGATGCTGAAGCAGATAAAAGGACTACAGAAGATATAATGTATAAAAACCATGAAGGCCACAAAGAGGCATTATATATCTCTTTCAAAATATAAGCTAGGAGTTATGAAATATAACCAGCAGGAGCCAGGTCAAAAGGCAAATAAAGGATAGCATTTTTTCTAGGCAGCATGCCTATGTTTGCTGGATGCTGTTGATCCTAGAAGTTAATACAGACAAGGTGAAAACAGGAGTAGAGCAGGGAATTGAGATCTGCAGATTGTTGCTAAATATATAAGAACTTCTTGAGATAAATGTGATTTCTGAGCTGAAAGGGATTGGTGGTTAAAAGATTTTAGGGAAAAATATCCATCTGCCCTGTTCAAACCCTCCTATGGGAATGCACTTTGGTCAATGTTAGGGACAATGTATAGAAAAATATTTTCCATGACCAAACATTCTTGGTCTTTTGCTCACTCCAACACCACCTTGAGCCACTGCTGTAAGTGAAGCTAATGTTGTTTCCCTGCTTTCTAAATTTCTAGCAAGGCTTCAGACTTGCCTGAAAGACAGTTGGCATCTGTGCAAGCTAGACAAAGTGGGAGGTAATAAAGACTGACAGAGGGAATTGTCTAAGGTTTTGGTTAAGTCTGCAAAAGCTGTCTCAATTAGGGAGTTTGTTAGCTTCTTAACAAAAAGGTTCACTACTGGAGGCCTTAAGTAGATCAAATAGTGTTACTGGCTTTTCAGATTGTACCATGGAAAGAAGCATTTTTCATCTGATGCTGACCTTTGGATTATGGTCTACCATACTAGAGAAAAATCCCTGCACAAGAATACTCTGGCTTATTGAGAAGTGTTCAGAAACTATAATATTAGTGCAGGAGACATAAAAATGAAACAGATTCTTGATCTTTTTTTATTCCCCAAAAACTTTGGCTGGATATTGAATTTCATCTCAATACCTAGTTTTGTACAAACTCAGACAGCACTTCCTTCCATTAGACTCTGGGTCAGTTCCGCTTCAGCTATGTGTGAGGTTAATGATGATAGAGATGTATGTCTCAATGGGGAGCTGGCTTGGAGTCCTGAAGAGTTTATAGTTTCTGAAAATACCTCCCAGAACAAACTAGATTAAATAACATCCTTTTAAGAACTAAAAATTGTCTCCTCTTGAGTTCAAAGGTTTAGATGTTCAACTGGGATTGGTGAGAGCTAGTTCAAGTTTGTTTTCCCAAATGTTATCCTAGGAAGTGTAGGTTTCTTTCTTTCACATTTTTACCACTCCAGTGGTACTCACTTTGGTTCTATTGTTACATGTCTGGTAAAAGACAGAAGACAACTCTTGTCAACATAAAATGGAAGTTCAACAAAATACATTTTTACTGACAACCATTTTTGGTGAAAAAAATCCTGACCTATGGAATGTGATGCTGATATGAAATACTACTTCCTAATGCCATCATGTATCATGAAGAGTGGAGTCTCCAAATTTTAGAGAATTTATACTGTAGAATTTAGCTTAATAAGCTGCACTATACATAAGGATGTAGTTAATCAATGGCTCTGTTCAGGCACATGCAGAGTTGAAAATTATTCCCAGCTGTAGATTTATGTGCACAGGAGAACATCTCTGGCCATGCTGGACTCTGAATAAAAGAAGAATCCCTCTGACAGAGCAGCATTTGCTACAAATATTCTTCCCATCCCACCTGCATCTTCCCAGTCTTGGAGGCAGAAGCACACAAGCCATGGGCTTCTTTCAGCACCTTATTTTTGGGATAAGAAAAGCTACTGATGAGAAATCATAACCAGTTCCGTCCAAATATAATTCCTAACAGAAAAAGTCAATAAGATAATTTATTCTGTTTAACAGAACTAGAGTGGTCTCTAAAAATATAATTCCCTGGTTCTCTTATGTTCAATTAAATTAAAAAAAAAATAAATAAAAAAATCAAAGTTTTTCCAGTTTGCATTCTGGTATTTATCTTATTTTACGCAAACATATAGTGAATCCTTTTATAATTCTCATTAACTGAATTATTTTCAGCATGACTATGCTTTCTGCTGTTCCTATCCAATTCTACCACATACTAGAAGTGAGAACAGAAAGAACGTACTTCAGGCTTTTACTGAAGCTAAATATTTGCACAGAAAAAGGTGGAAAGTTTTTGAAAGTTCAATGATCCTACTGAGATCCTGCTGAACTGTGTCACAGCAAGTGTCACAATTATGCAGTATTTCAACCAAAACCAGAAAATACTAATTTACAAGCAAGTACATTGAACATATCCTGGCCCTAAATCCATAGTAATTTGCACCTACCATTCTCATTCTTTGTTTTAGTTGTCTGGCCCTAAGAACACAGAGTCAAAAGACAACAGAAAACTTGTATTTGACCTAGATGTATTTAATATTTGTAAGTTCATAAAGCACTTAAAAAAAATTCTCTTTAATTTACATTTCTTTTCGTATTTCTGAGATTTTATTGCTGTCAGCTATGTCTAACCATCTTGTATTAGGAAGCAGTCAGGACTAAGAATAAAATGTCCAGCATTAACCTTTTTACCTAATAAAACATCAGCTCAATTGCTCATGGCATTGTCCTCAGTCATTTAATTCACTTTGTATCTGCACTCAAGAGAAAGGATAGGAACATTTTCTGCCACTCTGACTATGAAGTAATTCACCTCAGCTTGTGAGGGATTAAGAGGTAAGACAGTTTCATGCCTCAAGTTTTCATCTCTTTCCATGAATGTGCTGACAACACAGTTTTCACATTCCCATTTTCATCTCATGCCCAAAGCTGCATTTCTATTGGTTAAGAAAAATGCATCTCTGCACACGTAATTTCAAGTCTAAATTCTTAATAATCAAAAAGAAAAATAGGAGTACAATTTACAGTCATATACTGCCAATATACTAGAGCCCTTAAGTTAAAGTCTTCTCAAAAACTGCACAGCCTCTGATTAATATTCCAGCAGAGCTCACACAGGAACATTGCCCTGCTTGTGTCGGGCACTATTCAGGCATACACATTCCTGTTCCAAAGAGCTCACAGTTTAATTTCAAGCAACAAAATTGAACAGCAACAAAAGAGACCGATAGAGACCAATAAATTAAACTCAAGCAGCTACTGAAGACAAGGTAAAAAACACAAGTGAAACCTAGAGTATTTTCTTCCTTAGGAGGCTAATAAAGAAAATTTGCTTCTGTCCCATGGAAGCACCTATCAATACACAGTTCTCCTTTTATTTTCCTAAAACCTTTATGTCTTCCACTTGTAAACATGTACACACTGCGATGGTCTTATAATAGTGGTTCACCCACTTGAATTAAAAGTGACTAATAACTGCCTTGAAGGAGCAGCAAGAAACCGCTTAGGAGCAGCCAACTCAGCGTCCTATACATTCAGCTACAGTTAGTGGTTACCAGCAACAATTTCCTTTCAGTTACATGCAGAGTTTTGGTGAACCTACCTCATTTCCACACCATTAACTTCCAAACACTTTTTTCTTCCCACTATCACTCACCACGATGTCTTCTGTGTTTTTCTGTCAAATCCAATATCTTCTCCAGCAGTCGCGCTCTGTCTACCTCAGAACAAACACAGACCTTGCTGCTTCTAAAGAGCCTTTCTCTCATTTGCATCTGTCTTTCTGAGTAGTTTGGGCAGTACCTTGGAAATTGCTCACCATCATTATTCTATGTTCACCCCAAAAGTGTGCAGCATCCCATAATCCCAGGTGTGATAAGCAGAGCCAATTTTACTGGTTTACTTACAGGAGCAAGACACAGTGCTTCGCTTGCCCAGGCAGCAGTATTATTGTGCCAAACACCAAGCAGTTCATGGCAGGCAGTGCTCTGAAGCATGGGGCTCTATCTCCTGTAAACAGGATTAGCAAATGAAAATATGCATTCTAGTTTCATACAGCAGGATTATCAGCAAACCAATGCATTCCTGTGATATTCCTTTTAGCTCTATTTTCAGATGAGTATTAAGACAGCTTTTGTTAACCTCTTCTGCGAAAAAAATGAAAAAAAAAAAATTTAAAAAATCCTAACGTTTAATATGTTCAATTGCAGATTAGTAAGAATAATATATCAGTCATAAATTTTCCTATTAGAATAGAGAACCTTTGTCATAGAATCACTGCAAGTAACAAAGGAGCTTAATGCATGAAATATATAGCCACTCATTACACCATTTGAAATATTATGTGCTTCCAGTCTTAAGGTACCAATTTTATATAAGCACACTTTTAAAAACAAAAGGAAATACTACTGCACAAGTTTTTCTTCATGACTGTCCCCAAAGTAGATTATCTGCTCATGTTAATTCAATGCCAGTTCAAGAGCACTGTATTTGTCTTCATGGTGTATCTCTCAACAGGCTCATGAAAATTTATCATGTAGTCTCTTCCTGAAGCAATATGAAAAAACCTTCCCTGAACTGTTTCCATATTTACGGTAAGTCCATCCTTATTACAAATTACTTAGTTTTATTTGCCATCCAAAACGTACTGTAATACACTTATGCAGAAAAAACCTAACTTTCTGAATTTTCACTGAACAGCAAAAGCAAATTTACCAGCCTGAGCATGGATTATCTGAGTTGATTCTACATGACGGTTGAAATATTCAGAGACTTAAGTTTCCAAAGAATGAATGGCATTTACTGTCTTTGGGACACAGTTTCTGTTAAATATATGAGGGAAATAGTAACACCACAGCCAGAATTTGCATTTACCTCTACAGCAGTCAGAAATAAAGACATCAGGTTGCACAGAATATAAATCTCTCATTTGTATTGGCAAAGAGTAAAGTCAGGACCTGAATTTTAGAAAAGCAAACTTCCAACTCTTCAAGAAGTTATTAATTGGACACCCTGGGCAATTGCCCTCAGGGACAAAGGAGGGTAACAGAGCTGGCAAATCTTTAAGAGCACTTTTCAGAGAGCACAAGTGCTCTTGATCTACAGGTGCAAGAAATCAGGAAAGGAGGGCAAGAGACTCGCACGGCTGAGTGGAGACCTGCTGGTCAAACTAAGGGGCAGGAAGGAAATGCACAGGCAGTGGAAACAGGGACAGGTATCCTAAAGTAAAGAGTAAATGGATGCTGCCTGGTTGTGTAGGGATGGGGTCAGGAAGGCTAAGGCGTGGTTGGAGCTGAACTTGGCAAGGGACACAA
The DNA here is from genome assembly GCF_004027225.2 of Strigops habroptila. Lineage (NCBI taxonomy): Eukaryota > Metazoa > Chordata > Aves > Psittaciformes > Psittacidae > Strigops > Strigops habroptila. Next base: position 110,409,406 of record NC_044278.2, read on the forward strand.
AGAATAATAATAAGCACTTCTTCAGGTATGTCAGACAGAAAAGAAAGGTGAAAGAAAGAATACCTCCCCGACTAGAAAGACTGGCAAGCTGGTAACAGCAGTTGAGAAGTGTGAGGTACTCAACTTTTTAGCCTCAGTCTTCACCGACAACCTCTCTTGCCACACCTCTGCAGTGGATGGACTGCAAGATAGGGACTGGGGGAGAGTAAAGTCCCTCTCACTTTAAGAGATCAGGTTCATGACTACTTGAGGAATCTGAACACACATCAGTCTATAGGACCTGACAAGATACATCCCAAAGTCCTGAGGGAATTTGCTGAGGTAGTGCGTTTTATGTACCACATAATGCCACAGTTTCTTCTCCATAATCAATTCACATGAGTCACCCTTCTAATGTTCCTCCATTGGCAAAATTGAGTCATGTACATCTAAACAGTAAAAATAACTTTGTTATGTACAAAATTATAAATATTTGTACCCATGGTGAAAAATATAAAAATATTTTAAAGCAACGTAGCGCCTCCCTTCCTGCTTCGATAGTTAGAAAAGGAAGAAAAAATATTGCATATATGTATCTTCTGATCTTTCCTCAGAATTTGTAGAACAAAAGCAAAACATTCCTTTTCAGTGCAACTGAGCAATACAATGCTGAAACTGTCACCTAACACATTAAACAATTGCTCGCTTCATTACAGACAGTGTTGTACTGACAAAACTAGAAAGTTGTATACTAGAATAATCAACTGCATTCTAAGCTGTATTGCTGTCCAGTCATTAACCAGGTGGAAGTAAATTCCAGTACTGACCTACAATAGGATCTAAAGACACAGGGCAAAAATCCAAGATAGTAAAGTCATTGGTTTAAACAATTAGCAGACACATGGGAAGAAAGAGAGTTCCAAACAATGCAGACATTCACAAAGGGAAACTCTTTTCAAAGCTTGCAATTAGAAAATTTTCTGTTCAAGGACTGTCACAGTAACACCCTTCTTTTGGAAGAAAAAAAGAAAAACTAGAGATGGGTTTTAGCATATTTAACAGCCATCTAATTTCACATAATCACATCATTTGAAATATCACTACAAACAAAGAAACAGTAAAATACATGCAAATTCTCTTTATTAATTCTCCCTTCTAAAATATCTGTTCTGGTCTCTACCCTCCTCCCCCTTCTTTCTTCACCCTAGCAATGATTTCTGCCTCTCACAGACTTGATTGCTCTGATGACCTCAATCAAAAGGCAATTATCCAGTGAGGATGGAAGGTAATTATTCCCATCAAAGAGAGATTGAATGCACCTGAATAGACAGCTGCAGTTCTTCCAGGGATTACATTATGACTATAGAAATTACCTCCATTAATTTGTGATGCATGTCAAATTTATGATAAAAAGCTGATTTGTTTGCAGGACAACTACTTTTCCAATTTCACCCAACACTCACTTTAAGGCAAGAGCAACAGTCAATTTTAAGTTCCTTTAGTATGTAAGTGACAACTGTCAGCATGTAACCATCTGGTCAGGAGCAAATATGACATAAAACCAAGAAAGGGAATTGAAGCTCCAGATAGATGTACATTATATAATTCACAACAGAGCCAAAAGCATGGATACTTAAGCCCAAGCTTGCCAAAATCATGCTCTAGAGACAGAAGTACAGGGACAATAAAGATAGGGACAATAGAAAAGGGTAAGGCTCAGCAAGAAAATAAGTTTACTCAACCTGTTTACCTTCAACCCTAGAAGGGAAAATATTTAATTCTACAAGAGAAAGACTGTAAAATCTTTAAATTATTATGAAAGATTTATACTTCAATATTTTACAACGTCCTGTTCTTAAAAGAGGCTGACAACCTACCTGATCTCAAACGGCTGAGGACTTGCAAGACCTCAGACTTCGAAGATATATCTTAAATGCTGAGCCTTTTCCAGAAATTCTGGATAAGGACTCTAATTACTGTAATAACTCTACATGCTAAAATTCTGCCTTTCTCAGGCACAGTTATGAGATGGAGAAATGGGATTTCTAACATGAAAAAATAAAATTTCAGCAGATTTGGATGTATCTCCAAAAGTAATCTAGAAGTGATCAGATGCTTCAGACTCACAGTAAAACTGGGATCAGTTGGGGCAGTTGGCGCAGGTGTTTGCTCTGAATTAAATGGGTCCATTTCCCTTAGCAATGCTTACCTCCTAAAATGTGTAAAGCACAAGAGGCTGCATCAGACGTATTTTATTCACTTACAGGTGAATGGTAAGGAATTTTAATGGACACTCAGTCAATAAACATATTGTTACATTTTATTAGAGGTAATTTTTCTGCATAGGCTACATCTGTAAATCTTGCTTTTTAATTCAGGCAGAATATGTAAATTTTACTGTTCTAATGCTAATAAATCGTCATAAATCTCAGCAGTAAGGTCATACAATAGTATTAATTAGGCATGTACATGGCATATTTATTTAGAAATAGGGAATTTTCTAATGTAATCTTACACCCTTTCGTTCTTGGAAGTATACTATATAATCCCATTGATTTACTAATCTTAAATTTATCATTTTTTGATATAACCTTCCAAAAGCTAAAGTTTCCAAAACCGTTTGCATTGCTATTATCTCAGAAGTGTATCACACAACACCCTCGTCTAATGTGTAGTCCAAAAGAACCAAATACTTTTCTCAGCATCTTCAACTTTTCACCATCATCCCCATCTTCTCTCCATAGTTCACTGAAATATGAGAGGAGGAGGGAGTAAAGTGTGAAAAAAAAAGGCAAAAAAAAAAAAAAAAAGCTGAGAACAGAAGGGGGCAAGTATTTGCCCTGCCTGTTTCAAAATTCTTTTTTTGCTTTTCCAAAGTAAGAGATGGATGAATTTCCAGCCTCTGTTCAGTTCAACTGGCTTTGCTCTTGCAACACGTTTTTCTGCTTTCTTTTTTATCTTTTTGAGGGTTATAGACAGTTTAAAGTACATTCAAAGGTCACTTCCTTAAGCCTCTTTTTACCACTGACTAAACATAGTCAGTGTTTACCACAGACTAAACATAAAGTCCTGGTTTGGCTTCACTTCTTTTTTATCACTACTGAGAGCTTTGTGGTGGTTTCTGTCTTGAAAGTCTCCATGATAAATGTTAGCTCATACATAAAATAACTTCTCTTTTTCCATGAAAATAATAGCAGAAATGCACTGCAGAGTTTGGAATCTCCACTGACCAGTACTTTATTAAGTTTGTGCATCAGATACGGATAAAAGAAAACGCAGAACTATGTTTTTCTTCCCAGACAACTTTTGATACATATATGACTTCTATTAAAATTATCTTCGGATTCATAACTGTTTATGTCAGTTTATGATTTAATTATGGTCAAACTGTTTCTAGATACCGTGATACACTATTGGGTATTTCAGCAAACATGGTGGAACTGGGCACTTAACAAGGCCAGCTGACCAGGTTTCTGGATTTGCCTTACTCTTCAGTGAAGAACATGTTATTGGTGGGTTAGCTTACGATCATTCTTACCTCAATCTAGGATAAAGAAAAATGCAAATAAAAGAAGTTTTTCAAAATACCTAAACTAGCTGACACTGTTATAAAGAAACAAGAGGAAACTGGCATTTAACCTACTTGCATTATGATAAAAAAAAAAATCCCTTAATCTAGCAGGTATGATGTAGACTTCTCCAGCATCAGTGGATTTTATTTTTTCCCCATGCCTTATACCCCAATTTTTTCCCTGAAAGAAAAATCTTTCTTGGTAAAACAGAATTGGGTTTAGAATTAATTTCCATTTTGGAGCCCTCAAGTGAGTCTAGAGAGATTTAATCCCTTTTTCTAAAATTAGTTTACTTCTCTTTCATTCCAGTGATAGTCTGACCATCCATGTGAATCAAAATAAGCTTTCTTTCACTTCTGTAGACACACAAACTTCTTCTTAAACCAGATCAGTTCTTATATCTGACAGGCAAATAACCCATTCCTTGACGTGAAGTTATAAACATCCTCTATCTCTTTCTCTTAGGGTGACTCAGGGTGACTTTCTACATTACACAAATTGCATCAGAACTCAGGCCCTTGGCTGACAGCAGCAGTAAAACAGATTCTTCCCTCTCCCTTCTTGCGAACGTATCTAAGGTGACCTGAAGAGAAGCTTTTAATTTGGGTTAGAGGGGTCCTTTTCCAAACAATATGCTGATTGAACTTACTCACCTGTGAATATTATTAAATCTGATAGAAAGGAGACAATAGTGTCTGTGTAGGAGGCAATGAAAAAGGGGTGGAATAATTCTTCATGGCAGCAGCCTGCTATTAGTTGGACTATGTACAGTGACGATACCCACAGCACAAATGCTGTTGAATGAGGTACCTTCTCCATGAAATCTTGCATGTCTACATTGATGAAAAAACCCTGAATGGGTTATAAGACTCACAACCTGGTTCTTCACAAAGACACTGACATGAATGCAATTAGCCTTTCTGGCATGACAATAGGCCTGGGAATATCAAACCCCAGCACCAACGTTCCTCCTAGGAGGATATTGTAACACATAGCCTTTCTATTCAAATCCTTTCTAAGCTCTTGCAGTTTGCCAGTGAGGAGCTCCTTTTCCCTTATCGCTTTGAAGCACTGAGGCAAGCTAGTTTGCAATCAGAAGAGTAACAGGAATAGCTGCTGCAGCAAATAACCCCTTTGAGAAATAGCGCAGTAAGAGGTTATCAATTTGGAGCAAACAGACAAATTGTGCCCTGGGCCTCTGGATATCTGCTACCGCACCCACTACTGCACTGATTCACTAAGTCGAATATTCAGTTTGTTGCTGCAAAACAGTAATCGAGGTGTCTTGGGTAATCTAAACAACTGAATTAGTCACGGTCATCCTCTACTAACTATAGTTATGCACAAACTCCTGTTGATTTGCCAGTAAGTTTACTAATAAGTCTAGAATACAACAACTTCCATGCAGAGACTAGCTTAAGGGTAAATCAGAATAAGGTGACTTACAGAAAAGAGTACATTACCTGGTAGCACCAAACTTACCAATTTTATATTCCCAAGAACTGCTGATAAGAAAATTTTACAGCAGGCTATGATAGACAACTTTAAATTATGCTGTTAACCACTCACACTGTATATGCCTTAGAAGAGATTTAACTGCATCTTTAAAGGTTTATACTATTAAATATTCCTTTGAAGATCTATAAAAAAGTAGAATACTTCAGAAAATATACACCTAGAAATCATAAAGGCACATAAATCATATGAAATTTGAAATGTTAATAGAAAAAGAAGCAAAAATTAGTAATAAATTACACCATCCATAGACAAAGACCAAATCACCATTTTAAGAGCCCTAGTTTTGTTTCTGATCACTACTAACTAAGCAGAGATAAATGGGAATAGAAAAAGAAGACGAAAACATGACAGCAGGTCAGCTGTGTTGAATTGGTAGAAGTTAGTAAGAGAAATGTGAACTTTCTACCACGCTTTGTATATTAACACATATGTTCTTTTGGGACAGTAATATGAGACTGTTAAAATACATGATGCTTCTCCATATTCATTGCTTCTCTAATAATAAACAGTGATGAATGACTGCAAATATCTATTGCAAAAGTGGATGAAAGATGGACATAATGAACACACCAAGGGGGTATATTTTAAAGCCAACATGTGATTGTAGTATGCACAAAACCAATTATATAAGGAATGCACACATCACTCATGCTCTATTTTGCAGATCAGCACACATTTAAAGTTCCCAGTAATGGGAACTTTGCTGATTGTTACCCAGGGAGGTGATTTCAAGCAGCCCCCTTTGGGGGGGGGGGGGGGGGGGGGGAGATGAACCAACGTATTTTTATAGCTTTATTACCTGCATTAGAAACTGACAGCCTTCAATTATGGAGAGTACAGTACAAAAAGCAGACTTCTTAGAAATATACTAATTCCTTGCTAGGGAGACCATCTGTAGCAGGAGATTAATCTTCAAATTCGGTCTCTCTCAGCTTAACTCTGAAGAGGCTAATACAGACAAGTGAGTGCTAAATGGAAGGAAGGTGTCAAGAGTTTGACTACCAGACATAATTCACTCGTATATAGCAATCATGGTTTATACTAATCTGTTTTCAATCTTTTCTCCTTTGCTCTGAAGCCGGTTAAGAAAGCTAGTGAAGCCTGGCTTTAGCTGTAGAGCAGCACACAGCCCACCCGACCTGGCAAGCTCCTCTCTTGCCTCATCTTCCTTACCTGCATGGTCCTCTATCTGTCCCCAAATACCTGCTTTTTTGACCTAGTATACAAAGCAAGTATTTTACCAAACATTATCAAAAAATTATGTAACTTCAGATCTGCATGGTAATTCAAAAAAAGCATGTTTTATGCACGTTACGTATTCAGAGTAACTTAGAGAATCTGTGCTCTCTCCAGTTGCATCAATTCTGGTATTGATTTGACTCTTTGCAACCCCATTCCTTCAGCTAACCTCGGAGAAAAATCACCTGAAAGTGAGCAGTTTTCTGCAAGGTTACTGTGCTAAAATGCCTCAGGAAAAAGGCTGAGGAGTTGAAAGGGAGGTGGCAGGACTGCACACAAGCAGGGAAGGACGAGGGACAGCAGGTAGCTCGAAGCTCAGCTTAGGCTGCAGGGAAGCCCCAGGCTTCCAGTGCCACATTTCTGCAGAGGAGAGGACACAGGTAGGATGAAAAGCATTTTACTTATCTTTGGCTGTGTGGTAAATGAACTTGAGACTTAGGTGACTAAAGAGATTTTGATGGTTAATGAACTGATACGTCTCACGGCTGCTAATATTTTCTAGGGTTTGCCCTCCCCCTTAGAGCACCCAGATGTGCTTTCCAGTATCCATCTGTTGGATTTTGTCTTTAATAACCACAATTGACAAATATGCAGTGATCCCAAAACTACTCCCTAGCACACGGCCTTAGTGTAGCAACGGCAGTCACCAAAAGTATGGACAGAGGGTACGCTAGGTGTCAGCAGCAGAGACAGCTGGGTTACTATATTAGAAAACTCAGCATGCCCTGAGCACAGGGTGACCCACACTGAGTGACATTTAGCCTCAGAAAATGCAGCATCAGAGCACGATAATTCTCATGTTTTACAATAAGATATAGAAAATATATATAATGCTTCTAATACAGATGCATGGATGTCATCTCCCATCACAAAACTTTTATCCAGATCTTTTGTTTTGAATTTCTTACTGGAGAAGTCTGTAGAAATTAAGGATAAGTACAGAACTGCCATACCAAAAATTCTGATCCATCATTATGTACATTTCAACATTGTAAAGTACATTGTCTCCTAAATAATTGATTTCTGTGGACAGATACTATTTTTGGGGGGAAAGTGGAAGTTCTACAAATGCTGTAATGACAAGATGATTTTATTCTGACAAACATTTTAAAAATTAACAAAAAATCCAGAACAAAAAATCCAGATTATATCTGAATCTACATACACAGAAACTGCATTCAGAATAAATATCATATCCTCTCTCTACAAATACCTCCTTACTTGATCTGGTAAATGAATTAAATGTTCCACCAAACACCATTAAAAAAAAAAAAAAAAGACTGACATAACTTCAGAATGTGTTCAAACTCAAAAAAATACTTATTTTGCACCCATTTCATGTATACCAAATAGCTTAAAGAATGCCAGCTGTAGCCATAACAACGCAGAAATAATGCACAAATATTTTCTGGATTGAATGTACTTACGCAAAAATATTAACCAGCACTATCTAATGAACAGCATATTTAAATATTCTGGAAAAAAATCAAACAGAAAATTGATTCTCAGAAAAAAAAATTTTGTTTTACAGGAAGAAAACTGAATCAAACCAATTTACCTACAGCTTTTTGTCCTCAAAATCATGTGTCCACAAACATTGTACCATCAGCTTTTTGCAGCATTCTTATCATATCAGTGTAGGTTATGAGAAAACATACTCTGCGCTCAGTCTATCACTGTAGGTAGTGGTTTGCTCACCAGATGTATTGAACAGATTGTATAAAACCCACATTCTACCTAAATTTCTCTCAGTGAAGCATTTGGAGTTTTTTTTTCTCTGCTTAAATTTTTTCACTAAATTTTGATGAACATTAATGTTGAATATTTTTCCAAATTTCTCTAGAGCTGGCTAATGAGTTCTGCTATTACTAAAAGAAAGAATGTCCTCACAGACAAATGACAGAATTGCATGAACCTTATCTCCTGCTGAATATAATCTCTCTAAATAATGCTATCAAGACTCAACATTAATTTTGTCTGTCTATGCATTATCATATATATTCTACGTCACTGTCACACCTTTCCACCCTATAATGAATTTTGTTTGTGGTTCCCTCCCTTCAATTACATTTGGGAAGAGAAACATGAGACTGCTTTTCTTCCCACCCCAAAGAAAACAAAGAGAAGAAAACAAACACCCTCTATCTTCACTAAGCCTGCTTACCTGAAACAGGAAGGCACTGGGATAGCAAAGAAGACGCTGTTAAGTTAATCATTTAAGTGATACCTATCCAGAGAAGACACATACGAAGGGCTTTCAGACTCCTGGCTTGGCCAGATAGAGTAAAGAACAGCAGTATGCTTACAGCAGACTGGCCACTTTTACCCCCATTCTCTATTTTCCCAAACCTGTTTCTCCCAATCTTCCTTGATCCCCCACCTTTCCCTATCTTCAGCCCTCCCCTTAGACATCTCACAGGTTTTATTACTTCTACAATCCCCTTAAAAATTCCCGTAACAAAATTTATACAATCCTACAAAACTCTCCTGTAAGTTTGCTCTTACCCGTAAGACTCACAGTGATCTTGTATCCTCCCTTTTCTCAGTGACGAAGCTTTGGCTTAAGCTGTCCATTGCTATGTTCCAGTGGACTTTGGTATTGTTTCTGTTACCTCCTAATCACGTAAGTTTCTGTACCTAGATGTTTAACTTATTACTGCTGATTCTTGTTATTGTTTTTTAAGTTGAAATGCCATTAACCAGATATCATCAAAGTCCAGATGTGCTTACATTTCAGGTGTCCACATACCTTTTAACATCCACATGTCCTTTTACTACAATTTTTTCAAAGAGAGAAATACTTTAATTAAGGCATTATGACAATTGCTATTCAGTAGCCTCAGAACAACAAGAGTCTGACTGGGCAGGATTGTAACCCTACTTTTTGGATTATTTTCAAATTTACAACGAGCTACCTTTCAAAATCACCATAAATATTGAAAGATTGGACAAATACACTGTTTTCGACTTCTCATCAATGAAAATATTTTGTTACTGATACACTGAGTCCTTTGGCCATCACACCAATGGATATTATCAATCTTTCCCTTGCCTTCACCCTACTATTATAGTATTGGCTTATTAATTGTAAAGAACAATGTAGGTAGTTAAGGTCTGGCGGCCGGAAGATATCGCGATGTACAGAAAGAGAGAGCCCCTCCCCGGATACTCTTACAAGCCCCATAGCATGGAGAGGGGAATTGTGGGGCAAGGCTCGGCGATACCATAAAAGGTAAAAATTGTTAACCTGCCTTCTGATTGGGTCAGCATAGGTACTTCCGTGTGGCCGAAAGGCATATAATGCTTGCTGTTGTTTAATAAAACGCTATTTGGTCATCCTCCATATTGGTGTCTGTGATCTCTAGCCCTAAGCCAGGGGTTGGCTTAGTTCTGCAAGTCTTGGCTGAAGCAACGCAGCAACAAGTGGTGACCCCGACGTGATTCGTTTGGAGGGCAGAGGTGTAGCTCGCGAGCATGGATGTAACGATTAAGGTACTGAAAACTTTGGCAAAGGACTTTAAGATTTGTATCAAATCTGGCAGCATTAAGGCGTGCCTGGAATCTTTGATTCACAGTGGGGTGCTTGGTCACCCTGCTCAGATATTTAATTCAAAAAATTGGCCACAACTTAAGCAGACACTAATTGAGAAGGCACTGGCGGGAAAGCCAGAAGCCCTCGTTACTCTGGGAAAGTTGCTGGCCTTATTGCAATTGGCTCGGGAAGATCGGGAGGCATGGGGGGCGGCGCAGTTGTATTTGCGGGGAGCCACGCTTGAAACTGCGCCTCACACTACAACAGCGGCAGTGCAGACTGGCAGGCCTGGTGGGGAGGACAGGGTGGAGGACAAGTTCATGGAGGAACAGCCTGAGACGCAGGCATTTCCTGTTACTGAGCCTGAAAAGGAGCCCCCTGCAACCGGTGTGCAGGGAGGGGCCGCGCGGACTGAGCCCCCTGCGCCACCAGCGTATCCATGGGGGGAGTTACAGGATGTCGTGGCCCGTCTTAACGAGGAGTGTCTTAAAGGGGACGCTGCAGATAGGGGTGGAGAGTCTGTAGCCCGTCTTAACAAGGAGTGTCTTGAAGGAGGCGCCGCAGTTAGGGGCGGCGAGTCTGGGCTGAATGGACCAAAAAATCAGAATCTGGACCCCCTAGATGCGCTCCCAGGCAAGGTACTGAGGTATCTAGACGACGATGAGCTGTTAGACCTGGGATTGAGACGTGTGGGTGACGGTGACGTAGGACCCTTTGGGGCGCGGAAGAAGGAACGCAGTACCCCAAAGGAACAAACGGCGTGGCGGGAATGGCGAGGAGGTGGGCGTGAAATGCGTTCTGACTCTGAGTCAGAAAATGAGGAAGCTACGATGAGTGGCGTTGGACCTCCTCAGGGCTCGGGTGCCGGGGAAAAGAGGTATAAAACACCGGGGGAGCTTATAGAGGAACTTGCCAGAGCAATGCGTATGCTGCAGGCACAGACAAAGATACAGAGACGCGCCTTGGAGCAGCTGGGCGAAACCCCGCCCCCTGTGGCGCAGCCAAATTGGAACTTGATTGCGAAGGACTGTGTGCTAAGTGGCGTAACCCTAGAAGCCCTACCCGCGGCCACGCCTCCACAGGCGTTCCCTGTTCAGGTTGGGCCACAAGGAGGAGCTATGTGGAAGCCCCTAGACGCTAAGCTGGTTCAGGCCCTTCACAAGGCAATAAAAGAGGAAGGTTTGTCGAGCGAAACCACAGCTATGCTGCTCGACTCTGCCGACGTCCAACCACTAGCCCCTGCTGACGCTAGGCAGCTGGAAAGGGCGGTGCTAACTGGCCCGCTATTCCTTCTTTGGAAGGAGGCGTGGTATCTCGACCTGCAAGCCAACAAACTAATATTTTAAGTCAAGCCCTGTTAGCTTTAAATCACTACGTTAGAGGACACGAACAGTACTCGCCAATGGAAAAACAGTATCTAAAACAACAAGTAGCTACCTTTCCCCAGGTGCGTGTTTAAATTTCCAGGGGAACTACAGTGGGAATCCGGGTGGAGGCTGCGTACAATTGGAAGAGGGTATGCAGCGGTAGAAAAGGAGGGATTGCTGAGATGGGTGCCTAGCAGGTGTATTAAGGCGGAATTAAAGGAGACAGATAACTGATAATCATGCAATCAGAATAAAACTAATGAAAACTGTGAGTTCTTGTCCGCAGGACTGGATTGTCGGATGCCCTCGCAACCCGTACGTCCGAGTGACGAATGAAGATGACAAGTAAGAGGATCAGACCTGATGTTTCTACAGCAAGGGGGAGTGTGCGCTGCACTAGGGGAAGAGTGTTGCATATATGCAGACCACACCAGAATAGTAAGAGACACTATGGCCAAATTGCGGGAAGGTTTGGAAGAACGAAAGAGGGAACGAGAGGCACAGCAAGGTTGGTTTACGTCATGGTTTAACCATTCACCATGGCTGACCACCCTGATATCTACCCTAATGGGACCAATCACAATGATTGTGATAGCAGTGATTTTTGGACCCTGTCAAGCTCGTTTCATTTGTTAAAAGCCGACTAGAGAGTGTTAGCATTATGTTAATGGCACGTCAGCAATTGCTCTAAGACTGTTTCTGTTTAAAATTCCCTTTAGCTATCCCTAGTTATACACCACTACTCTCAGTTGTCCCCCAGTTATCTTGTTTAGCGTGCCTTATATTCTCTATTTAAACTTATGATGTATATTTCTAGATTGTTGTAAAAAATAACATAGAAACGGCACACATTTACTAGGTTTGCACCCAAGTTTTATGATATGTATTTTTAGGATTGTTTTATCTTAATCACTTTATTTGTGCATAGGGAGGGGGGAAATGTAGGTAGTTAAGGTCTGGCGGCCGGAAGATATCGCGATGTACGGAAAGAGAGAGCCCCTCCCCGGATACTCTTACAAGCCCCATAGCATGGAGAGGGGAATTGTGGGGCAAGGCTCGGCGATACCATAAAAGGTAAAAATTGTTAACCTGCCTTCTGATTGGGTCAGCATAGGTACTTCCGTGTGGCCGAAAGGCATATAATGCTTGCTGTTGTTTAATAAAACGCTATTTGGTCATCCTCCATATTGGTGTCTGTGATCTCTAGCCCTAAGCCAGGGGTTGGCTTAGTTCTGCAAGTCTTGGCTGAAGCAACGCAGCAACAGAACAACAACTATTTTTATTTTTTTTTTCCCTTCAGATGTGAAGTACATGGTAGAGTGGAGTCCTGGTCCATGACTGCTACTGCCTCACCATAGGAATAACAAAAAAACCATATCACAGAACACGCCTATAGAGAACAGTTGAACTTCCCTCTGGTGCTGATGCCTTGCTCCAGTAATCTGCAGCCCTAATTCATTGCATCACTCCAATTTCCATTATGAAGGTCCCCCAAGGTAGAGATCCTGTATTTTTCTATCTATCTATCATCTCCACTAGGCCACTATGACGCAACTAATAAAACCCAACAATCATGAAAATGTCATTTAGCTTTTTCTGGCAGGACCATATGTCACACCTTAGAAAAATGTCAGGGTTTCCACATGCCACAGTGTTGTTATTGATGTTGTTTGTATTGCACAATAAAGCACATAGATTCACAGTTTAATAATTTTACATTTTCTACCAGAATGCAAAACATGTTTTCCCTAATGATCATGTAATAATAAAAAAAGAATTCTGATTTTTTATGTAAAGGTAACATTTCATCATCAGTACAAAATGTTCATAATTAATACAGTTTAAAAAAACCCAACAAAACCAGAATGCTTGATTCCAAGTTCTATAAAGCAAATCCTTACTCTTCTTTTACATTAAAGTTGAGTCATGCTGAACAACAAGCAAAGCCTGAGGAGTATGGATGTCTCCAACTCTTTTAGTGACATGCCCTTGAGGAGTTATGCCTCATCATTCCTCACTAGACACAATCTTCCAGGGTTATCAAGGACAGCTCTGAAGAGAGCTTGTTGCAATATTCTAGCCCGAAGGCGCAGAGCACTATGGGCAGGTTTTTGTCCACTAACATATTTGAATATTTCAGAAATTAAAATGAGTATATAAATGTGATGCTTGAACTATTTCACTATGCGGCATTACGAACCTGCACTTTGATGTTACTGAATTTTACCAGAGATCTCATCTCTAAGTGAAACAAGGGAAAAATTGCCTATATTCTTAAATTCAGTATTTCTGATATAGAGAGAATATATTAAGTTTCTAGAGCAATTGTGGATATGGAAAAGAGGTAAGGCAATCAAATTCAAGACGGAAAACAGGAAGAGTAATAGACAACGATACCTAGTTGATGCTGTTACAAAGCATACATAATTCTGAAAGAAAAATCTATTCAGAAAGTGTGCTAATCTGCAAGATATACTTTCTGAAATTGTTCTGGGATTTTTTATTAATTCCACGACACTACATTACAAATTCAGTGAAAGGAGTAAACGAATTTATGTAGCATCCATTATTTATACAATCAGATGTATCTTCATTGTTTAATTACAATACAAGCTTTTTATTTCTTTTTTAAGTTTCTTTAAATAATTTAGATGTTTGGGTGTTCATAGACAGGGGACATGGGTAAGGTGATGCCTAACAACAACTAAACCCTCTTAAAATTATTTTTCTTTAAGTATTTATGAGATTTTTGAGGAAAACAAGCAAACAAGCAGGCAAGCAAACAAATAAAATGTCTGTTCCCAGCTGCATACATCCAAATTAAAGAAATCCAAACAAAATAAAGCAAAATATAAATTTACAACAAAACTAAAGTCACCTCAAAGTATTATTTACTATTTATTTAGTATCTACATAACTAAAAATGAGAACCAAAGTAAAACTGGTAACATTCTAGGAATTAATGAGATGCTATAAATTGGAAAATGGGGGGGGAAAAAAAAAAAAAAAAAAAATATTTCTCAAAGCATTGAAAAATCGGTTTTTAGAAAATTTTAAGGTTTTTTTCACCTTTTTTGGTAGATCTTTATTGACACTGCTCCTTTCAAAGTAAAAATAATCCTGAATGTTCCATGTAGACATTAAGCTACACAGAGAATTAATAATTATGCAATTGAAATCATTCATCTAAGACATGTCAGTTGTCCTCTCCTTCAGCACAGCAGCCTGCTCAGATGGAAGTGATGCAAACGCCTGTCTACATCATCTAATTAGCATCAGTTTTTGTTCAAATGTTATACCTATAGACTTACTCAGTAATACACTTGTTAACTTGAATTTTTACATGACCATTTTAAGAAACAGATTTAGGAAAAGAATATGAAGTAGAACAACCAAAAAAGAGAAACAAGCAAACCCATCCATGATATATTTCAGATACATGCTAACAGGTGTAAGAAAGTAATTTATTTCTGGTTAGAAAATCTTACTGCAAGGAAAACATAACTTATAAACAGTTGTAAAAAAAATTCCCATTTCTTTATTTTATAATGCCTTCAGAGTTAACACTGATTTAGCATACCATTGTGAATACATTCAGCCATTTAAGCTATGTACAAAAACTTCTGTCTTCCATTACATATTGTGAAGCATAAATTACAAGTAAAGAAGACATCCTGATAATTAACCAAGTTAGTTAGCTTTCTGAGGACTCCTGAGAATTTTATGTTTTTTCCTTCCTGAATAGTTTGCAAACTCGGAGAATGTTCAGATACTAGGGGTTAAACAGCATTATAACAACTATATTTGAAATTAAACTGTAGTTTGATTTTAGAAGTCATCACACTTTTTGCCTGGCTTAAGGAGTAGCACTGTTCTTATAAATGTGATTTTATTAATTAAGAAATCATTAAGGAATTGCTAAATGAAACCTTGCATCATGACTGTCGAAAAGTGATTTCAGTTTCTAATCATAATCTGTTTAAACTCCTAGGGGCAAAAAGTAGTTCGTGATTTATAATATTTTCTTTCAACATCACTGAAGAACACTTCTATAAACTTCTTTCTAGGTATGTCCTATTTCTGATCTTTCAGATGTTTCCAGGGGAAAATTAATTTAATTGAATGAAGGATGGCCATGTTTAATGATTATTATTGCTAAATTTAACTTTCTGAAGTACTTTAGATTTCATGAGGTTTTTTTAAAGGACTAGAGAAACTTGCTACTGAATTGGACACATAATTCAACAAGTTTTTATGACCACAGCCAGAAAAATATTAAGGTTAAGGAAACTCCAGAACAGATCTCAAAAACTTACCTAGGTTCTTATAGGATGATTATGTGGTGGTATCTGACTATTTAAAAGTGTATGAAGAGCTGCCGCGTGTCTTTAGAAATATTATTTAACCTGTATGAGCAATAGAACTAGACAAAACAGGGGTTTTGAGAATCTGTGTTAGCTGAAATGGTATTTTTCATTAAAAACATAATCAATTACAAACAGTGTGACAACATATTGACCGTTTCACAAGTAGGTGATTATACTATGTTCTTGTATACATGCCACAGAGTTATTTTTCTATAGATGTTTGCAAGTGCCTACAGAAACACTTATGGTTGCTTCCAACAAAATGAAAGAGAAGCTAGAATTTAAAGCAGCCATGGTTGTGCACAGACTTTTTTTTTTTTTGCATTTTCATTGAGGAATGTAACACCAGGCAACAGGCAAATTATATAGCTATAAATTTCAAATTAGGAAAGACTGGCAAGAAATAAAAACAATAATTAAAGCTCAAGACTGTCAAGATCTTGAAATGCTGCTTTTCTCAGCTTTCCTTGGATATTCTCACTAATGCAACAGCTGGGAAATTCCTGCTGATGTTGACTCCAGCACACAGGCAGCAAAACCAAAGATGAAAGTGAAATGTATCCATGAGCACCATAGGTCAGATTTGTTGAGATCACTCATCATTTTCATTGAAGTGCAATATATAACTTAGATATCAAGTTTTATTTAACAGGTTTTCTTCTAGGACATAGAAGATGTTCATTCTCTCCCTATTGTTTATACGGTTTTATGAAGTGTTTGGTCCATTACTATTTATGGATAAATTAATCATTAATTGCTCTGTAGACCTTCTGAACTAAAGTTCCGAACTGTTGACTGGAATTTGCAGTAATCGTACCCTTTTCAATTCTACACTTCTGTGATTCAAGTCTTCCTATTTAAAAGAAATATTATCCTCATACTTACAGATGAAGTGGGACAGGCTGGCCTAAACTTACCAGAACAAAAAAAGAAAA
Organism: Strigops habroptila; assembly: GCF_004027225.2. Classification (NCBI taxonomy): domain Eukaryota; kingdom Metazoa; phylum Chordata; class Aves; order Psittaciformes; family Psittacidae; genus Strigops; species Strigops habroptila. Next base: position 110,425,915 of record NC_044278.2, read on the forward strand.
ACAGAAGTGTAAAGAGAATGTTGTTGATGAAATTGTATTAAAATAATAGTATTTAATGAGGATGTTTCAGCTTGTATGTTGCATACACCCAACTCATCACAAGTTTAAAGCCATAAAATCAGCAAAATGGCCTTTAGCTTTCCTGTTTCCCATTCTGTAAACATAAGCAGTGAACAAACATCACAATGTCTTGCAATTGTCACCACCTCTTCAGCTAATGTCATTTTGTTTATGTTCAAATGATAGAAAAATTCCAAATTCCACAGGGAAAAAAAAGGCAAAACCAAACCAAACCAAAACCCAACCAAACAACAAAAAACAACCAAATACCAGCAACAACAAAAAAAATCAACAAAAGACTACCCATACTATTACGGGATATTTTTTCCTCTCTTTTTCTACTTAAATACAAGTTATGACACTAAAGTGCTTCATAAGCATTTAATCTCTGCATAAATGGGTGCCTAAATATCTTTTCAGATTTATCCCTAAACACTCCACCCCTAACTTCAGGGATCCTTTGATGTCTGCAATCCCAGTGATGTCTACATTCAAGGAGCTGAACGCCGATTCTGTTTTCTGGATTTACTGTGAACTGAATCTGGGTCAAGGTTGTCTCAACTATTAAAAGATCTGAAGCAGCACCCTCTGCTAATGCAATTTTCCTTACTCGCACTCTGTAAAACTCTGTTTTAATATCAGTTCTGCCAAAAGAGTTGAACACTCTTGCCTACTAAGATGCACAGCAATGAGATCATTCACCCTTTGCTACTCTCTTTTTAACTCTCCTCAAAATGCTCCAGAATTATAAGCTTCCACAGCATATTATAATTCAAACTAAAGTTGGCACTGAGAGGCAAAAGGACACATTTCCCTACATCCTGGCTCTAAAATCGGACAGAACAAACTGAGCCTACTGGTAAAGATGAACCCCTCGGCACACTGTACGGTGTGTGGTTTTCAGCCTCAGCATGAACAATCTTCACCCTAATTTCGTCAGCTTTAAGAATACCAGTTATAAAACCAATCTTGTCATTAACTGTAAATGAGTTTGGTATGTAGGTCTGTATTTTAGCAATGCTTCGCAGGAAGTTCTGGACAAGTGCTCAGCAGAGGACATTTCATTTGGTATCACCTACAAAACCATCGCGAAATTCTTACTTGCTTTACATCTTCAATTTACTTTGGTAGGATTGTTTACAATGTAGTACTATCTCTAGACACATTTTCCAAGAAGTAGGATGCTTGCATTTAATCATTACCTATTCACCTCAAATCTGAAGTATCTTTCCTCAAACAGAGATTATACTAAATAGAAGAATGTCAGATAAAAAACCTTCCACCCTTCTGAGAGTAAAAAGGACAGACTGTCTCAGTTTAATATATGTATAATTTTTTTCTTCTGCCATGGGAACTGAAAGAATGACTAGAAAATCCTATTATCTAGCAATATCGCATTAACCTGGTAGAACAAAGCCAAGTTCTCCCTTGTTCTTTTAATACTGTTTCCTGAAGAATAAGTATTTCACTTTTTCATATAAGGAATTAACATATATGATAAAGAATCAGGGCCAGCACCTGGGAACTGCGGTATTTATGCAGGTCTCCAGAGTTCCCAGAATCATACTTACCACTCCTGAAGATACATCCTTGTTGGCAAGTTATACTCTGAAAAAGCCTGCCTGAGTATAATCGGTGTTTTAAAACAACCTTGATTCAATATTTGAAGAGTTACAGCGAATTAAAATAGTATTTGAACACATTCATCTTTCTCAAGTGTACAACATTAAATACAGCGCACTCGGAGCTCGTCGGGTGCGGGGCGAGGCGATCTTTTTCCACACTCTGCACGGTTCACAGGAGAAAACGCAGGCTCTCCAGAGGTGGAAAAATAAAACCACCATTAGTTTTATTGTAAACTTCCCTAAATCTCTGTCAGGAGGAACAAAAGTCTTGGCAGATTCTTATAAAAGATATAAAGTAGAAGGAAAAATGAAAGAAACAAGGAAAGAAAAAGATAAATAGGATCACCATCCCATGGATCCAGCGACGTCTTCTCGGTTAGCGAGTGGAAATTCTTTCAGTTGTGGCCTTTTCAGTTGTGGTCCTTAGGGTCAGCTGAGTCTGCTGAGGTCCAAAGCGGAGGGGTGCGTGCCACGTGGCTGAACGACGGCTGCCGTTTTATAGGGTCAGGCTCTCTGGGAACCCTCCCACAAGTGCATTCTGAAGGGGGATCTGGTGAGCCCCAGATCCAATTCACGTTGTGTCACGACAGGCGCCGCAGTGTCTGTCGCGCTGTCTCCGGGCAGTTTGTTGCCGGGGCAGTTGATTTTCGCGGCCTCAGGGCTCACAACACAGGAAAGCATCCCCCACCTTAGTGGAGCTGATCCCTGCTCTGCCCCTCTACCAATAACAAGCTGTCAATTCCTTCTATCTTTTGAGTTGTTTGGAGACAAGCACGAAAGGGTGTCTTGACTATCACAGAAGCACTCTTTTAGTCTCTAAGAAAGTCTCTCATTTAGTGATTTCCTAGCTTGGGAAACGAATTTCCTATAATCAGTTCATTGCTGTTGGTGCTCTGACTGTCACTTTGGCATTAGCAGTATCCTATGCTCTTTTAAAGGGTCGCCATCACCAATTCCAGTCCAGGCTGGATAGACTGACATGACAGTAACAGGACAGAAAGGTTACTTCTTAAACACATTAGCCCTGACACTCAACACAGTCTAACTAAAATGAAATTTGACAGGTTTTGGTGTGCAATTCCTTCAGTTTTAAAAATGGACTACTGATCTAATTAATTCATGCTGCTGAGAAACATCATGGTTTTCAGAATGAGCACTCTAATGATTTTGTATCCTAACACTTCCATAAATGTCTTAAGAAATACCTTAAGGAAAATAAAAAAATGGTCCATGCATTTCAAACCTATTGGTCTGAACCAGTGACCTGGGAGCTCAATAGTTTATGTATGGTTCTGTATGAACTGCTTTCCTTCTGGAAAATGCCCCATTGATTGCTTTCTACTGGCTCTGGAAATGATCTGCAGATACTTCTTGAGAGGGAGTCAGGAAAGAAGTCGAGGGAGAGGCACATCTCCTCTCAAACTGCCTGTTGGTCTTGTTCAAGAGTAGATCCAGAAACTAAAATTTATCCCCTTTGGCAGCAGAGGCTGAAACATTTTTAAAAGAAGGTTTTCCATGAAAAAATGCTCCATATAGTGTCATAGCACTGGTGACAGAATAAGGATACACACACTCAGAAAGCTTCATGCAAAATTTTTATCTTTCAGATTCTATTTTCACAGGAGGATGACATGAATAAGAGACAATTTTTTGAGCAGGACGTTTCTAACGTCTTGTTTATGTAGCACTCCGCAATAAGCAGAATGGGAGCATTGTCATTACTTCTCAGATTATTTGATTTCTGCAGTCATATCTACCTATAAAGTCATGTATGCTGACTTCTTTTCAGAACCTTATAAATGGATTATCATTTCTAAATTGAGAAGCTGAGTACAGGGTACTATTTGTATGAATAACATAAAGATATAAGGGCAATATGTAGACATACGCAGGCTGGCAAATAAATATAAAAAATCAACTGACAGGAATCAGGATATAAAAATATTTCCACCTCATGAAAAGGAAATTTTTACTTGTACATTACATTCTGCAATAAATTTTCCAACATTTATATCTTGACCAAGGTTAAATATCATGTTAGTTAGAAAGATACCAGAGAATAATGTTACTCTTGGCTAGAGAAAAAGGCAAAATTACATTTCCAGTTACAACTGACATAGTACTAAAAGAAAATCCTAGGAGGTAGCCAGGAAAAGGCATTTCAGACAGTCGAAGTTATCAGTGGAGAGACTCTGTATAGTTTGTTCAGACGTACAAATTTAATTGAAATAATTGTGATATCAGAGAAATTCAAAACATTTGAAAGATTAAAAAAAAAAAAAAATCTGGTTCCCAGAAGCTAGATGAAAAATTCACCTTTTTTAGATTATGAAGAAATACTTGCCATAGCAGTTATAAGGTAAGGAGGCTGATAAACAAAAATTATGATGATGTGCAGTTTTAAACTGAGAGTTTGGCTAAGGAACAATCTGGTCTGCTCATGACCTCTTTCAAGCCTCAAAACACTAGAAAGTCCAGGGCCGTGGAACAAAGTTGATGTTGTGCAAATAAAAAGTTTCATCTGGACTAAGCAAGTAATTACCAATCTATCAATTGCATGCTAATCTGTTGAAAAATAACAGGTAGGACTCAATTAATAAAGAAGAACAAGGCCATGTTAACTGGAATGAATTATACAAAAGCACTGATGGTGTACTTAATAATTAAGGCAATTAATCCAAATCAGCATGGATTTATGGAAGGTAGATCTTAACTTAGATCTTAGTTATCTTGGAAGGATCTTTCTTTCCTTTATGCAGTCATAGATTTGGCTGATAAAAACAATAGCGCTGATACAGTGCGTTTAGATTAAAAAAAAAAAAAAAATCTCTTTTGATACCACAACTACTCAAATTAAATTGTTCTTATTTCTTACTCAAAATGTAAAGTATCCTGACCACTGAAATCCATGGAACATTGATTAATTCATAATGTAAGCAAAAAGAAGAATTGGCTATTCCTAGGATGTTTGTCTACTGGGGTCCCAGATACCTAGTCATGCTTAATACTTACTTCACATGATCTAAAAATGGCCTTAAAAAGATCTAGTCCTAACAAATAAGATTTGCAAGTGACACAATAACCAGAGAACTAATTACCAAATGAGTCAGAAAAAAAGCAAAACAGCCACTCCCCATATTTCTAGAATTGAAAGATTCTGAAAAGCTTCAAAATCAAACTACCACAAGCTGAAGTCACAGGCAAAATAATAACAATGCTAAAAAAAGCTCTGGTGAGTAAAATAATAAATATGGAGATATATGTCAGTTTTCTTACACAACTCTTGAATACTATGGGTTTAATGTTGAGAGACAGAGAATGTCGGGAAGCTGGAGAGGGTTCAGAGAAGCACTATTATTGATTTAAAAGTTTGGATATTATGCCTTCTAGAGAAAAAAAATCGAATCCTTATACAAATGGAATACTAAAAGGTGGCCTGTCCCTGAGTAAGCTGCATTTAGAATACAGAATAGCCAAATGGAGCATTTTATATATTAATGGCATGATGTCACAAAATCACAGGTTGAAATTAAAGCTGGAAATTCTTAGGCTAAAGTAAGAACACACTTAACACTCTAAGAGCCTAATCACTGGATCAACTTTACCACAAGCTTTTACAGTGTCTTTATCAACAAATATATTGTCTATATTTTACAGATATTTTATAGATATATTTTATGGAGATTTTTGAAGTCTATTGGCTGACTTAGAGACATAAGACTAAGTAATTGCAATAGTTCTTTTGGTGTTACTTAAGAATACTAGCTCACTCTATTACTTAAACATAGTTCTCATTGATAATTTCTCTGAAACAGTAAAAGATGCAGACCTTCTAAAAATGGGATAGTCTCCAAGATGATGTTCTACAGTATGGAATTCAGATAGTTGGGGGGTAAACAGAACAGCTTATTTGCAGTTGCCATTGATCCTGGTTTCAGTTTACTTTCTTATCAAAATTACATCTGTTCTTACAGCCTCATTCATTGCACTGAGATAAATAAAAAAAATACTGATTCTGCTTAACTGTTATAAATTCTATTAAGCAAACTCCACAACTGACTGGCTTGAGGTTTTGCTAAGGCTGCTAATCAATAGGCATCAGGATGAAGTGCAAGTTTAAGAAATTCCAGGCATCACTTAGAAGCTGTCTTGTGGTTTTCCCTTTTTTCAGATCCAAGTTAAAAAAACCTATAGAGCACACACATAATGCTGGAATGTATTCTGTTGGGTTTTTTTAATTATTATGGATTCTCAGAAGCATCACTATAAAGTAAATACAGGGACCAAAAAAATTTACATGTTTGGAAACATGTTGTATATAGCCAGTGTCTTCATTCGATGTACAGGCAGCATAAACTTTTTCTGAAATACTGCAGTTCCAGGAAGACAGTTACTTGAATTAGAGACATATTTAAGGATCTGATCCTTGATATATGTCTGTCACCTCCAAAAATCTCTATCATGGAAACAAAACGCCACAGGCTCCTATTCACTGTGTCTGAATTGTCAATATTTCTTAAAGGAGACAATAAATTGGCACTCACGCTAATAAATTGTACACGAATAAATAATTGTATGGAACAGTTCAAGATTGGTTTTGAGTATGTCTTAAGTGAAAGCTACGGAAACCTTCTCAGCAGGCTGAAACTTGTTGACCTGATTTCTACTTTCATAACCCTTTTAAGGGCCAATATATTTTGCTGATACCATCCCCTGGGCCTCACTCATTCAAATTCTTTGTATCCAGGTTCATCTCTGGAAAAGCTGTATTTTCATCTTCACAAAATAGGTAATTACTTTGCAGTTACCCATACTTACACCACATTTTCACTTAACAAATTGAGATTGGCCCAGTGACGTGAATGCACATATTTCTACATGAAAAAAGAAACAACATCCTAATGAAATGTTGTAGATTATAGCACTTCATGTCCTCATGTTAGATGAGAAGAATTCAAGGTCAGTGGCACTGTTTTGGAATTATGGATGTGGATACTTTAGACTGGAGAAAAAAAAAAACCTATTCTTTCCTATCTCATATGAAAACTCTGAGGTACACTGAACTTATGAATTATAAGTACTTTAACATTTATTGTACTCTATCTATTATTAACTATAAAGTTACTTAAAATCTGAACATTTTTATATGTTTGCCTTTGGGACTAAACCCTGAAGTTCTAATTCCGGAAAAAATATTTATATGACTTTTTTTTTTTTCTCCCCTTAGAACTGGAGTTCCTCATGACATAAATCAGAAAAGTATTAATTTTTATAATTTCACCTGTGAAAAATTAATGCATTACCTTCAAAATAAAGGGTGGTGGTGGTGTTTTATTTCTTTGAAGCTAAATGTTACCAAATACTAAGGAGTAGCGTGATGGTTGGGTAATGTTGTATATTTGGTTTTATAAGAGGACAAAAATATTTTACCCTAGCTAGATATTGGTTTCCATACATGGGTATCAAAGTGAAACCAAAATGAAGCCTAGAGAATCTAATGATTTCTCCTGGCCCTTAATTCAGCCAAACTCTGCAAATGGTTCCCTTGGTATTTTATTAATGAGAAGAACAGGCTTTGAATTCAAACATGTGAAGGTGAATCAGAACTTGCTGAAATACACTGATTTTCTCCATTAATCATCAGATAGCGAGTAGAGCAAATACTCCTCTTCCCAATATTTCCTTGGCAATATATCCTGATCTCTTCAAGGCTATATAATTTCCAGCCACACCTTTACTTCCAAGCGGTCAAGCTACAGCATCATCTTGGCACCACTGCTGCTCATTCCATAATGCATTATAAGTTTAAGTGAGGTTTATTATCAATGCCAATTCAGTTTATATAAAACATTTTACTTTTACTGTCTTACAGCAGCAATGGTTATCCAAGGCAATCAATATAGGGCTCTTTGGCTCTGCATCACAGGAAATAAACCTGAAATATGTAGTCCTCCAAAATGCACAAAATATCTCTGCCAGAGCTATCCTTTATAACTGAGAAGACCATTAATTTTCAAACTATTTCAGGCCAATCCTAATGAAGTATCAGTGCAATCCTCCCTCTCCTCCCCCCACTCTGTGTTCATCAAAATTAACAAAAGGAGTTATGTAAGGGTTTTACATCATGTCTTTGAAGTATAACTACTTTTCTGATTATTTGATATTTGATATCGTGGAATAACCTTCACCAGCTCTCCTACTTCTGTTGACTGAATTCTGCTAACCCCAGGTGGTGCATGAATGATGATGTAAATTAAATTTGACATCTCTATTGACTGAGTCATTGAAAGACAAAAAGCAAGCACCACTGATTTCCTAAATGTTATTTTTGTATGGGGGAAAAAAAAAATAAAAAGTCCACCCTTATTTTTCTAACAAATAAAATTCTATTCAGACAAAATCATTTCCTCTTATGATGATTGGAAGTACAGTACAGGTTGCTTATGTGCCACTTTACTATTAAAGTGGCTCATTACTTTGAATAAACACTAATTTGTTGAAGATGCTCACAGTGTTCGACCAGTCAAGGCACAATTTTATGTGTTTGTGATGCTACTGTTTTTCTTTGTTTTTCTGAAATTTATCCTAAGTAAATTAGGAGACTTTATTGTTAAAAGATTGTTCATCTTGTGCTAAACCCCAAGCTGTTACAATCATAAAAATCAGAAATACTAGCACATCTATCTATCTATCTGGGACTTTAGTTTTGAGAAGTGTGTTGTCCAGGTGCCACAGGCACTCTTTGCTCATTCTTCTGAGAACATCTATAAATTTTACCTTTTATAAATCTCTGCATTGTCAGTCCACACATGGCCAGATCTGTTTGGTCTCAGCAGCTAAATGCTCTGGGGACTCAGTATGTTTCATTTAACACAGCCTATATCTACTACTCATATTGAATCTTGTCTTTGTGGAGAAAGCAAGATTTTTTCTCCAAATACTTCTTCCAGGGCTAAGGACTATAATGGAACTTGGCACAAAACAAATAAGGAAGACTATATTTTTCTATAGTCAATAAGAAAGGAAAGAAGAAACAACTTTCTGATATATGGAAAGAACAGGAAAAAGAGAGAAAAAACAAGGATGGAGCAGAGGGGCAAACATGAGTAGTAGAAAGAAGAAAAAGAGAACATTTCTTGCAGCCAGTCAAAACCTCCTGAAGAAAAAAGTGAACTACAAAGCTTCCCTAGAGGTAAGCACAAAACAAATGACTACTTTCCAGTATCTATCACTTACATGCATCCCTTGGTAAAGTACTTTTGAAAATCCCAGTCTGAAGATGAAGATGAACAGGAAATTAAGATAACAGGAAAATACCATAAAAAAATAAAAATAAAATCTCCAACTTATACAAACCAACTCTTTATATCCTTCTCCAGTCTCCAACCCTCACTAATCAAACAAAAATGCATCACAAGTATGGCAGGTTGAAAGAAAAAAGGTAAAATGTGCCATGACTACACGTAACCTGAAATCACCCTGGAATATGCACCCATTCTGATAAAGCTTTTGATTACATGATCACGCAGTGTTTCCCACAGGATCCCTACCTCATTTAGGTACCTTGTACTAGAAATAGTATTCTATGTTTCAGACAGCTGAAGTTCAATTTGCAGGGGTCCTAAGTGTTGACAGTTGAAACTGAAATCAGTGGGAGCTCTGTTCTGAATTGAAGATCTGTGAAAGTGCTAAGAAAACTTGGAAGAAAAGTCAGCCTCTTAGCTTCTGGGGTAAGGTATTTACTGCTCAACACTTCTGGAGATGCTGCCTATCATTCGAGACCAAGTTTCATAGTTAAGTGGGATAATATAATGTCACCTCAGAAAACTGCTGTAAGGATAAATTTGCTGACAGCCTGGAATAAGGACTCCAGAGTCAAGCTCTTATGAAAACTAATAGTTCTTTGTTTGCTAAAGATTTGCTTCATATACAGACTAGGTAGGACTAGTATAAGACAGGTAGGTCTACGTAAGACACCACAATTTATTGTTTCTTGGTTTTTTGGTTGTGTTTTGTTTGGGTTTATTTTATTTTTAATTTTTTTTTAAGACAATCACAGAAATGCCTGTATTTAAACATTACATAGAAATGACTACAGTCAACCACACTGGACACAGACATAAGCAATTTCCTTAGCTGCCTTTTGTCTATACGATTACTAGATATTTTTCTATATGGTCACTACCCTTTTAGAGCTAAGCGATTTCCACCATAGTAGTAATTTTCTCCGTAGATATAATGTTGACTGTTCAGGTATGAGAGGTCAGTATCATAAAATCACAGAATCATACAATGGTTTTCTTTGGAAGGGAAATTTAAAGGTCATCTAGTCCAACCTTCCTGCCATGGGCGGGGACATCTTTTACTAGGTCACGTTGCTCAAAGCCTCATCTAACCTGACCTTAAACACTTCCAGGGGTGGGGCACCCACAACTTCTCTCGGCAACCTGTTCCAGAGTCTCATCATAATAAAGAGTTTATGTCCAATCTAAATTGATGATTTTTTAGTTTAAAAATTGTTGCCCCTTGTCCTGAGGTGCATCTCATGAGGTCTCATGGACTTGTGTATGTTCAGGTTGTTCAGACAGTCTAGAATTTGATCTTCTGTGACAGGTGGGACTTCATTCTGCCATTCCCTGCCTTGAGATTCAGGGACTCGAGAGACGTGGGAAAGCAACTGCTGAGGCACAAAAAAAAAAATTGGGGAGTGTACAATTATTGGGGGGAGTGTACAATTTATTTTGTCTTACTTTTCTAACGTAAGTGTAGATACCCTTCTTACTATTCCTTACTTCAACCAGTTTAGCTCCAGCTGTGCTTTAGCTTTCCTGATCCCATCCTTACACTTCTGGCAGTATCCCCATATTCTTCCCAGAATGCATGTCCCTGCTTGCACTGTGTATGGATTTTCCTCGTGTATTTCAGTTTGACCAAGAGGTTCTTTTTTGGCCATGCTGGTCTCCTGCCTTATCATCCTTATTGTCTAAGCAGAGTCAGCCTTCCAGAGTGTGTATTGTTTGTAACAGTGTGACATTACCTACAATAGACATTTTCTGTTTATGACAAAACCCTGAAGTTCTTATTTAAGGAAATAAAAAAATTTCCCTAAAAAAGATTTCCCTAAAAAATATCAATGTACCAGACTGTCCTGTCAACATCAAGTAGTAGCTCACATCATACAAAAATAAAAGCATAACACAGAACTGCTGTTTATAATCTTGCACTAGCACAGTCATTAATACTACTACGAAATTCAAATGTCTATGTTTTGTTTCTGGGGAAATGAGCATTTTTTTCAACTTATATATGTTCTAAATAAAAAATAAATCATCCAATTTTACAACAAAGCCAGCAAGAATTCTAGAGAAGCTGAAACTGTTTTTCAGTGCCATTTTTGCCTAGGAGATCTATGGAAATACACAGGTCTGCTTGAGAGAAATCTCTAGTTTTGTTTAGCATAGGCAACAAAACAGACATCAGATGGACTTGAAAATTCCACTTTTTAAATTCCTTCCCAGTACATCTAATGCAAGAGCTGCAGTATGTCTATTCTATAAGCCGTAACATATGACTGTTTATGTTTGCCTATACATAGGAAGGGCAGCACTAATTTCGAATAAGCTAAAACCTGAAAAATCCTGAACATTAAAATCCATTGTTCTGAAATTATTTTTGCCTACTTGGTGGTCTGAGAAAGATGAAAATAAATGCTAAAAATTCCTACAGGCCTCTGCCAGTGTTGGCCCAACAAGGAAAAGAGAATTCTTTAGCCTAAAGCAAACTGTCAGACTTTTAGCATTTCTAAAAACACCTAAAAATACTGTAGAGGGAAGGAGGATGGGTTAGTGACAATGAGCTTTGCAAAGTTTTTGGCAAGCAATATAATAAGGAAGGTGAGGATAATAAGGAAGAGAGCCAGTATCTTTCCTCTCTCTTCATGTGGTAACTGAGGCAGAGAGACTGCATGCTATGAAGTGGTCTCCCCTTCATTTTCACATTATTTTCTCTCTTTTTTTGCACACCCTCCTCTAGCTGTAATTTGGTTGTTATTTCCACTATCTATTAAAATGGGCAGAATGGTGATAATTGCTGATCAACAACTTTCCTGTGAATTTCAGGCACAAAATGAGTTCAAATGTTTTTTCAAGGAATGACAATTAATTTGGCTAGCTGTTCATTTTAGCTAAATACTTAACAGTATACAATGCAGTTTTTAAAATAATTAAATGCAGTATTTTTTAAAGATTAAGATTTTAATGCTATAGATCATAACTATGTACTCCATTTTTGTATCAAGGTAATAAAAACTTTAAAAAGCATATTAAAATTCTAAACACTGCATTAATATGTTTATGCTTTACAACCATAAATTAAAGACTGTTTATTCAAATTCCATTGGTGAAAGAGAATTATCAAATAAATGAGAATTAAATTGTGTCTCTCCAGCAAAGATCTACACAGAAGATACCCCAACTTCAAGCTACATTTATATCATCTGTATATTGATGTACTTCCATTAACTTCCACAGATTTCTCTGAAATCTCCACCTTTTCAGAGAAAAGGAGAATGAAGCTCAGTCTAGCCTAAAGAAGCAAGTGATAATCATCTGGAAAAAGGTTCCAGAGACTGCAACTTCACAGGTTTTCATTCAAGACAATGTCAAAAATCCCACTGGCAGAGAACTAAACAAAGATAAAGGGGGAGGGAGATACCAAGCATTTCTTCCTGCTTCAATAGATTTAGGAAATTATATGTTTGTCTGTACACATACAAAGTCTTGCCCTGCAAACAAACCTCAATATTTGCAAGCACCCCTTGACTTCTTTTGTGCATACCTTTTCAATTTTCACTTTTGAAGAGTCTATTTCAGAATTAAATTTCAAAACTTCTCAATACAACAAAAACTTCATTTAATTGTGCAGATATTATACCTTGAACTAGAATTTGTTTTCATACTTTCAGGCTTTATGAAGAACTGAGGTAAAGAAGACAGGACTAGCAAAGGAATCTGCTGTCTGTGCATTCATCTAATCACATATTTTAAGTAAATGGCAGGAGAAATAAACTACAAACAAGAAAGCTCAAGTTGCAACCTGTATGTTATCTAATTTTCAACAGATGTATTTGCTATGAAGAGTAAAAGTGTTATCTAAGCTTTGACAAACTGATCAAGTTGTCCTGCAAATCGACAGGACTTAATAATAAATTCGGGCATTCTTCACTGTCTCAAAGTTAAGCTTACTTGCCTACAAACCATAGTTTCAGATTATGCCATTCTGGAGGTTATACGCTTCTCTGAAAATATCTTTCCCCATTCTGCAGTGTTTCTATAATGCTTCAAAGATCATATTTAATTTAAAATAACACAGGCATTTGTTTGAATACTGATTTTAGTATAAGCACTATAAATCCATTTACTAGGCCAATTACTAAAAATTCTAAAGTCAGATGGCATTTGATTACCACTTACACTGATTGACGAGGTAGGTGTTCTGATATTTAAATGATCAAGAAAACATAATTCAGGTAGTTTATTTTCCTATGTATTATGTGATTAAATCCTTACAGCACATTTCTGAACTAGATTATTTATTTTTGTCAAGTAAATTTAAAATTGTCCCTACACAAGGCCTCAAAACTTGAGATATCATTGATTTTCTTTATAAATATTTTTTTTAATAGTGCATACACTAAGTCTTCTTCTGAGTGGTATCTGTCAGTATCACAATATGATATCATTCAGACAGATAGCATTCATACAGTTATCTGCAAATGCAGAACTTCTGCTATTTTATCACTTAGCAACACTGCCCCCCTCCCTCCCCATTATTATGGACACAATGTGTCCAGGACAAGAAATGCTTAGAAAAAACCTGTTCCTTCAGTGAGATATTTTGACACGAAAATCTTTTCTCATCAAAGAATAAAAGCACCTTGTCATTCATTTCTAATTACAGCCTCAATTCTGTCAGTACAGAAAGATGCCAACTCCCTGTGGTGATGTCATACACTGACACTTACAAAACTACATTGGACTTTGTCTGCTCTTGGTGTTTGCCAAGATCAGTGAGTGTCAGCACTGATACACACTGATAAAGGGAATTTATAATAACAAGTGTTAATTGCGTTTAAAGTCAAGAAAAGGGCATTAGGCTTTCTGATATCAATACTTGTGGAATCATCTTCTAAAACAATGGAAAAAACTTCATTTCATATTCTTGTTCTGAAATGCTAAGACATCAAACTGCAATGGCAACAGAGATTTCACACTCCTAGAATCAATTTGGAAAGATATAAAGTTATTAAAGATTAAAATGAACTATTTAGTGTTCTGCAATTAGTGTTAACATCCAGGCTAAAACTACGACTGTGGAAATAGCTGAACGGAAGTGGTAACCATTTGAGAATGCAAAGCCTTCGAGAAATTCTCATTCTGGCCAAAACAGCATTAGACAGTCTAATTCAAACTACAGATGCACTCATATTAGCATATATCAGGAAAAGAGAGAAATCAATCCCCCTCATTAGTTCTACTTAGCATAGTGGCTCTTATTAAATTTCTGAAAGTAATAGAAAATATTTGTGATTGATTCAGTATAAGCTAGAAGTTTATTTTACATCTTATTAGGAGTTATATACAGCTGTCGAGATAACCACCATAGCAAAAACTTTGTAGTGCTTGACGTAATAGTCCAATTGGTGTTCTTGGTAATTTCAAGATGTTGTGATTTAGAAATCCAGTTATTAAATTATTATAAGGTCTCCAACTTATTAATGAACTCAGCACAGACACAAGACATTACTGAGTTACCTGTGGTTCATAATTTTTTTCATATAATCATAAAATCATAGAATACCAGGTTGGAAGGGACCTCAAGGGTCATCTGGTCCAACCTTTCTTGGCAAAAGCATGGTCTAGACAAGATGGACCAGCACCCTGTCCAGCTGAATCATGAAAGTATCTACACTGGGGAATCCACCACTTCCCTGCAAAGATTATTCCAACAGCTGATCGTTCTCATTGTGAAAAATTTCCTGTTGTGCTCAATTGGAATCTCCCCAGGAGTTTTTCCCTTCTTTAATGTTGAGGACATAACTTTTCTCAAGGAGAGCATCATATACTATATAGCTTCTAATACCTTGCTCTGAACTAAAAATAGGATTTCCTTTTTCTTGAGCTGAGACTATTAGTCTCTTTTTAGCTATGTATTCTCCATTTTATAGAAAACGGCCCTTGGGAAAACTTGTCCCAAAAGGTTATGAAAGCATAATGTTGAAAGAAAAATAAAAGTGGGATAAAATCAAATGCTTACTAAAGGATGACATTTTTAAGAGACACTACCTATGAATTATTATTCTACTTTCTATCTAAATATTTTTTCTCTAACAAGAAAATCAAACTAAAATGCACAAAATGTATTGGATCTGTTACATGGATTATGATCGTTATGGCAATGGCACTGAAGAAGTCCCATTTTATTACACTGATATATAAAAGAAATTCCTAGGTTTAATTAGGAGATAGACACATATGTGTGTATATATGGAAAATACTCTGCAGTGTCTGACTTTTATATATACACCTCATTCACGAGATGGATATCAGACTATGAGTAGCTTATAACATGTAATCACCATGGAACAACAGACTGATTACTACGGCTAACTTGTACATGGGAGACAATTATATGTAATCTTAGGGTTGTTTTTTTTTTTCAATTATTATTCTGCAGTTTTATTACATTAGTTTCACAAACAATTCCTCTGGCAAGGATTCAAGGTGAATCCACCCTCTTAGTGCACACGTGGATCCGCAGTGCAGGAGGGTGTCCTTGTCGAACAGTTACCTCTAGGGTGGTAGAGTGGGTTGAGATGTGGGTTATCAATAGACTCCGGCTGTGAATCTCTGCTTTTGAAATTCACTGCAGTGCTCTCATCACTACTATTGGTTTTCCGGTGCTTTGAAGCTGTCCAGTTGGCAGCTTCAGTGAAGCAAGTATTGTTGATAGCTGCAGGGTACCCAATGTAGACAGCTATTTATCAATAATTAAAATACATGCAGCAGAATATTTGCTACTGTAGTCATCTTAGGTTGTATACTTATTACAGACGTTAAATGCCACAAAACCAGTGCTTATGTCCAATAAGGAATCAAATGCATTTTTGTAGAATGGAATTTTCCAAACAGCCTGTGCAAGGTTAGTCTGGCCTTAGCTGGATTTTCAGGAGTTTGACAGAAACAAAACAACCAACTCTGATATTCAGGAAAAAAATCCAAGCTAACTAGTACTCAAAAAGTTCAAGCCAGAAGTTCAGAATGAACCAGAAATAAATAGAAGAAACTTCACTTCTCAAATATTTTTCATAATTTATAGCAGTGACAAAGTGACAATACACATTACCAGAAAGTGCTATTGAATTCACTGTCTGATGTTTCTTCAGAGCAAGCTATCTCTAAACCTAAGCAAAATCAGGAATACTCATAAGGCACATGCAGTACCTAAATTAGACTTCATTCTTGACGTAGTCATTAAAAATAAAAGTTTGCTTTGTGTCATCCTCTGGAGATACCCTGAAACTTGAGTTTGTAATCATGGTTTTGAGATGAGGGGATGCCACAATATGAAGAAAACCTTGAATTTCATATTACAATAAATAAAGAAATAATAAAAAAACTTGAAGGAGGGAAGAAGAATGAAGTTTTCACAAACACAGGTCAGTCTGCTCATGTCACATATACTTGATGCATATATAAAGGGAAACCTTTGTTGAGATTCACACAAACTGTAGCACTTATGGACAAACAACACCTCAGGCAGCATGAATGTGTTCTCGGTGCAAATAGCAGTGAAAATACCATTAGAGTGAAAATAAAGTTTTATTATCTCACAACACTGATTCTGGTTTGTGAGTGTAAATGCAGCATATTGATTTTTCTAATCTTTGCAAACAAGCAACTCAACCGAGTTACAAGATATTTCATTTTAAAAAATAAATGCAGTTATCACCTTAATTAAAATCTTAAGCTTTCCAAAGCACTTTGGTTCTACCAATACTAACCAACTGTAAAACTGTATCAAATAGACTTCTTTCATTTTTAAATTTCTAACAAATGACCACAGACACTAAATACTAGAACTTCCTAAATAAAACTATCATGATTTTTTAATTAGTTTTGATAAAAAAGACGACTCCCAGAGAGATGCAGAGTGCATCTCTACCTCAGCTGTGGAGAGAAATGCCAAGAAATACGTATCACTTTTACTTCTCACCCAAAATGATCAATAGTGGCCACGAATTCCAGGGTAGATAGTCTCTTGTTACAGAGGTTATAAAACTGGTCACCGATTGTATTACAGGAAATGGAAACCTATCGACTAGAACTAATGTAGGACAGTGAATTCCCTTTTTCACCTTCATAAATTGATACCTGGCAAGTTCTACCTTTGAAACTCTTCTAAGATGAATGATAAGTCAAGGTATAGATTATTCTAGGAAGTGAAATAAGGGCATGGATTACTCTAGGAAGAGAAAGAGAGTGGAGGAACAGTTCCTGAGAACTAACCGCTCTTGTGAACTCAGGCATGTATTTTGTTTTCTGAACTAAAACAATAATCAGTGTAACTTAAATACATGACTCTTACCAAGACTTTTCATAGCATCAAAGCTCTGAAGCCACATCCTCTTATGTGTCACATAAAAAGAAAACAGTCATACTTCTGGCAGTTTCTGGCCAAAAGCAAGGTTCTTTAAGGGTTACTTCAACTAATGCAACCACGGTAAAGAGAACTTTTCTCTTCATCTAGTAGATAGGTCATTCATATAGCCTGTGGAAATGTCATATTTTGCCCCTAGTGTTTAGGTCCTGAAGGAGGCACCGTTGCATTTTATCAAGACATAAGTCGTGTTATTGAACCACATTTGTCTTCTGGATTGTACACCACCAGGATTCTGAGTAGGTTTTGAGGTGTAGAGGAGGGGAGAGGCAAAGTAGCAGTGGTGTGTTTAACGAAAATTAGAATGCTAGAGAAAAAAACAAGAAACAATAACTAAAAATCCTAAGTGAAATTAGCTCCGTGATTAAGTCAAAATTCAGTGGGAAGGTCGACTGAGCCTACTTTTCTCAACCGTGCTTGTATCATATTTTAGGTGCCTGAACTTTTATAGGCTTCATACATAAACTGCTCTGTTAAATATGACATAGTTCATTCCATAAAAATTCTGAAGGCAATGATCATTTGATTTAGCAAGATCTTTCCAAAGCTCAGGATAAAACTTCACTGAGACATAAGTATTACAAGGAATCCTTGTAGCTTCTAAGGACAGAACAATGAATTGTCTTTTTTTATTTATTCCATAGTGAGAATTGGTTTATTACTTTTATGAAAATTCAACTGCCACTTTTTTCAAAGAAATCTTAAAAGAAAATTTGTGAACAGTTTCTTTATAGGTTGGGGGTAATGTAAGAAAACAAAAAATCTTTCCAAAATCAAGAGAAATTAAGAGTGTGGAATGCAAGCTCTTAGTCTCTTTTCCTCAGCACAATTTAATCTTCTGATGAAATTTAACTGATACCAAATCAAAATAACTGACTGCAAAGGTTACTTGACAATCATTTCCACAGAAATGCCATTGTTTTACTCTGATATATCTAAAATACAAGTTAGGCCAGAGTGAAATGGAGTGAAGATACTTTCCACGAATCCAGGTAGGTTGAAGTTTCTAAAGTGAAAAGTCTCTTAAAACTAAATAAAGATTATAAGCATTTGCTTTACCAAATGCAGTCAGATTAAAAGCTTTTACATAACTCTGCTAATATAGAAAACACTGGACACATTACTTGCTCTTCAGTCCTCTTGGTGACATTAACCCATTATAATTTTATATAGTTCAAACCAGAATTATATTAGATGAACCTTAATTAATGTTTTATGCATTTTTAAAAGGCAATTTTAGACATAAGGAGGGTGACCTTAGTCACATACAGTTATTCTAAAGTCAGCTGCAGTGTTTAAAAGGTGCTGTAAGTCTGTAACTGCTAAAAAACTTCGGTTTTTTTAAACAAACCAAATACATCCCATAAACTGAAAGATGTGTAAAAGTACAAACATTCTGTTTGAATTTAGTAAAGTCAGTAAAGTTGACCATTTATCTATTACCTGTTTGGGGTTTTTTAATAAAAGTAAAATTGCTCTCGAAAAATACAAGGATTTAGTTTCAAAATGTACACAGGTAGTTGCATAATCAACTGTATTTGATTTCTTGTTTGGTCCAGATCTCCAAATCCCTTGTCAAACATGTATCCATACGTACTAAAGAAAAAGTGTACTAAATCAAGCTCGGGATTTTTTTATTCTTATTCAAAAGAAAACACTGGCTAGGTATTTATTACTCTATTCTTGAGCTACATCCAATTACTTTTACAATGTATGGCATGTTTCAGTATTTGACAGAAAAATAAATAAAGAAAAATAAAAGAAATAAAAAATAAATAAAATGCTCTCTCACATCTCAAAGCACAAATGACACTAAACACCAATTCCATTCCAGAGTAAATATACTTGGTTAGCACAATGACTTAAAGGAATGATTTATTTCACAAGATGCAGTAAATCTGCCATTTAGTCAAATATTGGTAATCACTGCAGCTGAATTGAATAAAGAACATGGAAATTAGAGGAAAGAAAACCAAATGCAAATTGGTTATCACAAGGTAAATATGCTATAATGAATTCTCTATCCTGTGTAAGCAGCATCATCCCCAGCAGCCTACTTTGTTCTTAAACCAGTGAATATATATATATACATAGACACTTAAGACTGACTTGAAGTCAAAACATTTACAGAACAGTCTTTTAAGCTGCTTCTGTGTGGCTCTAAGAGATTCTGCGGCACCCGAATCAATATGCACTGCTTCTTATTTCTTGATTATGGTGTCAGGCTTTCCCTCACACTTGTTTTCTGCAGGTTCAGAGCCCTCCAACAAATCTACCTGCACTCTGCAGCCCAGTGACTTTCTGAACTCTTCCCACCCTTGCAGGGCAGAAACAGAAGTCTGGTACAGAAGCAGCAGAAGACAGTAACAGGCAGGTGGGACTGCTCCATGCATGGTGCCCACATGCTCTCCTAGCCATAGGTAACAGTAGCTGTGAGAGTGGCAACAGGACTGCATGCCATGTGAATGGCTTACACAGCAAACAGTCCAAGAGCCTGTTTGTCCAAATGCTGACAACCCTAGAGAGAAAGACAGCAAACCTGTTAGATTAAACAGTAAACAGCAGATTACGAAGAGTCCTTGGAAACAAGGAAGTGAGCTGGAAAAGAAGTACAAAAAGATCATGGCACTTTGAGAATGTCAGTCGCCCTGCTGTAACTGCAGTCTCTGCCTAGGGCTGGCAGAGCATCCTTACCATTTGGGCCACAAGGAGCCGCACGCACAGGGCACCAGCAGTGCAACGCAAGACCCACGCCTCAGGTGTGCACCATGGGAGCTGTCTCAATAGTGGGTGGGTCATAGAGGAGCAGGCAAAGCCATCATACAGGTAACTGCAAGTGTGTCAGATTCACACTTCCAGGGATTAGTTGTAATAGGCTGTTTAGAAAATTGAAGGTGTTTCTTACAATTTCACGTATGTCTAGCATTGTGGTTTATCTTCTGTATTGTTGGTATTGCTCCTGAATATACGGTTCATTGGTTGTTGTGAATTATGTGTCATTAATAAATCAATAAACCACTTGGAAACAGATTTGATTTAAACCAGCATGAGTTGAGCTGGTTTTCTGTCCAACTTTTTGTTATATGTAGAATTCATGCACAAAAGAACATGGCTTCAAACAAGCTCTAAACGTATGGCAGAGAAGGAAAATCCAGGAGCCAGAAAAGAGGCACACATTTCCTACCCAAATGTTAAGCAGAAGCTTTCAATAGTGGACTGAATTGTGGTAAAAAAATGAAGGTTGTTGAAATCAGGATATTGCAATAGAAGTGGCAAATATAAATATGCATTAGTAAATATCTAGTATGCATGGGTCAGAAGGTGACTACAGTCTCGACCATAGGTATTGTCTCTTTAAGTAGATGATGGCTCTAACAGTTAAACAAGATTCAGATTAGGCCAGTTGATTGGGGCATGTCAATTGAGAGTAACTGCTCTTTGAAGAAACACCAAATGATGAGAAATGCTCTTATTATAAGAACTGTGAAGTTCTGTTTTGCTAACCATAAGAATGCAATTTCCTCAACACTTCATAATAAAAGAGTTACATCATAAGGACTGAATGCATAATACAAACAGCACATACTCTGAAGAATACTATTTCACACTAAACACAGGTCATATTTATTAAGGTTTACAGATTTGCAACATAAAATTCTGTTATACTTTCTCTGCATACCCCATTTTGCAAAACCTTAACACGATGACTTCTGTGACACTGTAGAGTGTTGCCAAATGAAGTTTGACATGTAATACTGGGCCTATTCATCCCACTAGGCATCCTAGGTTCCTTTTACTGACAGACACCCTGGGGATGATTTAGATGTTGGTTGAATTGAATTACATCCTGTTATTTCTTTCCACTGATTACAGACTCAGCAATGAGGCTCACCATGTGCCTTAGGCCTGCAGTAAAGTGTATGGAAGAAAAGCAACTTCTTTTTTTAGTTTATCTTTCTAAAAATTAGTGTCTTGGACTGGCTGTTACATGAGTGACAAGTTTACTATAAGCAAAGTTAAACAGGATTAAAGAAGGCATGATCTCTAATTCACGCATGCATTCCTAACCTTGTAAAACTGGAATTGAAAAATGCACACTCATTTGTAAATTGTGTAATTTTTATACAACTTACAATGTATATGTTATTGGCTAAATAGACACTACTGCATATGCATCTGTTAATTCAGTTGCTAAGATCAGTACAGTTGCATTTATTTTAATATGCAAGTTCCAGATTCTCGTTTAACTGAACATTCATTTGTCTGGAAGACTGAATTTGTGTGGGCACTAATTTGTTATGGAAAATGAATGCACTGTGCAAGAAAAACACACATTTCTTCATCAGCCAAATTACTTTTAAATTTAGCAACTTGACTGATTACTTGTGTATGACAGTTACTACATTTTCAGATAGGACCATTTCATAGTTACTTATACTGAGGTCTAAAAAATTACTGAAATTTTATTTGTTCTTACCATGAAAATCTATAAAGAAAAAATAAATTATATTGATAGATTTCCTACAAGCATAAAAATACTAATAAAAAGCAGTTGGGTTTAAAATGGAGTCATTCTTCATCCCCAGTTGAACTATTACTCTTTTGCTATGTTCACAAACAAGTCTTTTGTACAAAGTATGATCTACATACTGGAGTTTTAATAATGCTGATGACTTGGTAGAAACTCAGTAGGATAATGATACATGTTAATCTTCCTTTCTTCAAAAGGGAAAATAAAAATAAGTAATAACACCAGTGTTTAAAAATGTCTTATTCTTCTGCTGCTCAATTACATTTTCTATAGGAAAAACAAAGGCAGAAGTGGAAATTCAAGCCTAGCTCCTAATAATCTAGTTTAATTCACACACAATCCCTTATACTCCCTGTGTATCATCTAGATGGCTATTTAGTCAGCATCCATGCTATGGATTTTACTTAACTGTTAAAAACAGAGAAGCAATATTGGCCTCTTGGATTTTTTCAGCTACATCTGTCTCACTAGGCTTTTATTTTATTTTTTTTTAAATTGATGCAATTCTATTCAATGAATATTTTTTTGCCTCTGGTCCCCACACCATTCTAGTGAGTTAAAAGGCTGCAATGTGTGGCATGCCTTCTATTTGCTAAATGTTTTGGAGATTATTTGACTGGAACAGCTGTCCATCTTCTTTTCACCTTCTTTTCACCTTCCCTTCCCTTCTTTCCACCTTCCCTTCCTTTCCCTTTCCTTCCTCTTCCCTTCCTGTCCCTTTCCTTCCCTTCCCTTCCCTTTAGAAATTATCTTGTATAGAAATACATATAAATTCTTGAGGGATGGGACTAGTACATCACAGTACTGCAGATACAGGTGAAATGCTAAGAGGGTAGCCTTGAAACCGAACTCAAAGACTATTTACTGAAGTTTGTGTAGCCCATTTTGTCTTTACTAAAAGCTCCAGAATAAGTATCAGCACAAAAGAAGATTTACCTAAAGAAGAATGAGCTATATCCACTGCATTTATATCTTTAGCAACTCCTTCACAATAGGATGTTATGTCTAAAGGGAAGCAGGTAAGGAAGTCTGGAGAATATGTTTTCCCACACCACACCACAGAGTCCAGAGTCCAGAGTCCAGAGTCCAGAGTTCTGTATATAAGCTGAAGATTTGTTCAGCTTATATACAGAAATTGAGATGTCCTCCCACCTTTCTTTTCCTAAATTTGAAAATGAAAAGATTACTTTCACTTTGAACAAATAAAAAAATTCTTTTGCTTAGATTTAGAAAGCTAAGCAAAGTTTTCCCTCAATTTGAAATGTGTTTGCCAAGGAACTGCTGCCATTCTGTTCCACTTCTACTTAGGTGTCTTGAAACTCTGTATGTCTCTACAAATCAATGTTTAAAGACGCGTTTCAGTTTAAACTAACTAACTTGAAGTGAAGGATTTTCAGTATCTAATTCTGGAAATTGAATTTTGCTGCATAAAACATCTCAAGCACTGACTAGGATTACAGCTATAACATTTAGATGCTGTGTTTTACATGCTAGAAATAGTCATTTACCTAAATTTATTTTTATATTGAACTAGTCCTCATAAACAATTCAAGTACATTCTATAAAAGACTCCTTGGACTTCAAATCAGTTAAGATATCACTTCTATTCACTTACTGTATTTAAAAAGTAATGCTGATTCTATCCCCCCCCCCCCCTTCCATTTGTGATATAGCTTTCTTAAAGGATAGTGGCTTTGACAGGTTGGCAAAAATGGGGATAGAGTATCAAAAGTTTTGTTTTGCAGCATTCAGGAATACCTTTTTCTCTACTGCATGCAGCCACACAAAAACTTTCTTGAAATCCAGAACATATTCAGCCTATGAGGTAACATTTCTATCAAGAATATTCTTTAATTTATGTACTTCCTTCTACATTTTAATATTTAGTAAAGAAATCAGTCATTTCTCTCACCAGTAATGTTAAGACCTTGTGGTCATAACAGTTTTGTTTGTCTATCTAGGTGTTAATGCTTTATCACATAATTTTCTCAGACTATTCTGAGTGATAACTAATTTACTTGTTCTTTTCTTAAATGAATGCAGACTGCAAATTTCACTTGCCATTTACAAATAAATCACTAAATGCAACATCTGAACTGGGATGATATTTAAATGAATATTCAATTACAATATGTTTGAGGCAACAAAATTAAAATTAAATTTTACTTCTGGTATTTCAAGAACTTAAATCCCAGATTTCCTAGTAACATTTTGTGAAAAGCTGTGCAACAACAACAAATTATACACTAACAACTACATCTAATAAGAGGCAAAAGGGATAAGCCCAAAGCTTTATTATATAGGAAATATGGGAAATAAAAAAGGTAATAAACTTGGGAGGGATGTGCAAAACCGTATCTTTCTTTTCCTAAATCACTCATAGAAAGTTAATTTATATCAGTTTCTTAAGGAGTTCCTCGGAATTTTCACAGTCTTGAAAGTCGCTACTCTGATGACCGCCATCATCTTGATCTGAGAACAAGGCTGGTTTCCTGGGAAAGCAGAGGTATGCATGTTCACCTGGTGTCAACCAGCATTAGTGGAGCAGCCCTATTCAGCTATTTCATTTCTAAATAGGAACTGGGACAGTCCAACCCATTTTAAAACAACTAAACAGGGATAACTTTCACAACAGTTAAAACTTGTTCTTTCTTTTTGCTCACTTTTGATCAGAGAACATGATTACAGGAAACTGCAGCTGTGCAAATATCACTAAAAGAAGAAACTGAAGAATTCCCCTACGCAATCAAATTAGATCATTGTGGTTCTTACCTTATCTCTTACCTCCTTCTGATGTTTCTGAATTCAAGATTTTTTAACAGGAGTTAGATAAGATCCTTTTTTTAAAGAAATCTTGCATTTGTTTGGATACATTGTCTGATGGCCAAATGCTACTTTTGGTACACTAGCAAGAGACTAATTCATGCTACTGTAAATTAAAGTTGGTCTCAAATCAGAAAAAAATGCCAATTCGGTCATGTTTCTGAATCTTGTCTTATGAAGATAAAGAATGTTCTATTTCCCACTTCTCTGAGAATTTCCATAACTAGAATGCTACGTTTGGTTTGGGGCCACTCAGTACAAGAAAGGTGGTGACCAACTGGAGGGGGTACAAGGGAGGACACCGAGATGGTGGGAGCTGGAGTACTTGCTCCATGAGGAGAGTCTGGAGGAGCTGGGCTTGTCCCGCTTGGAGCAGAGACTGCATTTGGCGGGACCTAATGGTGTGCCTCCCCAGTGCCTATGGGGAGGTCATTGAGGAGACAGAGCCAGACTCTTCACAGCAGCTCAAGTTGGGAAGATGAGATTCAACATGTATAAATTGAAATGAGAGAGGTTCAGCCTGAATATAAAGAGGAGCTTTTTCACCATAACGACACTCAGGCAGTGGCACAGGCTGAGAGGTTGTACAATCTCTGTCCTTGGGTGATTTCAAGACCCAGCTGGGTGAAGACCTAATCTGGTCTGACCT
This sequence comes from Strigops habroptila, assembly GCF_004027225.2. NCBI lineage: Eukaryota > Metazoa > Chordata > Aves > Psittaciformes > Psittacidae > Strigops > Strigops habroptila. The sequence continues at coordinate 110,451,320 of NC_044278.2, forward strand.
CAGAGCTGACCTGCCATGAGCAGGAGATTGGATTGGAGACTGCCTAAGGTCCTTTTTCTATCTGAACAATACAATTTTATGAAATTTGCTTTCTATACAGAGCTACTTCATTTTACCAGATTTGGCAGTTATCTGGTTTAGTTCATGTGATAGAAAATCCAGGCAAACATCAGTTACAAGAAGTAATTTTACAGCTGCACAATCAATAAAGCTGAAGCCTATACTTCAAAAAGCCTCTAAACAATCCCATTAAAAGACATGAAAAACAAGGTAAGAGCCAATTATGTGTGACTGCCAAGTTTATTAACATTAACTAACAAGACTGTTGACTTCTAAAATTGCTTGTGTCAGGTGGCAGTGACAAACTTGACAAGACAGTACTTGCAAAATGTCATTAAATATTTTGCAGCTCATTTCTATCAGTACCAAATATTAGATTAAGACAATAACAATGTTCATATGAATTTGAAAGAATTAATTACAAAGCTTCTTTAGAAGCCCCACCACATACATGATTATAAGTATGACAATAGCTTTCATTCTGAGGACTTTAAATAGGAAAAATGCTCCTGCTATAAATAATAAATACCAATAATTATTATAATGACAACAAATAATACTGAGCTTTGGTTCTTCTCATTGTGTCAAAGCAGAAGTAATTATTTTTCCCTGAAACTGCTGATAAAGGAGTTGTGCTGCATATTAGGGATATTTAATGCTTATTTTCAGAGTGTCTCTCTAATACTATATGAGCTTTTAATTTTTGTGTGAGGTTATGGATTTTATTCTATTTTCTTCAAAACATTGCAAAACTCAAAAATATATCCCATTTGCTAAGACATCTTCTCCAGTTTACAGTCCAGAAAACTAATCTTTTAAAGAGGTGTTCTATTTTGTATTTGTACCCTGGAGCCCTTCTAAAAAAATCTGCATGTTATGCAAACAAAACTAGTTTTAAGTCATGTGCATATTTGCAAGACTTGAGATATGGATGTGGATTCAGGTTCGAAAATGTGAGACAAAATCAAAGTGTGTTGACAGCCTCTTTATCTCTCTCTCCTTCTGGTCATGTAAAAGGCAGCATGGTGTAAGCATCCTTATAGCATTTTAGCATTTTTTTTTTCTAGTCTAAGGAGACAAAACAAAACATCAAATATAAACATATGTTTTACAAATACTTCTGAAAACTTGAAATGTATATGAATGTCATACAAAACCAGATACGTGCTTATATAAAGTTAGTTATTCTGAAATGTTGTGCCTGTATTAACCATATAATGAAAATCCTACATGAAACTTAAGCTATTTCAATGGTTTTTTATTATCAATTTAAATCCATAATTTTTCTGTACTGAATAAAAATCATGAAATATATGGGCATCTTCCAAAACTACCTCTAGCTCAGGGATTTCTTCAGCTGGCTATCACCCCAATATCTGAATTACATACAAAATAGTGAGCCATCTTAAAGATTCAGATGCTTATAGCTTTGAACATTTTTATTCACTATCCTTACAAAGTACATATGGCTAACAATGTAAGATTTTTCATGCTCATTCTTTAGGAAAAGATGGGTTGTTGTGTGATATCTTCCCCAACATCCATCTGCCTATATCTATCCCCATTGTGAATGAGCGGCTGCCTTGTGGCTAATCTCAGCCTGGCTGCTGCAATGGGCACAGCTGGACCTGCAACAGCCAAGTTTGAGACTGGGTTTCATATTCACTATGTGGAAAGTAGGCATATTTGGTCTTTATGAAAATTTTAGAGCTGTTTTAACAAACACTGAAACCTGTTTGGACCTCAGTGGCTTGACAGGCCTGACCCATTGCTGCTTTCCTGAAGAGCATGGTGCCTCCCCAAAATCAGACAAGACGGGGTAAGGCCCTACCCAACTTAGTTTTGCAAAAGTAGCTAATAATTCAGCAAGCTGCCACAGCAAGTGGAAGTCTTGCTGTCTTGAAATTTCTCTCACATGTAATATACTGGTTTAACCACAGAATGAAACAAAAAAACAAACCAAACCAAAACAAAAAACAAACCACAACATTTCCTACTGGCTCAACCAATTATGCATCAACTGTACAACCTGTAGATCTGTGACAGGGAAGAGAGAGTAGCAAGGAGAGAACTGAACCTCATAGTTTGCAGTGATTTGTCACTAGTTAGGCTTCGTTGCAATGTCAGACTGAGCCTAACTGTATTAGGAAAAAAGCCCTGTTTTTCTTTAGATCATATTGAGGTTTATAAAAATGGCTTCTTGTAGGGAGAGAGAATTATAGCAGATCTGAAACCTGAATACACGCAATTACTTAAAATTGTATTTCTATTTTCCACATTCTGCTATAACAGAAGGCAGCGAATCACTATTAATGTTAGACATTAGAATCTCATTAGTCTTTAGTGAACTGCAAATGTATATATCACAATTTAATCCATTAAATTCTGTACTCAGAAAATGATACTAATATTTGAATACTTCAGGACTATAGTCTAATAGCACTTCAGACGTTAATCTGAAGACTTTTTTTTTATATTAACATCAAGTCTTAATTTTATAGCATTTTAACATTTGTACATCTATCCAGCAGCAAAGTATAACAGTTCATCACAAAATTAAAATTAAGTGATTTGATATAACATAAAATTGTAGTCTTAGAGTAAACGGTTCAAGGTCTAAACCCTCTGATATTCTAGTTATTTCTACTGCAAATGCATACGAAGGAAAGAGTGGGATCACTATAGCCATTTCGGGCCTGGAAAACATGAATCTTCTCAGTGAGAATACAAGCATGCCCTTTGGTAACAAGATATCAGGCATGTAAGCCCCAAACCTTTCAAATGTTCTTTTTAAATTAGTGTAGTGCAGTTAATCCTACTACTACATGTGACAATTCTCATGATGCCCCAGCCTATGTTGCTCTCCCAACCTTGAGAATGAAGTTGTTACTCATGTGAGGAGAGTCAGCTGCTAGCAAAGCAGCTGCTGAACTGTGACTCTTTACATCCAGCAGGCAAAACTTTTTACATAATGTTGAAATTTGAGCCCTTCACATGTGAGACAGACTTCGAAAGAAACTTTTTCTGATTTCATAGAATCATAGAATAGTTAGGGTTGGAAAGGACCTTAAGATCATCTAGTTCCAAAGTCCCTGTGGGGCAGGGATGCCTCACACTAGACCATGTCACCCAAGGCTCTGTCCAATCTTGTCTTGAACACTTCCAGTGATGGAGCATTTAACACGTCTTTGGGCAACCTGTTCCACTGCCTCACCACCCTCACAGTAAATAACTTCAAATAGATTTGATGACATTTTCCACTTCTAGTATTTCTAGTTCTATAACCTATAATCAAGGGAAAGCTATGCAGGTGACTTTTAGATGCTCAATGCCAGCTTGAACATCAGTCCTAAGTTAGAAAACAAAAACTTTTATACATGGAGAGAGTAACTCAGTCATTGGTGTCTGGTAAGTAAGCTTTGGTAATACTCTTAACCTCATTTTTGCATTGATTTGGAACAAGTATGATGTATCTAGCATTTCTAGAGGAACTTAAATGTAGTTTAAAAAAAAAATAAAATAAAAGATTTCATTTCAAATCTTTCTTAAAGACTCAGGATTAGGAATCAGTTAGAATAAACAGTACACCTTTAAAACTTTAGATCCCCCTAGCTCTTCAAAATTAGGTAGAAGTAATACGAATGAGCAAGGCGTCTCAAAAGCAGAACTCCAGGAAGAATCTCTTTTTTTTATACATATATATATATATTTTTTTTTTTTCTGGTTGGAATGGAGAAACACTGAATATTCAAGTAGCCAAAAGGCAGATTTATATACATTTATTTAATTAAATTCTTAATTAAACACAGGCTCATTTTCTCGTGGCAAAAGCACATGGTGTATCTAATCTCAAGCTTCCTGGTTCTCAGTTACGTTAAAGCTAGAGATACAAACAATTAGGGTAAATTCTAAAATTATCAGTGTCTGAGATTGAATGCCATTATATGCCCAGGTGGTGAGACTTTCTCCTTAGCAATCTCCTAAGCTCATGCAACCCCAAAGAAATCACAATTCCTAGGAAAAAGCTACATTCATCACCTTCAGAGCCACAGCTGTTTCTCTTTTGGCAAGGAGAGAGTTAGTGTGGATAGCTTTAGCTGGCTATGTGCTGAAAAAACAACCTTGTTAGGTTGGGGGAGCTATCCCCATGGAACGTGAATTGGCAGAAGGCCAGAGTCTGCAAGGAAAATTCAAAACAAGCTGCAGCAGAGCAGCAACCCAGATCTGAAGTATCAATTTTCAAAATAATCGAATCATTACTAAACACATGAAGGACTCAGTAATACTTTTTTTTTTTCTTTTCCTTATAATAACCGTAAGAAGTGAATTCAGTAAATACGTTTTTTCATCCATAGTTCTGAGTCAGTGGAATTTCTGGCAGCTACCCAAACAGGTCACCATGAGCAGGATAATGTGGCAATCTGTTATCATTAGCTCTGTTGGAAAGGTTCTGAAGACACTAGAGAGAATTAAATGACCCGGAAAACTCAGTCTATGGAAAAGTCTATTGTACTCATCTCCGTTATTTCCACCTCTACGCATCACTGGAACAGTGGAACAACATGATTTGCAGTGGTGACAAATATAAAGGTCATTTTTCTGTTTTTCTTTTATCCAGCACAAGCCATTTAAGGATTGTTAAATTCCCGCATACCGAAAATTACCAATTCATGTCAGGTCCTTCCAGTCTCTCAGTATGTTAGTGTACTGAAATCTTCATATTTGGAAGACAATGCAAAGTTGTCTTTTTGAAAATCACTGCCACTTTTGTTCCTGTCCATCACTGTTACAACCATCAGAATTCCAAATTGTCTAAACCAACAATACACAACCGCCCTATATAGCCCATTTTAGCAACTGTTTTTCATAACTGGTGAAATTTTTTCCAGCAAAATTTGACAGAAAGACCAGTTCTAAAAGACCTTTTAAATGTAATCACTATGACAAGGTCCACATGGTGAAGATAGATACTATAAAAAGACTGACATTGCCTATTAAAAAAAAATATGCATCAGAGAGATTTCTTTTGTTTATGTAAGTTTTGCCACTGTTGTTCTGCATTTATCTAAGTGATTAACTTAAAATGAAGAATGAGACATGCACCAGCTATTCTAATTTGACAGCTGTGTACAAAAGCATTATTCCTGGAAAATCCAACACAAGAGAAGTTCATAAAAATGAAAGAACAAAAATAGGGGAATTAGCAGAATCTTAGGGAGAGAAAAAAAAAAATTGAGATCTTCTGCATTTTGGGAAAGGAGTGATGAAAGCATTCCTTGACTTCAGAGCTGAGAAAAAATTCAAGGGACTAGGCGGGGGAGCTCAATGTTTTTCCTAAACCTTTTTTATTTCACACTGTGTACTTACTCAGATGTTGAGGGCATGGAGTACCAAAGCTACTGTTTTCAGGGCATATTCGTCACCAGTAAAATAAGCAGCTCCTGCTGAGGCATAAAATTGTGCCAAATCATCTTCCTTCATTATAGATGTTGAGCAAAACACAGCATGATTTGTGGTTCATTGTAAATTTATGTTATGTTTTTACATAGCAATTTATACAAGTGAACACTTTAATATTTATTAGGAATGAACCACATGGATTTAAGAAACAGACACAAGACTCAGTTCTGCTCTATTGCAAGAAAGTATGAAGTTAACATCATGTGCGAAGGTGGGCAGGCCAGAAGTTAGTTTGTAAATGATCCTGGCGTATTTGTCAAAATTGGACCATCAAAAGCCTCCAGTCTAAAGACTAACAGAATTCTGACATAACGTATACACAATTATTCAACCTATAAATAATTATTAATTTGAGCAACAGAAATACATAGAAAGTTAAATTCTCAAACAAAATTACGGCTTAAATTTATCTTTTCTGGTCTTTGCCAAGAAAAAGAAAAGAGTGATTTTTCATTTATAGCTTGGGAAAAAAACTTCCCTCTCCTCTCCTCCTACCAACTCTTGATCCTCAAAGACATTAAAGACATTTCTTAGATGCCACAATACCTGCTTAGCATGCACGCAGAGCCCAAATGCTTTTTTATATAAAGAATATCCTCCAGTACACCTGCTACTCTAATAAGGTTTGTACAGAGAAAACATGTTAAAATTCACCTGCCAATCTTCTCTATGCTTTTAGTGGTTGCAATACATTGTCAAGAGCAGGAAAATAAGTTAAACTGTGTTATATTTAAAATGACACTGTGAATCTACTCACATCAAGTTCATCAGTTCTAATTCACTTATATCTGTTTGGAGGTCACTGTCTGTCTCATTCATTACAATGGCTTGCTTGTTTTCTGATATGATTCTCAATTAGCTGGGTAGGCACATAAAACATCTGACATCCAACAATGAACTATATGCTTCCAAATATGTTTGCACAGCCACACATTACACTTTAGCAAGCTCTTTAAGTTGACCTATTAATAAACCATAGTTTGAGGTTGAGAATAAAGACTCAATTCAGAAATTAATTAGAGGTGTTCTGAACTACATGATCATAAGTCATTTAGCTATTAAATGATGAAGCACACCAGTTAATAGATAACTGCAGATGTTTACTCCATCTTATTTCCATCTGCGGCTGTATTAATGATAAATTTAAAGTGAATATCCATTGTTCATCTGGATAATGAATGTCAGATTCAAATGACTCTTACTTACAGCTGCTATATCACACTAGTTTAGTTTGTATCACAATAGGCTCTTAAGGAGCACACCGCTATTCACATTCATCTGCTTCATTAATACAGATTTGTATTTATTCGAATATTCTAATAAAACATGTACTGAGTTACACAAACTTAATAGTAGTTGGGAACAAACTCTTGACTGCCTAAAAGGGGCATTATCCTTGATCTTTAGTTTTGTCTTCGCAAGAACTTAATTATGATTTCAGATTCCTGTAACAAACCCTCCGTATTCTAGAACTAGACCAAGCCACATTGAAATACCTGGGAGGTTTGAAGCACAATATAGTCAAGAGAGTTTTCCAGAACTAAGAAGACGCTATTAAACATGAGAAAAAGTTTTTTTAAAACCTATTCAGTGCATCCAGGTTAAGAGTATATTGCAATGATTATTTTAAAACATTTACAAGGAGTAGTAAACACTTTCAAGACAGAACCTTCTACAAACCCATGTTGAAAAATGTAACAATATTATCCAGATAAGTAGATTTCTTTTTTCAATCTATGTTCCATTTGTAAGCTTATTCAGGTTAAATTGCTGGCAAGACCTTCTGTGTTTGATTTTAATTTTTTAAACTAATAAATGCAAGCAATAAAGATCATAAACATGTTCCAAAAGCAGTTAAGTTTAAATATGCACTACCTTAACTCTCCTATTCGCTGTACAGAAGTTGTCCTTCAAAACAGAAATGATCTCCACAAACTAGGTCTTGTATGAGTGAAAGCCGATGATACTCAGGAGGTGAACTGAATCAAAATATAAAATAACTCCTTTTCAGTAATCTGTGGGGGGGGGGGGGGGGGGTGGGGGGGGAAGAGAAAAAAGAAGTTACATGTACGTGTAGACCTGTATTTGAAGTTTTAGATCACTCAAACCTCTTCTATGTGGACATCTCTTCATTTGTCTCTCATATTTCATTCCTTGTACATTGCACGACATGCAGTGTTTACTGGCTGTATGAATTAAATCTGAGATACCTGTCTTGTTTCAGAATGGATACAAAATTCAAAAGTGCTTTGCTTTATGCTGGTAGGGGGAGGAAAATGCTATTTCATACAACAACAACAACAACAACAACAACAACAACAACAAAAAAGAAGTAGAAATGAAGAGTTCTTTTTTATCTGCTACCCTATAAAGAAAGGATAGTACTGAGAAGAATGGAAAAGTTACAAGTTTATGTTATTAGTATTTTTTATTTATGTAACTCATCTATAATGGAAAGAATATAATATAATCCGTCGTTTGAATTTAAACAACCTCATAAGCATTTTTGTAAAGATGCTTTCCCATATTATTACTTTTTTAAGGTGACCTTTTCCAGGTGACATTCTGTCCTGGTTTTGGCTGGGATAAAGTTAATTTTCTTCCTAGCAGCTGGTACGATACTGTGTTTTGGATTTAGTATGAGAACAACATTCATAACACTGGCGTTTTAGTAGTGCTTACTCTAAGTCAAGGACTTTAGAGTTTTCCATGCTCTACCAATAAGAAGGAACACAAGAACCTAGGAGGGAGCACAGCCAGGATGGCGATTCTGAACTAGCCGGAGGGATATTCCATAGAACTCATGCTCAGTGTATAAACTGGGGGAAATTCCAATCGCTGCTAAGGGATGGGATGGGCATCGGTCAGCGGGTGCTAAGCAATTGTATTGTGCATCACTTGTCTTTCTCAGGTTTTATTCCACTTCCCCCCAAATCATGATGATGATGCAGCATTATTTTAATTACTAACCTATTCTTATCTCAACCCACTGGGTTTACCTTTTTTCCAATTCTCCTCCTAGGGAGGGGGGAGGGGGCAGACTGAGCAAGTGGCTGCATGATCATAGAATCATAGAATCATAGAATCGTAAGGGTTGGAAAGGACCTTAAGATCATCTAGTTCCAACCCCCCTGCCCTGGGCAGGGACACCTTGCCCTAAACCATGTGGTCCAAGGCTCTGTCCAACCTGGCCTTGAACACTGCCAGGGATGGAGCATCCACAACCTGCCTGGGCAACCCATTCCACTGCTTCACCACCCTCACTGTAAAGAACTTCTTCCTTATATCTAGTCTAAACTTCCCCTGTTTAAGTTTGAACCCATTACCCCTTGTCCTGCCACTACAGTCCCTAAGGAAGAGTCCCTCCCCAGCATCCTTGTAGACCCCCTTCAGATACTGGAAGGCTGCTCTGAGGTCTCCACGCAGCCTTCTCTTCTCCAGGCTGAACAGCCCCAACTCTCTCAGCCTGTCTTCATATGGGAGGTGCTCCAGCCCTCTTATCATCCTCATGGCCCTCCTCTGGACTCACTCCAACAGCTCCATGTCCTTTTTATGTTGAGGACACCAGAACTGTACACAGTACTCCAAGTGAGGTCTCATGAGAATATACCTAGCTGCAAGCTGGTGTTAAACTAAGATATATGTAATTACAATTTTGTTGATTACTTTAGAATCATAGAATTTGTGTTCAAATTACTCATTTGAAATTATAGTAGAGGCATGCATCGCCGTTTAGCTTACTATCCTTAAAAGAACAACATAGGACTTTTTAAAAATAATTATTGTTTGAACTATCCAATCATTAAGTTAAATTGACAACAGAGAAATCACAACACTTTTAGTAAATCTGAACAATTGTTAACATCCCCAATTAGAAAAAAACCCAAACAAACAAACAAAAAAACCCTCCAAACAAAAAAAGTACCACTGTTGTGATGCTATGTGAGCTTCTGGATTAATTAGCTTTCACATGAAGGCTGAAAACCAGTCTTTTTCCTGCAGAAGTCTTTATTAACCTAAAGCAAATACAGTTATATCATCTTAAAGCTTTTCCTTGTTTTTTTCAGTTTTTCTTGTACCCAAGCTATGTTCTCAGATGCTTCTTCCCTTGACTTTCACAATACTTCATTCTGACTGAAGGAGTCACAAGAGTGTCTTTCTGTTCCAAATTACTCCCTAGTTAAGCTATTTTCCTTGGAATCAGTCAGCAGCTGGGAGTACATCTACTAAATAACTTTGGGCCTAGTAAAATCTCAACAATTAAATAAAAGCCAATTAGCTGTCATAGTCAGACCTGTGTATATCATTGCCAGGAAACAGATTAGGTGTCTAAAGTTCGTCTACCAAAGGCACTGTGGTAGAACTAACTACCAATTTCATAGCTGATGCTCTTGAGAATTATGAACAATCTTTCCTCACTGTATTGGCCTTGAAGTGTGAATTAAAGAATTTACCTAAACCTTGCCTTTGGAAAGGCACTGAGTTAGGGATTGGAGACTATTTTTGACTTACACTGCATATTGAAAAAAAAAAAAAAATATATATATCAGTACAAGGGAGAAATACTGATGCTTTTCTCATTAACTTTTCATACATCAGCCTAGTGGAGCCTAAGTGGTATTACAGCTCGATCCCGTGCTGCTTGAATGATGCAAAGCTGCATCTGCAGTCCAGCAACCATACAGATTTGTGAAGCAGAGGAAGGCACACTGCTCACCCTTCTGTCAGAGCTGGCTCACCTTGTAGAAAACAGTGAAATTTTATAAATATTATGAAAAGAAAGACTACAAAAAAAAAAAAACAACCCAAAACAAAACAAAACCCCAGCGATGAAACCACTGTATGGGAAGAGAGACAATTATATCTGACTTCTCACTCCCTTACAGTATTTGTATAGTTTTTAGTCATTAATGAAAATAATCTATGTAAGTAAGTATCCATGCGAGTAAGCCTAAAATACGTGCTTCTTCCAGTCTCTTTGTTATCCAAGTGACCAAGTTGTAAAAATTCATGATCTAATAAACCTTCAAAATTGTATTTCATGGCACACCTTTGGCACCTTTAGTAAAGAATGTCATCCCTCCCTCTTATCTTTCAATCACTTGTTTGTTAGCAACCATTTAGAAACACTTCCTGAAAGGGGTGAACCATTACCCATCTTTGAGAGGAAAAGCTTCAGCTACCTCCTTTGACATAGACACTTCCATAAAACCACTATTTATTTCACTTGATGAAAATACGAGCTTCTCCATTTAGCACCTGAATGTTACAGGCCTCAGCCATTAAGCATCTCATTTACCTATAAGGTAGAAAAGGCACTAGATACTGCTCTGAATGGAATGGATTCTGTAGACCAGTGAATAAGATATTGCCACAACTATTAAAAGGCTGTGGTCTTTGTACTAACTTTGCAAGGCCTCAGAAGACTTGTCAGGTTTTCTTTGTCTGAACTTGTTTTACCTAGTTAAACTTTGTTGTAGCCAGTGGAGCTGCAACAGCAATTTTCAAAATTACCAGGTCCATTTCATTTTGATTTTGCTCATCCTTCTATAGTACAATTTTCATATAGGTAGTAGTAACAAGTAGTTATTCTGTGTATTCTGTATCTAATATTTATGACCGTAACATAATGACATAGCATAGAGGAATATATCCATGGTATGACAAAAGAGACCTTGAAAGAAGGATGTAGTGTAGAGAGGGACAGGCACACAATGATAAGAGAAAGGACACAACTGATGATGGAGACCCAATGGCTATAAACAACCCACTGGTCAGCTAAGGAGGTGCAGACCTGGCAAAATCAGCTTTACAGGCAACAAAGAAAATAAAGAACAGGTATCTAACATACGTAAAGTGCGCCATAAATAGTAAATCCAGATGATGCACCACTTGAAAACCAGTGAACAAACAGAAAGCTATGAGCATGTTGGCAAATATATAAAAATGTCACTGTGTGAGCCTTAGATGAGGAAAAATAAATCATCCATGAGTCCCAGTGAAGGATTCAGGATGCTGAAATCTAGCTGTACCCTCTCCCCACACTGGATCCAGAAGATGCTGGAAAATGAAACTTACCACCATAAAAGTGGTAAATATAAGGAGGTGGTGTATGGAAGTGTCAACTTCTTATGCAATAGTATTATTTTCTTTATTTTCTATTTCTTTTTTCCGTAATAGTAAGAACCAAACTAATGAGAAATCTTCAAGTAGACAGTTAGGATTTAAATGATACTAACAAATTATCAAATTTACATATAAGGTGGGTTTATTTTTTGGCCATAAAAATATCTTGAGCATAAAGAATTCCACTTCCCCACACCACCTTTGGAACTAATTCCTGGTTGTTATTAAGCTGATCAGTCATTTGCCTGAAGGGTTTACAGCCACCTGGGAAAGGAAGACATTGCCCTTAGGAATCATGTTATCCTGTGGTGTTTCTCATATATATATATATGTGTGTGTGTGTGTCTGTGTGTGTGTGTATAATGTTATTTGTTGTAATGCCTTTTTTTTTTTTTTTTTAGTGGAAATTAGAAAGAGATAGATAGAAATTCACTGTTGAAACAATGCCAAATAATTTATCTTAGGTATGATTTGCACTGAAATTTTTTGTTTCCTTGAGTTTCTCTCAAGAGAAACAGAGGTATTTATCCATGAACTGTTTGAGTATGTGTGTGTACAATATAAGCTGTTGCTGTGTGTTCACACATATCCATATGCCTATATATCGATATTTGTTATTTTTAGAGTGATTTAACATGAAGTAACAGGAATAACTCATCTGGGTTTTTTACTAATAATGGTCACAGATTTAATATTAAAAAAAAATCCTTCGTTTTTGAACTACAAATAAATCTGTATTTTTCAGCTTTGATCTGAATGTCAAAAAAATAATTGTGAAAAAAAGTTTGCATGATAACTCAGAAGTACGATGCATTAAAAGGAAAAGCACCATAATTTATTCAAACTTCTTATTAGATAGAAACATCTGCAGATCTCTGAATTCCACAGAAGGTGGGCTAGCCATTAGGTTTCAGAACTGAAAGAAACAGTAAATCACAGCTTTTACTTTTACAGCCCATTACACCTCAAGGTCTAAAACCTTTCTATGGTTATTTGCAAGCCTCAGAGTACTCCTGCTGCAGAGTCTCATACTTCCCAACTTTCTGTAATTAATAGATGCTATACCGTAGACTGAACAGGAAATTAGAGTAGAAGAGAGGTGTAAAATCAGTATCCACAGAAAAGATATTCACACAGGAAGGCTGTGAAGAATAGCTCACTATAGGGCTATGCAGCCTCCCAGTGAACCTCAGACACGACAGGTTACATTCTGATTAATGACTGTTAAAGAATCAGTGAATTTTTGTATGTTAGAAAGGGGAAGCAGTCATAAAGTTATTAAATGCTGGAAGGGCATTGCTGGAGGCAAGGTTGGGGGGGTGGTATAGAGAGGGAATAGGTTTGGGAAGATGTTTGATTGAGACCTGCTATAGTTAGCTAGAAAAAATAGCTCGAGAGATGTATAGATCTTTCTCCCATTTTTGACCTCACATGGGAAAGTTATGTCCTTTTAAAGTTTCAGTCAGTGTAGAAGTGCAATATCCTTCATGTTTCCTTAAAGTATCCTGGCAATTGACTTCCCCTTCTGCATTTATTAAACAAATCTACTACTTCTGATGCAGCATGGTTCAGAAAAATAGCTCACCTGCCTATTCAGTAATTCCACTTTTCTTGCAGTGGCTAAATCAGATCTTCCTCCCACTTCATTTAGCCTCTTCCCTATTATGGCAAATGGGCCCACAGTTTCTAGCTGATTCGAAAAACGTGTCTGGGCAACATCAGCTGTATGGAAGCAGCTTCTCTAAGAAATGTAATGCCCCCTACATTGCACTGGAGGAAACTCCAGGCCTCTTTAGACAGCTGAAGCGAGTCTCACTATCTGTGTCTATACTACAGGCAAGAGGTTCCTGCTGTGCAACCAGGCTACGTGGTGACTGCAAGGCAGACAGCACCATCCTCAGCAAACAGAGTTTCCATTAAAAGCAAAGACAATTTGTTCCTAAATGTCTTTTGGGAGGCCTTGTACTGTAGGTTGCACTGAAGAATATGCTTGCTATAAAAACCACAAGCATTTCCACTGTGTATGTGCATTTCAAGACTGCATTTGAATTCTTAGTGCAATGTTTTCCATTTAGCATCTTTTCTTCTGCTTTTCTGCTTCAGTCTATTTCTGGTACTGTACAGTCTTCACAGGTGAAGATTAAAAAGGGAATATGAGAAGAGACACAGAAGGTAGGTATACAAGAAAATCTCGGAGGCAAAAAACTTGTTCCTCAGGCTCCTTATCAAGTGTAGTGGTCATGACACAGGTTGTCATATTTCAGTCCAAGCCTTTAAAAAAAAAAAAAAAAAGAACCAAAACCCAAAAACCAGCTTAAACATGACTACTCCATGAGTTAGTAATTTCTCCCATTTCACATTATCCTTTAATTTCTGCTTTGAATTTATCCATATAGGAATCTATCATATAACAATGAAACAGAAGCAAGGATTTCTAAGATATATTGGAAATGTGAAAGCATTTCCGTACTTATGTGAAGGGCAATAGTTTTGGTCGGTTCAAGGGAAGCTGAGTCTAATTCCAAGCTTAAATGAAGAAGAAAATGTTTCCACTTAGAAACTAAAAGACAAGTCGTGCAGTGGTGAGAAGTTGTTATTTACAGGCACAACGCAAGCAGGCACAAGGGAATGATATATACCACATAGTGAGTGGCAGGTTATGATCCTCAGAGTGATTTTCAGCCTGTTCACTGTAGTTAATAGACTTGGCCTCTAGGAAAATTTTTACAAGTCTATGAATCTAAGAATTTTTTTTCAAATGTATGCACATGATCTGGAGCTCAATAATTAAAAAAAAAAAAAAAAAAAAAAACTTTATAAATTTTTAGCCTGTTTGTTAGAAAGAAATAGAGACTGTTGCTAGTCAAGTCTTTATATATATAGCAACAAGTGAATTTTTAAATTTAAATGATGCCTTGATATTCACAAGTACTTTTGTATTGTCTGCTGACATACATCTTCCTTCTACAAGCTTCAGAAACAGTAGACATGATCACAGAACAGTCCTTCTTCCTCTCTGCATATAATAACAAAAATAATGGTGACTGTAATATCTGTAACACCTAGTACCAGTCTTGTCTGCAGTGTATCATGATTTTTTCACAATAGAAGTAAATGTCCATTTTCCAGAAGGAAAAGCATGGAGAGATGAACCGGCAGGTGAAAGGTCAACAGCAGCCAATGCCAATAAAGATGAAGGCTATAATAAGCATTTCCAGTAAAGTGTAGACTTCAGTAATGGAAGAATCCAATTGCTTATATGCAGATTTTGAAAGAACAGAATTCTACATCAGGAGATAATTCGTAGCCTTATATATGAAGTTTTGAGGACACACACTCAGCTCTAAAAGAAGGCCATTTGTCCAGTGGGCAGATGTTTGTAGGTGGTATAATATTTAGCTTCTGTTTTCTGTTTCTCTAGCATCAGCAGAGAAGCTTGTAGAAGGTTAGTAACACAGTGTTGTATGCTTTAGTTTGGGATTTTACTCCATATCTTAACTAATGCTATAACTTTATGATGTCAGCAGCCAGAATGGTAGCCTGGTTAAAAAGGGGAAAATCACTAACACAAGAAAACACTTGGCAGTCTGGGAACTGTGAGACTTGGAACTAGGCCTTGGGACCAGAAACATCCTTGAAAATCCTCTTTGAAGTACAGGTGGGGAACCTAGAAGCACATGACATCCTGGGATACCATCATTAAGTGCAAAACCCAAGAAATTGTAATGCAACTTACTGCCTGAAAAAGTGCAAGCAGCCTGGGAATATAGAATTGGGCTGAAAGAACAGAAACATCATCACCTGTTCCAGGTGAAGAACAGAAATTAACAGCACCTATTGACTGCTCAAAGTGGTGGTATCCTATAACCTTTTATGACTCTACAGTATGAAAAGGACGTAACTTTTATCCAAAATGGAGCCTCTCTCCCTGAGAATTTCCTAGGTTGTATGTACTTTTACTTTCCTAAACAAGTTTAACTCCACAGAAACTTTCTATGAGATCTTGGACTCTTTTTGGGGCTGCCTGGCTGACTCCAGCCTCCATGATATGGATCATTTTTAAAGGGAGGCTTTTGTCTGTTACCTTATTGGTCCCTGCTTTGGGCCCACTTTTGGGGTTGGTTCAGTTTGTACTCCCACCTCTGGGATGACTGGGTCCCTTTTAGTTGCTGGTTTGTCTTTCCCTTTGGGATGGTTTGGCCCTTTCCAAAAATCTGTCTAAAATTCACTCGACACTGGTATTATATAATCATGTAAGTAGTCTATCATAAGCGTCTGCTGTTATATTGGTGGCAAGTTGCCTCGCTAATGACAAATTTGTATTAACCTGTAATAGTTATTGTTTGTTACTATATTGATTTTTGCTATTTGATTGGTTGCTGCTGTTATCAACTACTGCCATGCTACTAATTGATACTATACTATTGATTGCTGATAGCGATTTCTAATACCTGGAGACATATATATAAATACACACTTTATTAATCATTTGTATGAAAAGCCTCCATCTTTTTGTGTATTACAGGATCCCACAAACCCATGGTAGCAATCTCTATACACACACAGCCTGGGTAACCCTTTAGGTCATGACACTTAGCTACTGAGTTTAGTCTTACACTTTTTTCATGCATGTTGTCTTGCTTAGTGTAATCTCCCCTAAGTGCCCTGTCATGCAGCTAGGCTTGCTCCAATGCAATAAAACATAGGCACGTTGATGGGGGAAGGAAACTGTGAGCAAGTTCATTGGCTAAAGGTGTTACCAAATTCCACTCCAACTTCTTCATGTTTACAAACAGGGCTGTATTGCTGAACCTTTCTATCAGAGATGATGTTTCTGCTGGCACTGCTGCTGCCTCACTGTCAATAAGATAATACCTTTTGGAAACAGTATACTGTCATTGCTGGTTGCCAGTGCAAGTAATCATCTCATGATGAACTCCTCTGAGCAAAACTTCTGTTACATCTGTTTGCTTGGATTCTTTTTAATTGTGTCAAAATACTTATTCTCAAGTCTCATTAACAGGATGCTTTCTTTCACCTTTGTAACCACAGATGATTTTTCGCAGATGTATGTCATTTTCTAGGAGGAAAGACAGGATTATAACTAATTTTTCTTTTTTTTTTTTGACTCACAAGGTACCCAATAACGTGGATCAGTGTGCAGTGAAGACTGACTGAATCTTGTTTATCAGAAGTCCTGGCAAATAGCCACAGTCTAGCAAACTGAGACTAATCTTTAGCTGGGTTATTTCCATCTGCTCTTGTTTGTAATGCTTCCAATATGTGTAACTTAATAATACTAACATGACTGAGTAAATGTCTCATTCTATAACACAAGTAATCCTAAAAAGTTACATAAATATTTCCAATCAACAGACCTTGCGAAGTCTCTTATTTTCTATTTGCAGATAGGGAAATCAATGACCAGTATTTTTTAAGACAACATTTTTTTAAAAAATGCTTGAAATCACCTGGGGTTTTAAGATGTTGACTTTGAACTGCTGTAATGCTATCCTGATTTTTGAGTATGTCAAGCACCTGCGGCTCTCACTGCTTTTAACTGCTGTTCTGTGTTGAGTGCCTCTCAGAACAAAACCCTGCGGTAGGCAACAAAATGAAGACACCCAAACTTTGTGCAGATGCTTGTAAATTTGGACCTCCTAAGTGATTTGCACAAAGTCAAACAGTGAGTCACTGTCTACACAGTAAAAGAAATTAAGTCTCCTGCCTGTCCATGTACTTTACTTTGGAAACATGCTGGTTCTCAGATAGCAGAGTTCCTCAAATTAGAGAAGAATGGTCTATTAAAGCTGCAAGGAAAATAACATTACTTAATCAATCACTACAACAGAATAAGTAATGCAGGAGTAAAGATCAAACAATACACAGCGCCTGTAACTAAAAAACAGTAAGGACAAAAGGTAACAACTGTTCTCTAATCCACGGGCAAGTACTGAGGTGTAGTATCATGATAACTGCAGAGTGAAGAGGGCTCAGTTTCCAAACAGTGGCCACTGTGGTTTTGCTATGTCATTCACAGCATTTTCTGCTCAAGCCATGGTAAAAGTAAGGTACACCAGGAACTGACTCATAGATAGCACAGTTCTGTGCAAATTAAATATAGGTGGAGTCAATAAGGTAAAAATCAGAGATACAAGGCCAGCCAATTTAAGGAAGATCAGCAAAGCACATTTCTTTGTTTATGAAAAGGATTTTCATGGGATAGATAAGTGCTTTGAATGCTTTAAACATAGTAAAATTCATTTCTAAAAATATCAGTTCAGTTAAAGCCATGTTGAAATTGTGTTAGACAAAGTGTGCCGGTTTGGACCAGATCCCAGGTTTATAACTATTAAAGGATGTATACTGGAGACATTAATTTGTATTAAAAATGTTACTGCAACACACATGAATATCTGCACATATATATTCCTTTTATTGCTTCCTTACTGGCATCCTAGCTGACTGGACTAATTACTGAAGCCCCCTCCATCACCCTGAGAACATTAAGTGCCCACAGTTGTCCTCTTGCTCCCCTTCCCACATTGCCTCGTGCTTCAAATCTCAGTTCGGTTGCAATTAGTGCAACTGTCTGTCCCAGAAAGCCCATTAGATCTTTCTTTTTCCTTATTGCTGGTGTTCTCAATACCTTCCCTTCTGCTTTCCTTCCCTTCCTCCATTTCCCCTTCCCTTGCTTCTCCATCAACCTTACTAGTTCACCTCTGATAAAATGCTAAGGTAAAATGGGGGGGAACAGACTACTGCTATGTCTGAAAATAATTTTTTACAGATTCACATGGAGGTGTCTGGCTCAGCTAAGCACATGCCAGCATTTTTTTTATGGTGGTTTTTTTTTTTTTTTTTTCTTTTAACCCTCTCAGTGGTTTCCAAATCAATAATGCTCTTCTTATTAGTTCTGGAGCACTCTCGAATATTCAGACTTGGTTTGGTATGTTATTGAAAAAGTCATCATGTTTCTAGTCCATGGAGAAATAGGATCAAGTAAAAAGGCCTCGCTAGCTCATCTTGTGACACAAGTAATAACAATATTTATAATATTATTATAATATTAATCTACTAGCAACCACTCCAGGAACTAAAAGCCAGTCAGCCTCACCTAGATCTCCTGGAAGGTAATGGAACAACTAATGCTGGAAACCATTTCCAGGCACATGAAGGACAAGAAAATCATCAGGAATAGTCAGCATAGCTTCACCAAAGGGAGGTCATGCTATACCAGACCACTATACCTCTATGATGGCATGAGCGGCCTGATAGAGGTGGGGTGAGCAGTGGATATTTTGTAACTGGACTTTAGTAACACCTTTGACACTGTCTCGGGTAAGATCCTCATAGACAAGCTACTGATATTTGGGCTGGATGAGCAAACATTCAGGTGGATTGAAAACTGGCTGAATGGCCAGGCCCAGAGGATGGTGATCAGCAGTGTAGAATCTAGTTGGATGAAGGTGAGAAACTGGCAGTGTACCCCAGGGGTCAATACTGAGTCCAGTCCATTTTAACACCTTCATTAATGATTTGTATGATGCGGCAGCAAGTTTGCAGATGACACAATACCAGGAGGAGTGGCTGGCACATCAGAGGGTCATGCTGCCATTCTGAGGGACTTTGACAGGTTGGAGAAATAGGCTGACCCCCATGAACTTCATGAACCTCATGAAGTTCAAGAAAAGGAAGTGCAAAGTCCTGCACCTGTGGAGGAACAACCCCAGGCACCAATATATGCTGGGGACTGCCCAGCTGTAAAGCAGCTTGGCAGAAAAAGACCTGGAGGTCCTGGATTATCATAAGCCAGCAATGGATCCTTATCACAAAAAAAGCATTAAGCAAATTATTGCCAGCAGGTGGAGGGAGAAGGTCCTTTATAGTGTATTAAAATCCGTAGTGCAATTTAGCCAATTTTCAACATTTCCTGAGTCATGCTTTAATGGACTCACTGGCAGGGCAGCCTGAGGAGTAGAAAAGGCCTTGACTCTGTGTAAGCACTGCCTAGCAATAACTAAACCATCCTTGTGTTATCAACACTGTTCATCACAAATCCAAATCTTGGCACTACACTAGCTAGTATGAAGAAATAAAACTCTATCCCAACCCAACCTCACTACAGTCAGTCAGCCCAATATGTTTTTTTAGGCTTCCCTATGGTTAGCAAAGGCAAAGCAGGCAGTAATTTACAATAGGAACTAGTGCAGCACAGTATGATAAAAACAATATATCAAAGTGTTAGTTGAGTTCCCTACAGGAATATGAATAACCACATATGGCCCATGGTGTTTACCACGGAGTAGGCTAGTCTGTACTGAACATCCCTACCACACATGTGCTTTGAAGCTCTCCAAAAGACTGGCTGCTGGTCCTTGTGTCCCTGTTAGGAGCTAGAGAGTCTTTGCTGCGCTCCTAGAGTGGAATTCCCATTCGATGTCATTAAAAAGAAATCTGTTTGGTATATATCAAAACTGCATTATAAACCAAATATAGACACAGAGAAGAAGGATGGGCAAAGTATTTTGTATTTAAATCAAAATTGCGCTAGTGCTTTGGATTAAAATACTGATGTGTTCCCTTTTCCCTCTCTTCCTCTTCCCTCTGTTTTTCATTTCCCTTCCCATTTTACCCTTCTCCTCTCCTCAACAGGGGACCTCTCATGATTGATTGACATTTCCTGGGAAAGAGAATTATCTCCTGAGTAGAGAGCTGCTAACATGGAACACTATATCATGTTTAACAATTATCATCAATATTTATAACACTTTTATGTACAACATGTTGAGTCACATTAGCAGACAGGAATGAAACCTACACAGATTCATTGGAAGAATTGTGAAACAGCAGCAAGTCATCAGCTTAAAATTCGAGTTGCATCCCTCTTGAAAAAAATTGGCTCTTTAACCAGCTCCTCCTTTTTGAATGACAGACTCACTGGCTTTTCAAAATGTCATCCTGTTACTCTGGATACACGAATACAAAATTTTCAAATTTTTATTTTGACTTTGATAAGGATGAAGAATGGAAAAATAAGTTATATTTTGTTTTGAATGTGCTCGAGTGTGGGGTGGGGGAGCTAACATTTAATGTATTTGATTATTGGACCTGGAGAATTTTCTAGTTAAGATTGGCACGAGAACAATGAAGAAAACACTGTAAAAAGAAAAGACAATTGTATGAAAGGACTCATAAAGCTGCAACAATTAATACATTTATGTAAGCAATATAAATACTAGCAGCATATTAATTTAAGCATGTAAAACTGGAATGCATCTGCCCCTAGACAAAATTCTCAGAAGTCACCTTAGCAAATTACTGTTCCTTATATCCATTCTTGTCCTTAACTTTTTAAAAGATATTGTTCCTTCATTTTTGCATAGGATGAGCACACATCTTTTTCTTTCTCCTACGTAAGTGAAGAAGCAATTTCTTGTGAAAAATCAAAGTAATTTGAATTTATGTAGGCAATACGTAATAGTTAGAAAGTGAGCAGATACGGAAGTTTAAGATGTGTGCTCATACAGGTACAAAACTAAAAAAATTCCTACAGTTATTTCTCAAGTGAAAATTAGTAATAATAAAAAGAAGGAAAAAAGCTATAATAAAGGATTTTCTGTACAGGTCTTTCTACAAACCCCGAATAACCATTAATCATCAGAAAAAAGATGAAACTTCTCTTGAGAACACATTTCACCTAAACATGCCATGACTTTTTCTGTTAATGAGCATTTTTCTAAAATCACTATTATTTAAATATACTATTTATTATCACAAACCAAAACCATAGTATTATATGAATTTTCATTATTGCAACAAACAGTACATAAAACATAGTACCACATAGGTTACAAGGTAGCTAACAATAGCTGTGGGCTGAGTCAGTGAATGATCCTGGGTTCAGAAAGGGATGACCTTTTTCTTAAGGAAATATTTTAGTTACAAATTTTAGCAAATAACAACAATTTAATATGCACATACTAAGTTAAATGGAAGTGGTTAACAATTTCAAATACATTCTAAAAGGGCAATTGATTTTGGAATTCCTTTAAAAGAAATCTGAATTTTGTACTACTCTCTTCTATTAACCCTGACTGAATTAAGATCTTTTCATTAACCTGGAGTTGAAGTAGTATCAGGATATTCTTTGGATGGAATATAACACAAATGGATGAAAACATGATTTGCTCAACATTAACCCCATAAGGCTCTACTATGATTACTACGACCTTTGTAATGTGTGAAGAATTGCTTTTTTTTCTACTTACTGTACTTGTATGAATAGAACTAACTGGAATTTGGATATCATCCATATTCAGCATTGCATGTGTACTGTGAATCAACTGAAAATCTGCTAGATTTGAAGCATGTATTTTGTTTTGACCAAGCCAGTTCTAAGCTGAAAGCATGCTTGTTTAGCTTTGTTTCATCTTTCACTGTGTCAATTGCCATATGTGATTCTCTGAATTCATAACAATTCTCTTTCCTTAGATTCTTTGTGGGGAGAGATGTTAAAATACATATCGTATCATAAAATTCTTTAATGTTTTAAATTTAAATATGCACCGTGTGTCTGTTACCTATTTTTTTTCTTACAGAATGTCCTGAAATTATTTCAACTAAGGTTTTTCTTAATAGCAGAATACTAAAATGGTGAGATGATATTTTATATGGCTATACATTCTGAATAAAACATCTTTACATTTAGACAGGTACTCTTAACATTGTATTTAATTTGTTACTTTTTATGCATTTATTTCTTCAGCTGTTTTTGAAAGTCAAAAGGAAAGAAAAATAAATTAAATCTCTCAAATCCTGACCCTTCAGTCATAGCCAATCAAGGTAAACACTTAATTCCTCTCTGCTGACAATGACTGAGTTGATAGGTGGTTTGTAATATGTGCTTCATTGTTTTTTAATTCAGTTTTAAAACACTTCAGAAAAAAAGGGAAAGTCTTAAAAAATTTATTTTCCAGTTAACCAAAACAAACAGACTTGGTTATTTTTATGGGAGGTTTTATAAATTAATATATGTTTAAAGATGGTGACAGCATTATATCCTGACAGGTATATATCCTCAGCTCCACTGAGGAAACTGGTCATATGATCGTTTTTTAGTCTCTAAAGGGAAATACACTTCATTAGAGCAAGCTTAATGTATATACATATGCTGACAGTTATCTGGAACATAAATTTTGAAGTTTAAGTCCATGGAAAACAAAAAACTCAAGTAGAACATCACTTCTGAGTTTCAAGAAATTGTAGGAACATTAACTAAGCTCAGTTTTTCAATTAGGTGAAATCTTAATAGCCTGTAATACTTATTTTCTTCAATTTTCTTGAAACTGCAGAACTTTGCCTATGGCAGTAAATGTGCCAGTTTTTAGGTTAAAGGAATTTGCGGAGACAAAGAAAATGCAAGTAAAAGTAGACAGTAACAGTGTTTAAAACTGGCAATTGTGAAAACCTAAATAGAGACCCAGTGCATTTATCAATCCTAAAACTTTATAGCAAAGCAGATATATTTCTTTCACGCTCTTCTATAGACATCTACATATTTATTCATACACCTATTGTCTCCCTCTTTCTTTATATTTCTTGTAAGACTCTGAACGACTATTCATTGCCTTATAAAATGACTGTAAAAGTTTTTTTGGAGTCAGCTAATGAACTGATTCCTCTGGAATTTTACTTTCTTTTAATATTTTCATAAATAACCTAGAATTCCACTGCGGTATGTGTTTTCAGACAAAAACACTGCTGAGGAAAAGCTTGAGGGTAATCTTATAAATGGAATACTGATATTGCAAAACAATCTAAAGAAAATGGGATTTAAGCAATATTTTAAACAAAAGCATTTACTAAATTCTGAAACAAAGTTATTTCAGTGTAATTCCTAAGAAAGCTAAACCAAACAAAGCTGATATTTGAAATCCAAATGATGATTTTTGGAAATTAAAGCCTTTGGGGTAAGAATTACATCTTAAATTTCCCTTTCTGTCAAAGAGGCCCTGTGTGACCGCTGGTAAATCAAGACAGACCTGATATCTATGGACCTGTGATCTTTAGCTAGAGTATTGAAATAGAAAGCGCAAAACTTGCATGTGAAGCTGGTATCTAGTCTCTTCAGACTTCAAGACCTATTTGGTGATATCTTGTTAATTCCTAATGGAAGATGAACAGCTTTGAGAGGCTCAAGTTAGCCCTTATTTAAGCAGCAGATTGGTGAAGATGATCTCCCTTCAAACCTAATTTTTCATCTGACTCTGGTAAACATCCCTGTGGCACTTTTCCCTACTTCTAAGTCTTACTGGGTTTGTATAATACACAAGCCACAATTCATATCCTAATCCCATAACATAATCACAAAATCAGGTGGGTATATCACTATGATGTTATTAAATGACTTGAAATCAGTTTCTGTTTTTGCAACTTGACAGGGCTGCATCAGAAGAAGAGTGACTAGCAGGTCGAAGGAGGTGATTCTAACCCTCTACTCTGCTCATGAGATCCCACATGCCTACAGTTCTGGTGTCCCCAACATAAGAAGGACATAGAACTGTTGAGGCAAGTCCAGACGAGGGCCATGAGGATTTTAAAGAGGCTGAAGCACCTCCCATATGAAGACAGGCTGAGAAAATTGGGGCCATTCAGCCTGTAGAAGAAAAGGCTGTGTGGAGACCTCATAGCAGCCTTCCAGTATCTGAAAGGGTCTACAAGGATGCTGGAGAGGGACTCTTCAGCAGGGACTGTAGTGATAGGACAAGGGGTAATGGGTTCAGACTTAAACAGGGGCGATTCAGGTATAGACATAAGGAAGAAGTTCTTTACTATGAGGGTGGTGAGGCACTGGAACAGGTTGCCCAAGGAAGTTGTGAATGCTCCATCCCTGGCAGTGTTCAAGGCCAGGTTGGACAGGGCCTTGGGCGACCTCTAGTGGAGGTGTCCCTGCGCATGGCAGGGGGTTTAGAACTAGATGATCTTGGGATCCTTTCCAACCCTAACCATTCTATGATTTTATGACTATATATCATACTTCTGCAGTAAATTATTTCTTAGCTATATTAAATTATACCTTATGCTGCATGTCAGCAGACATCTTTGCACCCAGCCGTTCATATTGGTGTGTTAATGGCTGTAGCATTCCAAGATATGTGAGGAAAAATAGTTCTTGAGCTTCAGCTAACTCATTCTTCTGCTCTCTCAGATATGCTTTGGTCAACAGCTCTGTTTTAATTGATGTTATGCACATTCACTGAAGTGAATAGGGGATAGCAGCAATTACTGGTCCTTCAATAATAAAGCACAGGCCAGCTGAAATGGGTATGTTTAAAAATATATTCTGATTGGGTTTCCTGAAAACTAATTGCAAATGGGGTCAGGGAAAAAAAATCAGTTAATAAAATCACTTTCTTAAATTTTTAAATTCAGGAAAAATAAAAGGATGTTGGCTTTCATACACAATGGAATGTTAGTGACTCTGATTAGAGTTTAAATGTAGTCTATAAAAACAGTAATCATATTTAGTACACATATCTCCAGTTTATCTGTGCACCTCATTTTCTTTTTAATGCGCATAGAAACATGCCTTTTGCTTATGATGAAAAATATGACAGTGTGACATTTTATTTAATTACAAAGTCTGATGTGTTTAATAGCACAAATTTGGCCTCCAACTTGACAGTTCTGTCTCTTATAATCAATGGTTAGACTCGAGGGCACCAGCTTGGTCATCAAGATCAATATTAGAAAAAATATAGCTTGTCAAGACCTCTTGGGCCCTTATTGATTCACGGAGGGTACTGCAGAGAATTTAATAATGATGTTACAGCTGTTGGCCAACAAACAGAAGCTTCTTTCATTGATTTCAGCACAGGCAGATGAATAACACAAAAACACAATTACCCTAAACACTAGTGTAAGACTTGTTACAGAGCTTCCAAAGCATGCATTTGGGAAGTGTGGTGGTTCATGGAAGAACTTTCAGGCAGACTAATTTGGATTCATGTTTGAAAGAACACAAATTGCTGAAACTGACTTGAGAAGGATTTTTAGATTCCTTTAAAAAAGTATACTAATTTTGCCAACCTGGACAAACCTGCCTGGGTTTTCTAAGACTACATGAATGTTTTTTTGATGTGAAGATGATTCTCTCCCACATTTTTATCCCAGTAACATAATTTTAAAAAAGAAGGTACCTTAAAAAAGACCTCCATTGTTCTTGGTAACCCTTTCTGTGTTCTGTCTCTTCCAATGCCTCCTCCTCAAATTGAAAATGTCAGGTATTATTTCAGAACTGTAGTTTTAAACAAATAAACCCCTGTCATTTACTCCTACTCACTGGGAAATTTAAACTATCATGTTTGAACCTTTTGTAAATAACAAAAGGTTTTACAGAGACTAGGAAGGTCAGATCTCTTCATTTACCTTTAGTGCTTAGAAACTGCTTGGAAAGAAAGTTCCCCATGGGCCAGAGAGCACTTCAAAGAGAAAATAAATGCCTCTTAAGATCTACATCTATTTAGAATTTATTCTTTTTTTTTTTATTATTTATTATTATTGTAATGGTTTAAGAGGAATTAGTTAACATCAGCATGAGTGGTTAAAGAGGATCCCCTTTAGCTCTCTGAAGGAAATAGGAAAAACCCTGCATCTTGGTGTATCACCGTTATTTTCACAGATAATAACAATCGTCATTTCCCTTATACTATGACAAATGGAACTTTTTAAAGACTTGGAAATATTTTCTAATATTTTAAAATTATTAATATGTATAATGCTTTAATTATAACAATTAAAAATAGAAGCATAAACTGTGCTATAAAATACCGAAAAATAATTATATTTGCTGAATGCTTGCTATGACACATGAAAAATTCTGCACCAAAGGAAAGGGCAGGAGGAAGGAAGCAGCGGAGTTTTCTTAGGGCTTTTTTTTTTCCCCAAGAGACAAAAATCTTCCATCTCAGAAACAGAGAACCAAGTTTTCTCTGGTTTTAAAGCAACAGCCAGCCAGCCACATATTCGTATCAGTGAACTTGTGGATGGGAATGTAGTCCTACTAGTTCCCACCTACTGAATCTATTCTCCAACCCCTCAGAAATGCAGAAAACCTCTAAGGATTTGCATTTTTCATCATCTGCAGACACCAAAATACTGAGAGCAGCAGAAGCTAAGGCCCAGAGGGGCAGGGGAAGACATGACATATAGTCCTGTCAGTTCGTACATGCAGACTGCAATCAGCAGAAGAAAGTTCCCATAAGCTCTCTATGGCTCTTAACTACTAGGCTGTGGGCTGGAATCAATGCTGGAACATGCTCATGGGGATTCTTTACTTTCGCAGTGCTCATACTCTTGCCAACAGTTTATGTTTACAACCAGCCTCAGTATACTTTCAACACCATGCTGAAGTTAGTTTTGGCTTGTCTGTTTTTTATGATGTCACATTGTTATTATGCTGACAAGGTAGGGGCATACAGCTGTATAGCTGGTGACTGTTTAGATTATTCTAGAGTTTGCTTTGTTTAGTAAGCCATATTCATTTGCTGGAACTCAGAGTCCTATGTGCTTTAAACAGCAAATTGTGTTTAATTTAGTCACATAGAATTGAGATACCACTTGGATACCTTGTTCAGCACAGCTTAATCTTACTGAAAAACTTTTGCTTAACGAAAGGAAAAATTATAAGAATGTGGCTTTCACTCTATTCCTTCCAGTTGCACCTGAAAAAGCAGCAACATTTTCCAGCCAACTACTGAATATGACACTTAAGGGTCCCCAATGAATCAATTATCTTCTAGTAGAATTTACTTCTTGTTTTGCTACATGCAATTGTCAATTCAAGGTCTTAACTTACCTCTCTCTACCTTCTATGTCTATTACTCTTTTAAGATGTATTATTATTGCCTCATGTACCTGGAGGGCAAAACAGCAATCAGGCTTTCATTATACTGAGCATTATCCAATCCAGTAAGGATAGTGTTTGATGAACAACTTACTCAATAGCAGTGCTGGCCTAAGCAGCATTGTATTCCCCTGGTGCAGTCCTTGGATGCTTATCCCTGGCTCTGTTTTGACCACTTGGACACTGCCAGGGCAGGTACTGTGCAAACTGGAGATCAACTCTGGCTAAAACAAGCCTATCAACATAAGCCTATCAACATTCCCACCAAGTACAAAACGATGTTCTGCCACTTCTTGCCACTGACTGTATGAATTCTGGGGTAAGGCAAAGAAAATGGGATAAAATGCTATCCTGACTCTCTTTTTCCTATTTTCTGTGTTGGGCAACATGCAGATTATTTTCTGGTCTTGATAGACATTTTTTCTGCAGTTTAACGCCAAACTTTCCTCTTTTTAATTCCCATTATCCCACACATTTTTCAAGGTAAGTGGTAAAGTCTTGCAGCTTCAACACCAGTCAGTGTTTCTCCTCTGCTAGTCATTTGCCTGTTTTTCAGATGATACCTACCTTTGGGAGTAAGGTGCATCTGACTTTCCCCATTAGCTCTCACATTTCTTCTATAACCAAGTTCTCTCTTTACCCAACAAGTCAGCCTCTCTGCCTATTACAACATTCTCTTAGTTATGACAAAGAAGGACAAGTTAGACATGGATTTTCAGTTAGAAATGCAGATGCCATTTCAGCATGAAAATAGAAAAGACAAAGCAGAAGGAGTTAAGAAGAAAAAATTATTGAAGACCAAGGAACAAGTCTAGAGATAAAACATTTGGAAATACTTGAATCTTGATTTTTCTTTCACAACTTTTTGTGTCTCATTTATTACTTACAGCATGTGGCAGATTAATGAGAAGTCACATGATTTAAAAACTGTGGCTAAATTACAACTAATGTATAGGGCAGAGACAGAAGTAATAATCAAACAATACTCAAGGACTATAAATGTTCAGCACTGATTATTTTGGTATGTTATGGGAGAAGCTAAAAGTAGGAGGAAGAGATGAAATTAAGAAAAGAAAAATGCGCATTAAATATTAGGGAAGAAATTTTTCCAAGCATTAAATATTTTCCATTATGGAATAATCAATACCTTCTGGGAAGTTGAATATGCTGCTTCTTTGAAGCATTTACATTTTCCTGGGAAAAGCTGTAAAACTATATAGATAATTATGCTACGGTCACAGGTCAATCAATCTAAAAAAACTAAGAAATTAAATATTTATTCTAGGGAACTTAAGAATGACATTCTGAATGCTGCACACACCAAGAAGAAACTTGGAAGATATTCTAAAAATTTATCAGCTACTATTTGCTAATGAACATATTCTGAATTACTGCTTAATATTAATACGTGAGGATCAACACCAGAAAAATCCCAGAGAAAGGTAATATAATTTTAATCACCATTACTTTTGTAATGGGTACTAATTAGTCTTCAAAATGGTTGATTATTTGTTAGCAAAGCCATCTGTATCCCATTAAATACCATTTAATTGTAACCAATAAAAACCCACAGATTTTTTACTGACCTGGTAATCTGGAGCTGTCAATATTTGGTTTTGGCTGTGCTGTTTTTACCTTGTTTTAGCTATGACAACAGTTTTCTAGTAGTCAGGTTACCAGTTACTACTGTCTGATTCTTTTAATAGTGAGGCTCACATATCATAAAGCTGTAACAAACCCATTTAGTGAATGAATAACAAACTTTAGCCCAGGGAAACATAATTATATTTATGATAATCAGTGCTGGGGAAGCCTATTATGTAACTTCGGTAGGTAATGGCTGAAAACAGCCAAACTTAAGAGGGAAAGAAGCGATCAAGCCAAGCAATCTATGTTGTAAGAGTGTGTCAAAAAACAAACAAACAAAAACATTAAAAGGACACCACTTATGAGCTGTGTCAGTACCTACTTTTAGCTTCCACAGGTGCTAAGCAAAAAGTGTGAGCTTAAAAAATATTTTTTTTTTAAACTATTACTTAACCTCAGAAATAGGTATAACCTGTTGCATGTATAATTGGAGATAGTAAATCAGTACAGGAAGTTTTTAAGTCTCAACATAAAATCATAGAATGGTTATACATTCTATATGGGTTGGAGAGGACCTTAAGATTATTATGTTTTCTAAATAGTTTGTGATGAACTACTGTTTTTTGCATGTCTGTTTTTATTATTTTTATGTTGGAACCTTTGTTACATGCATGCAATGACACTCCACCATTTTTCCACCTCTCTCGATCCTTTACATGCTGCTTTGCATCCAATAAATATTATACCATATTTCCTTTAAAAGTACAAAAGACTATTAAAATATTTTAATTAATGATATGGTGGTTTATCCTTTTACTGGAGTATAGAATTCTAATCTGTTTTGGTTTAACCCCAGTAGGCAGGTAATCTCCAAACAGCCACTCCCTCACTTGCCCACTAATGGAATGGGGGAGAGAACTGGAAGGCTAAAAGTGAGAACACTCGTGGTTGAGATAAAGACAGTTTAATAGATAAAGCAAAAGCTGTGTGTGCAAGCAAAGCAAAATAAGAAATTAATTCACCACTTCTCATCAGGAGGAAGGTGTTCAGCCATCTCCAGGAAAGCAGGTATCCATCACACATAATGGTTACTTGGGAAAACCGACACTCTAACTCCAAATGCCCCCCCTGCTTCCTCTTTCTTCCCCCAGATTTTATTGCTGAGCATGACATCATACAATATGGGATATCCCTTTGGTCAGCTGGGATCAGCTGTCCTAGCTGTGTGTCCATCCCTCCCCAACTCCTTGTGCACCCCCAGCCTGCTCAATGGCAGGGCAGTCTGAGAGGTAGAAAAGGCCTTGACTCTGTAAGCACTGCTCAGCAGTAACTAAAACATCCCTGTATTGCCAGCACTGTTTTGGTCACAAATCCAAAACATAGCACCATATGGGCTACTATAAAGAAAATTAACTCTATCCCAGCCCAAACCAGTACATATTAAAATAAAATTCAGGAAGTTGGTTATCATGTAAAAATTCCAGATTCTTAACTATTGGACTTTAGTTCCACAAAGGAACAGCTATACAGGATGAGACCAAAGCTTTATCTAGCCCAGTAAACTGTAGAAAAATGACTCAATAATACAAACTTAGAAATAAGTCAAACCTATTGTAGAATCCTCACAGCTTCCAGAAATCTTTGATGCAGAGATCTTTCATCAGAATTTGTCCTTACAATCTGCTACATATGAAAGGCCAAAGTATACATAAATATTTTATAATATTATCCATAATAAGGGATGAATGTCTGAAGACAGAATGGAAATCATTACCTGCCTAAAAATAGATCTTCTGCATTGTGTCTTCAATATTTTGCACCTAAGACCACATAATAGCATGTGAAGATGTCATTTGAATGATAGCAATTGCCTGAACATTAGTGTTAACATTGAACCCATTTGCACAATCACAGCCCAATTGAGCACATACCCATTGCTATTTATCTCCATTCTGTAGTTTCACCTGCCTTTTCTTAGGTATGAATAAATCATTAGAACAGATGGCAAAGGCTTACCAATAAAAGGCACTGTCAGTCTCAGCATAAGCCCACCATACTTAGTCAACATATATTTGCTAAAGCAAAACAGCGCTTCTATGTTTTGGGAATGTATTCTGTTAGAATTGCTGATGATATTATTTTAGCAATTAACTTAAAAGGGAACTATTCACTCATTCTATGGAACTACATCCTTTCACTACAATCTTTAGTTAATTATAGATGGCTTGTTCTGATTACGTTAATTTCTTTAAAGGCTATACACACACATACCACACACATACAATTTCATATCCTGTGGTGAGAGAACAGGATTCATTGTAAAGCAGCCAGATCTTGAAGATGAAACGTTATTAAATGCAGTGAGACTATTAGTCGAAGCTCTTAGTGATGTATGATTGCTTATGAATGTGTTTAAATGCAACTCAGCAGCTAATCCTACAATTGTTAAAACTTCCTGTCAGCATAGCAAAGTCAAGAGTAAAAGAAGGGATTTCCTGCAGTCCTTTCTTTCTGTAATATGAATGGTGTAGCTTTCCCATTGATCTAAGTAATAATAATATAAATTTTTTTCACTACATTTTTTTACTAGCACTCACACTGTAACCACCCATATAGTATAAAAAATGTAGATATAAAAAGTGAAAAATATAATGATAGCATAAACAAAAATAAATATTGAAATAGTAGTCTTTGCTTTATCCTTGAACTGTCAGATTTCATTTTCATCCTTTGCATTCTTTGTTTATGATTGCTATTTCTCTCAGATTGTATAAAGATACTAGCCTGGAGAAGGTATTTTTTATTTAGAATCAATTTTCTGTTTACATTTAAGTCCTCCTATGTCCCATTCAAGTCACCAGCTGAATATGATCCAGAAATCATGGCATGTTAGTGAAGCTGTACATACTAACCTTGTTTTATACTTATGTGCACTCTGCTCAATAATACACTTTTCTACACTGTACTAACAGACAACTTGTAAGTCAAAACTATAAGAATAGTCCATGAGTAAAAAGGCCTGGGCATATATCTTTAATCCTACCTTGCCATAATGAGAAAGGAATAAAACATTTGCAAAACTTGCTTTCAGGGTTTTTTTAGATCTGATGTAGTGTGAGTTTATGCAGAAGTGAAACCTTTGAGCTTTGCAATCTGCTGTTTAATACATCTTATAAAAACCCAGTTCACTCATTAAGGGTTAACCATTCTGGGGCCTCACAACCTAGATTATAATGAAATGGACATTATTTAATCATCTCCAAGTGACATATTTCTGAAATTTTTGAACTGCATAAACAAATTTTTACTAGGATTAATGCCATTAGTGAAAAAAAATTCTTTCAGATAAAAATGTTTTAACCTAGCTTTTAGAAGCCTTTTGAAGTGAATTTTGTGAAAACCAAAGTTAGGGATCTGACAGTCCCAGAGCTCAAGCTGAAAAAAAGGAATAAAAAAATCCTAATTAGCATGTTGCATTAATCAGACTGAGGCACTGTGTTTCCACAGGCCCCAGTATTATGATTCTACTAAGTGAAATGACATTGATACACTTCTAGGAAACAAAACCACACAACAAATAATGTAAGTATCCCCTATGCAGTGAAAACACTGATGAGGAAAATATCTAAGCAAAACAGAGTATAAAAATTGAAAGTTTTTTCATTAATGCATTAAATGGGTAGCTGTTATTTATTGTCCTCAGACATTCTACCACTGTATTTCTTTGCAGTTCAAAACCTTTTAAAGAATCTGAGCGTTACAGAAGGTTTCATCTTAAAACCAATAAAGACTATCAAATTATAAAGTATGACCTCTTTTATAACAGAGGCACTGTAATTTAAGCCAGTTACTCTTGCAGTGAATGCAATAGCTTATATTGCTATGAAGCAAGACTTTCCTTCATGAGGTGAAGAATCTATCACTCCCAATATCTGATCAATTTTTAAAGGATTATGATATATTTCTGACTAGAATTACTCCGGATTTAAATTCCAGATATTTGCTCTCATTACACCTCTCTTAGCAAAATTAAACAATCTTTTGGTATTCATTATTTTTCTCTCCATGAGAGCATGACTCCAGGAAATGTTGAAAAATGTGCTTGGCTAAATTGCACTAAGACTTTTAGTACATTATAAATGTGGTTTAATGATAGTATAATCTTACACAAAATGCTTATGAGTACTGAACAATTACTTGCAGATATCTGACCAGTTAATTACCCATAATCATTTGGCTCATTTACTTACATAGCAATACCTTTATTTTAAGCAGAAATATCAAAAGACAAAAGATTAAATCTGCTTATTCTAACCATTCAAATATCCACCTTTACCTGTGTGGAAGATTTTGGGATGGAATTCCATGAACAGAAAAAATGAGGATTTACAAAGTACAGAATCTGGATCCGGTTAAAAACAATACAAGAAAACTGGGGTTCATAAGGTCTAAGTGAATTTAAAGTACTGTAATCAATATGCATCAACATTAACACATCTTTGATATTCATCATTTTTGCTGTCATCAGAAGATGAGCTATAGAACTGTATCTGTACATAAAAATCAATTAAATAAGTAGTTCAAAAATCTAAGCCTAAATAACATATAAAATGTCTGAATTTTATTTCAAATACTCATATTGACACAGAAGGAAAGAACTACTGCAGAGGATTTTCAGTTTCAGCTCACCGCAGACTATTTTTCTGATGCATTATAGCAAGTCATAAACTAGCTTTGACTGTGAGGATCGCATGTCCTCAGCGTCAGTCTCAGCATAGTTTTCTTATTAAAAGATGCATGCATGTGAGCATAATTCATGAGCGTGTGTGTTCCTGTGTGCGGCTCTGTTTAATTCATATTCATATGTCTGTTTCCTTTCTCCCCCATCCCATTATCAGTACTCACTAAACAGAACACGTAAGTAGAAATCTCGATGTTACCACGAACTCACAAATTTTGTCAAAATCAGAGTTCCTTAGGTGAAAAGAAGAGAAAGGCTTTGCCAGTGAACCTAATGAGAGAACCTATGGAGGAAATGTGTAGTGGAGATTTTTCTTGACTGGGCTTCAAATACTCCAGTAGGTGCAATGATGTTACAAATGTTTCAGCAGCAAGAAGAATTGTCAGCCTCAGTTAATGCCTTGGTAGACATGCTTAAGTTTGTATGGGACACAGATCAGTGGGAAATAGACTTCATTGATTCTGCTGCTCAAAGAATTACTTTTTCTTTGGATTCCTTTTCATTCCTCGTCTGATTTTATATTCTTAGGGATTGATTATGTGGAGAGAGCACTAGTTATGCCAGCATCAGGTTTACTGGTTGAAGTCCTTTACTTTTTAGCCACTAAATTCTAGACAGAGAGTGGCTTTTTCAGCATTTCTTTTCTTCTTGCTTTCCACGGCAGCAAAAACTAAAATAGCAAAGAGACTGTGCATTGTGCAGTGTCTGGGGACTACAGCTGTTGGGCTAGGAATCTCCTTTCAGTCTTCTTGTCCCTATTGTTCAAACAAGCAGCTCCACTGTGGAACACAGTATTTAGTCTAGACCTGTGTTGCAAAGATGCAGCTTCTGGTCCCTGACTCACCCTGACATAAACATATGTGGCATAAGGGCTATATCTCACACCTTTTGCACTTACAAAAGTTCAAGTTAAACTCTCATATTCACCTTGGAGAAAAAGATGATAAAATGATGTCGTACAGCAGATGTAAGAATTATTGATTATGGAATTTAGATGAATAAGGATGCTTTCATTACAGTTTGCTTAAATGCTTCTTGCTGTTGTTGCTGGCTTTTAACCTGACTCTGCAGATGTTGAAATTGATCATCTTATTTAAACAGCTTGAGAGTTTGAGCCCAGGTAAGGTTCTCCAGGAAAAAAAAAATACTGCTCATCTCTACGAATGACTGCAGACTATTAGGATTTATAAAATTCCATTGTCTAGGTAATGTGCAGGGTAAACTGTGGTGTACTGAATTATTCATAACCGAACAGCACCCTCTGGAATGGTTTCATGTTTACAAACCAGACATTTTAGAATTAGGCCAAATCAGCAACCACATTTTCGTGTGCGACATACAATGAGGCAAAATTGATGGCAGACTTTGATTGAGAGACCCCAACCTGACTGTGAATATCAGAAGTGATTTGTTCAGCTGATTGGAGGAAGAAAGGCAATGGCTTTAAGCACTTTTATCCAGCTAGTCAGAAAAATACTATCAAGATCATGGAAACAAGTAGCGGTTTTATTCACTCCCTGGGCCAGGAAATGGTCTTCATTAAAAAATACTCAAAGCTGTGGCACTCACCTGCTTTTATTTTAGGATTTTGTTATTCTGCTTTATAATCTTTGGTAGAAATGACACTTCCAACTGATCAGTATTTATGTTTTTCAAGCAGTCCAAGAGCCATACTCCAAAATCAACTGACTTTTTTTTTTTTTCAATTTTTTCTTTAATTTTGTCAATCATTACTATTTGAATGGAAACTGTTGTTCACTGAAGTAAATACTGGAGTGCAATTTCCCATACAGAAGACACCATAAAAATGGATTCTAATGTTTGCCTATTATGCTGAACGATATTCTGTCATAATTTCTTTGTACATCCATTCCTGTCTGTCCATGTCCTGTCTTTCACTTTTACATTGTAAAGTTATATGTAGAACATGATTATATATGATATATGTTATACATAAAAAACTATATAATTTTCCTATTTTGAAAGGTTATATATTAATATTGTTTTCCATATGTATGAATAGATTGCATAAAAGCTTTTTTTCATTACATAAACATAAATACATGCAAAACCATAGGACAGACCTTCACTCTTTCAATTTGTTTGGCTCTTTTGTATATAAAATTATGGAGCTTTTGAATCTAAATAAAGATGTAGATGCATCATAGACACAATTTACCACAGTAATGTAAGCAACTTATTTAAAGTGGTCATAGACAGCTAAAAAGGAGATGGAAAAGCTAAACAAAATAAATTTTGGTAGATTTCTCTTTTTGTTGTCATCTTTGACTGATGAAGAAAGTTCACTCACAAAAAGTGAGGGCAGAGGAAGAATTTCACACATGATGAAATAAATGGCTTGATGAACAGGTTCAAATAAACTATTTCATGTAATATGAATATACAAGAAACAAAGTTTTTATGAGTAAAGACTAGGGTTTTGTTGGTTTGGGGATTTAAATTTGTTTGGCCAGTGTTGTACTAATGAATCCTTTCAGAGCATTACCTTTACCTGCTTTTGAAAAGAATTTCCACCAATAAATATCTACCATGTTCTTAGGGGTAAATTTGTGCAACAGCATAAAGAAAACAACTAACACGAAAAACCTTTTGAGCAGTACTATATGTTTCATATTCTCCTTTGTATTTGGAATTCAGTATAAAAGAGGTTTTTCTTTCTTTTCAGCCAGTATTCTATCAGCTGGATATGCAGACTCTGTGTGTTACCTAGATTTGATGAAAGTACCCACTGCCATGAATGTATCTGACATTATACATTAAAAAATAAACATATCTAAACACTGGAAGATTGGCATACACATTAATGAAATTTATGAGTGACAAAAATTTTTATAAAAGTCCAAAGATGAAAAGTAATGATTTCATTAGCAGAATACGATTGGCTTCTCCCCACCTCTCCCACCACCCCCACCGCCCACCATAAAAGTCTTGCTGTAACGGAAACCCATTTTAGAAACACTATCAAAGGGGCTCTCCTCTACGTTTTCCTCTTCTATTACAAGTTACCTTTTCTATGCTGGTTTACAATTTTATAGAGGAGAAAGTAATGTTTTGGTCATTTGTTTCCTTGATTTTTCAAATCACAGACTCTGTACTATGTTACATAATTTTTCATCATTATTTTGCCTGTTTCCACTTCTATTAAAGTGCATCCTTGCACTCCATTTCATTAAATATATATATACATATAGCACATATAACTGAAAAAGGGAGCCAGTAATCATACATTTTCTTTTTCTGGTAGGGGTTTATTTCCACTCTGGTTTTTGCTTTTCGGTTTGCTTACATTCCTCTCATGTCATTCCATGTAACTTATGCCTGCCCTAAGCTTCCAGTCAAGCTGCTGTCCATTATTTATTAATTCATCCTTCCTATGCCAAAGTTTTTTTTAGTTACCCCACATCTCCATGACTGAAATAAATGAGAGTATTATTGATAGTATATTATCCAATGCAAAACCACTGTCAGTGCAAAATAAAACAGGGGTGGGGCGGGGGGTGGGGAGGAGGAACACCCCTGAAGAATGTTAAGTCATAAGAGGAAGTTTTCTGTCTAAGGAATAAAACTTTTCAAAATTAAACTTCAAATTCTCAGTAAAATACCAGCAGCAATTAACTGTCCCACAGTGCTTCATGCACAACCCCTGAAAGGACTTTTCGTAAGTTTGGTTCAATTTTTCTTAGGAAAATTTACATCTCATAAGAGCAGCAGCAGAAGTAATAAAATTTTGGACCATGACAACTTCTCATGGCTTTTGATCTTAAGGTTACTACATAATTCAAAGTATTTTTTTTTTTAAACATGGATTTCATATACCCAGAACGTTAATCTATGCTTCACTTCAACTTGCGAATGCCATTTGATATTAGTTTGTTGTTATTTTTATTACTTGATTTACTATGCTACTTTTGCATATTTTTTCATCATGAGCAATGAATAATGTAAAATTCAATATTTCACTATACATAGTATGTCATAATAATTTTCCAGATAGGGATACATAGTTTTTATGTTCACTTTCATCTACCAACACCAAAAAGAGAGATTTTGTTCAACTCTGTGGAAATACAAGAGAACCATATACTTAATATTAAAAATTACACTGAAATAAACAGCCTACCTGTGCTTTAGAATATTTAAATTTAATTCAGTTCAATTAAACTGAACTCCAATAGGGCAGAACATAATTCTGAAACCTAGATATGTCCTTTCCTCTCTGTTTCTATTCAGTTGTTTACTTCTTTAGGTCTTTAAAACTCTTAGGTAGGCACTTGTTTTAGGTAACAAGAAAGAATAAAGTGTAAAACCAGACATCTCGACTTCTGCAAAGCGTTCGACACTGACCCACATGACATCCTTGTCTCAAAATTGCAGAGACATCAATTTGATAGATGGACCACTCGGTGGATAAAAAACTGGCTCGATGGCCGCACGCAAAGAGTTGTGGTAAAAGGCTCGATGTGCAGTTGGAAACCTGTAACGAGTGGTGTCCCTCAGGGATCGGTGTTGGGACCGGTCCTGTTCAACATCTTTGTCGGCAACATGGACAGTGGGACAGAGTGCGCCCTCAGCAAGTTTGTCGACGACACCAAGCTGTGTGGTTTGGTTGATACACTGGAGGGAAGGGATGCCATCCAGAGGGACCTTGACACGCTTGTGAGGTGGGCCAATGCCAATCTTATGAAGTTTAACCAAGGCAAGTGTAAGGTCCTACACCTGGGTCGGGGCAATCCCAGGCACTGCTACAGGTTGGGCAGAGAAGAGATTCAGAGCAGCCCTGAAGAGAAGGACTTGGGGGTGTTGGCTGACGAGAAGCTTAACATGAGCCGGCAGTGTGCGCTTGCAGCCCAGAAAGCCAACCGTATCCTGGTCTGCATCAAAAGAAGCGTGACCAGCAGGTCAAAGGAGGTGATCCTGCCCCTCTACTCTGCTCTTGTGAGACCTCACTTGGAGTACTGCGTACAGTTCTGGTGTCCTCAACATAAAAAGGACATGGAGCTGTTGGAGCGAGTCCAGAGGAGGGCCACGAGGATGATAAGAGGGCTGGAGCACCTCCCGTATGAAGACAGGCTGAGAAAGTTGGGGCTGTTCAGCCTGGGGAAGAGAAGGCTGCGTGGAGACCTCATAGGAGCCTTCCAGTGTCTGAAGGGGTCCTATAAGAATGCTGGGGAGGGACTCTTCCTTAGGGACTGTAATGATAGGACAAGGGATAATGGGTTCAAATTTAAACAAGGGAAATTCAGGTTAGATATAAGGAAGAAGTTCTTTACAGTGAGGGTGGTGAGGCACTGGAATGGGTTGCCCAGAGAAGTGGTAAATGCTCCATCCCTGGCGGTATTCAAGGCCAGGTTGGACAGAGCCTTGGGCAACATGGTCTAGGGTGAGGCATCTCTGCCCATGGCAGGAAGGGTGGAATTAGGTGATCTTAAGGTCCTTTGCAACTCAACCCATTCTATGATTCTATGATTCTATCATATCTTTAACTTAAGATTCCTTATAAAATTAAGTTTCCTGCATACATAAAATTGTTTAAGGATTAGCTTTGATATTAAATGAGATTTTAACTTGTTGTGTCTGTGCTTTATAGTGTCACAATGCTGTATTTCCATGAAAGTCAACAGATTTGAAGTCAAGATACTAAGACTAATTAGATGAATGTGGATTGTCATTATTTATGGTGTTGGCTGTATGTCTGGACAGCAATTAATTAATTTATTTATTCAGGTTGTGGAGAAAAAACGAAACAAAACAAAAACCCAAAAAACCACCAAAACCAAACCCAAACAAACCTAAAACCCAAAACCAAAAACCAAACAACCCCCCCCTAAAGAAACAAACCCAAACCAACAAGGTTTATTTTCATGCAGAATAAAAATGCATGACAAAAGCTCATAATTTTTCATGAAACTGAAATTTAGATTTTTAACCAGGAATAGAATGACATCTTATTATTGATAATGACTGTTGAGAGATTGACCAAATCAAATTTGGTCTGATTTGGTCAAAATCAGACCAAAGACCATGCATCAT
Organism: Strigops habroptila; assembly: GCF_004027225.2. Lineage (NCBI taxonomy): Eukaryota > Metazoa > Chordata > Aves > Psittaciformes > Psittacidae > Strigops > Strigops habroptila. The sequence continues at coordinate 110,491,252 of NC_044278.2, forward strand.
AAATATGGAATTTTTTAGCATTTTTGGCAAATTCAAGTGAATGAATAAATACAAAAGGTCCTGCCATGAACTGGCATCAATTAGCAGAGCACTGATGAGTTTAATAATGTTTTTATCATTTAACACCATAGAATCACAGAATCATAGAATAGTTAGGGTTGGAAAGGACCTTAAGATCGTCTAGCTCCAACCTCCCTGCCATGGGCCATCTGAAGATTCGGCCAAGGGTTTTGCAAATGTTACAAGTACACTGAAGTGTTTTGTTCAATATCTTTAATTTAGCACAGTTCCTTAAGATTACAGTCATCACAATGAAATAGGAATTTATTCAGCTTCATCTGGAATTGCAATTAGGAGGTATTAAATGCTAGCTGTTCACAAAATCATATCTTCAAGGACATAATTCTAACACGAAAACATAAAAATGAAAGACATGCTCAATTCCGCTACCACAGATATGACCACAGCACTTTGAGGCACTGATACGTATTACTGTAAATCCAGAATTAAAGGTTCAGAAATATACTCCATTTAGTAGTTAATAAGTAGATATGTCAATCATAAATCTTCTATGACTATTACATACTCTATCCTTTACATCCTGCTGAAATCTTTTCCTTTATAATACGTGCAGAGTTACTCTATTAGACTGAGGGGAAATTTTTATCTGCTAAATGGAAAGAAGATATTAGAAAAAGCCAAAGATTCAGTTACTTAATGGAAACTAATTTTTTTTTATAAGCCTGTTATCTGTATGGGAAAGGTCTGTAGAAAGTAAAGTCATCATAAGGACAGTTTTCGGAAGGGGGACTACCTCCTCTCAGCATGCCCCAGGTCATTTCAGCTGAACATAGTCAAAACTGAACTTCTGAGACCTTGTCCAGAACCTTCTCTATTTTCAGGTACTGTTGTACTTGCCATTAAAATACACATAGCACAAACCCACAAGTCTGGGGAAAACCTCAAAGTTTAGCTGGGTATTATTCTGACCATAATTTCTATTTTATTTCCTTTTATCTTACTTTAAATATCAAACATTTACCCACTGCAGTCTTCTAAATGTGCTCTTTAGTCTCTTGTCCCCTGAAAGCAATGCATTTCTTTATTGACCTAAATCCTTACTTACTTCAGTATGTCTGTCCTTACAAAATATAAATAATTTTGCCAACTTTGTTTCCTTTTGTAGTAGCACAGAATAATAACACCAACTTTGCTTTTTCTTTTATTAACATATAATAATACCAGAAAATAACAGCACAGATATTAACACATTGAAAACACATGCAAGAAGTACTGTAATATCACCAAGTATAGAAGGAAACTGAGAACTGAAGTAGAGAGGAGAGCCATCAGTCATATGGATTTTCACATTACTGGAAAATGTAAGACATTACAGCTGGGGAGATAGCATAAGAACGTAGAAGAATAAAACAGACTTTCTAGTTCTATTCTATCACTGAGTATATCTTTGACGACCAATTTGTCAACTTCTGTTCTCATTTCCATGCTGATTCTGCTACAGGGAACATTTCCTTTGAATTAATCTACACTATTGCAGCCTTCCTCTATATCCCCTTTCATTTCTTGTCATAGAAAACTGATGGTTACCATCACTTTAACAACAGATACGCAGCCTAATCCACTGCAGACTGAAGACCATCAAAGACTTTTCTTGAACTAAAATGAGCTGGATTATGGCAATATTGGTTTTCAAATAGAAGTAGTTGTGAAGAATTCAAAGACATCAGGCTGAACAGTGGACAGCCCCATATAATTCGTTCAATGCTTTCAATTATTTGTTATAGTTTCTGTTCTGATTTGGTTATTTGTCAGCTTTTTAAAGGTTGAAATGAAGAAAGTAATCATTTACTGGATTCTATACCATGCCTTCAAATTATGTCCTCAAAAAGATATCTCAGCATTTCAGCCTGACACAGTTCAGAAGTCTTCATGACTTTGTATTAAACTTCTGAATAAAAAGTCCTGTTTCATCTGAGATTTCCATTATAAAAGTACAATGTAGACTGATCATGCTTATATATTAAAAAATTAGAAATTATACTTGATTTTTATATATATCTTAATGGAATATTTATGAGGGAAGAATGGTATATAAACAATATAACTTAGAAATCTAGTCATACTGTGATCAACATCTGGAGAGTGTACCTTCCCTGGACTTTCTCTGAATCACCCTGTAGAAACTCTTATTTTTGTCTTCTGACTCTAGAAGAAACCTGGCTATTTTATATTCATCAAATAGATGCTTAATGTCAAATTTTAACAAGGAAATATATAGAAGAGCAACACAAACACTACTAATACAAGAAAAGAAACTGTGCTCCATTGACTAGAATGCCAAATGAATTCCTTCAGAAAAAGGCTAATGGTGAAGGTATGCCATATACAGTAACAGGCGCTTGAAATATACCTATGGTAAAGAAACAGTTAAAAGCAAAAAATGTAATAAAGATATCAGGATGTGATAATTTTTAGTTTAGTAATTCAAGAAAATAATAATCCAAGGGATGATGCCTGGAAAATTACTGTAGAATATATAGTAATTCTTAAAGTGTGTCTAAAATCAAGAAGAAAGAATTTGGTGGAGTTTTTTAATCTTCTTATTTTTCTAGAATGACTGAATGTTCATTTGGTTTTATCAAGAAAAAGAACTAGAAGCTAGTAAAGTACCTATGAAACATTAACAATAGTGAATAATACAAATATGAATGGAAGAACAGAAAAGCAATTATGAGAGAGTACTTCTTGCAGGAGTTCAAGAGACTCTCTCTCGCTCTTACTTCTGAGGACAAGACTAACGAAAGAAAGCATACACTGATTCTTTGAGTGAAGGAAAACCTCTTTCCGTAAAAGATGCTACAGATCATTGTTCTCTGTTTCCAAGCGTCTGTTTAAATAAAAAGTATTTGAAAAATTATATCAACTAGTAATTGCCTGTTATGAGCTTTCCTTGGCATGGCAACGAATACTCTTCTCTTCTCAAACGCTGATCAACTTCTTCCTTCTTGACCTCCTCTTAGATCTTGTTCATAAGGAGAGCTTGTGGACCATCATCATTTACAGCTTATTACAAAATCCACTTATGCCTCTCGAGTTGAAGGCTTCTCCATATTAATCCCTTGCCAAGGAAAATCTCTGACTGATTTTGACCACCAGAAACACTTCCTTAATGAGGCAGCTATCAGAACTATATACACTGATGGCTTTTAACAGCCTGTGCCTCTGACTGAGATTGACTCCTTGCTGCCTGCAAATATAACATTTTTAAAACTGAACAATCAAGAATTTTCTAAGCCTATAGAAGCTTTTCAGAACCTTTTACTCCTATGCAGCACAGGGAGTAAAGATGCCAGGGAAAGAATAAGGAATCAAAAAAATAATTCTGTATACCCAAGATGTGCTTTTAGATTATTTTTGCCAGTGAATTCAGCAGTAAGGGACAATATATCCAGTCTTCACAGTGTAGTTTTTCTATAGTCTATGTATTGCAGACCCTAAGCGGGTTGTTAGTAGTTATCATGGAGATGATCATGTCTCTCTTTTTCCTCTGGGAAGGAAGATATTCATATGTCATTCAAATAAACATATGTAAAAATAATACATACACCTCTTTACAGTAATATTCTGGTTTTGCAGATTTCAAATCAGTCCCATTTGTAAATAGCAACTTGTTCCTACAAGTCGTCTGAGAATAGAATAAAATGTTACCGCAAGTATCTCTAGAACTCTTCAGTGCACTGCCTTTTTTTTTTCCTTCCTAATTAATTGAAAAGCCTATGTATGGTTTCAGATGTTTTCTGGTTGGTCCACACAACAGGCTGTAAAACAAAAATATGTAACTTCAACCTGCTGAATCTAACCATTGAAGCTTGGCTATGTCTGGCTAACTTCATCCTGGAGTAATCACAGACCAGAAGAGAAATTTTAATTATTTTTAAGCAAAACCCATTTTCTTATCTAGCCTGAAATACAGTGACTTCTATCTAGCTACCTATCTGTATGACTTATATATATTTAGTTATTCTATTATAGAGATCAGATATTCTAAGCACATATCTTATGATTTAATTAACAAATTATTGAGCACTGTAAAGCTGACCTTCACCACTTCATATGCAAAGAATTCTCTTTTTATAACTGCCCTTTTTAAACACAGAACATTGTAAGTCTGTGATGAATCTGCAGAAGATATAAAGAACCTGTCAACTTGGGAAGGCCTGGGGAAAACAGAAAAAAAAAAGGCGCTTCATTACAAATCCTTTTGAAACTCCCAGGGCTGGGTCTCCAGACAGGCCATACTGTGAACACTGCTCAGTTATCAGTGCTGATGAATCGAAGAGTATGAATGTGTGATACAAGATAAAACTTTTGCCACTGATCACAGAAATTGATTTGCTGTAAATATGTTAGCTTGCATTTTTTTTGCCATTTTGAACTCAGATTATTTATTGTTGTTTCAACATCAATAGACACATAAGAGAAAAAAGACAGACTGGAGACACTGTAACAGGACAGCTAGCCAGATCTCTATGGCAGAACTGCTGAGATAATCACGTACAGACCTAGCGGAGACAAACGTGGAAACTATGGAAATGAAGCAGTGATGGATTTTGGGTGATTTCAATTCCATGAATGAAATAAGAGTCGAAGAAACAGCATCTGTGTCAAGCTGGAGAGCATCATGTTTCTGCAGATTTATTGAAAAAGTAAAATTTTTTAGGCAATTGAAATGTAGATGTTAGACATATTTTAGACTCACATCATTAGAAGACCTCTGGCTATGGGGGAGAGATGGCTGATATACTGAACCAGTTTATACAGAAAAAAACAAACCTGTGGCCTTTACATTTATATCTGAACTAGACACTGTGCAAAGTATTGATTATTCAAAAGTTAATACTTTATATAAGATTAATATAGTGACTCAAAACTGTTTGTGTCTCTGAAACTTTGAGGAAGGATGGGAGTGAAAGTATCCAGGGGTAGATAGGTCCAGTGGTCCTACCTGCAAACAAAAGGGAGAAAATAGTTGTACCAAAAAATATTTATATACAAAGGTAAGAATTGAAAGCCCATGTGTGTCTCGCTGTTTTTACTTATTTTTGAAGATCCTAAGAAAAGTCTAAGAAAAAATGAATCACAATAGGTGACTATTATCTATGCTGCACACACGTAGGTTTGTTTATAACTCTGGGAATTAAGGTGTGTAAGTATTCATTTCTGGTTTAGAATACCTGCTCTACTGTAAAACTGGCACCTGCATGGTATTTATGAAAAGAAACACAAGAGAATGCATCTTCCCTGCCTCTCACACAGTAGGGGTAGGCAAAGCAGAAAAAATGAAGCAGAACATTATTAGAGACAGTAAGGCAGATGTGTGGGTTTTCAAACTATTTTAGTGTACTGGATTACTATTGTGATATTTTCCATTTCTATGAGTAACAGCAACAGAGAGAAGAAAACAATAGAAAAGATGATAAATCAGTAGTTTCGCCATCCAAGAAAAACAGTCTCATTCAAGAAAGAAAACTCTTTCTATCAGGATAAAAAGCTGACAAGTCTATTCTGCTTTTGATTCTATTTTCAAGTACTTTATTTCATTGTGTATTGTTCATGTAGAAGTTATGTATCACATGCAGACCTAATGTCCTTTTTATCACTCAAAATATGTTGAGAAATTCCAAATTAAAACAACCCATTTCACCAATTACATTAACAAAAAAGTAAATAGACAAAATTGCAAAGAAGTCTGTGGTTAAGTTTACTTAAGAAAAATACCCCTGAAGGCAAATTTGGATAGATCTGAGTTTTAAGGGTGTTCACATTTCCTTTTAGTCCCCAGTGGGTATCTAGTGAAGAGATGCAAATCAGAAAAAATTCAGATTGTGGGTGAGATGCTGGCCAGCTACTGGAAGTTCATAACTCTGTATATTGTCCTGTAATTGAAAGTTTATGGCTTTGCTTTAAAGAGAGAGCTTGGGTAAGCATCTCCATTTTTCTGTAATCCTGTTTACTAAAAAGATTAAAAGTAAATCCAAATAACTTATTTCTCTTCTTTGTCTGGTATCCTTAGATAATATTTGAGCAAGTAATCACTACTGCTACAGATGCACATGACTGCTATGACCAATAGGATGCTGCTTATGTGTAGGGTTTGGCATATAATTTACTACAGTAGGGAAAAGTAAACCTGAAATCTGACTGCAAACTCATTAAAACCTCATAAAAAGATCAATAGGAGTGGAGAGATGAATAGAAAGAAAGGCGGTTTCAAATACTTTTGGATTCTAGACAGGGTTAGATCATGTTTTGAGTGAAAGGGATAAGGTAGCTTTTACAGCATAATTAAACACTTTCATAATTATTTCAATTTGACATATTCTTAATTTGCTGTATCACATGCTACATATTTCCTACTGAACCTGGCAGCATTCTTGGAAAAGGAGAAGTTATATAGGTCAGGAAAATGGGAGGATATAATGCTGTTACATTTCTGTCATTCAGTTCTACAACAAGCCTCATGAGACAGTACTTCTGACAGCAAATCCTGTCAAAATAAGATTCCTGAATAAATAACATGAAGTCTGTTCTGTGAGATCTTGCCCAGGAAAAAATAATATTCCCTATAAATTTAATTTATCTTTTTATTGCCTTATATAGTCATGATGTCCAGATGACCATGCAGACGGCCACTGCATTGGCAAAAGTTAAAAAGAATTCTTGTAAAACTTCATCTCAGAAATCTCTCATAAAGAAAATTTCATGCATTTGGGTAAATCATTAGCCTGTCAAATAAACAAACAAATAAACAAATAAATAAATAGATTCTTTGTTAAGGTCAATCGATTAGTGGTTGGCAGTAAAAAAAAAACGCGCTGTTTCAAAGTTATTTTCACTCTATTACATTCATCATAACTAAAATAATAAGTTATAAAACCCAGATACTTATATTTCTTACCATAAAACATGTGTTTCATGACTCACCTAAACAGCCGCAAAACTCACATCAGTTCATAGAAATTAGGCTAATATACATCACCCTTTGAATATACATCACCCTCTGAAATTCATGGTGCCAATGATAGTAAAGGTTTAAAAACCAGCACCTGGTCCTGCACAGGGTTGTCCCACCACCTCAAGACCTGAACCCTCCCAGGCAAATGTTTGTCTAACCTGTACCTGAAGTCTGTTATTTTGCCTTCCTTCAGTCCTTTTCCATAGCCAAGTTTCATAAGAGAATACATTTGCACAGTTTCAAGAAGAATGTTTTCAGAAATTGAAGCCTACATAAGAAATAAAATGAATTGCCATTGTGAGAGGTTCTACTCTAGATGCACAGGTCAATTTTGACCTGTAATTTCCATTTTTTGCCAGTGTAAGACTCAGTGTTGTATTTGTCTTAATGGTTTATGTAAGCAACGGCTTTAGGTTACAAAAACTGGGTTCAAATATACTTTGGGACTTATATTTTATATTTCAGATCACTTTTTTAGTCTAGTCTATTTAGGATTTCAAACTGCGCACATCACTGTAATCATCCAAACCTGGTCCCCAAAGCCAAAAGTGCTTGCAGTCTCCTCAGTGATCATCATTAAGCTGTAGCTATGAAACTACCAGAGCTTTGTTTTAATGAGCTACATTTCTTGTTCTAACAAACCTCAGCGACAAATCTCATCTCAGTCTCATGGAAGAAACACAGTGCTGCTGAAGGTTTTTGTTTTTTCCTTTACTGTCTACTCTATTCCCTATTACAAGTTTGTAAGGGCAAAACACGTTGTTCGTTTTTTAATTTTACTGCATTGTAACATAAGGCCTAGTGACACCTACTCTGCAATCAGAAACCAGGGCTATATGTTCAGTTAAAAGGGATTGATGTAACTCTAATCACTTCATTGGACTGGCATACTTTTGTATCAGATACAAAACCCCACAGATAGCCACTAGGTCAGAAAGTACAGTAGAGTCCAGCCAGAGCATCACTGACCTGTTTTCCTTTTTTAAAAAAATGCTGCTAGGAAACAAGTATTTTAGGCTTAAAAAGGATTATTTTAATATAGCAGTTTCCCTGAATGCAACTCATTAGACACACACAATTTATAATGACATTATCAAAATATGTTCAATAGAGAAATAATATAGACCACCACAGTGAATTAACGCCCTTGACTAAGAAATGTGCTGCTGCCTGCTGCACAGAGCAACAGTTGAATTTGGCTGTATCTGTCAGATTAAATCATAGTTACTAAAAGCATTCACTTTTCTGATACGAACAGAGCAGACAAAGAAACTTGCTTGGAGAAGATATTTACCCCAAGGATAAATGGAGTTAGAGATTAAGACACTGAGGAGCAGGATACCACTGAGCAGATGCTAGGTGATGGCAGGAATTAGGGATGCTCATGGCAGAAATGCCTGCTACCAGCTGCAATCACTGTGAGACCTAATCACTGTGAGACAGGGTGCCAGAAACATGGCAGAATGCAAACAGGGGTAATCAGGAGTGAGAAAGAGAAATGGCTGGCTGTGGTTGGCTATATTGAAATGGTTGTTTACGAATGACTGTCAGATTTAGAGCAGCAAGAAATAAGTGAAAGTCACCGAGAATTTTCAAAATATACTCTATTTTAAAAAGACAAAGGTCTGGATTCTTGGAACCCTTCTGACAGAAGGATATGGAAAATGATTGTTCACTGAATTATGAAGGTTTGTAGTAGGACACACACCAATGACTGCATCATTTCTCCAGCCATATCTTCCAAATCTCATCTCTAATATAAAGACAAATCTGCTTATACTGGAATTTGTTTTGACAGTTCAACTATTCCTGCTTCAATTTACACTTCAATTTTAAGTCAAAAATCCCATTTGATTTATCTGTTATGAATAGCCACACATAAATCGCTCAGTAAAACACTAAAGATGCATCTTTAGACAGCTTGCATCACTGAATTTTGCTGAGGAACTTGAGACCAGAACTGGACCCTGGTTGTTCTAGGGACCTACTGACCTATGGGATCTATGCATCTGAGGGAGTGAAGAGGACATCCATCAGGACAATCCCTCAGTTGATTCCCATTACAGTATTCCATGAAGACCTTTTTTCCATTCATTTACAGTGTAGCACTGGGTTTATTTGTGGGTCTACAGAGAAGGAGGGGTGCAATTGCACTGTGCTGCCCCTAGCTAGGTGAAGCCCACTGTGAGAAAGCCACTACATGCAGTATTCCTGCCCTAGATCCTTTCAGCCTCAATTCAGTAATCAGAACTATCTACAGCTATTTGAGATTGTCTGCAGTGCCTGAAACATCTCCAGTGTGCTGACACATGTTCCTTTCTGCACCTGTGATGGTGGAACTCAGGTCTGGCTTTGGGTACTATATGTAGGTACCTGAATGTACAATAGATGTCTGGGTCACTAAGACCAGCCAGCATAGTTTTAGGAGTGATTTAGCTCCTCTTCAAACAGGTGCCAGTGCTCGTTAGCCAAGTGCTTAAGTGGGATCTAAGCACTGACTTTGTTGCCTTGCGAATGCTTCTGCTGTTCACATTGGCCATCTGGGTTCATCTGAGACTCTCTAGTGAATCCTACCAGGCCTTCAGACACCTCTCCCAGCAGACATTTGGGTACAACTCCCTACATCAGGTCTGCCAGCCCCACAGAAGTCTGCAGTGGATATCTGGATATCATGTGTCCAATGACAGTAGACGCAGCTTTATGGCCAGTCATGCTTTAGATTTGCATTGTTTATAACACAGAGCTAACACGTAATACACAGTTGGAGGTCACAGTTTAGGTATGTCGATCATTAACCAAATGCCAGTCCTGGATCTAGGCACATCAGAAGCCACGTAAGCCTCAAGTCCAATTGATGTCAACAGGAAAGGAAAATAAAGAATAAAGTGGTGGGATAAATTAGATCTTCAACTAGTCCTTCCTTTAGGGAATCAAGTGTCTAGAATCGAATACATACTATAGAGCCCAAACTGAGTAGATAGAGCACTTTTAGATATTTTTCAGGAGGTGTCAGCAGGTCTAATTTTAAAAGGGCAGGTCGGACTGTAATGGTACAGCTAAGCTTTTATTTCCTCCATAAGAAGGCTAATACAGTTTTAAAAGGTAAGAAAAGAAAGAACATGCTGTAACCTTTTATCCTTGTCTTTAATCTGACACTAACAAAAATCGAGGAAATGCAGCCTGCCACCTCCTCTCACATCACCACATGATGCAGTGTGCCTGGAGTTCCCAGAAAGTTATCAGTTGCAGACACATGCAGACGGGTGGACAGATGCTCCCAGGAGACAGACATACACACCAGTACCCACACACTGCACAGGAAATAAGAAATTAACCCTCAGGAGAGCACTGACAGTGAAAAGAAAGAAAAAAAGCTTGCTCTCCCATTTAAATATCTATTGATACTGTCAGTGGTGTTAATGGTCCAACTCTTTGGACTGAAGTCTTCATTGTGCCCAAAAAGTCCTAGCCAGGGCAACTAAGTTCTGCTACTCCAGTGATAATATTGCCAGAATGATCCCACCTGTATCTCCTCATGAAAATTATCCCATCTGTTTGGTGACATAGGAGATAAGGACATTTCTCTTATGGAGACATCACTGCTGGGCTGGAGATGGGGAGAAAAGGCTTGGTATGGAGGAGAAAGAAGCTGCTTTTCATTGGCAAAATGATTGTTTCTGTAGGCCATTTGGTATATATTAAGACTAGAAGTTCTGGCAGGATGAAGCTGTCAGATGCTAAAGGAAAAAAAAACAGAAGTCTCTTCAAATGATTAAAGACTGGGAAAGGCTTGCTACGTTTGAAGGAGCTTCCTTGAAGTCAAGCCATACTGTTGATTACAGCAAGAGTCCTGGGATGGAGTAGAATGGTTTTATGGGGTTTGAAGGCCAGTGCGATTTGCAGGCAAAGAAGCAAGGTGAAATCTAACTCACAGATAATTACCGCTTTTTATCTTTTCCCCTGTTGAGTGCTTTTAAAAAAAACTGCCACAAATTTCAGGAAGTATTTTAGACGAATTCTAATCTTCTTAAACTCTTAGTTACATAGCAATTATAAGACTATATACAGTAATGTAACCTACTGGCTGGACTCCTGCCCTGCCAACCCACACCTGGAAGGAAAAAACCAGACATACTGGTAGGTACATGGGGAAGTATTAGCAGATACATTTGTAGGGAGAAATGGTGAAGCCATCTCCCACCGTGCCTATTAGCACGTTCTCTACTTCTTGCCTATCAGAGAACAGTGTCTTTTTGTTGCTCTCTACTGGACCTGGGCATATATGCATTTAAAAAAAAAATAACTTGCAGCCCAGAAAGCCAACCGTATCCTGGGCTGCATCAAAAGAAGCATGACCAGCAGGTCGAAGGAGGTGATCCTGCCCCTCTACTCTGCTCTTGTGAGACCCCACTTGGAGTACTGCGTACAGTTCTGGTGTCCTCAACATAAAAAGGACATGGAGCTGTTGGAGCGAGTCCAGAGGAGGGCCACGAGGATGATAAGAGGGCTGGAGCACCTCCCATATGAAGACAGGCTGAGAAAGTTGGGCCTGTTCAGCCTGGAGAAGAGAAGGCTGCGTGGTGACCTCATAGCAGCCTTCCAGTATCTGAAGGGGGTCTACAAGGATGCTGGGGACGGACTCTTCCTTAGGGACTGTAGTGGTAGGACAAGGGGTAATGGGTTCAAACTTAAACAGAGGAAGTTTAGATTAGATATAAGGAAGAAGTTCTTTACAGTGAGGGTGGTGAAGCACTGGAATGGGTTGCCCAGGGAGGCTGTGGATGCTCCATCCCTGGCGGTGTTCAAGGCCAGGTTGGACAGAGCCTTGAGCCACGTGGTTTAGGGCAAGGTGTCCCTGCCCATGGCAGGGGGGTTGGAACTAGATGATCTTAAGGTCCTTTCTAACCCTTACGATTCTATGATTCTATGATTCTATAACCACAGGCTGATAATACTGAGACAAATAGAAACAAAACAGATTCAAGTAGAAGACTTCGGGAATATTTAGGAAACCTTACTATGTAGTATTTACTTGGCCTGTTTTACTTTAATTAATTTACATAAATGCTGGAAATAAAATACAGAAAACTCATGAATATGTATTGATTCATAAAGTTATTCTAAGAAAAAACAGTTTCATGCAACTACCTTCTTGTGATTTGTCTGTACTTCTCAGTAGGACAATGGAATAGTCCATCTTTACCCAAGCTTTCGGTAATTTCACCTCTTCTGTCAAGAAAGATCCCAGATGACTGACTGCAGTACAGGATGTGTGGAATATTTGAAATGCTGTAGTCCTTACCAATACAGGGACGAAAATGAAGAACTTTTACAGCATGAACAAAATTAGAGCTAAGAAATTTTATTTTTAATTTCTACAATCATCTTGAGTATTGTGAAAAACAGAAAGAACAAATAAAATCATCAAACCTGAGCTTTCATTTTTCTATAATTACAAATGGAGATATGAGGTCAATGCCAATCAGGCAAACAGGATGAGGTAACTGCTTAGAGAGAGCAAATAATTTACTACAGTAGCTGATAATGTTTCCATTTTTAAAAGCCTAGAAGTTTAACACACCAGTGTTAACACTGAAAAATGTGGCTGATTCCTTTTATCAAAACATAATAAATATTTTACATACCTGCCAATTGTAACTAGACCACACACAGTAAATTTAAGCTATAAGCCCATGCTTCCTCCCATAGCTTGCAGCATTAGTTTACACAAATCCTGTAATTATGCTATTATATACTAACAATCAGATAGATGAATATAAATAAGATTAACTATGTTAGTTGCTTCTCAGCATCTTAAGATAATATGAAATGAAATAATAATAGTAAAAAAAAGGTAGAATGAGTTTCTGCAGGATTGCCAACGTGATGCTCATGTCTAGAAATTTCATTATACGCAGCTATGGCCATCCCCAGCCACATTCCTGCACATACCTGAAGAAACATAAAAGTAGACATCAGCAGGCAATGCCTGCTGAAAACAGTGAAAACAGTGTTCAGCTCTTTTTTTTTTTTTTTCTGTAATAGAATCTGTATGAAAAAGACGCATATTCTTCAGCAGTCCCCAATACACTCACTGGCTGCAGTGTATTTCAGCAGGTAAACAGTATGTCACAAGTTCTCAACTATGAGAAAGAATTTATTGACATTTTAAAGACATAATAGATACTTTTTATTTCTTATTACGATATTTTCTCATTCCACTCTCTGAAGTAATAGTTTTAAAAAATATCTTCATTACATACAGACATAGAAGCAGATTAAAGGATATATAACTGATAGCAAAAAGAGAATTCCAATGTGGCAGAACTTCCAGTCTCAGGTCTGAAGCTACAGTCAACGAGGCTCAAGCTCTACAAAGCTGTTTGTACCCTTTCTCTCAGATTTGTTCTTCTTTATAAGTCCTTCTGTTTGTTTTCACATCCAGAAGTAGTCAGCGCCAGGACTACATGTACATCAGTGGCATCCCTCTCTTTGTGCCACTGCCTTGAAAGGTTTTTGCAAATACATGTAAATTTTAGAAAATTAAAGGTGTTATTTATGTCTCTGTATTGGGTTTACATGGCAATGTTGGCTTTTTTGGGAGGGTGGGATGGTGCAGGGATGGCCTCTGTGAGAAGACACCAGGAGCTGCCGACATGTCAGACACAGCTGGTTCCAGCAGTCTCCAATGGATGCACCACTGGCCAAAGCTGAGCCCATCAGCTACGCTGGTAATGCCTCTGTGATAACATATTTAAGAAAGGGTAAAATATGCTGTAAAGCAGCTGTGAGAGAGTGATAAAATGTGAGAGAAACACCTCTGAAGACAGCCAGGTCAGTGAAGAAGGAGGAGGAGGTGCTCCAGGCACCAGAGCAGGGACTTGCCTGCAGGCAGTGGAGAAGACTATGGAGAAGCAGTTTGTACCCCTGCAACCCATGGAGTACCACATCAGAGATTGCTAAGAAAATATTGCAGTGGAAAGAATCACTCTACACGTGCTGTTTCTTACATTGTACTACTGAACATTTATTGGCTACACCACACAGACTTACATGGACTTAGGTGTAACACTGGCTTCACTTTTGATCTTATTCTGCTAGGGAAAGTGACATTTTTCTTCAGAAATCTTAGAAGTCTTAGTGTTTTCAGAAGTCTTAGAAAGACATATTAGACCTCAAACAGAAGTGATAAGCTAAAGGTAGAAATTTTCATGAAAGTTCCTTTGGGAAGCACTGCACGGAAAGTTTGGGGAAAATATTTTTGTCTTAAGAACTGCTAAAACAGTTATCTGTAAATAAATTAGACCTAATTTCTGAAAGAGTATATTTAACATTTTTTAAACTGTTTAAGTAACCAGTAGCTGAAGTGCACAACACCCTTAACAGACTTTCGTATACACTATAACAACTAAAAGCACTCAGTACAGGCTCAGATCCAGAAATAAAACCACTTATTTGAAACAGTTTTTACATCTGAATATAGTAAGGACTTTTTATATAACTCTCTAAGTTTTAATAGATGGACATTAGAGACCTTAATGTAGTAGAATATTATAATAAAACAAGATGGGTACTAATATAAATGTACATTAACTCATTTGCTAATGATCAACATCAGCCAAGGGACAGCTGCCAGCAGTTTCATGTCCTTTCATCAACAGGGAGACAGAGCCTATTTAAATGTTTTAATTGTTGGGAAAGAAATAGATTTGCTTTTATCCAATCAATATTACTTTGACCAAGAATCAATTAAACTGACAAGGCTTCCCTTATCGAAGTAAGTAGGGGCTTTAATTAAATTCCATTCTATAGTTTAAGCAAAGCATAAGAAGAGAAGGAGCACATAAAGGCTACTTTTTATTTGGTGCGTTTATATCGGTTGTATGTTTTTAGGTGCAAATCATAAATTAAACTGCAGATACATTAACATTTCACTTTATGTCAAGCTAGGCATCAAAATAAAACCACAGATATGTACTGGTCCCATCTATTACAGTATGTATTTCTATTTTGAATTAGCACAAAATGGAATGCTCTGCATGATCTTTTATATTACAGTGACACAGTATGTAAAAGGGCATCCTTCTATTTCCTCAGAAACCATCATTAGTACTAAATAAACTCTCCTTGCCTATTTCTTTAGAAGAGCACTGCACAAAAATGAGACACTGCAGAATAACAATGGGTTCAATTTAATTGGTGCAACCCTTCCCCCTGCCTATCAGCAGAACAACTCAATATTCATTCTGAGGCAAAGGAGTTATTAAAGCATTTCAAGTGATATTTTCAAAGGGAATTTTCCTTTTTTCTTATTACCTCTTCAAATCTGAATCACTGTGTGAGAAGGGGAGGCCAAGGGGATGAAAAAAAAGAAAAAAGCTTAATTCCCAGGAAATTGTTGAAAATTATGTCATGAAATCAAACAGCGCTTTGGTATAAAAAATCTTCAGAAGAGAAAATGCACTTTAAGCAAAAGATTTAGAATACAAAGTCTTTCTGCAAGTGGCAATGCCTCAGATCACTTGGCCTGGAGCTTCTATCATTTCAGTCTCCTGATGTGGTGCTATTCCAGTTTATTTTCCTCAGGCTGCTTTGCTCACTAAGGCAAGTAATTAGAGTAGCAAATAATAGAGCCAGAGTCCCAAATTAACTTTCAATATTATCATCTTGTTGCTACTGGCTAAAACAATGCTAACATTGATAAATCTATATACCTTAATGATAAACAGCTATTAAAATAATAGTTAAACTCATCTTCAGCAACCTTGTTCTAAAATATGCTCTTTTTGTGCAAATTAAATGGCATACAAAATGATTAGAAGGTTCCTCTGGTTAAATATTCTTAATTGCTCAGTGGTTCAGTCCACATGTGTTTCACCTACAGCATCTCTTATGTCATTAAGTGTCTCCAACTTGTGGCATGCTGACAAGTTTTCTCTTAACATTAATAGTTTTCAAAGATTAGCTGTTAATTCTTAATGTGCTGGGCACATTAGTAAAAAGTAACATCTTTTTTGTCTTAGAGTGTATTATTTTCTTTATTCTTCAAAATGTGAGGGAAATTACAGTCCTCAAGATCTAGTTCAGTGTTTTCCAATTTTTTTCTGCTTCTAAATGGATTTTTGCAAAATCAAGATGTTAATTCACTACTTGGATAAAACCCCCATACATATAAGTGTATATTAAATTTAATGATTTATATATCACTATATACAATATACTGTTTCATATTTGAACAATTGATTTAAACAACCAAAAATGTTATGAACATGATTTTTAATTTGTTTCATAGTTGAGTTGAAACATTCACTTTATTTTGCTTTACAGAATAGCAGCCTGTGTGTTCTGTTTCTCCGTTTTCTAGCCCATTTTCTAGACAATGGATCAAAATGAAGCATTGATGAGCATGTAGCATATAGCTCATGCTAGAGAAGATAATCTTTTTTTTAACTGAAATGCTGAATTATTTAATCTTAAATATTCTAAAAAACCTGCAATATAGTGCTTAAAAATGCTAAAAAAGTTGCATTCTACATTTCGGGACTTATTTTGCTTTATAAAATTTGTTTTGAACATTTAGTTATCTCTTTAAGAATTAAAAATTGAATGAAGAAGTAAATATTTTAATTTCATTAAGAAAAAAAAAAAAAAATCACTGTTTTGATCATCTTGCCAAATATCCTTCTCATAATCTTCCTTTACAGGAAAGGTAAAAATTGTGTGTGAATGTTATCTCAGAACAAAACACTTCAGAACTGTAGCTCTTTTCACATAATTAACAAACAACCTGTGTTCCAATGTGTCTCTAATCCTTTAACATTATAGAAAATTGCTTCCTTCCTATAGCAATTTGCACTTATGTTGAATAATAATATATTTTGAAAATCTTATGATATTGCATAAGAGCTGAATAAACATTCTCTTTTTCCCTCAATGATGTCAGAATCGTGCAAAAGAAAATTTCTTTGTTTTCCTGATATACAAATTTTCTAAGAGAATCCTAATCTTTTCCTAACTCCTTCTCCAGCAACAACCTGCAATATCCAGTTTACAGTCTTTGGGCTCATGTTAAAGTGCATATTTTTCCTACCTCAGCCATAGTACAGTTGTATGAACAGTTTTGGTTTCTGGCTTTCAGAATAGTTTTCTTTCCAGATGCGTCCTTTGAAAAGTGGGAAATGGGCAACCAACAAAGTCAGCTCCACCAATTGCAGCTATGTTTTTTAAAGGGTCAGGGCCACTGTCAGAACAAAATCTGTACAGGTAAGCATAGGGTTTTTTTTCTTCTTGCATCTGTTCAGTCATACCAGTTCTACAAAGAACTTTGCATGGAAAATGCCCTATTTGGCTAGTAAGTGTTCTGTGACATTGCATTTAATTAACATTGTGTTACACTTACTCTGGAGCAGTCATAATTTATTTTAGTAATTAGAGGATCAAGATTTCATGCTTTTATTTGACTGCTACTTCCATTTCAATAACTGACGTTTAAAATATTTTGTCTGCCATATTAGAGCTAGCCAGGGAGATTGTAAACATGCTGTCATATTATGGCATGGTTATCACAAGCTTTACAAGGGTTCTGTGGGCCACGGCACTACTCTTCTCATGCATGAGAGAGATCTGAGAGAACTGGAGAGTTGTGAAGGTTGGATTACCTGTCAGGCAGCCTGGCACTATCAATCAGTGATGCATGGGAATACAGGCCTGCACAGGTATTACCCAATGCCTATGTGCTTTTCTGTCTAACTCAGCCCTAACTCAAACTAGAGGCTGGTGCAGTCTTGGCACATGGAGACATTTTCCCAGTATAGACCTAGCAGCAAAGAAGCATTCTTAGTAAAAAAGCCTATTCCCACTTGATGGTGGCAGTGTATAGAGCAGGTCACTTCCCATTTGTATCTTCTGAGTTCTGTTCCCCAGTTTATCAATCATTTTGTCATGATTTAATGATTTTGATAAATGTATGTAAAGCTTCTAGAACAATAAGCATCTATAATAACAGTGAAGAAAACATCAGCTTTTTTTCTGAGAAGGGAGGTTGCAGAACCAAACATGAGTACATTCATATTCAAGATCAACTAAGACCACAGAGCGCTGCTTCAGCACTAGAGTCTTTTACACATGGGAAAAAAATCAGGGCTTAAGTGTTACATGAAATTTAGATAGTGAACCACTTATACCCTTTCTGAGGCTACATATTTATTTTTTTAATTTGAAGACCCAGGGTTTTTAATTTCGATATTAAACACTGAGTGTACTTGTCAGTGCTTCATGATGAGCAATAGAATTTTCTATCATAAGTAACTGATACCAGGAAAGAATCTGTATCTGTGTTTCCATAAATATAGCCTTTTATACTAGTTTATAGGGTATGATTGCTGGGGTTAGCAAGGTTAGCTACAGATCTTCAGTTAAGAACAGACCGCTCCTAACTGAAGCATACCATATTCAAATTAAAATAACAATCCAACACCAAAAAACCCACTCCACCTCTATTTTTTATCCTCCGACATCAGCCAGAACATAATCTTGCTCACCCTATTGCTCTTCGTTCAAGCACTAATTTCACGTAGACCAAATCTTAAATTTCCCCTTTTTTCTCAGATACCATATGACATGATTTTCTCCATCATTAGCATTGAGTTTGATAGCTTACTAGATTGCATCATGATGTTCTTTTAATTGGATGATTACGTATATGCCCCAGGCAAGTTACTATGCTAACATCTGATGATTTAGCAAAGTGATCTGATTTTATTTATTTATTTTACTTCTGGCTGAAACATTTTCTAGTCTCAGTGCTCAAAGTGTAATGCCTCTGTAGAAGCAGCCTAGATTCAGAACTTCTGGGTATTTGCATTAGTGGTAATGATGAAGAGGGATGCCTTGAGCCATGGGAAAACAACACGGGTTTTAATGTACATGCCTAAGTGTTGTGCTAGGTCCCTAACTTTAAAAAGCCAGGCTTAAATATTTATGAAAAATTGTTAATTTTGAATTGACTAACATTTTATTATCTTTCATAGAGAAATCTGCAAGATCTGTGGTCAAGTTTCTCTGCTAAGTTGCAGGATTGCAGATGTTGTTTTGGCTCTCCTGGGCAAAAGGTTTCAAACTACACCAAAGTTTTTTCAAATGAAAGTTTAATTGAAATTATAACCAGTCTGTGGGGGATAGTTCAAATTGGGTTAATGCAGTTAGAAAATAGTGATTTAGGATGATGGGTTCAGAGCTTGCAATAGATCATTTTCTCGATCTATTTGGCATTTGCTTCTAAACTATACAGGTCTCCACATCCTGACTATGCCGGTACAACTGATACTGAATGTGTCTTTTTACCTTTCAACTCTTGTCTTGATACTCCAGAACAAGTCTACTGCTGAGCTTCCCCCCTCCGCACCTGTTCCTTGATGAAAGGAATTTCTACAGTAAAGTCTGTAGGAAATACAGTGGGCATAGATGTATAAACAGGCTTAATCACATGCTACAATGAGAAAAGAGGTATTGCATCCACATTTCAAAAAAGTGACATGAATGTTCCATAAATGCATTCTCTGACATGGGCAGAAATTTTCAGTAATATCAGCCAAAAATGAACCTATAGCCTTTTGGCTGGAAGAAAATCCCCACCAACTCAGTCCCTGTAAGGATGAAAATTGCTGGATTAATACTATTAAGTTTTCTTTGATTTGAATGAATAATTATTTTGTGCCAATACATTACTGCTTACATAGACATTTCACCTATGCTCTTCTTTATTTCATTTGATTATAATTCTTTCCCCATAGACAAACCTGTCTATGAGGCAAATATGCTTGGCTGAATAATAGTGAATGTTTAGATAAAGTACCAGCAGCTGGAGGGCAACTGCAATATTCAGCAATTATATGTACAATACACCATGCACCAGTGGGATTCCTGCTGAGAATGTGCTTTGCATTGTGTAGAAACAATCAAGGACAGAAAAGAGCCACAAATATTCACATTAGGCAGTTTAATGTTGGAGACTATTTCACAGGATAGGTTTAAAATAATAGATACCAGTGGAGTAAGAACTCTGGAAAGAACCTGAGACAGCTGTTTCCTGAGGAACAGAAACCTTTCTGTGCAATTAATGGCATCTGTTACTTCTGCACTACTAGCTCCACATTGTTTCCTCTCCCTAGACCTGCAGGAGAAAAAGAAAGCCTTTCTAGGCAAAATGGAAAAAAAAAACCAACCCAAATCCCTTATTTGACTTATGTCAATAACATTAATCCCACTCATTCCAAGTTCTACTATGGTTACTTGGCTCTCTAAATAGCATTAAAAAACCCATTAAGTAGTATGTTTTCAAAGAACAACCTTGTATCTGGGCTATAGAGTGTGGAGCATCAAGAAAATGGCAGAAAGATTTTAGCCACCTGAGTTAGAAAATTAATCCTCTGAAAAGGGCTTGTCTGGACTCTTATTACCATTATGAAAGGCACATTTAGTGAAAGAAACAAATTGGTTATTACTTGTACGTAAGTGATCAGCGCAGACTCAATGTAAAACTTGCTAAACAGAAAACAAGTTCTGCGAAGAGCATTGGGTTGATGACTCCATTACAGCTAATGACCTTGAACACCATTCAGACTTAGTTTAACACTTCAAAACCTGTTTTGAAGCACTGATCTGTTTTTTGTTTAATTAACTCTCAAGATTCTTACATGTTATAAAGGACAAGAATCAATATCTCAAGGCTGCTTAAATTTAACCATATTCATTTATTTCAGTAGCTCCTATAGACACTGAATTTAGAAATCTTAGCTAAGGTATTTGAAACATCCATATGAAATGGAATATTTGATTTTATGATGACACAGAATTCACTTTGAAGGTATGGCGATTATTCACAGTTCAATAAATATCCCAGCAACTTTGTATGATTAACGTATGGTTAACTGCACATTTCTCCTTATTTGATTGTAATTTCTTTACCATCTATTAGTTCTTTTTAAAATTCTGTCTTCTCTGCAGAAGAATTTCTGTCTGAAAGACAGAAAATTCTGGTTTTCAGCTGAAAGTTTTGCTCAAGAGTGCCCTTAATCTGGCTCCCGAACACACCCCAAAACACTAGCTGGAATTCCATAATAGCTGCAATTTATGTTAACTTGACTATCATGGGAGCTGGGCTGAATCTTTAGCGCTGCAGTGAAAGGCAGAAGCTGAAATTACGATTCCTGGGGTGCCGAACCTAATAATTTTGTTCTGCTCATTCAGTCAAGTTCTACTCAAGCAACCTGACTATGTAGTGGAGCTGGCCAAGCAGCAGCCTAGATCAGGCCCAGAGGATGAGTTAACCTATGTCCCTGAAACAGAACAGCAAAACTTGCAGGTTAGAAATGGAAGACGAGACCTGTCAGAATTCCTACCCTTCTGCAATTGCTCCCAAGCAAGAAGAAAAAGAAAGCAAGAGAAGAGATAGGATGTGGTGGGAGTGTCACAGGACACGTGGCAGTACAGGGATCTCCACAAGCCACTGGAGAATTATAGTGACATTAATAGTGTGATTAAAAATAGGAGGACAAATTGTAGTGGAGTGGGGGAAAGAAAGAAAAAAGAAGTGCTGAGATAGACAATCTGCTTAATCAAGGACTAGTGCAAGGTGCTGAACGCTATTTGCTTCTTGCACACACTGAAATAGGGACTGCATAAAGGCATGCAAAGCCTGTAGACAGATAGGTGGACTGACATAATTGTGGTCAATATAGTTGACAGGTTCATAGCATCACAAAGCATTAGACTTCTTCACCATTATGTTCATCTCTAAACAGAAAGTTGTGGTGCTGTTCCAATCCAAATTGTATAGATACTTAGTGATACAAAGAGGCTAGGAAGGCTCTATAATAAGCACTCTTCCTTCAAGCGCATGTTCAGTATTTTACCATTAGAGGTATTCAGCTGTAGCTGAACCCAGGACAAGAGGGCACAGCACAACATAGCCTTTTGAGATCTTATTGTCATCTTCCACCAAAATCACAACTTGCATTACTTGTAAATGAGGTTTTTCCAAATTGAAGGAGAAAGTATTAAAAATAGGCATTTTGTCCTTTCAGGGTGGTCCCCTCTCAAGACCCCACTAGTAGACATCTCCCTGTGTTACTTACATACAGTTAACATAGCTACAGTGCAAAGGCCAAAATTCTCTTGCCTTACTCTTGACAGTAATTGCTTTTAATCTGATATGAGTGAGTTGGGACCTTAGGCTGCAGCCCTATGAGTCTTATCTTTAAATGAGTCGTATTAACTACCTAGGCAGTAAACACAAATTAGCAGAAAATTCAAGCTTTGTCTTATTCAAAGCAAATGGTTAGTTCCACATTTTCTGTGAAATTTTGATGAAGACAGTGAAGTACTGTCACAGGTAGTGAGGCTAGTTTGTACTGAGTTGACTTAAACGAACACTGTCAGTTTAAAAGTCTCTCTTCTGTATGATTTTTTAGCCTCCAATTGTTACAAGCAACTTCTTAATTGCTAGTACTGCATGAGATTGGAAAGGGGAAAATTCCCTTTTCAGTTTTGCTGCAGACTGTATAAACTCCTTTTATTATGTAGTTATTGTCAGTGCTGCCTTCTGTCTCTGGTTTTCTCTCCTGCTTGTGTGTCTTTTTAAAAAGCCACAGAAACACATGAAAATGAAACACCAAGAACCTTATGGGCTATGTTTCTAATTAAAGCTCCTGACTCTATTAGCGTTTGTATCTGATAGGAGTCAACCTCAGGTCTGGCATCATTTCCATGGACAGTTTGTGCATTTTATATTGGATTACTGATGCTGAGCTGATGTTGACACCAATGTTTTGGTCTGCTGTCTGAAGCTGGCTGTCTTAACGACTTGGCTAGAGAGTTAAGTTTGCAGCTGTTTGTCCTCCTTTTGCCCTCCAGGCTCTTCTGTTGCCTCCTATGCAGAGGTTCAGCTTGAAGAAAGATGAAACAGATGCCTAAGTTTAGGAGTGATGTCATGGTTTAAACTCTGCTGGTAACTCAGCACCATGCAGCTGCTCGCTCGCCTCCTCCCATCTATCCCCCCTCCAGACGGGATGGGGAGGAGAATCAAAAGAATGTAAAACCTGTGGGTTGAGGTAGAAACAGTTTAATGACTAAAGTACCATATACTACTACTACTAATGATAATAATAATAATGAAATAATAATAATAATGAAAAGGGAAATAACAAGGGAGGAAAATATAAAAGGAAAAAAAGGAAAAAACAACAATAAACACAAGTGATGCAATAAACACAAGTGATGCACAACACAATTGCTCACCACCCGCTGACCGATACTCATCCTGACCCAAGCGGTGATAGGTCCCTTCTGGGTAACTTGCCCTCAGTTTATATACTGGGCATGATATGCTGTGGTATGGAATACCACTTTGGCTAGTTTGGGTCAAGTGTCTTGTCTCTGCTCTCTCCCGGCTTCTTGTTTCCCTCCTCACAGGCAGACCATGAGAGACTGAGAAGTCCTTGATCGGGATAAGTGCTACTGAGCAACAACTAAAACATTGGTGTGTTATCAGCATTATTCTCAGACTAAAGCCAAAACACAGCACTGTATCAGCTACTAGGAAGAAAATTAACTCTATCCCAGCCAAAACCAGGCCAAGTGGTAAGCTTCCAGATGCTATTTTACCTTTGAGGCTAAGAAAAGCCTGAAGTCTCAAGTCTCCTACTTTGCAGTTTAAAGATCTTGTCTTTGGACTTGAAGCAAAAAATAAATAGCGATACCAAAACCTCCTCATTTTCTGGTACTTTTAACCAAAAATGACAGTGATACTGTATCAGATAATGAACTTAATTATGCCGGTATGAGATAGGTGTTGTTAAACCTATTGAAGACTTTTACGTAAAAGCCTTGTAACAAATACTGCATCCATCAAAGGACTTAAAATCTGAGATATTTGTGAATAAGCTTTGAAGGAAATACGTGCAGAATAGTTAACGTGACAGATTCTTGGATATCTACAGTGGCAGAACTTTAAATAACTAAGCAAATGCTATAGCAGAAATGGATAAGCTACAGAGTCTCAAATAGTTACACAAACCTGTAGATTTTATCTTGGACTTAATTGGCAAAATCTTAAATAAATATCACATTCCACTTCATATTTTTTCCATAAGTCCTAGCCTTAAACTCTATGTCTGTATTGAAAACTTAGTCTTTCCGAGCTTTTTGATTATCTTTGGCTGGGTAGGTATATTCCTGGACTGAATTTACAGCTACATTACGTGTTTGGACTGCTTTCACCCATTCTTTGTGGTCAGGTGTTCTGGCATTACAAGAAAATATGTATGTGTGTAGATGCCACAGGCCATCTAAGCTGCATATTGGTCCAACAAGGTTTTATGAATCAATTTGCACTTACTTTGGATAGTTTGAATATCCAGGACTTAAACTACCTGGTGCAATTCTTCCAAGTGAGTAAGAGAAAAGAGCAGATAAGATCTTTCTGTGGAGGTAAAAAACCCCCGATCTTTTCCGGATCTGTTACCACGATGGTTCTGCAGTCTTGTCAGAGCTATTTATGAAGAGGTGTGAGTCCAGCCTATTTGTATGGTCAAAGCTCAGAAAACATTTTTGGTCAGTTTTGTGGTAGTTCATTGCAGCTGGGAGTTTATCTTCGATGAATAAGAAAATCTGCCATGCTCAGCTAGACCAGAGGTTTGGAACAGAAACAGAACTTTGATGTTAACTCTGTAGAATAAGGAATTACAGGCATAGCAACAGGGGACTGACAGCTTCTGAATAATTGATGGCCAGATTATCCCTATGGACTTTCGGTTCATATATTTTAGACAAGTATTTTTGATCATTTGAATGTATGGACACAAATACAATCTTTTGTCAGACGGGTGAGATATAAATAAAAGCAATCTTGGTAGTTCAGCTCATATGCCAATTCATACTCGTTAGAATATTATCCTAAAATGCCATGAGGAACTGTGCAATGGAAACTTTGACTGGAAGAAGTTTTCAGGTTACTATGTCTACTCATTACCACTGAATAATGGTGACACAACTGGAGTACAGTTACTGAATAGAAAAAATTAGATCTCTAGGGTGACACAATGATAACAAAGGCATGTGAGCAAATCTCCCCACTGTACTCCTCTAGATCCCGAGGAGAAGTCTTTTTATTGCTTCCTTACTAAGACCTTAGTGCACATCTGCCCCCTTGTCTTCTCTAGGGTTACTCTGTAGCTGCCTGTGCAGTATCTCTGCGCTTGCTCTGCATTGTTGCTTGGTTTAAGCCCAGCTGGTAACTCAGATCCATGCAGTCACTTGCATCTCTGGGACGGATGGGGAGAAGAATTGAAAGAATGTAAACCCCACATGTTGAGATATGAACAGTCCAATAACTAAAGTATAATATAAATGATATTGGAGGATTTGTCAAGTGCAAGGTGAGATGTGCAGGAAGAAGAAAAGAACACAGTGAAAATTGTCCTGGGTTCAGCTGTAATAGTTATTTTTCTCCTTCCTAGTAGCTGGTGCAGTGCTGTGTTTTCAACTTTAGGCTGAGGGAAAGTTGGTAAGGGAATGATACTACTAATGATAAGGGAAATAACAAGAGGAGAGAATATAAAACTAAAAAGGGAAGGGAAAAAAAAACCAAAACGATAAACACAAGTGATGCACAATACAACTGGTCATCACCTGCTGGCCAATACCCAGCACGACCCGACCAGTGATCTGGACCTTCCAGGTGACTCTCCCCAGTTTATACACTGGGCATGATGTGCTGTGGTATGGAATACCCCTTTGGCCAGTTTGGGTCAGGTGTCCTGCCTCTGCTTCCTTCCAGCTTCCCGTGCCCCTCCTCACTGGCAGAGCATGAGACTGAAAAGTCCTTGATCAGAGAAAGCATTACTAAGCAACAACTAAAACATCAGTGTGTTACCAGCACTGTTCTCAGCCTAAAGTTGAAAACACAGCACTGCACCAGCTACTAGGAAGGAGAAAAATAACTATTACAGCTGAACCCAGGACAATTTTCACTGTGTTCTTTTCTTCTTCCTGCACATCTCACCTTGCACTTGACAAATCCTCAAAGCCACTTATGAATTTCTAGATGCTTTCAGGAAGGAGCAATCTCTGCCTCCTTCAGTTGGGTTTCATTTGACCCTGGTAGCAGGCTGCCTTCCTCTCTACAGACCACCCTCTCTTAACAGAACAAAACAGGGCATACACTAGCACATACTACACAGTGAACAAACAAATAAATCACTCACTGTAAACTACTACAGTGGCTGGTCTTCACTGGTCAGTGTTTATTCCCCCACTCAAAGAGCGAGAATATGACCTCTGCAAATAAGCTGCTGGCAGTAAGGGAACTCTCTTGCTACCTTAGGAAGAGATTGACAAACTTGGAGACCTTTGAAGGCTAAACTGCTAATCTGTAGTCTTTTGAAAAAGGGATCTTTGTCCCCACAAATCCTTAATTTCCCCAGCACATCACTGCTTTTAAGAAAGTTTTCTATTCTGCAGATTTTTTGCAAAAGGCATTTTGGGTAAGTGTCACTGATGTTTCTCCTTTCCTTTCTCCCTTTCATCTCTAGTGTCTCTGCCAACTCTCGACATTTACACACCCAAATAACTAATTTTCTCCCTTTTTTTTTTTTTTATAAAACTGTAATGATTTTCTTACCTTTCAAATTACAAAACTTAGGAACAAATACTCACCTCTCTGAATTTCTCTGGCTTTATCCATTTGCAGTACAAGGTTACTTAAGTGTATGTCTTTGTCTTACTTAATGCCAGAGCCATTATTATTTCCTTCCTTTTCAGCTGATGCACATATTCAGCTAAAAATCAATTGTGTGCCACATCCGCAAACATGCCCTCAGTCTTACTTCCTCTCATTTATATTATGCACTCTTTGCTTGGATAGTTAAACTTCCATTAATACCACTCAGGACATCTCAACGTTTTTTTTAAAGTTCTATCATTTCA
The DNA here is from genome assembly GCF_004027225.2 of Strigops habroptila. Taxonomy (NCBI): domain Eukaryota; kingdom Metazoa; phylum Chordata; class Aves; order Psittaciformes; family Psittacidae; genus Strigops; species Strigops habroptila. The sequence goes on from NC_044278.2 coordinate 110,518,271, forward strand.
CAGTCCAATTGCCATCTCTGGCAAGATGACCTACATAACGTTCATAGAGCTATTTCTCCTACAAATATGACCTCAGTCTATAATGTCTCTTCACTTTTCATTTCATAAATAGATTTTCATAGCTCTCTCAAGTGCAGCTCCAAGTGCTTTTTCTTGGATAAGGTTAGGAAAGCTAAAGCCCTGATAAAATTAAATCTGGCTAGGGAAGTCAAGGGCAACAAAAAAAGCTTCTATAGGTATGTCAGTGATAAATGGAAGACTGGGTAAAATATCGGCCTTCTCCAATATTTTCGGAAATGGGAAACCTGGTTTCCCGTTTTCATGGAGACCTGGGTACCAAACATGGAAAGGGCTGAGGTACTCAATGATTTTTTTTGTCTGAGTCTTCACTGAGTCTTCTGGAGCAAGTGCTCCAGCCACACTGCCCAAGTCACAGAACACAAAGGCAGGGACTGTGAGAATGAAGGACTGCCCACTGCAAGAGAAGATCAGGTTTGAGAACATCTAAGGAACATGGAGGTGTGCAAATCCATGGGACCTGATGCGATGCATCCTTGGGTCCTGAGGGAACTAACAGATGAAATGGCTAAGCCACTACTCATCATATTTGAGAAGCTATGGCAGTCTAGTGAAGTTCCCACTGACTGGAAAAGGAGAAACATAAACCCCATTTTTAATAAGGGAAAAAACGGAGAGCCGGGGAATTACTGGCCCGTCAGCCTCACCTCAGTGCCCAGCAAGATCATGGAGAAGATCCTCCTTGAAACTTTTCTAAGGCACATGGGAAAAAAAGGAGTTGATTGGTGACAGCCAACATGGCTTCACTAAGGGCAAATTGTGCCCGACAAATTCAGTAGTGTTCTATGACAGGGTTACAGCACTGGTGGATAAGGGAAGAGTGACTGACATCACCTGCCTGAACTCGTGCAAAGCATGTGACACTGTCCCGCATGGTATCCTTGACTCTAAACTGGAGAGGCATGAATTTGATGGTTGGACCACTGGGAGGATAAGGAAATGGCTGGATGGTCACATTCACATTGTTGCTGTCAACAGCCCAATGTCCAAGTGGAGACCAGCAACAAGTAGTGTTCCTCATGGGTCGGTACTGATCTTTGTCAGCAATACGGACAGTGGGTTTGAGTGCACGCTCAGCAAGTTCACTGACAGTACCAAGTTGTGTGGTGTGGTTGACATGCTGGAAGGAAGGGATGCCATCCAGCGGGTCCCTGTCACACTTAACAAGTGGGCCAACGCAAACCTCATGAAGCTCAACAAGGCCAAGTGCAAGGTCCTGCACCTGGGTCAGGGCAATCCCAAGCACAAATACATGCTGGGTAGAGACTGGATTGAGAGAGCCTTGAGAAGAAGGACTTGGTTCTCAACATGACCCAGCAATGTACACTTGCAGCCCAGAAAGCCAACCATACGCTGCGCTGCATCAAGAGGAGCATGGCCAGCAGGTTGAAGGAGGTGATTCTGCCCCCCTACTCCATTCTCATGAGACCCCATCTGTAGTCCTGCGTTCAGCTCTCGGGCCCTCAACACAAGAAGGACAGGGACATGCTCGAGCAAGTCCAGAGGGCCACAAAGATGATCAGAGGGCTGGAGCACCTCTCCTGTGAAGACAGGCTGAGAGATAAGGAATAAATTCTGCATATTAGTATCTTCCTATCCTCCTTTGAATATATCAGGAATACCCCTAGGGGTAAAAGTCTACAATCAATGTGTTACTTTACTTGAATTAAAAGAGATTTTTTTTCCTTAAATTGCATCGTTTATTATTTTTATTATCACTGATGTTGTTATTTTAAAATTATTTTCTGAAAATGCAAATAAAAACAGTAATTGAACAAACACTGTGATTTTGCTTAGTGTTAGATATGTTCAGTTTTCATTTAAAACATATAGATGTCTTTCAGTTCCTCTAGGAAACAGAAGCGATATACTTTACAGCTGCAGTCAAAGTAAAAGTAATCTACAAGTTACTTCTGTCACTTGCCAAACAAGCACAATAGATGATTTAATAATTTAACATTCAACAAAATTCTTTCTTTGCCTAAGTATGGCTGCATTCTCACTATCTTTCACATTCTTAACTTTATGAAGCTCAATCAGTTCCAGGGATAGTTATTTCTTGTTACCTGTTCTGAGTAAGAAGAATCCTGTGCAACCTCAGCAAAAAGTATCTGTCAGCCATTTATATTTCTGGTAATAGCCACTGTTTCTTTGATAGCAGGTAAAGCAAGGATTCCTTTAAAAATCACAGGCTTCTAGATACAGTCGGTACATCAGTGGAGATTAGGAAGCCAAGTATATTTGGGAAAGCGAATTGAAAAAACCCCTAAATTGTAGTATTTAAAAAATAATTTCTTGTTTCTCTTACTCTTCTATCCACAAAGCTTTCATTCTTCTCTTCTGAAGTCCAGAACAACCAAGATACAGGACATATAAATTTTGTGCTTAAAGGATTGCTGTTAAATGCATCTTTAACAAATTCCCTTCGATTTAATAATTTTGCAACATTGATACCTATTACACAGTAAAATTATGAGTCTGGAAAAAATGCCAAGCAAGGCTTCTGGGGTTTTTTGTATGTAATAGCTTTTTAGTTACTAGAGACTGGAATTTTCCCAGCAGTCCAGAAAAAAAATCAATTAAAAATAATAAAAAAGAGAGGAGGAGAGATTGAGAATACATTATGTTATTAATAAAAAGACTTACTGAACAGGTTATTACTTTTGCTATGATTTTGAAATCTTGAGGGAGGTGATCCTCCCCCTCTACTCGACCCTGGTGCAGCCACAGCTGGAGTACTGTGTTCAGTTCTGGGCTCCTCAGGACAAGAAAGAAAAGGAGCTACTAGAAAGGGTCCAGTGGAGGGCCACAAGGATGATTAGGGGTTTGGAGCATCTTTCTTACGAGGGACTGTGGGAGCTGGGCCTGTTTAGTCTAGAGAAGAGAAGACTGAGAGGGGATCTCATTAATGCACATAAATATCTCAAAGGCGGGTGCCAGGAGGACAGCGCCAGACTCTTTCCAGTGGTGCCCAGCGACAGGATGAGGAGCAATGGCCATAAACTGAAACACAAGAAGTGTCATGTCAACAGGAGGAAGAACTTCTTTACGTTGATGGTGGCAGAACACTGGAGCAGGCTGCCCAGAGAGGCTGTGGAGTTTCCCTCTCTGGAGACATTCAAAACCCACCTGGATGTATTCCTGTGTAACCTGCTGTAGGTGGCTCTGCTTTGGCAGTGGGATTGGACTAGATGATCTCCAGAGGTCCCTTTCAACCCTAAGAATTCTCTGATTCTGTGGAATTATAATAGAGGCAGGTGGTGGAAAGGTTGAGTTTAGACAAACCTCTGTCATGGGTATATTTCTACTCTGGTAAACATTTTTTCCCTCTTCCATAATATCTCAGAGTAAGTAGACTGTATATTGCCCATTAGAGGCAAAACCAACATTTGAAAGGAAGTTTTTGCTTTATTTGTTCATATTTGCATGACTTAGTGACTGACAGAAAAAATGTAGTATTGACTGTGCATATCAGCCAAAGCATCTACTTCCTTAAATGATAGAACCTTTTAGTCACTTGGTATTTCCAACTGATATACTGTACGCGTTATTAAGAAAACAGACAGTACCCTTCTGATGCAATGAATTGCAGAATTAAGTGGTCTAATGCAAGCAAGATCATTTCTTTCTATCTCTCTGATGCCATAAAACACGTCATAAGCTCCAGTAACATCACACATACTCCTTGCTCTTAATGGTCGTGATACTTGTGAAAGAAAGAGGGTGGGTAATGTCACCAGGATTTCTTAATAAAGCTTAATTCCTTGCAAAACTTTGCTGTAGCCTGGGGACACCAGTGATGGATGCAGATTAGAACAGGTGTCTGCTCTTAAACTGAATATGAAAACAGTACCATACAAGACTGGCTTAGAGTGAGTTCAAAGATAACTTTACTCACTGGGTGTGGCGTATGTAAGGCACGGACTCAGAGCATCTTCATGCAGCGAATCACTTTATTGCCTATTGCTCCAACTTTTATACTATTCTAGCAAAGCTATCTTTAGCCTATTCCTCTAACTCTTATGCCAAACTATTTTATCACATCATGTTTAGTTCCTGGTTTACAGTTTTGTTTTTTTTCAACATTCTTCGTCGTTTCACAAACAGTCCCAAAATAACCAGTTCCTTATCTTTCTGTTCTCCTACTCCTGTCCAGCTGGGTTGCTCTGCTTAATCACACAGTGTACTTTGCTTCTTCTTTAACTCTTTCTTCTCCAGCCAAGCAGCTACCTCTCTTTGGCAATAATGAAATAGTTTCCATCCTCTCCTACAACTGGGTACTCACTCAGCACTACATTAAAGTGACAAACTGGGCTGTGGCGCATGTTATGTACCAAATTTGCCAGTTGTGCAGTTTGGATTTACACAGGCCCCTCCCACTCATTTTTGGAATGGCTAAAACGAGAGCTGGAGAAAGCATTGGCATACAAATTTATGACATAATAGATTTAGAATAATCTGAGATTTATTAATTGGATAACAAACGTATGTGCTGTATTTTTAAGAATAGACAGGATTATAATTCACAGGTTTATAATCCAAGTCACCAATTATTATACTGAACCATATCTATTATTTAGAAATTTCTTGTACTTTGTTTGCTAATGTTTGAATTGGTGGGAGATGTTGTTATGTGTATGCATAGAACAGGCACAGCTGAACTAGGTAGTGCCAGAACTGAGTGCTGTTCACAGTGTACACCTAAGTGGAAAGTACTCAACACCAGAGCGCACAAGTTCACCTTCACTTCCCATTCTCTATGAAACCCTGTAGTATTTCTATTTTTTGTTTGCACCTGTCAGATTGCTGCTGATACCCTTGAAAAAAAAAACAGTCACATAATTAAATTTCAAACAGGGATATGATTCTGAATCAGGAAGTTTTTAATACAGTTAAAGAATTTCATTACTCCTAAAACCAGCTACTAGCTTAGATCAGTGTTGCCTCATTTTGGTTAAATCAGGGTTCATACTGCATTTCTATCTATAGCTATAAAACCAAAAGCAACAGCTATTCTCTGTGATTGCACTCAGGACCAGTTCCCAGGGGTGACTGGTGTGGATTATAACAACAAATAGCTGCCCTGCATCACAGGCATTTACACACAAACTTTTGGTCACAAATAATTAACTTTCTGAAGCAAGCTTAAGGTATAGCTCTGTTATCTAGACTGAACACATCTTTTGTACTTCACCTTGATTATTAATGCTGGCAGATTTCACTGAATGGAGCCACAGGGTGGCATTTTGCAGCACAAATTTGGCAGAAGATGGTAGACCACACCGACTCAATAGATTGAGAAGAACTCATATGTTGTATATCATAGAGCCAAATGTAGAATTCAAAGGCTCACTTTAGAAAGACTTTATGGAGAAAAACACACTAAAAAGCAAAAATAGGATAATTTTCATATTATGCTATATCATTTCTGTAATACTATGAAACTAGAAGATTTTACTTCTGTAAAAAAAAAAAAAAGAAAAAAACATCCATAAAACCAGTTCCTTTTATGTAACTTCTCAACGGATGAAACTTGCTTTAACAACATATGCATTAATACTTATTAAAACATCCAGGTAACAAACCCACACCATTATTTAAAGTTCCTAGGTCATAAAAGCTTATGTAACACCTTTAGAAGAAAATTCAATTTAGATAATTAAATGCTGTCAATCAAAAATTCTCTTTGCTTAGTCAGCTAAGACTATGCTTTTATATTATGAAAACTTCTCATATTATGAAAACTGTTCTTTACTATTGCTCGGTGAAATAGCTGCTCACTGAAAACAACAACAACAAAATATAAGACCTTATATACAGCTTTATTGCATTTAATGCAGGCTTCTACTAAACGTACAGGAGCTTTATCAATATAATGTATACAGCTATGTGTATGTTTGTGTGCATATATATACGAATATACATTTTTAGCTGCCATTAGTGATAAAAAAAAGGAATAATTTAATTCATGTGGATTTTGTCAAAGAATAAAAGATTTCTATGGTATGTCAGTTCAAGGAATGAGTAACTGTGTAGCTACAGTTTCAGAAGGAACAGTCTACATCATTACTGTTTTAAATGTTCTCGCACTGTCAGAAACCTGCCAAGGTCTTAAAAAATTACTCAAAAATTGATCCTGGCTCATGTTTTCATTGGTTTTGTTTGAAATATGAATTGCTCTTATAATTGGGCACTGCCTTTGTTGTTACGGTAATGTAAATGTGTTAGCTTATGCAACTGTTGCTTGAATTCTTATACTCCAGGACAAATTGAAAAACAAACATTGTTTTTCTGTTGCTTTCCTGTAATATAAACTTTAAATAACAGTAAAGAAAACAAAACAAAACCAAACAAAAAATGAGAAGCATCTGCAGCTGTGACTGTCTTAAATTCCCCAGGTTTCCTTTTGGCAATACATTGTTTATAATGATTTGCGGCACTGGTGGGTAATACTACATAACCAATTTAACAATTATTAATAATGTAATAATTGCTCTCTCTTACATAAAAAAAAAGAAAAAAAAACCCCAAAAACCTGGGTTTACTTCATAACCAAAACATCTGTTAGGCCCATACTGTAGACTGAATAATACCGGATACACTAAAGCATTAGAGCCATATTGACTGTCACTGTTTGTGAATCACAGAATAACTCTGTTTAAGAGACTTCTATGTCTAAATCCATTAATTCCTTAATTCTGCATGCCACAAAACATTGTGCATCCATTTTTGGGAAAAATCTACTGCAACCAAAAAATTAAACTGGAATTTGGCTTGCATTGATGTTTGCATTTTGGAAGTTAGGGTCCTCTGGTGCAAGAGTCATATATGTATTAGGCCAGTGTTCAGAGGAAGCTGGATCATTAGTGTGTTGCTGAGGTTTTTTCCCAAGGCAATACTACTGTTAATTATAGCTTTTGTTTAAGAATTAGAAGAAATTCTATTTAGAAATCAGAACAATTCATGATTCACTGCACCAGAGGAATACTCGCCAGCTGTTTAACTTTGAGGTGTCAGATAGGTAGATTCAAGTTTAGCTCATTCTTCCTCACCTGCAATCCATTTAATCAAGTTCTGTCAAAACCAAGACTGCAAATCCTTAATAACACAGAGGAGTTATATGCAGAAAATACATGTAGAACAGCCAAATTCAAAGATCATAGGGAAGCCCAAAATGATGAGACTCAAACCCTGGGAAGTGAAAAAAAATCCCAAACATAAGAAGTATTAAAAAATACCACCATAAGTATTAAACTACTACAAATTATTATTTTCTGTGATGTATTAAAAACTTCAGTTCCATGTGTGATGCAGAGAAGTGTGACTTAGCTATACAATTGGCCTCATTTTATGTCAAAGTAAACCAAATGCAGTAATTTCAGTGAAAACCAATATTAATTTCAAAATTATTACTGGTCAAGTCAGTAGTAAAACTTCTTGACTGACAGAGAAGTGGTCCAATATAAAAACCATTTTAAATCCCCTCCATAATGATGTCTATTCCTGTCTTTTGTTTCTTGCTTTCCTTCTTTCTCTCTTTCTTTCAGAAATACTTATAATCTGCACAGTATAGCTAAAGTACAATGATCAATCAAGCTGCTTGATATCTTTGCTGGGATTTATACTTTTTTAGTGTATATACCTCTACTGATACATTTCATCCTTATTTCAAAGTCTAAAATACATCAGATGACTTGCCTCCTGGGAGTGCGGCTCTCACTCAGCTTCTTCAGCTCTCCAAAAAAAAACCAGTCTAGATGAACACAGATTTCTACACTCTTAATGTCTAAAATTAGGTGAGATAAATGATGCATCTCAAGTACCCAAGATCTTGCCAGGTTGGAGATGTCTAGATGACAGAATATTATATGTTACATAATCCTATTTAAAAATGTGTTCAAGTCCTCAAAACATTAATATAATTTCTATCTTTTATCATGTCAGACAACATCATCACTGCCAGAATCAAGTTGGAAAACTCGCTAGTAGGCTTTTCATAGTTCCTGAAAATGAGTCTGACTCTTTACAGAGAGTTCAGAAAGCCCAACAGCCTTTGGAAGCCACTGAGAGGATGAATTTATTCTCCAGTACACTTTTGGTGACCTTCAAATCTAAGACCATCAAAAAATCCTGAGACCATCAAAAAATTCTGTGTATTTCCCATTTACTTAGTTTTCCAAGAGGAGTCTTTGTGGTCTTTGGTCAAGTCCAGAGCATCAGGCTGAGTGAGCTAGAAGGGGTGGATACCAATGTCATAACTCCCACCTTTAACAAAAATAATATTAGAGCTGGCAATGCTGGCTTATCTATCAATTTTCTATCATCTAGTGTCTGTTTATAGTGACACTTTCACTCCTCAATATGTCATGGAAGTAGCCACAATGAATATATATGTATATTAGAGAAACATCAGCATAAGGCTAAATACTCATATACTGCTTCCCATGCATTTGTACTGTTTGTGAGCATCCTCCTGAGAAAATTTTGCCCCTTGATAAATAGTACTCTAAATTATAACATCCAGTCCCACTCTTGATAGGCTAACCTGTACTGGAGGAAAGGGACTTAGGTCACAGGTGTTAGTGGCAATGTGCTTTGGCCATAATATTTATTAGGCTAGGAATAACCCAGATCTCTTTGGTAGTAGAATTAAAATGTTAGTTTTAATTAGCACTAAACCTGAAATTGTTAAATTTGGCTAAAAGAACCAAGAAGATATTATGATTTGAGGTAGAAGAATTAGCCAGTAACTTTGACAAATACTCAGATGGATTTGCAGAGTATTGCATGAGTAAAAAATAAAATTATTCTGAAAGGTTAAATTATCTAACTTTATTTTTAATTGATGCTTGTTTATTTTCCATTTACTTGGAGTTCTCTGATTCATGAAACTGGCATTTGGTTCACACAGTAATATTTTTTGTACTTTATGAGAAATCAATTAAATTATGATTTAGACCTTGCAGGGAGTTAATGGATAGCAATTTAAAGAACTATTGCTGTGCTTGAAGTAACATCAAGTATCTTATTCTGCCTACATAATTTTTGTGTTCCTACTGCTTAAGAGGCTATTAGAAAGTGTTCCTGACACTGTCTTATGCTGTGTATCTATCTGCAGAATTCCACCCCATTGCTTCTGATCCAGATGTTTTATATTGGTTACTGTAGCATTTAAGAGACAAGACAAAGCCATTACACAAAGATAGTGTAACTTCATTTGTTTAGAAAAAAAAAAAAAACAAACCTAACCCAACAGATTCTAAACTGAAAAGCTATGAAAATCAGGATTAAAAAAAAAAAAAATTGCTCAGGAATCACATTCAGTCAAACTGAGTCTGGAATAACTGTGTATCTGAAGGTATTCAATATGCTAAAAGCAGCTGTGATCTAAATGGATGCATAAGCTACACAGAAAAAAAATGCTTATGATTACATGTTAGTAGTTACAGTGTGATAACAGCACTTCCCATGCAGCAGGGCAGGGATATTGAGGTGTTTTAGCTGCAAAGCACTGCTTTGGTGACTCAAAGCAGCCACAAACCTCATATATGGATTCATGAGCCTGAACATACCAGGGAATTTGACCTTTCTGAATATGAAGGTGTTGCATGTTACAGTCTATTTGCTATTTAAACTTATTTGTGAGAAATTTAAGCACTTAGTGTGCTTTGCATTTATCTTCACTTGAATTGGGATTTTCTTTATTTTGAGTTACTGCAACATATGTATAGCAGGAACAACAGAGCAAAGGCACCTGGTGTATTGTTTGCTTAATATAAAAGCAAACCCAACATGAAAAACAAAATAGTCCACTTACACCTCAACATTTTTAAGGGTATAGCATAAAATAGATGATTAATTTTTCTCATGAAGAATTTCTTCCCTGTCTCATGACTGGTAACGTGAACACTCCAGAAAGACTATGAAGCGAGAGACCTTGATTAGATGTCTATTTGGCATTTCTTCCACTGCTACATGATTGCTGTTGTTCTGCAAGTCTATTTCTATCAGCACTGTATGTGGCCATTATTATTTTTTCTTTAGTGTCATAGTCAACTGCTAGCTTACTTTCATCTTTCACCTATAAAAATCTAAATCTTGATATTTGGCTACTGTAACAAAAATATATACACCATGCGACATATATGAATATTCTGGTTTATGATTCTTTCAAAATTAAATGTGTTCTTTCAAACAGCATCTAACATATGGGCATGAGCACTGGCTTTACTTTGTCATGCCTGGGCACAGGTAAGCAGAAAGTATGAGATCATAAACAAGTCTGATGAGTCCTAGTTAGCAATACAAATGGAAATGGGGAATCCATGATCAGCAGCTATCCTTGGTTTCTGTATGACAACACAAACAAGTGACAGCATGATTCACAGCTCACCCCCTCACTTTCTGGAGTAAAGATAAACATTTGCTGCATTGGAAATGTGAATTTATCCAAGATATACCAACAGAAAAACCCTTCAAGAATTCTTGACTGTCCCTAAATGGTTAATTTGTACTGTGTTGTTCTGAGTAATAATTATTTAACTTCTTTCTGAAAAAAAGGACCTTTTACTAATAGGCTTCACACTGCATGTTGACATTTCAGGAGGTTGCAATATTAGTTCTATCATTCAGAGCCATGAATTATTGATTCACCTACACTATTCTCCTTCAAACTACTGAACTACTCACCATTGTATTGATGCAAATAGCTAATAAATAAGCAGAATGTAAAATTACTTTATTCAGCTTTAAAAAGAATATCATAAAGTTTTAGTAGAGCCTGCACTATTAGTAGTGCTAGCCAGGTAGTAAATTTTGTTTGCAGCTTTAAGGCTTTCTGCACGAGTCTGCCATCTCCAAATTAGTTTCAGCATCATATATCATGGAGATCATACATTCATTTGTGAGGTAAAAATGCTGCTGTTCTTCCAGCAGTTCTTTACCACCTTTGCATTCTCAAACCTCAGTGTGCTTCTTCAGGGATCAGGGCTGTCCTTCACCTTCCCTTTATTTACTACAGGATGTAATTATTTCCTAAGTTACATTTGTGAAATCAGGAAAGATTATGGCAGTAAGTGAAGCTGGACCATGGAGAGAAGTATGGGGTACTGTTTATTTTGCAAGAAAATGTTTGTTATTAAGATTAATATCTTATATTGACAAAGTGAGATAATAATAGATATTCTAAAACACAGCCCCTGACATTAGCTTTTAAAGGCACGTACAGTCTGCTGTAAAGGCTTGGAAAATTACACACAGTATTTCAGATATTCCACAAGAGCTGTAGAGTATTCTGTTATAATAGCTTCAAAGTACAGATAACCTGAAAAACTTTGATTGTAAATCATCCTGCTACAGTAGGGATTTTTTTACTGAAAACCTCAAAAGAGGTTTTGGTGAGCTCATCCTGTTTGCTTTTGTTTACTGGGCATAGAAATTTAAAGTTTTTCTTTTGCTGCAGGAACTATAATAGACCGACTACTGAGATACTGATACAGTGTGCGCAATACAAAGATAATCACAAGGATAGAAGGCAGTATTGGAATATTTCCCTGTTGTCCAAACTCACACAGAAAAACAGCAAAAGCAGTGATTAGTTACACCTGGACCATTTCCTCTGAAGACAGTCATTATGCTACAGCACATTTAAGACTTTTTTTTGAGGAGAGTGTTTTCCAGTCTCTTTAGATCCTCCATATACTTCTTTTTTTTCCCTATTCTAATACATGGAAACAAAATTATTGTAGAGATCATGATCAGACCTTTTGCCTCCTGGAATGAGGGTCCTTAAACAGACTCCACCTAGCTGAGTTTCTGAAAACCAAACGAGTAGAGCCATACCTGCTTGATAATTTGGAAAGACCTGCATGGAAACATCTGTAAAACATTCAAAACTCCTTTGTTCTCATTTCTGGGAAAGTATGTGTGTCCCACAGAATTCAGCTCCGCAACTCTTGGCACTATGGGGATGTCAGGTCCAGGAGAAGGCGGCAGTCCTGAGATGACGAAGCTGACAGTGGACAAATTTACTCAAAGTGGGTTTCACAGCTTAAGCTACAGCCCTTGCAGCATCAGGGGATGGCTGTCATACCTGAAATAGTCACTTCAGAGCGAGCTCAGTGTCTCTACAGTATACTCTAGCCAATCCTTTGACCATAGTGCTGAAGTACTTTTAATTTTATCCATTGCACCAAGTTTTGATGATTTGCTCAAACTGGCAGCAGAAAAAAAAAACCTAAAACCAAAAACCCCCATCCATAGTTCTTAGGTACTCTAATTACTTCAAATGACATGATTCTTCCAGAAAACTTTTAGATTAGCTTTTAAAGCTCTCAATAGCTTACAGCTGAAAGACATATGTATCGGTAATAATCAATTTACACTTTGTAAAACTATGAAACTCCTCAATAGATGCCACAAATCATTTTGGTATGGTGTGGGATCACTTACAATTCATGAGAAATGCAATCTAAAATCTTTCAAGTAGGAAATGCTGGTGGGTTTTTTTTTCATTGGTGTAATTCCAACCTGCAACTTCTTTTGTTCCAGTCTTGATCATAAGCCAACTCCTCCAGAGAACATTCCACATACTCAGCCTCTCCCATTTTTAAGGACCAAATGTAGCTTTAGCGTTTTATATCTTCAATTTTTCTATGTTATAGACTCCTCTGTTCATTTTAAGCTATAAGGTTCTGGTTTTTTGGGTGCAATGTAATAACAGCCAGCTAGCAGTAGGTGTGTGTATAGAGAGAGAGATTTAAGTTCCTAATTACTGAGAGAGGAAATGTATGAAGAATATTTCTTGAATGCTATTTTTATCCAAGAGATTTATAGGATTCCTTTCTACTAAGCCTTATAGTATCCATTAATTATATGATAAAGTGTTACTTTTTTCTTATAAGATCCTTTTTTGCTCAACTTCCTAATGCTTGAGCACTGCAACTTTCAACCTTCATGTAGTTTCAAGGTAATATGCAGAAAGAAATTGTGTGAGACAGTAGACTGAACCAATATTATGTGTTATTTTTTTCTCACCTAGTTTATTTTGGAATATTATTGGGTTTTAGTGATTCTGTGTGTACCAGTCCATCCCTATCTTTCTTTTCATCCTGTTTTGAATGTGGTCATCCTCTGTGATAGTATTTCTTAGCATTCTTTTTTTTTTTCCTTTTTCAATGCAGTTTACTGTTTATTCATAAACTCAAACTGAGATGGGTGTCAGTTAAACAAAAACTGTCACGTAAACATGGATATGAATAGAAACATAGTTTGTATACAGGAACATAGTATAGAAAATTTACTGCACAATACAAGTAACACAAGGTTTTTCTCAAATATTTAGGTACTGTTACATGGTATTTATCCTACTGCTGAGATACAAAAACAAAAATAAAAAAAATCTAAGGATCTTCTAGAGCAGTATGAGAACTTTTTCCCTTTTTAAAAAATTGTTCTCAGGAGAAATGGATAAAAAGAAAGATAAACCCTACTTTCATTCTGCACTTCAGGGGAAAAATAAAAAAAAAAAAAAACCAACAGAAAAACCAAAACCAAAAAACCTCAGAAAACCCTCAACACACTAAATATGTGTAGAGCATTGTGAGCCTCATTAGGTGATTTCCTTTCTATTTTTAATTCGCATAATTTGCTTGCATTTCATAAGGTGCTCTGGAATTGAGCCAGTAAAGAATGCAATCACATGCTTTGCTTTGAACATGTGCAATGTCTTCTGCATAGACTGTCTTTGAGATACATTTGAAAATTACTTCCACAGAGAGTCGGTGCAAACTTACTTACTTGGTGCATGCGTGGTCACTTCGTGCAGGCAAAGAGAGAGCAAAGTGCAGTGCCACCAGCAGCTCCATGGCCAGCACAAGCTGTCAGTCCCCTCAGTGGCTGGGCATTTTGTTTACTGCCAGAAGCACCCAAGTCACCATGATTTTAATGAATTAAGTAAAATAATGCTTGTTTGCCATGTGAAAAATCAGAATTCCTGTGATGTTTTACATTAGAACCAAATCTCTCTGATCACAATGATTCCACGATACATCTTAGTACAACTAAAATCTTCTGAAAAGAAAGAAGAAAAAGCTCATAATATCATGTAAAATACTGAAATACATACAGAAAACATATTGGAATTTTGAAAGTACCCTTTCCTTGTAGAAAACTGTAATCAAGAAGTGGATACATGCTGCTTCTGAAGTTCAAAAATTTTCAAAGAACAGAACTATAGCTCAGAAACAGTGCTCGGTTTCAGTATGAGATAACATAAATTATTCCACACAAATAAATAAAATGTACAGACCAACCCAAAAGATGGACTACCTTAAATTTAGGCCATGATTATCAAGGTACCTGACAGGTTTAAAATACAACTAGATTTTTTTATGATGGGAAAAGCACTAAGCCTATGTATGAGGGTTAAATTAACATCAGATTTAATTGAGACCAGAAGCCTAAGGCAAATATACATTAATATGAAAAAGTTTCATAACTAACAGATTGCATTTCTTAGACTTCAGAAGTATGATTCATTTTAACAGACAAGGTATTTTGATTAACTTCTATGTGGAAATTCACTTTAATTACTTATTGAATTTATCATATATTCACCTGGAAGTGAAATGAGACGACTCAGATTGTGTATAACAGGACTCCAAATAGGTATTTCAAATCTGCACACAGGCCCTCAGTAAAAATAGTCCTTGGTGGAAATAATGATCTTTATCTTTTTCATTAATGAATGAAAAATCTATTAATATTCCCTCTATTAGGTAATGAGGATGCAACATTTAGTATTTTTTGCTACACATGATAAGCAGTACATTTGAAGTCAGTACATTTGATTGTGATATTTTCTCTTTGGGTCTAGAGGTTGTTGGACTTCTTTTACTTTTTTTTTTTTTTTAAGTTCAGTTACCCACCTGCCACTAAAATCATGTTTTGTACACATTTTAGGCCGCTGTTTCTCAATTTTGGATCAGAAAAGCCTTTCTAGAACTATCTGCAGCACAGTTCATGAGGTTCTTATGTGATTTGCTCAAGACTTTTTACAAATAATGAGGACTTAGTGATTTATTAACCATCTTCATGTAGCATGTCATATGACAATTTGTTTTTTACAAGGAAAACTATGTAAATCTAGCAGTCGCTTCTTGGTTAAACATACCAAGGGAGTTGACCCTATGTCATCTCATTGACTTCAGCGGGCTCATAACCATAACAAAAGCCAACACCTCCTGTAACAATTCACAAAGAAGAAAGGACTTCTATTAACTAAAGTTCATTTTGAAACATTATAATTCCTCGTGGTAGAAAAGATGCTTTTCAGAATGGCAATTTGTTAGTATACAGTTGGCGCCAGAATTTGAGTTCTGCTTTTGTTAACATACCACTAATGTCGAAGAATATAAAAGTTATGGGATAGCAACTGAGTCCTTTCAGAAAATTAGGACAAAAACAACAAACAAGCAAAACCCTCCCAGCACTTTGTTGAAATTGATAAAGCAGATATGACAGAGGTAAAAAGATGCCCAGTTTCAATCAGTATTTCATTCATGATGGACTGGAAGTGTTTTCAGTCTCCCCCCTTTCCACTCCCTGACAACCTGTTTAGTAGAAGCATGTTTTAAAGAGCATTTAATAGTAATTTCTAAAATAATAATCGGCACACTCCAGGCTGAAGGTTAATCTTTTGGGTATTAATTCAGCTTTATCACAAAGCAGACAGAGTGTCTGTATTCATCTCACTGCACTTAACATATTACGAAAATTAAGGTCTCTATAGGCAAAAATAGCTTTATTTCCAAACAGTGAAGCTTAGTTGATGCAAAAGTAAATAGAGTGTTTACTGCAACCA
The DNA here is from genome assembly GCF_004027225.2 of Strigops habroptila. Classification (NCBI taxonomy): domain Eukaryota; kingdom Metazoa; phylum Chordata; class Aves; order Psittaciformes; family Psittacidae; genus Strigops; species Strigops habroptila. The sequence continues at coordinate 110,534,211 of NC_044278.2, forward strand.
CTTTAGTACACAGAACAAAAATGTGCATTCAGTACTTAAAGAAAGTGAATCATCTGAATCATTTGAAGGGTACAGGCTCTCCAGCTCTTCTGTTTATTTATATATGCCGTATATTCTGCAAATCTATGCTGGCATATAGAAAGTTCCGTTTCATACTAAAATAGCCTCTGATACTTGGTCTTCTAAAAATTATGGTCCAATATCCTGCTAACTAACTGAATTAACTGAAAACATTTTCTCAGCTGTAATTAAGATGATTCTACAACTTAAAAAAGACTATTACTATTATTAAAAATAAAAACATGAAAGAACTAACCACAATCACTGAAAGAAACCTATTTTTAGTCATGAATTTGGCAATGCAGACCATTGTCCTTGTTTAAATGTGTTTCAACATGTTGCTCACTGTAAAAGAGAGGATTTAGATAGCCATACGCTACAATGCTCTATTGCAAAATGTAACATATACAGGGTGATCAAAGTCATGTTACTTTTCTCAGACTCACTTGAAACAGTGACTGAAATCACCATGAAATACTGAATGAACAGATAAAAATGCCAGTGCTTGTACTGAAAACTATTATGCGACAAATAGGCTCATTGTTCCATTACCTATTATTAAGCATTCACAGGCTTGCAAGGCTTTTCATCAACATGTCCACCACAAGACTGCCAGAAATGAATAAATAAATGTAGGAGATGCTGTGCTGATACCATGATCAGTTACCTGTATTAATGTGGTCACTTGGAATCCGGTCAAATGCTAGACCTGTCCCAGCTCCTCCTTAGCATATAGCATTCCCATTATCAATCCAGTACGGCAGAAGGGCAGTGACAGCTTTGCTGGGCAAAATTCAGTGTCTATGATACAATTATTGCGCTACTGATTACTTCAGACTTCGGCGAGTTAATCCTTGGGGTATTAATTTACTGCTCTGACTGTACAAAATAGATCCTAGTGCTCTACTCCTTTGAGGGTTGTCACTGTAATTATTCCATATGGCACCACCAATAAGGTTTTCCTGTGCATCTTTCCCAGTAAACAGATTTTAGGATATTTTCAAGTCAATCAGCTACAGAAAAAGAACTACACTGCTTTTGAGCACTGCAAAATACAGCAATCCTCTTTTTCAAAGGCTTGCTGCATTCAATCAAGAAGAATCTTCCTTATTTCAAAAAGTCTTTCTGAAAGAAAGTTCTAAAATATTATGTATGACCAAACAGAATTCTGCTTTTGATTCAGTAAAATTCTGCTTTTTGATTTAGTTAAATAAGTGCCACTTTGAAACACTCCTCTCAGCCTCACCTGCAGTACTGCGTTCAGCTCTGGGGCCCCTAACACAAGAGGGACGTGGACCTTCTTGAGTGAGTCCAGAAGAGGCCATGAAGATGATCAGAGGGCTGGAGCACCTCTCCTATGAAGAAAAGGCTCTGGGGAGACCTTGGAGCAGCCTTACAGTACCTACAAGAGGCGTACAAGAAATATGGAGACTTTTTACAAGGTCATGTAGTGACAGGACAAAGGGGAATGTCTTTAAACTGAAAGTGGGTAGATTTAGATTAGACGTTAGAAAGAAATCCTTCACTATGAGGGTGGTGAGACACTGGCACAGGCTGCCCAGAGAAGCTGAGCTGCCCCATCCCTGACAGTGTTCAAGGCCAGGTTGGACAGGGCTTGGAGCAACCTGGTCTAGTGGAAGGTATCCCTGCCAATAGCAGAGGGGGTGTATGATCTTTAAGGTCTCTTCCAACTCAAAGTGTTCTATGATTCTATATGATATAGGTACAGGTTTACCAACATGTATTATGAATAAAAAGAAAATTTAAAAATTATCAAAAATGTTGAACCAGGCTTTCTCAACAAGTCTGAATGCTCCAATATTATTTTTTGAAAATAAATTTGGAAAAAAAAAACCCAACGACCCACTCTGGTAAATGAAGTCTACTGATTCCACCACAGTTTTATATCCTAGTTTCATTACAATTGATATCTACTTGGATTTAATTGCAACTTTACAAGTAAAAAATACTATCCATCAGAAGTAAAAACAATCAACATAAATTCAATCTCCAAAGCTGGAAACCCTAAGACAAAGATGATACCCACTGACTATGTAGTTAACCGTGACTTTGACATGTTTATTCTATTTCCTTCTCTATTACAGTGTCTTATTTCAGTGCTGCATTTCTTTGTGTGTAAGGGAAAAGTGAAGAACAGAGAAGAAACATTTTCAAGAAGTCTTTGTGAAGATCTTTCCTGAAAGAGTCCTAAATGAGCCAATTAAGCTTGGGAGATAGGGCAGTATTGTCATGGATTAAAAGGTGTCTGGCAGCAAAACATCAAAGTTTGCAATTGAACAACCATTTTTCCCTACGATAAAGGTCACTGGTGTGCATCTGAAAGTCAGAGAAAGAGTATATTAATTCATCTTATTTATATTATCTTAAAAGAGATCCGAGAAGCAAAATTTTGCAATGAGATTAATTAGATTTTTGAGGACTGGTATAGATTTCACATCTCCACAAAACTGGCAAATAGGCAAACTAAATGTTTCAGACTAAATGTTTAACTGAAGAAATTGACCTCTGCATCATTTTAGAAAAGGCAGATAAGATCTCTTTGCAAATTATAAACGGTAATAATAAAAGACAGCTAAATAAGATGTTTGGAAATAAATAAGATAATGAGCAATATGGAGCATATGTTAATGCCTCCGTAGGAATCAATGCTGCAGACTCATTTGGCTATGTTACCTGAAGCAGCCATATGACCCTCTTCTTACAGAAGAAAGAGAGGAATACAGAGAAAAGCAATGAGGCTAGCTGAAGGCATGGAGTTCTTGTGCAAAAAAGAAGGACCAACATGATAAGAACTGTGATAATATAGAGTACTTATATTGTAATTATTTTTTTAAAGTATATAAATATAATTATTATTACATTGGTTGAACTGCATAGCTGTGTTTATTACTGTTATTACCACTGAATGGAGTTCATGAAAGTCACTGTATGATTATATACAAGCCTGGATGGAATTTCACAGCTTCTTGTTTGACCGCTTTGAAAGATTTGTGCTGCCTTCTTTTCAGGCTGCTAACTAGCTCCTTCAGGTTTACCTACTGATGACAAGCTTTTGATAATACTGCTCATTTGTTCTTTGTGGCTCATCTGAGCTGTTCCTTCCTTTTACACATCAGAACATTGTTGTGCTGATGCATGCAAGCAGCCCCTTTGATCTGTGGGCATTTTTTAAAGTAGCCAGTAAAAACTGCATAGCAGTTAACTAGTAATTTATTTTTTGAATTTATTTGAAATTATTTTTTGAATAAAGCAAAGCAGTGCTTTAGAGAAATAATCTCTCCCAATTTATGTTTTTAATTACAATTTACAGACGTTCCTTAACTTTGTCATTGTGAATACCCAACTGCACTGAACTGTCATTAAAAAAAGTCATAAATATACCTGCAAAGTAATTTGTTGTTGCCATTGTTTGCAGTGCTTTAAAGTGGCACTTATTTAACTAAACATAGCTATCTACATGTCTGCATCTAAGCTAGTCATTTTTGTATCCCTTTGTAGACAAGGAAAAGAAAAAGACACTTGTTAGGTGCGAATTATATAATCTTGAAGAAGACATCCAAATTCCATCAAATGCATCCAGCTAGAAAAGCAGCTGTTGCTCTCCCTTGACTACAAAGTGAATCTGATTAGCAATGTCTGCTTGGCTCAGACATTGATGTCTACACTGCACATGTCTAAGATGAGGTGAGATAAATCCCTGGTTTCTGCTTTCCTCTCACCTCCTGGCTTTTTCATTTAAGTATCATGTCAATACATTGCCTGTACCTCTGGAAAGATTCCAAAGCCTTGGTAGTCCTCCCTGAATTTCATATTGCTTGAAACTGGCATTTCAAGCACTGGATGAAGAAGCTGCTAAAAACCAACTCTGGTCTTAAGGAATCAAAAATAACTCTCTCTCAATATTCACTGAAGAAAATTAATGCCAAATCCAAATTCTGGTCTGTTAAACGACAGAAACAGTAAAGGCTGCCTGGACAGTCACGACCTCTCTCTTACAAGACACTGAGGTGGAGCTTTGATAATCAGAAAAAAACATTTTCATGCCTGAGTGAAATTACTTAGCTGCTCTTGCCCTTCAAGTCCTTTGAAAGAAAAAAGAAATTTCTTAATGCCTTCAAGCTTTGATTGGAATCAGAATTTATAATGCTTGGGGCATGGTGAATTCAAGCAAAAATTGATAGACAATTTAAAAGCTAAGTGATAATAAAAAGTATGTGATTATGCTATTCAAGTAAATCCATCTTAAAATACAGTAAATACATTTAAACACACAACTGTACGTCAGTCATCTACCTAGCTGCAAACACAATTAACTTATGGATCAGTTAGATTCAGTTTCAGATTCAGATTCAGTTTCAGTTTAAAGTTAGTGAGTGAACTCTTCAGACAAAACAAGCTGAAGATTCCTCAAATACCCAAAGTGTTACTTTGTGAGTATATCTACTATGTGACATTAGCTGCAGAAAGGAGCATAAGAAAAATAATCAGACTAGTCTGATGTAGTCAGGATACTCTGTTCCGCAGAGGGTATCTTATTGATCTCTGAAAGAGACTGCACTAAACCTTGAAATAAACAGCTTGATATACCTTCCAAAGTTGTGATAATTATGATAATTCTGTTAGATATCTGTAGATATCTATACAATTGCTCACTTCTTTTCTGGATCATCTTCAAGTTGATGGGACTGAATGATAGAGTAGAATTGATTAAATTCCTAAAAGCTAGGTTTTGTTCAGAGCATGCTGTCTTCCTCCACGCTTTCCTCCTTGTAAGAGGTTATTCTCATATGTTTTCAATTTTGAAACATTCTACAGTGGTAGCCACTTAATTCAACGAGATTTAACAATAAATCATCTGAGCAACTTATGATTGTAACCACAGAACAGTAGGGAAGGGAAATAAAAAGAAGAAACTGAATGTTACCTCTCTTGACAACATTGTTATTATAACCATTTATTTACCTGACTCCAATAATAATAAGTACAATTTCAAAATGGGAGAGAATATACCTCTTTCCAAGGTGAACAAAGTAGACTTATGTTTATCACACTCTAAAAGTCTTAAACATCTCTTTGTTTTAAATCCATTGAAGAAATTAATATAAGGCTGATCCCTCAAGAATAGGAATACATTATCTTTACTACAATGCACTAACAGATTAATTCATATAGGACAACCTAAATTCATAATAAATGAGTCAACTGCTATTGTGTCTTTTCACGTTCACTTAAATCACTTTGCTTCTTTAACACTGCAACATGAGAGATATACTACACTAGAATGTCTTGATATCCACAAAAACATCACCTGGCCAGAAATGAGCAGCTATGCCTGTTTTAGAAAGGATTTTCAGGACAATTTGAACAACACGTATGTCCTGGAACAGATTATTCACACTGGGCAAAACAGTTGACTTGGGGAAATTAGTTTAATTTATCACCAATCGAATCAGAGTAGGATAACGAGGAATAAAAACTAAATCTTAAAACCACCTTCCCCCCACCCCTAGCTTCTTCCCAGGCTCAACTTCACTTCCAATTTCTCTACTTCCTCCCTCCCCAAGCAGTGCAGGGGGACGGGAAATGGGGGTTGTAGTCAGTTTATCACACATTGTCTCTGCCACTCCTTCCTCAGGAAAGGACTCCTCACATTCTTCCCCTGCTCCAGTGTGGGGTCCCTCCCACAGCAGACAGTCCTCCATGAACTTCTCCAATGTGAGTCCTTCCCATGGGCTGCAGTTCTTCATGAACTGCTCTAGCGTGGGTCCCTTCCATGGGTGCATCCTTCAGGAACAGACTGCTCCATCATGGGTCCCTTTCATGGGGTGCATCCTTCAGGAACAGACTGCTCCAGCGTGGGTCCCTTCCATGGAGTGCAGTCCTTCATGAACAGGCTGCTCCAGTGTGGGTCCCCTGCAGGGTCACAAGTCCTGCAGAAAACCTGCTTCATGTGGGCTCCTCTCTTCACGGGGCCACAGGTCCTGCCAGAAGCCTGCTCCAGGGCGGGCTTCCCAAGGAGTCAAAGCCTCCTTCAGGCATCCCTGAGCTGCAGGTGGATATCTGCTCCACCATGGACCTCCATGGGCTGCAGAAGCACAGCCTGCCTTATGATGGTCTGTACCAGAAGTTACAGGGAAATCTCTGCTCCGGCACCTGCAGCACCTCCTCCTCCTTCAGCACTGACCTGGGTGTCTGCAGAGACGCTTCTCTCACATTTTCTCATTCCTCCCCTGGCTGCTGTTGCGCAGAAACTTTTTCCCCCTTCTTTATGTTATCCCAGAGGTGCTACTACTGTCACTGATGGGCTCAGCTTTGGCCAGCAATGGGTCCGTCCTGGAGCTGGCTGACATTGGCTCTATTGGACATAGGGTAAGCTTCTGACACCTCACAGAAGCCACTCCTGTAGCCCCTCTGATACCAAAACCTTGCCACACAAATACGATACATAATGACAGATACAGGCTGTCCAAATGTGCATGAGCTTACTACAGTGAGTGGATTTAAAATAGAAAGAATGGACAAATTTGAAATAAGGAGAGTGGAAAGAATATTTCTATGAATTTCAGTATGATAGACCTATATGCAAAATCTCAAAACTTCTGAAGAATGTTTTAGGCAATTTCTTTTAAATTAAAAACTATCATTTAACTACAGATTTCAAGCCTGAGGGCAACAGAATCACAGATATACCTGCACAGCATGTGAGGAAAATATTGGAACTTTGGGGAAAAAAAGAAATGCACTTTTGTAGGCTTTTGATCCCTACTGTGATTTAAAAACTTGCTCATGGCAAAAAATGTAAATGATGTGTTACTTAATTGGTAAGCAAAGAAAAAGTGTACGAACTACTTTTCTCCTCTTCAATCTTCACACATCTTCATCTTCAATTCACGTTTTGTGTGAATTGAAGTTTTGGACAAGTTTTCTGGGTGGCATGTCTAATGCATACTGCTATGGATGACTGCGAAGTGTGCATGGAGAGAGTTTCTGTTAAACTGCTTTTTTCACTTTTCTCAAGATCACTTTATACAGACTGCTGGTGTCTATTTATTTATATATATAACTTTTACTGGTTGTTTTTGGTAATAGTGTCATTCATCTCAATTACTGACAGGTCACTATTCCTCATCTTCTGGAAAAAAACAGTGCAGAAAACTGCAATGGGGTGATTTGCAACTGCTCATGGCTATAGTGACAAGAAGAGTTTAACAAAAGAAGGTTATTTCAGTGCCCAACCTGAAATTACTTACAGTATCTCTATAATAAGGTATCACTGCTCTGCTCATATCCCACGCTGTCCATAAGACACTTCCAATACAGAAACTGCATGAGTATGTTATGAAACACTAAGTCCCAGATAATATATCCTGACTTTCCTCAGGAATTAACGACTCAGGTCTGGTGACTTAAGTAGCATCATCACATAGCATTTTGTTATTTTAAAACACTGGTAAATTACATTCACATTTCTCCTCAGCTGACTGTATTTCTAGTAATTTCTGGTTTCTAAGTCTACGGAATATACCACAGCATCTCGATAGGTAAACTGGGTGGTCTCAATCGAAACTGAAGTAAATCAACAAAGAAAAAAAGACCTCTTCTGCAGCATTTCTTTTTCTTTACAGCGGAGTCATGTTTTAGCTTCCTTACTAAAGACAGTGCTTCCTAGTCCAAGTGTTTCTGCCATCTATAGTATAACTGAATTGAGAACACCACTTCCAATTTTGCCAACAGGGCTCCTTTTTAAGGGGCAAAGGGCTGAGAAGGAATTAATTTCCACCCTTCCCTCACCTTTCTTCCACAAAAAAACCTCCAAATGAAACACAATGGAAGAAGTGATTTGTTCATTAGCGTTTAGCAGAACATTTGTGCAGCTTGAAAACAAATTCCTCTTTCCACTGTTTGATGTGCCTTCCACAAGACCAGGGAGGTGGGGGACAGCTTTTACCTGTAATAGCTTAAATGAAGTCAAAAGGAGCAGACTAGCAGTTGAAAAATACACAATTTGCTTGAGTAGAGAAAGGAAAGAGCTCCTTGAATTGCCAGTAACATCAATGCCCTGCAGGAATTAATTAGAGTCGTTGTGTTGCCTGTGTTTTTGAGATTTTCTCTCCCTCTGCAACATGACTTCTCTTGACACTGTTGCACCATGCACATGTATTAATGTATTGTCAGCATGCTTTACTCTTTTGCCTTCCAAAACCATCTAGATTTTGCAATAGCACAATCCCTAAAAGCTCTGAAGACCAGTTCTCTTAAAAGTAACTCCAGCAAAAAGCATTTCAGTATTCCTTGTCCATTGATGATACACCCATTAGCTTTGCTCCTCTTGCAACAAAATAACCTCCTCCAAAGAACTCCCAAAAACCCAGCATTCCCTAAAAACTTACCTGATATCAAGCAGGACTTGTACATGGCCAAGTCTCTATAATCCTGCAGCACTATACTGCCATCTTTTCCAGGTTGTGCTCTCACTCAGAGGTGCTTTGTTTTCTCACTGCAGCTAGGAATTTAGATTTTGCAGTACCGGATCAGATAAAACAGTCATCAAGCTTAATACCCTTCCTTCAACAGCACAGAGTAGTTCTAGAAAGTGAAAAAAACTCCTGATTTTCATAGGGAATGATGTGACATTATAGCTCTTATCTTGAGCTGATGTACCTAGAAATCAGCTGAAATCTGGAAGTATGACATTATAAATTCCTCCTGAAACTTATATAGAGAGTTTTCATAACACAAGATGTTCTTTTATTCAGTGTCAGTCCCTTTTTGAGACTTGTAAAAATTACTTGCCTTCAAAGGCTGCTGTTTTCAAAGAATTATTACCCATGTTTTATTGAGAAAGCATATCAGCTGTCTGTTCTAGTCACCTTCTTAAAAAAAAAAAAAAATTGACTACAATGATTAAAGTACACTAAAAGCATTTGTAGATTATATGAGCTATAAGAGTTTATAAGCCCTCTGTAGGACAGGATAGGATTTCAACATGATTTTGATAAATTGAAGAAATGGCTCAAAACCAAGAAGACAAAATTCAATAAAGAAAAATGCAAAGTACTGCTGCTAGAAAGGAGGAAAAAAATGCACAGCAACAGTGAAGAATAACTGTTTAGCAGTGATATGATACAAAAGGATGTGGGAGTTGTGATGGATCATAAATTGAATATGAGTCAGTAATGCCCCACAGTTACAGTAAAAAAAAGCAACTCAATCTGTTTTTTCTTAACAGCTATTACTTATATAATAAGGCAGAGAGATATATAATGCAAATTGCAAATTCTAATTGACCCTTGTGAGGCCCCAGATTTAGGACTATGTTAGGTTCTGGTGACACCACACTTTAGTAAAGATGTAAAAAATTGAAAGAAGGACAGAGAAAAACAAGCAGGTTAAAACAAGGCTTAGAGAATGTATCTAGTACAAATGCTTAAAGAAACTGATTTTTTTTTTTTTTAAGAAAAGGTTCAAGGAGACATAAAGACAGAGTTTCAACTTATAAAATACTTTCAAGCAAAGAAAATGAAAAAGAATTCTCCATTTTACCTGGGCTGAGCAAATATTGTAAGAAAATGTTGCTTTCATTTTCAGTAAAGATTGCTGTATGGGAGAAAATTCTATGGTGACTAGAGTGCTTGAACAGGACTCTTACATACATCTTACAAAATCTCTTAGAGGTTTTTAGGATTTGAATATATGTTGAAAATACACATTCCTTCCCTATTTGATTAAGGCAGCCAATATACATAAAGATAAGATAACAATAAACAGGTAAGTTTTAGCAAGCTGGAAATGAATATTTTATATTCATATTTTTTTATCTATCTATATATGATAGATATGTATATCTTATTAACATGAGTTTTATGGGAGCAAAATCAAATGGCAAAAAAACCCCCAAAACCTTCAAAGATGACTAATTCCATTGAAAGCAATCACTGCAGTAGTGGCAGCCTCTAATAATACCAACACTACTTCTCCAGATACATAAAATCTTCAGACTCTTCCATTACTTGACTTTCACTGCAAGCAAGGCTTCACTTAGGGCATCCAGTGGACTCTGTTAGTCATTATATTTCATTATTTTGTATTATGCTAATATAAAGAGGTCTTCATCGGTAAGCATTTTCCATATTCACTAAGGACAGGACAAGAATAGGACAGAGCTTAGCATAGAAGATTAGGTTTGATATTAGGAAAATACTTATAATTATACAGATAGTTAAATGCTGAAAGCAATGACCTAAGGAAGCCATGGAATCTAGTTTCCTCTTGACCAAAAGGAGGAAAAGTCAGACCCTGGATGGTGAATTTTATGAGGACTGCACAGATTTGCTGTATGTCCACAACTTTGTTTCCATGAATAATCTATGAATGATAGAATCACGGGACCAGAGAAAAATAGGGCTAGTAGGAAGCTGAAAAAAAATAATGTTAATTTCATAGCAGAATAGCCTGTAGTTGTACACCTTCTATCATTGGTTTATCTAAACTGTTCTTAAAAACTTCCAGCAATAGGGATCCTGCAACCTCCTTAGGCAAGCTATTCTCGTGTTCATACTCTTAAACCAGCATATGTACAAATCCCTACAGAAGCAGACTACATGACAGTATCCAAAGCCAAGTGAAGCAAAACAGAAGCAGAAAATGGAGGAAATATTGCTATCAGCAACTTCTGATGTTATTATCTGATGCAATTGGTACTTTGGAAATGTTACAGATAGCAGAAGTTATCGGCATATTTCCCTCAATCCTTGTTTTACTAAATCATGAATCCCACACAAGGGAATAATTTAATCAGCATAAAACTATAGAAACCTAATTTACAGTCAGATCAAACTCATTATTACAGACAGAAATCATAGCGAGTGGGCAGATTGTCCAGGCTGTGAATGTAAGATTGGCCAATATCTGGTATCCTGCATACCAAACCTTCTAAAGGAAACACAGAAATGCAACCTTCTGCAAGAATGCACAATTTTTAAAAGCTCACTACATTTTTCCATTTCTGTTTCCACTTGAGAACAATGAACTCTCATTAGTGGGTGATGAAACAAAAAATAACACTAAGAAAAAGAGATATGAACAGAAATCCATTTGCCTTCAGAATATGCTAAGTTAGCTAAATATAATTTACGTTGCACAACTGATGAAAAGAAGTGTCAGTTGTGTATGGATGTGGCCATTTGTGTTGGTGTTTGCTTTTCTGTGCTGATGGTAAAAAACATACATCTGCTTGAAACAGATGCACTGTAATATTGCCTTTAACTAACTTCTGTAGTGTATCACAGAATCATAGAACAGTTTGGGTTGGAAAGGACCTTAAAGCTCATCTAGTTCCAACCCCTCTGTTACTATATCAGGCACAGGACACCTTTCACTACACCAGGTTGCTCCAAGCCCCATCCAACCTGGCCTTGAACACTGCCAGGGACGGGGGAGCCACAGCTTCTCTGGGCAACCTGTGCCAGTGCCTCAGCACCCTCACAATGAAGAATTTTTACCTTGTATCTAGTATACGTCTGTGGATAGAAGAGCCAATAAGCAAAATGCCTCTTTTCAGATTTCACAGCATCAAGGGAATTTTCTTTCCAGAGTGTGATTTTTTTGAATACAAAGTGTAAAGTGCAATACTGTGACTGACCTGGATTTTACAAGTAACTTACTTGATACAAAGTATTAATATCATGTGCTAATACAAGTGTTAAAACCAGATATTTTTTGTTCAATAATTTTTTTTTAAATTTTATCCTTCAGAGCTGAATGTTTACTGCACACATACATAACTGCATTTTAATAATCTCATTTTAACTGAATTTCAACAAAATGAATATAACCCCCACAATATCTAACTACTTAAAAGAAGAATCAGTCTTACATATCCAGTGATTTATTTCATTCTTTCTTTCTCAACCTACAGCCAGGCAAACTGAAGTGGGGAAAAGAAACAGAACCAGGATATATTTAGACCATATGTCTTCTCAGGTTATTATGAAATTACCCCAAATTGCTGTTACATTAATATTTAGCACAGTCATATAAACTTCTATTGTATGTAAACGTGATGCATCTTTCAAAACTATATGGTAACCACGGACAACATTCTTACTGAAGTTTATTAGTAACCAAAACACTTTCAACTTCTGGCAAAAACTCATCCTAGCAAAAGAGCATGACATGCTATTAATAACAAAAACAAAAACAAAAACCCAGAACATTTTTAATTATTATTTTTATTGGCTTATATTAAAACGTGGGTTTTTTTCTAATCCTTGTTAACGCTGAATCCCCCAGTGCTGCCGTTTCTGGCAGCTCAGAAAATCTTAACTGCAAAACAAGGGTTGTTTTGGTTATTTAAAAGACAAAAGAGAATTATTGTTTTTTTTCTACCCTATTTCCTAATATCTTTATTAGATATATCTAATAGCTAAGGTATTGTTATCTATTACACCAACAAATACTTAAGAATTCTTTATATTTCCTAGAAGCTGTGGAGCAAGATCCCAATATACTAAGTGCTGAACACACTCAGAGATTATGCTGCTGGCCAGCATGACTACTAATGCCATCATATTCATAGCAAGGGTAATACAACCATCTTTTCTTAGGCTAAAAAGAGAGACGTGGGATGACATTTTCAGAGGCCTGGTCTGGACACTGGATCTGCACCAGCTGAACACGTTGAATGCCATAAGGTTCACACACGAGCTTCTCTAATCCATGGATGTCTGGAGAAGTAGACAATCTAATAGCCACAAACTTCCTGGTGCCTAAATAAACAGATGGATCTGAATACAAAATAGGATATAATGCATACAGTACACACATATGTTAAAAAAAAAAATCAGAAGAAAGCAACATGTACTTTCTCTAATTTGCAAAACTGAGTCTTTTGCAAAAGCTTTAACAGGTGTTTTATTTTCAGGTATCAATAACTCAGATTTGCTTTTTAAAAGTCTTCTCGAAACCCTTTCAAGTGTCTAATGTTTTAGTCTATGCATTTAATTTTACTCCTTCTCCTCCATTATCCTCCAAAAGAAACAACTGATAAGGATGTCTAAGAGTTTAAGAACAGAGAGAATCATTTAAGTTGCTCCAGTGTTTCCAAGGCAATTACGTTTCACACTGATACATCTTTAAGAGGTTTAAAGAAATTAGAAGTCTTAAATAATGAGATGACTAGATGATATAAACCTAGCTGATTTTAGTGGGTAATTTTAAACCTGAACAGTGTAGTCAAAGATAAACTTCTGTACTCTGGGCAAGTTTAACAAAATACAGCAAACAAGCACCTGCATGGCTACCGAATACTTGTTCATACTTTGCTATATCCTTGAACTGTAGGTGAGAATGTTTTCTGATATTTTGGAAGAAAAAGACTATTAGAAGACACAGTGAATTTGCATCTGTTAAAAAATTAAGTAAACAAACAATCAGAAATCTCTTTCCTGAAGCTTTGAAGGATGTGTTTGGCTGTATAAAAATAAAGTTGAAAGAGCACAATAATATTGTTATAAGCAATCTGTTCTCTCCCTAGCCCCTGCAGACAGAGGGTGAAGAGGAAAGAAGATCATATATTTCAAGGCCAGAAGGCAAAGTTATGAGTATCCAAACCAGCATATTGAAAAAAACGCAATGTGAAATTCATTATAACCTTTCTTCTCAAATAAATAAATATCTATAATTCTTTAGAGTCTCCACATATTCTAAATGTCATAGTTATTCTGGGCAGATGAAAGTAACTAGCTGCAAGGAAAGCAATATAGTTTAGTTTGCTTTAGATTGCTTTTTATTTATGAGAAGAACCAGCTATCGCTTTTTGACATATATAAATAATTACTCAAATGCAAAGCACTCTGAAAAAAGAAAGATGTTAGCTAAGAACATTTTCTCAATGATAAGAAAAACTAGCAACCCTACCAATGGCTGCTTTCATGTTCTCCTGGTTACCCTATATTACATGGAGAAATCCTTTCCACAACCCAGGGAAAAGTTAAGCATTTCTACCAGTGTGCTGGTTTTGGCTGGGATAGTTAATTTTCTTAACTATTGGAGCTAGTATGGGGCTATGGTTTGGATTTGTGCTGAAAACAGTGTTGATAATATACAGATGTTTTCATTATTGCTGAGCAGTGCTTACACAGCATCAAGGCCTTTTCTGCTCCTCATACCACCCCACACCACACCAGGCTGGGGATGCATAGGGAGTTGGGAGGGGACACAGCCAGGACAGCTGATCCCAACTGACCCAAGGGATGTTTCATACCATATGATGTCCTGAGTTGGATTCCCCTTTTGAAAAAAATGCCATCCAGCATTGTTAGCTTTGAGTCAAAATGAATCACATTTTCTTCAAAAATGTGTAATTCAGTTATAAGAGGAAAAATACTAATCATAGAACAGTTTGGGTTGGAAGGGACCTTCAAAGGTCATCTAATCCAACCCCCCCTGCAATGAGGAGGGACATCTTTAACTAGATCAGGTTGCATAGCACCACATCCAGCCTGGCCTTGAACATCTCCATGAATTGCACATCTACCACCTCTCTGGGCAACCTGTGCCAGTGTTTTACCACCTTCAGTATAAATTATTTCTTCCTCATGTCCAGCCTGAGCCTCCCATCTTTTAGTCTAAAACCATTACTCCTCGTTCTGTTGCAACAGGCCCTGCCAAAAATACTCAGGTTGTAGGTATTTGTTTGCCTATGCTATGAGCTGTCAATATTTGGAGTAAATTAAATCATTCAGCTTGTATTTTTGTTTTTCCCTAATTTAAAAAATTTCTTTGTGATAGATTATAGAAGTAATAAAGATAGCTAAAACATGAATTTCTGCCATGGATTGTTAATGTTATAACTACGTTAAGGAGAGGTTAATGTGTACTCTTTTCAATAAGGTTAACAGACCTGAATACTTAAGTTATTGAATTTCACTTAACACCAGGAGTGAGTATGGCCCCATGTATTGTTGTCTGATTGCTTCATGTTCTGTCTCTGGAAGGTTACTTTTTCTCAGTTTTGCACTTTCTAGCTGTATTCTAGGCTACAGTTATTAAAATTCATCTACAAGCCAGGTCTTTCAGAAATGTTAGCCTATGATTGATGTACACCATTGAACATTTTTTAATTCCATATTTGTTGCTCCAGGATACTGGTTAACTGGTTAATATTTCATGAGCTGATTCCAGCATGGTACATTTTCAAGGAACAAAATATTGTTGCCAAGCCCTATTTAGTTTTGAGTATGAATTTGTGAACCTCAAATGTCTGGAGTTGATTAAGAGATAACCTACAAGGCTGGCAGACTGCCCTATATCATACAGGCGACTCTTCCACTTGCCACATGCCAGTCTTTTGTAAAGCTGCTTCCACATTTAGATCTTAATTGTCCTTTCTGCTTCCCATTTCTATCTTTGCATTTGCGGTTACTTATAATATAACAAATGTGATACTGATGAACAACAGAACTGTTTGAATAAGTACCTACCTATGAATGTCCACACTTGGATGGAAAGTAAGTGCAATGAAGGCTACTGTTTTGAATGGCTTATCCATAAAAAATAAACAGTGGTGTACAGAAAAGCTTCTGTCCTATCTTTTATAGAACACATTTCTCCTATTAACTTTAATGTATCTCATGTCAGGGCTGCATAAAAATCTGTGACAGCAAGGATTTTTTTAGGTGAAATGAAAAATATGGAATTTTAGTGTTTCCTTGTTATCTTCAATTAATTACATTAAATAGAGACATTTAAATGAATTGATCCATTAAACTTATGTCTGTGCTAATTGGCCTCACAGGCTGTGTGATGGGACAGGTCATGCAGCCATCTGCATTTAACTCAGTTTTAAAGTTTGCTTTGACATTTACTTTTATGCTTCAGGTGCTGTGATTAAATAGAAATGATGAATGAGTGCTGTAAATGACTACTAAATTGTCTAGGGTACAATGTTACCACTTCTCCAGCATGACCTCTAATTTCCCCTATCACTTTCTCTGTTGATTTGTTCAGAGTAGCCACTTCTGACCCCCAGATATTTCCAAATCCCCACATTTTTCTCCCTGTTCAGCTATTTCTCCCTCCCCACAGGGTTTTCATTCACTTTTTTAATCAAGCATGATGTAATTCTGAAAGGTGTTAGAGTTCTTATAAGCATTAGATACTGCAGTATTGCCTGTTTCAATTGCTGTGGGACAAATTTGCTTCAACTTATGCTTGGATATACCCAGGTTAGATGTCTAATACCAGAGCTCCTCAACTGGGCTTCCCTTATAGTCAAGAGAGGAAAATAATCACTTCTGGATATAATTTGTCTTATTGTAGATTGAGATTGTGATCTACAAATGCTTTTTTCTTATAAGTGGCCACCAGGGGAACAAATACTTACTAGATTGGGTACAGACGTTAAACCTTCGGTGAACAGACCTGATGTATGTTTACGTCCAGTCAGAGAGTAAGATAACCTTACTCTTTCCAGATTCTCGTAGATACAAAATACTAGTAATTTTATCAGCTGGATGAATTCCAGATTAATTTAGTTCCCCTTAAAAAGGGAAAAAGATGATACAACAATATCAAAGTGATTAACATTCTGTTGCTCATTGCAAAAGAAAGGAAATTATCAAGAGCCACATGACACGTAATTACAGAGCTACTGTACAATATTCCTGTTTTTCTTGTTTTCTTTTTTGTAGAATGAAAATTGGTTTGATTTCAATTCCACTTATACAGCCAGCCAGATGTCCAAGCTGTGGCCACACTATTCCTATAATTGCACTGAAAATGGCAGTATTTAGGGATACACTGAGTCTAAAGTTGGCCATATTGTGGATGAGTTGACCATGTTTAGTCTTCTAGCCAGTCTGAACTCAGCCTGAACTCTTGCTACCAAGCCCTCCTGATTTATGACTCATTGTATCCGAACACTACAATGAGTAATTTCAGGTACTTTCAGGGTAGGATCTTGTTTTTTCCAGCTCTATGACATCAAAACCACAAAAAAGAAAATAAATTTGATCCTTGGGAACATTCTATATTCCACCTGAAAATGATTTTTTTTTCCTTTGGTAATTCTGGCCATCCCATAAAAGTTCTTGTATGTTCCCATGTCCAGGCAGCAAAGGTGAGGGCTGCAAACATGTCTGGGAGGGCTGCTCCATATGGCATGGAAAATGTTGCCAGGCAGTTAGGATTTTTCATTAAGAAAAAAGTCAAGGAGTATAAAACACATACACTTAGACAGTCACTTTGTAAAGAATTAAGGAAACATTCCTGCATAGATCTGGATGATGCTCTGAAAAGATTAAACAAAAGGCTGCAAAGGTGAGCAAAATGAGCAAATTGGATTCAATGACTATATAATGACCACTTAAGAGATTCTTTATTCCACGACTCTCTATTTTATCTCTTTCAGAAAATGAGTGACTCTTTCTTCATTTGCAATGGAATTTATCTTCTGATTTGTGGTTAAAAAAAAGAAAAAAGAGCTCTTGATAGAATATTTAAAATCTTTGAATAACTCATTATGACACTTCTTTTTACTTTTTATTTCCTAAATAATCTTTACAATTGACTGTAATTAGAATCCAAGAATTGATTTTGAGTAATTATCTTCCATTGTGCCATGAGTAAACATTTTAGATTCTATTTAAGGTGTACATACACTCTTTACAACGAATCCTGGAAGACAAACAGAGAAAACACCATTTTAAATGACGCTCTGAATGACTGCATTATTAGCATGCACAGTAAATTTCTAAGGACTGGTCTTCAAAACTGAGTTGTGAAAAGAAGCTATTCAGCGTTTAACAATTTTTAATTTCCTATGGTATTGCTATTTTTTTTTCCTTCTACTATGTTCTGCTGATTCTATGAAGATCATTCTTGCTATTACAATTTCAATACCATTCCAGATAAAAGAGACATTATCAATGGATTAAACAGATTCACATATTGCTTGGAGATTTTCATTTGACAGCGTGACTTATTTATCACATTTGACAGTTGAATTAATTTTACAAAATCAATATATTATTTTGCATTTCCTGACTACTTGGTACTCAGAACTCTGGTAGAGAAAACTACTCTATATTTCTTTATTCTGGAAAGAAGTCTTCTACACAGCCACTAACTTTGTTTTGAGACAGGACTGACTTCCATTCCATATCTCTTAGTATTCAGAGAAAGCTGCTCTTTAATCAGAAACTTGTCATCAAAAAGGAAAAATGTCTTTGAGGAATATGACAAATTCTAAATTAATTCAAAACACTTTAGTTATGTACTAGATTATATGGGGCAAAGATAGTTGTTCTGGTCAAGATTATTTTGTTCTATCAATCAGCAACAACATAGTCAAGTTGGGGCTGTTCAGTCCGGAGAAGAAAAGGCTGTGTGGAGACCTCATAGCCCCCTTCCTGAAGGGAGCCTACAAGGATGCTGGAGAGGGACTCTTCATTCAGACTGTAGCAATAGGACAAGGGGTAATGGGTTCAAACTTAAATGGGGAAGTTCAGGTTGGATATAAGGAAGAAGTTCTTTACTGTGAGGGTGGTGAGGCACTGGAGCAGGTTGCTCAAAGAAGTGGTAAATGCTCCATCCCTGACGGTGTTCAAGGCCAGGTTGGACACAGCCTTGGCGACATGGTGTAGTGTGAGGCATCCCTGCCCATCGCAGGGGGGTTGGAACTAGATGATCTTCAGGTCCTTTCCAACCCAAACCATTCTATGATTCTACGAACTTTAACCAGGATCATAATTTCATTTTGAGGTACATGTATTTCTCAGAAGATCTGAATACCACATACTTTAGAAAGCAAGAAAAACTTACCAAGATTCTAGCTTTTAGCTACTAATAAAGCCTTCATCTAAGCACTGCATTTTCAGACTAGTAAAATCTGGAACCTACAAAGATTTTGTAATCCAAGCACCAGATATCCAGCATGTGTTTAGGACAGATGGTTAGTAGGGTGGCTACAATAGTTGATTAAATACGCAACAGTATTAAAATCATTCCAAATACAGCTTTTAGGGCAATATCTACACACTGATATTCTGTTTAGATTATTGTATTTATCTACATAATCGTTGGCCAAAGCTGTTGATATGACCCAGTTTTGCACTTACATCCTTCCAGATGGATATTGTCAGTAATACATTCTTTAATCTGATTCTTAATCTGTGGTAAATGGTTAGAATTAAATTCTCTGATAAATGCAAAAGTCTTACTGAGTTTCATGAAGCATGTTTGTCTTCTCACATAAAAAGGTTAATGTGAATAAGAGACCTGCATACTCTGTGGGAAATTGTGCAGAACCTTTGTTGAATTTCTGTTTGAACAAACCCATACCCAGTTCTCAGCACTGTAAATGGGCTTTTAGTGCAAAGTGCTTCTATGGGTCTGTCAACCTATCCTAAATACAGTTCAGGACTTTTGATACTTCTGTCTGTAGAGAATCAGAATAACTTTGATAGAAAACCAGTAGAAGACTGATTTTTTCATTCACTTTTTAAAGCGTTGTGGCTCATTGTTACTTGGAGCAGCCTGAATCTCTACTGACCACTTTTGGTGCCACTTTCATTGGTTAAGCATCAGCACTCTTGTGGGACTAAAACACCAAAAGAGAGGGTTTTGATTGGTATTTATCCCTGTTTGGGGTCAAACTAGAATGGAGATTAGAAAATCTCTGATCAGAGCAACATTTTTGATCTTTCTTACTTCCTCTTTCCTCCCTGCCTCAGCAAAAGAATTGAGTAACCAAAATGTGGAGAAGCAATGCTAAGTATCTCTTTACATACCATGCCTGTACTTAGTGTTATCTGTGCGGTAGAAGTGAACAGATGTCATCCTTCCTCCAGCTGCTAATGTGTGTTTAGTTGTTACCTGATGCAAAGTATGCATGTCTTTGAGGGCTGTTAGACTTAAAAAATCTTTGCAGAAACTTCCTTTTCCTTTAATCTTTATCTATCCCCTCCTTAAGTGTATTTGGTAATGATATTTGGAGTACTTTATGTTTAAGGGCAACGAGAATCTGGATGACAGTGTTTTCTGTTTCCTGATGAAACGGTATGTACAGCTGTGCACCAACAGCATATGGCAGGCATTTAAGCCCGTAGCATTTTACAATATTGCTGACTGGTTTAGCACATATGTTGAACAAGGAAAAGATCTTTCCTTTTGAATCTGCAGGGAAAAAAACGCTTTTCATTTTTTGAAGTATTGTCACACCTGAGATTTATCTAAGAGAAAGAAGTATAATCCTGGGTGATCTGTTCTTTCAAGTCCTACTGAATATTTGAGATAATATTGCAGTATCCCATGGAAGACATTGTTACAAGCAACACAGATATGTGAGGAACAGCATGGATGCCATTGCTCTGTCTTTGGCTAGGAAAAGATAATCTCTTAGGAAGAACGGCTCTATCTCTGTAGCAAAAATCAAATATCAAACTTGATTCTGAATGTGGGAAAGTAGTGTAAGGCAAATGCTGCAGGAGCTGGGTAGCAACTATTGTCAAGACGCTTACATCGGCACAATCAGAGAAGAAAGCAGAATACCTAAGCATCAGCTCCAGTGAGTGCAGAATGTCTGTGCTAGCACTCAGAGCATACAAAGATAACTTTGAAGTGCAGTGTCTGCTAATCTGTTCTCAGCTTCCTGACAAACTGCAGGCATTCTCAAAAAAATTATCATCCAAACCAAAGCAACCCTCTGCCCCCTAACAAAAAAACCACCAAATCTTCCCAAGTTATGCATTTGTCATTCAGCAGCCTGAATTTATTAGTGACAGTGTCACAGCCACTTGACTCTCTCTGGACGACCTTAAAATATATTATATTTTATGCAAAACATGAATTCCCCAAAGTCAACAACACAACGAAATACTATACTCCTCCTTTTGATGTGTCAGCTACACTGTGAACAGTTCACCTTGTTTTCTTCTGTCTCCAGGAGCCCAGACAGACACCCAGAATTATCTTCATTACCTTCCTGAGACATTACGCTGCCTCACCTTGCAGAGATGAGCCTCGCGTGAGGCTCTCATAGTTCATAAGACCAATGCCTCTTGTCGAGAGGCTCATTGTACAGAGGCGAGATGTGACTGGGTGTCTCTGTACAGCTGTTTCTGCACAGCCCTTCACAAAACAGAATATTCATCTTAGGCTAATGAAAAGGCCATTGACCTGAATTAGAGACTTCTTACACATTTCATTATACAGTTTCCTCATCAGAAATGAAAAGGTAACAGCTTTGCAATATTAAGGAGAAATAACAGCTACAGTGCTGCCAGTAGCCAAGACAGGTGCAAGTGTACGGCCAGAACCTGAACACTGCTGTTCCTGAAAGACCTAAAAGTCAAACTAAAAGGTGTGAAAATACTAACTGGGAAGTGGGAAGTATCTTTAGAAGCTGTAGTTGGACATTTTGATCTGTGTATTTGTCTGATAATTGCATCTCATACCAAGGTCTAGAAAAATTACATCAATACAAAGTATGATCTTAAAATTGCAGCTGTACAAGGTATCATTTTAAAGGTGTTTAATATCTGTACATCTGCAGCTGTGATCATAAGCCTGAAGTTCTGCATCAAATAGGTGGCAGGACAGAAATAACTGTGAAATTCACAGTACTGAATTATAATTCAGTTGTAAAAAGAGAAGTGCTAGCGTTGCTATGTTCCGTTTCCTTGAAATAACTGTGAAAGTCAGTTCAGTTGAAGAACACAACTTGTCGTGGCTAGCTAGTTAGGCCAGCAGAATTCAAAGTGCTGGAAAAAGCATTCCTCATGTCTGCTTTATACTTAACCTATTAAGTGAAGATGTGCTCAGGTTTTGATGTGACATCTTGAAGCAGAACGCAGCACAGTTACAGAGGGATGAACATCATATATTGCTGACACATCTACAAAGGAATCAGATCCCAGTGTTTCTGATCTGCTCTTTTTGCTTTTGCTTTTGACTGCAATCAGCTAACTGGCATTAACTTCTTTTTTTTTCTTTTTCTTTTTTTCCTTTTTTATTTTGGATACTTGGAGATGGTAAAAAATAAACAAAACATCCATTAGCTAAAATACACAGAGTTCTACCTTTTGTGCCAAGTACGACCAGGATGTACATGCTTATATAAGAAACAGAGAGCGAGGCTGGTACTGCATCCTTCTTTAGCTACTATATATTTATATAATCTATCTTCTGGTATATCGATATATCATTCCCTTTGTTGAATTCATTCAAGTCTAGAACTTCCAAACCACAATGAAGAACAGGACGCAAAATTCACAGTAATTTCAGAGCAAGTAATGGGGAGATTTTTTCAAACCATTTTGAAGACTGCAGTTTATGCATCCACCTCTGAGAGGACATGTTATTTACAGGTTTAAAACAAAAGCAGATGTCAGATCAGTTGCAAGACACAATGCACACCATTTATGCCAGATTTTTGTATGAGTTTGGAGAATAATAATTGGACCTGTGAGCTCAAACTAAAATGCTTGCCTTTCAAACAATGACTTAAATGGCATGAAATGGGAGCAGGAACCTGTTTCATGTCACTGATCTTTCAGTGAGAAGTTGCTGCTGCTTGCATTTTGTTCAGTTTTACTTTTTCTTACATGCATACTGCTTCATGGCTATAGAAACAGCAAACAAAACTAGTCTGCTACTTTTAAACCTATTATTCAGATGGTTTAATTTTTCCTTTCTTTCTCTCCTTTTTTCTTTCTTTCTTTCTTTGTTTCTTTCTTTCTCTCTCTCTCTTTTTCTCTCTTTCTCTCTTTCTGTCTCTCTTTTCTCCCTCTGATGTTACTTCCTTGCTCATTTCTCTGGTCTGCTCATTTCTCTGGTCTGAAGCTTTGAAGGTGCAGAGTAGAGGGGTGAGGCTGTGAAGGTGGGGAGTAGAGGTGTTTTATTGTTATAATTTTAGCGCAATATTATTTTAGGGAAGGCTAAAAAAGAATCAAAAAACCACCTTCTTCACTTATGCTTTAAATTTCCAGAATGGCCAAGTCAGATTTCTTCTGGGGAAAATCTGATTTCTCATGTGAGTCCATGAGCAAGCAAGCACAGTCCCTGCTAACAGCTAATGGAAGGAGAAAGGGGCAGAACAGATAGATAGGGTGTAGGAGATTGGGGGTGCCAAAGCTATGCCGCAGTGCTGCATGCCAAACAGCAATTTGGTCTTCTCCATGAACTACTAATTAGCAAACAATTAAAACAACAATATACACAGTGGTGTCAGTAATCTCACAGTTATGGGAATTATCGCATGATCTAATAAGATTAAATGAGAATTTTTGCTGTTAAATATTTTATCCTCTTTGAAGAAAATGTTCTTATGTTATTGCCTAGTAAATCTTTCAAGATGTTGCTTTTATTGTTTTTTTCTTAGATAGAAGTGTAAGTGTACACATCACTTTATAAAACATGCCGAATGACTAATGCCCATCTCAAAGAATTTGCAACGGAAATAAAAAAGATATCAAGGACAACTGTTCAGAAAACAGAGGAAAATGTAAGGGAAAAAAAAATAAAAGAAAAAGATAGAAACACAGGGTGGTTAGGCAAAATAAAGGACTCCAATTAAGTATTTGCTAATGAATTCCTGTAGAGTTTCATCAGTACTGCTGTATAAAAACATTGCTGATGCAGAAGCAGACATATGTAAACTCGCAACTCTGCTGCACTGTGTAGGGGGGTGCTGTGACAATCAGCACACGTGGCTAACGGGGCAGATGGGCACCTGTGTAGATATCACACCTTTCCCCTGTGCCCAGCCTCACCAACATGACACAACAGAGGAGAATACTTCTGAAATGAAATATGGCCTTCAGACAGCACAGCTGTGATGTGCCATTGCCACGGGTGTCCATTGCCTAACCATTAATTGTAGCTTCGAAATTGCTGGGGCAAAGCTTTCCAACAGCCCTGCCCTGAGAACTGTCCCCAGACACAAATGCTTATGGCTCCTGCCAGAAATTGCCCATATGAGTCTGGAAGGTCAAAGATTTGTATTTTCCTCAGAGCACCTGGATTTCCTGCTGTTAAAATAAGAACTTGGATCTATTTTGAACCTCTATTTCTGGTTCATAGTTCAGGTGCTTGTAAGAAGGACTAGGTTGAAACTTCCAATATTTTGGTCTCACACTTGGTGGGAGGACTTCCTCCAGTTCTGTAGGCCCAGAGCATCCAGGCATCCCTGCTCCAGACTTTTTCAAGGAATTCTATTTAATTCTCATTGAACACTTGGCTAGTTTACATTTATCCAAGCTTACAAAATAGTCATCAGGATATCAGAAATACCAAAGTACCATCACTTCTGCAAAAATAGCTGACATATATATGAAAAAATACGAAAAATAAGAGCCTTTTCAATTCCTGCTGAGTCAGGATAAACACTCTTTTAAATATACATACATTTCAGATTACTTACGGTCAGGGCCCAGTTAATCACAATTAAACAGAAGTGTAAATGTTTCTTTCAATGAAAATAGAAGTATCGGTTTATATTACATTTTATACAGCAATAGTTACAGAAATTTAGTTGTTTGATCTTAAAAAAAAAAATAAAATATGCATTTTTAACATGAAAGACCCCAGTAAAAAAGAAACTCACTTTCTGCTTTTTTTCAAGTGTGTAATATTTTGTGGCAGATCAGCTCCAGTTAGTCTGTCTGTATTTTAATATGAGTGTTGAAATAGGTACTAATCCAACCCAAACCCATCTATTCAATATGAAACACATCTATTTGTGTAAATTAGGCAGCAACTTTGTGTTTTAATTGAATACACAGAGAAGTCTTTTGGGGCAGCATTACAGCTCTGCAGTACCTGTTTAGCTAAGCAAGACAGCTTGCTCTGAGCGTTCTGGAACTGGGTCTCTGTGCTAAACGTAATGGGAAATTACAGGATTTGATTAGAATTAAACATTAATTACTCAGTAATATTGAAGAAAAATCATCTGTAGTACTTAAGCTTGTTAGTTATGTAAAAGTCATAAAGGAGGTCTACTTATTAAGAGATTTAATTAAGCAAACAAGTCTTCATGCCAAAGTCAGCTTTCCAGTCTTATGGAACAACAGTCCAATGATCCTGCTGGGTGTACTTAGCTTGTTTGTTGTTCAGTTTTAAGTCTCTATTCAGTAAAGAAGTCAAGAATGTGCCTAAGCACCAAAGAGATTTAATCTAACTCATTAAGACTTAAATTTAGGTGCATGCTAAATACCCTGCCAAAGAAAGAACGACATAGTGTAACCAGTGTGATATTTAACAGCTGTGGGTACAATTCAACCTTAATTTTAAGCAGTTGCCTGAATCATATGTATTTCAAATTGGATAACGGACTTGCTATCTAATTAAGAAACTTATATGACTTCACCACTGAAGTATCTGAGCACCTCGTAATCTTGAATATATCTCTGAGGGAATATCATTAATTCCATTGTAGAACTAAGACACAGTGAGACTGAAGTGAGACTAAATGCATGTCTTTCATACACATTTGAAAGAAGTCATATTCCAGCCTTACTTGCCAAACATCCATGCAGAGGATTTTTTAAGAATTAGGAGTTGAGAAAGAGATTCACAAAAAACATCAACTAAGTCAGGACAAATGGTTTTAAAGAAGGAATGACATTCACTAATTGTATACTGAAACCAAATTTCTGAGAAAACAATGACACCATTGCATTGACATTGTACATAAAATGGGCCAAATTCAGCAGCCTTGAAGCACTGTCAGAATACTTGACAGTGGCTGAGGGGCTATCATGGGAGACAGTTCAAATCAGGGAGTTTTGAGTTCAGACAACGGTAGGGATTTGAATTTCTACTCCAGTGAGAATATAATCACATGATTAAAGGAATGAGGAAAATACACCTACTCCTTTTTCCTTCAGAAACTCACATCTACAAAATGTGGTCTCATCAGGAATAGGGAAGGACTAATATTTAAAACACAGGAACTACCAGCTTTATGGAGACATGATTTTTGTGGCTATGTGCATCAGCCACAGTAGAGGAGCCTGGGGACCTCACTGATAGAGGTAACATGCAGATAGAAGGGCCAATCTTGGAAAACTCAGGGATTAGACAACAGCAAAACTTTTTGAATGTAAAAAGTTGGCTCAAAATTGTATTTTATTAGTCTAACCTTGAGCAACCTTAGACAGATCTCCCAGTTCTCAGATTGCTAGCAAAGTTCCTAGATGTTTGAGGGGTTTAAACAGAGATATGAGAATTACCACATGAGAATTACCACACTGACTCAGAGCCAAACTTAATCTAAACTACTAGAATATGTCGAGTAGAGACTTTAAAAAAAGTTTCTAGTATCTTAGTATGAATAGAACTTGGCTATTTATCAAAACCTTGTGATACTCAACTCTAATTCCAAAATTGTTTATTAGCATGATGTAAAGCAGCTACTGGGTTTAAAAAGGTAAAACAAGCTTGGAGGCTTTATTGGAGAGGGCTAGATTTTGATCATGCTTGGTATTAAGTATTTGCTTGATAGACTGCCTGCACAAATTAAAAATAGATACTTAGATGACTGAAGATTATTGATCCTCATCAGCCATATCAAAGAGAAAAATAAGCTATTCTGAAAACTGAGTTATCTAAACTCTAAACTATTTCATACTGTAAGTAATGTCATGGGCTATCCCTTTCTCATTAACACTTGTAACAGCATAGTTTGGAGAAAGTGTTTTATACAGGCACAGTGAATTGAAGAAGCAAATTAAAGAAATAGATCAAGTCCCACAGTAAATGATGATATCAGGATTGATTTCAACAAAGTCAATCATATTTATGCATATACTTCAATATTTTCCTGAATTGAGGGTTAAAGCAACACACTGCAGGATAAATAATCAATACAACTAGCTATAATACTACCTGAAAATAAGAAAAGCAAATTTTTTGAAAATACTCTGAGCCAACCAAGATGTCAAATACTCCAAATCTAAAATACAGCTCTTCATTCATACATACCTGGATACCTTGAGGCCAAATGATATTCACCTTCATGAAGATTTTTTTATCACAAAAAAAAAAAGAAAATAGGAAAAGTTTATCACTGTGTGAGCAGAAGCCTTTAGTTTCTGCTATATAGATGTTCTAAAGTCTGAAGTTAACTGTTCTTTGCAAATCACACTTACTAATTTTTGCTAACAAAATTCCTGCATAGCTCTTACAGAAAGCCAGTACTGTGGAGCTATAGGAATTGTTCAGATAACATTGTCTAAAATATCTCACACAGATTCTGACATAGAATCCTGGCACCTGCAAAATGAAAACTTGGATTTGATCATCAAGTACCCAACTTCAAATTAAAAAAAACCAGCACAAAACTCTGTTTGTAAGGAAAACGCAAAGAAATAATAAACACATAAAAAATACCCCCAAAGAAACAAGTAACCAGCAACCCCACCCCCCAACATTTAGGAAGAACAAGTCAGTAAGGGAAGTCTACCATGGAAAGGCCTTTCTAAACATTAGATCAGTAGCACCTTGTTTAACTTCTGTCTGATATTTTTTTTTATAATTTTTTTTTAATCCTTTTCCCATGCAAGGACATGCACCTTTCTAGTCATACATGAACAGTGCCTATTGTTGTGAAATGGAGGTATGAGGTATATTAAATATTAGTCGCACATAATGCAAAATATTTTACACAATCTACAGACATTAATCCATTGAAGAGGGCTTCAGCTACCAAATGAACTGAAAGCTAACTGCAGAGTAATCCAGACTATCATAAAAAGTTAGTGTACAAATTTTAATACCCTCTTGGTTGTCAGGAATGAAAAGAGGAAATGGAAATATTGATTTTTGCTGAGAGGTCTATTAAAAACATGAGAGTATTACAATTCTAGTTTGTATTTCCATTTAAAAAATTTGCCACTTGGGGGAGACTAAATATGATAGGGCTATTAAATAATAAAACTACTAGACAAGTAAATATTCCTTAGAGAGGTTCACCACACCAAACAGTATCAGAAGCTGGATTTGCAAATTTTTTTCACCAGTAATGCTCTTCTACTTCAGAAACTGGAGAATATTCTAGCTGGTTTGTATATAACAGCAAAAAAACCAAATATTACTAATGGCACTTAAATATTACCATGGTTTTGACTCTGAAGCTAAGCCAAACCACATCACATGCTCAGTATAGCATTCTGCATTTGTGGTTTAATCAGAAAAACTAACTTCATGCTTCCCTACTTTATATCCAACAAACTTTTTAAGTCCTGCTTCTCTTATTTTCAAGATGGCAATTTATTGTTTATTTTCCCGGAATGGTTAGAATACGTTAAGTGAATAAACATTCTGTTATAAAACAGTAGATAACTACCACATCTGAGGTATTTTTACTTATTTTTAAATACCTCTTCTCATAGTTCTATGATGACAAGTACATGTTTTCTTCAGATTTTAAATAAATGAACATGACATTTCTTCTTTACTTTTGCATGGCATTGATGCTGAGGATTTACATCAGTGTTGCTACTGGCACCCTTACATCTTCCAGTTGGGCAGCTACTTTGTCTGGTTTCAAACCAGGATAACCTCTCACTCACCCACAAACTGACTTTCTCTACAAGACTAGTGTATCATCTTACTCTAATCCTGTCTTTGTCTTGTTACTATTAATTTTTTCAGTGGGTTCCTTTTAATTTTCAAAACAGACACTACATTGTTGAACTACTTGGAAATGTGCTCCAGTATCGTGGAAAAAGGTTGCCTAAATGCCTTTAAACACACTATTCAAGTTGCTCTATCACTTCTGCCATATTACCTGCAGTCAGAATAATTGAAACACAATGCTGACATCTGCTTTTTTTTATTGGTGTGTTATAGGGTCTTTTATGTTTTCTTCTATAAATTTCATAGATATTTCCTCTTACTTTCACTTGTGAAATACACCAGAAAATACTTTGAATATTTAAATGAATACTTGTTATGAACCTTTAAATTTTAGAAAATGAATGAGTTCCTTCTTTTTCAACTATACTTTCTCCTTTTTTCATTAAGAATATCCATACACACACAGAAATCACTATAAAGAGTTTAAATGCTTCAACTATCATAAGTAATAACAATGGGACAGAAAAATGTATGTCATCTGGAAGTCAGTACCACTGGAACTATTGAGTATGATAATTAAATAATTCTCTTGCTGAAAGACTAAATATGCCAAAATTATAATGTCATGCTTATAAAATTTACATATAAATACATGTATGTGTGCATAAACTATGACATTTAATAATCTCTCCTCATCTCACTTATTTAACTAAAAATGAAACTCTTTACACAAGGTTAGTTGTACATAGCTTGGTTAAGTGCATATTTTCAAACTACTACACTGTTCTAGACATTTTTCTCTGGAGATCTCAGTAGCAGTTCTCTAAGGTAGCGATTGATATCCACATCTTAAAGGTGGAAAAAGTGAAGATCAGAAAGGTTAAAAGCCTGCCTGAGGTAACAGAGTTGGTCGATACCAAACTTAGGATTGGAATCTATAGCTAATAGTTGCCATTGTCATACACCATTTTCTGCTGGAAGATACATTTCCTAACGGAAAAAATCCCAAACCTCCCTCTAACACAAACCCACCAACACCCCCCACCACCAAACTCCTACAAATCTCAAGATATTTTTTGTTCTCCTATGCTTGATTCATATGAATCTGTAACAGTGGACAAATGAAGGAGTTGTAAAACAAGTATGAATCTTAGACCAGAACTTGAAATGAACTGATAAATAAATAAATACCAAATATTTATGTGAATTTCAATTAAGAATAAGAAATTGTTGTGACAAAATAAAAGGAGGGAAGGAGACAAAGTGTAATCAGGAGACCTCTTTACTTGCTCTAAGGCAGAGAAAAGACAGAAAAATTGCTGAAGGAAAGAACTGCATCAGGAAAGGCGTCTGAAAAAAAATGCTGAGGATGAAGCAAGAAAGTACATAACGAAGTAGTAACAAAGAGCTGAAAAAACCCCAAAAGTTCTCGTGAATTCCACTTTCTTCATAAGACCTGAATCAAACATTGTGAAGCCCCCATCCCATTCACAGTGTGGAGTTTTTCCAGGAACTCTGTACTGAAGCAGTAGTGCATCCAAGCTTGTGGATTGCAAAAGGTACCACAGCCATCTCCAGGAGAGATGCTGGACCTGGAAAATTCTGTGGGCTTGCACTGACCTCTAGTGATCATCAACAGTACCCCAAAGGGTACGGTCCCTATCACATGCTCCACCTTCAAGGAATGACCTCGTTTATTTGGCAATGCTGCTGTTATGCTGCTTATACTTAATGTATTCCAGATACCAAAATGGTTGGAAATGGATGCTACAGGTCATTAGGATATTTTATGCCGCATCTTGTTATCTCCTAGATTGTCTTCTCCCATGCCTAAAACGACACAGTGAAAAAGACCTTTGCTTGCAATTGCTGTGGAGAGGGAAGAATCATGGTGCCTCTGAACAGTGCCACATGCTCTGCAGCCTATATAATTGGTATTCAGACCTGTAGCTAAATTACACAGTTGTAGAGATTAACATACTAAGTAAAGAATTTCTTGTAGCAAAAGAGGTAGTGTGGTTGAATACAGAGTACTAATGTCTACAATGATGTTCATTCTGTCCTCTCCATTATTATGAGAACACCTTTCTCGGTCTTATTTCAAAAGATACTTATCTTGTGCTACCTCACCACATGGTGTGACTTCACCACGTTTCTATGCTTCTGACATTTGCAACATCTGTCAGAATACTATTCATATTTCTTGACATTTTCCATCATTAGGTAATGAAACCACTTCACTTTTAATGGGGATGTGATGAAAAACTGCACAGGAAATTAATTTAGCTAATGTATTAGTTTTACCACTAGTACCTAAGTCATATTTGAAGGACGCGTAGATTCAGGGACATCTGGTTTTGTATCATCATTAAAATACTTTAGTAAATTAATAAGCAGTCTTAGCATATAATCGTATCATAGGGAAAAAACATACTAGTACATGCATTGGACTATGCCACTTCTGAGAAGTCTTGCAATGTAGATGTTGAAGAATAAAGTAGTATCATTTTGAGGCATGCTAAGTAAATATAGCTATCACTATATAATATAACTGCTTTGAAGTTTAGTACTGGTAACAGTACGGCTTTTCTGAACTAATCAAGGTGATAATTCCTGTGATTGATTATCTGATAAACATATTAGTATGAACTCTGAACATTCAGATGGATTGCTATGGCCAATAATTTAAAGGACTTATTCAGATTTCACATGTCCAGCATTGTTCTAAAAAAATCAATATAAAATTAAAGTAGATGAGTTTTTATTAAACGCTTCTAATTCTTGCTGCTGCTTACTTGTCAGGAAAAAACTGACAGAACAGTACCTTTTGCTTTGAAAACAAAGCAAGAAATATGAAACTCAGTAGCATTCAAAATATTTTTACTACTACTATAAAAATTCTAAATTTAAAAAATAAATTTAAATAATACTAATTTCTTGATCCTGTTTCTTCATCTCTGGTGATTTGAGTGGTCTTTCTCTTATCTATTTCTGTATATCCATCTTAATACTATACATTATTCACTATACATGTAAGATGATACATACATATATATACACACACACACGCACACATTCTTTTTCAGGAAGAGAAGCACTGAGTCACCAAAACAGACCAGGAAAACCAGAATGTATTTACATTGTAGGATGTAAAATTTGATTATGCTACGATGAGTTAAGTCTGGATATTTCTAAAATGTTTTAATGTGGTTTAAAAATATTATTTTACATGCATTAGTTTTTATACAACTTATGTGACTTAGATGTGGATCATAAAAAGCTTTTGATGCTAAAGATAGACACCAATTGACAGTAGTGCTCAAAACCAACATGGTGATTATCATAGCAGAGAAACCTACACATAATGTAAGAAGAAGTAACTCTAATCAGTGTTTTGAGGAAACCATTTATGAGAGCACTTCGCCTGTGTATTTAGATCTAGCAATTGGCACACTTGGTATGTAAATCATTCACCTTATTGAGCCTCTGTTCAAGGCGTCCCTTACCACAAGATGCAACCAGTCTTGACCAGGAGATACAAAAGGCAGCTCGAGTCAACAGGATCTGCCTGTGAGCTCAGAACCTTAGAGCTGCATGCAATGACTCGTGAGCAGCAGTCCTTAAGCAATGTCCCTTCTGGAAAAGCAAGATCCTACAGTGGAAATACTGGACTAGAAATTAAAAGACATGGGTGTTCATTATTTCCATCTGCCATTTTTCTCATATGTCCTCAGATAAGATAAAACCTAAGATAATGGTGAATTTAATCTGACCAGATGTAGAAAAACCTTCCCTTAGCCTTGGACTACAGTTAAGAGAAATGAATGCACACTTTTAGTTAGCAATTAATCTCATTCTAATGTAGAATATTAAGCATGGGGGTCTGAATCATGCCTTTCACGTATCTAGATTCAGATTTCTTTCTATCAATCAATCAAGAATGAAAATAGCAAAGAGTAGCAACCTTGACATGTATACCTACATTATAGGTATAAAGAGGTAAGCGATTAATTCTATTTTACAATTTTGTTTTGTTTTGTTTTTCTGTGAAATGGGATAGTAATATTCCCCTTCTACTTTTCTTTGTCCTGGACAATTTGTCTATGCAAAACTGTCATTTGACATGAATGGACACTGCATCCTACTCAAGGTAATGCTAACATTGCCTGGTATCTCAGGAATTACTGCAAGACAGGTAAATAGTCAGGCCTGCTCAGTGCCTCATATTATATAGAAGTAAAACATAGAAACACAGATTTGAGAATTCAAACATAATTTTGTTCACTATTCCTCTTAGCCTGTATTTTATAAAACATAAGGGTGGTTTTCTAAAGATACAGTTTATGATGTACAGTATTATTTAGCTATTTTCACACTAAGAAAGACAAATTATGTAGATTATATTTAACAATATTAAGCTCAGAGTTTTGTTTACATTGAATTTAATAGTTGGAAAGCTATGCCTGTAAAATTAATTTATGCATTTATTTGGCATAAATTATATGGCTAAAAATAACATAATCTTTGTGTTTAAGATATACTTTTCCTGTGTCTATAATGCAAGGTCTCATAAAGATTGCATTTAGACTGAAAACCAAATATTACTGTAACTAATGCCAGTGGCCAGAAATCCGCTTCAGGAATGGGGAAAGGGTAAACCAGGAAGACATTTTTACATCTTTTCACACAGCAATCTTTAATGGAAGAAGAAATCAAGCAGAGCCTTTCAAGCCAAAGGAAGGCATTGAAACATAGAACTGATAAGTCTTTCACTTCACTCAGGTTCCTTTCTAAACAATGACAGCCAGGTACTGCTTTTAACATGTTGGGGAAAGGCTCTGCATTATGATATTATAATATAATTGTAAATAAAAACATACAATTGTGTAAGAGATAGTTACATGACTATACAGTAAGCACCAAATCTAAGTGGGAGGCTAGATCCTCTCCAAAGAAAGGTCAGTGAGTCATGGACAAAATTACTGAGGATCTTTAAAGAGATGCTTTATTACTTTTCATTCTCATTAGTATTTATCTTACTAAATTGGAATTTAAGTTCTCCAGGGCAGGAGGTAATATTAATTCACTGCAAATATTCTGATAGAACAGGATCCCAACATCCATTAGTACATCTCAGTGCTGTGTGAATATGCATAACATTGTAGACAAAAAAAATTTACATCATTTGAATACTTTGCATCTATTAGGAACATATTTTTAAAAAAGTCTCAGAGAGTTTTCTGATGGCTACTTCTTTGAGTCGACCCCATATTTCTCCAGTTACCCTCACAGAGAAGGTGGTTCTTTATGACTTTTCAGTCCGTATTACTGATACCCAAAGAACCCCAAGCGTACTTATGATGCAAAAATTAAAGGAAGCCTCTCACAAAATACAAAGAAATAAACCCTTCTCTTTATGAAATTCTCTGTCTTCTTCTGCCTTTTAAACTTTCTAAGTTTAAGAACTTCATTCTTGTCCCAATCAATAAATTGGTCAATCTAAACTGAAGCCCTTCACTGGGTCTACATAAGAAGTCAAGACTCAGCCAGCTACTTGAAGTTACTTCCTTCTCAGTCATCACTGGCCTCCAAATTGTCCCTGCCCATGGCAGGGGGGTTGGAACTAGATGATCTTAAGGTCCTTTCCAACCCTAACTATTCTACGATTCTACGATTCTAAATAGATTACCAGCTCAATTACTGATATTCGGTCTGTTTTATTTCACTTGCTCTCTTCATTTATCCTTTAATGTAAAATCACTACCTCATCTGTGAATATGAATAATCACAATTTTTAAGTACAGATGATAGGACTTAGATTTAATACTTAATCAGTATTATTGTGCGTATTATTTTATGTTTAGCAAAACCTCACTAACTAGTAAAAGCCAGCAACCACTGTAAAAGAATCAGAGCTGTGTCTCATAGGTCTCTGTCAAGGTCCAGGTACAATTGTTCACTTTCATGTTATTAGAACTCTGATTTTAAAAAACACTATAAAGCACCTTTATTGTTTTTCTCAAATTTAGAATTATTGAATAACTAAAATGAAACTTTTAAAAATACAGATACTATAGACCTTAGGATTTAGAATCTTTGCTTACTGTATTTCAGCTCTATCTTTAGCCTCCTTATTTCACAAACTCCCTAACTTGCTGAGTTTGGATTGCTTTCTTTGTCCAACTTGCTCCCAAAGGCTAGAATGAGTGCATGTTTTTAGGGTTTAAATTCTTGCAGTGATTTGCTCTAATAAACTCTAATAAACTCTCTTTAAATGACCATCAACTCACTCACTTGTGCTCAGAACTTTTATTTCTGTACTTAAAATTGTGATTCAGAACAATTAAAAGAGCTGCCTGGACATTCTAGGGTCTTGAGTTTCCCCTTGTCCTTGCAGTTTGGTTAATCAAGTCTGGATTCTCCAGAAGTACTTTTTTTCGCTCGCCCTTTCCACAGTTTCCTAACCAATATTCCATGACAGGCTTGCAAGTATTGAAGCATATTATGTATTGTTTGTCATTTGAAAGGGCTAGGGTTGACCGAGGGCAATTTAATTTAAAACATACATTAATATATTCTAAATTATCCTTGAACTGTAACTGCAGTGTGCTTTTAGAGTTTCATTAGCAGTAAACAGACAGGCCTAGTTGCAGGCAAGAAGACTTGACTAATTCTACCGAATACATGAGGAGTTAGCTTCCATTTGCAACTGTCTGTAGTACAGAAAATGGAGCATCTCAAAATTGTGTTTTCTCCTTTCAGTTTCACACACAGCACTGAGGAATATTCAGCCTATCCAAATGTATAAACTAGTTAAACACTAATTGCTCAAAACATGATGATGTGAGTAATAAAGTGGCACGATGATGTCAAAACCAGCTGTGTAATTAAAAGTTTGTACAATACGTTACTCTTAACAAAAACACCAAAAGTACTTGAAATCAGCTCATGTTTTTGAAATATATCTGGGATATGAGGAATGCATACCAAAATAAAAAGTAGTTTGCATTTCCAGTTTAAATAGTTAATATAAATATCACCATCTACTGGCAGAACAAAATATGTAGCAGTGTTCACAAGCTCGTAGGATCAATAAAGTTAAAGACACAAATGGATTCCAGCTTACA
The DNA here is from genome assembly GCF_004027225.2 of Strigops habroptila. NCBI lineage: Eukaryota > Metazoa > Chordata > Aves > Psittaciformes > Psittacidae > Strigops > Strigops habroptila. The sequence continues at coordinate 110,569,997 of NC_044278.2, forward strand.
TAGCTCTTAAAAATCTACAGAAATACCATTAACTGCTTTGCTGTCTGGCAATGTCCACATAATTTTCTTAAGTTGTTATGTGGAGCTGCATGTGACTTGCAGCGCAGCTTCACACACTTCAGTAAAATTACTCTGTGTGATCAAGATGCTCACCCTCAGTTAAGAAGAATAATCGTAAATTGATTTTACAGGAAGCTGTTTCATACTTGCTGCACTCTCTGATCCATATGAAAGGAACCGCATTTTATTGTCGTGGTTTGTTTTTATAGTGATGGTGGTTGCAAAGCACTCATATTAGTGCAAACTTTTATTACTTTCTGGGGTTTTGTTCATAGGTGAGCATATGTCTAACTTTGATGTTGAAATATTGTTGAGAAGGGAATTCTCCTATTTTTTCAAACATGAGGCTAATTTGCTTGTTAATGGAAATGGGGGTAAAATGTTAAAAGAGGGAAAGCCTCTTGCCTTTTTGTATCCGAGTTCTTTATATGCTCCTTTGTGTGCTCAGGTTTCTGTGCAATCCTGAAGGCTAAGCTTTGATAAAAGCTTAGAGTTTCTTGTTCTCAGTTGCCTTCAGGAACTGCAGCTTTAAGTAAAACATTAAATAGCAGAAGTCTCGTCTTGAAATTGTGAGAGTTTGCAAGACTGAGATTGCACAAATCAAATCTTGACCTGATTTGAGCTGAGGCAAGTAAAATAGTCATGAATAGAAATATATCAAGAGAAAATGAAATAGCAGAGTCTTATCACAGTTTTGATACGAGGAGATGAGAAAGAAACAAAGGAAAAAACCTAAAATTGAGAAGCTAGCAATAGGGGAATGTAAATACTGTATGCATAAAACAGAGATAGTGGAGTAGGTTTTAGAGGAAAGATCAATAACCTGGGAGACATACATACAAATGTCCTCTCTGAAATGACAAATAGAAAACCAGGGAGGGCAATGTCATAAAAGTTAGGAAAGAGCAGGGTGTGGAGGTAGAAGTATTGATGGGCCCAGAAAGACTGGGAAGAGTGAAGATGAGATGGAGGATTAGATTTTTGGCCAGAATCTAGAGATCACTGTAGATTTGAGCAAGATTTCTCTAAATAGATGAAACAGCTGAGAAAGCATATTTGAAATAAGGTAGGACCAAGCCAATAATTCATCTTGTTCATGCATTAATATAGACTGGGGTCTTCCAACTGTTTTAATGCCATAAAACAATCACTTCATACTAGAAGACATCCTAGCAAAAAGTAGGAACCAGTGTTGCTGACTATAGCTCTTGCTACCAGCTGCTGATCATGTAGCACTACTGGAAGACAGGTGACTTGGCAAAATCTCTGTTTTAGATAGAGCTAGTTATGAAGGAAGACTGAGGTGGTATCTTCAAGGACAGTAACGCAAGCAGTAGTTCTTTGTACTGCCGGTGCAAGAAATGGCATAGTCTGTAGATAGTAGGTAAGGAGTGAGCTGAAAGTAAAAGCTTTCAGAAAGATATATAAAACAATGTCAGCAGTTCAGAATGGCTAAGGGATTGAAAAATAAGGTTTTTCTTTTTATGCCATTAATCACCCTTAAATTGCAAGGCCACTTTTCCACAAATTTGAACCTTGCCTTTAATGCTTTCAAACACAGAGCACAGCCTATGTTCAAGGAAGATAATAAGCAGAGCTAAATGCCTGTGCTTGGAATCTGTCTTAAAGTGACGTCTTAAGGCATTGGTACAGAGTAGATTCCTGCATCTCCGAGACCTCACTCATTTTTCTGTGCTGTTGGATATACATTGTGCTCTACTTTCCCCTTTGCCCCCCTCGCTTCGTTCTCTTGGTAACCATCTCTATTTTTGCTTCTTTAGCCAGAGGAGCACTTTGGAACAACATCAGAGCTTGCAGCAGATTCTTCCTGACAACTGCATTAGTACTAAATGGCCCAAGATCAGGCTGTCTAATGGGACTGACAAACACATCACTAGTCTTTTTGGCAAAGAGGTCGGCAGATGATTTCACAACACTCAACAAAAATATTCAAAAATACCCTATCTAGAAAATAAAAAAGCCCTATATTTTGTTCTTTCAAACAAATCGTCTGTTCTATATTACACAAAACTTTGAAGATCATAATCTTGCTATCAATTAGCTGCTGATGCTGTCTAATTTTATTTACAAAACTGTCTTTGAGAAAATAAAAATGTGGAAAAACTCATCACAATCCCAGCTTGATGCCTAAGGTAATTGGCAAACAAAATATCATTCCTTACAAAGCAGGGCAGGGGAAAAGAATTCAGCATCTCATGCATTAAAAGCCACCTTTTCCCTATTTCAGAGAAGAGTTATTGGACGTAGAAGCCAGAAAAAAAAAGCGCCCACTATAAATCTGAATTTTTACTTTTCCAAGCTATACAGTGAAAACATCATAAAAACCCCACTGATATGTTCAGGGCATAATTCTGCGTAACGTCAGCAGACTCATAGGGCCTTATTCTGACTCCTTAAGGATAAGCCCTTCTTTCTGTAGCACATTAATCACAATGCCTAGCACATTTCCATACTATCCCTGACAACAGCTAATAAGTTATGATATCTAGTTCCCCAATTAGGACTGAAGTACCGAAGTGATGCACATTACTTTGAATTCCCATTGTAACCCATAAGCCTATATGCGCACTGCCTGTGTCCTGCCCCATGCTCTCATTGCAATCTGGAATGAATCAACTGATTTTCCAGCCAGAAAAACCCAGGCACAGAGGGGAGAGATTCACACCTCATTTTTGCCTTGACAGTAGGTTTAGACATAACTTGCTTTAGCTATTTGACTCTAAGAAATAGATCCAAACCAAGGTAGTTCAGACATTTAGGTATATAACTTTATAGGTCAGTAATAAAGCCAAGAATATCTCAGACTGATACTCTGGAATCCTTTTGTAGAGATTGAAGACGAATAGGCATTTCTAGAGTTCAATTAACCTGAACTATTTTAGATTTCTAAGTCATGATGAGATTAGTCATGTCCCACAAGTGGCTGTTTCTCTTCCCTGACTATAAAAAGTCAAAATGCTGTCTAGCTCAGACAAATACATCCATATTAAGGAAGGATGTTTCAAGTGAGGTGAGATTAATCTCACATGTGGAGGTTAAAGATTAGCTTTTAAAGTATATGAGTAGTTTACAATGCAGACAGGGATTGCAGTGTGATTTCCCAATATATTTAGATGCTTTGGCACTTTTGAAAATCTCACTAGCCTATCTGCAGTCTTCAGTACTTACATACTTCTACCAAGTTTCCCCATGGAAATTCTCCATGGAAATACTCTCACAGGTAAGTCAAATGAAGACGAGTGTCCTTAGAACAAACGCAAAGAGAAACAAATCCCATCATCACACATACACACACACAAAGAGAAAGTAAGAGTCCTAAGTGCTGGGCTTCCGATCCTATCCATACCACAATATGCTCAGAACCTGTTAGGATCAAATAGTTGTCTAAAAATCTAAAAACTGTGGATTTTTTTCTAATTGCAATCCTCTCCAAGGCAAACTGAGAAATGTGGTCTCTAAGCAAGAAGTTTTCCCATGGACATTTTCTGTGCCCACAATTTCCCAATCCTAAAACTAACCAAAAACTGTCCTACAAAATCTGGAAGAAGTGAGACAAAGGCAATATTATGTACTTCATACTTACCTTTTCTAATACAGCACAGAAATGCAAATAAACAAAAAGCTCATCTACTATAAATAGACTTTCTATTCCAAACAATATATTTCAAATGATTAAAAAAAAAAAAAAAAGCTTGCAAGCACATATCAATACTGATTAGAATAGCAGCATATGAGTGCTATATAATCTGTCATAAATATATCCTTCTTTTTTTGTCTGGTTGTTTGTTTTGTTTTGGTTTTAAAGACTGAAACCTCTTGCCTTACCAGGAAAATATCCAACACCATTAAAACCAGCAATATATTTCTGCAGTATTCCGGAAAGACATTTTTTTTCTTTAGTATATGAAGCAAACAGGTGAATAGATGTGTCAAGTGGCTATCCTGCAAGTTTTTTAATGCTGGCTCCTCTGGAAGCCCCTTAGATTCTGTAGACTTTCAGACTCCTTTACCAATATTAATCGACCAATATGATGGATGATTGGAAGACACAGTAAACGGCTATTCTAGATGCCTGTATTGACTATAATACAAAGTCATAATCATTCCGCTCACAGTACAATGCCATTTTAAATATGCTTTGTACTACTTAAAGCTTAAAATAAATTTGTAAATGTGACATTGTTCCACTCATTCTTTTAACTGCAGTCATAGTAAATTAATCATACAGTGTATAATGGAAAATATTAGCTAATGTCCAAACATTAACTGCTCGACATTACTGTCAGCTGTGTGTCATTAATATTCTTATTAAGTGCTATGAAAGGTTGGTTGAATGGGCATTAATGGCCTTTAAAGATGCAGATGAAAAAAATGGCTGCTTATACATGGTTCTTCCAATAGAAAACATGTATTTATATAGCTTAAAGACTGTAATTTATCTGCAAGGAAGAGTAACAGTTATAAAACGTAACACACCACTCTTACACTGGGGGATGTGACACAACATTTTCTATATTTTTTAATGCGAATTACATCTATAAAACTTGTGATAGGAAGACATGGCTTTACTGCAATTAGCACGTGCATACACACACACTCAGATCCTATAAATTTAAGATCAGAGTTTCAACATTTGACACCATTTTCTGGAAAAGCTTAGCTATTTCTGTCAGATTCTCCCAACACTTGTGGGCTTTGCAGGTTATGACTCCTGCACAGTGTTAAAAAGCTCCTCTGTTATAAAAAGAATAAAGATTTTGATGATTAATTACCAGTAGTCACCTGCTGTATTACTACGTGGATGAGAACATTAACATGGGAATCATCACTGCAGTCTTCTGAATAAAATAACCATAAAATGCATGAAATCAGACATGCACAGAGTGAATCATCAGTGGAAATGTATGTCTATTGGCTGTGTGAGGTATATGATCAAAAGGATGATCTAGACAGAGCCACCAACTCAGCAGAGCATGAAAGCTGGAAAAGTGAAAAAGCCAGATGTGCGCAGGGCTAAGAATGACAAAGGAGCTAAGCCTGCAAAGACAGAAGGCCAAATTACAACATTCTCATAAAGGTGTAACCACCTGTCAATCAGAGTTTTGTCTGCTCCTACTGCTTCAAAGACTAAAGAAACAACCAACTAAAAATGGTTAAAATGAACTAATGTGTTAATTGCTGTGGGGTCAAGGTTAAAGCTACAGTAATTCAAGACAAAGAAAAGAAAAAACCTTTGTAGTGACAATAAATCTGTGCAATCTTTATGTTTTGTTCCAAGGTGCCTAATAACTGAATACTGAAATCTGGCTACAGAAATAGGTTCTCTTGACAGATGCATTTCTCTATAGCTGAGTTTCAGACTATTTAAACTTTGCTCTTTCTTGTGCATCGCCACATTTTCAGCCATATTTTGCATGTAGGACAAAAGTAGCAGATAATCACAGCCACTCCGACAAGAAGTGAGTTCATATTATGAACAGTCTTGTACTGCAACTGCCAGGACCTGATGTGGGCAGAACAAGAGGAGGAACAGTGGAGCCCAAGGAGCTTGTGTCTATAGGACCTGCTCATTATCCACCTCTCCTTTTGACAGGAGTGGGCAAAGCATTAACATTCTTAGAGGGAAGTTTCACCATTGGGGTGGAGGAATAATGTTTAAAAGGCATAGAAAACATTTATTTTGCTACTTCAGAGAACTAAGACAGTCATCACAGGAAACACCTTTTTTCATATTGCAAAAGCAAATTTTTAGAGTGAACAAAGTACACTTGCCTCTTCAAAAACATGCTGGTGCCGTTGTTCTTTGTTTTTCTTTGTTTGCTTGTTTGGTTTTTTTTCCACAAGACCTTGCTTCATTCAACAGATGGGGTGGATAGGATGTAGGAATGACCAGCTGTTCACTTTTCCTTTATATCCTCTTATGCTCATCGCTCACTGTATAACCTTTACCTTACGTACCATACGTCATCCAAACTATGCACTAAGCTCTGAATAAATATTTGCTTCCTAAGTCTTATGCTACAGCCATGAATTCTCTGATTCTCAAAAAGCTGGCAAGTTATCTTGTCTATCATTACATCTCCCTTATAAAGAAAAAAAAAACCAAAGCCCAACATTTTATGCCTGGGAAGCCAGAGTCAAGGAAGATTGGTAAGAGTCACAAAAAGAAACTGAAGAATTCTGTAGAGGCCAGAATTGTGAGGAAGGAACAGGAAAAATTTTTCCTATTTTATGAAATGTAAAAAATGTTTTCATTGCTTCAGTGAAATTTTTTCAGTCGTTGGGGGGGGAGAGGCAGGAAGAGATTTTGAGAGGGAGAGAGAGGGAGAAAAAAACCCCCAAATAATCAAAGCTTTATGACTAAGCCTGCTTAGATACAGAGGGGCCAAGCTCTCTCATCTTCTATGCCTCCAAATAAGAAATAATTAAATGTATTCAGTAATTAAGTATTTAATTTCTTGAATGTGTTAAACTTAAAGACACTGTGTTCCTATGGTGTGCTATTTCCTTTCACATCTCCTGTAGCCAACTCTCTTGTAACTGGGAAAACTTGCTAGAAACTGTACTGAAGCCTACTCATTCTCACAAAAAGTTTCATCCTAAGAAAACAACTTCACAAAAGGTTCCCAAAAACTGTGCTTGTGACAAGTATCTCATGGAGCTGTTCACACAGCCCTGTCAGAGCTGTAGAGCAGAAAAGCTTGACTGGCAACAGTAATATTTTGAACAAAGCCTCACCTGGAGTCCTGTGTCCAGTTCTGGGCTCCCCAGTACAAGAGAGACACGGAGCTTCTGGAGCAAGTCCAGTGAAGCAATACTACAATGACTAAGAGTCTGCAGCATCTCTCACCTTAGGAAAGGCTGAAGGAGCTGGGCCTGTTCAGCCCAGAGAAGAGAAGGCTCCAGGTGGATTTGATCAATGTGTGTAAGTATCCAAAAGGAGGGTGTCACTAGGATGGGGCAGACTTGTTCCTGGTGGTGCCAGGTGATAGGACAAGAGGCAGCAGACACAAACTAAACCTCAGGAAGTTCGACCTGAACATGAGGAAGGACTTCTTTACTTGAAGGTGGCTGAGCATTGGAAGAGGTTGCTCAGAGAGGTTGTGGAGTCTCCTTTCCTGGAGATACGCAAGAGCTGTCTGAACACAATCCTGAGCAATGTGCTCTAGGTGACCCTGTGTGAGCAGGGAGATTGAACTGCATGACCTTCAGTGGTCCCTTCCAACCTCAAACATTCTGTGATTCTGTGAAAGACACTCTGCACATGACAGTAACATAAAATATTCCAAAGTGATTAATGTGGAATGATTAGACTGCTTCACAGTTTCCTGTGAAATTCTGTAATTGTGACTGGTGTGAATCAAGGAGGACAGGACAGATCCACATCAGTTACAGGCAGTGGCAACATGTGGAGGTGACAAATACTGCTCCATCCCACACACTAGAATTGTTTCTTTTTCCCTTTGTCCCAGCTACATGAGACTTCAGTATACAGCTAAGGATGAAGGTAATTTTCTTTTGCCTTTGAGAAAAATAGGTGCACTTTGATATTCTTATATATTCCCACCTGGTTAATAGACATTCTGAATCTTACTTTCAGTTGTTTAGAAAGGGCACTTACACTGCTGTTAATAATAGTTTAACATTAACAAAAAACAACTTTTAGATTTGGTGTGAAGCATATAGGAAAAAAATCACTGAACAGGGATCTAAATAGCAAGACTTATATTCACAGTATTGACTGAAAATCTATGCTGAACACTGTGGAAAAGAGATCGAGTAGGTCTTGGCCAACTGTTCTTCTTAGGTCCAGATCTCCAGCTGCTTACACAGCTTTGAGTTTTCAGCAAAGTTATATTGACATTTACTTGAATTCCTGAGAGGTTTGCATGTCCTAAGATTACACAATTTCTCCATGAAGTACTAAGGCACATGCTTAATTTTTAAATTTAGCCATGTTCAGCAGAACAGTCCACTGATAACTGGATTTGAGCTCATAGTTAAAATTAAGCATATGTTGAAATGACCTACATGACAATTGTATTACAAAGCACTGTCTGAAAGCATGAAAAGCAATTACATATTAGTGGGTAATACTTGCACATCCATTTCTAAAACACTTAGGGCAAGGTCCCTTTAAATCAGTGTGGTACCACTGAAGGAAGTATTTAGTCAAAATTCTTCATTCACCATGATAAGCTAATATGTTTTTGCAATTTAGATATTTCTCTGAAAACAGATGCCTGTATATTGATCCTACAATCAATCACATTGGTACGTTAGCCTCACGTAAGTTAATCAACCTGCTATATAAGCAGAATGATCTAGAACAGTTTCCTAAACTTAAGATTTACAACAGAACCCAATTTGCATTATCTTCATCCATTTTGTCATAGAAATCTAAAAATGACACTTGGGAGGCTAAGGATGGAGACACAAGTGATGCAGAGCACATGCTCTCACCACTTTTATTCATGATTACTGTAGAGGGACAAAGCATTTGATTTCAGAAAAAAAGCAAGTGGAGTTTGGTGTCCCCCTCCCCTAATGTTTATATTTTTGCCACAGATACAGATGGGATGACCAGGAAGTTTGAGGATTTTCTGAGTAAACTGGCGTTTACAAGAGAAAAATATTTTTTCTGCCCCAACTAGCAAATTCAACCAACTATCCTCTTAGCCTTCCTCCTGACAGAACCTGTACCTCTGAAGTCCTATCTATTAATTTCCAATCAGCATGTTTCACATAGATAATTCTGAATTTTATCTCATTCTTTTGAGGTTGTTCTATATTATAGGGCAGTAACTGTGCAATTTGATGGATGATCAATTGACTCTGATTTCCACTCCAACCTCAAAACCACATGCTAGTTGAACTGTTAAACCAATGTATGTATATTGTATGTATATAAACCAATGATTGTATAATCAATGTTTGAAAAAAGCAATTGTGACATTACTGTAAGCCATGAAATTAAGGCAATTGCCAATTAAGAAGTAAATTAGGTTGAGAAGGAGAAACAAAATGGACTAAAAATAAGTCATCAATAAAGAGTTTGAAAAATCAGAAGACTCACTGACATTTCAAAAATTATCAACATAAGCACCAAATAGCTCACAGTCAAACACTGGAATATCAGATTAAAAGAATGATAGTATTAGAATAAATTTGCATTTACCTTCCCCAAACTTTACATTGTTCATATAACTAAGCTTAAATACTGATTTACAGACATAGTCATGTTTCTGTTTTATGTCAGTCCCTTTAAACCGCTAACTGGGTTGTTATCACAATGGCAACTCCAAATTTAGACAATGATAATTAGAAATGAGAGTATATGTGGAAACAATATAACAGTATATTTTAAAATGCACTTTGATTTTACCCTTTAGACTTTATATTCTATAGTTGTTCTGGCATTTAAAATTTATATAGGCAGATGTTAATAGAAGGACAGTGCTCGTCTCCAAAGTTCGAATGCTGGATGCGAAAAAATTCAACTTGCATAGTCAGTCATGTGGCTGAAAGCTGATACTTTGTTAGCTTCCATATGTTATTGATTTTGCGCTTTTATGGACTGTCCTCTAACTAATTAATATATTTATCTAACTGATTTACGGAGACTTTTGACTGGAAGCACTTATTTACGTGCTTAGGCAACAGCACATAAATAGGACCTGACACAATAAATTGGACTTGACACAAACCTAGAATTAAAGTGTTCACAGAATCAAAATAGAATAATATTCACAGAATCATAGAATCATAGAATAGCTAGGGTTGGAAAGGACCTTAAGATCATCTAGTTCCATAGGCAGGGACACCTCGCACTAAACCATGCCACCCAAGACTCCATCCAATCTGGCCTTGAACACCGCCAGGGATGGAGCATTTACCACTTCCCTGGGCAACCTCTTCCAGTGCCTCACCACCCTCACTGTAAAGAACTTCTTCCTTAGATCTAATCTAAACTTCCCCTGTTTAAGTTTGAACCCATTACCCCTTGTCCTACCACTACAGTCCCTAAGGAAGAGTCCCTCCCCAGCACCCTTATAGACCCCCTTCAGATACTGGAAGGCTGCTCTGAGGTCTCCATGCAGCCTTCTCTTCTCCAGGCTGAACAGCCCCAACTCTCTCAGCCTGTCTTCATACGGGAGGTGCTCCAGCCCTCTTATCATCCTCGTGGCCCTCCTCTGGACTCACTCCAACAGCTCCATGTCCTTTTTATGTTGAGGACACCAGAACTGTATGCAGTACTCCAAGTGAGGTCTCACGAGAGCAGAGTGGAGGGGCAGGATCACCTCCTTTGACCTGCTGGTCACGCTTCTTTTGATGCAGCCCAAGATACGGTTGGCTTTCTGGGCTGCAAGCGCACACTGCCGGCTCATGTGAAGTTTCTCGTCAGCCAACACCCCCAAGTCCTTCTCTGCAGGGCTGCTCTGAATCTCTTCTCTTCCCAACCTGTAGCTGTGCCTGGGATTGCCCCGACCTTGCACAAGAGAACTTAAATTGTAATTTTGAATTATTTTGAAGTCTTACTGATTGGTTTGCATCTAGCACGATACTAATAAAAATTCCCATTATAAGAATAAATTATTGTGCAGAACTTATTTTTCAGTCTTAGGAATACATCAAGAAAACTTACACGTACAAACACCTAGCAAAAAACATATTTAGTGCTTTGAAAAGCAATTATAATGCAAATTTTCTTATATGAGCTTTTAATTAAAACACCTCAATTTCTTCATAAATCTTGGGGGGAAAAAAACCCCAAACCCATAGCAAAAATGGTCATAAGCTTCTATAGTCAGGATAAAGCTTTCAGAGCAAGTAAAAAACCAAAAGGCTGAATTCCAGAATTGTACCTTTTTTCTCAACATGGGACCCTGTCATGGAGGGCAAATTCTGAAAAAGGTACAAATTTCCAGAGCTGCAAAATTATGTGAGCTGGCATGAACTGCAACACTTTTTTGCTTCCCATATGAAATCCTGCAGGTGGATTATTGATTCATTGATTTTATCGTGGGCAGCGCTTCTTGAATCTTTCAATTACAGGATAAAAATTAAGATAGTTAATTTCAATCAAAAAAGCTACAGCTGTGAGTGAATATACATTTTTCTAGCAATTCTGACTGTCAGATTTATCAAAGTGAAGAAAGGAAGCAGCAAGCTTATGCTCTGCCAAATGCACAACTACAGCAAGGAAAAAAAAGCATGTACATGTATATACGTGCATATTTGGGTGGATGTGTCTCAGAGCTTTGGCTTTTACATAGCTGGCATAAAGCACTTTAATGGAACATAACTTTCACTTCCTAAAGTTCAAGAGGCTTTAAAGGTTTCTTAAATTAGGCAGCCAAAATCATTAATCTCCTTAGAAAAATTTGGCAAAACACTGAATTCATATTGACGCACAGACTAGGAGATAGCAGACTCAATTAATGAAACCATTTCTCTTCTCTGATGGTTTTACTCTTTCTCTCTGAAATCAGCAGGGTAACACTGACTTTACCACAACTGCAGAGAAAGACCGAATGTTTTAGGATGGGAACAAAGAGGTATTGATAAAACGAGTACGGAGTCAAGCCTGAATCCAAACATGAACTCAGTCTGCTTTCCAGGTTCAGGTATGCTGAAGTCCTGCTCCGAAACCTAACTTTGATGGTCCATTGCTTATTGCTCGAGGCAGAGGTTAGCCCAGATTGCAGCTGTCGGTGCACCACTGCAGACCCACACCCAACTGTGACAGTGGAAAAGGTTAATGTCCTCACGTGCCCATAGCCATCCCTTTGCTAGGGCAAGAGTGGTTCACTAGAAGAAGCAAGGTCTTACAAGGGAGTGTGATATCACTTAGCTGCGAAGAGACCATATGACACTCCTCTGACTTTCTGTACCTTGAAGATAGAGCAGACAGCTTGCTTATTAACAGTACTGTTACTTACCTTATGGAGAAGGAAATCAATGACTATGACGTACCTGTTATTCATCACATATTACAAAGGCATGTACCAAAATGACTACAAATAAAAGAATGTTTCCTTTTCAGCATTTACTATAAGAAATGATTGGACAGGATAAGTACTTTTGGTGCTATTCAGTTTCCACAGACACATTCAGGACATTTTTTCACTCACAATACAGCTGATTCTCACACCTATTTACTGAGAAACTGCACTCTGCAAATAATCCCAGCAGGACAAGTAAACTCCTATTTACTCAACAAAAGCAGGAATGGCAATATTTGACCATTTTCATTTCTTTACATCGCCAGTTTTACGGCCTATAACCTTCACAGCATTTTGCTTTCACACCATACCTCAGTATTTCAAACAGAACCTGAAATCAGTAAGGTTTCTATCCTATTTGATACACTACATCATTAAAACATTAAATCAAGCAGATTGTCGCCTAATAGGTAAATTGGGTTCCTTCCAACCCAAACCATTCTATGATTCTATGAAAAAGTGTCTTAATCTACATCTCTAATATATAGAAAGTAATCCAACTATAATATTCAAATAAAGAGGTGTAATATTTGATTCAGGGTTCTGTTACATTTTCTTACGCATTTTTTACACATCTCATGCTTTCAAAAACAAACTTGTATTTCTGAAGTTGCTCAAATGTAATTTGTTACTGATTTGTATGTAAGCTTCATATGCATCAGGTTGTGACATAAAAAATTTTCAACACCTCAGAAAATTAAGTTATACACTTAGGCATGGGTATAAAACCAAATATTAGATAATCAAAATGTAGGCCTCTCTCTTTATGTGTAACTATATCACAGAATAATAGAACCATAGAATGGTTTGGATGGGGCCTTAAAGATCATCTAGTTCCATCCCCCCTGCCATGGTCAAGGACACCTTCCATTAGACCAGGTTTCTCTAGGCTCTGTCCAATATGGCCTTAAACACTTCCAGGGATGGAGCATTCACATTGCATGACGTTCAGCATATCTATACTGTCATGTATATATAATGCATTTGTAAGTATGTGTAGGTATTTGTGCATGTATGTAAGCAGCTTCTCCACCTGCAAAGTGGGGATAATTATTCTTTCTTTACAAGTATCATGAGGTTTAGCTTAATAATTTCTGGCAATTGGTGTGAGGTACTCTTAATGAATAACTACATATGGTAAGTGGTAAGGTTAATTATTCCACTATGACAGAAATCAATCACTATTAAATCCTTTCCAGCTAGATAATGAGGCAATCTTAAATTTTTTGATTTGGCTAAACTGACTTGACAGTCACATTGCTACCATATGTTGGAAACCCAGGAGACTCTCATGGAGATTATAGTGTAGCTCACAGAAAGTCCATGTGCAGGCTCCAAAGGACTGAAAGAGACTAAAAAATAAACTGTCAGTTTTTAATTCATTTTTTGGTATGCTTCCATGTGAATCAGCAGCTTTATTCTAGAAAATTATTTAGTACCCTAACCATGGCAAAGAATAAGCCCATGGCTTTCCTCATGAATTGTTGTTGTGATTATAAGAATAATCAGATGTGATAGCTTGAAATAAAGAAAAGAATAAATCATATTATAACCCAAACCTTAACACTTAACTATAATAGTAGTTCTTCCATTAAGATTCAGAACTTGTTGATTTATTTTTTTTTTTGTCCATTATTTATCACATTTGTGTTTGATACCAAAATAGGCATGTAAGGAAGGATATACAAGTTGGTATGTGAGGAAGACTAGCAAAGGAAGAGTGATTTGTGAGGCCCAAAAACCTATACATACCTGAATGCTTAGATCTCTCCTATACAGGTAATATACTTAGTAGTTGTCTGTTATTAAAACTTCAATTTACTGATTCTACCACTCTCTATTAATGACAGGAAACATGCAGCAGTATTGAGTGGTGTTCATGGATGACTGGATAAGCAAGCCTCTTCCAAGGGTGGAATACAGACTTTCATAAAATGGGATGTTCAAGCCTTCACACCATTAGTGGAGTTTTAGACCATATGCTGCCAAGCTCAAAGGTAGCCAGGCTAAGCTTTCTGTGTCAAACTCATTATTTTGCAAAACAAATGTAGTTTCATGCTTTCTGGAAATAGATGAAAGTCTCAGCTTTCAGTCAGAGTCTGGTTCGTTCACAATTAGGATCTGTAACAGTGTCAAACACAGTCTTTTTTTACAAAATAACTTTTTTCCTTATTGAATCAAGGATCTTTCAAGTTTCTCTCTCATTCTTGACATTTTATTGCCAGCAGTTACTGTATACAGCAGTTCTAACAGGAAGGAGAAACCTCCCTGGAAGGTGGTTGTTTTTATCTGATTTGCCGTTACACAGTGTTTGAATTCCTCCCTGCATGCTCTCAGCATAAAATAGTTACAAATTCATGAAAAATTCAGTTGTGCACTGTTAGTTGAATGTTTTAATAGGAAAATATGATGGGCTAGGAAATGGAGAAGGATACCCCACTTCCACAACTGGGCACCTCTTCCTCCCCAGCTCTTCTATTGCTTTCTGCTCTATCACTCGATTTTCCTTGTTTATTGCCTCTGATCCTCCCTAGCTTCCCTTGTATTTGTTTTCTCTCTTGTTTTATTAATCATTCTACATTAACTTCACAACAAAGGTCAGTTCCATCTCAATAGGCCAGAGACAAAGCTAACTCTGCAAACAGCATTCCCCATAGGAACCATAAACAGTTTTCAAGGCTGTGAATGTTTGTATACAGAACTGAACAGCCAAATATTTCTTGCTGATGAACTCTGAGAGTTTTCTTTTTTCTTAGTATGCTTGTCCTAATTAAGGCTGCCACCCTTAGCAGTGTAAGTCATCATTAATCAGCAGCAATGGGAAATTCTTCAGGCTATGACTAAGTGGACTAACATAGTCTTCTCAGGATTTTATCAGATAATTTTACTGGTTTGATATTTAAGAAGTGATATCTTTAGCCCCAGAATTTTACAGAGCACTCTATATTAAAAAAAATTATTTAATGAGACATAAGCTTCTAAGTATTTGAACCATCAAAGAAAATAAGTCTTAGGAGCCTATGTAGTTCAGTGCTACAAGACTTGAATGACATAGAACTAACTTCATATTCTGGGTCTCACCATTCTTTCACACAAAGCCTGGGACAGAGAACTGAAATTGACCTTCATAGTCCCAGTCAGGGACCTGACGTCACTTGCTGGACATGTTCTAACTAAACATTTCTTTAATTTAGATCACATCATGCCCACTATTTACAAAGAACCTCAAGTTCATGCGTAAGCAAATTCTGTGTTAACCATGTATGGGCCAGCTCCTTATACTTAGCAGAGTCTGTGTAATTCAGTGTCACAAGAGGTTATAAAATGTGTTGGCATTTTTTTTAAAGTGATGTCTGTGAATAATTTGTGAATATAAATGGAGGTGAGTGTTTGTAAAGGCTAAGTTTAGCCAAGGCTGGATAATCTCCTCAAGCTCTTACTGTAATCAGTGGAGAGAGAAGCTCCTCCAGAGGATGTCAGAATAGGCACTTTTCTCTGTGCTAAATCCAGAAGGTGCCAAGAAAATTAGGTTTACAATGACAGAATAAATCTCCTGAACAATTAAGACTAATTCTATGGTGCACTCTAAAATGCCAAGACAGACTTCTTGTGCATATCTATTACTTAACTAGTGCAGCAGCAGGATGCAAACTGGGCTGGATAGATACAGCTATACTGCAAAACAAATTCCAGTATCTAAAGCCAAATTTCAACTTGATGTGAAGCCTTCCAGCATACAGGATGCTGTCACACTTTTTAGATGCAGTCTCTCTGGAAGTCAAAGAGTATTTTCTGCCTAAAAATCATATATGTTATATATAATGATGTTCTTATTTCAAGAAGGTTTGTGGTTTTCAATCATAGAATCAAATCATAGAATAGTTTGGGTTGGAAGGGACCTTCAAAGGTCATCTAGTCCAATCCCCTGCACTGAGCAATTTTATTTTGTTCTTGGAGAATTCAACACCCCAAAAAGTTAGTGTAATCTCAGAAAATTACCATTTTCATCATGTGCGTTTCCTACCTCTTACTAGTCCTAAGCAATCAGACCTCCTGACAGAAACCCATGCTGAAAAGTAATAGAAATAAGAGATTTTGTTTTGGTGCTTTCTGGATAAAGAATCCTTCATTGCAAACACAGTATGTTAGGAAAAGTTAATGATATTAGGTTGTTACTATACTTCATCTTAATAACTGAAGGAGAAAAAAGATACTTTTTTTAGAAAATAACCAGAAAAAAAAAAGGGCAGAGAAGGAGAGGGGCTGTGTAAGTATGAATTCAGTGAAGATGTGAAGGAGAAGGATTGTCTGTGCAAACAGTGACCTTCAGTGACTTCTGGAAAGAGGACAATCACAGCTTACACATGCAGTGCTCTCCACTTGAGGTGGAGACGTAGCATGGTACTGGTGCAGTAAATAACTGCAGCACACACTGCTTCCTGCCCAGCTGCTCTCCAGCACCCCAGTCCATAGCCGCAGAGCAGATGAGACATGGCCAGCAGAACACTCTCAAGGCTGAGCCAGGAGCCATGGTCAAAGATGTGATAATCATGAATGGAAGAGTTGATTTAACTGTGATAGTGGTTTCCTTAGTTCCTAGTTCACAGGCAGGTTCCTTGGACGGAAAAAGCTGGCCTAAGCAAAGGTTGTCCTGGGTCCTAAGAGTCTGGAGTCTTGCACACTGGGTTGCAAGAATAAAGAATCAGTTGTAACTTCTTGGCTTAAGCAGATAAAAGCAGTAAATACTCTCTAGCTGTGAGACGACTGGTGATGCCTGGTGAAAGTTGTCTCTGATACCCCAGACCTAATAATTTAGATTCATGTAATAAATTTTGTTGAAAGGGGTCTCTAGAGATCACCTGATCTAATCATTCCTCTCAGAGAAGGGCCAGCCTCAAAGTTTGAGCAGGTTTCACAGTATTACAACCACTTGAGCGTCGGGTATGTCCAATGATAGAGATCATAGAAATTTTCCATGAAACCTGTTCCAGTACTCAATCACCCACACCACGAACAGTATTGTCCTTTACATCTAACCAGAACTCCTCCTGCTGCAACATGTGCCCCTTGTCTCTTGCCCTTTTGCTATCATCTCTGAGAAGAGCTTCTGTCATATCTATAACCACCATTAGGAAGATGAAGACAGTAACCACATCACCTCCTTTTAGCCTTCTCCAAGCTGAATAAACCTCTGTTCTCTCATGTTTTCATCGTATGCAGAATGCTGGCTTCCCAATGGAGAGGAAATCTTTAATGCAGAGTCTTCCTAAACTTCATCTATAATTCATTCCATTTACTGAATGAATTATAGACCAGTTCTAGAGCAGATTTGAACACCGTACTTTTCTCCAAGACTCTCATTTCAGTCATCCAGACTTCATATGCAAGGACTATACCAGCTTCAACAACTAGTTTTTCCTTCAAGCTATAAAGCAAACACCTATCTTGCTTCTTAAAAGTAACCTGGGAAGTTGCAAACTATAGTAATTGCAACCCATCCACTACATAGATAAAGATTTCAGAAGGGTTTGTTTTTTTTCTAGGCTGTAAAACTATTGAACAAAATCCCACTGTGTTAATAGCAAAACAAAGGTAAAATTAGCAAGGTTTTATGTAACATGTAGAGATCCTTAATTTGTTGTTTCCAACTGAAGTTATTCTAGCTGTGTCTAAATGTTGCAGATGGCTTGATATGTAGGATTTGGATATTTGGGGAGGAGAAATAATAGTGAGGAGGGTGACCATTTTGTGAGCTTACTTCATTTTGTTTACATGTTCTACATCAAATTTGTAACTTTAAAGCTGATCTAATTAAGATAAAGTTAATCAGTTTTCTCAAAAGTCTCAGCTTTCTAGGAAGTTGTACAGTGAGTGTCTTTAAATATAGAACATTAGGGAGAAAGATTGTTCTCTGTTGTCTGTCACAGTGCCTCTTAAAAGCTTTGATCTAAAAGGCCTTTGCTTTTATGGTTAAGAAAAAAAAAAAGAGTTTGCAAGAAATGGCACCATTTGATGATCTCTGAAACATAAATGCTGTTTCAAAGAAGCCTTGTATAGAAAACAAAAATACTTTAAAATGCCACCTCTAACCGGCTTCCAAAAGAGCACCTATTTCAGGTTTGAAGAACAAAACTGTTTTTCCTCACATAAACATTCATTTAGGTCCCACTCCCACACAGCACTGACTCCTCCAATAAAGAGTATGACTCATATCATTGCTGGTGAAGGATATTGACTTTTCTTTCCTGTACTAAACATCAGACAGGCATCAGAACTATGAAGTTATTAACTAAGATTTATCACAAACTAGTATCCACTGACCCCAGAATAGCTTCAGTTCAGTTGTTGCTGAGCTCTCCACATCCTTTCTGGGTGTAAGATGAGTTTTTATTGTAAATGTAAACCTACTAATGTCATTTGCTACCTTAAAAGACTCATTTTTAAGTCACCTATATTGTCTTATCTAAAACCTTTATCAGTTAAATGCAAATCAGGCAAAAAATACCAAATCTCTTCTTTCTTAGGTAACTTCCAGAAACTTCTCTTTTAGTTCTCTTTCACATTTTCTGAGACAAGAGTTCCTCCCTTTTCCACGCTCTTCTACTTACTGGCTTTTCAAGCAGACACCTAGTTTTCAGCCTACCCCCAAAAGAGCAGGATGCTGAAACACCTCTTTCTATTCTTCTAAGAGCTTGACTCATACCCTCTGATTTACTCCACTATAATTCTGTCACAAACACTTCTGTAATGATCTCACGGTGCATATCAAAGTATTTTTTTTGGTTGTAAGACACAAAAACTGATTAATAAATATTCAGTTGTAAGTTTTCAGGCAATCTTTCAGAGTGGGAAGATAAGATATGTAGTTACATATAGTAGCTGAACCATATTTCTGAGAGAAACATTCCTAGAATGGTGTAGCTGTCCTACAAAGAAGTGAATGCATACATGTATCAGTGCT
The DNA here is from genome assembly GCF_004027225.2 of Strigops habroptila. Classification (NCBI taxonomy): domain Eukaryota; kingdom Metazoa; phylum Chordata; class Aves; order Psittaciformes; family Psittacidae; genus Strigops; species Strigops habroptila. The sequence goes on from NC_044278.2 coordinate 110,589,044, forward strand.
ACTACTCTCATAGGCAGACAGATCTGTATTTATTTTCCTAAAAAGTAAAAACATGTACAATCATTTCCAGGCATGTAAAGACCCAGTCTCAGATGCTTTGAGGACTAAGAGTACCACAGTTGTTAGTTAGTCTAAGGTCTCTGAACGCAACTGAATTGCTGGCTTATGGCAAATGAGCATTGCCTGTGAATAAATTGACTGTGGTACATCAGTGGCTGAAAACCAACAAAATGACAGAAAAAATGTTAGATATAAAACAGTGACCTGGGGGACTCAGATGGAGAGTTACGCCTAATTAAAGTAAGTAGAGTCAAACAACTCACACAATTCAAACAACAACATCTGTTAGGAAGCTAAGCAACTGAAAAAGCATTTTTTATTATTACACTGAGTTTTAGGAGTAATTCATTTCAGGCAAGTTAACTGTGTTTGTCATGTAACTCCCAGGCATTTTTCCATGCTTTGATAATAGCAAGGCATCTATGGTACTTAAATACAAAATGCCTTGAAACAAAGGCATTTAAGCCCTTCCTGGAGAGTCAGCTGTGGTTATTCCTGTGTTCTTAGTATAGAAGCTCAGATCAGTATAGGAAAAAGTCGTATTTTCCTTGAATCCTGCTGCCTTGCTTCTTTCACTGAAAGTTGTTTCATCTAAAATGGGAAAAGGACTACAGTATTACAATATATCCAACTGAGAATGCTTAGGTTCAAGTCACGCTTTGAAAGTTCCACGTAGGGGGTAGGAAATTCACTGTTCAGGTTTTTGTTCACCTTTCTTTAGGTTTTTTTTCCCTTCCTCACAGGTACACTGATGCAAACTCCTGCAAGTCAGACACCAGCCTCATAGCATGTAAGTAGCTGATTCACTGAGGCACAGTGGAGTCTCTCCACTGACTTCCTCTTTGTGACAGTTTCCTCCTTTTAGGCAAAAACAATATAGAAGAGAGAGGGAAGAGGCAGGCAAGATGTGATGGTTTCCATCTGGAATCTTCTCATTGAGTTATTTATATTCATTCTTAAAAAATAAAATGAGTAAATATTCCCCTTTCTCTGTGATTGATGCTCAAGAACATTGCAGAAGCATATTTAACAACATTGAGTTATTAGATCTGTTTATACAAATCTGAATGATGGTAAGTGCTTATATCCTAATTAACTCTTCATGCCTGGTTACGTAATTAGGAAGTACAAGATGACTACACCTGCTTTGTTAAAGGAAAGCTCAGTAAAAGTAATGTGGAGTTCATACAGAGAATCATTTTTAGATTAACCTGAGTAGAAGAACATCTGCAAGCTAAAAAAAAAAACAAAAACAAACCTCATATTTATTTATATTAATAGGGCACAATATAGCAGTTAATTTCCTTCCGAAGAGACTAGAACTTATATCTTCTTATTTCTATTAATAAGAATACTTTCGTGTTTCCCCCCCCCCCCCCGAGTTAATCACATATATGTTCAATATCATATGAACAAAAATAAAAACACGACACTCAAGAAGAACATCTTAAAAACAAAATTGTTTAGGGCTATCACTTACTTACTGAACAAAGGAGAACAAAGGACTGAATTACTTGTGAGTTTTTGCTTTATGATAGGGTTTTGTGTTTTTAATGCAATTTGAGGAGATTTTGGTCATATCTCTTTATCCTCTTTTTACAAAATTGCAAAGACTTTTTGATTGCCCAACAATAATCTTCTAATCTGGCATTATTAAAACCGTGTTTCACACTATATTTTTCTCAGCAGACTCTTCTCTCTTCTGGTTTGAAAAGATCTCTGGAGAGAAAGTTTGAACATTTTTGTATAATCCACTTTAGAAATAGCCTAATTTTCAGTATCACAGGACCTGGAGGAAATCTAGACTTTTGTGATGTTATTACTTCAGGAATGTTTATTGCTAATCATTTCTCTTTTTTGATTTAATGGACAAAACCATGTGATGTGTTCTTTAATACTGAATATCCTAACACAACTGGCTGAAACTTGACTGAAAACTACGCCAAAAAGCTAAATTAACTGATTCTTTATTGCAACAATATGTTACCACTAAACATATATGTACAGGTCTTTTCAACTTTTATCTTTTAAAATTTATGGTTAATTCCCTGAAATTTAAAAACAGGAGCTAAGGGTTTGATTCAACACCTTGGATTTTTCATTTGTTTCATAGTCTTTGGACTAGAGATCAGTTGTATTAAACGAGTGCCATATCTAGTACACACAGATACCGTGTTAGCTCAAAGCAAAGCTACACAACAAATGTGCATTTTCATCTAGATCACTCTGGTAATTCTTTCAGAGATGAGCCAGCACAGACTACACAGGGTGAGGTGGTGTAGAGTGCTTAGCCGACATACCTGACCTCATGCCATGCACATCAAAATCTCTGCATGACTCAGCCACAAGACACAGCCAGCAAACTGCACACAAAGCCAAAGGCATGAGCAGCTGTGAGAGAATTTTCTACATGAAAGAAACATGGAGTATGCGGAATTTATGATTCAGCTATTCTGCATTACTTCATTAACTCAAGTAACTGAAATTTCACCAAATAAATACAAACCAGGTGTTAAAATACTACCTGAACATATCTAGAGGTGGTGAAAATAGGAACCATGTTCCTACACAGCAATTAACCCATGACATGACTTCTTTCAGTGAAGACATCTCTTTTCTGCACTAGATCTGGAGAATATTCAGGACAGGAGTTATCTCTGTTGACTTTTCTTCTGAATAAAAAATCACTCGTAAGAGAACTACAAACTCCTTGTAAGTTCTCCCTTTAGTTATAAGTTATACATGATGAGAGACTTGCATGCAATGGAAAAAAAATCTGCTAAATCAGACTGATGTAACAAGAATGAAGTGAAATTCAGAGACTCCAAACTTCAAAGTTACTTTCATTCTACCTACCTCTACAAATCTAAAATTTTAATTATTTTTTCCAAAATTATAATTCTGAATAAATTTGCTTCAAAAGAAGTAAAACATTTTATTAAGATACTTTCAATTTTTTCATAGTTCTCTGAAACAAAATAAACTGTCCTGATAGGTTTCATTTAAAATCAGCTATGTGTTCAATTCATTTTGGGTATCACTGTTAAGAGAAATGTCTCTACTGATGTTTCTGATATTCCTAGTTTTCATCTTCTCTAATACATACAGAGTTCTATTTCTCATGAAATGGTATTGAAGTTGTATTTCTATCAGAAGGAGATCTACAGCATGCTCTTGAGAGATACAGAATTTCTGCTGGCCATAAGGGATAAATGAAAACAATGAAAAAAGAAATATGAAAACACCCCCAAACTGCAAATGACTCACAGTTTTCATAAGGTAGAGCACTGATAAGAAAATTCAGTCTTAAATCTTTTGATGTTCCAAAATTAAATACTTTGCACCAGTTAAAAATCATGAAATGCTCTTGGGTTTAACTGATCAGCATATGACATTTAGATTTTTCTCAAGACTCTTTTTCTCGCTAACAATTTGATTTTGAGAAAACTGCAGCTTCCTTTGGATAGACAAACAAGAAAAATAAATAAAAAAACCCACCCCTGTTTGTGATGTTTGATTCACAGCTAGTTACCTTGGTAGCATTTTACATCTATTTTGTGTTAACTAGCACAGGCTAGCAGAGGAGTCTATGTAAGCGTATAACAATCTAGTTCTATTAATAAGAACATGAATTTTAGTAGGAATGCCAAGAATCAAGCTTCTTTTCTACAACAGGCTATTATATTATGGAAATGTGTTTTCTAGCTGTTGTGACTGTCTAGACTGCTATCAGCAGCTTGTATTTGTTATGAAAGCCTGCAGCTGGTCCATGCAAAGTTTGCTGTTTTGCAGCCCATCTGCTCAGAAGAAATCTGTAACACTGCCCAGTTTGGAGTAACGCTCCCCTATCATTGTAGTTGCAGTTTCTAAATAGAATTCTGAAATAATGATCTACTTTTAGATCCCAGTAAATTAACTCCTGTCTGGGCAGATGGCTATCCGGCTGGTGAAACCACAGACAACTGAGAAACAAGCAAACCAGGCTCGGGAGCAGCATCCTTTCATTTCTGTGGCTTGCTTGATCCCTGTAGTCCCACTGAAACTGTGATGCTGGACATTCTCATGAGATGAGAAGGTGGCAATGAAGCTAAGCAAAGTGTGAACAAATGGACATGTTAAATGCCAAAAATAGAAGCCTTAGAACTTTGTGCACTATACACATTTAATGTGCTATGACATTTCCAGGTTTTCCTGAACTTGATCTTAACTTTAGGCAAAATTTTAGTAAAAAAGTCCAACACACATTTTAGCAGTAGTCCATAGCTGTGTCGTTAGTAGAAATTCAAGAAAACCCACATCTACACTGTCCTTATTTTTTACTGATAGTAGTGGAATCATTTTCCATTAGCTACTTACCATTTAATATCCTGAAGGGAAAAAAATCAACTGCAGCTCATTTAGATGAATTCTTTTATGGGTATAAAAACGGTTAAGGAGCCACTTTCTGAATGACCAAAATCAGCAAAATTATTTATATTGGTTCAGGTTTAGCTTGTTGTCTTGGGATTTCAACTTACACTTATTGATATCAATTACTACTGATTTAAAAAGAAAATGGGAAAGATTATTGAATTTATATAACAGATGTCAGTAATGAAAAGGCTGTCATTTTTTGGTGCAGGTTCAGTAATGGGGCTCTGCAGTGGACCACCTGTACTTATTCAAACTCCTGCTGACCTGAGAGAGTAAGATACTGATAAGAGCCAGCACAAATGGTGTAATAATGGTCACAGAGACTCATTAGTGTCTCGTAAGAACATATATGAGTCCCCAACATGGATTACTCTTGGCTACTTTGTGTGCCACTGTGGCTTTTTCCTTTGTTGTGTCTCTCGCCTGCTTAGCTGTCATTTCTGGCACCTGCTTCTGCTTTCTTGTTGGGTAATCATTTGCTTTCTGCTACAACACTCTCTTGCTTCTGATCACATGCTCTCTTAGAAACTTAGAATCATAGACTCAATTAGGTTGGAAAAGACCTTTAAGATCTCCAAGTCCAACCATTACCCCAGGACTGCTTGCTTCTGATCACATTCTCTACACAGATTCTTAGCCTGGAAGTATCCTTAAACTTTTTTGTCTCGTAACTTGTTAATCCAACCCTGCTGACTTGGTGCAGGTTTCTAGTATGATGAACCTGGTACAACCAGGTTATGGTGTACAATAACAAATCAGGAGAAGAAGCCAGACAAAGCAAGAGATTTCCAATCCAGAAATATAGTATATACTAGTAATTTATTTTTTAATGCTTTTAAACTCAGTATTTCTGAAATTTTAAAATGGAATAAAGCTAATGAAATATTGCTATATCACAAGTAATATAGAACTTAAACTAAGGTATCATTAGACTCTTTCTTAGATTAATCCAGTTGGCATGGGAAATATGTGTTTCATTCTCTTAAGGATTGTATCGCTAGAACAGATGGTCTATCTACACCGCATAGAACTTGACCTGGGTAAACTCTGCTCCCACATATGATATTCCTGGGGCCTATTGATGTAACTGTTTTTTTGTATGCGTATGTTTTCAAAGTGTCTAAAAACCAGCAAAGGCTGAGTTGTGACCCACAAAAACACTGCTTCTATAGCATGATGCTAAATACATGTCTCATGCCCTGGGGCAGGATAGGAGGTTATGCAAAAATATATGAAAATATGAGGGTAGTGTGAGTAGTGTTGAATTGTGTTGGAAGACCAAAGCATGGAGCATGGCTAAGAGCAGAAACATATGCAGTAGCACTTAGAAAAGAATAAAGTGGTAGTCAGCAAACTACAGTAAAATCAGAAAAGGGAACACAGCTCACCTTCTTTCTACCCCTTTGAATGATATGCATTGCAGGAAATTAGGAAAAAAGCAAACCCTTCTCACTTCTAGTAAAGGAACTTAAATTCTTTCTGGCCTTTGCTGTTCTGTGGAAAAGGGGAAAAAGAAGAGAAGGCACCTCAAAGACTTTCCCACGATTTACATGCCCTAGACAGGCAGGAACTGACCTTAATTTGGCTAGATGTGCATTGATTAGGACTGAATCCAATTAAGACACAATCTGCTGGGGGTGGTACAAGAGAAAATATAATATTGATTAAAAAATAAAATAAACCTCCTCTCTCTCCTAACTGCGTTAGTTCATAATTAGCCTTCCCATCTAGCTTTCCTCCTACGTATTATGTAGCTGTCAGTCTGGCAGGAAGCTTGATCATAAGAATGTAATTAGAAATTTCAAATTAGCAGTCAAGCACAGACAAGGAATGGGGGAATCTGCATCGTGCCCAGTATGTGGTTTGATTGAAACGTGATTGCAGTAATGTGAGTTAAAGATTTTTAATTCAGCATAAAAAATATCACTGCCATTACAATTACGCTACAGTTTTGCATCACATTTTTCACATGCAGGATGACCATGAGAACCAGCTGATATGCAGCAGCACAAATAGGGTCATTTTCACCCTAAAAAGTAAGACTGAAAGGGCTACTTCTGTCCACTGTGGGAATACTTTACAGAGAAAGCCTGAAAAGGCAAACTTGGCCAACACTGGCTCTCTGTTAGAGCTGTGGATAGGATCTGAATCAGAAGGGGTAACATTCCCCTTCATCCCTCTTTAAGATCTTTCAGAAATAGTGTTCAGTACCATGATAAAGGATCAGATAGTTCTGAGACACTATTAGGATCTTCCCAAGCAAAGCCCCTTTTTTTAGAAAGTGATGGCAGCACTGACACAGTGTTTGTATCAAAAGGTTTTTTGTTTTTTTTATTTTAACAACAGAGAAGCAGTTCAAATTCTACTTCATCAGAAAGTATTTGAAATTCGTTATTCAGTGGTAGAGGAGGAGAAGATGCAGGGTGTTAACAGTTTATATGAATCCAGGGAAAGACCGATGATACGAACTTAGATTAGCTTTGCTCAATTTTTATTTGAGACTATTCTCATTTGGTTTAGGATTTACAAGACTGTAAAATTCTAATTTTACAATTATCATCATATATATTCTGGTTGTTACTTAATTGTAAGTAAATTTGAAAAGCTTTTTACAGAGGCCTTTTTTTTTTTTTTTTTACAGAAAAAAAAAGAAGTAGCAAATTTGGTGTATTATTTGGTTTATTTTCTGAGAGAGAAATGTATTTGATCTGACCTATTAAAAAGATGACTTATTTAGTATTTGAGCTCTTTACAACGATCACTCATTGAGTAATGAGCACAAAAAGCCACAGTAAACATCTTCAGCTGGTGTGTACCACCATAGCACCATTGAGTTCACTGAGGTGAGGTTCTTCAATTCTCTGATAAGATCTGGTTCAAGCTGAAAGTTCAATAAGCTTTATTTCCAATGACCATTTAATAGATTTCTGTGTTTCTAGCCATAGATTCTCTGTGTTTCCATCATAACTCAGGGTTTCAAAGGAGTTCTTCAGTGTCGCGTGGTCTTCCTAAAGGACTTCAAGCAAAGCTAACAGCTCACCTTCAGCTCAGTAAAAGAGAAGGAGCAAACTGCCTTTGTCTGAGAGGAAATGGTACTGGAGGCAAACCAGACAGGAGCTCAAATTATGGAATGTGGGAGAGGAAATATAAATTTCAGAACATCTGCTCAGGCTTATGCATTGCTGCAGAGCATGTTTGGCTTTGTGAACATAGAAGAAAAGCTCCCTCTTCATACAGAGCTTTCAGACATGTAGATTTTTCTTCCCATCTTGGGAAAGCAGAAGACCAGAAGAAAATTTAAAAAAGACAAAAAAGAAAAGAAGAAGAGAAAAAAAAAAAAGCCAAACCACAAAGGAACAAACAACTGAGCAGAAGGAAAACCAATCAATGTAGTAAAGGTAAAGCTCTCCTTTGCATTTGGCCATGTTTACCATCCAACCATTTGTCCAAATGGCAATGGACAAAATCATGTAACAGCAGCTACAAAACATGCCGAGTGGGAATAGTGTGTGGGGAGTAGGGATGGCACCATGGTTCTGAACAAGGGAATCTGCCACAGAAAACAGAACTGATTGACTGGGAGCTCTCTCCCATCTAGACAACATCACAGTGATGTTACCATGTTTTTGAAATTAAAATATAACTGGACTTAGAGGGAGGTTGCACAGACCCTGTCTACAACCATGCATCAGAGCTCTGAAATATTCTGATTCAAACCCCTTGTCAGGAAAACATTCAGTACTTATACAGTACTTTTCAGTATTCTAGGGGCTTCTAGTGACAGGAAAATTACCACCACCCCTAAAAACAAAAACAACCAAAACCCAAAAAAACCCAATTAACTAAAATCAAAGCTGGCATTTCCTCTTTTACATTTTTTTCTCATTATTGCAGGGGTTCAAGAGTTCTTTTAAAAAATGTGCATCTTCTGTTGCATTTTAAGAGAAGAGATTTCCTCCTAGGGTTTCTACTCCTGCCTTGTACTGCAGACCACTTCTTCAGACCTAGTGATTCAGAAGAGGTAAAAGTTCTGTATCTGCAGACAGTACTTGCAGCACTTTCCTGCTCCTTTAGTCTTTTAGTCAAAATTGTGGGTCTTCCTTAAAACCATAGTAAGAAAGACAATAAAGACCTGCTTTGAGGGGCAGGTAATAAAATCCACTGTCAAATTCACATGAAAAATTTCCTAAAGATTATTCTGTGCTCCACTTAACAATGTTGTTAGCATGTCATTAGAAGATAATTTTTACCTTTGAGGTTAGCAGTTAACCTTCTTTATGGAAATTAGCAAAGAAGAAAAAAAAACATTTTTTTTCTTCCTACCCTCACTTAGATCTAAGAAAAATGGGACACCAAAATCAGCAGGTAGGAACACAGTGTAGTACACAGCACTGCACCTATTTTCCAGAAAAATCCAACAGGAAAATATGCACCTCTAAGATCTGAGAAAAGAAAAATGTAGATAAATGTACTGTTACTGCTGAAGATCTAATTAACAAAATAATTATTTTGTTTGTGCACAAACAGTGACACAAATCCTGAAAAAACATATGGAAAAACAAAAGCCAACTTCAGTATGTCAGAGTTTAATGTTAAGGACAAGAGTTTAAAAAAGTGTGAATTCCCTTCCTATTGAAAAGGATAAGCATTAAATTCAGTAAGGTAAAAAATTACCCTAAAGAGAGACTGGAAACTTCAAAATGAGTTACAATCAAACACAAACCAATATCTTATGTCGGATATTTATTTTAAAGCAGAAGTGGAAAAAAAGCACCCCAGCATCAAAAAAAGAGAAAAAATCTAGTCTTAACACACATTTAGATATTTTTGAATGCTCACATTCGTAGTTTGCAGGAGCCATCAAAACAGGAAAGTTGTTCCTCTTTCATCTTGTATTTGTGGGGGTTTTTTGTTTTGTTTTGTTTGTTGTTTGTTTTTTGTGGTTTTGTTTTTTGGGTTTTTTTTTTTTTTACAAGGACTTGACAAGGTTTACACAAAGTTCATAATTTATTGCAGGTAGTAATTCTGGATCAAAGCTATGTTTCCATATTTGGAAATGCTCAGGGGCTTGGAGCCACTTTACCAAAGAGCTTCAGGGAAAGATGTGCAATATGAGATTTAGATGGTTAAATTATTTCACAGAAGCGTTAGTCAAATCATTTGCTTTCTGATGCAATCTGCAGTTATAAGTACAGACATATATCTATACCCATAGACATGTGAGAATGAAAACAGGAATTCGGTGTTTCTCACACTAGCTTGGGTTTACTTAGGACATCTCCTTACAGAATTAATTATTATCTCTAGTGATTTGTCAGCTTTCCATACCTTTTAATTTAAAGCTGTTTAGGTGCCAGTGTCCTTAGTGGCTGAAGTAGCTCCATGACTGTCTGGGATGGCAACTGCAGCAGCTCTTACTTTTGTAGGACTGATGTATGGCATCTCTGCGGTTCCTTGGACACACTCTCTTCTGATCAACAATATTCCTGACTGCAGTTCAGTATTTTCACCTTTGACTTTTCACAGATAATAATCATAGAATTATAAAATAGGCTGGGTTGAAGGGACCTTCAAAGGTGCAATAATCTGGAGCAATAGCAAACAGAGAATGCAGTGAACAGGGATGGCAAGGCAGAACCAACTGCTCAAGCAGAAGAGAAGGTAAAATGCCCAGAGCTTGCATGGGACTGCCATAGTTAGTGCAACACTAACAGTGACACACCAGGAGCAACTTTACATGGCTCAGTATGAATGGTGGCTCCTGGCACATCCTCCAAGTCCCCAATGCCTTATGCAACTCCCTGAGGGTGGGACAAAAGCAGCTTCATCTCTGGGAGATACTCTGTGGTTGAAACACTGAGTCAACAGCTGAAAAAGCTGTAAGAAGAGGTGAGCTAACTGCATACAATAAACAAGGGGTCAACATGGGATCAGTGGGTCCTTTGGCAGAACCTGAACCCACATTGCATGGAAGGAGGTGCAGGCAGAAGCTGCACCTGAACAAGTAGAGGAAGCAGAATACCAGGAAGGGGAAAGCCAGAAGCTTGGAAGTCTGGGGACAGGAGTAAAGCTCCTTCCCCGCTTTGCAGCTTCTGCATTTACAGAGTAGTTTTAATGACCTGGTGAAAGGCAAGCAGGAACAAGTTTTCACACAGCACAGTGGGGAGATATCTGAGTTTAGAGTTGGGTTTGGACCAGATAATCTCCAAAAGTCTCTTCTATCCTACACTGTTGTATTCAGCGATTCTATATTAGTATCTTTGAAATCTCAGAACTCCAGGAACAAATCAATAGCCAGGATCATTTGCAGGAAGGTTAGTGTATCCTATGAGCTGGATTTAACTGACTGTGGCAGTGTCAACATCCCTGTAGGACTGAGCTTCATGTTTCCATACTGCATCACCCACTTTTCTCTATCACATTCAATCATCCTCAAGACTGAATTCTTCAATCTCATTTTCTGATGTTGCAGGATCTCACCACTCCGACAACTGTATTATATCCTGCTCCCTTTTTGTATTTAAGAACTGTAGACTCCTTGGATTATTATAATACTGTGAATTTGGAGCAATCACAATGTTGTTTCTAATTTCCATTTTTAAATGCTTTGTATACCACCAGTAATACTTTGCAAAAAACTTGAATTTTCTTTCGTTTTGTGCCTTAAAAGTAGTAAAATTGTTAAAATTATATGTAGATCTTAAATATCATAGCTTCAATCACTTTATTCAAAATCCACAAGGAACATCTAATAAGGAGGAAACATTTCTACTTTTCATTTCACAGCAGCCTGCAGAATGGACTATTTTCAGAATATCTTAAATCAACCTCAGTATTACATTAAACAGTAACCATGTCCCCATAATTCAAAATGGGTTTTTGTTTATTCCCATACTCCAGATTCTGTGAGAATTTCCTTGTAGTAGGTACAGTATCCCTGATCTTTTCCCATCTGATGTTATACATCAGATATCCCCAGGGAATTTCTCTGTATTATCCGAAAATGAGAAGGAAAATAAAGCCACCTGGTCTATAGAATTGGGGGTTCATCAGATGGCCTATGAGTCATCTGTTCTGGAAATGGCATCAATCCATCTTGCTTGATGCTCTGACAGTTTATACCTGTTCAAATACACAGTCTTTAGAGGAGTTAATCCTCATTTAATATGACAAGAATTCAGAATGTATGTCAAATCAATCAACTCTATTTTAAGGAACTAAAACTTCTATTTTGACTTCATTGTTCCTATTTAGTCAGATCATCTATTTGCTATTATATATGTATTTTGTAACTACTAAAAGATACACTCAATACCTTTATGACAACATAACACCAAAAAAAAAAAAAAAGCATACAAATGAGCAGCAAATGGAAATGAACAAGAATGTTTTAATGAATGAAATTATTTTTTTCCATTTTGAAATTTCAGTTAAAGTGATGATGTTTTCATTTCTCATAAGCTGCATTTTCTAACAGAATAATATTTAACTGTAGAATTTCAATCAGCTACAGTAATAAAATTTTGAAGATTTAAACATCTTTTTAACTCTTTACTAAAAATTAAAACATTTGGGGAAAATTTTTGTTTCTTGGGAAAAATACATGTTCCTTCCACCGAAACCAGATCATTTTTATTATAAGCAACATATTTGCATGGAAATCAACAGATTTTTATTCAAAGCAGCATATTTTTGCTAATTCCAATACATTTTATCCAAACCCAATTATTTTTCAAAACCAATGCGCTTTAATTTATTTCAAGATGGTTTTTATCACATTCTTCATTTCACAGTCTGATACATTCAACTAAACTAGCAGGTATTATTTGCAGAACAAATGAATTTGCACTAAACCCACTGAAAGTTAATTTAAATGTATGCAAATTCTTTCAATAAATTTAAAAATTAGGCCAAATTTTTATGTCAGAGTAAAGTTACATTAATGTCTTATTTCCAGAAGACATTAGATCATTTTTAATGAATCTACATTTACTAGTTGTAATAGTCACATTTATAGTGATCACAAACATATACCCTAGGATTGGGTGGGAAGCAACTATGCTATTTCACTAGAAAAATAAAGGGGCAAAAGAAAGTAAAATAAAAGGATTATCTAGTTTTTCTTCTCACTGTAGAATTGTAAGTTATTAGGAAATTGTTTATTAAAAGAAGAAGGTAATAAGCATGATTCTGCTCACACTGAGGCAGAGAAGGGACTTTCTAACCAACTGCTTGGTTATTTGGAGTAGTTTGAGTGTGTTTTTTCCTAAATCATAATTCAGGTCCAAAGGGTCTTCAGAAGATCTCCAGTCCAACATCCTGCTCAGTGCAGGGTATCCCATGAGATCTGACCAGGTAGTTCTGGGCTTTGTACAGTTGGGTTTTGAAAAACCTGCAAGAATAAAGACTGTACAACTTCTCTGGGCAACTTGTGTCACTGTCCAACTGCCCTCATGGGGAAAAGGTTCTTATTATAGGTTCAGTATGCCACTCGAATGTCTATTTATGTCCATTGTCTTTTGTCTTCCTGCCCCATACAGCTGAGAATAGCCCAGCTTTGATGGGCCCTCCCTAATGACAAGTGATGTCTGCATAAGCATGCGTTGTTTCGTCTTTCCTGAGGTGTCTCGGCTCCAGCCTGAACAAACCCAGCTCCCCCAAACTCTTCTCACAGGGCAAGTCCTCCAGCCCCTGCAATTTTGGCTTGATTTTCTGCTCTCACTATAGCTAAGTCTGCGAGAAGCTCTCCCACCTTCCATATTGCACAGTTCCAAATGCATAGCTGGAACACCCAATAGATGTGGCTTTTAGAAACAACAGTTTTAAACAAGCCAAAACTATATAAAGACCTTTCTGGGCAAGGGATGAGTAAAATTTAGAAAAATCCTGTATTTAGTGCCTGGAGGATTCAGATAAATAAAAGCAATGCTTATACACACCTCAGCTCATTTACTCAGGCTTTCTGATTGACATACAAACATTTGACCACACATGGATAATTCATTGTTAAATACCATTAATTTTTTGATGTCTGTGCTTGTTTCGACAGTGCTGAGTATATGTTTGGTTTTCCTCAGCTTTAATATCGTCTGCTCTTCCTTCCTCTTCCTGACTTCCTCCTTGATCCTGTTCAATGTGTCCCCCTGACCATTTCCCTTTGCACAACAGCACAGCAGGATCCTGCTCCTGTCCTCCCTCCCTGCAGGCCCATCTCATCTTATTACCCTCTGAAAACCCAAATCTATTCTGACAATATCTCCTAATCACCAGATTTTCCACGTTTGTGCTCCAGCCAGTCTCACATTATATCCTCTGCAACACCTCTTTTGTGGTTTTGTTTGTCACACCTGGTCTGAACCCCTGCTACCCTTTTTTACAAGTGACTTTTTTTTTGTTTTCATATACTTCATTCTACTGCATTTAGCTCAAGACGAGGAATGCCATACAGAATCAATCTCTACTCCTTTGCACTCCTTTGTAAGATTATTACTAGCATCTCTACTGCTAAGCCAAGGAACTATCACCGTATGACTTCATCTTTGTATTTCAAATTATACAGATTCATACTTTGCATCCAAACATTGTAATATTTCCAAGATACAAGTTTTTTGTCTAAAAATTATCCCTCCTTAGTCATTATCATTTACAGTTTTCCTATTTTTGGTCCTGTAAACAGAGTAGTTGATTGCTGTAGGTCCCTTCCAGCAGAACTGTTCTGCTCTGTTCTGTTCTGTCCTGTCCTGTCCTGTCCTATCTTACCCTATCCGAATACCTTCTAGCTACCTCCTTCAGACTATGAAAAAGACAGTATGTTCGTATTTCTCACCAGCTAGTTATATGCTGGTCAAAGCTACCTTTCTAAGCTGTTCTGACATACTCCTCTTCTACCTCTGCATTTTAAGTTTATATATTAATAGTATTCTGTCAGTATAATCACATTCCTGAAGCTCATTGCATACATAATTTTTCTATGAGAACTGACTCCTAAAAATTAGTAGAAATATTGAAATGAAATTTTAAACATATTCCACACTTTTGTACAGCAGTATCACAGGGATATCTCAATGAAAGTGGAAGAAATTAGAGAATTATTTTATTTCTGCAATTTTTAAAGTATTTTTACATTAGTCTGTTTTTATTAACAAATTTACGAAATGATAATTCAAATACAGCTTTTCAGGTTGTTCTGATGACTGTCTGTATGGATATTATAACGGCAGTGATGATTTTAAACATGTATGGCTGCAGTGAAGGCATTGTCCTTTACAATTTTATGCAAACACTTCAGCATGGCAGCAGCTTACCCCATGTGAGCATTCTGACTGTGCTCCAAAGAACTAGCTATTCATGTGGGCAACCTTTCCAGGTTCCAGAGCCAGAAAGCAATTATAGCATCTTGCTTTACATAAGCAAAGGAATTTTACCCAACGATGTCTGTACAATCATGTCTGTTTCTTTGTGGTGAGGAGGCTTAGAATGGTACGCACCAGTGTTACTTGGATACTTTTACTCCATCTATCCCATTTTTCTAACCCCCAAAACTTGCAAATTAGATCAAATGTTTTGGAGATTACATGGAGCTTGGACTGCACCTACCTTAGTATCCTAGTTTGAATCAGAATGTAATTTTGAAGCAAATCTCTTGTTTGTTCCAATTTATTTGGATTTGGTTTGCATTGCATAGTGGCCTCAGATTATAAAAATCGTGTTTTTTTAAACAAACCTAAACTACGAGATAAACTCTAGGAATGCACCTAGAAGCACGGAGCCACAAGCTGGTTCTCAGTTTGGAGGACTGCACTACATCTAGTCCAAAGTAAAACTCCCCAGAATAGCTGTAGTGTAGACACAGGATCATCGGCAGTTCTAGTAGCAGCTATTATTATCATTATATTACTGAAATATGCTGCTTGTTAATGAAGACAGTCTTGAACTACTTATGTGATGCAGACTCTGAAAAAACAGTAAACAAAAAAAAGTGTGCTTTATTTCTTATTTATATAATTTAAGTTTCAGTTTCCAACTATTGGCTTCTATTAGGGGTTTGTTGGTTTGTTGGTTGGTTGTTGGGGGTTTCGTTGTTGTTATTCATTGTTTTTTTGTTTGGGCTTTGTTTGAGGTTTTTTTTTTTTTTTTAATTCAAAGTAGAAAGTATTTTTCTTCTAGAACCATTGTGAGATTTTCAGCATTGCCACATTTGTTGAAAAAGGAATGAAATTCCTCAGCACACTTTTTACTGTCATACCTATTTTAAAAAACATTTCTAAATTAGACTGAAGCTACCATCTACTGCAGAATGATTTCACTGATATTATACAATGGCCTTCCCTGATATACTGGAGATCAAGAGTGAATCCTGGAATTATTTTCACATATGGAAAAAGGCAGAAATTGAAGGCAGATTTTACGGAGTTAAAAGGAAATTCAGTGGTTCACTGTGATATTCCCATTCCAGTTCTTAAATATAATCACAAACACAGCCACTTTATATTTTCAGAAAAAACAGGGAGGTAACTAATGTAAAACCAAGTATTTCAAAGTTTCAGTAACCTGAAAAAGGAAACTAAAACATAATACAGATCTAACTCCTTTGAGAATGTTTTCTTTTACCATTAAATCTCATAGATAAAACTGTTGTCTGCTCTCAGAAATAGCTGCATTTCTCTATCAATAAAACTATTTTAATAAACAACTGCAGTTCATGGAAGATGTCAGTTATTAGATTTGGGTATATGGTCACAGCCATAAGAGATACATGATTGTGAAAAAAATTATAAAAAAAGCATGAGTTTTAATTCATTGAAATTGCTGAAAGCATTTTTAATCCACGAAGTGTAGGCAGATCTAAGATTTATAGTCATAAATGTGCCAAATGCATGTAGTTCTGCCTGAATTACATTTTACAGGCACTTATCTCTGGTTGTAAGACATACGTCAAAAGGACTGCCACATAAAAAGTACCATTGTACAATAGTTTCATCTGTATTTCCTTGTTGAAAATTCATAATAAATGTCAGTAGTGCTAGATCGTACAGTCACACAGCTTTAATATTCCAAATCATGATCATGAAGACATGAGAAAAAAAATTAAAAAAAAGAAGAAGAAAAGGATGATGTTTAAAATTCCTTCAGTGCAAGCTAAAACTTTAGAAATAAAAACTTGTCTACTGGAAAATGCCATTAAAGAATATAGACACAAAGTGTAATAAGGAAAGAGAAAAATATAATAAAGCGAGACTTCACCAGAATGAGATAGAGCAATTTAATAACAAGGCTTCTACCACACTTGCTCAAAGATTTTCTCCCTCTTTTGTTTTCAATTTCATTCATGAAAATATATAACTGAAAATATATAATAAAGGTTAAAGTTGACATAATCCATGATAGCAACATAGTTTTTCATAGTGAAGGGAACTGTGTTACTGAGGAATGAGAGAAAATTGAGAGAACTGTAACATCTGTCAAATTTTAACTGGAAACATTTTTGCTAAAGGGCAAGGATTCAAAAAGTACTTGCATTTGGTTAAGAACATCTCCTTTCCTTTGTAATAGATATCCCTGATCAAGGAGAAGTATAATAATCACTGGCCTATCTGTAAATGGTCTCATATAAAGCAACAGTGGCTTTTTAGAACATATTTTGAATTTTTACTTCATCTTCTAAATTTGTGAACTGTTCTATTCTTATTACTAGAGTTATCTGATAGAGAATTCAAGATCTGATAAACTGTTTAGTCTAAACACTTTTTATTTTTGAGGCTGGTTTAATTTTGACAAACTGGAAGAGTAACTGGCCAGCTGACTGCAATTCACAGTCGAGGTCTGATTTTTGTCTGATTCCAAATCAGAACCAAATGTTCAAATGCTTTCCTTCTCAGTGCAGCGTAATGAAACACAAGTGATAGTGTACTCCAAGCCCAAAATATATTCAAGTGATGCTGTCTGTATGTGCTACTTCTTAGGGTGTATCAGAGGAAGTGAATGGATAGGACTTCATATATCACTTACATGGAAACTGATGATAGTGGTGGTGACAGTGATGATTCTGAAATATACATATATACCTGAATCAAACTTGGAAGAGATGACCTCCTGATGTCCAATCCAGCCTGTTATCCTATATATTTTTTTTAATATGAGAATATATAGAGATACTGTGCCACATCACCAACATCTGATTTCACTGAATGTTTTATATATTTTTCTTTTTCTTTCCAGAAATGCCCACTACCTTACAGGACTGTGCCTTCCACCTCAAAATAATAATAATAAAATTCCTTCGAAACCAGGCAATTTTTCTTTATGACATTTTTGTCTCACTTATCAAGAAGAGCAACATTTATTTAGGTGAATCTTCTCAGGTCTGTGCAGTGATTTTGTCACAAAATATCACAGTAAACAAGTAGATGAAACCTCAGAAATCCTCTTTATTATAACACTCTCTACAGTTTTCACTAATTGAACTAGGATTCCCTTCACTTACACTACTATGTTTATTGTTTCACAGTTAATTTTAAAGTGCTACACTTTGTAAGAAACACTAACAGGATGGAGAACATTAAGGACAGAGGGAAGGTTTATGGAAGGATTTATTTTCTTGACAGGATAGCTTTTTCTTTTTTTTTGTTCCATTCAATACGAATACAAAAATACACATGTTCATTCATTAATATTATGAAAGCATTAAAAAAAATGTAGGTAGCAATGTATTTTTTCCATTTCTAATTGAGTCACTGGATATTTACAGTTAATGACATCATAAGATAGAATTCAGTGTGGTTTTCTGTCTATATACTTTTCTCCTATTCCACATCTTTCCCTCCAGCATGCATATACAATATAGTCAGTGCGTTTTCACAGCCACTGGGAGGAAGTGATGGAGAGGAAAACTAAATCATGCTCTCTTCCTGAACTTCAAATATTCTTAATGCAGCAGTGATAGATACCATGTAATCCAGGTGGGGTGAGGCTTTGTACCACCTCCTCCTTTCCATCAAGCGGAAGGACTGCTCACCTGAGCTCCAGCTCCAGGAGAAGTTAATTATCTTGGCTTTCAGTAGCAAGGTTAGACTCTAGACAGCTCGTGATGCAGGCATTGCGACTTTCTGTACAGCAGACAACTGTGTTTGTTTAGTAGTAATCTACTTCAGACTTTCAGCAACCCGGAAAACCTGATGCGTTGTGATTACATTTACACATACTATTAGTCTAACGTCAGGCATAGGTCTATTGGACCTATTATTATTGAATCTACCAACACTGGTACCATGTGATACCAGAGGTAAGGTGTGTCAGAATGGATTCTCTCCTTTAAACCAGAAAAAGGAAAAGTACTCTATGCAATCAAATTCACTTGTTGTAGGAATCAAGATCCTCAGAAAAGGCTATTGTGTAAATTCCAATGAATGCAGGAATTTATGCAGGGTGACTGAAGCTTATTTCTTCAGATTGGTACTACAAGTGGAAGGTTTGGAAGTTTCTGAATCATAGTCCTTTATATAAATGAATAGAATCTAAGAAAAATATTTGCAAATATGACACTGATGGTATATTTTCATTAACATGCAAAACACCTTGGAATCAAATGTATCAGCATTGCTATCTAAAAACTTAAACAATTATCCTGCTCGCAGATGACTGATAAGACCAGGTCCCATTTCCAATGAAATCAATTACAAGTCTCCTGCTAGCTTCAGTGGGATATGGATCATGTCCACAGTTATTATAATTTTTATTATAATTCCATAGCCTTTGTTAAGTTAAAATATGTGACTTCTGAAAACGCAAGCTGCAGCAAAGCCTCCATCTTGGTCCCTCCAAAAATGTTAACTTACACCTTTAGGCACACCACAGATACCGTCAGCTAAGTAAAATCCTAGCTCTTGGTTTCACACAATAAAAACTTCTGATACTCATGCTCAGGTCCCCTGCGTGAAACAAAAGTAAGTTACAAGGAGCTCTGTAACTGCGTAGGCAGCACTCAATTCTTACTTGCAACATCTGTAAAAAAAAAATATTATTGGATCTGTGGAATATAGGAAAATAAATAAAAGAGATAACTCCCTCCTGAGAATGCAGAGAAATACAACTACAAAATACACACACTACAAAATACACACACTACAAAATACACACAACACAATGGCGTATAAGGGTAAGGAACTGCATTAGAGGATAATAGACTTTCTGAGTTTATAAAATGCACAGCTGGTTGCATTGCAACTGTGCATATGGAACAGATACTTGTTTTAGCTTAGACAATATCTGTGTTAATATCAAGTAGCTGTTATTAAGATACTACAGCTAAATTAGTTCTTAAAAGTGAGGATGAGGAAACTCTCCTCTTTTATGTCTTTTATGAGCTCACCTACTCAGTGGATACACCTTGTCATTTCATAATGATGTATAAAGTTATTACTGATGTACTGTATAGCATCAAGAAACAGACAAAGTAACAGATCCCTCAGGATTTCCACGGTTATGGTATAAATGCAAGAATTATTTAGGAATAAAATTCAAATCTGTCATAAATTAGAAAAAATGTTCTCAGTGTTCTTAGTTTTGCTGTCAAATACAGATGGTTAAAAATTCTTGATAGAACAGCTTTGTTTCAAAATGTAGTTTTGTTAAAAATGAAATTGAATAATGTTGATTTCAATAAAATTTTAATCTGGGGAAAAGTTGAAAAGAATCATTTAAGCTTTTCTGGTTTGTTCTTAAAATACTGAACAACTTTATTATGTCAACGGTTACATTTCATTTTTATGGTTTTGTTGCATTTCAACCTCTACAGTGATGCATTAATTTTGGTGATTATATGTATACAATATTAGAAACATTACATAAATACCAGAATGTTCTGAGATACTAAACCAGAATAATTTACTTTATTGAAACACAAAAAGATCAAAAGTTCCACATTTGAAAGAAATCGTGGAGAAATCTTCTGTTTTGTAAAAAACTTTATCTTACATCAAAATGTCACATTTTTCCACTAAATCAAAATTCCAAATATCGCTAATTTTGGTAAAGTTTCCAGAAAACTCATTATATTACTGAGTTCACAGCATGACTTCTGTGATTCTTTTAAATGTAAAACAATGTAAAGGATTTGACAAAGTGACACATTGTGTTGCTCTTAAACAAAGTGACATGCTCTTAAAATATTAATAAGTGAGATTACATGCATACTGGAGAAACCATAAGCAAATGAGGAAGGATGAAGACCCAAAGAAAAAAACACCATCACCAGTGGTTTAAAACAACTGACCAAGAGGATGCTTATTTTAATTACTTGATCTTTTTTCCTTCTCAGTGAAGACAGATAGGAGTAGCCTCATGCTCGCAGGCCCTTGTCCTCATGGGGGACTTCAACCATCCTGACTTCTGTTGGAGGGACGGTACGGCCCGGCACAAGCAATCCAGGAGGTTCCTCGATTGTGTGAAAGACAACTTCCTCTTTCAAGCAATAGAGAAGCCAACAAGGAGAGGTGCCATGCTGGACCTGATGCTCACCAACAGGGAGGGACTGGTTGGAAATGTGACGCTCCAGGGCAGCCTTGGCTCTAGTGATCACGAGATGGTTGAGTTTGAGATCCTCAGGACAGTGAGAAGAGCATGCAGCAAGCTCACTGCCCTGGACTTCAAGAAAGCAGACTTTGGCCTCTTCAGGAACCTCCTTAATAAGGTTCCATGGGAGATAGGCCTAGAGGGCAGGGGGGCCCAAGACTGCTGGTCGATATTCAAGGATCACCTGCTACGTGCTCAGGAGTGTTGCATCCCGACTAGAAGAAAGTGCAGCAGGAGGGCCAGGAGACCTCCATGGATGGACAAGGAGCTGCTGAGGAAACTTAGAGGAAAAAAAGAAGCTTATAGAAGGTGGAAGCGAGGACAGGCAGCCTGGGAAGAATATAGGAGCATTGCCCGAGAAGCTAGGGACCAGGTTAGGAAAGCTAAGGCCCAGCTAGAATTAAGTTTGGCAAGGGATGTGAAAGATAACAGGAAAGGACTCTATAGGTACGTAGCAAATAAACAACAGACTAGGAACAACATGGGCCCTCTCCGGAAGCTGTCGGGAAAACTGGCTACCATGGATTTGGAGAAGGCTGAGATTCTTAATGACTTCTTTGCCCCAGTCTTCACTAGCAATGCTCTGACCACACCACCCAAGTCTTGGAAGGCAGATGCAGGGACTGTGAGAATGAAGACCTTAGGCCCACTGTAGGAGAGGATCAGGTTTGAGACCATCTTAAGAACCTGAACGTGCACAAGTCCAAGGGACCTGATGAAATCCATCCACCGGTCCTGAAGCAGCTGGCGAATGAAGTTGCTAAACCACTGTCCATCATATTCGAAAAATCCTGGCAGTCAGGTGAAGTTCCTGATGACTGGAAGAAGGGCAATATAACCCCCATTTTCAAGAAGGAGAAGGTGGAAGACCCCGGAACTACAGACCAGTCAGCCTCACCTCTGTGCCTGGCAAAATCTTGGAACAGTTTCTCCTGGAAAACATGGTAAGGCACATGAAAAACAACGAGGTGGTTGGTGGCAGCCAACATGGCTTCACTAAGGGTAAATCCTGCCTGACCAATTTGGTGGCGTTCTGTGATGGAGCCACGGAACTGATGGACAGGGGCAGAGCAGTTGACGTCATCTACCTGGACTTGTGCAAAGCGTTCGACACTGTCCCACACGACATCCTTGTCTAAATTGGAGAGACGTCAATTTGATAGATGGACCACTCGGTGGATAAAGAACTGGCCCGATGGCCGCACGCAAAGAGTTGTGGTAAATGGCTCGATGTCCAGTTGGAAACCTGTAACGAGTGGTGTCCCTCAGGGATTGGTGTTGGGACCAGTCCTGTTCAACATCTTTGTCCGTGACATGAACAGTGGGATTGAGTGCACCCTCAGCAAGTTTGCCAATGACACCAAGCTGTGTGGTTCGGTTGATACGCTGGAGGGAAGGGATGCCATCCAGAGGGACCTTGACACACTTGTGAGGTGGGCCGATGCCAACCTTATGAAATTTAACCAAGCCAAGTGCAAGGTCCTACACCTGGGTCAGGGCAATCCCAGGCACTGCTACAGGTTGGACAGAGAAGAGATTCAGAGCAGCCCTGCAGAGAAGGACTTGGGGGTGTTGGTTGACGAGAAGCTTAACATGAGCCGGCAGTGTGCACCTGCAGCCCAGAAAGCCAACCGTATCCTGGTCTGCATCAAAAGAAGCGTGACCAGCAGGTCAAAGGAGGTGATCCTGCCCCTCCACTCTGCTCTCGTGAGACCTCACTTGGAGTACTGCATACAGTTCTGGTGTCCTCCGCATAAAAAGGACATGGAGCTGTTGGAGCGAGTCCAGAGGAGGGCCACGAGGATGATAAGAGGGCTGGAGCACCTCCCGTATGAAGACAGGCTGAGAAAGTTGGGGCTGTTCAGCCTGGAGAAGAGAAGGCTGCATGGAGACCTCAGAGCAGCCTTCCAGTATCTGAAGGGGCCCTACAAGGATGCTGGGGAGGGACTCTTCCTTAGGGACTGTAGTGATAGAACAAGCGGTAATGGCTTCAAACTTAAACAGGGGAAGTTTAGATTAGATATAAGGAAGAAGTTCTTTACAGTGAGGGTGGTGAAGCACTGGAATGGGTTGCCCAGGGAGGTTGTGGATGCTCCATCCCTGGCGGTGTTCAAGGCCAGGTTGGACAGAGCCTTGGGCCACACGGTTCAGTGCGAGGCAGGGGCCTATGGCAGGGGGGTTGGAACTAGATGACCTTAAGGTCCTTTCCAACCCTTACTATTATATGATTCTATGATTGTATGAAATACATTGGCTTAGAAAATGGAGCTGGACTAGTGGGTAAGCGCAGCGTAACTTACGTAGTCATGGTCTTGCTTTTGCATTGCCATCTACATTACAAATCACAAATCCCCAGTCACAGTTGGAGAGAAATTTTAAAAGCCTCCTACAAATTAGGTTACATATGGGAGAAAATCATATTCATGAACGCCTACCAGCTGTTATGCTGCTTTAGGTTTGCTCCTGCACGATAAGTCTGGTTCACCCAAGAGAAGCCCAGTTTGTGTTCTCCAAGCCTGCTCTGTTGTGTGAACCAAAGCAGAGTTAGGAGGGGTGACAAGGAGATTCCGTTCAAAAGTCTGCTCTTGAGTTGAATGAAAATGCTATTGTAGATGTATCCTCCACCTCTGGGTCAGACACAATCCATACAGAGGATGCTCAACAGTGAACTGCAAAGAAATTAAAGCTATGGCCATGTTTTGTGTCTTGCAGCATGGGAAAAGTGACAGCACTGCTCAGCTTATAGAAAAGTTCGCCTAGATGCTACCAGAAGAAAAAACATCAGCTTTTTTTGTATATGTAACACTGGGCTCTGAGCATATAAAAACCTTATAAAAAATTTTCTATACTTCTGCCTGCTTGCCAAGATATTTACTGCTGAAATACATGTTTCTCAGAGCAAAAAAAAGGAATTAAGCATGGTGACATAAGGCATACCAGTGACAGAATATCTATGAGCAACTGATGGAGCACTGAATTGGCTGAATTCCCACAATTCTGGGATTTTGGGAAAAGGCATGAGTTGCAACCGTTATTCACCACACTGAGAAGAAAGCCTTTGCTCAGTTGCTTATGGTATCTAGACCGGGCAGATATGGTATTAGGAGAAGTTCTATATACAGCAGGTATATAAAATATTAACAAGCTTGGTTGTGTCAAATAAGAAATAATTAGCAGTATCCATTTTCCTCATGGCAGATCTTAGTCTTGTTGCTGTTATGCTGCCTGACTTATTAAGACTTCAATAGTTCAGATGATAACTTAGTATATATTTTGCTTCCAGTTGTATTGACAGTTAATGAAAAGCTGCTGATCATTCACTGAATATTTGTATCACAGGAGATGGGTCATTAAATCTTGATTTTTTTTCTAGTCTGCAAAGAATGCATATTAACATTTTAAAATATGCACATTAATTCAAGCATGCTGTACAAATATCTTTCTCCAAGGCTGAACCATCTGGCAAAGACAACCAAAACTTTCACTTTTTTTTACAGATATATATGCATGCATGTAGGTAACAAAAATATGTAACTATATACATATTTCAGAGATCGCTCAATTGCCATAAAGAAGGAAGGATTTTCAAGAAAGTTTAGAGAAACTTTAAACAAATCTCTTCAGTTTACTGATGTGTTACTGGAGATGATGATCAGAATGTGAATTATTCATAACCCAGAACTGTCAGAACTTAACTTTAAATACCTGAGGGGATATCTACTCAAAGCAGATAGTTTTGGGGTGTTCACATTTCAGCATGACATTACCAAGAATCATATTTTTGAAGAGTAAGTTGCCTATGATGCTAAATTTGATGTAGAAGAATGCAGAAGTGTTTTTCATAAAGAAAAAGTTTGACTAGAATAAGAAGAAAAAGTAGCGTTTCTGTGACTTTCACAGATGAAAGATGATGAAGAAATGTAGAAAGGGAATTTTTGGGTGAGACTTCATAGTTAGCTAGGCAGAGTGATATATCAGCAGGTAACTATGCCCTTCTAACACTAATATCAATATATAGTGATATACAAATACTAGATAATCCTACTCTTGTGAGACCTCACTTGGAGTACTGTGTACAGTTCTGGTGTCCTCAACAGAAAAAGGACATGGTGCTGTTGGAGCGAGTCCAGAGGAGGGCCACGAGGATGATAAGAGGGCTGGAGCACCTCCCGTATGAAGACAGGCTGAGAGAGTTGGGGCTGTTCAGCCTGGAGAAGAGAAGGCTGCATGGAGACCTCATAGGAGCCTTCCAGTATCTGAAGGGGGTCTATAAGGGTGCTGGGGAGGGCCTCTTCCTTAGGGACTGTAGTGATAGGACAAGGGGTAATGGGTTCAAACTTAAACAGGGGAAGTTTAGATTAGATCTAAGGAAGAAGTTCTTTACAGTGAGGGTGGTGAAGCACTGGAATGGGTTGCCCAGGGAGGTTGTGGATGCTCCATCCCTGGCGGTGTTCAAGGCCAGGTTGGACAGAGCCTTGGACCACATGGTTTAGGGCAAGGTGTCCCTGCCCATGGCAGGGGCGTTGGAACTAGACGATCTTAAGGTCCTTTCCAACCCTTACTATTCTATGATCCTATGATTCTATGATTCTACTATGGCCAACTATTTTATTACACTTGGAATTGAAAATTTAATTTCATTATTTGATGCTGAATCATAGAATCAACTAGGTTAGAAAAGATTTTTAAGATCATCAAGTCTAATCGTTACCCTAGGACTGCCAAGTCCACTACTAAACCACATCACTAAAAATGCTTATTTAACTATTAACACACACACACACCCCCATTTTGTGTTTTTGACCATTTAAACCCTGTTTTATTTTTTTTCATGTCTTTTGTTGTGACTAATAATTTCAAGTTGGCACTCAAATGGCTTCTTTATTCCTCACCATTTTTTAAGGATAAGCATTATTTTTTCCAAGTTCAAGACAGGTTTTAGTTTTACAGGGACCATCACCTCAAAAGATAAATTACAGTGGAATGAGAGTAGCACACAGCAAAGCTGTTCACCCAGAGACATTGCAACGTAAACTGCTATGGCTGAAAGAGGTAAAAGACAAAGAGAATGGTCTATTTTTCAGTATTGCAAGTCTGCCCCCTCGGGTTGGCAGTGTAAACTCAGCACAGATATGAGAGAATCAACTCAAACTACTGATGGATTAGGAAAGGCACAATGCAAATCCTTGCCTCCCCTACCAAAGTCTCCTGTTAAGATCTAAAAGGAAATTGTCTTGTCAGGACTTTAGCTCAATGCCAGTGCATTCCTAACCTTAATATCCATATTGCACTTCCTAATCATTCCATTTTCTTTTTAAGAATACTGTATGGTAAAAATGTGTCATACTAGCCATTTCTTTGAGCTTATTTGTGCATGGTCATCTCAGGATTGTGAAAATTTCTGTCTCTGGTGAAAAATCTCAGCTTCCTTTCCTTCTCAATTTATACAACCAACACCTTTGCTTTATTCTGGTCACTAGAGTTATTCTAATTTACATCAATGAGTATTTATATCTAAAAATAGTTATTCTAATTTAGACATTCTAATTTACATTAATCAGTATTTATAGCTAAAAATCTTTTAACAACCACTTCATACAAGTAATGTGGATATTCATCTCACCTAACTGCATAAATCTAACCTTATTCATCTGTATCTATGCAGGTCACCCTAGGCCCCCATTATAAAGAACAGAAAAAAAATCAGTCACTTTTAGGACACAATTTTTCTAATTTGATTTCAATATCTACCTTAAGGTGAGACTGATTATGCTTTAATAATACATATAAGGAAGGTCGAAGGTGACTAGCTTAGGTAAAGAGATCCACATGTTGTATTTCATTACATTTATCTCTTTCTTACAAGTATTAAACAGAAGTGCTATGAGGAGAAATCAATGCCATTTTGAAAAAAAGTAGACCAACAAGGTTTGAGTCCATGTGTTTATCACTTGAGCTTTATACTCTGATCTCATTAATGGGCCGGAATTAAATGACCTTTTAAGTCAGGACTTGTCTGTCCCTCAGTTTTCTGTTGCTTTACCATCCCAAGTAGCATTTGTAAATGTAATGCACACGGATTCTGTTGTGCTAAACCTCAGAAAGACTGCTGTTTTCTTATATGATACCTATTCCTTAAGAAAGGTTGCTTCTGTGAAAAGTAAAATAGCTTCTTCAGCCAAGAAATGGTGCAGAAGTATACTTAGGATCCTGTTTCTGACTGCAGTAGGTCATGTTCTGTTATCTTTTACAACAGTGTAAAACAAACAACAAAAAAAAAATCCTCTTTCTGAGGCACAGATGGAATATCCAGCTGTATTTGTTCTTTGAGAAGCCATGCCTCTGTTTGGCTCAAGTTCACCAAAGTTATCTGGGCCAACCACATTCATGTCATAAACATAAGCACTAGCATCTTTTCTTTATCAGTCACATTATGCCTTGCATCAAAAGCAATGAACGCCAATTACCCAGTAGTAACACATAAATTTTTACTTAAAGATCATCTAGTTCCAATTCCCCTGCCATGGGTGGATTGGAACCATCTTTCCTAGTTTGACACATCTAAAAGCTTCCAGTCTAACCTTGTTCCTTAGGTTTCTTCTCTAATTAATGGAAAGGAAGACACAAAATCAGAAGTAAACTGTTACACCTCTCTCAGAACTTGAGGCCTTGGGGTAGCATGGGAGAAATGGTACTGAGATGGTTTAAGACCATTCTCCTTTTTTTACTGTCTGACTCAACATCATCTGGTGTCTTTTGCTTGAGTTTTTCTGCACTAACCACGCCTGTTGGCTTACTTGATACTCAGGCCACAGTGCGAGTCCCACAATGTGGACAAGCTGAATAAGCTTTAGCCTGATGTAATATAAGATTTTAAACTTACTCTTTGAAGCTCTAAGAATCTGTTATTTACCTATTCAAGCATGAATCAGCCATTGTGTTTTAAGAGATTATCAGTGAAAAATTTTAGTAACTAGAATACGTTCAAATGAAGTAATGGTGGTTTAAACCATCATTCCTGTTTCATATATGACATCAGTCAATTCATTTGGAAATAACCATAGCATTGAGCTAAAAAGAATCAATGCTATCTGGTTCAAACTATGAATTATCAAATTAATATTAACCAAGGTAAAAGATGACCCTTTTTACTGTGTCCTAAATGCAGCCCATATTGTTGCTCCTGGTGCTATTATTTCTGAAACATTAGACAAAAGTACAGGTAAAATGATGATTTTATTATACCAGTCATTTATAGTTCTGTTAGAAACTCTACTAGTGTCTCCTCTAAGACCTTTCTACCTATTACAGATTAATGATCTTCAAATTACCTGCCTTATAGCTTCTTATTTCAATTTAACTCTCATTATTTACGCCCATTGGAATGATTAATGATACTGGGTTTGTGCCGACCAGCCAAACACAGAATTTCACTTTTAGTTTGGATTGGTGCTAGACAAAACTTACAAATATTTTCCCCTGAGATGTTTAACAAAGACTGTCAGACTTTACAATTCATCACTGAATGCATGAACTTACCGGTACGATTCAAAGAAATCTATAAAGGCAGCATTTTCAAATTTGTTCTACTTTATTTTAAGAATGAAACTAAATGATAAAAGCATCATAAGGATGATTTTTCAGAAGTATAAAGTAACATTAAAAAATAGGTTACAAGAAAGTACATTGCTGTTATTGATTGGCTTTGATTGTCACCTTTGTAAGCTAGGCACCAAGAGAACATTTTGCAGAATTCTTACTGAAGCAATAATACATTAAAAGCATAACTGAAGTTATACCAACATCTTATTGCTTCACAACATTGAAATACATCCCATCCTGTCACAGGGTACCCTTAAGTGGGCAATATCTAAACAGCAATGAAATATTAAAGATTGTATTACCACTGCAGTTCCTAGTATTAAAAAAAAACCAACAACCAAAAGAAAACCAAAAGTAAATAAAAACCTACATATGATAAATGAAATCTGACCGGTCAAAATCTGTGTGATACTTCCACACCAAGTTATTTAATTTCCCTCCAGTCATATGCATGAATTTTAGCAGTGGATTTAACAGCAGTAAGGGATTTTAACCAAAGTGAGTTTTAAAATTTGTTTTCTTTTATTCAATTAATAAAATTCTGTTTATACTATAGTATGATTTCTTCAGTAGGGCCTTTTCCTAGATGCTCTTTCTTATTCATTACAGATGTGGATAATTTTGCTGACTAATTATCAGCAAATTTTATTTTAACTGTCTACAGTAGTGCCTTGTTGGTTTTCATTAAATAAAGACTTGCATAAAATGAGACAGTTGCCTTGTAACACAAAATACTTATCTTGAGCCAGTAAATTAAAATAATTTTTAAAGTAATCTGGTGTCTTAGCACTCTATTTTCTCAGTGTAATAGAGGGGAAACCGAAGTAAAACCAAAATCTGATCTTGGGTATATATATATAACAGTATTGTGTATCAGAGTAACTTGGTCCATTGTATCTGTTCTGTGACAGATAAACAAAGGTTCACCAATAATCCATATTAGATGCTCAAAATTTTCTGTGAGTCTGACACATCATTTGAAAATAGTATTTTTTATCAGCATGGACTGAATATAAAATATAAGTCAGTTGAGAGGACTCAAAAGGTTAGATAAAAAGACAGAATAGAGATAATTAGGAAGAACTACCTGAGAAACAGAAAATACTGCAAATAAACACAATGGTCTGAGGTTTCAATGAAAGTTCAAAGCCAGGAGGCATCAGTCACTTAGATATTTTCAAAGAAAGAATGTAACAAAAGAGTCGCCTGGAAAAACAGAAGCTAGTCTGACATGCAGAAGCCTAAAAATATCCTGTTATGGAAGAAAAATGAGTAAAGGTTAAACACATTGAATTCTCAAATCCCAGATCCTGAACAGGCGAAAATAAAACTTTCAGATATCCATTAGCATTTCAGACACATTCCTTTTCATACATCTCTTGTAAAATTAGCTTACCTATGAAACAAATCAAAAAAATCTGCTCACATTTATCTTTTCATATTCTGGTGACATTATGCTGCTGAATGCACACTAGCTGTTCTTATAAATGGGATTAATGATTGCTCAAAATAGAAGCCTTATTTTAATTTGGAAGCGACTCATACGACCTTGTTGCACAAGATGTCTCACAAAACATATTTTTGGAAAAAAAGACTGTTGCTTTTTGCTTAATATATGTCAGCAAACAAAATTTATTTATTTTTAGGGATGCTTCAAGGTTTGGTTTTTTTGTTTGGTTTTTTCCATGGTCTTGCACCATTCATTTTTGTTGAAAATGAGGATAAACAAGACCTTGGGAAATATTTCCTTCTACACACACACACTTAGGAGTCTAAATTCCATTTTCAAGCATTAAAATTTTACAGATGTCTCTAAGGTTAGAAATAACTGTATCATCTCAGCTACTTAGTGTACTTTCCATGTACTTTTCCTTGTCCTATGGCATCCCACACAACATG
Organism: Strigops habroptila; assembly: GCF_004027225.2. Taxonomy (NCBI): domain Eukaryota; kingdom Metazoa; phylum Chordata; class Aves; order Psittaciformes; family Psittacidae; genus Strigops; species Strigops habroptila. Next base: position 110,619,587 of record NC_044278.2, read on the forward strand.
TGATGTAATGTGACATAGCTTACCTTAATAAAAGAGCAATGACACTGAGCTTTTAATGGGCAATATAAATCATATTTCCATGGAAACTTACTGTGGAAAACATGATGTATAATGAGTACTGTTTGGTAACTACTGACTTATCAAAATTCTAAGTTCCTAGATGCCCAAATCCCTTTCTAAACTACCTACAGTAAAATTTGTAAATGCAAGGCTATTTTTTCTTTTTTTTTTTTTTTTTTCTTTTTAACAGATCAGGAAGTTAAAAGCCTGGCTCCTCCTCACTTCAATGGAAATATGACAGTGATTGCAACGAACAAGGGGAAATCAAAGCAACAGACTCCAATTAGTTACTGATGCACCAAGGGGCTGTTGGGAGTAGTCTTAAACCCTTAAGACACAACCCTTCTGGTATTGTAGGATAGATGGGAATGTAGTACTCGGTTGCAAGAGCCTGGATTGTTGCTCTGTCAAACAGGCGTAGAGGGGGATGGAACGAAACACATTCTGGAGATGGCTAAGTACATGCTAGGGCTTGTCTCCTGTAGGAAGTGGAGTTTAAAAAGCTTAGGAGAAATAATCCAAAACGCCTCATGTTTGACATACACAATATGATGTATCCAGTTCGAATAATCATCAAGACTCATGCTCTGGACTGTGCTCTGAAACCTGACTCTCCTGTCCAGGCCCCATGCAAACCTTAACAGCTACAGAACCTCTGCTTAAAGAAACAGAGTTACGTGAGTGATGAGTATTTCCTCAAATCAGTTTAGGATCCTATTAACATCTTTATTGACTTGGTAAATCTGGCCCTTAGAAAAATTAAGTCCCACTGTAACTCACTTATCAGTTGGCTTCTTGAAACTGCGTTGATAGTTATGACATCTAGGGCCTGAGTTAAATAGCCTCTGATGACCTGCATTCACGAGTCTCAATAGCAGCTCTTTGTTGGGGAGAACAAAGCCAAGTGTCTTTACATTTTGAACTTCAAGCATTCAGACATGTAAATTACTTCTAGGGAGAAACAAACAAACAAACAAAAAATCCTTCTTCTGAAAAGGTTGTGTGTGTCCATATTCACATTTACACTAGTTTATCTCTGAGAGGGTGTTTTGATCTGGTTTGATATTGAGTTTGTGCATCTCTAACAAGGAAAGGCTTTAACATGGTATAATCCTGAACATAGCAGATGCAATGGACTGAGGTATCTGTGTTTTGAACATTAAAAAAAATAAAAAGCTCTAAAGCCCAGTGAAAGAATGAGAGGCAATGGGCATAAACTGAAATAAAACAAATTCCACTTAAACCTAAAAAACCACCTTTTTTACTATGATGGTGGTCAAACACTGAAACAGGTTCCCCAGAGAGGCTGTGGAGTCTTCATCCTTGGTGGTATTCAAAACCCAGCTGGACACAGCTTGGGCAACCTCCTGTAGGTGACCCTGGTCTCAGCAGGGAGTTGGAGTAGATGATCTCCAGAGACACCTTTCCCCCACAGCCGTTATGTGATTCTGTGGTTCTGTGAAGTATTCACACATAATCTTACCTTAGTTTCTTCCTGCCTCAGTGCAGCAGCATAGTTTGGCCTCGGCAGGGGTACAGCATTCATGAAATTTTGAAAGACAAGGAGCCCGTGGAAGAAATGTAAGTTTTTTCTGGAAAATCTCTATGGTTAAACCAGTCAAGCACACTGAAAGCAACATATAAGAAGTGAGCAGTGCTGTGTGGAAGTACATGTCAATTATGAAGGCAACATCCCAAACATTTGCACACATACTATCAACATTTGGCAATTCAGAGCCACCTTTAAATGTACTACTGTCATGGAAAGTTCAGTAATGAAGACTTGTCTTTTGGAACTGGAGATTCCAGTAAGCACTAGAAGGTGTCACTTACTACAGAACATACAAATCCTATCAAGTTTGATGTACCATTCTGAAATACGTAAAAAAGCACTTACATTTCTTGACAAAAGGGAAGCTTTCCCTTTGTACTCTATATCCATTACAGTTTTCATGTTCAAATAGAAGCTTGCAAATGATTTCGATCAATTCCTAAATAAATAATCACTGAAGACTCTTACCATGCTGCAACACAGAATGAGAAGTGGAAACAATAAGAAAATCCTGAACAAAACAACTTAGTGAATATTGAGACATATAGAAAGGGAAATTTCTCCAATGAGAGCAATGCAACTGTGTCTAAGTGAAGCATGACATGAGAAAATATTAAAATGGAAAGTCTTTTAAAGCCAGTGTGTCTTTAAACCCAAATACTGAAAATGAAAAGTGAGAATCTGAGGGCAGCAAGAGCTCCAACTCTGAAATTGAAACTGAAAAGAGACAACCCAGAGGCAAAATTCATTCAAACCCTGATGATCAGTCTGAAAGAATAGAGCCCAAGGGTAAAAAACATTCAGACCCTGGCAGTAAATTTGAAAGGAGAGAGCTTTAGGGCAGGAATTGCTCAGGCCTTAACAATGAGCTGGAATGGACAGATCTTCAGGACAGTCCCCACTCAGGACATGGTACTGGAAAGGTAAGGATTTAGCATAGGACTGTGCATATCCTACAGCCTCTGATAATGAGCCTCATTGAACCTCTGTTATATTCTAGCCATTACCAAATACTGAATTTAAATGAATGCATTGCACTGCATACTAAAGGGTCTGGAATTAGAATGGAGTGAGTGAAAAAACAGGAAAGGCAACAGAGCTAGTCCAAGGATGTGCTACAGCCTTCAGTGTACAAATCCAAACTATCACTTTATATTAGCAAAACTCACTGGTCAAAGAGCTTGGCTAATGTGAGATATGTCTAATCAAATGGTGTTACTTTTTTTCAGGATATTCAAACTCTGCAGTAAAAATGAACACAAGTTATTTTCTCTACACAATACATAAACCATATAACTGCATTTGCTTTGTTTTGTCTTACTAGTACATATTATGTAGTGATTGATACTCTTTAAATTTAAGGAAAAAATGGAATAAAATGTTTTCCGGTAAAAGGTAAATATGGAAAAGAGTTTTGTAAAGCTGTAGTTTTTCAAAGGGAAAAATTCTTTCTTAGTAAATCTTTGCAAGTGCTTTTCCTTTCTAAAAAGTAATGCACTTTGAGACCTGTAAATGAAGCCTTCAGGATCATACCCAGACTGCGTAAGTTAGATATCCTGGTATCTGAAAGAGACATGTTTCTTCCTCATTGCATAATCTTGACTTCCTAAATCAGAATCCTAAAGTTCACAGGTAAGGCAGTTGAGTGAAAGAAGCACCCCAGAGGTCTCCAGAGGGCAACTCAGCACCCCGACAGTGGTCAACTGTAGTGAAGACTCGATTTAAGAAAGGAGATTTTGGAGCTGTGCTCCCTGAAGTCCTCTGTGTTCAGACAGTTAGCATCTAATGTCATAAACACCCACTGATAGCTACTGATCATCAAAGCATAAGCTCTGGAATAAACCTAAAGAACTGCAAAACAGAATGATATCTCTTTAAATGCATAATTACTTCCAGTGCATGCATCCTATTACATACAGAATCAGGTTTGGGGGTTGTTTTGTTTCATTTTGTTTTGTTTCCTTAAAAAATAACTTTAATTAAAAGCATGTCCACACTTCAGAGGCCAACTGCAACTACTTTTAAGCTATACAGGAGTTTTTCAGAATTTCAAACGTATGCTGAGTGTGCTATTCCTTTATAGGAAGTTATAAGCCTTCAAATCTTTATCTTTACTCTCATTGTTCTCAAACTATTTTAGATTTTAATTTAGAAATGGAATAACTTGTATATTCTTCCCATGTCCACAGATTCTTTCTTCCTTTAATGAGGTATTAGTTGATGCCCCTTATTGGGAATGTCTGACTGTTCTGCTTCACAGCAATTCTTATACATTCAAGAATTATGGAAGTAATCACGCTCTGTAGGAGTATGTCTCACTTCAGCTAGTGATATGGTTCTCAGATTTCCAATTTACATGTTTTAAATTAATGACTGTTTACTCTGCTTTATAATAAAAAGGGAAGTTATCAGTGGAGCTAATTCACTACACAATACTTTATTTCTGAGATTCACAGTCTTTCCATGTACAGGACACAAAGTAAGCAATTACAATAACCATATATCTGTCAACATATAAGGAAACACTTTGATTACCTAAGACAGTGTCTGAAGACACTTCTCACTGTACCATTTAGAACACTTTAAAAAAATACATTCGTCATCTGAAACTGATTAGGAAAAAAAAGTAAATAGGGGAAAACTGAGGAAAGGAGTTTTATGCAGCAACAGTTTAATTTTTAATATAATGTGGATTTCATTCACTAGCACCTTCGTTTATACCATTTGTTCAGCACTGCCTTCAGCATTTAAGGGAAGATCAGACTGAATGTTGCCTGTTCTCCAACATAGCACGCAATAAATATCCTTGAACATACATTTCATCACTTTTACTTCTTGGTAGATGAAAAAATTTGGTATCTTTCTCCTTCAGAATAGTTAAGACTCTTTAGTCTTTGGAGTCTTAACAGGTTAGTTACAAGCAGAACAGTCAGTGCCAATCTACCAGAGGAACAAAATCCATCTGGAAAGGAAACGATCATCTACCTGTTGCTTTTTCCAGCTTGCAGTGCTGTCTCAGATTAAAGTAGAAGGGGAAAACAGGAACTGTTTAGAAACACTGAGCTAAGCATCTGAAACAGAAAAAGATTCCCAGTTGAAGATGGCTATCATTGCCTAGTTAATACACAGATACTACTTTAAATGACAAAACTTAAATATAGGCAAAGAGATGTCCCTAAAATGTTACCTGCTCTATTACCTGTTTTATTTTTATCATCATTTGCAATCATTAAAAATACATAAATACTACAGCTAGAGTATAAGATGACATACTAGGGCTTTTAAAGGAAAACTACTATTGAACAATTGGTAGAATTCATTTAATCCATGTGTATATGGCTGAAATACCGAAACAGTCACAAAAGTGGAGAGCATTGTCCACAGGTGAACAGTTTGAATTACAAAACTGTCTGTGTTTACCAAAACTGTTGGTAGTGTTCACCTTTACAGTATTCAGGTCCTTAGTTGAAGTCAGTGAAACTGGGCTTTGCTGCACAGTACACAACATAAAAACAAAAAGGGTTTTAATATTGTTAGGATTCTTTTCACATAGTATATATGTATTTTCATATGGATTTACTTGATTACTTCTCTTAATTACTACTCCTAAATTAAATTGTTATACTCTGTAACTCACAGTGTTTTATAAGGAAAAAGAAATTAGTTAATCCTTAAGTTTGTGTATTTATCGCTTGAAGTATTCTGTACTGCTGAACTCCCAGAAATACTCATCTACTAAGATAAGTTTTAAGCATGATTATTTTTATATTTTTGGTTTAAATTCTGTGATCATCTCTTTTCCTCTTCTTAAAGTCAAATAATAAATGTGTGATGTAAAGGGAACATTTTGAAAGACAGATTACACTGTAGTCTTGAAACTATCAGTAACTAAAAAGCCACTGATGCATTATGAAAGCATTGAAAATAGCTGATTGCTATTTAACAAAGGAAAAGATGTTTCTGAGCATGGGCAACTTCATGCTCTCTCTTTTATAAAAGAAGTTGATCTAATGAAAGACTTCAAAGTTTTAGTATTATTGTTTGAGAAATGTTATGCTTATTTCTTTAGTGAACAAAGCAAAATAATAGAAAAATGCTGAAAATCTTTACTGTGATGCAAAATATTTTCAAGATACAGTAACTCACTTTTCAGTTCAAAGTCTGAGGCATTCTGCCAAATACCAGTCCCATAGTCATGATTTTGAAATTCAGCTTGTCTAGCTAGATACATTTGACTTCAATAGAAATTATGTATGGGGAATTCATTTCAGCATCAGGTCTTTCATGTAGTTTAGGTCATCTTCCATTCAATCTATGAACCAGTGTAAACAGGCTGACACATCTTAGGAAGTGCAGTCTGTAGTTGTGCATTGACTGTAAAATCCTTTGGGCAAAATGAAAGACTAGAGCAGAGATTTCTGAAAGTTACTTTGCATGCACAATTTTATTATGCTTCTGAATTACAGATATCACAGCTCATTCCTGTGTCATTCATGAGCCTGCAATTGTATGCAAAAATAGGGTACTTTTTACATATGTATGTGTACTAAAACACTACATGCAGGTATATGTGTACACACACAAAATTATTCAAAACTGTACAGACCTTCATACTAAAACAACCCACCTTTTTAAAAGCTAAATTTTTAAATACAATGCTGATTTAGTTATATTGCATATGACAAGTAAATTGGGAACCAAGAGCTTTTATTTGAAGACTTAAAGGTGATATTTCTTTTCCTTAACTTCTTTATTTACCTTTAAGTAATAAACCCCTGGGTAGTTGTTAATGAAACACAAAGAAAATACTTTTAAAGTTTAAAAAAAAAATGTTTTCGCTTCATTTAATAAGACATGAAACCTTTCATTTGTCTTTTGTTTGCTTACATGGGTACTTTTCTCTGCAGCTATCTCAGAACTCATGAGACTTCAGTTAGGAAGATTTACAGTGTTGAACTATTTACTTGAAAATGTAAAATACAAAATCAAATACAATAGGACAGGAAAAAAATTTAAAAAAAGGGATTTCTTTTTTTTTAATGGGTCATTTTTCAAATATTGAATTCCATACTTTAAAGTGAACACCGAGATCTACATCATAAAATTTCAGAAGAAATATACTTCACAACATATTGAAAATGGTTTACCGCCTTTAAGAGGAACATTCTCTTCTATTGTTAAACACTTCTCTGCTGCTTTTGAGAAAATAGATCTGTACACAAAACACTGCACTGCCTTGACAAACAAAGCGACACTTGACATGAATTCATGAATAGAAAGCAGCATTAGTGCCAGCATTCACAATGCAGCACATGCTAACATTCAGCATTAATATCTTGAATTAAAGCCTAATGAACTCACTGGGAGTACTTCCACTGAGTTCAGTGAGCTGTGGATCAAGACCACGGTGTCCATCTTAGTACGCTTCTCACCAGGCTTTGTATGAGGCATGACAGAGAGCAGGCAATGTGATTCTACCTGCATTTGAACATCGCCAGTTCAGTATTGCAAATGCGTGTATGACTTTCCTCTAGCTGTAGTCACAGAAGACTTTAAAAATGGATAACTGTAATATTTGTTTCATAGGCAGTGAGGCTCGGGCTCTCCAAACTCCCACAGCAAGTGCCTTGTAGGCTCCATCTCTCCTTGGTGTGCACAGGCTGTTCCCTCTTCTCCTGCTACAGTATTTCCACTGTAACACTGGAAAATTAGCAAATTAATCTGCAATTAAAAAGTCCTCTGTTTGAGGATACTTGGAATGGCCACAGAACTACTGAAAAGGCTTAAATATTGTGACCTTAGAGCAAAGCATCTCATGTATTTTTCTTTGTTAGCAAAACCTCCTTGGAATTCAGGATAAAGAGTCTGAAGAGACCTATGCAATTGCTTTGCACAGATCTGCTGTACAACTATAAATTCCACTCTTGTTTAATTGATTAATAATTAACGTAAAGTATGAGGTCATTCTAAAGGTGGGATCAAACAAGTGGGCTGGTGGAGATGGCTACAAAGCACATACAGATGCTGGGGTTTATCATGTGTATATAAAGCATCAAAAGGAAGCACCAACGGACAAAAGTAGGTGAACGTAAGACATCTAGAATGGACTGCACTCCCTTGCAAATTATTATAACTGTTGTGGTGAAATATCAAAACTGACATAGTTATTGCCTACAGTTGGTTAACTAAATATTTCCCAGATCCTTACCAGCTTAGCTGACCACTAGCTTTCCTTCAGTATCTTTCTGTCTGTACTGTAAGAAATAAAATCTAGATGAAGGACACATGCTGGGACACAGCAATCCCTCTCATGCTGTAGGTTAAATTAAATATTATAATAAAGTTGCAATAAATTAAGATTTTATCAAATGTATTGTTTTATGCTCTATCAGCTAATCCTATTTAAAACATAGAGTGCGAAGACATCGTCTGCCACTGAAGGAAGACAAAGGGACATGCTGATAGCTTAGACTTTGTGAAAGCCAGTCCACTTATATTTGGTATTTGAATGTGGGTTTTGGAACCTAGCTATACATTCTCACCAAATAACCTTAGATCTTCCTGAATTCTCATTTTCTTCGATAAAGGAATACTAAGAAAAAACAATTAAAAAAACCACATACCTCCCAATTCTTCCAACAATTTATATAATTTACCTTAATATTACCATATGATTTATAACAAATTGATATCATGACCTTTCCTCATCACAATAACTGCACAAAGTGTGGTGCCATGTGCCATGGACTACCTAGACACTTGGGCGATGGATCTCAGTGCTGAAGCTACAGCTCAGAAACCACCTACCTAACACAAGGGCATATGTAAAAAAGCCCGTCACTCCACAGGCCTCTTGCTTTCTCCCACAGCTCTCTGACAACATCTTTAGTAAAGAGTATCACCACCCACTTTCCTTCTCTGTCCAAGTTCCTCCTTCTTCCCTGCCCAAACATTTCACTACGCACACGCATATCAAAGAAGGCCTTTAACCTTGATTCAAGGGCAGGGATGTTATAATTTTCCCTCCTTCCATGAAAGATAAGGTCAGTCATTTCTGAGCAGAAGTCCAAGGGGAACATTGTCACACTGCTGTAAAAAAAGACTAGAGCACCTAAATCAAACAGTATTAATTAGTGAGCAATACAGTGACCCTATCTCATCTTTAAAGTAATTTACTGCTGTTACTCCTGTGGACCATCTTCCTCCTTAAGCTAAAACTGGAAGTTTTTTATTTACAGTCCAATTCAGTTACTGTGGAATCACTGCATAGTGAATGCACCCAACACTTCATGAAAATAATGCAGCATCCATCAAGATGTGGTGGTTTATGTCAGTCCAACTTCTGGTAGTGTTTTCATTGACTTGCAGGATTTATTCTTTTTTTTGGCATTCAGCAACAGCGGAGAGAGTGCTAAAGTAGAGTGTTTGCAAATTAAATGGAAAAATCTGAGGAACACTCATCATCTCTTGAAACATTCTTGTGTAGGGGGAAATGAAGATTTGCATGCATCTGTATTAGATAGAAATGACTGGGCAGAGGATAATATCTCTACATGAATTTTAAAGCTTTCCAACACCCACATTTCTAACTGGTTTAGTACAATTGCTTTGTAGATAATGCACTATGTTTAACTCTTTCTAGAACACCTGCTTCATAATGCTCAATCTTGACATTAGAAAATTAATTAAAATATATTAAATTCATAATACTCCATCATTCTGTGTAATGCAACATTTAGTGCTAAAGAGCAGCTATTGAATGACACTTCTGGTGAATGGAGCCAGAATGTCTGGTCATTAGATGATAGCAGCAATATTTTAGGTAGTAAACAGATGTCAAATGAATTCATCAATTCAAATAAAAATCTGTTTAACAGGATCTAAACTCAATCTTTTAAAGCATCAGTAATTTAATTAAGCTTTCCATATTCAAAGAACAAACTTACATTTTTTACTTGGAATGACTTTTGGTTTCAAATGCTAAAACAACAAAGAAGGGAGGAAAACATTAAGGGAAGCCTCCAAAACGAGCACAGTTCCTCCTTCCCTTGTGATGGGCTGCAGAACCTTCCTGTAACACATTGGTCATCATCTTCTGGGCCAGCAGTACACAGAAAACAATGCTGCTGCAATGACATCCAATACAAATGCACACAACCCATTTCTGTTTTGATAGTGCTCATAAACGAGAAGATTGGACAGAATGACCTAGTATATATCTATAACAGAAAGAATATAATGTAATTAGGCTACTCTGTCTTCTTTTCCATGTTGTCACTTTTTTCACTCATCCAGAAATGAAAATAAACTGAAAGCTCATGGGCTTGCTTGAATCTGCACAGTACTATTCCAGATGCTTTGCTTTATCTTTGGCAATCAGCAATAATTAGAGAAAATGGAGCCTTGAATTTAGAATCCCAATTTTCTAAAAAGCATACAGAGTTCTAGGTTACACAGAACAGAGTTCAACAGAATTCAGACCGTGTTGCCTGAAATACCATATACACTTCCCCTGTACTTCTGTTGTAAAAAAAAAAAAATTAAATAAAAACGTAATCTTTTTGTCTTCTCAGAGTGATTCTCCGAACATATTTTCCAATCTCTTTGGGTTTTTGAGTATAGTGATATCTTTCCTGAACATATTTTCAGATGCAGAATCCTACAGAAAGAAATGTATTCCATATCTCTGTATAAATTAAGTCTTCTATAACTGTTGGAAAAGACCCATTATTCATGTAATTTTCCCTGGATTATCTTGCAGATATCCTTCGTTTCCATACAGTACATATGACTTCATTTTTAGAGGCACAAAAAGCTTTGGGGCTCATGTTAAACACACTTCCTCTTCAGCCATGTCCTATCTTCCAGCTCTTCACTATTTTCCATGACAAATGAGAAATAATAGTGCCTGAAAAATACTTGGTAGCAAATGCTGGTTCAGTGAAAAAAAAGAAAAAGAAAAAGAAAAAAGAAAAAAATTGTTTTTCTCCCCCCAACCCCCCCCCTCCCCCCCCCCGGAAAAGTTGTAATTTGATTTATATCTAAAAAAATTAAAAAATGAAAGTTTATATCTTATTTTACTTTTTTCTTCAAAATTGTGCTTAAAAAATTAATTAAACCCCAAACCAGTCTGTCTTGACTGACCTGAAACATGCATTTTTATTTTCAGATTGCTAGTGGCTACGGCAAAAAATAAACAAAAGGGTAAGAATGCTCAAGGGTATGAATGTGGTTTTGATATTTCAGATTTGCAGAGAAATGGAGGAAGATTTCCCTTTCACCTCTACAGATTATTTTATTTCCCATTAGACTTTTCATAGCTACCCAGAGGCGGCAACTTGGGAGCACTGCATCCCAGTGAAGGGGGTGACAAACACTAGCTCATTGTATTGGCCAGCTACGTTAAAAAGCTAGTACTCGGGCAACATGGACCTCTGGCTATATTCTTCTTCTCCCCATGCTCTTTGAGATGATTTGTACTCTTTGAGGAAAAATATCTACACAGTGACCAAGTTTTCCTTATCCTTTCAGAGAAAACAGGAGGGCTTTTCCCTTGACACCCCAACCTCCCAACACTGCTAAGGTGACTAGTCAGAAACTTGCCCAGAGAAGATTATACTGATCCTTCCCTGCCTCTTTCCCTCCTTGCCCCCCCTTTTTTCTCCTCTCTCTGGATTCACTTGGTATTCTCTTGCTTTATAATAGGCTGACCTACTTCTTTCCATTTAACATACTTTTAATAGTTTCATCATGTATAGTCAAATAATTCTTGATGTCAAGTCTCTCAGTGTTGCTTTTCTTCAATGTAAAATTCTCTTTGGCTCTTCTGTAATTATACTGCTTCTGCCTTCTTGTCTGCAACTCTTCACCCTATTTCAATATCACCTGCATGATCCAGTTTATAATTTATATTTGCTTTAATATTGTTAAGCAAGATAATGCATACTTTATCAGTTTGAACTTCCTGGTGTGGTTAGTGTTTACCATGTAATTCTGAACAAATTGACCGCTGTTTAAGGGTGACAGAATGTCACTAAAAAGGGATGCTTTTAGCTGTGGTTTTCCAGTTATGACTGTGCTACCTGCAATCACACTTAAAAAAGAGCGTAGGCAAGCTGGCTAGGGACAAGGTGATCTGTGAAAGGCTAATTTGTTAGAGGACAGAACTGCAGTTTTTCAGTTGGTAACTGCAGTTTTTCACTTTCATCTTTCCTTATTAGTTCTAAAATGAATGGAGTAGGAATTGCAGATAAACTGAATCAAACAGCGTTAGCCCATAGAGGCTTAAGGTTCAGAACAGAATGCTTGGATCCACTGCTGGCTGTTTCATTATTTTCTGTTTAGCACGTGCTGCCCTGGCAGCAGAACTAAGGACTCCTTCTCGGTGATTCAATTATTAGCAGCAATGAAGCTTTCTCTAGCATGTGCTCTGTCTCCATTCAGCAGTGAGCATCTAATTCCTTTCTGAACAATCAGGGAGCACCACCCATTCTACGCCAACATACCTGTGCTTTTGCATTCCCCCCACCCCGGCTCCTCATGAAACTGAATCCACAAACCAGACTTGAGGAGTGGCCCTAGCCACACAGATAGTCCAGTAATGAAATTCATTCTCCTGCAATTTAACAGAATGAGTGTTATACTTTCATTTTAAAAACATAACACTCTAAAGAAGTAGTTCAGTGATATGCATTGTGAATGACTCTCTCAAATTCTGGTGCCCCTGGTCAGATACAGCACTTGTCTCTGACATCACTGGTTGCCTTTGGCACACTCTAGGAATCTGCATGCTGAACATACAGATTTTAATTGGCTTCTTGCTGGTGTCTAACTCTCCTCCTGCTCTACACAGTGAGTCTAAGTGCTAAAAAAGGTTTCTAGAGCCTATTCTGGTAGTTAAAAGGGCTGATAGTGATGCATGATACCTTTAATAAACTTATTAATTAGTCCATTTTTCCATAGGTTCACATTCCAGTGTAGATAGCATTCAGTATGCTAGGAAAAATCATGAAATAAAAAGAGGCCCAGTATGCTACTTCATCATACTCATTGCCTGGACTTTCCCTGCAGTAATTATCCTCTGGATTTTCAAATAAATTTTTAATTTTCACCTATACTTTAACTAAAAAAAACCCCTTTAATATATGCAACCATGCTATAGACACCTATTTTTTATTCCTGTTGATTTCTGAAATGACCATGATGGGAGGGTGAATGATGTGCAAACTAAACTAGCAATCAAGTTTTAGTGACTGTGTCTGTGGCCAACATCTGGCACTCTGGTACTGACTGAGGCTTGCACAGCTTTTCATATTCCCAGAAGCCTTTTGAATATTAAGAGCTGATGGTTTGACACATTCTCTTCCTCCTGCAGCTGGGTCCAGACCTGCTGACATTTGCAAAATGGACAAAGTGCCCACAGTTTTCACATGCTCCACATGCAATGTAATTACTAGAGTTACTCTGCACAGCTATTGTTGACATTTAGACGTTGGCTTTAACTATTCAGAGCCAGTGGCTTATGCACAATGAGTCAAAAAATTCCCTAGTGCACATCACCAAAATTCACTGCTGTGTGCAGGAGGAGTGTGCAACGGTATGAACATGTGTATGTGTGTGTAAATAAATCCATCCCTTCTCAGCCCCTGTAGTGATGTAGTGGTCCTGTAGCTGATGCTGTGAAGCAGGAAATCCAATTATACCTCACTTAGCGTGCATAACTAAAAATGTTATTATTGGTCATGAAATTATCCAGTCCTTTTAAAAATCAAATCTGTGAACTATGTGACAGTATTCCTTAGGCTGATTTCACACTGTTTGAGGAAGTGCTCCCTTTAATCTGCTTTAACTTTGCCTGTATTATGCAGGCCTCATTTTGGTGTGAAAGAAGGTTGACGGAAAGTGGTTAATTTTCATTGTAAAGTGTGTGGGAATTCGAGCTCAGGCAAACTTCTGACACTCCTGTGACTTAGCAGAGCTTTCACATACACTATATCCCATTTCCCAAGTCAAAGCACCACAACAATAATATCTGTTTTCCAAATGTGTCCTAAAATGAAATGTCACCGCATTGATGAACAGCTTCTGTCGCAAAACAGTGTGCGTGACCAAATGACAACAGACCACTGTTCACACAAAAAATGAGCGCAATAAAATCACGCTGAACAGCAAAATTCCATGTTATTAAAAAATAAAAAACCAAACCACCAAATGAATCCCCATTAAAAAAAAAATAGCAAACCACATTATCTTTTAAAACCTTGAGTATATATACAAATTCATAAAAGTGACAAGGTAGATGAGAGTTAACAAAGATCACTATTTACATTGCTGTGAATTCCTGTCATAAAACTTCGGCTCCAAGGGAGAAACTCGCAGCCCCACAGTGGGCAGGCTCCAAACCACAGAGGTTTCAATAGCAAGGCATTCTGATTCAGCCCAAAGCTCTGGCATATCTTCATACACTAGCTGGCGGGATATTTTGTGTCCACTAAAATCAGTTCTTTTTCCCCAAATTCAGCACCTTGGCAATATGAGCCCTGACATGACTTAGTTCAATTTTCCCAGAAATATCCCCTGAACATTAACTTCCATAAATGTATTTCAGGATGCAAGTCCTTGAGGATGCCTGCACAAAATAGTTTATTTGTATTTGGAGAGAGGAAAAAATTGTTATGTTTGTGAATTTCCCCATGCTGCTAGTAAACTAGACAAACTTAATGGTGCAGTAAAAAACGCATTAATCAAAAGTTCAAGTCATATTTTTATACATTGGTAGCAGAGGTTACGAATAACACAAACAAAATACCAATTGTGATTGAGTACTTGCAAACCAACTGCTTCCTAACTGGTCAGCCGCCTGTACTGTGGACAATAAGATATCTCTCAGAAATCACAGATGACAATCTCAGTTCAGAATCTTTTGAATTTTACTTACAACTCAGGGGGGAAAAAAACAACCCACACCAGCTTTCTCTGGGCACTCATACATATATATATTTGAAATTACTGTTTGAAATACAAACGCATTGGGCTTGGCCATCTTGGGTACTTAAAGATCATTTTCTCCTCTCCTTGGTTCACACCCCATCTAGTACAGGCCCTGAAAACTGACGTTGTGAATTACTCTTCCAAAAGATGAGTACCTTGTTTGCTACAAAAAGCTGTTACCTTTATTTCTTAGTCAGCCACTAACATTAAATATCATATAAGAAATCTGCTTATTCTGAAGGCTCATGGATTTTATTACCTTGGCAACAAAGTGATCTGTTCAGACTGGTTTTTGCTGCCGGTTTTAGAGGTTTCTGTGTCACAGAAAAAGCCATGAACAGCAGATGAATAGGTAACTGACCCCTTTCCTTATGCTTGCATCAGTTTCTACAGATGGGAGAATGGACATATTCTGAAAATGAGGTCCCTGGTTGCTCAGAATCAGTGGTAATTAGCAGTTGAACTGGATTAAAAATAGAGTTTTCAGGTTTGTGGTGGTCACTAATAAAATTCCGGTAGGGAATGGAATTTTATTTTCAATATATCAAGAGAATATTTTGAATCTGGAGAATAAAAACAATTGGAAAGAAAGAAAATATTTGAACAAAGTGTTTCTTTTTTCACATCCATCTTTAGATTTTCATTAACAAATAAGCATCCAAATGTTGCCATCAATGTTTGTTATAAATAAATACAAAAAATCAAATCACTTCATACAGAAGCTCCTGTAAGTCTCCCATTTTCTTAGATGATTGTAGTGTTTTATTGATTGTTTCCAAAGGAGAAAAAAAATACTGACAGTGACACATACATCTAATGTTTCAGTGCTGTTGTACTGGTGTGTGTCACTGACAGGTGAAAAGCCTCTCACCCCAGCACGAGCATGAGATGGAGCCAGTTTCCCACACGCCACAGCCTGTATCCACCACATATGAGCACACTTCCAGGAAACTCTTTCTACTCAGATGGCAAGGGACTTGCAGCATGGTCTTTAAAATGTTAAAGGCAGCAAGCTCTACTGAAAAAAAAACCGAAGCCAGATCTTTCTTTGGAAAACAACCATACACAAATGGCACAGCGGGGATCCATATTAATCATTGCAGAGCGGCTTTTGTACCAAACACAACAGGTTGGCAAACAGTTTTGTGTTTTTCTGTCCACCCCACATATTAGGTATGAAATGTAAAAATTGGGCAAGGTTCTCTCCAAGTATGCTTGTGATTAGTAAAAGTGTTGGACGGGAAAACTACCCTGAATTACAGCTCAGGAGCCTCATCGTAGGCTGCAGTAATAAAGCTAATTGATTGAAGTGGGCACAGTGAGAGAACCTTGTAGACATTTCTAAGCAGTGCACCAGCCAGAAAATAATGTTATTCACCAGCCTCACATGCACTGGTTGCATCTCCATCTAGTCTCCAGAAAAAAGATAAATGGGAAAGTGATTTTCTGAATATTTGACGCTGTTGAGAGTGAATTACATTTGACTGAATCAAAAGGCTTGTTTAAAATTTTAGTATTTATTAGTATTTATCAGCTATTCAGATATTCAATATTTTTGTGACTTTGAAAATAAGTAAAAAGAAAAATAGACAAGAAGCATTCTGGTTTACAAGACAAACCACAGAAGTGAGAGGATTTTTAAGGTTAAGGAGTATGTTTTTTAAATGTTTCAGATAGAAATACAAAATGACTATAACACCAAATGTAACATTCTATGCCATGAAGTAAAGATTAGGTATAAGTAGCATTTCCTTCTTAAAGGTACTTGTCCAGTACTTCACCTAAAATTAACTAAACTGCAGTCAAGGTTGTTCTTAAGTGTATGTTCACTTTAAGATTGCGCATGAAGTTGCTCAGAACATGCATACATGGCTCCCGAAGTCAAAACTGCAACCAAGTGCTGGTTTTCAGCACACGCAACACATAAGCTTTGTCTACTCTGTGGGCAGGATCTCCGTTTTCTCTTCCCCAGACCATTGATATTTATGAGAAAAAGCCAGTAAATTTTACTAAGAAGGATATTTTTTAGCTTTTCTTGCCCTGAATATTCAAAGAAATGAGAAGTCACCACCTGAGATTTAAATTTGCATGCGACACTTGTCTCCTGTAGGACTTCGTATGAAGAGCTGAGTTAGTCTAGTTAGTCATGGAGGTGCATTAAAACTGCATTTTATCATCAGCTCCCACTCCTGTCTGGGTTTTTTTACCACATCTTTTCCAACAACTTCTACATTTTCATAGCCTCTTTTTTAATATTTGCTTTAGGTCTTCTTCCATCTCCTGCAACCCTTGCTGGTTGGAAGTGGTTACGGGAGCCTACCTATGCTCACAACTCGGCTTTCTTGCACAGACTGTAGCTGTAACCTGGCTCCCGGCAAGAATTGATTGGTCACTCAGATCAAAACATTAAATATTTAAAGTGGCACCACACCATTCCTAAAGTGAAACGTAAAGTGTTTGTTTACTCTCTGCTAATTATTATAGTCCAAGCAGGCAGACTCAACTGTCTACATTATTAATTAAACCTCTAAGAATGAGCTAAGGACAGGAAATGTTCTTCTCTGCTGGTAACAGTGATAAAAGAATAAGCTGTAATTCTCATTAGCCATATTACAACATGAAAATCTTTTTCTCCAAACTGTGCAAATACAAAGCTAAACAAATAATACCACTCCCTATTTTCAAATGGCTTGAAGAAAAGCTTACTAGTCATGAAATCCCAGATTATAAACATCTTTAGGAGGTATAACTAGTGTTACTAATTTACTATTGTTTGAGGCTATACTATTGTCTGTGGAATCAAGCAGCAAAGACTCATGGTCTCTAAAAGCAGTGTGCTTTAAAACAGATTAGTCTGAAGGTTACCTTAAAAGAAAAATATAAGGTTTCCCCGTGGGCCATGCAATAGCAATATATAATAATCCACATGCAACTTCTACCAGTGATCTATTTCTTGATAACTGTATCTTTGCTGTAAGACTATAATATAAATACTAATCACTGGGCTTTGCGATCAGGAACTCTGTACAGCAATGGAAACCACAATAGTTAAATGTTTTGATATAAAGTGCAATAATTTAATTGCACAACTTGAATCAATGCAAGATTTTTAAATTGGGATTTTCAATGATGATCGTAAACTCTGTTCCATTCTGTCAAAACTTTCACACAGTGGTCGAGTGCTGATTTGCAATTTAGGACCAGAAACACTCAAAATTCTAATTTTTGTTAGACGCATGGGGACAAACCCAAAGGGAATGGAAAAGACTAGTTATAGCATGCAAAGAGGTGGGATAGATGTAAGCACACACATCTCTGAACTGCAACTTTTGAGTGTCGCAGAATATAAAGCCTACCACTCTGCTGCGTGTCTCTGCAGGACTCTGGAGCCTAATTATAGAGCTATATGAAAAAGTTCTGCTTGTCAGCAGAACTGGCAGGGGAAAAAAAGTCCACATTTTTGCACATTCACAGAAGAATAAAATATTTAGGCAGAAAATCATCACTGCTGCAGATGGACACTTACAGAACAAAAATGGGTAATTTTTGTGCAGCTCTGCTTGTCGCTACCATGGCCAGAATACATTCAGTAACAGACTTAAAATCCAGCCTAGAATTTCTCTGTCACTGAAAGTGGCCAAGTATGCTTCATAGGGAAGTAGGGGTTGAGGGTTGCAAGTAAATTCAAGGTGGGGGAGCCATCCTAAAACGAGCAGGCAGAATTCCAAAAATTCAGTGCTGCTGCAGTTGCTTATGGCAGCATGGAATTTAGCTCTGCATGGTTTTGGGGCCTTATGAGCAAGGATTAGCCTCAAAAGCCCGCTTATGATTACAACAAGGCAAATATGAGGATATGTCCATATCATGGCAATGAAGAAAGAGAAGAAGAAAAAGTGTAAAAGAGATGTGCACAAACTCTTAAAAAAAGCAGCAGTCAGCAGTTGCTAGTGGCCAATGAACTTCAACTGCTTGCTTTCATTACACTTAAGGACACACCCTTTAAACACATGCTTTAAGTGAGAAGAAATATGGCTATAAAAGAGCTACTCTATACCCAGAACATGTCATAAAGATTTCTATGGTATTTTTAGGAGAAATAAAACTTGACGGCATGGTAGGCACAATACCTTTGATTCCCAGTGGTGTTCAGGTTACAGTCTCTACGCAGCGTATCAAAAAACCTCAATAACCCAGACCAGTGTTCTGTGTGTGTCGTGGTGGACCGTCTAGATCCGTAATAGAAGAGTTGTCCATTTGCATTGCAGGTATGTGACACAGAAGAATTTTTGTGGATTTTCCCCTTCTCCCCCGACTTAGTAATGAGCAGAGAAAGGGGGATTCATCACCACATGGTCCCCATCATTTCTGCACCACGCAACCTGCGTTTACAACCTCTCAGTGGAAAGCCTGGCTCTTAAACTCAAGCTGTAGTGACCTGTGCTTTCAGCTTTGGATATGTGTTTTTCTCTTAAGCTTGTTAAATGCGGTGTGCATTTTACGTGAAAGTGCTTTTTTCTTCTTTCTTTTTCCTTTCTTTTCCCTCAACATCATCTAATTTGGTGGTCCTTTGAGTGCTACAGACTCTCTTTAATGTAACTCAAGCCACAAGGACTCTGACTTCACTGCATTAACAAAATACATTTATTTGCTGCCTTTATACATGGCAATGGGAGTGATGGAAGGGTTGTGTTCTCAATACTTCCCTCCTCTCCTTTGTCTTACATTGGCAATAAAATCCAAATTAAGAAAAGGCAAATCAAGCATACAAATTACGAAAACTAATTTCATGCAAGACAACATGTGGGAAAATCTCAGGTGATGAGGAAAACAAAGAAAAATGACAATAAAATAGACTGCATTAGGAAAAAAAAAACTTGTAACTAAAGTTATAACTTGTAAGTTATAACTAAAGTTGTAACTAAAGTTGTTAGTAAAGTTGTAAGTTGTAACTAAAAATTCAAAAATATATTTATATGCTAGTAACTAATAAATTCCAAATAAAAATTAATAGTGATGAAAGCAATAAAAATCTCCTGTGATAGGACCTTCTGGCCATAGTCTACAAAAGTTTCTATTGACTGAACTATTGGACGGTTTTCTTACACAAGGAAAAGAGATTTCTTCTTATATCACTGAGGAGACTTTAACTCTGTTGTATGGTATAAAGAAGTAAAGTAACTCTATTTCCAGTGTGCTTGATCCTGGAAATTAGTTTTGTTTAGTTTAATTTTTATTTTCAAGCCAATGGATAGAGTTTTTCTCAGCAACTTCAAAGAACAGCATTAAGCCAAATAAAAGGTAAACCTTTATATTTGCTTTGCTCTGTTACCTCATCACAATACTATAATTAAACCAGAAATAATCACAAAAAGTCCAAAATCACTGCCTTGCATATAGCTGTTTATAGTCTGCTTCTTTCACTGACAAAATATTCTAGATCTTATTATACCACCTACAGGTAGTTTTCAGATAAATACTTGGGATCCCCTAAGCTGCTTAGTTACGCTCCTGTAGATTGTAAAAAGCAAGCATGTCCATCACAGTTTCTGGAGAGGTTTCTCACAGCCCATATGCTTTTTAACTTTAAAACAGTCCCCACAAAGCAGCCTGCTATGTTGTCTGAATTCTTAGGTAACACATGAAACTACCATGCTGTTGAAATAGACAATATTTTTAGTAAATATTGTGTTCAACTGACCATAATTTCTTAAATGCCAGCTTTTATTTGATGCAGAATATCACATATGAATACATGTAATTATTTTCTGTTGAAGCAAAATAACCAAAAACTATGATAGCTTCTTTTGTCTCATAACTTATTCTCGTTTGCAGATCCTATAATCCTATATAAGCATGCACACGTTCATAATTTCAACATATTTTTGTATCTTTGAAAGAAATCCTTAGCAAATTCCTTTACATTTCTTTACAACTGAAGTCATGCTATTTCAAAGGATCTATTTTGCAAAGACTGACAGAGCAGGAATCTTGATAGTAACTTATGGATATTTAATGAAAACTTACAGAGATAACAGATTTTTGAACAAGTAATTTCCGATGGTAAATGACCTCTTAAGGGTATAATTTTTAGTACTTCTATACACTTAATGCTTCTCAGCTTGCTCAACCTTTATTTGTTTTCTAGAAAAGCGTTTTGATTTTTTAACGTCTTGATCAATCAGTCTAACTGTCTTGCTTCAACTTTGCAAGTAGGCATTTCTTGCAAGAAAATATGCAAGAACTTAATCCAAATTCCACTGAATCATGCTACTTTGATGTTGCATATTTTCTCCTGTTGTTGATTAATACGCCTCTTGTGCAAACATCCTCCTCCTACCTGATGCCTTCAGTAATGTCTCAATTCGTTGCTGATGACATTCAAATTTCCTCCAGAGATGCCTTGTGAAGTCACAAACGGAGGATTATGCCCATCAGTGAATGACTCAGGCACAAAGTGATTGATAAGGCAAACAAATACTTAGATGTTAGCAATCAGTCAGTTGTGATATGCAAGGGGGAAAACAAGACTGCAGACATTTCAGCTATATATTATGTTTTCTAAATTATCTCTTTGTGTGCGGATGGTCCTCTAATATATTATCCTCCCTTGTTATCTATCTGTTCTATCTTTTCAATTATGCCTCTTCTCAAAACCATCTAACAGTCAGTCTTTCTCCACCTGAAGCTATTTCAATGCCCAACCTGCATCCCCTAAATCCAGACAGAGGAAATACTACACAACTGGTTTTTAGTTGAGAAGCTGTGCACACACACATCAAAGAGATGTTATGACATCAGAGAAGTCATGGCTTTATTCCCAGATTCCCTAAGCTGAGTTTTATGTAAGCAATAAGACATGACACTGCACATGTTACAGTGGAATAAGAACATTCTGAGCATCTTGCATAGCACGAAACTGAGAAATCAAGAACTTGTACCACCTCAGACCTGCAGGAGTCAAAAACCAACCAAAGAACAAGGCAACAGCACAGGAGTGAGAACATTATTTCATTTCTCTAACTCATGATTTTTGGATTGACAAAAACTACTAAAAAGTTTAAACAAGGAGAAAGTACCTTGTAATACAATCTCATGCAGAAGTCCATACACTTGTTTTTCATAAGATTTGATCTGCATGAGATTTTGGAAAGCTGAACACTGAATTAATTTAGAAAAGAGGTCTAAAATGTATGCATTTCAGAAGTAATTGTGGACTGCTGGTACAGTGTTCAGACAAATCTGCAAGACATTTTCCAGCACGTATGTGTGATCATTACACGTCATAGTGTTGCAGATTGTATCTTGGGTTTTTTTCTGGTGTGGGAGGTGATCTTGAAGAAATCTGTATATGATCATGGTAGCATGGCTGAGAGACACAGATATCTTCCCTTAGATGTAAGCTTTTCAAAGTCACAAAGAACACCAAAAAGGGAAGAGCTTTTGAGTTAAGCCATACGTTCTCTGATTCAGGGACCATTTTGTGTTTACAGCTCCTAGTACAATGAAATCTTGATTTATGATTACAGTGCCTAGTTGCTATGATGATGATAATGATAAGGTTTATAATGGAGTCAGAGGACCTTGCTAATAAAACAACAAATCTTCTATGGCAATCAGAGTTCTAATCTAAATACTATTTAGTATGGACCTGTGATGTGAGTTAGACAGTTGTGCAACTGCATTTTAAAGTGGCATCTGCATTTTTGTAAATATATGTAAATAGATGTACGTACAAGTTATGCCATATTAGAAAAATCTACAATTTATATATACAATTGGTCAACTGTAGAGCAACTGTAACTTAAATAGCAGGTACAGATCTAAATCTGATTTTTTTTTTCAACTTTGAAAGTGTGTGAACGTTTGAAACATTTGAACAATTTGAAATCTAATGCAACCTTAGATACAAAGTTTAGTATCATTAACTTGGTCCAGAAAGCAGACTATATAATATTCCAGGCAGTGAATGTGTGTGGAAAAGAAATCAGTAAGCAGAGGAAAAACAAAATGACTTGAACTTTAATTTGTCTCTATGTCCAGCACTTCAAATGCTAGTTTGAAATACAAACATATTTTTGTGTGCTAGGCACACTGAAATTTCTATAGATAAACAAGACGGCTCATGAAATTTTCAGTATTTTCTGTTCCATCCATTTCAGAATCTGTCCATCTTGTCCCCTGTCCAAGCCATCACATGAATAAATGTAAAGATAAATGGTTACATCACCGTAATACGAACATGACAAAGCTAAATGACTGTGCCAGACTAACAGTGCTGAATGTCACAGAAGCATTCCTGAATGTCCAGAATCCTTTCTTTTTTTTTTTTTTTAGTGACTCTAATACTTAACTTTTGGAAAATGTTCTGCGTGAGAACCATCTCAGAAGAAGAGGTAAAACATATACTGTGACTTTGTTGACTTATTTTCACAAGGTTTTCCTCATTACACTCCAGGTCTCTGTGGAGACCTGCAAATAATTCAGAGGTAGATAGCATGCAAAAGACTGTGCAGTAAGCTTTATGGCGGTAAGTGGTCATCTTTCAGAAATGACAATGCATGTGTACTTAAACAAGTAATAAGTAACCACCTTTTGCAAAAGTAAATTTCTGTCAAGCTCCTTGCCAATTACTACTTTGTTTTTGAGAGCACATTTTTTGGTGGAGATTATTGCAACAAGCACACCTGATATGTCTTTTTATGCTGAAGAATTACAACTTTCATGTTTAGTGCCTGAATCTATTCTCAAAATAATCTTATGAGGCTGTTGCGCTGTTAGATTAGCTTCTTCTGATACTATGACCACAAAGTCTTTTTATTTCCCTGCCTATCTTGTAGCTACGACTCTTGGTTGAATGCATTGCCACAAGCAGTCTGGTTACAATCATAGCAGCAATGTTACAGCCACAGGGCAATGTCCCTCACATATTTAATAAAGACTATAAAACCAATAAAATGAGGTTCATGAATTCTTGCAAAGTTATGCTATTTGGTAAGGGGAAGACGCCCATAAGATGGATCAGGATACTACGTCTACATCATCTACAAAGCCATACATTAGTCTGATCAAAATGATTTGCAGTCTAGGAATTCCCACTGGACATGTAGCAAATCTTAAACTTTTGGCTATTAAAAACTGAGCATTTCTCACTCACAAGGAGGCTGAAGTCACACTCCCTATGTATTGAATGGAAAGTTGTATCCTTTACCCCTCTCGGTAACTGCAATGAACTATATCTTCAATGTTTGTCTGCCTTTTTAGTTTCAGCAAGCCAAAAGGTTCTCCAAAGATATCATCATGTTTTAAACTCAATTTAAAATAAAACCTTTAAAAGCCATACTTGGAAAAAGGAAACTCCCAAAGAGATTTCTGATGGGATGGAAAGAGTTTGATGCATTTCTATTTTCGAGGTATGGGAACGGGAAGAGTTATCAATTTTTCTCCTGAAGACTACATGCAAGTTTGCTCCTGAAGGAGACATAAAGAGGTGAACTATGGTGTTGGTAACTACTATATGACAGGATGAATTGCACTGTCATTCTGACATAACCTCATGGCTCTGTAAACTTAGGACCTAGTCCGAGTGGATGACTGCAAAAAATAAGCATGGGCATGTGTGATCAAGAACGTCAGCTGTAACACTGATGGTAATTCTA
The DNA here is from genome assembly GCF_004027225.2 of Strigops habroptila. Lineage (NCBI taxonomy): Eukaryota > Metazoa > Chordata > Aves > Psittaciformes > Psittacidae > Strigops > Strigops habroptila. Next base: position 110,643,845 of record NC_044278.2, read on the forward strand.
ATGTTTTATTATATTCACAGAATACAGAATCTGACATCATCCTCCCTTGTTATATATCTACTTGCAACACCTAAAACTTGATCTTTGGCCTTTATGAAGTACAGTGAAAAAATCATCTCGAACTCTCTTCCTTTCCACTAACTAGAAAATGTTATTGTTGCTTCCATTCCAGCTTGCCAAGACACAGGATCATTACTCTCATAATATGGTATATGTGTGTCATAAACACAGATTATAGTATGTATACACACGAGGCTTTTGAAATCTTAAATTTAAGCCAAAATTAGAACATATTTATCTTAAAAAGTTTTAACAATTTCCATGAATTTTTTTAAAGGCACTGGCCCCTAATGTAGTGTTATTACAGAATTCCAGAAGATAAAGCTCTATAGGGACTCCATAACTTCCAGACAGCAGCAGTCTTTTCTCTTTGTAAAGAAAAAAAAAAACTGCCAAGAAGTTGATTAATACAGGGTGTAACAGACCCTGAAAAAAAGCATCAGAGAGCCTATGCACAGAAGAAAAATAATTCTGTGAAACACCTACCAATATAATATTAGCAAGCAAATGTATATTTGACATTGATTCTTCGGAATTAAGAGTGCAGTATAAACTGTGGCGCATTTCAGTTTAGTATTTTACAGTACGAGAAATTGTTTAAATGATTGAGGTGGTTCTGAAACCAAGAGAAAGTACAATGCAGAAGCAGTTAGCAGGAACATATGGAGGGAGCAGACCAACAGTGGCAAATTATGCAGTGAATTCAGAGGAGCTAAGATCTTTGTTGCAGGCTACATGCAGAAAGGAAAAAATAATTCAGAAGAACAATTTTTTTTCAATGCCACTGAACCAATCACCTCAGATGACTCAATGCCACCCCCTTGGCATGTATATTCTTAACATCTAGTTTTCTATGATGTCTTTAATAAAAAGGTGCATTAAATACTTAAAATATAATTCCTATTATTAACCTAATCAGAAAACTTTCAGTGTGCTGAATCTGTTCAGTGGAACAGATTTTCCTGTATTGATAGCAAATCAGATTTACTCTTTTTGAACATGCCAGCTTTATAACAAGTAAGAAACAAAACTGGATCTCAGACTGTCACTGAAAGTATCATACTTTTAACCTCCTCCTTTCATCCAGACCTCTTTACCTTTACTGACACCCTCTGGTCCCTATCTCTAAGTCAGGTTTGAATTCATTCCAGCACTCCTTCCAAAACTTACTTTCCAAATCGATAATTGTGGAGCACAGAACACTGGACATTTTCTGAACTCCCGATAAATCATATCACTGATTCCCCAATAGTTTACCATGTCAGCAACTTATTCAGGGGACTCAAGCAAATTTGCCAGTCATGACCTTCCTGTATGGAATCTGTGCTGACAGTCCTCTAAGTTACGCATTTCTTAAAGTTGCCCTTTATTATTTCCTAACAGTAGAGTTCTTAATCACATTTTTTATCTATCTTAGCTGCTAGGATATTTTTCCTCAAAATCTGTTTTCAAGATGCTTTCTTTCAAATTCTCAGCTAGCCAGATTTTTCTTGTGTTTTCTGTTTTCATTCTTAATACATCTGCCCTCATACAAAAGGAAATTAAGATTCTTTCCCCTGACATTTTAACCTAGAATTCAAAGTATGACCTTCAGCTTCATACTGACCAACAAACCTAATATCTACTCTCTTAGTCTCCAGACCATCCATAGCTATCTTCACAGTCTGCTAGTTCTGACTTTTCATGTGCATTTGCTTTATATAAGAATAGGAAAAAGAACCTGCATGTTGAATACTCCACTTTTTAAACTATTTAGCTGTTATCATCTACAAGTATGCTTAACACTTCATCCTCCTTTCTTTGCATGTCTGTTGTCTTCCACTACTTGTTCTTCTTAACCACATCTCTTAATCATTCACATAGTTAAAAGTATATTGCCACAGAGGACCACTATACATGAAATATTCCTCAGTTACCATAGTTCATGTCTCAGTTTTCTGTCTTCCTTTTAGTATACCTTACACTAGTAAACAAGCATCTTCCCACCCAACCAGATAAAAATGTGAAGGTTTGGTTTTTTTAACTTGAAACTTTGCAGATAAATGCTAAAGTAATTAAAGACAATTTATGAAAATATATTTTTACAAATTCTAATAGTTATTTTGATAGCACTTTAAAGTAATGGCCCAATTATTGCTAATTCTTTTGATATCCACTGTAATAATATTAATCATGATGAACTGATCTTGCATTGATTGCCATAAAGTACTTCTGAAGGAGTTCTACTATAACTCAACAGGAATTAAATTGCACTTTTATTAATTGGAAAATGTCATCCAAATTTTAATTACCAGAATCCCTTTAGCTTTTGGCTAACAGTGAGCTTGTAATTTATTTGTATTTCAAACTTTAGGGGGTCGCATCCAAAAGCTTACCTGAAGACCAGGGGAATGCTGTAACTCCTTAGAAAATTTGGGATCAGGTCCTTCATTAAAAAAACATTACTGAAAATGTTGTCCATTCAAGGAAAGTATTGCTTTTTAAATTAAAAAAAAATATCAAACTTTGCAAAAATTTACATTAAATTTCTGAAAGTAACCGAACACATACAAACTTTAGTCCTAAACAGTCACATTACACTACCTGTATAAGTTCTGTTTTATGAAGTTTCTCAGGAAGGTGTTCAACAGGAATGGAACTAAACATCTGAGGAGTCAGATACAGTACATGCAGATTTTTCCTTCACTGAGACAAATCTTAAAAACAGTTTCATGCTCTGTTCTACAGAAACAACTCAGTTCATCTTCTAACCAGCTCATAGACATCACACATAGTCTTATGCACTGTCTCACATCAGAGGGGAAAAAATCATTGCATCTTTATGTAATTCCATCTCCTCTGCCTGTCAACACAGGAAAGCAGTACTTCTCTACATGCACATACTTCTTAATTCAGAAGATAATTGTTTATCCAAAGCCAAGTACCATTCTGAACTCTGTAACACCACAACTTTTAGTGCAGCACTATAAACTCAACACGCCAGGTTTCTGTTCACCCCAAGCATTAGCACGGTAGCTCTCCCAAACATGAAAATTAGCAACATTAAAACAGGGCATTTTCTCTGGACTATGTATTTGTTCTAAAAGCCTCACATTTCTCCTCTTAACTCATTCACTGCGGTAGTTTTGCTAGCGAGTTAAATGACAGGAAGCATAGAGTAGATCACAGTAATTTCTGCTTCAACTTTTCTGCTCAATTAATGGCAATTTCCAGCATAAGATTCAAAACAAAAAGCAAAACACATAAACCTGCAGTAGGAGCCCAAAACCGGGATCTCTCACCATCGCTGCCTTCGCAGCAGACTGCTCAGAGAGATGCCGCGATGGATATTGCAACAAATAACCTCACCACACACTCCAAAGTCTAACCAAGGAAATCAGTGCCTGGCTGGGGGAACGGCAACATATACTTACCGCTGCTGTGGCACCCGCTTCTCTCCGCCCTGACTCTCAGTCTCTCTCCCCATCCTCCTGACAGCCTCAATATAGCAGTCCCTTATGGTGCTGAGCCTGTGGGGAGCAGAGAGATTGCAGAGTTTGGGCTTTTTCCCTTTTTTTTTCTTTTAACCAGAGGTAGTTCTCCAGACCCGACCGGCTCTCCTCTTCTGCGCCTCGCCTCACTCACTGGTGGAGAGCCCCCAGGTGAAGGCATCTGCGCCGCAGCTCTCTCCAGCCCCTCCCGGCCCCGCCGTGCCCCCTCCCCGCGGGGGGACCGAGGCACCTCCCCCGGCTGCTCCCGGGAGGCGGCAGAGATTCTGCCTGCCCGTGGCTGGGCGCGTGTGGATGGATGTGCGATGTGTATGTGTATTTATGAGTGTGCCACCTCGCATCGCCGCTCGCCCTAAGGCTCGCCCCTACCCCTAAGCGCATAAGGACCCCCCCCCCCCTTTCCCTTCTACTCCCCCTCCCCTTCCTCCTCCTTTTGGTCCTCGCCTCCTTCCTCACGGATTTTTATTTCTTCTCCACTCTGCCCCGGAGTGTGAAGGCAAGAGAGGGAGTTGCCGAGAGCTCTCCCCTGATCTGCTACTCCTCCCTACCCCAAGCCACCAGCTTTTCCCAGAAGCCAGTTTCTGCCACATCCTGTCCTTCCCACCCCCTTCCCCATCCTCCTTCCAGGTAGATTTTTAAAGATTTTTTTTTTTTCTTTAAATGTATTTTATGACCCTCCCTACCCTGCGCCCTGCAGCCGGGGCCAGCGCCGGAGCAGCGGCTGCACCGCGCTCCACCGCACCGCACCGCACCGCACTGCACCGCACCCGCGCGATCTCCGTCTTTACACCGTAGCTGCTGTAACTGGGAAAACACCAGGGGCAGCAACCGCTGGGCCGGCAGCTGCAACCCCGCGGCTCCGGCAGCCCCTTTCCTTCTCTTCCCCATCACCCATCCGCGTGCTCCAGCTCCAGCGGAGCCCCCCGCGCTGCTGCGCACTCTCCACCCCGCCCCCACGCCCCGCCGCAGCACCGCCCCCGCGGCCGCTGCGCGCCTGGCCCCGCGCGGGTGGCGCGGCCGCGGAGCCCAGGGCAGCGCCGGTGGTGCCGCGCATTCAGATTCGCCTTTCTCGCGTTCTCGGCCCCCTCGTGCTCATCCACACATGGTGCGCGCTCCCGCTCCTGCACTCCATGGCTACCCTCGGGATCCGGAATGGTTTACATCCTTACCTCTTTTCCCTTCTTTTCTCTTTTCCCTTCTTTTTTCTTTTCTTTTCTTTTCTTTTTTTTTTTTCTTTCTTTTCTCTTTTCTTTTCTTTTCTCTTTTCTTTTCTTTTCTTCTTTTCTTTTCTTTTCTTTCTTTCTTTCTTTTCTTTTCTTTTCTTTTCTTTTCTCTTTCTTTTCTCTTTCTTTTCTTTTCTTTTCTTTTCTCTTCTTTTCTTTTCTTTTTCTTTCTTTTCTTTCTTTTTTCTTTTCTTTTTTCTTTTCTTCTCTTTTCTTTTTCTTCTCTTCTTCTTTTCTTCTCTTTTCTTCTCTTTTCTTCTCTTTTTCTCTTTTTTTCTTTTTTTCCTTTCCTTTTCTCTTTTCTTTTTTTTTTCTTTTTTTTTCCTTTTTACTTTTTTCTTTTCTTTTTTCTTTTTTTTTTCTTTCTTTTTTCTTCTCTTTTTCTTCTCTTTCTCTTCTCTTCTCTTCTTTTTTTTTCTTTTATTTTCCTCTTTTCCCTTCCCTTCCTCTTCTCTTTTCCTCTCTTCTCTTCCCTTTCACTTCCCTCCTCCTCTTCCTCTCCTTCTCTCCTCTCCTCTCCTCTCCTCTCCTCTCCTCTCCTCTCCTCTCCTCTCCTCTCCTCTCCTCTCCTCTCCTCTCCTCTCCTCTCCTCTCCTCTCCTCTCCTCTCCTCTCCTCTCCACCCTCCCCGCCCCTCCCCTCTCCTTCCCTCTCCGTCTCCCTCTCTCTCTCCCTCTCCTCTCCTCCTCTTTTCTTTTCCTAGGGCCATGAACAACTTTCTGCTTTAACATTTAATACTTCTCTGCCCTTCTATAATTTTCGTTCCTTGCCCCTTTTTTTTTTTTTGCCTTCCACAAATAATTAGGACTCTTTTTTTAACTTACGCATTAACTGAGTAGCTGTTGTCTAGTTCCCACTCTCTGAGATTTTCCTCTGATTCAGTGATTGCAATTGGTTTTGCTTTCTGACATGGTGTAGTACATGTGTGCATGCATTATTAATTTGTCTTTCTACTTGTATTTATTTATTTCTCCTATTCAACGTGTTTTCTGATTAATTTGTAGAAATGTCCTTTCACTGTTTTGGATTCATGAGGAAGAGGAATAGTTTTAATTTTGGAATTTTCTGGGAGTCCTTACACAACTCTAGTCCTAAATCTTGGCAATACTAATATGAGGTTTTTCTCTGCGTCCTTGGCTTGTCTTTTATATTGAAGCCTCTAGCAAGATAAGTTATCAGTGATGAGTGACACGGTTTTAAACGCTTTTGTGGTCTTGTACACTATATGGAAGTCTGTCAGAGGATTTTACAGGGTCAACATCATGTTGAGCGAATTCTGTCCACTAATATCACTGAGGATGAGCTGACAAAATTTCACTTTCAATTCCTGTTTCATTATTCTAAGATTATAAATTCTGTTCCTTCATCACTATCTACCAATGTCTTAACTAGTAAAGCGTGAGAATGAGCACATCATTAGAAATGGGCTTTGCCTGCACACTCTATCCCATATAGACACAGAAGAAAATTGTCTGCACAACTGTGGATGGGTCTCTAGGTGCACTTCTGTTGAGCAAGTAATGTTGCATCTTGACATATCAAAGTTTCTCTTCGTTGACTCAATTTGCAGAAAATGATCATATGGTCATTATTTCCAGTGTTACTAGGTTACAAGACAGCATTTAATCAGAAGCCAGGAATAGTGACTGCATTAATTCTGATGTTATGAATAACTTATGAGGCTCCATTTCTCAATATTTCCAAAGTGAATGTTAAAGCCAGAAGCATTTTTGCTAATAAAGGTATTTTTTTTGCATACTGTAGTTACTTATGACAATAGTGAGGAATTACTTGTGAAGAGGTGACTTTAATTGCTTACTTGTTTTTACAGGTAGTGATGGAATTAAAAGAAATTCAGTTATGGAGACTTAACTTTATGACTTGTATCTTCCCTTGTGAAGTTGATAGATGGGGGTTATTTTTAAAGACTACTATAAGGCACAGATGCCACAGCCATTGGGCTGCATTATTTTTGATTTTAGCTCACTTTTACTTAGAGTTCTTGTCAAAGTACACATTTATTTTGAATGGCAACTTTTACGTTTGCTTCCTTCTTTATAATTTCACATCAGCAATAAATCTACAATGTATCTTTACCTTTTCCTCTAATATAATCAGGAATGGACTGTATATTTATGAGTATCTGTGTTATTTTTGTTTGAAAGAGCAACGGCATGCAGCTTTTAAACAGGTTAAAATTTCATTTGATTGTGTGTATCCTTTGCCAGGTCAGTTTCAGTTCTGGTTTTACTCCATCAATGTAAGATCATGAACTGTTTTATGGCATATATGTTCAATGTTTAATGCATAGTCAGTGAATTATATTCACCCCTCTGTTAGAGTGTTATCACTGCTGTAGACTTTAAGTCAATCTAGCTGCATTTTGTGTATCTGATCTAGTTGTGTAACCGTTTCTGTATAAGGGCCTTAATCTCTCTATCTCAGTGTTTCCAGTGGGCAAGCAAACAGATGCAGCACATCTGCAGAGTCTGAGTTGTTTCTGAGCTCTTCTCGTATTTGGTTTGCACATCTTTTGATTCAGTCTCTCTTCTTCTTTTAAGCAGAGCATAATGTACTCTTTTTCTTTGCCACATGGAGAGCTATCTGAGCAATACTATTATTATTATTTAGATACTTCACTGTTCTTTCTTAAGCAATTGCAGAATATAAGTGAAAGACAGGGAGTGAATTTTGAAGAAAATAATTGCCTGCACAAATTTCTCCCCCACATCTGTGTCTGCAACAGCACTGGGGTGGTAGATCTAGAGTAGCATGAGACCTTCTCTCTCTCTTTCCCTCCCCATTTATAATGAGAAGTTCCTTCAGGTACTGGAGGACAGTATTTCACAGATACTAGTTTTTGAAAAGTATGCATTGTCCCTGTGCTAGTACATAACTGTATACTTTTAGTGGCAACCAATATATTTTGTCCTCCCCTAGAACATCTGGATAGACTCATTCAGCTCCTCATAGCTGCATAATTAGAGTTATAAGAAAATTTTGTAGGGGAAAAAGCAGAATTATGTGTAAATGTGACACATAATTCTTCAGGCCTTCGGCAAACAGCAGAAGATTCAGAGCCTACCATGCAAGCTTTCAGTTATAGCATATAATTAACAAACTGGAGTCGTTAGCAATGGGAAGAAGTTGCTGCATAAAATAAATGAAAAAGACCAACCTCTGGGGACTTGAGTCTCCTAATTTTTCAGAAGTGCAAACGGATGACAGCTGGTCCAACATAAAGACTGGGAGAAAGTTAGCCTATTTGAAACAGTTATGAAGCAGCAGAGTGAAGCATGTTCTGTATCACAGCTTTATATCATGTCACAATGGTCTTTTTGATTCTGTAAGAGAAACTTGTAAACTGAATGTTTCACTGAACCGTGGTCTAAGTAAGAGATGATGACAGAGCTATACTGCAATTAGCCAAGCACCTCAAGGATGGTGAGGCCATTCTGTTCCTTGGTGGACAACCCCTGTGTAAACTTCCGTTGCTGCTGGTTGAAGAGAAAATAGGCTGTGTACTACGTATTTGAATAGTATATAGGCAGTATATCCAGGTATAGACAGTATATTACTACCAGAACAATGGTCATCAAAGAGCAAACTAGCAATGCAGTGGTATGCAGTTATTAACAGAAGGGGACAGGCTGGGAGTTACCTTTTCTCTGCAGAAACGACAGCCACTGGGAGAGCCATAGGGAAGCCATTTATATGCTTATTTTCCACTGAGTGTTATTGGCTTTGTGAGGAACTGGTCCAAAGGAAACCAGAGGAAGAGGTTCTTAAAAATCAGTTTCCTGGCTACTGAGAGAAGGATGAACTGACCATCAGAGAGAGTTCCTCTTACTTTTCTGTGTGTGCTTTGTGCAAGTTTAATATACTTCTGTAGTTTCAGAGGCAGAATAAAGATCAGAAGGGATTTGCAAATTCCTATTCTCTCCTGGCTTTCCCAACCTTGTGAGAGACATACACCGAACATCTGTTATGAGATACAATGCATTGCTTTTGATGCTGTGGTACAACTGTACTGGTTAGTATGCTGGGAAAAGCAAAACCGTAATTTTCCTCATTCCTTCCAGCTTGATCTTCACCATATGCACAGGAAGGATGTAGTATCCCCTGAAGACTATTTTTTACCTTGTACAAACATGGAGCAAAGCTTCTACTGCACATGGGAGCAAAATGCTCAAAGGGGTAAAGAGTGGAGAAAGAACAGATCTGTTTACCACTGCAGCCATCCCATGGTAACATGAGCTGTTCAGATAGCAAACTAGTTTCAGGATATGGTGAGTCATAATTCTCAAAGTAGAGAAAAACAAAAAGGGAAGTGAGGGGTTCTCTGAGCACCACAGAATTTTAGAACAACCCATAATTATGCCTGAATGTTCCATGAGCAAAGAAGATTGGATAGTAACAAAGGTAAATCCCACTATCCTCCTAACCCACATCTCAAAAGAGCCAGGAGTACAAAGGATGAAACGACTGCCCTCCATTCAATTACAGAATGGTCAGTCCATGACTTTTGAATGCACACAGGGCTAGATACTAAATATAGGTTCTTAACTCGTATTTCAATACCTAAATATAGGTGGCCTGATTTTTTCAAAGATATTGAACAATTTCTGATTCCTCTGATTTGTTGTTGATACTTAAATAAAACCAGACTCTTTGATTATCTAACAGTGCTATACAGAATTCTGCCATTATAAGCCAAGGCATTGCAGCCTACTTTGTAAAGTAATTGAAGATACCATTGTGCCTCCCAACGATGGAGGATGCTGCAAAAGTAAATAATTCCTCTGTGTCTTCCTATTAATGAAGCACATGAGGAGCAGAATTCCCGCGGCCCTAAGAGTGTAGTAACAAATGCTTTTTCCCCTTCCTTCCCACCCTCCCACCCCAAATTCAACAGAAATGCACTAGAAGAGGAGGTTTGATGTGGGAAGCATCCTTGTCTCTGTGAAGGAAGTACTAGGAAGACAAAATTCCTGTAGTTTTTAGATCCCCATTGTGTTCTGGAATAGTCCCTTGAGCATATCAGGGTCACACAAAGAAAAAGAGGAATTCTGGAATATAACCCAGTGTACAAGACAATACAATAAATTATGTAATGTATAAGTAAAATTATCGCCAAGAAACCTAAGAGATATTATTATAAGGTCCTTATTTGGTGAAGTGTATGTAACTGAATTTGTGAACTCTCATTTGGAAACAAAAAAGCAAGCAAACCAAACAAAACCTTTTCTAAATGCCATTATGAAAACAAAAAAAGGGAGGAAGGAGGGAGGAAGGAAGACTACATCCATAAATCACTTCCCTGAGTCTGAGAAAATCTTAGGTTATTCTGTTAGTCTCAGAGTCTCCCAGAAGAGCTGACAATTCTTTTTTGTTGCGTTCCCTACCAACATGTTACCCCATAGAAGAAAGCATTTGACTGAGAATGTCTGAAATTAAGGGAGTTGGTAGTAGCTGCAATTAAAATAGCACAAATCAACATTTTGTTTGTGCTAGTTTGCCTGCCTGCCTGTCCAAGGGAATTAAAGTCAGCATTTGACTTTCCCTTTGATGTTTTATCGTTCATATGACAGTTTCCTAGGAATGGCAAATTTGGAACCGCCTATATGAAAACAATACCGAAAAAAAAGCTAGAGTGAGGTTATTTCTTCAAGTACAACTGGAACAGCCTGCTTACTCCCATATTAACATGCCAAGTACCTGATAAATCTAGGTATGTAAAAATGGCATTAATAAAATAAATTGATTTAATCTAATAATAAATTTTATTGATGATGACTTGGCAGGTGAAAGCACAAATGAAGATGTCTTTGAAACCTTTAAATGTTTTCTGAAGACAGTACCATTATCTGATGATCTTTCGTCTTAAGAACCAAAAACTGAATAAATTGAACTGAGGTTATAACATATCATTTATAAAATATACACATAGATTTCAGTGTAGCCCACAGAACATTAATTATAGCACTTATTTCACAGCTGTTCTATGAAAGCTCAAATAAAATGTGTCTACAATTAAAACTGAATATATACTGACTTCATTAACTTAACAGCTGCACCAATAACCAATACCAAGGAACATACCCTACTTTGTTAATGTTTTGATACCATCTGCAACAATCAAAGCTATTGGGTTTTAAAGCGGATGATGTCTTACTAGTATTGTGATCACAGCTACTGCAATATGCTTACACATGCAACTAAAGTGAATTGATCTATTTCAAGGGAACTTCAAGGGTTATGTGCTGCAAGATGATTTCCTAAACACAAGTGTGTTTGCCAGAGAGTCAGAAACAGAAATTCTTGGTGGCTTCTTTTCAATTCTCATATGCTCAAACATGAATTTCTCATGTGTCCAAACAAACAAAAATTCAACGTTGGAGCGAAACTCGGGGAGGAAACTGAAGTAACATAGAAGACTTCTATGCTAACAATTACATTTTAATATTCTGACATTGCAACTCTGTAATTTCAACCCATATTTCAATATATAACTTCCAGCTTTCTCTTTAAAAGGGAAAAAGAAAAGAAACCCACACAAAAAAAATAAAGATTACCTCATACGGAATCATAAAAACATTCAACCAAATATATTAGATTCTTAAATCTGCTTCACAAACTCTCCTAGCACAAAAGACTCTTCTTGTTCTTGGCTGTAATTTATGACTTGTGCAGCTTTCACAGCTATAATTCCATTGTTCCTTCTATACTCTTCCCAGAGTCCATTTCCTTGTTTATTAATTACTCTCTCTTCCCCATCTTCAACTTCCTTGTGTTCCCTCAGGTTCCTTGTCCCAGTCTGCTCCTTCCCTCAACAGTTATCTCTTTTCATCTGCTGGGTTTTTTTTCACCCTTGCCTCAGATGTTGCAATGCTTTTTTCATATGTTTCCTGCACTTCTGTGTCACTTGAGCACCACCAAAGAAATACCTTAAAGCTCTAGGAAAATAACCTATTAGTGCACAGGTTCACATTCAGTGGTCCACATTAACTGGCACTGAAATTCAGGAAGAGTCTTCCTTGGTCTTTGTGATTGTGGCCTGGACCATACTAAGTCACTCTCAAGGTCTGAAACTTGTTCAAACAAGTCAAAGCTCTTAGTTGGAAAGCATAAACTGTGAGGAATGTGTCTGTCAAACCTTTAGGACCTTCCAGCCTACTGTGGAGGGATGTTTTCAGGGGTTTCCAGCATAGAAAAGCTCAGTTTTATCACTGGGATCGTATCAAACATACCTTTCGCTTTAAAAAAAAATACTGTTAAAAGGACAAGCTCTTATTGTAAAGTGTTCTTATAGTAACTGCTGAATTTGTTACAGTTTGGCATCAGTGAAAGAGTATTTTTCAGTTCGCTTCTGTTCAGAAATGTCTGAATCATTTCTGCTGAAACATTTGTAAAAAAATAAATTATCTGCCTGACAGACACCCAGTGGAGAAAATTTCAATCCAAATGTAAAATTTTGGCAAAGTTAAAAGTAACTTCGATAAAATCTTCTAATAAGAAGTATCAAGCAAGAATAACTCCAAAGAAACAACCAGCTCCATCTATAATAAAATCTTTTTGCATTATCAGCTATGTTATTAGTAATGAAAGTGAATATTAAGCATCTGTCTGTTTTCCTTTCAAAGTGTTAACATAAAGGATGTAAGGGCTATTAAAAAGTTGTCTTATGTTAGTATTCCTTGTAAAAAATGTGACAGACTGAATAAGGGTTTAATATTTTCACACACAGCTGTATGTGTTCCTTCAACCAGGAATGGCCATCCAGCTGGATGGATAGCTGTTTTGCTGCTTGTCCCTGGAGGCTAGCGGCTGCGTTAGGTGTCATCCTCTGAAGAGCAGAATTGCAGGTCCCCAGAGGCAATAGAAATGCCACGGCAGAGAAGGTTGTAGAAACTTTCATGTATCTCTCCAAGTCAAATGGGGAAGGATGGGCATGGAAACTGCCGTGTGGTAAACGCTTCTGAGTACAAGCTCACAAAGGGGCCTCAAGGACATAGAAACCAGCTTTTATAGCCAGCATGGGATGTGTTGTTGAAAAGGCAGTACTCTGCAAGGACATGACAGGAAATGGGGAAGTTTTTGTTGGTGGTGTGATTTTGGGTTTTTGTTTTGTTTTGGTTTGTTTTTTTGTGGTTTGATTTGGTTTGGTTTTTATATTGTTCTCAGTTTTTCTTATTTTGAAAAAGCTATTTTCTAGTTTACATTTCCATAACAAAAAAAAAAAAAAAAGGTTTTGAGCTTCAGTATGCATTGGTGCTTTTGGAGGGTGTTTCTTGCTATAAGGAATTGCATCTCAGAGATCTACCTTAAAGTTCCACCTCAGAAGATTTATTAAGAAAAAAAAAAAAAAGATACTGAACTACTTCTGAACAATTAGGCAAAGGATGTGTTCAGTGTTCAGCAGGATTTAAATTATTGTTCTGAAACATCAGTCAATTAGTGTAAGGCACCTTTACCGTAGGAAAGATTGGAAACAGAGTTATAGAATTAGCTAAAATCTGCTCTATAGAATCTGTATTAATGTAGGATTAAGGTTTTGACAAATGTATTTCTGGTTTTAATTGAACAGACTGAAAGCAAAACTGTTTACATGTAAAAGATATTGTGGCAGATGTATAGCCAAGTATCATTTAGTGAAATTTAGAGAGTAATGACAATATGTAAGAATTTGTTTTTTTAGCATACTAGTAATGTAATTTAAAAGCAGAAGAAATTTGTTAAGTATTAAATTGCATACTCTGAATGTGCACTAAAAATGTTTTGTGCCCCTCAAAAGGTTTTATTTTCTTAGGGATAGTATATATTTTAATTGAATAATAAACTTAGAAATAGGGGTTTTCAAAGCATTCTGGTCTGTTGTCTGCATAACAGATTCAGACCACTGATAGACTGATTAATCCTGCTCATATTAGGTATATAATGCATGTTACATAAATGAAATAATTGTTTTTACTGTGCTTCATAGATTTTAACATGCGCTTAAAATGTCATGGTACTGTGAGAAGCAGCTGTAAAAAATGCCCTCTTGCTGCTTTGTATTTAGGCTATGAGTTCCATAGTAGTTCTGAAAGACTGCAGGAGTGTTAGCTGCCACCATTGCTACTTCAGGATGGTGTGTGTTTCTACCTGACACATCCTCCTTCTCCACCAGTGCCCATTATAACAGAGGTGGTCTCCAGGGATTACCGACTATTTCCTTGTTGTTGCATGAGAGCTACCATTGCCCACTTAGAATGACTGCAACACTGGCAATGACTGAAAGGTGTGTGTCTTGGCTGTTAAATGTATTTAATAACAGCGTGCCATTTTCTGTCATCTCTGGTACCTTGAGGAGAGCCATATTTTCTCCACATGTCCATTCATGACAACTTTCTGAGTGTCGGTGTGATTGAAGGTTCATGGTTCCAACAGTGGGTCCACATTGTCCATTTATATCTCCATATATGCAACAGGAGCAGTGAAATGTATAGGATTGCTAATTGTATTTGCTGTGTGCCTACCAGGAATTAAATGACATCGATCAGGATTACTAACATGCCAATAAAAGGCAAACCTGTGGTAGACGGTAAGGAATTAGTCACGCCTAAATCTTTTAGTTCTTTTTTTAAATAGTGGTGTGAATCTATTTTGATTATATTGTGAAATCAATCATAATACACACAGTCTGGAATATACGTAATATCACTAGTGATACAAATAGAGAGAGGGTTGATTTTAGGCACTCACATTGGGTTTTTCAAAGTACTTAAAACTTTTATGAATTATTTCCATCATAACCTGCAAAGAAGAGGATTAATTGTTCTGAAGAGTATTAATATATCTGAAATTGTGTAAGGTAGTGTGAAAATCAGCCAACTACACAGGCATGGCTTATGCACCTATGAAGGACCTTATCTTATGAAGGACCAAGAATTTACTTGGAGTTCAGAAATTACTCACATACATTTTACTAGCTTTTAAACAAGGCCTTTAATCGTCTTACAAATCAGTTGATAAAATTCAGGTATACTGTCAAACATTTATACTTGCTGTATTGGAAAAGGAATACTTCATTGTGCATTGATATCCTTATATCAGTATTGGTCACAAAAACATGGTCTTGAGAGGATTAAAACAAGTAAGAGGAACTGCAAGTTTCTGGGATAGCTTTAATTCCCCCAATTCCATGAACCACCTCCTCCAATTTCTGTAGTTTTATGCAGGGAGGAAGCTGAAATTACACTCTGAAACTGCTGCACATTTCAAGTCTATAAAGTCGCAATGACTGATCAGTCGTATCTCTAATGGCTTGTAGTTAAAGCCCTGAACCAGTTTTCATGAGATCTGGATTCAATTTCTTGCCCTGCTATAAACCCGTTGGAAGGCCCTGGACCAGTGATTTGGTTTTCCAGTTCTTCATACTTACTTTTCCTTACTTTCTCAGAATATAGAGTGTATTTTCTGAGCTGGAAGTCTACCTAGCAATAATTCCTATTATGTAGTGCTAGCAGTGTTTAATGTCTCCTTTTCAGTATTAGTTAAGAATAGGGTCTCTAGGTGTCTGTTTCATGTATGGGTTTTTGTTTAACTTTCTTTCATGAGGAGTTGCAGACGTCTTTGTTAATTGATACCTAGGAATAATGCTTTAGCTCTGGAAATAACTATGCAATTAATTTAATAAAAGGAACGTATCAGAATATGTTTGTTTTGAATTACATTTCTACACATGAATGTTAATTAAAATTTATTGCTGCTGATAATAACATTATTAACATATATACAGTGTACAGTTAACAGAAACAGAAGTAGAGGCAATTAGTGGAATTAGGTGGTTTTTCTAGAAAGAATATCCCAAATGGTAATTGCTTATATTTATACATTCTTTGCAGATATAACTAATAGCATCATTAAATCAATATAGCACCACTTTGGAAACATTAAATAGATTTAGTGATTGGGGACCTGGTAGGGACTCCACTATTTATTTTTCTTAATTGCGTATGACTGTCAATAAAGTTGAGCATTTTTGCATGGCAGTCATGACCTGACTTTGTGTTTTGCATTGCAGGAAGTAAGTTAATGTATGTGGAAGTCTATTGCTAAAATTATTGCTTCTCAGGTGCTTCTGAAGCATCTGTTGTCCTATGAAGTGGGAACTGTGTAAGAATGTATGTTCATATAAATTTTCTCAGAAATTTAATTTTGGCACCACTTGAGTTATTGTGCACATTAATTTTACCATGTTTGATATTGTGGCTGGGTGCTAGAAACTCTGGCAAGAATAGGTAAGTGGGAGAAGAAATTTTTCTGTTTCCCAGAGGATGAGGTGGAGTCGACACTTTCCCCCCTTTCTACTGGGGAAGGAGTGAAGGACTTTGGCGGCTCTGGATGCTCCTAAGGTGCCTTGGTTTCACCCTGTGGTGTACACTGGGGGATTGTGTAACCCATAGTCCTGTTCATCCAGAATACAGTGCAATCATACCAAAACCCCTGGAAATCCCAGTCTTTCCTTCTCTTTTAGTGATATCTGACTACAATTTTACAAGGATTAATTCTCCTGACACTTCTGTGAGACAGATATAGTAAATAAGTTTACAGAGGGAAATGCCATGACAGGAGAGTTAAAAGGTTTCCCCAGAGGTGTTGCACTCTGTGTGAGACAATTTACAACTTAGCAAGCCTGACTGCCAAACCCTGCCCTCGGAGCACAAGTCTAAAAGACTCATTGAAATTTAGCAGTTTATTTTTAATAATGTAAATAGTGTGTTATTGCAATGAAGTTGAATTATCTTTGTTACCATCTCTTGGACAGAAATGTGTAGGAGATATGTGCTGTATAAACCTTTCTATGGATAATCAGGAGTAAAAATCAATGCTGGAAAAATTCTGTGTGTGTGATTAAGGAAGCTAAACGTGACATTATATCACATGAATGGTCACCTTGTACTGATAGAGCAAGTTGACTGATTAAAGTCAACGTTAGGCAGTGGCTATGCTAACACAAAGAAGAAACCAGAATTAATATTGAAATTACAAAAATTTATATATTATCAATATGCCGTTATGTGCCTGAGTCTCGTACTCCTGGATAGACAAGGAAAGGTGTTGACAAGTATTTACATTGAAATTTACCTGGCCAGCATGCATTTAGGACAGTCGAATGTTACACAGGTTGATGGTGGTTGGAGAAATGTCTTCCAATACTGGGGCCTTCAGAAAATGCTGTTCTATATATATGCCATGTAAAACAATTTTGTAGGGACATCCTGTGCTCATTGGTAAAAGAAGATTAAAAAACAACAAGAAAACATGTAAGGAATGGAAGAAAGCTAGATACATAAACAACATGAAGTGAACTGAAATATGGTTTAAACTTCAGACAGTCGATGTAGTGCCACATGTAAAAATGTGGAAAACGATGGTAAAAATTCTGAAAATGTTATATGCAATGTACATCCTCTCAGCTCTCTCCCTTTTTCACCTCCTCGGATGCCATTTCTATGACTTGCTATGAATGGATGCCATAGAAATCCTGCCAATGCCATTTCAAACATTTGCTAGTGGGGGAAGAGTGGCTTAGGCACATGTTTCTGTTCAGGAGCTAATTCCCTTCCCAGAGGTCAGTGCCTGGCTTCACTGTTTGAAAATCATCACCTCTACAACCAGGAAAGCAAAAACTAACCTGGGAATTTGAACAGGAATGCTCAGTGTTCACTGAGGCACAAGGCTTGGCACAGAGTGTCTGAGAACATGAGAAAATACAGCAGAAATGATCTTTTATACATGAGACTATATTGCACAGAGCATCATGAGGAGTAATCCATGTACTAACTAGGTCTGGACAATTAAATCTTCCTCTATATAGACTATTTTTTGGGGGAATCTGGATACACTTTGCACAAGGCTTCCTTCCCCCAATTCCTTTATGAGGAGTGAGAGGGTTAGTCATGGCACAGCCTGTTATTCTCAGGCCTGTAATAGTGCTACCTGTGTGATACCTGGTTTCAGTGGCTTGCAAACAAGCTATGTTGAGGGATACCAACTGCCACTCTCTTTCACATGACCTGTAGTTTATTTTATTACTGCTCCCACAGATTAATAGCATAAACCACATGGTGTAGAGGGAATTACTAGAGGACATTTCAACTAAATCACATTAGTTAACTACTGAATATACAAATATTATGAAATCATACAACATTATGTACCCTCGTTTTTAACATACTAGAAAGTTTAAACAGTATATTTAAAGTCACCTTGGATTTAATTTAAAAATAAATAAAAAACTCTCAGATTTTAGAAAAAGTATTCTCACTAATTTATCACTACTTTTTCTTACAGAGAGCAAGGCTGAAAATAATTACTGCTTATCTAAAATATGCCTTCTAAAGAAAAAATACAACATTTAAAATTAAATAATTGTATTCTTACTAGTGGAATCTACAGAAAAAAAATGTAGAGTGTTGAAATATTTTTACTACTCTTAAAGGATAATTATGTAATTGCATAATTAATGATACATTTCTAACCAGCAAGGTAGTGGCTGTACATGGGAAAGTCTAAAATATGTTACTTTTATGTTCTACATAGCTGTAGCCTGTTCTGATATCTGAAAGAAATATGGTGTAATAAAATGTCATATTTTTGAATATCTATTGTTAATTTTTCTTAAAATATACAGGGAATATTAAAGAATACAGACATAAAACAAATCAAATCATAAATCTAATTTTTTACATATCTACTCCTAAATCTAATCTGTTATACATCTAATCTGTTATACATCGATGCCTACTTTCTTTCTGATTTTAATGCACTATGAATAAAAAAGTAAGAGATCTTTACTGTCAATGTTGTTGTATTAGTATATTAATATAGTTAAAAACAATACTTGTATGTCAACGTGTCTCTATTCTCATCAGTCTCACTCCTGCCACTGTAGGTCTGTCACATAATGAATGGCATATGGGCAAACAGCTGAATTGTAACCGGGTGCATCAGACTGCCCCAGGGCTGCCAATAGCAGGATAGGAATGCTGATTTCATAGAATCATAGGATGGTTTGGATTGGAAGGGACCTTAAAGATCATCTAGTTCCAACCCCCCTGCCATGGGCAAGGTTTATTTTAGTTCAGTAATTTGGGAGTGTATACAGTATGCTGGCACTGCTTCCTTGGCAAGTGTGATCCAAGCACTCTGCCATGTATACAGTGTTCTGGGAATATACTGTCAATATTGCCACATTTCTCAATCACAGGGAAATATCCATATTCTTCAAAATGTACAACTATGTGTGGAAGTTAACACTTTTGCAAGAATATATTTGATGCCAATGAATTACTAAATGGCAAGCCATATATGCATTATTTATGGTACAAAGAAAGATGAATGAGTCTGGAAAAAAACAGTAAAAACATGGAAGCTGAATGCCAGGGAAAGTACACTGATTAAAAATGAAGAATCTGTACTCTCCTAGTCCTCCAAATGTAGACAGCATACAGGCACAGTGTTAATCTGTTGTCTGCTTGTACAGGCATTGGGTGTCCAACAGGATGTCAGAAATTATTTACCATGTAAACAATAAAAAGAAAATTAGCCATGCTTTGTTTCCAGCATTTTGTTCACTTTCTTTTCCACAGTCTATTTATTTCTCTAATCTGCTTTTTGCCACTGCTTTGGTTTTCTATAGTTTCCCTTCCATATAAAAAATGCAGAATCTTCAAAATTGCCACTCCTTCTCTTGCTTTCATTCCCAGAGAATATTAATCCTTCTTCCACCTATTGTCACATCATTGAACAGTCCTTGTATGCTGTGGTGTGATCAAAACTGGATGGGAGTTGGCTTTCCCAGACCAGCCTCTGTTCTTGTCAGTTTCTTCTGTGTATTGGTGCCATCTGCCTGGCACCTGGAGCTCAGCACTGGGGATGGCTCCTGAATCACAGCCATGTCCCCGACACTGACTTGTTTTGTGATCTTCAGAGATGACAGAACAATGCAAGAATTGTTCTTTCAATAAATAATTCAAGCATTCAGACTGTAATTCAAGCACTCGTGGACCTGCTGCAAAATACCACATCCACTATTCCCCCAAAAAAATGGCAAAGTGCTGTATTTAATTAAAGTAACAGAGCCAGCTTTTATGTTAGTGTCTTGGTAAGTATTGGCAGTTTCAGTTCTCGTCCTTCAGTGGCTGTGAGTAGGAAGCTGCCTATTTCCTAGGGAAGTCCTTTTAACACATTTGTTTATGCCTAGGTTTTTCCATCTGCAAAATGAATTTATCTATCCTGCAGGACTATGAAATTAAATTACTACATAAAAATAGTAGATGTAAGTTTTTATACAAGAGGAAACATTCTTACCCTCATCCGCATCCCCATCACTATGATCATCCTTATCCTCATTCATATGAATATTATTCATCTCTTCTTTCTGTTATACTGTGCAAGGTTATTATTTTTTCCCTCCTTCAAATTTGCATCCTTTATTTTTTCCTAGCCCAGTCCGTTTCTGCACACAGCTTCCTTCCTTTGCTTTCTATGTGAGTTGCAATAACCTCTTCTGTAACAAGTTATCTTGTCATTTTATCTCTTGCTATAAAGCGTTTTGAGAGGCTTTGTATGAAAGATGCTGTATGAAAATGGATTGAATTTTACTGTTTTAGCCCGAAGCAGGTGTTGCACTATAAGACGATTCCCCTCCTCTCTCTCTTCTAGACTTAGATTGTCATCTTTTTAAACAGATTTTATATTTGTGTTGTTTTTTAAGTGTTGTTTATCAATTCAGCACACAAACCAACTTGGATTTAGCAGTTTTCAAAAACTTCCTTGTTAGTAAGGTCCTACTCCCATAAAATTAAATAAAAACTAAACCAAACCAGAACCCTGAGAATAATGGACTTGCAGAATCCAGTTGCCCCAACAAAGATCTCACAATGAGCCTGTGAGTCACAACGCAATTGGAAAGACACGTATGAAAAAGGCCAGATTAGGGAAAGTCCCTAACACAGAACCATTCTTCAGTACATTTATCTCTACAGTTTTTTTGGTTTTTTATTTAATTTTCAGCTTTGAGACTTTATGTCAACTGGTGACAAATTCTGTCATGTATTAAATAAATCAATGGTTTGTTTCTCCCTCCTAGTTTCATGTTTATGAGGTGGTAATAGTGTTGCAATCTTCTGTGGGACCACCTGAGTAAGCAAATAAGTATGAGTACTGGGACCTCTATATAAGATTTTATGACTCTAAAGCTTTGTGCTGGCCTAGGCAAAATGAATACAAATGCTTCAGTCAAGTGCCCACAGCACCATCACCGCTTGTTAATGGACAGCCTCTGGCTCTTCAAGTCACCTAACCAAAAAGGTCTGAAAGGACATTGCTCACCCTTCCGTTCACATCAGTAGGTTGGATTCTGACATATGGAAAGATAAAGTTTGAAGCTCACATAGTGATTACTCAGACTAAACTTGTTGCATGGATGAAAGACTGTAATCTGCAAACAGGAAAGTATGACTTCATTGAAGTCAATATAAATTTTACCACTGGGTTCAGTGGCGACTCTATTTCATCCCTGTTTATCAGTGCTTTCAGCAGTAAAAGTATTCATGGAATGAAGAGGAATCCCATACAAGCAGCATCCAAGAAACAGTTCTGCACAAGCTGGTTTTTCCATCAGAACTAGCGTCCTCCAGTTGCAGATCAGTGGAAAAGAGCAAACCTGAAAACTCAGTAGGAATCTCAACCTTTTGAGGGATTAAGAACAAGACAAACAGGTAAATTCCAGGGAACTTTACAAGGAAAATGAATCAGTGACACTTGTGGAAGAAAGCTGACAATTCTCGTTACACACTGTCTGCTCTGCTACATTCTATATGCATCTTCTCCCTATCCCCTTATCTTTAAAGACTGTTTTTTCTTCCTTTAAAAAATTCCACCCCCCTTCCATTTATTTCTCACTTAGAATCATGATAATTCATTATATTACACTGTAATATTATGGTTTGTTACCATGTAAAATAATTGTGCAATCACAAATACAGGATTGTAGCTTTAGGTAGGGGATGTGATGATTAATGCTTATAGAAATCATCTAATATACAGACATGAGAAAATGTGTACTGATAGATTTCTGCAAAACTATGCAAGGTACAAATTGTTGAACAAAGCTGTCATGGCGATTTACTTATCCCTTTGAAATTACTGTGAATGCTTTTTCTTTATTTTTGTACTTCTGTATGTTTGGTAAGGTTGTAGTCTCCAGAATGACAGTGACCCTCAAAAATACCCAGTTTACTGTGTAACTACCACATGGATAGGTTTGCCCATCATTACCCATGATAACTTGGTGCCAGTCATTCTCTCATAGGAAGAATACGGTGTTGTGGGTGTGACGAACTAATGTGCTGTTGGCAACGGCCTGGTCTAGCTAAATCATGTCTTCTTTAGGACGCCACTCTATGTAGTCTTTACTGGCCTACTTATTTCAGATGGTCTTTAATTACTCACAGAGCATATAAGTGTGTAGAGAGGGATCTATTCCAATAAATTCTCCAAATTTGGGTGTTCAGTTAGATCTTACATCTCCTTAGGCTCTCTACATAGAGGACAGAGAGTAAGAAATTCCACAAAATAACAAAATGCTCTCGACAACTTTATTGTTCTCCAGTAATTGTGCAGAGAGATTATGTTAACTGTCTACCACTCCTTTCTGAGGTGAGAGGAGCTTCTTAGAAAGTTGATAAACTCAAGAAAGGAAGATTAAATCTATCACCACTCATAATATCAGACTTAGACTTCTAAATTTAAACCTGTGAAAATGATATCTCTTGGGTATCCTTATCTCTTTGAAACCCTGTAAGGAAAGTATCTGTTACTGGGTTGGAAAGGGCAGGGGTAATTTAACAATCCATCTTTTCGTTTTGATTAAAAGGTCAGCATGGTAAGGGGAAGCTTCTGGAATGAGTCTTGTCCTTTCTCCCTTCTGTTTCCCACCAATAAGAGAAAATCTTCCATTCCTTCAAGAACAAAAGTGTTCCCTTTGAGGAAAAGTGTTTTTCAGGCTCAGCACATCAAAACAGTTTAAATTAGGTCTCTGGACAAGCTTCAATTCTATGTCTCAGCTGGGACTGATCTTGCTACTTATCTAAAGCCCTTAAATCATTACGGAACTGTTTAACATGGTTTGTCTGAAAGACTGCTGATTTCAGCAGTCTTTCAACCAGCTGTTGCCAAGGTGTTTGTCCCTCTATTTACAAGTAAAAGCATCTGGGAAATCTAGATTTGAACAGTTTTCCTCATTTTTCCCATGACATCAATCGCAAAGAATTTCTATAGCACTTCCAAGGAAGATCTCTGCTTTCTAAAGGACTCTATGTTACTTCAAGTTTCATTCATGTAGTAATAAGATATCCACCATTATAGGGGTAAAGAGCAACAGGTCTTACTATTTGCTCAATGATCAAACGTATGAAAGGGGTTGAAGACCAATAGCATCTTTATTGTACCTATTAGGGAGATAAACCATATAGTTATTACTAGGATTTTTCTGCATCTTCTCAGATTAGGGCACTCAATGCAGCTTTTTCGCAATGGAGGGAATTGTCTGGAAAACTGCAAGGTAACAACTCCCCCACTGTTCCAAATGAAAGAGAGTTATGGAGAGAGAAAATTTATGGTGAATTATCTGAAATGTAGTGAAAGCAAGTGTTGCTTTAAAGTGATAGGAGGAAAGCAACTAGAGAGGCAGAATGAGAAACAGATATATAGGTACTTGGATGTGTGCCTGATGCCTTTCCAACACTCGCATCTCCATGTGAGAAAATTTGGAATGTGGATTATAAAAATGAGCTAGACTCTCACATGTTGGTATCATTCTTCCTCAGGAACAGTACAAGGATGTATACTTTCAGCATATTCTGTTTGCGCAGTTTCAAATACATTGATTTATTTGTCCCCTGCTTTTCAGTGGAAGACAGTTATGGGCACCAAAGATGGCTCAAAACAGGAGTCCTTTATTCACAGGATCACAGAATGGTTGAGGTTGGAAGGGACCACTGGAAGTCATCTAGTTCAACTTCCCTTCTCAAGCAGGGTCACCTAGAGCACATTACTCAGGATTGTGTCCAATGGCTCTTGCATATCTCCAGGGAAGGAGGCTCCACAACTTCTCTGGGAAACCTATTCCAATGCTTAATCATCCTTACAGTAAAGAAGTTCTTCCTCATGTTCAGGTCGAACTTCCTGTGTTTTAGTTTGTGCCTGTTGCCACTCATCCTATTCCCTGGCATCACTGGGAAGGGTCTGGCCCCATCTTCTTGACACAGTCCCTTCAGAGGGAGCCTTCTCATCTCTAGACTGAACAGGCCCAGTTCGTTTATCCTGTCTTCAGGTGAGAGATGCTCCATATCCTTAAATCATTCTAGTATCCCTTCACTGGACTTGCCCTGGGACTCCATGTCTCTCTTGTACTGGGGAGCCCAGAACTGGACACAGTACTCAAGGTGAGGCCTCACCAGGGCTGAGTAAAGAGGGAGGATTACCTCCTTGACCTGCTGGCAATATTCTTCCTAAGACAGCCCAGGATACCAATGGTCTTCTTGGCCACAAGGGCATATTGCTGGCTCATGGACAGCTTCCTGTCCAGCAGTACCCCCAGGTCCTTCTCCACAGAACTACTTTCCAGTAGGTCAGCCCCCAGCCTGTACTGGTGCATGGGATTATTCCTCTCCGTGTGCAGGACCGTGCACTTGCCTTTATTGAATTTCAAAAGATTCAACTCTGTCCATCTCTCCAGACTGTCTAGATCTTTCTATATAACAGCACAGCACTCTGGGGTATCAGCCGCTCTTCCCAGTTGTGTATAGTCAGAAAACTTGCTGAGGAGGCACTCTATCCCTTCGTTCAAGTGATTAATGAATAAGTTAAACAATACTGGACTCAGTATTGATCCTTGTGACCCTTGGGGGACACGACTAGTTACAGGTCTCGAGCTAAACTCTGTGCCACTGACCACAACCCTCTGAGACCTGCCATTCATCCAGTTCTCAATCCACCTCAAATAGTCAATAGCCTGTTAGAACATTCTGCCTTTCTCCCCTGAACCTTCCCCCCCCACCAGCACTTAACCAAGGGAAATCATTATGTGTTCTCAAATTATCCTATTCTATTACAAAAAAATATGTTTGAGTTTCCAATGATAGACCCTTGGGCACAACATGTATATTTTCCATTCAGGTTTGTCAGAGGGGCTTCTTTATAGGAATTTACTATTATCAGCAGAGAAAGTAGAGGAAAATCATGAGTCTGTCTATCTCTTGCATTTATTTTAGGAAACACAGTTGCAAAATTAAGATCAGAAGGTACAATCCTACAAGATACCAAGTACCTGAAGCATCTGTTCCAGCTAATAAATGCATACCCAGAAACTGTTCTGCATACATATCTTTGAATCACTGAGGAGCTGGAAAAAGTCAGTTTCATTCTGCTCAGTAGATGAAGGCAGGATATACACAGAACCACAAAATCACGGATTGAAGCTGGAAGGCATCTCTGAAAATCTAGTCCGACCCCTTGCTCAAATCAGGGTCTTCTAAGAGCAGGCTGCCCAGGGCTATGTCCAGTTGGGTTTTGAAAACGTCCAAGGATGAAGGTTTCGCAACATCTCTGGGAACCCATTTGATTGCTTGATCACCCTCACAGTAAAATAGGGTTTGCTTCCTTGTTTGTTTTGCTTGCTCTCCCCCCTCCCCTTTATGAATTGTCTAAATGAAAGTCTTAATACTGCAATTTAGTATTAACATGTGGACCAAAGGTGAGAGACATGATTAAGGAGCAAAAACCTTTTATTGAATGTGCATTCACTGCCTGTATTTATGGCACCAGTTTTAAATTTGTGATGGTTCTTTCCAGGGGTACAGAAAGAGTACATAACAAACTGGGGCTCCAGGAGTGCCATGTCAGTAGTTTCCCTCTTTCTCCTTTCCTCCTGTAATGAGATTTTCATAGAAAGAAAAATTCAGGCATGTAGGTGAGGTGGGTGTTGATTAAATCTTCTATCTCTATGTTTTGGGGACAAGAAGATACTCCAGCCTGCACGTGCAAGTCACTTTAGAAATGGCCAAAGGGAGTACTGACAGTTCTAGAGGCATTTTACAAGAGCAGAGGACTGCAGGTGCTGCCTTGTCCTTGCTGCGGCAAATGGTTCGGTGCTGACTAAGACTCCAGAGGTCACTTACAGTTTGCCCTCAAAATATGAGTTCTTAGAAAATTGTTTCACCTGCAATCTAAGCCATTTTCACAAAGATTTATGCTCTAAATCAACTGTTTAAAGCATGGCATCTTTTGTTAGAAAAGCTAAAAGCACTTGAAGTACATTTTGTTTCATTTAGTTTTCTCTCTCAGATTTAAAACAAAGAAAACCCTTCTTGTTTTACAATGTAGCCCTTTTGGCCCCAATTTGGTTTTGGGTTTGAGGGTTGGTTTTTGGTTTTTTTTTTTTTTTTTTTTTTGGTTGGTTGGGTTTTTTTTTGACTGGTTTCAATCTGGCAGGTTTCAACATTTGCACAAAGAGAAGGCAAACAAAACTTACAGACTGGAAAGAAGCAGAACGAAACAACTATTCCAGCATTCTCCTCTTTCATCTCAACGGTTCTTTAGAATCCATAGCTGCATATATGCTTATGCATATGCATATTTATAATATATAGAAAAATCAAATTCTGGAATTGGAGAATTTATTCTGGAAGGTTTCATTTTTTGTGAAAATTCATGAAGTTTGTAGGTCATCCCACTGCACAGTATTGAAGATTTTGAAACTTCAGAATCTTCCAGAGGATGGAAGATCCCTTACCTACTCCTATTTTACTTGATAGCATAGTATCAGATGTTCTTTAGCACCCCCAACATTAGCAGAACATGTGAGATTTTAACATATCTTAGTGCCATGTGATTAAGGGCAGAGACTTAAGATATGCTTTGATTTATTCTAATAAAAAGACATAAATTATATGCACACAAAGTATCTTAGAAGGTGTGTAAATTTAAAGGAGATTTTTGCAGATAGATGGATCAGTCCAAGAGTCTGTGGGTCTTCTAGTTTGAAGGGAGATCAGGTACAATGGTTCATAGAGTGTCATGGTTGCACAAAACATTAGTCTAGAACTATTCGCAGTGAACCTATTTGTTTTTCAACTGGCCAAACATAATATGTAATATTTAATTATTTTTTTATCAGAGTTAAAAATCAGGTATTAAATAATGACAGCTCTTTTCCAGTCTCCAGTTAGTGGAGAAGAAACTGCCTAGGGAAAATGGTAAAGTTGTTCTTACTTTCTCCCCATGCTTCTCTCCCAGACTGATAATAGCCATAAAGAAGCTCTTGGGTAAAGCTGAACTTAGCAGTCGAAACAGAGCTGTTTAAAATGTTCAGAATCTGGAAGTTTGCTCTCTTTCCCAAATTTACATGGAAGCTAGCTATCATGGTTTAAGCCCAGCCGGTAACTCAGCATCACGCAGCTGCTCACTCACTCCCCGCCCTCTTCCTCCCCCCGCTCCCAGAGGGATGGGGAGGAGAATTGAAAGAATCTAACTCCCATGGGTTGAGATAAGAACAGTCCAGTAACTAAGGTATAATACAAAACCACTATTGCTACCACCATTAACAATAATGATAAGGGAAATAACAAGGGGAGAGAATACAATTGCTCACCACCCACTGACTGATACCCAGCCTGACCTGAGCAGAGATCTGGGCCTTCTGGGTGAGTCCCCCCAGTTTCTATACCGGGCATGATGTGCTGTGGTATGGAATACCCCTTTGGCTAGTTTGGGTCGGGTGTCCTGTCTCCACTTCCTTCCGGCTTCCTCTCCTCCCTTGGCAGAGCATGAGACTGAGAAAGTCCTTGGTCAGAGTAAACATTACTTAGCAACGACTGAAAACATCGGTGTTACCAGCGTTGTTCCCAGGCTGAAAGTCAAAAACACAGCACTGCACCAGCTACTAAGAAGGAGAAAAATGACTGCTATAGCTGAACCCAAGACACTAGCCTTAAGAGACACTTGGAAAATAGCCCTGCATCTTTGTCATGGCATTTTTTTTCTGCAGCTGAACATCATTATCAGATAGAAACATCCTTTCCCTACAAGTTCTTGTCAATGCTGTGATGTCACATGCAGTGGCTGCATTATTACATTATTGCGAACAGTGGTGGAATGTGAAATATTTGCTCGTAAGTGTATATGCTTATGAATACAGGCATGGCTGTTCAGAACATAAGCTGTATGTCCAAAGGAATCTGTGATGAATATCTCCTGGGTGATAATCGCATAAAGGACCCTCTGCTCTGAAAGGAACAGCTCCATCACTGAAGCTAAAGAATATAAAATGCTGTTAATGATACTTTATGCTGACATAACACCTTTGTTCTAAAGATATCAGGCATTGTACCAATGTCAGTGAGCTTCTCTGAGCATCCTTTCCTTGGAAAACCTCAGAGTCAAGAACCTAGCAGAGAGAAAGGTTTATCAAGATCCTTCTAGCTGTTAAATTCACCAGCAGTTTTTGAATCCACTTCCCCTTGCAGAATGGGCAGGGGCTTTTCTGAAATCATGCTTTTCAGGTACCTTAAAATGCTCATGTCTTTTATTCTAAAAGACACAAGAATATTTCTAGAGAAAAGTATATAGTGAAAAATTACAATGGAGTTTTAGACAGATTTTTCACATGCTGCCTGAATAAAACAATGCTGTAGCAGGCTTGAGCCTGTGTCCAAGGCATCATGGAAAAACTCTCCATGGCATATCAGAAAATTAGAGTGTGTTTGAAAAGAATGGTAAGACATGGACATTGTTGCCCACTTGATCACAGGATTGGATGTCAACAAGAGACAGATGTCCGTTTTACAGTATGACTGAGATATACTGTAAATTCAGTGTTATCAGCAGTTGTATTGCAAATTTTTTCTTTTTCTAGCCACAGTTTGTGTAGTCATATGCTTACTTAAAATTACCAGCATTCTTTAAAAAAAGAAAAGCTTGATAATGTGGCTCAGATGCGTGTTATAATCTCAGCATTCAAGATGAGAGAGCATACAAATCCAATTTATATTACCATCTTAGTTTTTAACTTCTTTACTGTTCTGGGAGGATGTTTGCTTTAGGTGATGAAAATTGCATTGCCACAGAGATATGTAAAGATAAAATGAGACCTTTGGAGGTATAATGTAAACCACTATTCTCTTTCTACAGATAATTTAGAATTGGTCCCTTTCTAACTGATGAAGGACTGATCCTTGATCTGGTGTAGTAAATGGCATGTCCCTGCAGTGTTGGCTGAAGAGAAGACTCCACAAAGGTCCCAGGAAAAACAGAGAAAGAGAAGGCTTTCTCTTTTCCTTCCTGCCTTCCTGCCTTCCTTCTTCCCCATGCATTTTCAGGCAGTGACTTAAACTTATTGTTGGGGTGAAAGTTTACCAGGCTATTTGGGTTTCATTTATTTAAAGATCACAACCACATATTTGGCTCTGGCTCTGTCCTATTGCACTCCTCATCCTGCTCCTGCTTTTTGTAGCTCTCTGCTGTTGCTCTTCCCTAACACCTGCAGCTGTGTCACAGCCAGGACAAAAGCCACATTTTCAACCCAGCACAAACCAGTTGTGTCTAAGCACAGCACTATTACCTAAATCAGTGCTACTTCTGTATTATTTTCAGAGTTGTCAGTAGCTGAGATAGCTTGTCTGTATCTGTGATTTCTAACTGTAGTGATTACCTTAGCAATGAAGCTAGACAGATAAGCTTAATTTTTTTCCTACACTTACATGACTTCCTTTTTTCCAATGTGTGCTTGAGGCTTTCAGAAATACTTGGCAGAATACTGGCTTTGCTCAACTTTTATAAAATGAATTGGAAAAAAAAAAAACCAAAACAAAGAAACCCACCCTCATTCTCGAACACAACCACCATACTTTTGTAATATTTTTCAGAGTTGGAGACTTAACACTTGGAAAGGCTATAGGCCATTTGAAAGAAACAAGCTTGCCTCATCTTTATAGGCATCTAGGTGCTTGAGCTATTAATTTAGGATGTGGAAACTGCATGTTCAAGTCCTCTGTACTGAAGCAGGCTGGCTACGTGCATCTCATGTTACAGGTGATGACTGGATTACAGAACAGTGTTTATCCTTCTTCTTCCCTCCTCACTTATCTGCAATTCTTTGTCCTTCTTCTCTCCTGCACATTAATCTTCCGCACAATAGCCAAATATCTGATGTCTGTAATGATTGCAGATGTAGGGAAAACCATATCATTTCTAGTTCTAATTACACTTTTTTATACTTAGTAGTTCACATGCCCAATTTTTGAGAATTTACTTTTTTTTTTCTTTAGGTAATATTGAAGAAGTTCACAAAGACTTTCAGTGAATTCTTCACAGAAAATTGTACAGAAGTTTTCCCCTGGTTGTTTTTAGGGTTGACAGATTTGAACTTAACTGCTCAACAGGATATAATTTTGTGGGTTTGTGGACCTTTGTGTTATCTTCCAGACAGAATATCCTTGATAGATGCTGAAGTTTTGAGGCTTACTATCAGCTGCATTCTTTTTCTTATTGCAATACTTCAACCTTGGAAGTTCTCAGAGAGAGCCTTTCTAAACAGAAAAAAATAGCTTATTAGGTTTTTAAAATATAAAGTAACAAACATTTTCTACATCATCTTTTAAAGACAACAACTATTAAATTATCCTTTGACTTTCTTCCAAGGCTTCTGTTAAACTGTCAAACTCTTTTTAGGCTTTCTATCATCCTTTTTAAACTCAATGCTTTTTGTGTGTGAAAGGAAGAGATGATCAACATTTTGGAGAAAAAAAATGAAAGCCTTTGAGAATACAATGCAAATCTATTTGTGTGATAGCAGGATCTCAACTTGTAACCTTGCCAGAGTCCACTTTTTGAGAGTCTCTAGTTTTCAGTGACAAATGCCAAGTTCTGCTGTCTTGGAAGTTGCTGGGTAATGACTGCATTGAGCTACAGCAAGTATTGCTCCACTTGTGAAACTTTTCTTCCAGGTTTTACCCAGCTTGCAGAAAGGGATGGGACTGTTTCTGTAATTTATTAAAATTTGTGCAACATCAACTGTGTTGGTTCTGCAGGTTTTTTACACACTTTTGATAAGAAATTAGCTCTTCTGTGGAATCTTTCTGTCTCTCCCTCTTGCTCTGTTGGGGCTGGCTAATGTTCTTTTTGGGTTGGAGTTCTGCAGAGAGGTAGCTGAACTGAAGTTCCATAATTTGGGAGAAAAGGGGAAAAGGATGTGGATGGAGGACCCAGGACTGCAATAGGAAAGGGCAGAATAACACCTGAGATGCAGTGGGTGCTGTAACTCAAGATACAAAACCTTGATCTGTGAGTCTAGCCCTCACTGGCTTCAAAAACTGAAAATGGATACTTTTTAAAAGAATATTGGGAATACCAAGGTACTGTATACTTCTAAACATACTTCTATTTTCTTTATAATATTAATCATACAGTATTTCTAACAAAGTTTTATCTTATAGAAAGACACTAAGGCACGTGGGAAGAGAAACAGAAACAGAATATCAAGTTGGCTAAGGAAAACATTTCCATCCTGGTAAAAATAAAAAAAGAATTTTATAGTAGAAGAAAAAAATGCAGTGAAATCATTGATTTGACAACAACAACAAAATTAGAAATATATGTCTGTGTCTGCAGGACTGTTTAAATTGGGGGGGGAAAGGGAAGAGTGGAAGGTAAAAACAAAAAGGTAAAAATGTTGCAAATTTTCAAAGAGACATTACCTTTGTTTTAATTTTTTTCTTCCATTTTTATATAAAGCAAAAGGTATTTGAAAAAAAGTGAATATTTTATTTTGGTTTGACCTGAATGATTTACTTGTTCAAAGCATGTTTCTATGGACCTGCCTGTTCAGAGCACAATACATTATTCACAAATCAGTACTGTGTACTTCAAAAACAGGTCTACATTGGGGTTTCACAAGATTTGCGCAAAAAATACAGACCAAATTGAGAAGGATTTTTTTGAAAAACTACACAGCAATAGACATGATGACATCTGAGGACATGCAGTTCATTTTCTGACAGTAATTCAGATACTCAGGATACTTCGTTCAAGATACTGAGGTGTAGCAGAAAAGCTGTAAAACCTACTTAAACCCTAATGGGGGCTTTAGCAGAATGTGGCACTATAATATAGTAATCATATTTTTTTTTCAAACAGATCTGAATATTAATTAACTCTCAGTGCTTTATGGTTCATAAATTTTTGTCCTTGAAGTGCCATTCATATGTTTATTCTCACAGACCTGAATAGACTGAAGATGGTATAAAAATGAATTCTTAGGTGCCCATGTTGGGCATATAGACCACTCTTTACAAGATGAGGGTATCATCAGCTGCACTCACTGAAGTGACTGACCAAAATCAATCAGAGTTCACAGCTGGAAACTACAAACTCAGTCCCAGCACTGGGACTGGCTTCAGATCAGAAATAGTTCTGGTTTCTCTGTGCTCAGTTTCAGGTTTACCTCATAGTCCTGAGATTCCTAGAATCAGAAAAAGAAGCAGAAAAAGAAACCAACTTAGAAGACAATCAGAACATTGCTGCCAAATCAACATTAATTTTATTAATAGGGTCATTCCCTTACTACTTCCAAATATTGAATTACAAAAATCAAAGCTTAGATGAACTTTTGATGTGAAAGTTTGAGTTCTGTGGTAATATGTTCAACGTGGAATTAAAATTACCCCTTTTTTACAGATTGTTTTTATAAGAACTACTTATTTTTATATCAAAATTACCATTTAGGTACCTTGCAAAATTTGAACACAGCTGTAGTCATGTAAAAATTAAACATCATTAACCCTAAACTACCTATGAAGCTGCCCTCATCGAACTCCCTGTTGAATAACAATTTGTCACACAGCAGTACTGTGCTGCCCTATTTTCTTCTTTTCTAAGAAAGGCCTGGATAATTTCATCTGTCTTTTAACTTTTATCAGCTATAAAGGAAGCCAACATTCGGCATTTTTCGGGCTACTCCTAATGCACCATGGCCTTCTTTCATAATGAGTCAAGCTAAAGCTTTGTTCCAGTGAAATTGTTTAACAGACCTCAAAACTAAAGCTCAAATGCTGTTGTGAATTTGCTGACACTTCAACACATTCAGCAACTGCAGGCAGTCTGTTCAGATCAACCACTTTAATCCCATCACATTTAATGTCTGATCATTAGGAAATTAAAAGGAAAAAAAGTCCTTTTTCTAGACAGAAGGCTCTGAAACATGCTTCAGTATTAAATATGTATGCATATATGCCATGTATACATTGTATAAATTTGTATGTGTATGTATATGTATGTGTATGTGTACGTGTACGTGTACATGTGTATATATGTATATGTGTATTTGTATGTGTATGCATATGTGTTTGTGTATGTGTATGTATATGTACCCACACATTCAGGAAACTGAAATCAAGAAACTTGAAAATATGAAGTATGTCACATAAATACAGCCAAAGTGTATTTCATTAATGACTGACTTTCAGGCTTAGGAAATAAAGTTGGAAATATGTAATAGCTGTAAGATTTTTCTTTAACTTTCTCTGTTTTAAAGGTCTGTGAATGATGGAAAATGGTTACTGTTGTGTTGATTGCTATTCTCCCTTCAGTTGCCCGTTTAAATTCAGTTATACCTGTCTGTACTTGCTACTTGAAATAAGAACATCTCTATTCTTCTTTGCCTCCTATTGCTTCCCAGGACTCTGGTAGAGCTGAGAATTCTCAGCTGACAAGTCCCATTGTGCTCAGTTCCACATAAGCCTCCAGTAAGATACGTATCCCCCTACACCCCCCCCCCCAAAAAAAAAAGTGCATAGACTAAATAATAGTCTATGACAAAAAAAAAATAGGTTGAATAAAATATCTTCTGTGTTTTAGGGATAGGGAGAAAGGTTAGCAGAAGGAAATGTAACTTGCTTTACAGTGCACACACAGCCAAATCAAGAACTGACTTTAGATCTGTTTTTCTAGTGCCATCACTACAAGACCTTCAATCCTATCTTTGATTTAACTTTCTTTTATACTTGCCCATGCACCTGCTGTTCAATATCAGGGGTTCAGATTCTACAGAATGACAAGGTGAGCATACAAATGTGCAAGGTTGTAGATGTAACCAAGATAATTAAAATGGAGAGGCACGCTCAGCATATTTTTACTTTTTTCCTTCACAGATAACGACTTTCTTGCCTTTGAATTTAAGAAAAGGTACCATGTAGTACTCCTACTGTAATTAACTGATGAATACATTCTCCCCTCTAGAGTTTCTTCTTTGCCTAGAAACCTGCCACTATGCAACCTAAATATATATATTCAAAATAAGAAAAAGAATAAAGAGACATAGAAAGGGGGGGAGGAAGGGCATCTAGCTGATATGTGTCATTTACAGTATTTGTATTCTGAAATTATTCTTCTAACCTCGCTTGAAATCCTAGAGAAATTGGGTGCTTCGGTTAAAACTGACCTTAGGCAGTTTCAACTCACATGATGATTATTTGCTCAGAAGTTCACTAAAGGTCTATCTGACGGTGGTAATATTACAAGAGGTCATATTTTTTCAAAGATGAACTGTCCTTGAACAATTTTTACAATTTATTGGGCAGAAATAAGCTCTCTGTCAATATCAACCACGTACCTACTTTTTTCTCATTTCTCTTGAAATTTTTTCTGTTTATCACCATTTCTTGAAGATTTTACAGGAAAATGACACCTTTTTTTCCTCAATAGAGTTTTATATGCCCTCTACTATAGTACAGCAAAACTGTGACGGATTATAGTGTCTTACTACATTCTCATGTTTTTAATTTTGCAGTGTGAAGATATGGAACTTGCAGAGCAACAGGTAATTACTATTTATAAAATAACTGGAAATTTTAGGTAGGATATAGGCCCATTGTGCTGGAACCTGAACATATTTGTCATAGGATTTCACTTTAGATGCAGTTTGAAGACATGAGATAATCATCCGAAGAATGAAACTATGCAAAAAAATTATGAAAAACCCCAAACCAAACCAACCAAACAAAAACCCCCACAAAATCCACAAACACACAAAACCAACCAACCAACCAACCAAAAACAGAAAAAAAGAAAAAAAAAAGAGAATAATCAGATTCTGGTTTACAATAATCTGTGTTTCCTTTTTGGCGAAAGCTGAGAGATTGTTCTGATCAGACATATTTGATCCCACAAAAAGTACTTTCCATGTTTTGTTTGTCAAGAATGTACAATGGTACAGAGGTAGGAAAGCTGTTGCAGTATAAACATTGGTAAGTTGAAATCTAGAGAAATTCCTTAGCTAGTCCTCTGAGGCTACACCATTAAGCCTGAGCAGTACTATATTCTTTCTTTTTTTCTTTTCAATAAAGTCTATTTTTTCAAAATTGTCTGTGTCAAAGTCCCAGATCCAGAAACCCTGGAAAGCCAGTCTCTGTACCAGAAGCAGAACAGTGCTTTTGGTAGGTTGCTGAGGAATTAGGCAAGAAATAAAACCTGAATTCTACTGGTACTTTGCCTGAAAAGAACTGTTACTGTGAAATATGTCCAGATTTAAGAACCACTGGCTGATTAAAAGATGTTTCATTATAATTTTTCCAACCGACCCTGCTACTTAGGCATTTTTGGGGGGGAAGGGGGAGCAGGGAGAGGGAAAGAAAACTAAATTAAACTTTTTTCCTTGAAGAAATGAAACACTGAGATGTCCAGGAAAGGTAATATCCATTTTTCTAACACCCTGATGCAACACTCTCTCAAAACGTGTACATTTATTATTGGCTCTACTTTTAGCATCATTATAGAATGTACATTTAAAGAATCACAAGCAAACATGTTTGGAAGGATTTTTTATTAATCAACCACAACATACAGATTTTCATAGGAAAAAATATATTAAAAAAGACTTTCAGCTATGTATTCAAAAATTCTGCCTCTGGCAGAATTTATCTTTTATCTCAGAAAGTTTAGAGCAAGAGCGACACAAGATCCGTAGAGCGAGAGTTTTGGAGATGTTCCCTTTAAAAAATCCATGAAGACAAATAAGCGAGACAAATATATAAAGTAATACATTGCTAAAAAAATGGGAAATGCCCTACACTGCAGTGCAGAAATGAAGAAACATACAACAAAACAGAAAATTTCAAAATTAAGCAAATTATTTTCCTCACCTAAGACATGACTGCGGAGCTCATACCACAGGATATCAAAAGGGCAAGAGACTAGTGGGATTCAAAAGAAGATGAGGAGTGTATATGAAATAGAAGAATCATACCAGTTATTCGTGTTTCTGAAAGTAGCAGAAACCTAACTCACCAGGAGTTAAAATTCAACTGGAGTTAGGAAGGACCCATTTCCTGGTGGTGATTAGCCTCTAATTATCTATTACAGGGTTTTCTGAAATTGCTTAGTGACATAGTAAGCTAATGGACAACATAAAGCCACAGAACAGATCTTACACATAATGGTGTCTGGTGGTGTCATATTTGGAAGCCTCCAAGTTTTCCTGATTCTTGTCAGATACCATTGTGAAGTTGAAATTGTGGTGTGTAAATAATTTATAGGCACTTTGATTTTTGTTTTTATTCCTACAAAGCTCTTTGGATTCCAGAAATTATTCTTCCTGGTTGTATTAAGAAAAGGGGGGGGGGGGGGGGGGGAATAGCTGTACAAACAGCAATGCTGCTTTGGTTTTCATCATCAAAAACAATAAATAGAAACATTTGTACCAGTTTTGCTAACCTACATGCAGTTTTAGACCTGTATCATGTCCTGTTGTATTTTTTTTTTTTTCTTGGATAAATAGCCCGAGACTTGTCAATCTCTCCCTGCAGAAGTCGTAATGCCTCTCTCACATTCCTCTGTTTGCAGTAGAATGGTATAACAGAATGCTAGTCCTAACACATCATTCTTTTGTGTAATTGGAATGCAATATTTTTTGTTTTATTTCCTATCCCTATTCCTTACTAACTGTAGTGTTTTGTTTGTCTTTCAGCTGCTACTGAAAGCTAGGTTCGCTAAATGGCAAAAAGCATATTCAGTGGGACGAGCTGTGGGAACAGATGCTGAATAAGATCTGGATTTTAAATAAACATCTTTATAGAACTGATAAAAAGTTCTTTGGTAGGTGCCCCCACAAAGGGTTTACACATGTTTAAGGTTATATATGAGCATATCTATACCTTCAGTAGTATAAATTAAGGACAAATGCCAGATTCTGCACCTGGGATGGTGTAATCCTGGATGTACATACAGTTTGGAGGACAAGATCTGGAGCTGTGTCATGTGAAGTCCGTATTGGATACTGGGAAAAAGTTCTTCACTGAGAAGGTGTTCTAGCACTGGAACAAGCTCCATGACCCCAAGCCTGTTGCTGTTCAAGAAGCATTTGGACAATGCTCTTAGATACATGGGTTAATTTTTAGGCTTCGCTGTGTGTAATCAGGAATTAAACTCAATGATCCTGGTGGGTCCTTTTAACTCAGGATATTCTATAGTTCTATGATTCTATGATACAATGAAGTGTTTTCTGCACTAAAGTCGCTAGTGCGAAAGCTGAATGGAAAAAGGTCTGGAAAGACTGGAGCCTAAATAGATAACTGAGTAACATGTTTAAGAAATTTATCAACCCCTTTTCATTCATGTTAAGTAGGGAAACTTAAAATGTGTATATTTGAAACCTATTGAAAGTAATTAGCATTCTTATATCAAACTTCACCTCCTGTTCCCTCTTCCAAATAACACCTGTTATTCATAGTGTAAGCTTTGTAACAGTCATTGCTTTCTGATAGTAGCTGCATAAATTCATCTGTTCTTCTTTAGGCTCCATTTCATGCTTTATTTAATAAGAATAGCACACCATTATTTTTTTCCTGAATTCACATGTAATTCTTTCTTCTGCAGCAAAGATCAATCAATTGGCATTACATTACTCTTGATACTGATACCATATCATTCTGTAAAGAAGAAAAGTCAGCTTTGAACAAGACCATAAGTCCTCATGTTCAATTAGTTCCATAGAGATAATGGTTAATGAGACCAAGAAATGCTTGTGCAAAGGAATAGCTACAGGGAGCAATTCATTTGGATAGAGTAAGGGTCATATCTAGGGCTATTGCATGCTCCTTTCAAGGCCACCTCTTCTTTCTTTTTGAAGATGGAAATGTGCTTTGCTTTGGAATCTGTTAAGACAAATGTCTCTCAGAGGCTGTGGACTTGATCAAGAAAGGCAGAATTACATGAATTGCATGAATTACAGTTAATCTGGCACTGTCTGATTTAATTTACAATTTTTTCCTACACTGCAGAGTACTCTGTTCTGAAGACGTGTGTGCTTGGTAGGCTTATAATACATTTCAGGCTGGAATAGATCTCAGGAAGTGTCTGGTCCAATCTTCTGCTCAGAGCAGGGTCTGCTATGGGATTGTGCCAGTTTTTATCCAGTCATGTCTTGAAAACCTTGAAGGGTGGAGACTTCCTTCAGCAATCTTCCTTCATGGCACTACCTCTTTCAGCAATCTGTGCCATGGCTTGAAACTCCTCATGGGGACTAATCCTCTCTGTATAGCCAATCTGAACCTCTCATGCTTATGCTTGTTTCTATTGTCTTTTATGAAGAGCATGGATCCAACTCCTTGATTACTCATCATAGGTACTGAGTGCTGCTGTTAGGTGCTCTGAACCTCAGTAACAATGCAACAGCGGTACCTGCCACCTTATTCAGACATCTGTGTATTTTAGCTTCATTTATAGATAATCATAGCTGCATCATCACATTGTGGCTTGCTCTGCTGGCCTGTCTTCCATCCTGAATATACTGGTACCAGGCCTTCATAGCCTTTAACGGAAAATCTCAAGTGATATAGGGTTCATTGTGGGGTTTTGTTTGTTTGGTTTTGGTAGGTTTTATTTTGTTTTGTTTTGGTCTTTGGTGTTTTGGTTTGGGTTTTGTATGTTTGGATCTTTTAAGAACAAATGTTAACCTTTCACATATTTTTATCTCTGCCTTAATCCACCTGATGCTGATCTAAAGTGCTTTAAAAATTCTGTTCTACATAAATAAGTGGAGACATAGGAATGCAGTTATGGCTAGTATTTTCCAGAAAGCCTAACATAATTATATATTTACCTTCAGCAGGACCAGGGCTTTAAAGACCTTGTCATATCTTGAAAATTTTCCAACCTATTTCCTCACTGTCTCCCTCTTTCTTTCCCCTGTCCCCTTTTTGGCATACCAAAGTCCATGCATTTGAAAATCATTTGTAATTTTCAGGATGGATATCTATTTGCCACTACTCTTAAAACTTCATGAAACAGAAATTTAAAGAAAGGGAATATTTCCCTTTCTGAAAGGAAAATAGTACGGCTATATACCATATGGGTTGAATTTTCCTTTCCATTGGATCCTCCTGTTTCACTTAGGTGGATAGTTGAAATTAGCATGACATGAGTCTCCACAGAACAGGTTTTTTACCTGTAGATATGCATGAAGGAAAAACATAATTTTAATCATTCAGTGTTTCCTGAAGCTACCTGGTCCTCATTGCTGAATTTCAACAATGGAATTACTTACTCTAAGGTATCCCATAAAACAAATCAATGAGGTTGGTATAAACCAAATATAACTTCATGAAAGGCACTCGGACGTCAAGATTCCCATTTTGTATTTTTTGTTGTTATTGTTCAGAGATACCAATTTTCAATCTGTGGTATAAAAATGAAATTTTAAAAAGTTAATTTTCTTTTTGTTTTTAGCAAATTAGGAGAAATAATTAGCAGATATAATTAAAAAAAAGTAAAAATGTAAACAATTGGACTGTGCGTTCAGTTTCTCCTTGCATAATTTTTACATTAACATTAATCTAATGATTTGTTAATGTTAGTCCCTTTAAAACACCTGAAAAGTTAAAGCAATATTAGTCTAGTACTTGATAGTCATAAATATAATTCTATGCTTCAAATATATTTTTTTCTTCTGCTTAACACAGGAAGCAGCAGTCTTTTAAAATTTTTTATTTTCAAAACCAAATACTATTATTTTAAAATCAAGTTAGACATCAGGACACTAATCACTACTTTTAGAGCTCAGCATACATGTTTTACGTTCAGCTTAACTGGTGAGCCTTACAACTCCTGAATTTGCTGTATCTGTATCCTGTTAGAACTTTGAAGAAAACTAAACATTCTAAGATCTTCCTGGCCTGTTGCTGTTAAAAACTAACAGCACATTTTTCTTAATGAAATCCATATTCTAATATTGTTTTACTTAATTAAGTACTAAAAAAGAAGAATTGCATATAATGTAGATGGCTGCTCATCGCAAGGAGTTTTCCACTTATTTGATGAAAACCTTTAGAATATGTGTGATGGCTTTCCCTTCATTTACAAAAAAGAAAACTATGAAATACCCCCTCCCTGTGCAAGTTTAGACCTGCTTTCATGACTGATCTGCTAGCCATAATTGCTTCAAAATAGGAAATATTGGAGAGATTTTTTCCAGTTAATTACTTGCAATTAGAGATTTTGCTGTTTGTGTTCAGAAAGACAGTAGATAAACTTTTGATTAGAAGGGTGTTAAAGATAGTTCACTCCTCTGGAATTGTACAATGTTGCTAATATGTTATTCACATGTTATAATTTCTTCAGCATTTGTTACATCTCCATAGATTGCCCCAAATACTTATTCTCTATTGCCATTAAACCTAAACTTTCAGATTTCACAAATAACAATGCATCCCGATGCTGTTATAGCACCTACCTTTTCTTTGTGATTCCCCCTCCCCCCACTTTTTAACAGTCTCCATACCTCCTGGGCACCATTGGTAGAATTTGTGTTCAATTAAAACCCAATGCCTTTCAAAATTGGCCATCATATTTCAAGAAAACAAAATATGTTTTCTTAAGAGGCAAAAAACCACCCACCTTTCCAATGTAGTCAAGTTTGATAAGAGGTTAAGAAATAACGATCTGATTTTATGTTATTAACTAACATCCTATTCCTAAATTCTGAAGTCTCAAATATTGAAAGAAAAGAGAATGAAAAAAAATGGTGAGTGGAAAGAAAGTGTAGTCACCTGTCATTTACTGCAAATATTATTACAGAACAATATCCCTTGGTGATAGCTCAAGTGGATCAAATTTTTGGAACTATCAACCTTTTAAAAAGTCTTCATTCTTTTGGCATGGGAAAATTCATATCATCTTGAGCCAAAAGCTTTGGACAACAGACCAATTGTTTTAGAGACCAACCTTACTGAAGACCCTCCCAAGTCTCTGCTCAATTTTTCATTAATTGCCTCCAGAATCCCAGATGGCTGTAGATAGTATGATTCATAGTTTAACTATTTGAGCACCATGAAGCAAGAAAAAAGTAAAAAAATCTAAGAGTTTGTAAAGGAATTTTAAAATCATCCATTTTGCTGTGAGACAGCGCAAAAGAACTACAGATTTACACAAAGCAATAAACAACTTTCTGTTATTAAATGTCACTCAGAACTGAAAAGGCTGGCAGATTTTCTTTGTCCAGCTTCTCTTAATCTTAAGTAATCTTTGTAAGATGAGCCTCTACATGAAATAGCTATCGAAAAAGAAATTATCAGTGCAGTTCTTCACAAGGTGGAATAATGCTGTTTCTGTGCACTGATGGCCTGATCCCACACTTCCAGTTGGGTCCTATGAATCTCTCTCTCTTCTTGGATGCTCCCATATTAAGCACCACAGATAACGGAGTTTGCTGCTGGCTGTGCTTTGTGTTTCCTACACAGAGCGTTTTCTGCCTTTCTTTTTTAAGAGCCCTCGTTTGAGAATTTGAGCTCCAGCCATAGCAAGCTATGTCATTACATTGTTCAGCCTGGAGAAGAGAAGGCTCTGGGGGAGACCTTAGAGCATTTCCAATACCTATAGGAGGCCTACAAGAAATATGGAGAGGGGCTTTTTACAATGATATGTAGTGATAGGACAAGGGGGAATGGCTTTAAACTGAAAGAGGGTAGATTTAGATTAGATATTAGGAATGAATTCTTTACCATGAGGGTGGTGAGACACTGGAACAGAAGCTGTGGATGCCCAATCCCTGGAAGTGTTCAAGGCCAGGTTGAATGTGGCTTTAAGCAACCTGGCCTAGTGGTATCCCTGCCCATGGCAGGGGGGTTGGAACTAGGTGATCTTTAAGGTCCCTTCCAACCCAAATCTATGATACATTAGTGTTACTTCAGGGGTAACTTTCTATACCAGAACAAGCCAGTTCTTGGTGTTATTTCTTGGTGTAATTTCAAAGGTTCTTCCCAGTTGAAGACTGGAAACCTTCTTTCTCCTTGTGGCATATCATAACACAGAACAGAACAAAAACAGCAAGTCAAAATTATTGAATCACACAATGCAAAGTATAGCCAGATACTAAATCGAAGTTGTAAGCAATTGAAATAGTTACAGTAAAAATTTCGTACATGATCAGAATCAAATTCTTTAACTAAGATGAACATGTTCCAAAATTATTAAAATCTGCTTAACGTCAAGAGCAACTGCTTATCTGAAATCTGCCTGGCTAGTTACTTTTAAGGTTATATTCCCCTGGCTAGGCTGTCCTTTTATGCCAGAATATTCTCATAGTTATCACTGAATCATATCTCACTGTGTGCACACTCTGAAATGTGCTAAAAATTAAGATTTAATATAGAATTTCCAAGACTGACACTGGATGTAGGTATCTTAGCAAAAGAGGTACCTTTTACAACCAACAGAGTTGGAAGCCCTTTCT
The DNA here is from genome assembly GCF_004027225.2 of Strigops habroptila. Lineage (NCBI taxonomy): Eukaryota > Metazoa > Chordata > Aves > Psittaciformes > Psittacidae > Strigops > Strigops habroptila. The sequence continues at coordinate 110,686,443 of NC_044278.2, forward strand.
GGGAATAGAAAATATCTATCTATCTTCTGGATTTATAAAAGTTCCATGTTCTATAGACATCTTTAGTAAAGAGTACTATCTTTAGATAATTACTGCATGTCTTTGAATGCTTAAAACTTTAATGATATGGAAATGATGCATAGAATTACTGCAGAGTAAAAACTGGAATGTACATGGGAACTTTATGTGTCCTAATACTGAAAGGAAAACTGTCAAATAAAAAGCAAACCAGAGGTAATACAAAGCAGACAAAAGAGACAGTACCTGTAATTATTTGAAAAACTTCAGATGCCTAGTTCATAATTTTACAGGTTCACAAAATACATCTTTATGTGTGAACTGACAGATTGACACAATGAACAAAATCCCGAGATTGAAAAAAAGTACAAAAAGGAAACAGAAATGCAACAATGGAACATCAAAACTTCTTAATACTGTGGAAAATCAAATGTCATGCAGAGGCAGGCATAGATTTAATGCATAATATTGCCTTATATTGAAACACAATGTCATAAATATTATGTGTATACACAGAATTCAGGTATTTGCTTTAAGAAAACACTTCCCCTATGCCGGTGTATCAATTTAATATGAACAATTTACAATGTTGGAGTGGGAGCATGTGCACATGAATTAGTCTGGAATATATTTTCACAACTAAATTTGAAAATTTAGTGCATATGCAGCTGTTCGATAAAGCCACTGCAAGTGCCACTCAGCAATTACCAGGAAAGCTGTGTGTAAAAACTGGCTTTAAGTGTTCCTTTATAACAGTCATTTCAGGATGTAACCTGCTTTGAAGATTCCAGAAATTCACCAAAGCAATCATCATGAACTGAGATCACACGCACTCATAGTGGCAGACATACAGCAATTTCAGGAAGTGAGAGAGACAGAAAAGGATACTAATCCAGTAATTATTATAGTAAAGTTAAACAGCAACAGGTATCTTACCATAGATCTCAGCAATAGACCTACTGGGGGAAAACAATAACAAAGGTGATAAAAGCCCTATTTGTTCACTTTGATTGTAAACCAGCATTTTTTAGTGTGTACAGCAGAGGAAAATATATAGGAGACATAAAGCTTGAAGGCTCTGAGAGTGAAAATGTGATGGAATTTAAATGTAAGCACACTGAGGTCTATTTGATACTCCTAGAGATGAAGAGGTTTGATGAATGAATGTAACACTCATTGTGAGTTTTCGTTTGGTTCTAGGGAGGTGTGTGGAAAGTGGAGAAAGATTCAGTAGGCAAAGTGGAGTATTAACCCGAAGTTCATCTGTCTCACATCTATCTTCTCTCCATCTCCTATTTAAAACAAGTGTTTTAACTCTTTGAATCTCCTGCATAATAAATGTTAGTTTCTCACTAGTGTAACAAAAAGGCTGATAGCTAAGGCGTTCAGCTCAGAGCTGAAAGAACATCCCTTCATGAAGGGAAGGAGCATGAAATTGAACTTCTGACCTCCAGGGAGACAGTGAAGGTGATGTGTCCTGTGGTGGTGTTTTGGAGTGGTCAGAGGTAGAGGAGGAACAAGACGTAATGTGGCCATGTATAGCGCTATACACATGAAGGCTACCAGGCAACAGTTTTGAAAATCTGTTGAGACAAAGACACGCAGAATCTAAGGATTTAGGCAGCTTTATGCACATCCAATAAGAGAAATGTTGATACTGCAAGTTTCATATTCAGATTCCACATCTTTTGGTATCTAAATATGCCTGTGTCAAGAATCTAATCCTTATATTTGATCTGATGGAGCAGAAAGTCTGTGACTGAGCACAGAACTGGGATCAGATATATCCAGCTTAGTGCTTTCCCCGTTGAGTCATTCTTCTTCTTCTTTTCCAGGCATATTCAAGTTTGAAAGTTTTTCTATACAGCATCTCTGGGGCATGCTTTGTTTTGCAATTCACAACTCTGCTTGTGAAGTAAATACCAATAAGTCTCACACTGAGCTTATAAAACCTTTGCCTGGCAGCACGTACAACAGCTTTGTTGCTTTCCTGCACTGCTCTGTCTACATTTTCTAACCTTCACCCACCACTTCTAGAGATGTGAGGCTGGTTTGATCTTCGTCTGCATTCAGTCTGTTCTCATTCTCAGCAGAGCAGGAGTCACCAAGGGATGCCAGCTATTGTGTGCCTTTTGTGAAAGGGACACATGCCTACTAAATTTGTTTAAAATGATTAAACACTTTTTAACATGGTCCTGGAATTAAATCTGAGCATGGGACTTTGCATATATACCTCAAAGAGTTGTAACTTTATGGTGTGGTTTTTTCTTTATTTTTTTTATTTCCTTTTTTTTTTTTACCAGAGAGAAGAGTGAATCTATTTAAAATTTTATAATTACTATCATTTACTTCAAAACTTTCTGTCATTTTTACCCTTTGGTCTCTTAATGATTCATTTAAACTTTTAAGTTAAATTATTATTTTTTTCTGTTTCATAGAGAGACCAAAAAGAAAAGGATGAAGAGCTGGCCTCTCTTTATCCAGCTCTTTTTCCTTCATACCTTTATTTCTCTAGTGCTTGATATTTCTTATGCCATCAGACACTCCTCTGATTAATTGCTTTAGCCTGTTACCTCCTACTGTCTACAATATTTGCATAAAAAAAAGAAAAACTAAAATAACAAGAAAAAAACAGGTTTCTAAAGCTACCTTGTTTTTCTTACATATGTAAAAGGTAACATAAAATGGTGAGTTAATTTGTGTTAGTTTTTCATAATAGTCTGCAACATTTGTTGTTATTTTTAAATAAATTCTTTAAATAATTGCTTGCTTGAGAAAACACATAAGAAGAAAAATAGTATGTAGATGCTAAGACAGTGTAGCACATTAAAGAAGTGAAAAACTTCTTGTATAACCTGCCTGTTCCATACTATGCTGCTATTCCCCAGAGAGAATTCTCCCTTACTGTTTTCTATTTTACTTTAATAAGATTATATGGGGATTCAGGATACAGACTTCTTCAGTCTCTTTGTTATTGTCCCTCTGGGGTTGTCACTCATGCCAATATTTTAAAATCATTGCAGACATGATATTTGTTTATATTTGGATATGTATGCATGCATGTGTTTGTATGCATGCGTTTATATGCAGAGAGACAACCTTGTGAAGTACAGATATTAGAGATTGAAGAAAACATAAAACTTAAATGATACATTCTTCCTGTTTTAATCTTACAAAGACATTCTTAAATGATGAATGGTTACAGTTCTTTCTGAAAGTCATCCTGCTTACAGTTACCCTCTTGCTGACTGTAGGAAGTTACATCCTCAGCAGGCTAAATTGGCATCTCTCTGCCAATAGACATAGAGCTAAACCAGAGGTCAATCCATCCCTGTACAAGTATAAATCATATAAGCCCTAATTTTCCATTGCCTTGAACCCAGTCTAGTATACAGATGCAGGGGAACAACAGTAAAGAATGAGTCAAACTTTCAGTGAAATTCTAATGGCCAATTTTTGCAGACAGAAATGAGTAGCTGCAGTGCATGGTACTGCACACTTAGGTTCAATTAAATAGAAACAGAGAAAAGTCAAAATAGACATAACTGTAAATTAAAATCAGTAAAAACTCCCAGAAAATAACAAGATTTTATTTCCAGGAATTTGTTTGTAGACAATGCTTTGGACAGAATTACTGGGAAAAGTTACTGCTTACCTTCCTACCGTATATCTAGGGCTCACTTTTGTGCCTGAAAAAAGCTTTAACCTCACCGATATGGACTCTAATAAAAAACCTCAATGTGTTATGAATAGTATATGTGAGTTCATGGGGTTACAGAAGTCAGAAATGTTTTAAAGAAACAGTGGACTGGTGATTTCATTGTGAATCTCTGTATCTAGCTAGGCGTTTATATTACTACCTACCTTTGTTTCCAAAAGTATCTCATCTGAAAGAAGCCTAAGCTCATAAACTGGAGGATTTATTTGAGTAGAAACCTGGAGAAGTTTTAGTTTCAAGTGGCTTTTGACTCCACACCAAATGCCAAATATACCTCTTGGTTGAGTTTCATACTGAAGCAAAACAAACAAACAGACAAGTTCTCCCCTATGGAAAACAGCAATGTTAATGACCAGAAACAAATCCAAATGAGTCTCTGAGTTAAGTTTTGCACAAAGCTGCACACATAAAGCTTTATTTGAAGCTCTGGAATATAATTATAATTAAGACTTCAAAACATCTTCTTCATTACATTCGGAGCTTAAATTGTGTAACTTATTTGCATTTGAGATAAGAAGAGATGTATATTTTGTATGTTGAATTTAGGTTTATAGAAGAACAAGCTCATTCCCAGTGGCAAATATTACAAATATTACTATCTCCAATTCCAGTTACGAAACACTAAATTGTTTTTTAAGTGGGAGCCAGCTCTCTTAATAGGCTTTCAGTATTAATCCTCTAATGTTAATTGTTGCTTTACTTTCTAGAGGTTATGTTAGATGGATGAAACAGGAAAGTCTGATTGAGATTTAAACTAGAATATAGGGTTAAGAATTAAAAATACCTGGCATGAGACTTGCAGTTTAAATTTAATAGTGTTAAAATTGTGGCTGTAAGTTTAGCCATGTTTTTCCAAAAATCCTAGAGAGTCCTGTATTTTAGATGAGCTTGCAAGTCTTGGACTAACCTTGATATTAGACATATCAATATCAAACTATTTTTAAAAGTTTTCAGTGTGGTAATATTCAGAAGATACCTGTGCTCACACAGTCTTGTCAAATTGAACAATAAGATGATCTTATTGCATAGAACAAGAGCATTTTGCATTTTGGAATCTTACCTTTGACAGCGCAACCAAAATTATAAATAAAACATCGGAAACTAAAATTCTAGCCTTGGTTTACTCTCCAATGGCAGACACAGGAATGTCTTAGGAGTTCAGTGGCAACCATATAAGGTAATACACGACTACCATGCTGCATGTTGTAAATGGCAAGGAGGCAAGGAAAAAACTTCCCTTTACTCCAAAAATGCTGCAAACCTGTGCTGGCATTCACCAGACATTTTTAGGTTTGTGAATAACCAATTTTAAGAAAATAAACTAAATAGCATTAAACTCCAGAAAGGGTATCTCTTAAGGTCTGAAACCATCCTACTTTCTGATAATAATTAAAAGAGAAACTATCACTCACGTGAATTTGATTAAGTTTTCCTGCAGGTGTATATGGCCCAGCAGAGTGTGGACATAGTTCTTTTCTGAGACATACTTCTTTTCTGAGAGTGAAATCTCTGAAATCTCTAAGCTTTCTAGGTTCTTCAGGATACTAGTAATCTTTCTCTAATCCAGCAAAGCTTCTCCTTGTACAACTCTTGACTCATAGAGTGGATTAAAATTATAGTGGTTAAAATTAAGCAAGTATAAAAACGCTTCACCAGCCTTCTGTAAGAACAAGCTCTCCGTCTCTGGCATCTCCATTGATAAGTTGTGCCAACGATGATGCTAATTAAGACTATGGATGCTTCACAAGAGGCAGGAGGATGTGTTGAAAGCCTTCAAAATTTAGTAAAACTAGAATCTTGAACAATTTAATTCACTCAGTATGAAAAAGTACTTGCCAATGAAATTATATGAAAAAGGTAAATCAAAATGCAGCTTCCAAATGTAATAATCATTTCCCTTGTGATGCTGAGTATCCTGCCTTTTAATGAGCCATATACAATGTGCCTGCAGCAGATAGACCTGCTGCACTCTGGGATACACCAGCATTTCCAGGGGCACCTCCAGAAACCTGACTCTGAAAGACCTCTGTAAGCCATGAAGCAAGAGTGTGGAACGACCTTTCTGGGTGTTTCTGCTACTGTGGCCATGTACTTACCTTGAAACTTTTCCACCTTTTGCAAAATACTTTTGGGAGTTCAGTCACCTGTTTTTCATAGAGCTCTTCACTGACTTCCACATCCATATCCCATCATCAAATTTTACGGAAATATTGAAGTATTTTACAGACATATGAGCAAGACAGTGAACTTTTGCATTGTCTTTTTTGCTTCCATGTCTAGTTGGATTTGACTGTCTGTTTTGGATGTTGCTCCACATTTAGAAGACACATAATAGAATATGGATTGAAACCGGAGCTGGAATCCAGCAGATGCAGGTTACCCCTCAACACATAGTGTCTACAGAAACAAGAAAACTAGAAAACACACCACTAAAATGCACACGTTCTGATCGTCCATCCTCACCTGACTGTCTTTCCTAGGAAAGAGATAGTTTAGAAGGAGTTTTCCACCTTTAAGAGTACTCCTGATTTTTAAGGTTATATTGCAGAAATGACAGTTTCAGTGCTACTTCTTACGCTATTTCTTCTAGACTCTCTGGTAAATATAATCCATTTCTGCTGGTTTATTGCAGCTGAGTTTCCAAATTGCCCTATAATTTCTTCTCTATGGACTTCAATGTCTGTAAAGGCTACACATGAGAAAGGGCATTGGAAATTGAATTTTCCTGCCATCCAGCTTAATAAATGCCAATACCAAAAAAGAGTTATTCAACTGCCCTCGTACCTAAACATCTTCCTGAAATGTCAAATCAATTGCTGTATATCTTTATATATATGAACAATTAAACCAAGATAGAATCTATAACAGTCTAAATTTCATACTGCTGTAATTCCACTTTTTCATGAGTGTAGAAACAGAATCAAGCATACGCTCCACATGATTTTGTCCTTCTTGAACCACAAAAACTGTGATAGTAAAATCAAGTCCGCTTTGCTTTTGTTGAAATTTTCACAGCTTCAGTTTCAACAGACTCTAACATTAAATACTGAATGTATGTGATTTACAACATGGTAAATGACAACAAATTCACTGAGAGCTTTACAGGATATAGGACCAGAAAGTCAGATGCAGCCATTGGAAGATTAAAGTGGAGCAATCTGTGTTGATCCTTGGAATATTTTGAAACCTGCTTTGATGTGCTGTTGCTGCAGTAGTTCCTAGTTTTGAATTGTGCTGAATACATGAAAAAATGTTATAGTAATGCCTGTATATACCTGCAAATGATTATACTCAAACATTTTTGCACCATGTCTCCTCCATGGTACAAAGCCTCTTGCCCTGTTTCTATAGCAGCACAAGATTCATAACTTCTGTGGATCAGACACCAAGAGTATCATGAGACTGACGACACTTATAATATTAAATACCTCCAAATCTGAGTGGTTAAGCATAAATTTACCTAGGAAAGACACCACAGTGAACTGGAGATTAAGATATAACTCTTTGCTTTGTAAAGAAAAGGGATGTTTATTTGAAGCTTGGTGGTCTTTGCAAGGGGAGTAGATGGAAGCGCATGTGTAGAGACTGAAGTATGTACACATACATTGTTTTGGAAAAAGGCATCTGATGTATCTGAAGAACAGGAATCCAGCCTATAGGGAAGTCTTGCAGAAGTCTGTGACATTTTTAAGAGCACGGTCCCTGCAACAAAAAAAGCTAAGCCTAGACTTGCCTAGACTAAGAAAACTGGGGTTTTAATTCTGTTATTAGCTCTATCTTTGTCTCTATATCTTTCATAACAAAGTTTCTTCTGAAAGTATCAGCATTTAGTTTGGTGGGGGGTCCATGATAGATACTTTGATATAGCATGGGTCCATGATAGATACTTTGATATAGCACTATGACAAAGCACAGAAAAATGTTATGCCTGTCTTCTCCTTTTTCTCTTTCCTGTCTGGGCACCTCCTTCTACCTTCTCTCTCTGACAGTATTGTGAAGAGCACAAGATTTTTTGATGAAGTGAATGGCTGTTTTTCCACCTGATCCATGCTTTGCCCATGTTTGGGAGCAACATGCTGCTTGTCTTCTCTTTTGAGTCCTACCCTGCAAAAAGATGTCTGGAGCTAATACAGAAGGATGTAGGGAAACATTTGTAACAATAGCATTGTCTCTTTCTGGGGGAGCCTAGGCAATATTTTTATGGCAAGGCAGGCTCTTAAAAATTTAGCTGGCAGATGATTTTCCTGACAGCTCTTTGCACACGTGGGAGAGAGGAGGAAAATGGTCAGAACAGTGATGGGAAAGTCCTGGAAATCAGTAGAGAAAGAAAGAGCACGAGGTACTATAATATTAGAGAATGTCTGTCTTAGAATTTTTCATTATCCCCTTCTTGCCCACCTTTTGCTTTATTTTTAAAGGAACGATTGTGTATATCCTTTGGGTAGAAACAGATACCGACGAGCATGTGATTAGGCAGAGAAAGACATTCAAAGAATGTTTAATGGATTGTCAATTAGAATCAGTGAATGCTGAACTAAGTATCAAAGACTGTCTAATTTGTAAATCTGAACTATACAAAGTGGTCTTAAGTAGTGTGAAATTCGCTTGACAATTCACTTGACATAAAGGCAGTTGAAAAGGTGATAGGGCTTTTTTGTACTTCTAACAGATATAATTCACTGATACATAGAAAGCACTTCACACTAAAGAAAAAGAAGAAATACTATCAAGAAAAATAAGCAAAATATCCTAAACTCTGTACAACTGAATTGATGAATGTATTTTTAATTTCTTAATAATTAGTAAATAGCATTTAAGATCTTATTTTGGAAGAAAGCAAGTAATTGAAAGTGATACTTGATAAGGAAATAAGAGATGCTCGTCTTGTATTTCTGGATCTTTCCTACAAATACTAACAAGCAACTTTGGAATAGCATAGCGTTTCTTCTCATAGGCATCTATATATGTTTTCTTGTGAGTAAGCATCATATGCCAAAATTTCATAGCCCAGTACTCTATTTACTGGGACCCCAGTGCATGTGATAACACCACAGCTCCTGTATATGATGTACAAGCTATACGTGGGTTAGACAAAAATTTTGTAAATGAAATAACAACTGTCTATGGAAGATAAATTATCATATGTGTTAGGAAAGAATATGCATGTAAAATTGTGGAAGTATCTGTTAACTAGTTTTGTTAAAATAGAAATTATATGATTCTGCTTTTACTTGGGCCAATCATGCTATTCATGGACTAAATAACACATGTATTTTGGCAACCACCCTAGTACACAGAATGTTGCAAAGCAATAAACATACTTAAGTTTATATATCCAACATCTCAAATTAATTGTAAAAAGATTCTGGAAACTTATATAAAAATATATTACAAGTGAACATTCTTTGGTGGATTTGCAGCTATTCCCTAGGCACTCTTATTTCTTCATTAGGGCTGACTACAAAAAAATCCCTTGGTGTAGCTGCATTAAAACATCTTCGCACTTTAATGTTGATTATTTTTCACACAGAATTTGAAATCCCCCAGTATGAAGAAAGATCTATATTGTCCTGAGTCAGTTATATAATTTGTGTCTTTTGGCCTTCCTTTATTAATAAAAGAGAAAATAAATACAGTGGAGAGTAAAGGACAGGCACTTGTTTTGTACTTGACAGAACTGTTCTATTTCTAAAACTAAAAGTTATTTTCTTACAAGGTCTTTGCAGTCTCCATTAATCATTTCTTTAGCTAAATCTGCCTGTTAGCATGTTTCTAGCTGCCATTGCATGCTCCCAGCACTTTCTTTAAGCAGCCCATGCATTTGTTTTTGACAGAGGTTGGCCTTAAGACAAAGTCATCCATTCAAATCAATAACCATCATGCAACAATTGTTGACTAAGCTAACGTCTTCTCTTTCAGAACAAAAATCCAGTGGGAATACTGTATAATTTTAAATTTACTTTTATATGAGGATTCATCTATGCAATCCTGCTCTCTCACTCTCCACCTTGTGGTTGTTTTGTATCATTGCAGTCAATTATTTCAGGGCTCAAGCTGAACATTATTGTTTTCTTGTGCATAAATCAAATATTTAAGGATGATTTCCTTTTCCATTCAGTTATATATCTGCTAGATTATATAGATTAAATTTATATCTGCCAGCTTCCTTTTAACAGGAAAACGTTTTCTGTCTTGTTCAGGAAAAGACAACCTGTTTATGACATGCTTTGAACTTTCTATATCATGTCAAATATACTTTCCTCATGATGCTTTGTCTTGACACCTCAGCTGAGAGCACCTTAAAAATACGATGGATGATAAGAAAGCAGCCTTCAGTGGATTTTGTATAAATTAAATCATTTAATATTCAAAAAGAGGGGAAGGGAGGACGGGAATGTGATTCTGCAATAAAATCCAGAAGACTAGTCCCTCTCACCTTTTTCCAAAGTTCAGATTGGAGCAGATAAACAAAAGGCCAGTTCTGATTATTGCTGTGCTTAATTTCAAAGCTAAGTAAGTGCCTAGTGACAGCATAAATTTAGGTGTTTTGTCTACCTCCACAGCTCACAGATAGCTCACATAGTGAGTTAGTCATCTGAATGTTGGGGAAGCCAACAGTTTCATCACCTAGATCACAACTAGCACTGAAAACACCAGTATGCCCTCAATCCCACCTGCAAGTGCAAGTGCTACATCTTTGGCTGGAAGCAGGACTTTGTCTTCAGTTGGGATTTGCATATATTTCTGGGCTCTCTCTTGTGATTAAATCACAAATACATTCCCCTCCTCCCCAGAAAAGAGAGAAAGAGAGAAACAAACAAAAATCAAGATTGCTCATTTTATTCAGTTTATGAGTAATTAGCTGAAAAGAGTTGGAAGCCCAGTGTGGGAGAGGATGGAAACTATTTGATTATTGCCAAAGAGAAGTAACTACTTGGCTGGAGAAGAAAGAGTTAAAGAAGCAGCAAAGTACACTGTGTGATTAAGCAGAGCAACCCAGCTGACAGCAGCAGGAGAACAGAAAGATAAGGAACTGGTTATTTTGAGACTGTTTGTGAAACGATGAAGAATGTTGAAAAAACAAAACTGTAAACCAGGAACTAAACATGATGTGCTAAAAATAGTTTGGTATAAAAGATAGAGCAATAGGCTAAAAATGTCTTTTGCAAGAATGGTATAAAAGCTAGAGCAATAGACAATAAAGTGATTCGCTGCATGAAGATGCTCTGATTCTGTGCCTTTCATATGCCACAGCCCAGCATCTGTCATTCATGAGGCTCTTTTGACTTCTGAGGGATGAAGTAGAAATCTTCTAATTCCGTGTGGTTAAACTGTTTTCTTGTTTTGACTTATAAACTGGAAACTTGAACCTCACTCTAGAGCCTAGGAGTTAAAGCCTTTGGGAAGAAAAAGAGAGACCTGGCGGCCCTTCATTAATCTAATCAATACTGAATATTATTCACAAAGTGGAGCACCTGGTCATTTTTGTCTCCCAGATGAATGCATCAACCATTATAATCACACTCATTTTGTCCTCTGTGCCAAATGAATGTTCATCGATCCCATGTAAAGTGGAACGATTTTAGCTTAAGAAAAAAAAAATGGACTAGTCGTCCTTTCTCTAGACTCCACCTCAGTGTGGCAATTAGGGCACCCCCATAGGAAGCATATATGCCAGGACCAGAACAGCTAACCCCCATAACACAGGTGCATGCTTTTTCCATGTGTTCCCAGATAAAAGCAGATCAAGGAAGGGATAGGGGATGTTCCCAGCTTTGCTTTTTCCGGAACCTGACTATTTGAAGTACGCTCTGAGAAAGCCGACAGAAAACAGCCCCGTCAGTGACATAGGCAAAGATTTAGGTTATGAACTAGAACATGACTAGAACATGAATTAGGCCTGGAGCCGCTCAGGCTTACCATAGAATAATAGAATAGTAAGGATTGGAAAGGACCTTAAGATCATCTAGTTCCAACCCCCCTGCCATAGGCAGGGACACCTTGCCCTAAACCATGTGGTCCAAGGCTCTGTCCAACCTGGCCTTGAACACCGCCAGGGATGGAGCATCTGCAACCTCCCTGGGCAACCCATTCCAGTGCTTCACCACCCTCACTGTAAAGAACTTCTTCCTTATATCTAATCTAAACTTCCCCTGTTTAAGTTTGAAGCCATTACCCCTTGTCCTACCACTACAGTTCCTAAGGAAGAGTCCTTCCCCAGCACCCTTATAGACCCCCTTCAGATACTGGAAGGCTGCTCTGAGGTCTCCATGCAGCCTTCTCTTCTCCAGGCTGAACAGCCCCAACTCTCTCAGCCTGTCTTCATACGGGAGGTGCTCCAGCCCTCTTATCATCCTCGTGGCCCTCCTCTGGACTCGCTCCAACAGCTCCATGTCCTTTTTAGGCTGAGGACACCAGAACTGCACACAGTACTCCAAGGAAGGTCTCACGAGAGCAGAGTAGAGGGGCAGGATCACCTCCTTTGACCTGCTGGTCACGCTTCTTTTGATGCAGCCCAGGATACGGTTGGCTTTCTGGGCTGCAAGCGCACACTGCCGGCTCATGTTAAGCTTCTCATCAACCAACACCCCCAAGTCCTTTTCTGCAGGGCTGCTCTGAATCTCTTCTCCACCCAACCTGTAATAGTGCCTGGGATTGCCCCAACCCAGGTGTAGGACCTTACACTTGGCTTGGTTAAACTTCATAAGGTTGGCATCGGCCCACCTCACAAGCGTGTCAAGGTCCCTCTGGATGGCATCCCTTCCCTCCAGCGTATCAACCGAACCACACAGCTTGGTGTCATTGGCAAACTTGCTGAGGGTGCACTCAATCCCACTGTTCATGTCACGGACAAAGATGTTGAACAGGACTGGTCCCAACACCAATCCCTGAGGGACACCACTCATTATAGGTTTCCAACTGCACATCGAGCCATTTACCACAACTCTTTGTGTGCGGCCATCGAGCCAGTTTTTTATCCTCTGAGTGGTCCATCTATCAAATTGATGTCTCTTCAATTTAGAGACAAGGATGTCATGCGGGACAGTGTCGAACGCTTTGCACAAGTCCAGGTAGATGACGTCAACTGCTCTGCCCCTGTCCATCAGTTCCGTGGCTCATCATAGAAGGCCACCAAATTGGTCAGGCAGGATTTCCCCTTAATGAAGCCATGTTGGCTGTCACCAACCACCTCGTTGTTTTTCATGTGCCTTAGCATGTTTTCCAGGAGAAACTGTTCCAAGATTTTGCCAGGCACAGAGGTGAGACTGACTGGTCTGTAGTTCCCTGGGTCTTCGATCTTCCCCTTCTTGAAAATGGGGGTTATATTACCCTTTTTCCAGTCGTCAGGAACTTCACCTGACTGCCAGGATTTTTCGAATATGATGGACAGTGGCTTAGCAACTTCATTTGCCAGCTCCTTCAGGACCAGTGGATGGATTTCATCAGGTCCCTTGGACTTGTGCATGTTCAGGTTCTTGAGATGGTCTCAAACCTGATCCTCTCCTACAGTGGGCCTAAGGTCTTCATTCTCACAGTCCCTGCATTTGCTTTCCAAGACTTTCGTGGTGTGGTCAGAGCATTTGCTGGTGAAGACTGAGGCAAAGAAGTCATTAAGAACCTCAGCCTTCTCCAAATCCATGGTAGCCAGTTCTCCTGATAGCTTCCGGAGAGGGCCCACATTGTCCCTCGTCTGTCTTTTATTTGCTACGTATCTATAGAATCCTTTCCTGTTATCTTTTACATCCCTTGCCAAACTTAATTCTAGCTGGGCCTTAGCTTTCCTAACCTGGTCCCTAGCTTCTCGGGCAATGCTCCTATATTCTTCCCAGGCCGCCTGTCCTCGCTTCCACCTTCTATAAGCTTCTTTTTTCCCTCTAAGTTTCCTCAGCAGATCCTTATTCATCCATGGAGGTCTCCTGGCCCTCCTGCTGCACTTTCTTCTAGTCGGGATGCAACACTCCTGAGCACGTAGCAGGTGATCCTTGAATATCGACCAGCAGTCTTGGGCCCCCCTGCCCTCTAGGACTGTATCCCATGAAAACTTACTAAGGAGGTTCCTGAAGAGGCCAAAGTCTGCTTTCTTGAAGTCCAGGGCAGTGAGCTTGCTGCATGCTCTTCTCACTGTCCTGAGGATCTCAAACTCAACCATCTCGTGATCACTAGAGCCAAGGCTGCCCTGGAGCGTCACATTTCCAACCAGTCCCTCCCTGTTGGTGAGCACGAGGTCAAGCATGGCACCTCTCCTCGTCGGCTCCTCTATTGCTTGAAAGAGGAAGTTGTCTTTCACACAATCGAGGAACCTCCTGGATTGCTTGTGCCGGGCCGTACCGTCCCTCCAACAGAAGTCAGGATGGTTGAAGTCCTCCATGAGGACAAGGGCCTGCGAGCGTGAGGCTGCTCCTATCTGTCTGTAGAGCGCTTCATCCACAGAGTCCTCTTGATCAGGTGGCCTGTAACAGATCCCCACCGTAATGTCCCCCATTGCTGTTTTCCCTTTGATCCTGACCCACAAACACTCTGTTACCTCATCACCCGTCCCCAGACAGAGTTCCATACTCTCTAGCCTATCAATCACTGACATAGATAGCAATGCCCTCTCCCCGTCTGCCTAGCCTGTCTTTTCTAAACAGCCTGTAACCTTCCATTCTGACACTCCAGTCATAGGAGCCATCCCACCCTGTTTCTGTGATACCAATGACATTCTATTCCCGTAGCCTTGCACACATCTCTAATTCCTCTTGCTTGTTCCCCATACTACAGGCATTTGTATAGAGGCGCCTTAGCCGAGCTCCAAGTGAAGCTGACTCAATGGCTGGGGCAGCTAGAACATCTCTACATTGCTCCAAGCACTTATTACAGGTGCTGGCAACTGACCGGGAGCGTTGGGATGGATCAATGCTCCCCTCCCTCAACACATCTAGCTTAAAGCTTTCTTGACCAGCCTGGCAAGCCTCCTACCAAAACAGCTCTTCCCCTTCTTTGTCAGACCAGCTCCACCAGCCTCCAGTAGATCTGGCCTCCCAAATGGAGCCCCATGTTCTAAATAGCCAAACCCCTGACTATGGCACCACCATTCTAACCATTTATTAACCTGCCAGACACGCCTAGCTTTTTTAAGGTCCTCCCCTTTGTCCTGGAGAATCGATGAGAAAACTATCTATCTGAGCTCCAGAGCCCCTAACCACCTCTCCCAAGGCTCTGTAGTCCTAAATGTTCTCCAGGCTACTGCTATCTATATCTCTAGCACCCACATGGACCACTAGAAGGGGGTAGTAGTCAGCAGGACTTACTAGAGCAGGCAGCCTCTCAGCAACATCCCTGATCCGAGCCCCTGACAGGCAACACACCTCCCTCGAGACTGGATCAGGCCGGCAGATGAGTGCCTCTGTGCCTTTCAACGTAGAGTCCCCTACTACTATGACCCTCCTCTTTTTCCTAGTGATCCTCTTTACTGGTGCATCAGCAGGATGCTCATTAGGTGTGGTGGGTGCTTTCTCATTAGCCCCCTGCAGAACTGCGAAGCGGTTGTGGGTGGGGACATCAGATTTAGGAGGAAGCCCCTTGTTGTTAATTGTCCTCTTCCTCCTTTTTTTGTTAGTTTTTCTTGTAACTAATTCCCAGCTTCCTGGGTTGCTGCCCTCCTTCTTTCCTATGTGAGCAATGCTGGACGTTTGCGGCCCCTGCACAGTTTGGGCCTGGAGCAAGCAGCCCAGCTTCCTCTCAGCTTCCCTGGCATCTTTTAGCTCTCCAACAGCCTCCCGCAGCTCAGCCACCTGCTGCAGGAGGACCTCCACCAGGGCGCACCGAGTGCAGCCCTGTCCATTGTGCACCCTCGCCTCAGGAGACCAGTCGAGGCACTTTCTACACTCCGAGGTCTGCGCCGCAGCCTCCCCTCTCATCGGCTCTGTCTGGGTGCCTACGCTGGCCACCGCCGGGGCAGAGCTCCCAGAGCGGGCCCTGGTCCTGAGGCGAGTGCTCACCATCCCACTCGCTGCCCTCTCGCCCTGCCTCCGCCAACGGCCGCGCAAACCACCGCGCAAACTGCCGCGCCATGCCCTGGTCGCTCGCGCTCCCTGGGATGGGTTTTTCCCCACTGAGGGCTGGTGCCGTCACTCCTGGCGCTGCCCCCTGTGAGTCAGCTGCTCGCATGAGCTGAGCTGCCGGCTCCTGGGCAAGTCCTGTCAAGGACTTGAGGCTCCCTCGGTCGCTCTTGCCGCTCTGAACTGAGGCTCCTGGAAGCTGTGCTTCCCCCCGCTCCGGTGTTAAAACCATTATTCAGCTCAGGTAAGCGCTGGTTTTTAGAGGTAAAGATCCTCTGAGCATCTGCAGTAACAAATAGCCAACTATTTCTACATTTTTTGGTATGCTGTCTATTATGCAAGATACTTACTTAATCAATACCTTTTTTTCCCTTGATTAGAATTTCCTGTATTTCTTCCTTTGCCTGTAATTTGGCGCTGTTTGTCTTCCCAAATAAAAGCTTCACAAAGCTATCAGTCATGCAGGGTTTCTAGCAGGTGAGTCATTAATTATTCATTCTGATGAGTGTGACCACTGCTGTGAGAGAGCCCCAGGAGAATTTCCAAAGGACCATTTGGTAATAAATATTCAACAATTTGTAATGTTTAGTTCTGATTCATGTCCCAGTACCCATCAATGGCTGGACGTGTCCACTGCCCATACATAATATCTCCTTTCATCATCATTTAATGACATCAAAATCATGCATTGCACCATCTTGAAACAAAAAATTAACAGATTTTTAAAGTCACCTTGTCAAGTCTAAAACTACACTTCAGCCTTGTAAGTCCATAAACTCTTTTTAAATGCTTATTAAAGCTAATAAATGATGCTTCTACTTCGGTGGAGCTGCTCTCATTTGCAGTGTAAGATGATTTCGTTCATTATTTGCAAGGTGAAGTGAAGCAGAATGGGAAGATGTGTGGAAAAATGACAGTGGCAGCAGGCAGCATCCTCTTAAAAGGATAAGAGTGATAGTTGGGAGGTCTTTCCAACCCAAACCATACAGTGAGTAATCAAATAAGATGGATTTAGAATATAGTATTGTGGGTTTTGTTTCTTATCAGGCAAATTCATACAATTCTTGTCAAGCTGATTTTGCATATTTTTTTCCTAAGTAATAGAAATGTGAAAATCACACTTATACCAAATATCTGTGAGGATAAGAATCATCAAAACTTTTTAACGAGTGTTTCGATCTGTCATTTTTATGTGTTCAAATCAACCCATGATTCCTGAGAAAAAGTTGAAAACAAAGTATTGACAAAAAAGTATTGACAAAAAAGTATTGACAAAGCATTGACAATGCCTTTCTCATTTTAAGCAAGCCCACATAGACAGAAGAATGAAACGTTTGACTGTCAGGTGTTTCTTCGGTAAATGCCAATGCTGATGACATGGTAACATCAAAATGCCAGGCTGAATTGAGTTTGGCATCAGGAAGGTCATGGAGTATGAAACTCAGTATAAGATTGTAGTTACTACAAATGAATAAATCTTGGCAGTCATCAGTGAACTTTTTTCTTTTTCCTTCAAACTTCTTTATTTCTCCTTTCTATGATGTGATTGATAGACAAAAAAAATTTAAGTTTCTTCAAATGAGATTGATAATCATGAAGAGTGGAAAAGATGGAGAATAAGGAAGTAGGCCTCAAAGCTAACAGTATAAGAAATCAGAATAAAATTACCTTGGATGTCTCTGATACTGAAATTATGAGTAGTTATATACCATTTACACTTTCAGTAGCACCACTAATATTAATAGCACGATGCACTCAAATGTGAAAACAATGTAAACTGGAGTAAAAGAGATTCCTTATATTAGGCATTTGAAACTTATCAAATTTGAGAAGTAATTATTAGATCTCCAAAACCTGAACTAGATAAAACATTTATATAGATAGTTTAAACAAATTAATTAGCTTGATTATTTATAGTTTTTAAAAATGAGCCTCTCATCTAAAATTTCACAATGAATCAAGTAATCCAGTAAATGAAAAATGTTGGATTGTTAGTCACAGAGACTGGGTTGATTTTACTTAACTTTAGCCTTCTGAAAGTTGATCATGTTTTCTAGGCTAGTTGACAGGACTCCATCCATAAAGTGAGAGACATCCCCAGGAAGTAATTTATCAACCGCTAAGATTCTGTCTGAGATAGATAGGACAAGATGTCCTCAGGACGTACTCGTCTCTTTCCCTTGGCAATTGAGAGAGCCTGCACAAATCTCTTAGGTGTGATGCCTAATGTCTGGATGGTTAATGTTAGGTAAGCTGAATTCTGCCCTAGGTTCCCCAGGTTGTTTTGAGTTATAAGGGAATGAAGTGGTTTTGGACTGACTCTAAACAGAGTATTCTGTTGGACTGAAAGGGCAAATCACTATGGATATGTAAAAATAATTAGTATTATTTTAGAAAGAATAGTTCACAGAAACATGACATGACAACTTCTAAGTATTCGTATATTTAGAACACTCTCATTTCAGTCCCTCTCATTCCAGTATAAAATGAATCAGAGCAGTTGTACAGTTTGGACTCAGGAAATCACAAATCTATTACTACTTTCTTTGTAGTAAATCCTCATTGCCTATAGATTTTTGACAGAAAAACTCTTTTTCAGCTGGAAGCAAGCTATTACATTCTGAACAGGTTTAGTGAGTGGAAGAATAGAATCATAGAACCATTTCAGTTGGAAAATAACTTGAAGATCAAGTCCAACCATTAACCTAACAATGCTAAGTCTGCCACTAAACAATGTCCATAAGTGCCACATTTAAACATCTTTTAAATACCTCAAGAGGTAGTGATTCAAAAATGCCTAATGAGATGCCAAAGAAGGTGCCTAAGAAGGGATTATAGCCTTCTATGGCACCTCATTAACTGTCCAGTGTGGCTGCACCTCAACTGCATGACCCAGTCAGTGCATCAGGAGGGAGCTGTGCTAAACTCTCCTACACTCATTCTTCTTTTCTATTCCAGGATTCACATCGCCCTAAAATTTCTTCATAAAATGTTTTTATTACATTCACAGTATGCAGCAAACAGAAATAAAATAATGGAAGTACATTTTGGCATGTCTCAGAGGACAGGGTACAGAATTGACAGGACAAGGGTTCAAGCTGAAAAAGGGTAGATTTAGATTAGATATTAGGAAGAAATTGTTCATTGTGGAGGTGATGAGACACTGGCACAGGTTGCCCAGAGGAGCTGTGGCTGCCCCATCCCTGGCAGCGTTCAAGGTCCGGTTGGACAGGGCTTTGAGCAACCCGGTCTAGTGGAATGTGTTCCCACCTGTGGTGGAGGGTTGGAACTGGATGATATTTAAGGTCCCTTCCAACCCAAACCATTCTATGATTCTATGATATAGTCTGATTAGTTGACTGTCATGGCTGAAGATATGCTCGTTAGTGTTCCTTCAGTCTGAGAAACCATATACTAGTGATAAATAGTATTTATCACAGCTCTGCTCTTACATGCTGCTATCTCCATTTACTCTATTCACTTCATGTGCTTGAAACCTTTCCATTTATCTAGTAGTGTTAGTCAAATTGGAGATCTGGTACCTCCTGAAGCAACATGATTCTTAGTGTGAAATAAATGGAAAGGGAATGAAAAGGTGATCCACAAGCTCTTAAAGATATTTTAAAGATCTTAAAGGCATTAGCTAACCAAGTAGCTGTGGCAGGGGAGCAGGGAACAGGGGTTGCAGACAACTCATCACACATTGTTTCTGCCACTCCTTCCTCATCACACTCTTCCCCTGCTCCAGCATGGGTCCCTCCCACAGGAGGCAGTCCACCATGAACTTCTCCAGCATGAGTCCTTCCCATGGGCTGCAGTTCTTCATGAACTGCTCCAGTGTAGGTCCCTTTCATGGGGTGTATCCTTCAGGAACAGGCTGCTCCAGTGTGGGTCCCCCATGGGGTCACAAGTCCTGCAGCAAACTTGCTCCATGTGGGCTCCTCACTCCACAGGGCCACAGGTCCTGCCGGGAGCCCGCTTCATCACGAGCTTTCCCACGGAGTCACAGCATCCTTCGGCATCCCCCTGCTGCACCATGGACCTCCATGGGCTGCAGGGGCACAGCCTGCCTCACCATGGTCTGTGCCACAAGCTGCAGGGGAATCTCTGTGCTGGTGCCTGCAGCACCTCCTCCCCTCCTTCCTCACTGGCTTTGGTGTCTGCAGGGATGTTTCTCTCACATATTCTCACTCCTCTCACCCAGATGCTGTTGCACAGCATATTTTTCCCCTTTCTTAAATGTGTTATCACAGAGGTGCTACCACCAGCACTGATGGGCTCAGCCTTGGCCCAATGTGTGTCTGTCTTGGAGCTGGCTGGCGTTGGCTCTGTTGGACACAGAGGACGCTTCTGACAGCAGCTTCTCATAGAAGCCACCCCTGTAGCTCCCTGCTACCAAAACCTTGCCATGCAAACCCAATATACTGGTCACGCCGTGCCCTCAGGTACTGCTGTCTGTCCTGTTTTGTTAAATTTTTTCTGTCTCTTCTCTGCATGACATTACTCTCTGTCGTGTGTGATTTGCTAACGAACCTCAAGCAGGACTAGCCTGCAAGCAGGAGACTGAATCTGGCTAGAGCCAAGCTTGGGGCTGTGTCTGGACATGCCCACAGAGCAAGAGACCCACAGATGTGCCTGTGCTCATGAGCTGGGAGAGTGAAGACACGTATATGTTTGCAAGGGAGCTCTAGTCCTGATCATAGTAAGAAGGGACACGGGATCAGCTGTCAGTGCTGTTTACTGTGATGAAAGTGCTGCCAGTGCATTTATAGCTGCCAGTACTGGCACTACTCTCTCAGCCTGTATGGCTAGATGCCATGTCTGTGTTTGTATTATACAGGTGTTTGTGCATTGTGTGTGCACAAACATGCATCTTTACAATGCATGATTAGCCTTGCTCCTGTCAGCACAAAGGCTTGGGAGCAGGACCGAATAGGCTAGAGAGGAGAAATCCCTTGGGTCTTCAAATCCTCCAGATTTGACTTCCCTTAACAATTAGAAAACTGAATGTCATCCAAATGCATTCAATGATTTGAGAAAAATGGTATGTGCTCTGGCTGTTAAAGCTACACAAAATTTTACATGTGGATTTTTAAACCTGTACTCAGATTTATTTTTTTTATCTTGATTTAGAAATGTTAATTTTAGATATAAAATTAGAATAGTTAATATTAAGGAAGGTTAGATGTGTTTGTATTATATACTCAAAGATGCAGAAAAAATCTAGGAGACATTGCTGATTAAAAACCACAGAAAAAACAGGTGAATTCCCTAAAGAATGAGGAAGGACAGACACTGTACCTATTTTTAAAAAGGGGTAAAAGAGAAGACCTAGGTCCATCAGCTTAGCCTCAATACCTGAAACATTCTGGAACAGCTTGTTAATTAGTCTGGATGCACCCTGAGGATAAGGTGATAGGGAACAGCTGACATGGATTTGTCAAGCAAAAGAAGTCATATCAAATCAATCCAAGTTCTTTCTGTGGCAGGGTAATTGCCTAGTGAACAAGGGAGAAAGTATAGATTTGATGTATCTTGACATTAGTAAGCATTTTCACACAGTCCCATTTGGCACTGTCATAAACAAACTACTGAAGAACACAGTATAGCAGAAATTGTCACATGCAAGGGTGCACAATGGTCTCAAAAGCTGAACTCAGTCACTACCCAACAGAGACCTTAAAATCCATCAAATCTGGAGGATTTTCCAGTAAAATTAACCAACATAATTAACAACAATATAATACCAATTACTAAATGAGTAGCAAAATCCAGTACCAGTATAATTAATTTATTGAATAATTAATTAATTCATAGCACAAGGATGGCTTTCTAGGGAGTCTGTTGAATCCTATTTATTGGAGGCATTGAAAAGTGAGTTAGATTACTATATGCTGGGGGGAGGTTTTTGTAAGTTTGGTGGATAGATGTCACTAGACAGATATTTGATGCTTCCTGTGGCTCTATGATCTCTTCTTTACTTTCTTTCTCCTTGGCTCTTACAGCTTCTGACATTATTTTGGGGTGGTCACTTGCTTTCTTTTTACCTCAAGCCCTGCCATGTCTCATAAAATCCTTACCATCTTTCACAGAATCTAAAATAGAGGCACTGCCTGCCACAGTTTATAATGGTTTTGGAATGAAATCACTTATTAAGCACAAAGTTTTCTCATTATGTGTCAAATAAGTTATTTCTGCGATAATTTTCTAGTGATAGCTAGAAGTTAAAGAGTTATCAGGCTGCCTATTGTGTGTGTGCATATATAGATGTATTAAACAGAAAGATTGTATATAATTTCCTTTAATTATATCTTTGCCTATTAAAAGCCAACTGAATGCATTTTGTACCACATGATCAATGGTGTTAAATTACTTGCATTTCATTGCTGAAAACTTATTTTTGAGATTCAGTACTCGAGGCTATAATAGATTTCCTAATTGTAAATCTCAAAATTATATTCTGCCTAAATTACAGTGCAACTTGCAGCAGCACATGCTTTGTACCCAAATATAGGGTTTCTTGTTTTGTATGAACTGTAAAAGCATTCTGTTAAAGATGGTTTTGCATAAACTTGCATTTGTTTTACTGTATTCAGGGTGTTTATAGAATAATTATATTTATGTAACATCTCTCTTTCCCACTACACACACAGTGAAAGAACTTTGAAATTGTAAAGACAAATATTTCAATTCAGGAAACCACAAAGTGCTGAAATTCTGTGGTTTGGGTTTTGTTTTTTGTTTGTGGGTTTGTTTTCCTTGTTGTGTTTTTGTGTTGGTTTTTTTTTACGCCATCTGCTAGGCGAACATCATCGGGCAGTATTAGATCACAGTTTCATAATATTCTTTGTGTTTATAGGCCCTGCTTTTGAGTGTGGTCTTGAAGCTGCTCTTAGCTGACACATAAATAGGCTTGGCAAACCACATGCAAACTGTAGAGAAAGATTTGTTTCCTTGTAATGAAAAGGAAAGCAAATTATGTCTGTAGTTAATGGTAACCAAAATGCTTTCAAAAAACCCTTTCATTTCCTCCCTTTACCAGCAAACACTAACCTCAAAAAGGAAAACTTCAGTGTGAGAGCTCAGAGGGATCTACTAGGAGACTTTGAGTATGGCGCCTATTCAGACACATTCCTCATGCGACGTGTACTGAGATGGCTGCTTCTCAGCAGCTTCCCACCCAGCATGCAGACACCCAGAATAATCCTGTACTTGCCTTAAGTGGTGAGGCTCTCCCTACAGTTAGGGAAGACTCTCAATGTAACCTGTAAAAATAACTATGTAGAGGCTTTCAGAGGCATCCTGCTGCTTCTGGCCTGCCCACGGTTCTGGATTTTCTTCCACAGACCAAGGTAAAAAAGGGAAGAGATGTGAGATAAAGGTATCCTGGATCTTATCTCAGCATTGAGTTAAAAATAAAGCATTTTACCATAAGATGTATTTAGGTCATTAAACAACTCATTAATATAACTCAGTTTTGCTGAAATAACCCTAGAAAGCCAGTCTCATGGATAGTTAAATTGAGCTCAGTGAGGCCACAGTGAGGAGGCCATTAGAAAGTTTGTATCTCAGGCATCATAAATAGATTAAGGATCATCTATACATAAAACAGAAACCACAGCCATACTGCTGTTTTTCTTGCTTTACACAAGTATTTCCTTTCAATTTGCCACCTCTGCTTAAGCCCTGATTCATCTAACCTACGTTTATGTACCTAACAGAGGTGCTTAAGTTGGAAACATAAACATATTGAACAGTTAAGGAGAGAGAAAGGCAACTCCACAGGTTAATTCACAATGAAGATGGTCTTAACCCATGGTAGACATCCTTGTCTCTGTCCTCTCATAACAGCCAGTGACTACAGCAATCATGCTTTCAAATTAGGTCCTTCAGTTAATTGGGTCAATCAGGATCCAGCTAGGGCATTGTCTTAAATTAGAATAAGCATTGCTGCTCTATTTCTTTGTGCCCCCCCCCTTTTTTTTTTACAGTACCTGAATAATAAAATCTTATACTTGATTAGTTTTTGCTCCATGCTGCAATCTAATATAATAACACAGCATAAGCAAATAGCAAGTTGGTATTAAGTTGTGATCCTGGCAGACTTTCTAAGCCAATTAGGGCCAATGTAGATCAGGTTTACGCCTGCGGGGAGTAGTTGTAGCCATACACTAAATGATTGAGAGAACCAGAGAAGAGTATGGTATCAGGAACAATAGGACTGCCTTGGGTCTTTGTATTACTGTAAAAAATACAGTGGAGGAAAATTCATGGCTTGGTTTCTAAGACTTTACCTTCCTGGTCTGTGCAGAAATGCTGGTTCCAACTTGTAATATCCCCAGTGGCAATAACTACCAAGGGGATGTCATCTTATCTGCTGGACAGCTGTACGTCTGCAAATGCTGACTGTACTTAGTATGTTGGCAGGGACTATGGGGATGGATGCCAGAACGTATGCATGTGGTTGTTAAATTCCTAAGCTGAGCCCTCCAACAAATATTGTAAACATATCTTCAACACAGCAGGAACAATTCTACATGAGCATTATGCTTCTTTTCCAGGAGGAATGTTGACACTAATTCTTATAAAAAAGGAATGAGCACAGGGAGTCTGTTGACTACAGTAGCTGAAATGGGTAAACGAAGGAGATCCTATTGCTACAGGAAGAAGTCAGACAGTAATGATGTGACAGTAAGCACCAATCACAAGATATCTGGGAAGACAAAGAATAAGGGTTAAATCACAGATGTGGCAGTTCAGCTTCCTTACTTGTACATTACATATCAGGTATCATGCTCACATACCAGTAAAATGTACAAGGAGACATGTGGGTGACCTCTATACACCCAAATGCTCTATATAAAGGGTGAATTAAAGTTCTATTACATAGAAGAAAAAAAAAAATAAATTGTTGGACTGAAACAAAACATCTGTGACACATTGCCTCCTTAGTCTTTTTTTCCTCATCTGTAAAATAGGGATAACAATCTCACCGTGCTGCCCACTATCTACACAGATTCCAATTCAGAGATTTTAAGGTCATAGGCTCAAATAGTTCATCATATGGGATATGCTTGGATGCATAAAATTTCATTCATTATTCCTGTACTTAGTCTAATAATTGACATTTGAATAAACAGTAGCCTGTTTTGTAAAGTGTCTGAGATTTTTAGAAGACTGTAGGACATGGTCTGTCTTCCCTGATGGCTTTTGATTAAAAATATATGTCTTGTTTTCAGCTTGAATCAATCTAGATTCAGCCACTGTTTCTTGAGGTGTGTTTCTTTCCTAGTCTGTAAATCTCACAGAGGTAGCACAGTGGGCCTTGAACTCAATGCTACTAGATATCCATATAAGAGCAAGAATTTTACTTGGCTGCAGTAATAATCTTGGTGTGGGGAAACGTGGAGGAAGGGTTTGATCTAAAGGCATTTGAATTACCAGCAGTTCTCCCCAGCCTGCCTTAAATGTATTAACATTCCCACTTTCAGTTGGTAAAGGGAAATAATGATAAGTGTCATATTACAGAGCAATTTGAGCCTGTTCATTATAAGCATATGGGAGATATTTTCTCAGCAGTACTAGCATCAGAACACAATGCAAGTCCAAGAGCAGCAAATCACTGCAGTAGCCCAATGGTCAAAGAAATTAATTCAGATAAAGAATAGGAAAGCCTAACAGTTTTAATTTCTTTTTATCCTTTCAGACATAAAAATGACATTTAAAGGCAGAATTATTACACTGCTTTTCAACTGATAAAGCAACAAATCTCTGCTAATAATTTTTAATCTCCCTTTGCTATAGTTGAACCACTTTATGTTCATTCTGCCTTCTCATGGTTTGTTGAGAATAATATGATAGGGTAGATTTACAGCTCCAGCCCTGAGTATGAGAACATGGGTATGTTGACAAAGGTAGATTGCTGTCCGTGTTTGGCACAATACCTCTATGCCATGCAAAGATGCACACTTTAAAATCAAGAAAATCCCCAAACCTAAAATGCTGTGGCTTTGACCCTTCTGTCAGTTCTGCTAGGGTACGTTGTGAAAGGAACTGAACTGGAATATAGCAATATTGACATGACTAAATATCCCAGTAAAAATAGAAACCCCTGAAATGTATTGACCTCCAGCTTGAGCTCTCTGGTCCTATATTGCTGGATGATAGCTGTTGAAAGGAAAAGAGAGGAACTTTTGTACTCCCTTGCACAAAAGAACAGAGATAAGTGATGCACCTATAAGTCTAGGACACATCTTCCCTGGGTATGGAATATATTTTATGTTTTGGAGTAGTGACAGACTTGTGGACAGAGTCAGGAAAAAACACCAATCAAACCCAAAAGGCTCTTTAAAGATTTTCCTTCTAGGTTGTCACAAAGGAAAAAATATTGTTGATTATCACCACAGTCATACACAGTTGAATTAGAAAAGCTTATCTCCTGCCTCTGTCAATTTATACTGCAAATTACAGTAGGATAGCATTGTACCTGAAAGATACTGTATGTTGCAGCGCACCACACTATCCTGCTTTATATATTTCTGTCTTGGGCAACAAATGCATCCCTGATAAAGACATGTCACATGGCTGCAGTAGACAGAGTCCACAGTGCTGAGCTTTTCCTAGAATTCCAAGTGTCCAAAAATTAGAGAATAGTGAATCATTTTAGCTACAGAATAATTTTAATTGACACTTGGCTTTGGAAGCAGGTTATTTGTATTGAGTATTTTCTCTGTCACAATCAAAAGACATACTTTTTTACATTTGCTATTTCCCCTTTCAGCATTTCTATTTTCTTTTGTCTTTTTTTTTTTTTTGCTATAGAAATATTTCACAAAAGCTGAAACAGTCACAACAGATATAAGGATTTTTATATTTTGTACTTTTATAATTTGGAAATTTTGAGTAATTGTTTTTCAGAAAGGCTTGGAGTTGTTTTACTGTATTATTTCAAGCTTTAGTATTTAAAAAAACCCCAATAATCTTTATTTATTGATCACAGTATTTGAAAATATGGAAAATCAAAGGTAGGGTTTTAGAAAAAAAGAGCTGTCAGCAAACTGCATAATGACAGCTCAACAGTTTGTACAACTTGCTCTCTGACATGTCTAAAATACCAGGCAACTTATTTTTTATCAAAATTAAAAAAAAAACCAACAGCCTTTTGGAAAAGGAAATAAATGTCTACAAGTTAAAAAATTAATTTGAACTCAAACTCTTCAAGGCCTGCTCAGTTTAGCATGACTCAGAATAGTCCAGATATTAATGAGTGATAAAATTCAACTGTTTTAATAGCATTTTAAGTGTTTATTACCTTGTTACTGTAATGATAATCTATTTGCTTGTCATTTCTTGGCAGGTGCAGTGATAAAGCGTTATCTGAGAGTGTGGCTATTCTGCTTTTGTGACCATTCATGGTGGCAGACTTGTATTCCAGAAAGGTACAAGAGTGCAAATGGCTTAGATCTAGTAATTCATTCACACTACACTTTGCAGTAAAAAGTTTCCATCTATTTCATAAATCATGGGTCTATTCCCCATAAGGTCAAAAGTGTCCCCTTTGAACTTACCGAATCCTTCTCTCTTTCTTGAGAGCAAATTGCCAAGGATTTATTTTGTGAGCTGTTGGAGTGGAGTATTCTAACACTCTCTGTATACTGTGAACAGAGATTTCTCTCTCTTTAGTGAACCCAGAATAATCTCTCTTTATAAAAATGAGTTTGCATTTTATGAAGCCCATTATTTAGAACTGTAGTTAGGATTTTTTGATCTGTGTTTAATAGTGAAACAGATCTGCAGGATTAACATATCATTAAGATTTTTCCAGGTGTAGGCAATAATATGATAATAACATCTCACAGAAATAAGAGGCTCTTCCCCATTTGACAGTCCATTAAATGTATTAGTAGTATTAAAATTGTGATTTTGATCACAGTCTTTATTCACTGTACTAGGAGCTGTACAGATATATGTTAAAAAATCCTATACTACGGTTAGATTATAAATTAATTTAGTACCTATTAGGTAATCAGTAAATAATATCCACCATTTGTAGTAGTTAAACAGTTAAATTGCACATATCATAAATCCTGACATATTCACAGGCAAATCTGTGCTAACGGTCTCCATAGGATATGTACCCCAAGATGAAACATTTTCATCATTTCTGAAGTTGCCTCTTCTCTGCTTTTCCCCCACCCTCCTTTCTTTCCTTAATATACACACCCCAAAGTTGCATCATGTTAAACTGCTTGACTTTCAGCAATTAAATCACGCGAACCTTTTAATGGGGAGTGTGACAAACTGTCAAATGGAAGGCTCCTCAAGGAGAAAGAGGCTAGACCATTAATATAGGAGAGGCAAAATCATTCAACTCCCTCTTCTATGTAATAATTCATTGCTCTGAAAGCTCAGGTTTGGAATAAAAGAGGATGTCAAGGATCTGACATTGCTCAAAGTGTCAGTGAGAATGTGTCAGATTAAGTTACAAAGCAATGGAGGCAAGCAATCTTGGCCTACGTACGATGTTGCTGAGTGAATGGAACTTTCCAGGGACATATATGTTGTTTGGTGGGTTTCTACATGCTTACAATCCTTGGGGAATTGTCAAGTCATCTTTGCAGCATGCCATGGTAAATCTCTGCTATCACATAAACTGAATCAAGGACCAAAATTGAGATAGATGTGTAACAATAAAATAGTTGGAAAGATTTTTCCTTTTTTTTTTCTTTTTTTTAGTTGTATCAAAAATAAGATTGTTTTGGCGTTGAGACTCTACGCCCCGAGAAATTCAGGAAGTCAATTCTGTCACTAAAAGATTCACTTTAGAAGTACTAAATTAGGAACTGTGATGACACCAATTGTGTAGTGGTCATGTAAGGACATAAGACTGAAGTAAACGTGGAAATTGTAAAATCCTGTCCCTTATTGACATATATAGCCCATGTAAAATTTTACAGTGGTCACAAACTCAGAAGACCTTATTCTCTGGCTCTATATTCTACTCTAAGGAAGCAGAATTAGTCTTGAACTCCTCAGTTACAGATTTTCCAACAGAGGAAAATATCCAGATAAAGGAGAAATACTTTTCCCTACCCTCCTTCTCCTGGTACAAGTGACATGAAGGAAAAAACTTAGTACAAATAACGGGGAAGATAGTTGTGTTTCCTTAAATACTGACTCACGTGCATAATAGTGCTCTCATTTTGTCCACTGACAGTGGTTCAGTTTTCTGCTTCGTATGATAATATAAATACTTATGGGCCTCTTGGAAACTGTTTGACTGTGTTCTATATGTGAGTTAAAAAGAGATTGTAGAGACAGATTTTTTTTTCAATTTTTCTAGTCTCAGGAAATCTTACACAGCTAGTGATGTCACTCCCATGGAGAAGAAAAGATTTCTTTTCTGGCTTCACTGGAATAAAAAGCAAACCACATATTTTGAGATTAATAAATAATGCAAGTTACAAGGATTCTGCAGCTGCTCTTAAAGTGGGTGGGGTTTTTTTGCAGTAATTCCCTGTGTTCTCTTTTACATGCAAAATTGAGATAAAAACCTGAAATTCAGTAGGCATATAATAAAGATAATGCATTGAACTCTGATTTTTTTCCTATTCATATTATTCTCTATTCATGGTCTTCTTAAGGTTTAATCTCCTCTACAATATTGGACTTTCAATCATCTATGATTCTATCCCTTTATTTACTTTCTCTTTGTTCTTCAATTTATTTCTTCCCATAAGTATTTCCAAGATTTTTTTGTCAATTAAAACAGAATAAGAAAGCAAGACCTGCCTAACTTACATAGATTTATATAAATGCCCTATGCCATGGGTTTAGAAATTGGATAAGCAGTTGTCCTACATTTAAAGTGCAATTAAGTTTAATACTTGCCTTATTAAAAGAACTACACAATTGCTGTATAGAATTCTTGATTCTATACCATTTTCTGTTTTATTTGACGTTTTTCCTGGTTTGCATTCCACTGAGTAACATAAAGTAATTGTTAATTAAATGCAGAAGTGTCTTTCTAGAAACAATGGCACTCAGTCATATGTTGTCTTCTAAAATGTATTACACTCTAATCAAACACAGTTCAGTACACGTAACATCATGACAATATTCTACACAATCACTCACTTATGTGTTTGTCTTTCTGCTTTATTTTGTTGGTTTCTTTTTGGGTTGGGTGGGGGTTTTTTATTTTGTTTTGTTTTAATATTTATTGCAAAGTTCTTAGTAACTGTAATTAGTTCTTGGAGACTTTGTGACTGCATGAATAGGTGATGATTAAGGGAAGTGAGGAGCAGTGGGGAGGACTCCTGAGGACTGAAAGTAAATAAATGTCACTACTGTATTCAAGAAGGGCAAGAAACTGGATCTAGGGAACTACAGGCTGGTAAGGTTCATATCACAGAAATGTGATGGGAGAAGCCATCATGGATTTTTGAAGGGGAAATCGTAACCCACTAACTTGGAAGACTTCTATAATGAGATGGCTTGCACAGTGGAGAGCAGTAGATGTTGTTTATGTTGACTTTTGTAAGGCTTTCACACTGTCTTATGTCATATCAACATGGCAAAAGTAATGAAGAATGGACTAGATAAGAAGAGAGTGAGGTGGGTTAAAAAGTGGCTGAACTGTTGGCTCAAACGATTGTCATTAGAGACACAAAGTACTAGCCACATTCTAGTGGTTTGTTCCAAAGGTCGGTACTGTTGCCAGTACTTTTAACATCTTCATTTGTCACCTGCAGCAAATTTGCAGATGATAAAAACTGGGAATAGTGGCTGATGTACTGGGAAGTTGTGTTGATATTCAGAGAGACCTTGACAGGTTGAAGAAATGGGCAGACAGGAACCTCATGAAGCTCAGCGAAGGGAAATTCCAAGTGCTTCCCCTGGGGAAGAATAAACCCAGGCACCAGGAACAGGGCTGGGGCCAATCAGCTGAGAAGCAGCTTGGCAAGGAAGGACCTGGGGGTTCTGGTGGAGCACCAAAGCTGACCATGATCCAGCAACGTGCACCTACAGCAAAGAGGGCCAACAGGCTCCTAAGCAGCACTAGACAGTGTTGAGAGCAGGTCTAGGGAGGTGACCCTTCCCCTCTGCTCAGCCCTGGTGAGACACATCTAGAGTGCTGTGTCCAGTGCTGGGCTGTCGAAAAAGGAACAAGAACATATTGGAGTGAGTTCGGTGAAGGGACATAAAGATAATTAAGAGCTTGGAGCATCTGTCATGTGAGGAGAGGCAGAGAGAGCCAGGACTGTTCAGCTGGAGAAGAGAAAGCTCAGGGGGATCTTATCAGCATGCTTAAATACTTTATGAGTGAAGTAAAGAAAATGGACCCAGACTTTTAGTGGTGCTCTGTGACAGGACAAGAGGTAAGGGGCACAAACTGAAAAAAAGAAAAGAATTTCCATTTAAATATATAGAAAACATTTTTTCCTGTGACGTTGGTCATACACTGGAATAGGTTTTCCTGAGTGGCTGTGGAGACTCCAGTCACAAAGAAGTTTAAAACCTGATCAGACACAACCCTGAGCAACCTTCTGTGGGTGACCTTACTTGAGCAGGGTGGTTGGACTAGATGATCTCCAGAAGTGCCTGTCAACTTCAACCAATCTGTGATTGTGTAATAAAGTGATTAAGGCTGAGGAATTCCCATCAAATCAGTTACTGCTTAGTTGTTTTTGCCAAGTGTTGAAATTTTTCTCTGAAAAAACACAATAATCTTTAAAGTTGACCCAAGCCCAGAAAAAGCTGTTAAGACACTATTCATTGATGCAGAGGCTGCATGTTTAACTTTCCTTCAGAATGTGATGAATTTAAAATACCTAAGACATATTTACCTCTCAGTTGCCTGTTAAGCTTGTTCTTTGAAACCAGTGGCAAGTTCTGAATTGTAACTATGACTAGATATTTAACAAAGCTGCTACAGAGAAAACTTCCTGATAATGGTGTATCCAGTGGTCAGAGATTTAGTCAAAACTGCCAGATAATGTCTTCAGCATTCTCCACAGTTATGATTTTTGGGAAACCTTCTTCGTCTGTTTTTGTTTGTTTGTTTGTTTGTTTTGGTTTTGGTTTTGGTTTTGGTTTTTTGGTTTGTTATTTTGGTTTGTTTTGGTTGGATTTGTTTTTTTCATGTTGAAAAAATGAATGAATACTTCCTTTATTCACTAGGGAATTTTCAGGCTTAATATCTATGGTGTTAAAGGCTTTGTTTGAAACATGCTATGTACAAACAGATCTCTTTGTATAAATTATTATTTACAAGAATACACAATGTTTTGAGTCCTGTGAGAGCATCATTGGTAGATGCTTTCATTTTAGAGTCCTAACACAGTAAAACCTCAGAACTAAAAACACCCCACCCCCAAGAAAAAAACTTAATTAGAAAAAAAAACATCAGGACAGTTCCATTATATTAATGGTCATAGGATTTTTGTTTATATGCTTCAAATATAATGGTAGCCTTCTATAAAAATGTTGCTTTTATTTTTTAGTTTGCATTTTTTAGTTACCTAAGCATAAAGCGTTCACGTGTTCACTTTCAAGAGGCCAGTTTGTAAACGTCTGCTTTTACTTCAGTTTGATAAAAAAGTGTTTTAATAAAAATGCCTTTTCAATTAAAAGGCTAATCTCTCTTTGAGATGGAGAACTTCAGAAGAGTTTGCCTACAGAGTCAGAGCAGTTTTGCCTTTAAACTGCAACATTATGAGTACCATTGAAGGCTTTGATTCTTGCTGGGCTTTAAATCTTGTAGTGTATCATCATTTATTTAACACTACTTGAAAAGAAGCAGGGGTTTTAGAAAGAGATATTAATTTTCATCCTTTCTCTTAGGTTCTACATTTCCACCAGAAGTATTCTGGGGGAAAAAAAAAAAGGGCACCAAGGAACCTCTTATTTATAAGCACAGTATAATAAACAGTAAGTTTTTTGAGAAAGTGTGACCACTACCAACTCAGAAGTGTAGAGTAACTGCTAGTGTTAACAGATAGTGGTATGAATTTGTATCCTGTAAAGAGAGTTAAAAAGAGAGATTAGCCCTGACTGGCACACTCATTCCTCATTCTATAAATATAAATGCATTTTATAGTATAACAGAAACACAACTAATATAAGGTATATATAAAAATGGTTTATTATTACAAAATGATCATGCCCGGAAAAAATTCTTAATCTGAATGCAACTGATTATACACGTAAGCTTGGGTGTCAGTAACTTTCTAAGAGAGAAGACTGTTATAAGTTTACCTGAACCATTAAACTCAAAACTTCTAAATGTAAGCTACAGTATTTTCAATGTAACTTCAAAGGCTGATAAGGGAGTATGCAGTACTGCAATAAGGAATTCAGATATGAAAATTTTGGGTAGATAGCTTAGTAGGACTTTTCTGCTTAACTCCTCTTCAAGAGCTATTCCAAAAACCATAGACTTCTGATGATTGTTTAACACAGTGGCAGCTACTAAAAAGATTTTCTTTTAAAAATGTATTATGTTAATTTTTTTCCCTTTTCTTAGATATTTTTTGCTTTCAAAATCCAAGCCTATCTCCTTTTGTTTATACGACAACTCATCTCCAGCATATTTAAACAACCTTTGATCTTGTTCTCTCTCCTATAATTAATCTGATCCATGTGTCTATGCAATTTTAAAATAAATAATAGCAGTGGGTTTTCAATCCCTCTCTCCCCCTACAGAAACTTATTTGGCAATCATGTTATTTTACTATGACCCATCATACATTGATACCTTGTTTTTCTTCCTCAGCAGTTGCCCCTAGATTATCAGCCTAGATTCTACAAGCTCTTTTCTTGTATTCTTTGTCATGGGCTGATGGACATGTGAAAATCATGCTGCAATCCATTTAATTCATTTGTACTCTAGAAGTCTCTCCTTGAGGTTTCATCTTTTCATTACAGGCAGCAATTTAATAAGATCTGGCAGATTGGGGGGTGATTAAGAAAAAAGTCTTTGTAGTGCCATCAGTTTCAGATTAAGGGTAATTCATGAATTCTCAGTAAATATTATCGATTTAGTGATGAAGTTCCAGCTCACTTCTGATTAACATTCCACACTATTGCCACACTCACACTGTTGCAAAATTTGGAAATCTCTAATTAAATTGATTGGTGCTATTGCAGCAAAACTATTGATGGAGTAAAAAAACCAGCACAGTACTTGAACTTGAGGTTTATGTAGTAGAAAAGGCATCCAACATCTTCATCTTTTTTTCCAATCAGATATCACTTTGCACATGATACTGTTTATAGGATAACATACCTTCTTAATCCAGGCCAAACAATAGAAGTTACATTGATAACTGACTTTCAGAAAAATCTACAATACTGCAAATGTCAGACAGAATTAAATTGCCATTTAATTCAGGTGGGGAGAGTTTTCTCAGTGCATTTGGTAAGCGGAACCTCCAGGTCAAGGGAGAAGTGATAGATCAGTGGGCCAAATGGCTATTATTCATACACTTTTGTAGTTAAAATCACACTCCTGGTTTCCCCCTCACAATTCTTTGTTTCATTTTTGCTAAAACATACTTTTTGGAATCTTACTTTTCTCCCTGTTGCCATTTGGCTGGTTGTTTCATTCAATAAAACTCATCTTTTAATAATTTAAACATAAATTAATGATTTTTTTTCTCTAATTCCTCTACATTTTTTTTGTTGTCGTCTAGGAAAAAGAAATATATTGACAAATCTCTCAAATTTTTAATTTGAGAAGATAAAATGTATAAATATGTAACTACGATGCATGTCTATGATTTCTATGTTTTTTCATTATTTTTACTGTTAAAACCAACCTTAATTTTCTTACAGTCTTCAAGCACTAAATAAAAGCTAGAAAGATGTCTAATGAAACATTAGTGCATGCTCGCAAACTATGCGTTAATGACACTCTCACTTCACCTGAAGAGGGCGTTTGATTGTGTAAGCTAAAGCATACTATAATTCGTAACTTTTAAAGAAACATTGATATAAATATGTAAATAAGAACATACTGACAAGCCATAGAATATTAAAATGTAGTCTTTTGTCCTCAACAAGCATTTCACTTCTCTTGAGAGGTACTACTAATCTCTATGAGTAATGAAATAGAACAGAGCCTTCTATTCATAAGTACAGAACAGCTGCCCCTTTTTTAAGGATGGGGAAAGAATGGCAGAGAGAGAAAAAAGAACAATTTTTCATCCAAGAGGTGAAGTACTTTTAAGAGAGCTCAGAATCTGTAGTGCTTCATCTCAGACTGGCAAACTGCTAGAAATAGATTGCACTGGCCATGTTCAGGCACTTGAGTATTTTGAACATTAAGCAGCTGGGGCAAGAGCTGTCTTCTTTTGCTATCATGTTGAATACGATCATCAGCATAGAAGCATATACATTTCAGCAAAGTTAATTATCTTTCCAGTGACTAAAGTAGCTTGTAACATTACTTGTTACAAGGTAATGTTACAATTACTTGTAAAGTAGCAAGTAAACATTACTTGTTTATCGAGTTGCATATGAGGCACCTAAACTAAGTCCCACCTGAAAAACATGCAGGTTTGAATTCTTTCGATTCCTGTTCGTGTTTTTCAGACAGTAAAACTGTATATATATATATATATTTATTTTTTTTCTTTTAAAGTGAAAAGACTTGATGTTGTCCCATATAAATCACCTTGTAAATATTCATTTCAAACTTCTGTGCCAAAATGGAATCCAAAATTCAGAGCCAAGCAAGTTCCATGAAGCATCATTACTCTCACAGAATGATTAATTCACCACAGTGTGCATAATTTAGTCAGAAGGTAAACTATTTCTCTTTTCCTATAGCACCTTTTTGTTCCTGGCAGTATGTCTTACATCTTGACCCATTGTACATTTACATGCTATTTTCTTCTCATCTGCTTCACATCTGCCTCCTCTGTATTCATAGCTTGAATCCAGCAGTTCCTTTCTAGTGCTCCTGTGATTGCCAAAGCGTACATGTAAATCCTTGCTGTAAAACTCCATGTTCCAGTAGGTGCTGCTGCCCTCTGTGGAAGGATGGCAGTTATTACAACCTGAAAGAATTACTTTTTTTCTGTGTGAAGCAGAAAGCTCAATCTTTTAAAGGCTGTAAGAAACAAAGCTAGTTTATTGCTCTAGACAGAATGAGCTGCGAATGCTGCCGTCCTAGTGATGTTCTGTTATTTTATGTGCCCTGTATCCTCTTGGCATTGCATTTAAATAAATGAATACAACCA
Organism: Strigops habroptila; assembly: GCF_004027225.2. Taxonomy (NCBI): domain Eukaryota; kingdom Metazoa; phylum Chordata; class Aves; order Psittaciformes; family Psittacidae; genus Strigops; species Strigops habroptila. The sequence continues at coordinate 110,722,466 of NC_044278.2, forward strand.
CTAATGGCTCATCTGCTTCAGCTAGGTGAGGCTACAAGTGTATTACAAAGAAAAATAGGTGAAAAGAAAGCATAGGGAAAGCTAATGAAAAAATGCAAGTGCATAAGTCTTTTATTGACTGTTACATTGATTTTACTGCTCCTGGCTCTGGGAAGAACCTTTAGAGAAGATACTTTCCATGCAAAAAGCTAAATCTTGGGAAAATACAGAAGTACCTGGAGTGGTATCCTGAGGCTGTTCTCTTTCCGGTGCTGGGGCATTTGGTAGTCCTAGCACTGGAAGAGGATGTTCTGTAACAGGCAGCAATCTGGCTGGAGAAATGTGGAAAGGGGAGTAATTTTCTGTACTATTAAGGACCTCTATTATGATGCTCTGGAGTTCAGCCCATCAAATCACAGCAGGAAAATTGCCTTTCAGACCTTCCAAGTGTTGCTTACTGTGCCTGCACTGACCTTATCGGTATTCAAGCCCTAGTGCTAGGATATAGGGAGGCAAATTGGCCTCCAGAATGTCACACAGAACAATGAGCTCTTATGAAGGGTTTCTGATACAATATTCAGCTCTTGCCAGTGCAGGACACTTGGCTGGCCCACGTTCTGTTCTCTTTTTGTCGTTATTAGCAGTGGTCAGAGCTGCTGAGGGGTCAGGTCCATTGAACAACTTGTTTCACTGCAGCATTGCTGATAATAGTAGAGGAAGTGCTGTGGGAGCTTTGCAAAAGAAGGCCTTATGTTATTGCTGAAATGTCTAAAGACACTGCCTGCAAAAATGCATATTAAATAGATTTAGCTGATGAAACCTCCAGAATTTCTGAACCAGAATAATTAACATAGAATCATATTATTTTCCAAATCTGTAATTATAAGCTGTGGCTCCAGAACTTCTGCATGAGCTGACATGTCCATACAAGCTTTGTTTCCTTGACCATGGTGCCTCCAAAGTGACTGGGAAGATGCATATGTGCAGGAAGAGGTTACGCTTCTTCCCTGGAAACCGGCCATCTCTCATTGTCACAAAATACATCCTAATCATTTTGACGTTGGAAAATCAACTGTCTGCCTGGCAGTGCCAGAGAACTGTCATGCTCTGCTGAGAATTTTTTGCTTGCCATTTGTGGGCATGAGAAATATGCCAGAAATACAAGTTTTGTCAGGTAGAAGGGAGAGCCAGTGACTCCTTGTGGGTCAGGGTCTCCCTGGGAGCATCAGGGGCTCCCTGTCATGGCAGGGCCTGGCAGCCAGGACCTGTCCCATAACCCCAGCCACAAGCAAGGCAGGGTGGTGGGGACCAATATCCCACAGTGTGTCTGGGGCAGAGACTGAGCTGAAATGGGGTCCTGGGCCATGGGTAGAGTGGGGGGAGACGCAGGGGAGGACAGGCAGGGCCATTGGTGACCTCAGAGTTCTGACTATTTTGCCTTGCAGAGTGAGATTCCCAAGATGGGCTAGTGCCTTTGGTGTTAACCATCATCTGTCTGCACCACCCTGAAGACATGTTTTATTTGGTTTGAAGGGGCAGTAGACCCATTTTTGGATGAGAATGTGAAAAACACTGATAATGCACATCAACACAATGCTCTGAAATCTAGCACATGTTCCTTTCCAAGGTTGTACTGTAATTACTGGTTTTTCACCTCATACAGAGCAATCCTTCCTCTTTTTGTCTCATATGGCTTATAACTATATGGAGGACCCCAGTGATAACTCTTTTATCCTCTCACCAGCTGCAGAGTGATCATGGAGTGCATATTTGGACAGCTGAAGGAAGGATGGAGTTGCATCTAAAATGACTTTCATTATAATAAGATAGGACAAAATATTTAAATGAAGCAATTTGGTGAGAAAATGTTGGCTTTTTATATCCAATATATATTGTTCAAAACATCTTGTGTTTCCCCGAGCCCACAACAGCACAGAACTCGGCCTGAACTCCTGATGACTCTGGAGCCTGTGTATCTGGGGACCCTAAAGCCATTTATGGAAGTTGACATCCATAAACAGGGTTTCTGGAAATAAAATAGAGACTTCATGGACAAAAACTGAATTAAAAATGAAATCCTATGTACTAGAAACTGTATTTTTGTTCATCTCTCTATATAAATAGAATATATATGTCTGTGATCTTTAGTGCTCTATAAAGATGAAGTGATCCACCAGAGTGAGTCCTACACATTTACGGACTTCTTTACCAATTCATACAGCTGGAAAGTGTTCTGCAAAATCTTGTTAATCTATGGTCACAGGAGGCCTGGAAGTTAGGAAGTGCTTGAATACATTACACATATAGTAGTTTCAATGAGTGACTGATTATTAGTGCACATGCAGTTTATTGGATTGTGAAATATTAAGGAATATCTTTCAGTAGTAGCTTATAGAGTGGAAAAGTAGCTTTCCACAGGCTTTCTAATATACCTGGGGTGAAGGGATTGCTAATCCATATGGAGTATATTGTGTCTGATTAGTTTTATGGAGGGGTGTTGTGTAAGGGTTTATTTATTTGCTGAATAAAATATCAACTTACATGTAACTCTGTGTGCTTTCTACTTCGGGGACATGAACTGCCATTTATTTGGCTTGCATAGATAGTTTGCTGGCTTTTGATACTTTAATAAAACCTTCTGGTATAGCTGTCTCTTCACATTTCTTTACAATTAAGTGGATGTCAATATGGTCAACAACAAGTGCTTAAGAGGCATGGAACTTACATTCATAATGCAAGGAAAAAATTAGGAACAATAAAATCAGACTATTCAATGTTAAAAAGAAGTAAATAAGCCTTTAAACTAAATTTTGAAGTTTAGCTTGTGGACGTGAAGTGAAAAAAAGGAAGAACCAAACAAACAACTCAATTAGTTTTGATATTTATGGCTATCAGCATCCCTTGTGTTTTGTTTTCCATTTTCACACTCTCTTAAGTATTTTCTGTCATGAATGCTGCACTCAGGCTTGTCCTTCAAAGCTTATTTGATTAATTCTATAAAAGTTCTGTAGCTATCACTTGTACAAGTAAAAACATTTCTTTTTTGTTTCTTTCAGGACCTCATATCACTAATTCTAGGATGATACAGGAGTGTAAGTAGAAATATAAACAGTGAGTCTGGAAATGGCCACACTCATAGAAGATAAAATGTTGAATCTCTAGATCATCATCCAAGGAGTCAGTTTTGCTGTTACACAATATTGTTACTTGAAAGCAAATCCAATGTTTCCAAAAAATGCTTTTTCAGCATTCGGACTAAATTATAAAAGAGAAAACAATTAAATGCCTTAGTAAGATTAAGCCAAAACCCACAGTCATTTGTATTTTCTTTGTAGGTATTTTATTTTTAGTCCTTAAAATTCACTCTCTTTGCTGCATAAGAGACTGAGCAAAATCTATGATTCTCAGTTATACTGAAATATCGCTCCCTTGTTTCCTCTAGGTGTTGTTTCTTTGCAATTGGACATTGCATACTCCTGCAGGGGTGTACCATGGTACTTCTGAGGCTTATATCATTTCTCCCTACCCCTTTTTTCAAGTTCTTTGATTTAGGTCTACCATAAATATTAATTAGCACCTTCCTGGCTCCTGTTTTCTTCTCTTTATTATAGACTTCTGAACACATGAGAACATAAGAATGGCTGTAACATTAATCTTTTAATGTGAGATTAAAGGTCCATTTAGCCCAATAGCAGCTTTTCATAACTGGCCAATAACACATAAGACATGTGCTAGAGAAAAGTATGAAAAGGATAAGGAAACAGTAGTGCTCCCTTCTTCTTCTTTCCCCCCCCAAACACCAGGTAATATGCTGTTTATAGACTATCTGAACCAGCAATGACAACTTTATTCTTAATTGTCTTTGATGACTATGGCTTCCAGGAAGCTCATCCTGCACTTTATTCTGGGATCACTAAATGCATAGCCTTTGTATTAGCTACCTCTCACTTTTTCTCTTGGAAAATCGTGTATAAGCTAATTACTTCAGAAACATAATATGTAATAGTGTATTGTAATATGTAATGTAATGTGTAAATGTAACATGTAATGTGTAAAAATTTTAATTGTAATATGTAAAATGTAATATCACAGCTAATTATATTAGAAACAGTTTGGTTAGATTTAGCAAAAATACCTTCTCCCTCTCTCACTGCATTTCATTTTTGAGTTTTATGAGGATATTATGTACCCATGTAGACTCACTTTTTTCACACAGTACTAGACATCTAACTGTATTAGGAACAAAATCATCAATCTCTGGTCAGCTTTGTCAATGGAGCACTGAAATAATGACAGTGAAGTGAGATATATATAATATATTTGAGGCATGCTCAAGCCTCTCAAAATTTGAGTTGTCCTCTACATTTTGCTGTACTTTCTTCTGGAGCTAAATGCAGCCAGAATGACTGTGTGACTCAGCAAGATCACTAAACTTATTTTCCAAGCCTGTATCAGAAGAAATTGTGAATGTTTCTTCTTCATCACCTATTTTACGAATGTAGCTCTACTTGTTTCTTGCAGAAGCAGTTTCCTTATTAGTTTAAAAAATCAGGAAAATAGTCTTTGATTTACCTTTAATTTACATTCCTGTGTCACTTGGTACATGATTACAGAGTTTTGAAAAGAAATAGCCTTACCATTCTTAAACTTCCTTCAATCATCAACATTGAGCAGATATGTTTGAACAAGCACATGAAAATAATTTCAGTTAGAATCTGACAAAATATTAAAATAAAGATAATTCCTCAATTATGTAGTCTTGGTTCCAAAATCATCATTATTTTTAGGCCATGAAAAATGTACTTTGAAAAATATATTGTTCTCTGTGTTCCCCATTGTGCTTCTGTGTGTGTTCCTGGAGCGTTCTAATAATAAAATATCAGGAATAAAAATGGAAAAGCAGCAAAACATCAGATGGTTTTAAAGAATGCTTATATCTACATGAAGGATAGTGTATGGAGTCTTCAGCTGAAGATGCAGACAGTCCCTCTAGCTCCAGGAAGGGAGAGGGCGAAGAATGCTTTTCTATAACTTATTTTCCTAATTTGACTGAGAATCTCAAAATAAAAAAAAAAGGTAGAAAAAGTAGAATCATCAGGACATGTTATCATCCTTTCTGCTTCCAGACTCAAGGTTGAGGAGAGAAGGAGCTAATAAACATATCTTCCTTCCATTTCTACACTTCAGCTATTTCCCATGAGACACACCTGCAGACTTTTAGGAAAATAATAAATTGTGGCTCCTCATTCATTAATCCTGCCAGAAACAAATACCTCATTTACTGAAAACATGTTTCTGCTTATCTGAAATTTGCCACAAATTCAACATAAATCCATTTGAAAAATATTCATAAGTAAGAGAATATTTCAAAAGCATTTCATTTCCCATATGACTTCTCTAACCACTGGAATTTGGATAATCTTTACTTTGATTATTTGGGATAGTCTTTTTCTCTTTTTCTCCTTTGCAAGAATGGTTTCCTTCTGACCTCACGATATTTAGAACATTTTTCTTTCCTAAATAGCATTCTCCCCTTATTTCAACATTTTCATCCATATTTCAATATTTAAGCAGATTTTTCGCAGTCAGGTAGATCGTCTACAGCAATGGAAAAGGATCACCTTTATCAGCATATCCCTATTGCAACAGTCATGACTCCTGTGAAAAATGCTGTTTAGCATTCCTCCTGGAAAAGGACTGAATACTTGGCTCTTTATCCTGATAAGATGCCTGAATAACAAGTATTCTATATTTTCTAGCACATGTCAAACTTTTTCATTTGATTTCAAAGAATATTTGTATTACTTTTTTTTTAATTGTGTTATTTGTGGAGAGTTCAGCTTCCACAGAAAAATAAACAAACAATAAAATCACTCATAGAGTCCTATTTAAGGTATTTCTACTGTATGCGTGTGCATATGCACAAATAAGAAAACAAATAAACAAACACACCTTTTTTTTTGTGCGTACCATGAACTCTAAGGTATTTGAATTTCAAGATATTGGATTGCTGAGTTGTAGGTAACTAGAATATTTCAGGCAGACAGTTAGACTATCAAAGAAAGCTACAGAAAAAAAAAAGAAAAGGCAAAATAAATTCTAGTTCAATTATGCATTAATAGATTGAGGTTTGTTTTGTAAATCCTTTGTATCTTGTAAAAGGCAAGTGTGTGTTCTTTTGTACCAAGCACATCATTAACAAGAAAAAAACATTATGAGGAAAAGACTGTGTAAATAAAAAAGAGCTGTGTATTTTTCAAAGACAGAAGCAGAAAAAAATGTGAAACATTTTATTAGGCTTGAAAGTATTTTAATTAATGAAGATATTTTTTAAAGATAAAATATTCCTTCACAGCATTTCTCTTTCTCAGTCTGTTTCTCATTGTTGAATAAAACTCTGAAGCAGGCAATGTGATAATATCCACTGCTTATAGTATCTTCCTGAATTAGGAGGGAAGAAAGATTTCCCCGTCGCAGTCTGGTCTCCATGGTTAGAAAATCAAACTTGTAACTTTTATCTAAAACTGGAACAATCCACCATCCTAAAATTCAAGATGTTAACCATTTGTTTAACACATCAAAGCTCTGAAATGTGGGATTTTGATACATCCTGAGTACTCAGTTGGAATTTCACGTTTGTATACAGACTTTTTGTGTCGGGTTGTATGAACCATCTTTCCCGTTTAGCTAAAAAATATTTTGATCTGTATTGTCTTGCCTTCATGCAGTGGCAATAAAGTAATCTCAGGTAAAGGAGAAATTAAATGAAATCTAGCACATCGGAAGGATTCATTTGATCCCATCCATATCTCCCTTTGTAGTTTGGTCAGTGCATTTCTATCTCATGATTCCTGTTATCCTAAAGTATACAACTAAAATAGGTCAGCTGAATCATACTTCGAAAATTGCTGCTATTTTTCCATTGATTATAAAGGGAGCCTAGAGGGAAAGTCATAGATAAGGATGCTTCTGTGGTAGATTTCTATTGTTACATGGGATGAATCTAACCCATGACATATCTCCTATCAAGCTGCACTGACAGAAAGCATGACTGCAAAAACTTGTCACATTTTCAGAGAAAAGGACAGAAAGAAATGAATTTGAAGGAAAATTACTGATCAGTTAATGATTGTAATCAAGATGTAAAGTACCAGTACAAGCCAAAATACTGAGTATTCAGCAGTTCAAATCCATATGCTTGCTTTTGATTCACAGTCCTTCTCCAGCCACAAGGGATCATAACTTCTTTTGAGAGCTATGGTGCAGGACCAATTGGAGCTAACTCCATCATTTTCTATGAATAAACACAAGTGCTGCTGCTCTCAACTCTAGCACTTTGATTTTCTTAGTTAAAAACAAAAAAAGAAGAAAATTAATTCCACTTCAGTAGATTTTAAATAGAAGGTTAAGGGACTTCAATAAATCACTTCTATTGAATTTACACACAGAACAGTGTAACAGATGCAAACTGACTGATACTTGCAAAAGTAAAGCTATTGCTGAGTACTATCTGAAATAGTTTCACTAAGCCAATGTAGAGGAACTAGTACATTAAACTCCAATAAACTACTGTAGTGGAGCATTACTAATTTGCTGCTTCTATACAAATGAGTTGAACAAGTAGCTGTACTTGAAAGATGAACAAGAATCAACAACATCTGCAGTATTAGGGTGAAGATATTAGGCCTGAAGTAGTTGGGAGAAATTAGTCATAACAGGGAGCTAGGAAGAATGTCAATAAAATTGTTGGATTCTTGTAGAAGAAACAAGGACCTCAGCTGTGACCTGTTGCTCAATCAGTTAGTTTGCTAAGTGGGGAGCTTACCAATAGAATGAAACAAACTCAAAGCTTCAAAGCCAATTTTAATTCCTAGCTAAGGTTGTCCTTGGCACTTATGATTACCATTTCTCTTTTTGTCCTCCATCTTATTGACTTATGAGTGGTTCTTCTATTACAGCAACATCCTCCAGAGTATAAAGGCTTACACCAGAATTAAGTGAAAATATAATGGTCTTTGTGCATTTTTGCTAACAAAAGAATCAAGCAAGTTACAGCAAAATACTGGTACATAAATGTGTCTTTTGAGCAAAGCACTGGTCTGAAAGGCAATCTGGTCTGCAATAGTATAAAGAATATACTCCTACAGTATCAAAGACATTGGAAACTGTGACTTGTGTAAGTGAACAGGAAATACCCACCAATCGTAGTGCTTTCAATACCCTGAATATTAGACAACCACAAATACTGTCCTGTAGAATCATAGAATATTGGGGGTTGGCAGGCACCACTGGACATCATTTAGTGCAACCACCCTACTCAAGCAGGGTCACCTACAGAAAGTCGCTCAGGACCATGTCCAATCAGGTTTTCATTGTCTCCAAGGATGGAGACACCACAGCCTCTCCGGGAAATCTGCTCCAGTACTTAATCCCCTCACAGGAAAAAACTGTTTTCCTTATGCTTAAAAGGCAGTTTCCTGTGTTTCAGTTTGTGCCCATTGCCTCTGGTCCTGTCACTGTGCACCACTGAGACCTGTCTAATAGTGTCTTCTTTATTCCCCACTGCCACCAAGTATTTACACACAATGTAAGATTCCCTTGAGCCTTCTCTTCTCTAGGCTGAACAGTCCAAGCTCTCAGCCTCTCATTGTTTGACGGATGTTCCAAGCCCTTAGTCATCTTTGTGGTGCTCTGTTAGACTTGTTACAGTAAGTCCATTTCTCCCTTGTACTGGTCAGCCCAGCACAGGGCACAACACTTCAGATGTTTCTCACCAGGGCTGAGTACAGCACTGGGTCAGGGGAAGTTCACCTCCCTCAACCAGCTGGCAGCAGTCTGCTTAATACAGCCCTGAAGGCTGTGAGCCATTTTTGCTGCAAGAGCACAGCTCTGGCTCATGGTCAGTTTGCCGGCAGCCCTGATTCCCAGGCCCCTCCCTACCAAGCTTTTTTTCAGCTGATCAACCCCAGCCTGTGCTGGTGTTTGGAACTGTTCTTCCTGTGATGTATTTCCCTTTGTCGAATTTAATGAGATCCCTGTCTGCCCATTTCTTTAACCTACGGAGGTTCCTGTGAATGTCAACACACTGTTCTGGCACATCAGCTACTCCTCACAGTTTTGTTATCATCTGCAAACATGCTGAGGGTGCATTCTGTCCAGGTCATCAATGAAGATGTTAAACAGTGTTGGCCACAATATTGACCCCTGGGACAACCTACTAATGACCGTCCTCCAGCTGAACTTTGTGTTTCTGATCACAACACTCTGAGCTAGAAGTTCAGCTGGTTTTCAACCCTTAGTTGCCCAACCTACTGTCAATCCTTTACTGGCCATTTATCAATTACTGTCCATTTGTGTGGTTTATACTTCATTGTTTTGTTTATGAAAATGTTATAGAAGACTAACAAGCCATTGTTTTCCACTGAGCTGGTCATTTCTTCATATAAGGCTGTCAGCTTGGTTGAATATCATTTCTGCTCTATAAATCCATGCCAACTATTCCTAATCACCTTCTTGTCCTTATTATGTTTGGAAATTGTTTCCAAAATTATTTGCTCTATTACTTCCCCAGTTCTCATTATATAGAGCTTTATATATAGATCTAGTTTAAAAAAATAGCTGTATTCGAAAGAAGGTTAATCTTCCTATATGAAAAATCTCGATTTTTGTATTTTACCCATAGAAAATATTTGCATTGTGCACAATTTTTTTTCAGATGAAAATATGAAGTTAAAGCAACACCTGGATCACCTGAAAGAAAAAAAAAGAACCTGCATTCAGTCAAACTGTTTAGGAACAAATCAAAACAAAAATATACAGGACTTGAAGGTAAAGAATAATTAAGCAACATTCTAATGAAAGCAAAACTGAAGAAGCAGATAAGCTTTTCACAAAATCATGAGAGTCATACTTCCACAGGCAGAAGGGAGTCAATTGCAGGTCAAATGCCATCCAGTGTAAAACATTTTTTTCTTAGCACATAAACTGGAGGTTAAAGAGTGAAAGAGTAAAATCTATATGACCTACAGCATAGAAACTGTACATACATTTCTGATAGCAGCAGCTGAAATCAAATGGGGAAAACATCATCATAAGTGCTTAAATATATCCAAAAGAGGCTAGAAACCAGGAAACTGTGCTGTCCAGGTAAATAAGGTCCCTGCTTTTACAGTGCTGAATGTTTGTAGATTTAAAACAATCCCCTTATACCAGGTTTAGTTGGCAAGGTTTTGGTAGCTGGGGTGCTGCAGGGGTGGCTTCTGTGAGAAGAGACCAGGGACTGCCCCATGTCTTTCATGACAGCTTTTCACATCTGCTTTCAGATGGTTTCAAAGCTGGGCCCATCAGTGATGCTGGTGGCCTCTCTGTTATAACATATTTAAGAAAGGGTAAAAGATGCTGTGCAGCAGCTGAGAAAAGAGTAAGAAAAAATGTGAGAAACAGCACTGCAGATCCCAATGTCATCAGTGAAGAAGGAGAGGAGGAGGTGCTCTATGTGCCGGAGCAGAGATTCCCCTGAAGCCTGTGGAGAATCCATGGTGGTGAGGTTGTTCTCCTGCAGGCCATGGAGAACCCTGTCAAAGCAGATATCTACTCTACAGCCCATGGAGAACCCCACAACAGGGCAGGTGGGCTTGTCCTCCATATTATAAGTGGCCTTAACTAAATAAATAGAAGCAGATTGCAGTAATGGTGGAGAATCACAGTAATACTGAATGTTTGAAGTTGGAAAGGACCTGTGAAGGACTTTTAGTCCAAGGACCATGCTCAAGAAGTAACTTACATCAGGTTGCCCCTGTGTCCAGACAGCTTTTGAATACCTTCAAGTATGGAGACTCCTCTCTGGGAAAACTGTTTCAGTGCTCAGCACCCTCACAGAAAAAAAGGATGAAAAAAAAAAAAGGTTTCCTGTTGAAGGAAGATAAAGACAGCAAAGGGTGAAAATTCTAATACTTGTGAGTCATGGCAAACTTTTGCACCAGAAAAAAGGAAGTCTTGAAACAGGTATACTCGGGGAGCTTGAACTGTTCTGATATCATACAAATCACGCTGGTTTTCAATGTATTCAATGTTGCAAGAAGCCATCTGAGCCATTATGGAAACTTTTTTGCAAATATTTGAGTGTGGAATCACAATACAGAGGCATAACATGCTTCTGAGGCTGTAGCACAAGTACAGAACATTGTTAATTATCTTATCTTAAGGGACAGACTCTGACCTCTTTATGCCCCTTGTAATTTAGATGTGCATATTTTAAAATGGGAATCATTATTCTCTGCAGTTGAAAATAGATAATTGTGCTTTCAAAGAAATATGTTCTCAGGGAACTTTCTCAGTTCTACATATGAAGGGTCAAGACATGTGTATTTTCTTCCAATATATAATAGACCAAAGAAGCATGTTTTGTTCAGACACCCTTGTGATTTCAACTTGTAGATTGCCTTCAGCCTAGGGAATTTAAATTGAAACAATATTGTTTAAATTGAAATGATTATTCCAGTATTCCATAGAAAAAGAATGCTACAGCTCTTTGGTTACTTTTACAGTCAACATCTCATTATTTGTTTACTTAACAAATATAGAACATATTTTCCTAGAAGCTGTTCACTTAATTTTGAGCATGTCCTTTACTGGGTCTGGCTGAGATGGAGTTAATTTTCCCCATAACAGCCCTCATAGTGCTGTGTTTTGTATTGGTAGCTAGAAAGGTGTTGATAACACCCAGCACTGTTTTGGCTACTACTGAGCAGTGCAGAAGGAGGAGGAGGTGCTCCAGAGATTCCCTTGCAGCCCGTGGCGCAGCCCATGGTGACACAGGCTGTGCCCCTGCAGCCCATGGAGGTCCACAGTGGAGTAGACATCCACTTGCAGCCCATGGAGGACCACATGCCAAAGGAAGGAAATGTCCAAAGGAGTCTGTGACCCCATGGGAAGCGCTGGAGCAGGCTTCTTGCAGGACCTGTGGCCCCATGGAGAGAGGAGCCTGTGCTGGAACAAGTTTGTTGCAGGTCTTGTGACCCTGTGGGGGACCCACGCTGGAGCAACCTGTTCCTGAAGAGCTGCACCCCATGGAAGGGACTCACGCTGGAGCAGCCTGTTCATGAAGGGCTGCACCCCATGGAAGGAACCCACTCTGGAGCAGTTCATGAAGAACTGCAGCCTGTGGGAAGGACTCACATTGGAGAAGTTCATGGAGGACTGTCCTCTGTGGAAGGGACCCCACACTGGAGCAGGGGAAGAATGTGAGGAGTCCTCCCCCTGAGGAGGAAGGAGAAGAGACACAACATGTGATGAACTGACCACAGCCCTATTCCGCAGTCCCTTGTGCTGCTGGGTGGGAGGAGGTAGAGAATTGAGTGTAAAGTTGAGCCTGGAAAGAAGGCAGGGGTGGCGGGAAGCTGTTTTAAGATTTGCTTTTATTTCTCATTATCCTACTCTGATTTGATTGGTGATAAATTAAATTAATTCTTCCCAAGATGTGTCTCTTTTGCCCATGACAGTAATTGGTGAGTGATCTCTCACTGTCCGTATCTCAACCCATGAGCCTTTTGTTATATTTTTTCTCTCCTGTGCAGCTGAGGAAGGGCAGTGATAGAGCGGCTTTGGTGGGCACTTGGCATCCAGCCACAGTCAACCCACTACATGTCCCTTTATGGGAAGTTCTACAGCTTATTTCTTTTCCAGTGTGTGTCCTCAAGAACATTCCTTAAAATAGAACTAGAGTGTCCTTCAGTTCTGTGTTAAGATCTGTCACATTCCTACTTCTGTTACAGAAATGAAGTATGTTTAACAACTCAAAGACAAATGTGTTAGTTGTTGGGGAGGGTTGTTTGTATTTGTATTTGTGTTTGGCTTGTTTTGGTTTTGTTTTGGTCCCCCAGTCCCTCCCACTCCCCTCCCTGACTCTTTATCAGTGTCTTAGGAGCTCTGTCTCGAAGGCTTTAAGAACAAACAAGCAGAAGTGTACTTCTGCAATATATGAGAGGACAAAATCTTAATGTCCGTTTTTGCATACTTAATCAGCTGAATGTATTCTTGCTCATATGATTCATAGAGGTTGTCTAGAGAGACTGTTAGACTAATCTCCTGTGGTTGGTGCCATCCAAACTCAAATGGCACCAGGCCAGCATACAAATAATTTAGTTAAGATAAGCAAAAGATACAAAAAGAAATTTCAAAATGGAATTTAATTGTGGAAGAGATCCCATAATTTTTGAGTAGGTATAGGTCAATTTGAGCAAACCTGTCTCGCTACATGACAAATCTCAGCTTTCTGTAACTTGCACACTAGCTTATGATAGTACCAAATGGTAATAACACTTTTTTTTTTGTTTTCTTACATGAATTATCACTCTCCTTCTTCATGAGTATCAGGGTCTTCCCAAGGTGCAAAAACATCCTCTTTAATCAAGAATGCAGTAAAACTTTAAACCCACATGTCTATTTTCTGTGCTGAAGGAACACAGACTAAACATTCAGATTAAGCACAAGAAATTTCTCTTTTTCTGAGTGTGTCCAAGTTTGAACTTAAACCCACAGGAAGCTTTGAAAAAAAGGAGAGTATTTTGAAAAATGTCAGCTCTGACATCCTGGGTTTTGTCACTTAACAGCTGGACAACCTTTTAAACACTGGGAGGGGGGCTAACAAACAAAGAGAAAGCCCTGAGAAAATTAATTCATTTTCACACTAACTTTTTTCCTGAGAAAGAAATGAAGAACTTTTGAATCAGAAAACTTCTAGTCCCATTTTTATAAGACCAATGTCTCCCCACCACTATACAGTTTTCTCTGTATTCATTATATAATAATCCTTTGCTGTTTACCATTACTTTATAGTCTATCTTCAACTAAATCAAAACATCAACTGTGACATAAAGATTCACTACGAGGTTCCATATAAACAGACTTAGATTTTCTGCACCAGTATTTAACAAAGCCATGATTTTACAGTAAACTCTTCATAGTAAAAGGTGAAGTAGAGTTTGAAGATCTTTCTGATGTCCAAGAGGGGGATGTGGAACAACAAATATGAAAACTTTGCAGTGTTTTTTTTTGAAATGTGAAGTTCACAGCTAATTCAGAGGGTTTGGCATTTGGAATAACAAAGGCTCAAGTGCAATTAAGCATAGTAAGATACTGTTTAATATTCAGGGAAAGAAAAATGTTTGTCCCCAAACATGGATTTTCTTAAAATTGAGTGTCATTATGAACTCTGAGGTACCAATTTCCTGTAAAAACGGTGTTTAGATGCCAACATGCTAGGTGCTTGACAGTGGTCCCAATATACTAAAATACGGACTGGGGTTATAACAGAATAGTAAAATTCTGAGGAAGTCTGACAGATGTTTGTGGAAAGCTCCGTCCAGAGAGCATGGATCAATATACAGTGCATCAGGGAAAAGAAAAATCTAGCTGGAAAAAAAGGTAAAAGGAAAAAAATCTTATTTTTAAGTAACCAAGCCACAGATTTAAGTGAGACACTGCTTTTCTGACAGCTGTGGAGTTTTTAATACAATTTCTTAAGATCATCACATAGAAAAGGATCAAAGTGAAAAAGAGTATACATTAATAGCTAATGATCAAAGAATATTTTGAAACTTGTGCACTGCCACACATGATAAGACTTCATGTATTCAGGCACAGCAGCAGCCCAAAATAAAGGTATCCTCTTTTCTTTGTACTGGCTTTCTGGAAGCATTTGTTTTAGAAATCTTTTTACCTGCATTGTGTGACATACTGCAGGAAACCCTGGATTTACAGATCTTTAAGGACACTTACATTAAATCTTCAGTGACAGGATAAGAGGAAATGGGCACAAATTGAAATCCAAGAAATTCCATTTAAATATAAGAAAGAAAAAAAATACTGTGAGAGTGATTAAACACTGTAACAGCTTGCCCAGAATGGTTGTGAAGCCTCCATCCTTGGAGATAGATACTAAAAACCTAGATTATACGTAACCTGCTTAAGATGACACTGCTTTGAGCAGGGAGGTAGACACTCTTCAGATGTGCTTTCTATCTTCAACTATTCTGTGACTGTGTGGTTAAGTAAGTCCCAAAGGAGAAAATTTTAATATTAAAAGAAATACAGAGATGTTTCTACATAATTTGCCTCTTTTCCCAGTCAGCAAGGTACATATATGTTTTTAAATCTTATATCAGTTGGAACAAAATAGTTATTTAAACTTGGATCTAAAATTTTCATGAATCCATAAGGAAAAAAACCCCCCAACAAAACAACCAAAAAGCATTGTTCACAGTATTATGGATGAGGACTGAAATCTTGTAGATATATTTGTTTGTTTGCTATATATCACCTTTTCCCAACTTTCAGTTTAACTCTACTATCAAGTTATCTCAGGAAACTAGAAATATACTTGCCTTTCTGAATAATTTAACCAAAAATATTGCCAAACACAAATTATCCCAGAAGTGTGAAAGGCTGGAAATGTTTAAAAGCTAAAAAAACCCACACCAAAATCCATCCCCTGCACACCTATGATCACCTCCAGGACAGAAAAAACAGACAGGTGGATGACAGGAGGATAATGACAGGAGAAGAAGATTAATTTTTTCTCCATATTATCAGAATTTGGCTTGCTTTTAAGTTTAAAGTTATGCAGCTAAAATTAATCTGATTTTCAGATGTAGTAAATGCTGCAGCTTCATTAACTTCAATATGGATGCTCAGCCTCCTATGAGAGTAAGGTCACATTTCGTTAGGTGCTTCAGTATGCATTTCATGGCCTGGCTTCTGGAGGTACTACACACCCATAACATCCACTGAACTCTGAGGGATTTCAACACCTGTGACAAGTAGGATGTTAATGTCTACTTCTAAGCGTGGAACTTTGTGATTGATTCTGATTGAAGAAATTACTTACACAGTTGTGGAAGAACAGAGTTGATTATATGCAAGAACAGCACTTCTAGAAAATTTTATAGTCTCATTATACTGTGAAAACAAGAAACAATAATGTTTAAGATCATTCTTCATTTCAAGTGACATTAAATTTCTCTGATTAGTCATACTTGTTCCAAGAAACTTTGTGAAGTTTTTATTTTTCTTATATTTTCAACCTAGCATACCATACTGAAGAAATATTGAGATAAAGTGTCTCTCAGTTTGGACTTGAAAGAGGACTATTCATATCTGCACAAACTACCAAAGTTCATAAACTGTGCTAAAGAGCTGCCAAAGAAATTTCTATCGCTCAGTGAAGCTGATGGCAGATTACAGATATTGATCATGTAATATATATATAATATGAATATTATATATATTAATATACTAATATTATTGGGTTCAAATAATATTATATATAATACACTGATATTATTGGCTTCATAGGTACTAGTGATGACTTGAGTAAAAAATAGATTACCAATTTTGAAGACTATTCTGTTTGGAATAGCTTTCCACTAAAGATTTCAAACTTTGTCTAATGGGAAGGACTTTATTTGAACTCAAGGAGTTCTGTCCTAGTAACCCTGACTGGGAAATAAACTGATAAGAGAAGGAGGGAGAGTGATTTTGGAAAAACATTTTACCATTTGTGATCATGTATTGCGACACTGATAATAACGCATTTGGATAGGATGATCTCCTTCATGTTTCTATGTATTTCATGTGGACCATTAGAAAATAATTGTACCTAAATCGTCAGAAAAAAATCATAATATAAAAAGTTGAAAATTTATGCCAGTCTTACTTAAGAACTGTTATAGCAGTTCCTTGAGTTTTGAATATGCATATAAAGAATTTATCATACCTATAATATTGTAAAACATCACAGAATAGATACTCTTAAGGGAAAAAATAGCACATCGGTTTTAAATTTAATTTTATTGTTCAGGTGGGACTCATTTCGATACTAAGAAACTTAGTGTCAACAGTGTAAATATACATGGGGAGGAGTGTAAGTTCTCATTATGTAGGCAGTGGAGATGTAGCTAATTCTGGCCTGGAGCTAGGACAGAGCTCTGGAGTGATATGACTCATGCAAAAAGCACATGGTTAGGAATCAAACCATTTGTTAACATGTGTCCAGTGCTATTTGAGAGGATGTACGGGATTCAAGAAATCAGCAGATATGGTAAATATAACACAAGACATTTGAAAGGTCTGTGCAATTTCAGACAAGCTGAAGACCACATAGCATACTCCACAGAAACTAAAATGTCTCTAAATGTCATTTTTAGGCAATTGAATAAATTCCAGGAGAAAGTTCAGTTACATAACCATAGGTGTCTAACACAATTTCTGCACCATATCTACTAGTCCTAAGCAGATATTTCAGTTGCTATGAGGGGGAGGGGGGTGCTCCCACAGCACCACTCAACCTATTCACAGGTAACTAAATTTTCTCCCCAGTACATGGTCAGTTGGATAGCCAAGAAGGCACTAGTGACTATATTGACTAAATCTTTTTTTGGCCATAAACACCTGAATTTTATTATCTTCATCTGAAAATGGATGGGGTGTCCTTTTCTAGAAATTGTTCAAATTCACAGACATTGACAAAAAACAACACAGAATTTAAAGAAAATGTTAAACAAAGACTAATCTTTATAAGATTTGTGATGTAACAGTAGAAGTGCACAACCGATCATTAAATGGCCCTTCTTACTGTTTACAAGTAGTATAAATACAATTCCTAATAGAAGTTCTGGCAAATTTTAATCATTTTACACTAATACTAAAGACTATTAGCAATTCCTGTGATATAAAGATGCACACTCTGCCAGTATTAAGTACAGTGTTATGTTCAATACCATTTTTTCCCCCAAGATAATTTTTTCCCTAAGTGATGCTTAGCTTTGCCATAGAAATTTATTCCGAAGGCTGTTCAGCAGTAGTCGTGAAAAGGGTAGTTCTCACTACTTTGCAATGGTAAGTCAGAAGCTGCATCAGCATTTTGCTTTCAATCCTGCAATGCTGTCTTTCTTACTCAGTTATTGACTATTCATGCATTTAGCATTTGTAATTGATATTTACTTTGAAGAAACAGAATTGTTTTTAGAGAAAAGCTATTCAAGACAATGAAGTTCTGCAGCAATCAATGCCCAGAACACTTATCTTTCCTAAGCAGAGTAATAAATATGATGTCATAAGCAGAGAGCTTGCATGCAATAGCATTTATTTCATTAGATATGCAGTACTTAGTGCATGCACTTCTACAAGTACATTTTAGCATTGGCATAATTCTGTAGTAATTTATGTGTAACTCCTACCAAGACTGCATCTTTATGATAGAGTTTCCAAGAAAATACTCTAATGTTTTCTTGTAATTCCTGAAATGGCTTATGGCTTCCTATTCCAGTAGAGTATAGAATTGGGAATCTTTATTTAGACAAATTATTTATCTTTCTTCAATGGCCTTTATAGGAAATGGATGCTAGAAAGTAAATAACTTTAGGAAAGCAATATTCTTCTTGATATATATCATAGCAGATAGACAAAGAACAGAAATCCACCGAAAGTTCTTTCTTAATGCACTCTTTCCTCTATTTTTTTGTATTTATTTTACCTTTTTTTTTTTAAATTTTATTTTAATTTTTTTAATACTTACTTATATAAATTAGGCTAAGGCAGAAACTTAAAAGGAAGAGATTTGGAGCAAAGTGACTGATCAAAACTTAATAGTTGCCATGGGAGTCTATTTTTGTTGTGATAATAACCTCTTAGTGTAGATAGATATACAAATACCATGGTTCTCAGGATCCATAATCAGAGGAAGGTTAAATACTGCCATCTCTTCTAAAAATAAGTGACCTTTAATACTTGTAAACAGCTAGAGTAACAGCTCCATTAGATACCAATTGAAAAGATTTTGTATATCAGCTGTCTTCAGAAGGGAACTGAAAATATCTGCATGATGTACAGGCAATTGTGAACATACACAGAAAACTTTAATTTACATGGTACCAAGCACCACTGAGATTTTTTGTATCTATCAATCAGCCTCTCACAGGCACAAATGAATTCCAGTCTTGATTGATCTGTGGCTGCTTATGTTGCAGCCTTACAAGAAACAACTTCTTATTCCCACAAACTAACAGGCTATGAATACAAAAATAATGAGATGAAGAGAATGTGGATGTATGTGTGGACAGGGAAAATAATATATATGGCAACAAAATAAATATTAACACGATTTGTTCATAAACTGAGAGAAGTAGGTACAGTTTATGAAAAGACTTGAAGTAGAAGAATGTTCTTTAACAAGCTTGTTTTTGTAGTGTTTCTTTATAGCATCTTTTGGGAAGCATTTCCAAAATCCAGTGAGCAGGAGAGGAAGAGGTGTTAAAAACCAGTGCTGGACTAACCAGAGGTAGATTGTGCCTCCAAAGGCTTATGCCCTGTGCTAATTGTTGACAGAAATTGTAGCCCTGGCAAGGAAGGCTATACCTGGTGAATGCTTGGTACTTAGGAAATTCACAGCCAGCACTCAATAAAAAGTAGGATACATAGCAGAGGTGCTGTTTATAACATTAATAGTGAAGTTGCTAAATGATGGTCTTTAACCACCTGATATCCAAATCATCAGAGCTGTTTAACACCTTGACACTAATCTCTATGTACATTATCTTCATGGCTTTTTTTTTTTCCCCCCACATTTCCAATTAAAAAGCATATTTGCTAGAGTTAAATTTAAAGGCTGTCTGCTGTGGCACTCTCAAATTTTCCTCTTGTTTCAGACAGAAAAAAAGACATGCTAATTTCTTGTGTTAATACTACCTCCTTGCATTTACTTCTTATGGAAAGAATCATAGAACCATAGAATCGTAAGGGTTGGAAAGGACGTTAAGATCATCTAGTTCCAACCCCCCTGCCATGGGCAGGGACACCTTGCCCTAAACCACATGGTCCAAGGCTCTGTCCAACCTGGCCTTGAACACCACCAGGGATGGAGCATCTGCAACCTCCCTGGGCAACCCATTCCAGTGCTTCACCACCCTCACCGTAAAGAACTTCTTCCTTATATCTAATCTAAACTTCCCCTGTTTAAGTTTGAAGCCATTACCCCTTGTCCTACCACTACAGTTCCTAAGGAAGAGTCCTTCCCCAGCATCCTTATAGACCCCCTTCAGATACTGGAAGGCTGCTCTGAGGTCTCCATGCAGCCTTCTCTTCTCCAGGCTGAACAGCCCCAACTCTCTCAGCCTGTCTTCACACGGGAGGTGTTCCAGCCCTCTTATCATCCTCGTGGCCCTCCTCTGGACTCGCTCCAACAGTTCCATGTCCTTTTGATGTTGAGGACACCAGAACTGTACACAGTACTCCAAGTGAGGTCTCACAAGAGCAGGGTAGAAGGGCAGGATCACCTCGTTTGACCTGCTGGTCACGTTTCTTTTGATGCAGCCCAGGATACGGTTGGCTTTCTGGGCTGCAAGTGCACACTGCTGGCTCATGTTAAGCTTCTCGTCAACCAACACCCCCAAGTCCTTTCCTGCAGGGCTGCTCTGAATCTCTTCTCTGCCCAACCTGCAGCAGTGCCTGGGGTTGCCCCGACCAAGGTGTAGGACCTTACACTTGGCTTGGTTAAACTTCATAAGGTTGGCATCGGCCCACCTCACAAGCGTGTCAAGGTCCCTCTGGATGGCATCCCTTCCCGCCAGCGTATCAACTGAACCACACAGCTTGGTGTGGTCAGCAAACTTGCTGAGGGCGCACTCAATCCCACTGTCCGTGTCGCCAATAAAGATGTTGAACAGGACCGGTCCCAACACTGATCCCTGAGGGACACCACTCGTTACAGGTTTCCAACTGCACATCGAGCCATTTACCACAACTCTTTGTGTGTGGCCATCGAGCCAGTTTTTTATCCTCTGAGTGGTCCATCTATCAAATTGATGTCTCTTCAATTTAGAGACAAGGATGTTGTGTGGGACAGTGTTGAACGCTTTGCACAAGTCCAGGTAGATGACGTCAACTGCTCTGCCCCTGTCCATCAGTTCCGTGGCCCCATCATAGAAGGCCACCAAATTGGTCAGGCAGGATTTCCGCTTAGTGAAGCCATGTTGGCTGTCACCAACCACCTACTTGTTTTTCATGTGCCTTAGCATGTTTTCCAGGAGAAACTGTTCCAAGATTTTGCCAGGCACAGAGGTGAGACTGACTGGTCTGTAGTTCCCTGGGTCTTCGATCTTCCCCTTCTTGAAAATGGGGGTTATATTACCCTTTTTCCAGTCGTCAGGAACTTCACCTGACTGCCAGGATTTTTCGAATATGATGGACAGTGGCTTAGCAACTTCATTTGCCAGCTCCTTCAGGACCAGTGGATGGATTTCATCAGGTCCCTTGGACTTGTGCATGTTCAGGTTCTTGAGATGGTCTCGAACCTGATCCTCTCCTACAGTGGGCCTAAGGTCTTCATTTTCACAGTCCCTGCGTTTGCTTTCCAAGACTTTCGTGGTGTGGTCAGAGCATTTGCTGGTGAAGATGAAGGCAAAGAAGTCATTAAGAACCTCAGCCTTCTCCAAATCCATGGTAGCCAGTTCTCCTGATAGCTTCCGGAGAGGGCCCACATTGTCCCTAGTCTGTCTTTTATTTGCTACATATCTATAGAATCCTTTCCTGTTATCTTTTACATCCCTTGCCAAACTTAATTCTAGCTGGGCCTTAGCTTTCCTAACCTGGTCCCTAGCTTCCTGGGCAATGCTCCTAAGGGTGAAAGACACCTTCTGCAGAACTCTACATTTCCATTGAAATCACATTATTTTCCCCATCAAGCAATCTGAGAAAAAAACCTGATCTAAATCTAAACTTTAGACCTTTTCTTCATGTATAGCCTGCACATTCTCAGATATTTATGATCTAACTAAGCTTGACTGGAAAAGGATTTGGAGAATAAACACTCTGACTGTTGCTGGAGGTGGTCTATCTGAAATTTTAAATCAAAGAGTGAAGCATGCTACTTGCACTCAACTAAAAACTGATCTGAGTGGAAAGATATTACTGTGGTTTAATTAAAGGGGAAAAAAATCAGATTTTTTTTTTTTAATGAGACAGAATTTATTCGCTATGTACCTGCCATATTAGAATCTTTTATCTATCATTTCTGCTGCTTTCGCTATTCTAATAAGAACATAATATTTCAGAATAATCCTTTGATGTTGACAAGACATTGAGAAGTTTTATGGTTAGTATTAAATGCTCAATAAGAACATTTAAACACTTTTGCCTTATCTACAACATGTTGCATTTAAAATTTAAAATTTATGGCATATTGTATTATTAGTCAAGTTTACTACTTATAGCCTAGACTTTCTTAGGCTAGAAAGTTCTTTTTCCTGTCCGGAAAGGGAAAAAGCTGTAAAGTCTTCATTAAAAATGTTGACATCTCTTCTTCAAGGAAGACAGCTTAAATTAGTTGTCCAAATCTTCTGTTCATTGGAGTAAACATTCTTTCTTAATGCAATTCCATGCAGTTTACTGTGAAGTAAATTCCAGGACTTGTGACACATATTTTTAAAAATCATGGTTTATTTTCAAGAAGTTTAAAAAATTATTTACTTGTTTTTAGGAAAGTGTGTATATATATGTGCATGTGTGTGTATATATATATTTTCCAGAAATTCCTGACCTTAAAGAACCCAAATTTTTGTCTGCCTATTTTAGACAGCATTTTAATTTCCTTGAATGGCAGGTCCATCCGTAAAAGAGAATTTGCAATACCTTCTAAAACTTCAAACATATCCACTCATACATAGCCAGAGTCTCAGAACTTTGAACAAACAGTCCTGTGATGAATTTCACTCATTGGTTTATAAGAAACAGAAAAAATTGTGAGTAAATCTACTTAGGAGATATGTTTTGTATATACCAATGCCATAGTACTGACCTTAATAATAGAAGACAGAAAGATTTCATGCAGTAGCTATTTTTAGTGTAATGTTGCTCATTTATCACAGAATTCCTCAAAAAATGTTTTGCATAAATATTTCAAACCTCTGAGGAAGCTCAAAACAAAGCATCAATTTTTATGAATTCTCAGGGCTTCTGTTCAGTAACAGTAATCCCAAAATGAAAAAAGAAAAGGAAGAGAAGAAAAAGATACCTGGTTTGGAAACACCCTTTGTCCAGCAATTTATTTTGTTAATTAATTAGAATGAAAAATAAGAATGCATTTCATTTGTTTATGTTATGAACTTTGAACTTTTACAGGGCATTTTATTCCCATTTTAAAATGGTGATCAAGATTGATTTGGAAAAGATGAGGTTATGCACACAGTATCTAAAGCTAAAAAAATATGTGTTGAAAGGGAACATTAAGTAGTTCTACTGAATTCAAGTTCATCATTCTTCAAATGAATGATCTGCTCCAGTGAGTGATTCCTACTTGAATGATATTTGTAGAAAATTCTTGCATCAAGGTCTACTTATTTTACTTCCATAATGTATAATTGATTTGTGCTATAGGTGTAGGGAATTAAAATAAAAGTTTGAGGTCAGACTTGAAATGATCCTTTTTTTTTTTTTTTTCTCTGCATTATGGAGAACAAAGAAGACGTTTCCACACAGAAAATTCACTATTTGCCTGAATTCCAGCATCATCAGGTCAAATTCAATTGCTGCATCTGAATTTTTAATAATAGAAAGAAAATTCAAAATCTGGTTTGTGCTATATATGCATGAGTACTAGGTGCAACAACTCAGAGGTTTTGCTTTTCTAACTTTCCTTTCTATTTTATATGTACATACTGTAATGTGACTATAGACAATTAAGCACAACTTCTGTGCTTCTTCATGGCATAAGAAAAAAAGTCTTCTATAATGTGGTCCAAAGCGTTAGTTGAATTACATGCTTTTTCTAGGTTCATTATCTTGTTAGAAACACGACCTAATGTCAATGTTCATGTTGACTGCATCTGAGTTTGGATCTTAAGTTCAAACTCAGAGTTTGAAGTTAAAATCTGAGTTTGCCATTACACAAATGACAACTTTTTTCTATCTAGATGTGTTTAAAAAGACCTCAGAATCCAAGAAAATGTGTTAATACTGTAAAGTTAAGGAATCAGATTAAGTATTTATAATTTGCATTATTTTTTTCTTGGTGAGGTTTTTATGATTTTACTAGAAGTCAAGAAACATTTCCTGTGACATTGAAAAACATCTACAATAAAGTCTGGATGTTTATAAACAGACATATGCTTAATCTCTTCTGTGTTTTTTTACTGTAAGTACTAGTTTCAACGTATAAGAAAATGCATCAGGACAACAACATCTATGAGGGAGGGGCTGTCAGAAATGCCTAAATTCTTTCTGATTTCAGTGAAGTCCCAGGCTCCGCTTAGAAGCTTTTATGACAGTGCAAACCTGAGAGTTTGAAGTTTTGAGGAAAATGAATCTGCAATTGTATTACTCTGAGTCTTCTTTTCAGAAATAGCATTAAATGCACAACAGAAATTCCAAAACCTGAGTGTGCTGCCTTATGGAGTTGCTCTGTAGTTGTGTAAATCTAACTTTTGAAGTATAAATAATATTCTGATATTGTTCATTTTAATGAAAATATCTTTAAAAATATCTCTCTCAAAAAAAAAAAAAAAGTACTTTGGGCAATTCTAGAAGAAAAAATAATTTGGTTACTGATTTCTAACCTTGCCAAGGAAGCCTGAACAATAACATGAACAGAAAGGAAATAGATTTGATTTTCACACAGTTGTACCATTAGGTGAGAGCAGAAAGAGGCGAATGGAGCTTTTGAGAAAGCTGCTGTTGCCTAAGAGAAGTACATCAGACACAGAGGAGAGAGCGGAGTCGTTTATAGATTCTATGACAATGACAGAGAACAAGAATGCTTGATGAACTGTTTAAAAATGTAATCAGTGCAAAGAATAAAGATTTCTAAATAGCCTTGTAAATAAATAACCTGGTTGTCAGAAACATTTAAGATCCAGAAAGTCTCATTGATCTTAATAGTTCCTTTCTCATTCCACATAGGGGGTGGACTTTTTAAAAAATCACCATGACCATATGCACTTTATTGTTCATGCTTGTGCATGCTTGTGCCTCTTTTTCATAATTTTCTTAATTCAGCTCCCTGTAAGACTCTGCCTTCATTAAGAATATTTGTACGGTCATTTACAAATGCTCTGTAAGATTTATTTTTAATAGTTATATTGTACTTACATAGTTATTTGCACCTACAAAACTGCTGCTTTAAATTGGAGAGTTAGCTAATTTTATGGTGCTTTTTGTTTTTTCCTGAAAATGCAGAATAGCTGATAAAATCAGGTAAAACAAAAGATTGTCAAAGATAGTGTAAGCTATTAATTACAAAGAAGTGGAGCATTGTTGTTACCCCACGAGACTGGATCTCTCATCAGGGACCTCATGGCAGTGCAAAGTTTTGAGAAGACAGTGTGTAAGATTCATCTCATCCAAGTATAGACACTGAAATAAAATCGATGATGTCCAGAAAGTGCCTACTTAATTTATTCACTTTAAAGGAATCTTAGATGTACATATGCCTGCATGAATCACACCAATTTTGTAGATATTGGCTTTTTTCAGTATGGTTTAGAAAAAAAAGTAAAACATCATCATAGCTATTGCTTTTCATACTCTTCACAATTTTCAAGAGTTTCAAACACAACTCAAATGGCTGAAGAAATTTCATTTTTAGAGACGTACTATAAATGCACTTCAAAATATTTCAGAAAATGTAATAATGACCTAGTACTTTCTCAAAACCTCTATTTATTCAAAGATTTTTATGAACATTGTAGATTTCATATGTTCTAGAAATATGAGGATCCTTGTGAATGCAAAGATAGTAATTATAGGTAATGTACAAGCACATAGGTGGCAATCATTTTTTCTTGGAGTAATGGATGCTTGATTTTATGATGTTCAGAATTTATAAACGGAAGTTGTACTCATTCTGATAATTCATTGATGACAATTGTAGGGTAGCAGATTGTTGAAAAAGGCAGAATTGAAAATCTTTGCTTATAGTTTCCTCAAAAAACATGGCTGTCACACTGTGGTAATCATATGCTAACTATTAAGATAGAACATCCATTTAAAATAGAACATCTGTTAAGACAGAACATCCAACTGCCCCATCACTTCCATTATTATTTGTTTGAATGGAGTTCTTAATGTATTACTTTTAATGAGTCAGGCTCAATGCAGGTGTTTTAGAAAATCCAAATGTTTCTATACTCCTTGGAGAAGGTGAAGAGGCATATATAAAAGGTGAAGAACTTCTTTTGGAGTCTCATTTGGTATTTAGCATAACTGGCCTCTTGGGATGCTAATAGAGGCACAAGATTCCATCCTCTGTTTTTAGGCTCTGAAAATCTACAGATTAGTATCTATGGACAAATTTATATCTTTTTTTTGTTTGTTTTGTTTTGCTTTTAAACAGAGATACGATAAGACATTATTATTGCCCCCTCACTTTCTGAATAAATTTAGATTAACATCCAGTTTATCCAGTAGGTCAATACCTTCTAATCAGCTTTTCCGTAAAACATTATTGTAATGTGAGCTTTCTGTACTACCAGCATCATGAAAATCACCAGTATTGAGTTGTTTCCTTGTTTACACATGTTCAAAACACTGTATTGAGCTCTCTTAAGATCTACAGATTACCAGTATTACGTTCGGCCATGATTTGCAATCAAAAAATGGTTAAAGGGTGTTCATATGAGCACCTTGCTAATATGTTATTCCCTCTTCAGTCTGGTAAGAGTACCTCTAAAGTACTCCAGGATCAATCAAGTACTCTAGAACAGGCCTTCAAACCTGTTTGTAAATATACAGATTTCCAACTTAAGTTGGAAACATCCAGAAAGACTTATTTCAATGCCTGAATCTGGACTCTCAGTAAATAGCATAAAACTGAATCTTTTTAAAGTGCATACATTAAAATCTAAATAAATCTGAAGCTATATCTCTGTGCAGTACAAAGAGTATGGTTCACCAAGGAATAAGGAAAATCTGTTTCAATTTTGTAGTTAAAACTCTCAACAGAAACCAAAACACGCATCAAAATTGATTTTTATTTCTTAATAGGGCTGATTGACCAGCAAATTCCCTCCTAAACAACTAGACTATGTCCTCCATGTCTTCAGTAGTACTAGGCACATATTTCTTTCTTCCAAAACGTAGCTGAAGTTTAAATTTATGTTTCTATTAAGAAATACTTTACAGATGCTAAATTACAGTGTATGCTAAGAAAATACATGTGAAGTCCTTATAAATACCAAATGAATTCTTTATGATCAGTGCTATTATAATGAATACCAGGCAATTCCATTATAATTAGTGCTATTACAATGAATACCAAAGGAATTCATGATAATCAGCTGCAGTAGTCTGAATAAGAAATGAGCTCAAAATGGGAGACTGGAGAAGTCTCTCGAAAAGAAGCTTTAACCTTGCTGTGATTTAGTACAATTTTATGGTTATTTAATAGTGAAAGGATGACAACATTGCAAATGCTCTCTTCAGAGCAGTAAGGTCTGTTTCACCCAGGCAATCTCAAGAGATGTGGCTGCATTGGATGGATTTTTAGCGATTCTTCTGGGACAGGACAGAGACAGATGAAGAAAGGGATGATTCAAGTGTCTCCATGGCCTCACTCTGTCCCACGCTATACTCAGGTGGAAAGAGAACTAGTATGTATATGCGCTAAAATCTTTATAGCTGCTAGGAGGAATAGGAAAACAAAGGAATATGTGTTAAGAGTGCTCTGTTTAAAGCATGTCGCCTCTAGGTAGTGTAAATCATGAGCCATTTAATTAGACTTCTGTAAGAGGGCAACATCTAGCACTCAGAGGTACTGAAGTCAGTGAGTTATCAATCCCATATAACGCAACACTAATGCAATTCCTTGAAAACTGAGGTAATGGCTGCCAGTCTGACCAAAAAAACTAAGCTTTCATTTGCATACAATTTTCAGGTTTAAGCTGGTAATTGTAGGAGGATATGGCATGTAAAATGCAGTGTCTTAGTGTTTCAGGGTTTTTTTTTTAATGGTAACAGAAATAAATGTATTTAAGCAAAAGTCTACCATGCTTTGGATAATAATGTATTTTTTTCTAAAGGTTAAAAGATGTATAAGATCACTGACAAGGTTACCACTGTTTGACAAACTTAATAAATTGATTTCTTAAAGAATTTCCCTTCAGTGTTCTATCTTTCTATTTCAATGATGCTTGACACTCCCTTTTGCTTCTGTGGATTTAATTTTCCTAGAGAGAACTGAAAATACTTTCCATGGCACCATTAGTTTAGCTACACCAGAGAAAATAATTGTCTAATTGTTCTATATAGTTATGGCTGCTATTCATTAGCTGCAGTTGTTATTATTTTATAAAATGATTGACTTCCATGGTACCTGTGGCTAAAACAGCACATTCTTGTAGATCCTGGAGATAATTAAACTCCCATATAAACTAGTGCCTGTTCATCCAATGCTTGTTTGTTCCACATGTTTGTATTATGGTTCTTCAGAGTCTATGCAACTGCTATGCTTGGTTCAAACAACAGTAATGAAACTTACAGAACAAAAAAAGTAGTATTTCATTTCATAAAACAGGAAGAGATTCAGAAACCAGAATGGAGAATGTAAAGACAAGTAGATCACAGTTTTACTACTTTCTTTAAAGAAAACTCATGTATCTGCATTTATATTTGTATCTATTTTCATTATCCAGCTGGCTTTCCTGAGAACTGGTGTACAAATAAAACTTACAAAGTGTACTCAGAATTTTCTTTCTGCACTCATACTTTTATTTCAAATCTTTCACTCTTCTGTTAAATAAAAACCATCACAAAACATTTACAAGATGTAATTTACAAGATTACGTGAACCTCCTGATGGGGGGAATGGCCCCTTGATTAAGATCTTAATTGAGGTACCGTAACTTGTCCCTCCTGGCAGTATAAAATGAGGGAAAACATCATGCTCAAAGTGAACTGAGCAGACAAGACCTTTAGATTGACTTTTATCAAACAGAAGGCTTAATCTGCACTGTGACATGTCTTAACAATTCCCACAAGTTTCATCACATAAATCTAACTGCCTAATTTTACCTTTAAAGGAGAATATGTCATCTCTGCCAAAAGAGAAAACCAATCCTATATTGAAATATAGGTACGATAAGAAATTGTCTTCTTCGTGCCATAGCTCTTGTACTTTTAGCGTGTGCCAGAGTAGAAGCAGAGCAGAATATGACTGGTAAAAAGCCAACCAACCCCCACATAATCTCTCA
Organism: Strigops habroptila; assembly: GCF_004027225.2. Classification (NCBI taxonomy): domain Eukaryota; kingdom Metazoa; phylum Chordata; class Aves; order Psittaciformes; family Psittacidae; genus Strigops; species Strigops habroptila. Next base: position 110,751,679 of record NC_044278.2, read on the forward strand.
ACCAGAAAAAGAAAACAGAACAAAACCAAACCAAAACAAGAGCTATGAGGCATTTGACTAACCTGAGGTGTAGTTGCATAATTTTAGGAAAAAATAAAGGATTGAGAAAAGCTTTTGATAAAATTAATAAGTCTGAAGTTGTACCTTAAGTTTTCACAGAGTTTTAAAGATCTCAGGACTTGTGGAAGCTAGGATTAAAGCTAGAATTAAATGCTGCTAGATGATTGTCTTTTTGTAAGGTAACTCACAGAAAAATTTGAAGTTAATGTTGAAGGAAGCTGAATAACTCACATGTTCTGGTGTAGAAGTATTTTGTTGCACAGGGAGGAGAACATATTGCAAACTTTTAACTAATGGGATAGGAGTAGCTGTATGTGGGAGGTGAAATATTCTAAAATAAAAGTGATTGGAAATGTTCTTATATCTTAAGGAAATTATGATTCTCAAATGTACATAATAACAAAATTGCTAAATGCCAGTAGCTCTGAAGCAAGGGAATGACTTCGATAGTAGATCTGTGCTTCTGTGTTCTAGTTAACTTCTGTATTTCTGTTGCTCTTGTCAAATTTAAAAATATGGTATGTGGCCTTTTTGTTCCCAATGTTTTCCTTGATAAGCGAAAAGGTGCTTAGAGGTACATGCTTCCTTCCTTTTTCCTCAGTCAATGGAATTTGTCTCTATAACTAGACAAGCATAAGTATCAAAACACATGGGATCAGTATGACTCTGGGATCCCAGGAAGGGATTGTTTAATGATTAATTTATCCTACCATGTGCATCTTGTTACTGAAAATTACACCATGGGATGACAGCTACCTAGGGCAGGTTCAATCTGAGGAAGAAAGGATTGCCTGCCCTCAAACCCCTTAAAAATAGATCTCCTGAAAATATACCATAGTTCATGACACTCTTTTAATGATGGTACCATAAATTACTCAAATGATAATGCCCAGAATTTGTAATCTTCTCTATCAGCCACTATCTGCTATCCTAGTAGAAATAGGAGGGTTTAACTTCTCCTTGTACCACTTTGAAAAAAAACCAAAATAAAACAAACAAATAAATAAAACCACAGAAAATTCAACTGGCATAACTATCAGATCATGAATTAGCTGATTCAAACTTTCAATATGATAATATATTGATCAAGAATAATCCTCGTATTGTGCTGCTAAGTTTCCTAAGCTCTGTGGGCATTATGGACTCTACGCTGCATAAAATGTGTCCTGGTTTTGGATGGGATAGAGTCAACTTTCTTCCTAGTAGCTGGTGCAGTGCTGTATTTTGGCTTTAGTCTGAGAACAAAGCTGATAACACACTGATGTTTTAGTTGTTGCTAAGTAGTGCTTACCCTGATCAAGTACTTTTCCAGTCTCATGCTCTGCCAGTGAGGAGGGAAACAAGAAGTTGGGAGGGAGCAGAGACAGGACACTTGACCCAAACTAGCCAAAGGAGTATTCCATACCACAGCATGTCATGCCCAGTATATAAATGGGGGGAAGTGATGAGCAATTGTGTTGTGCCTCGTAGCTGCTTATTGTTGGTTTGTTTTTCATTTCCCCTTTTTGTTCTATATAATCTCCCCTTCTTATTTCCCTTCTCATTATTATTATTATTAGTAATATTAGTATTATATTGTACTTTAGTTATTAAACTGTTCTTAACTCAATCCATGGGGTTTACATTCTTTAGATTCTCCTCCCCATCCCACCCCTGGGGGAGAAGAGGGGTGGAGCGAAAGGCTGCATGGTCCAGAGTTACCGACTGGGTTTAAACCATGAGAAATGCCATCCAGCCTTATCTTGAATGCATTTTTACGTTTTCTAGTAAGTATCTGATGGCCAAAAAGTCGTCGTCTTCTCAGTAGGATATTTGTTTTCTGAAGATAATTCCTGTATGAGACAACAATTATTTATTCATTAAGACAACACCCACAAAAAAAAACTTTCCAGTAACATAAACAATGAAAATACAAATTGACACTAAAACCCAATAAACTTAAACTTCACAAAAATAAATTCTTCCTTCAAATTTTGAAAAATGACTGAGTTATGAAAAAATAATGTATTTTTTCTTTTGGATCAAAACATATTAAAAAAAATGATGACTTACTTAAACACAGATCTTACAATCAACATTTTTAAGTGTGTCAAAATCCTGGTAGATAGAGATAGATGTAGGGGAGACACAGCTGTCTGACCAGTGAGATGCATCATTCAAAGTAAGATAACCTGTTTTTCTACAGTGTGAGAGATTAAGGTTGAAGTTTTATATCTGGACTGCATGGTAGGAAATGGAGAGACTTTTTTGTTGCTGTTCTTGGTTGTTCAAGAAATGGCAGCAATAGCCCCAAGAAAATTGAAAAAGAAAACCACCTTACTATGAATATCATGTCTCTTAGCAAAGGGCTGAGGATGTTGGTAACACTTCACAACCCCAATCCGTATTCTTCTTTAGGAAAACTCTCCATTGGCCATAGGAGCCAGAATATATAAAAAGGAGGAATAGAACACCAGAGAAAGAGGGTAGATACTAACACATTTTTTGTGCATACATTTGAGGTGGGTTTCTTTCTGCCTTGTTTGATCAATTGTCTCTTATCCACATTATCCAACATCCTTTGCTTTCCAACTCAGATCACCACTTCCTCACTTGAGGATCTCCCTCTTCCCCTGTTCCTAGTTTAAAGCTCTCTTCACCAGTTTGGCCTCCCTGTTTGTAAAGAGGCTTTTGCCCTACCCAATGAGGTGGATCTTGTCACTACCTAAGAGTCCTCAGTCCTTAAAGAAGGTCCTATGGTTGCAAGAACAAAATCCTTGGTGTTGACACCAGCTGCACCACCAGTGCTGACCCTTGCAATCCATCTACTCCACCTCAAGCCCTTTACCCCCACCAGCACAGCTGAGGTGATAAACCACCTGGGCCCCCAAGCCTTTGACCATTGCCTTGGGAGCCATGTAATCTTACTTGACATGCTTCAGGTCTCTCCTGACAATGTCTTGGATAAATCTTCATCTGTGTTTTTTTCTCATCTTATAAGATTTTGAATGTAATAAACAAATAGCACGGTCTATATTTAGTAGGTGATCTGTAGGCACATCAGTCTGCTACAGTCTGAGACTGTTTCGGTGTTCTACCTGGCCTATGCTACTGAAGAAGGACTTGTGCTTCCCACAGATTCTATCTGCCACATCTGTCAGCTCTTTATGTCACATCTGCCAGCCCACTCCAGATATTTCAAACACCTTGGAGTGCCAAAAATGATGTTTGAATAATGAATATTTAGGAAATGAATCAGTCCCCAGATTACTGAATAGCTCTCTTTTCTCCATTGATAGTAGGGACTAGATGCAGATGCTTAAATATGGCATCTAGTGACATTCTGGATGCTTCATGCTGATGTCCATCTGCCAACTATAAAGGGCACAGGTCCCATATGTTCTGGGTCATATCTGCCAGTACCATTAGGGCATTTCTGATACATGCAGTTATCTCAGATGATACTAGGCAAATTAATATATCCCTAGATCTCTATGCCTATACTGGGAATTAAGAATAGGTGTATAAACTCAGCACATAAACACATTTTAATATCCATTTCTGATTCTAGGCCTGAAACCCACCTCTCTGGTGTGTGTGAGATTGATTTGGTGTTCACATCCACAATGTGGGGAACTGGATGTCTTTTATATCAAAGTGGACATAATACAAGTACACATGATCTGTTTGAGATAGCCTTTGCTTTGAACAGAGTAAAAGTTCTCCAAGACACACTCATTGGTTTAGTAAGCAGTGCTCAAGTCCACCGCAAAGATAATACAGACATATATATACTAAACTGAGTGGGAACTGTGCCAGAATTTCACTTCAGAGAGAATGTATTAATCTTCTGAAAAGTATGTGCATTTTTCAGATTGCAGCCAAAAGGATAGAACTGAGCTTGTGATGTGTGACAGAATTTTATATAGTTACACCTGTCAGAACTGTACGTAATAAATGGATTAGTTTGCTAATATCACAAGGGGAATTTAAGAAGACGAGAAGAGTGCTGTTTTTTTTTTTTCCACCTAGTACCAAATGAACATCTATACCTCTAAGCACTGGGTCAGGCTGGGATAAAGTTAACTTACTGTGTAGCAGCCCAAATAGTGCCATGCTCTGGATTTGTGACTTAAACAGTGTAAAGAAGTCACTATTGCTGTGGCTATTGGTGAATAGGGCTTGTTGCACAGCACCAAGGCTTTTTTTTTTTTTTTTTACAACTGTGCCCTGTCTCCCTCTTTCCCATGATGGGCTGAGGGTGAGCAAAAAAATTGCAAGAAGACATGGCCAAGAGAGCTGACCTGAACTGGCCAAAGAGAGATCCCTTACCGTATGACATCGAGCTCCACAATAAAAGCTCCAGGAAAGGAAGAGGCATGGGGCACATTGGCGGTTTTAGCCTTTGCCTTCCCACTGTCACATGTGCCAAGTCCCTGCTTGCCAGGAAGTGGCTGGACATTTGCCTGCTGATGGGAAGCAGTAAATTAATGGCTTATTTTGTTTGCTTGTGCACCCAGGTTTTTTTCACCTATTAAACCGTCTCTACCTCAATACATGTGTTTTCTTGCCTTCATTCCATTTTCTCCCTGTTCTTCAGAAGAGGAGAGGGAGTGGCTGTGTTGTTGGGGTTATGGCTGTGTTGTTGGGGTTAACCCACTGCAGTCTGAGATTACTTGCCATAATCCTGTCCCTGATGTGACTTTGATCATGAACAGCAATCTTATTTTAGTCTGTTCTCAATAGAAAGTGATTTTACATAAAAAGCATACACTAACATGACTTGAGCAGCTGGCAAGAAACATTTAATACTTTTCTGTAATTATCTTAGTTATGATTTCACTGCCAGCTTTTATTGCACCAGTCTTAAACTCAGCAAAGTAACTGTCACCTTGATAAGAGCAAACATACAGTTCTTCCTAGTAGCTATTTCTTTCTACGGAAACATTTCCCCCATGACATCATTTGGAACTGTGAAACATGCTCACATGGCCTGTCTTTGCACCTCTATCGTCATACCACTAGCAATGACACTTTCAGAAATTGGTAACTGAATTAGTTTGAAAGTGTGGGATCAGCTGCAGAGGTATGTAGGGAAAACAGTCCAATTCTCCTCTCACTGCCTTCAGTCCCTCATCTTCTCAGGATGGATTCCAAATGTGAACACTGAGAGCTGCTGAATTCCTGCCAGCTGGAGCACAGCAGAAGACAATATTTGCAAAGTGTGAAAGGAAACCAGTGAAAAGCAGTCCAGATATCGGTAGGAGTGGGGATGGAGGGATGTGAAATAAAGTGCCATTTCAGGCACAGATATGGCACTGCAAAGTCTTCTTCTGAGCTGAACTAAATAAGCTTTTAAAGACTATCTGAAGCTGTGAAAACAATTCATAGGTCACAAAGTCTTTCTTTTTGGAAAGAGTTTTGAAATGAGCCTAGTTCAATTCATTAGCCTCATGTCACATTTAAGCTGTCACAAATCCTTCCGTTAGATGGGAAATTAGTTTACCCGCTGGTGAACCAGAGAGATGAAACAGAGGAATTGTGTAACTAGAAGTTAGACTCTGCAGAAAAACTGACAGGATTGCTTGATAAAGTAGATGAACTTCTCTGGGGGTTTGTAAATCCTTCATTCAATCCGTGCCCCTGAGCAGGAGCGGGTGCACTGTTTTGACATGAAACAAAATTTCAAAGGTTTAGTGTCTGAATGGAAGACCAGGCTTCAGTACATTTCAAGCCCAGTGAAGCCCCATCACTAATCATCTCCCCTCTAGAATACTTTGACTTTGGCAATGACTAGAAAGAAAGATGTTCCCAGAGTCTGATTAGTGTAATGGGTAATGTATGTAATGGAGGACCACCCAGAAAATAATTAGTAAATTGCCATGGTGGAATTTTGAAACATAAATCATTGTACACTCGAAAGGTAAAAAAAAAAAATTTTTAAAAAATTCGCTTTGCATCATAATTACCACACAATGATAGGTGCTAGAAGCATGAACATGTTGAAGATGCTGGTTTTCAATGACAATTGCAATTTAAATTAAAATCTGTTGAATTGCTGGAGCTAATAACACAGTTAAGGGCCTCAAATATAAACCAGTTGTTAGTGAGTACAAAGCTGACATACACTTGCTGATCTGTGATAACTTATTATATAGATGCAACTCAGCCCAAAGCAAATATAATGTAATTCAAGTTAACATAGCCACTAATGGAAAAGGAATACTCTAAATTCGATTGTCTTGTATTTGCCATGAGCTAGGAGCACAAACACTGATATTTACTGCAGATTAGTTAATGTGTGCTTTTACTTAGGATAACTTGTTCATGTTCCCCAGCCTTAAGTTGCATTTGTGGCATAGTATTCAGACCTTATTTATAGTCAAGGTACTTCCTTTTTTCTCTATTTCCTTTGGCTTTTTCTGTTTAAAGTTATATATACCCAAGTCAAAACTGTATGGTGTTTATCACATGTATTAAAAATATTTAAAGTTCCAAGATAATCTCATTATTAAATTTCTGAATTTATCAGAAAATGCTGCTTTTTCTTCTTTATGTTTATGCAATCATCTGAAAATATCTTTTTGTGAAAATTAAAATAAATATTCAAATAATTTGACCTAACTACCAGTATGATTTTCTGCTGAAAACAATAAAATGGTCAATAATATAAGCAAAATATTTTTAATATGCCCAGCCTAATGTGGCCTTATGCATGCAACTGTTAGAAATGGTCCCTCCTACCAGAAGAGATCATGCTTGAGACCACTTGAGAAACCTAAACATACATAAATCCATGGGACCAGATGAGATGCATTCAAGGGTCCTGAGGGAATTGTCTGATGTAGTTGCTGAGCCACTTTCCATCATGTTTCAAAAGCTATGGCAGTCAGGTGAAGTTCCCAGTGACTAGAGAAAAGACGATATTGCATACATTTTTAAAAAGGGTATAAAGGAGAACCCTGGGAGCTGCTGACTAGTCAGCCCTACCTCATGCCTGGAACAAATTCTCCTGGAAGACATGTCAAAACATATGCCAGAAAGGGAGGTCATTAGAGACATCCAACATGGCTTCAACAAGGGCAAATTGTGCTTGACTAATATAGTGGCCTTCTACAATGGAATGACTGCATCAGTGGACAAGAGAAGAGGAATGGATGCAAGAAAGTAGATTTAGGTTGGATACAGGGAAGAAATTGTGTACAATAGGGGTGATGAGACATTGGAACAGGTTGTCCAGAGAAGCTGTGGATGTCCCATCACTGGAAGTATTCAAACTGAGGTTGGGCTGGACTTTGAACAACCTGTTCAAGTGAAAGATATCCCTGTCCATGGTGGGTGCAGAGGGTGGGGGGTAGAATAGATGATCTTTAAAGGTGTGTTATTCTATGAATCTACTATTGTATGGTTCTATCATTCTATGAAACCATCAGAAATAGTTACCTTTTTCTTTGGCAAACTTGAAATATTATAAGAAACATAGCTTCCACTGATAAATCTCACCAGTCTACAAGGTTATTTTCAAGAGTGGCAGCTTTCTGAAAAAGTCAAGGAAGTATGAAAGGATGTAAAATTTTAAAAATACATGAGGGTTTTTTTGGTTTTTTTTTTTTTTTTTTTTGTTTGGTGGTGGATTAAAAGTTGGCTGGTGAAAGCATGCAGATAGTAAGAGTGAATGTGTGCATTTCAGGAAAGACAAATTGGAGAAAGTCCGAAAGCGGAGGAAGGGCTATAATAAAAATAACACCTACAACAGGTGTTGTGGAATTGAATTGTCCAGAATTTTCATTTTTTCCTAAAAATTATTTTTATTATGTTTTTATGTGGGATTATATTGAAACAGAGCAAGAGAGATACATTGGAAATGTAGAAAGGAAAAGAATATGAGAAATAAAAGGATATAAAGTGTGAGGTTTTTTCAGCTGTCTTGAACTAGTAATTTTCTCTTTCTCATTTACTCATATATAAAGGAAATTTTGAGGTGGGGTAATGAATTTGTATAAAGCCATTGTGACTTTTTGTATGTATACAAAATGAAACCAAATCACAGACAATCAGGGAAATTAGAATGTGCATTCTCAATGAATGGATCTTATTTGAAATACGTTAGATGAAAATCTTTTCATTTTTTCCAAAGTTTGCCTACATACTTCAGTATGTAGTACAGTACAAAAATTTCTTCACTTGTAACTCTAAAGATAATGGTCATCACATTCTATGGCTTGTATTTAGGAAACTCGAAGTGCCAAAAGAAAAAGGCTCCAATACCATGAGAATGAGGTCTTCCAAAACATTCTCCAATATGAGAGACTATAAAATCCTATGTTAAATAGGAAGAAAACTTATTCTATGATGCACAGAAAACATTCACATATAGAAGTCTGATTTTGCAGAATCAGCACGTTAAAAGAACAGACTGAACTTGCCTTTACAACAGCATATTTGGAGACAAAATAGTCTCCAGTAGGCAAAATGAGGGATTTTATCCCCTGAGCTTCAAAGGTTTTATTCATCTCTGACATTATGTGTTGAATTATCCTTGTTAAGACAGAAATCTTCTGGAAAGTAATACTGCTTACTGTTTTGTGGGGGTTTTTTGTGGTGTGTTTTTTTTTTTTTAAATTTGCATTTATCATATTATCTAATACATAATAAGTGCAAATGACTAATCATTGTATAACAATGTAGTTTACTTCTAAGTCCATACTTGAAACACAGGGTGGAGTATAAGGCTTAACCAAACTTGTAATGTTCTAGTCTGTAAGGGATTACCATTTCTGGGAGTCAAGTATGATAAGGTACAGGATATTGGATGATATCTGGAGGTCATGAAAGACTGAAATTGTTTTTAGAATGAGAAAACTAAATGGCTACGCACTGATTGACAAACTTCATCTTTACAGTTGGGAAAACGTAATGAAGGACAGATTTTGAGGCTAGTGTGTTCTCCAGTATATTGTATGGTATCAGACTTCTCAGATTAAATTCTGTCAGAAGTTCAAAACATATGGCTAATCTTAAAAAAAAAATCTTTTCCTGATTTAAAAACATGGGGAATCACCACAACTCTTTATGTAACTAGTTAATTATCTTAACATTTTTAAGAAACAGGCATCTTCTTTCACTTTGAAGCTAGCTGCAATTTTTTGCCATTTGGCTGTAATGTATCTTTAGGTTCTGAATTTAAGAGCTTTTTATTAGCAAATGTCTGTTTCTTTCTCTATTAGCTAATGTAGGCACTCATAGACCATAACATTCATAATAATTTCTCTGATAATATAGTAGACTGAACTACCTGAGTAATTCACTGAATGCATGTTTTATAATCCTTCGTGTATCTTGGTTCTACTCTGAGCCTTCTTCAATTTTCCAGTAACCTTTCAAAATGGATTCCAGAACTGGCTACAGATTTCAGGACTGTCACAGTAGGACCAAGGAAGGAAGGAAGGAAGGAAGGAAGGAAGGAAGGAAGGAAGGAAGGAAGGAAGGAAGGAAGGAAGAAAGGAAGGCAGGCTCAAACTCTTGTGGCAAATGTGCACAACTCCTGTTTTTGGTAATGTGGGTTCCAAGAATTTCTGAATTTTGAAAAATACTGTTTCACAGCCTTTAATGTATTTTATTCCATAAGTTTGCCCAGGCTGCCTTTGAAAGTGCACAGTTTTTTAGCATGTGCAGTCTCCTTCAGCAGGAAGTACCATCTCAGTTATTCTTTGAAAAGTTCTCCTCCATTTTGAACCTGTTTAATAGTTTCACTTTATGCATCCTATTTCTTGAAGTAGAAATAAAGTTTGACAACAATTGTTCCTTCTTCATCTCTTCCATGCAACTCATAATTTTATAGACTACTATCATGTTATTTTTCTTTTGTTTGTTTTGGGTCTTAGTTTATTAAATCTCTTATTATATGAAACATGTTCTTTATCTTGACTGTCTTTGTCAATTCTCTTTGAAGATTTTAAAGTATTAATGTATCTTTTTTGCACTGGAAAAGCATGGTTTCCATGCAGGTATAAGAATTAAGTGCACCATGGGTTTCTGTAATATTGGAATGATGCTCTCTCCATAGTTTCCTGATTCTTTCCTAAATATTCTGAGTATTTAATTTGCCTTTTTTGGATGCTGAGGTGATGTTTGCATTAAACTCTTTCTCATAAACACAAAGTTTCCTGAATAAGTGTAGACAGTGACTTAAAATTTCCTGACTATGTGAAAAATATATTCCTTATATGCACTATTTTAAACGTATATACTTTTTCTTTCATTGTCCATAGATTGCTTAAGAATCACAAGGTCTCACAATGTTTTCACAAAGTTCTGCAATCCTTTGCAACTGGATCTTCTCTTTGCTATCCAGCAGATTTTCTCATGGCATTATTCACTCTGTTTCCAACTACTGACATTGATCTGAAAGAGAATAGACATCACGTAGTGCAATTCTCCAGTGTGATTGCCAGTCCTTTTATTTCTCCTTTTTCATGTGAAACAAACAAACAAACAACTATTGGATTTTTTTATTACTTATTTCAGGTCAAAAAGAAATAAAAGGGAAATAATTGATAGTATAATATTTATCTGAGCTGGTGATGGAAGGCAGATTTTCCCTCTGGATACTCCAAATGGAAGACCTTAAGAGATGGCTTCTCCCAGTCTCTCACAAGTAACTTTTTAACTGAAATGGATTGACTCCTTCAGGAGGTATATAGAGGTATCTCACCAGTCCCCTTTTGAATGCCATCTAGAGAAGCAATCTAAGTTTAGCTGTTAGAAAGAAGTTCAGTCTCAGTCAGATCATGATGGAGCCTTTTCTCTCCACATACTTTGCGAATGAACTGATCATAAACCCACCATGCTGTTCGGTAAAGGAGAAAGTGGTCTGAATGCATACTGGCTGCAACAGGCACAGCAAGTGAGATGATAGAAAAGGAAATAACTACTTCACATGTGTGGCAGCGCTGAATAAAAATCTTAGCTAAATCAAAACCTTTGGTAAAGAAAAAATAAGAAAGGTCTAATTTCAAGGAATTAGGCTTTTTCTAATTACTCAACATACCGAAATTTCTGGACAAATTAATTTCAATCTGTAATTCCTTAACTATTTTCCTACTAGTTTGAAAACTGTCTGTGAACAGACACTGAGAACAAATCTTATCTGATGTAGGCTTTTTTATATGAAAATCTGTAAATATGTGAAAAGATCATGACATAATGTCTATATTGCTTGGGATTAATCAAGCTGTGGTTGATCAGTTAAGAGATATATCTTATTTCTAAATAGTATATAGATTAAGTTAAATACATATCCTATTGAAATATCTTGGAATATTTACACATTGCTGTATACACAAGCTACAAGTCACGTTGTTAGGATTAGAAGACTGTTCCTTACATTAGATAACTTGTCATTCTACCTACAAGATGGAATGTTACATATGATGCTAACATTCATTATTGTATTCAAGGAATGACATTGGCTTGAGAGGATCAAATTCTCCTTAAGCCTCTTGTTGTCCAATGGACCCCAACAAATTACAATAAAAAGATAGTCCAATGTCTCTGACACACCTTGTCTTTGATATCGAATTTCTTTGTCTTCTATTGCTGAAAACTGCAAAAATACAAAGAGTTTTATTAGTCCTAGTGTCCCAATTAATATAATACAATTAATTTTCTGAAATCTGCTGTCTGCTGTCAGGACATCACTGAAAAATAAAGTGAGACAACTGAGCTTTGTGAGGCAATTATCAGGTTTTCAGAATAACAATATGCGAATTAGTTGCTACTTTTCACATTCAGCTTCCTTTTTGCTGGTTTTTGCTGCCTAAAGAGACTTGTAAATGGGAAAGCAAGGGTTGAACTGCTTTTGTACTCCTCAGGACTGTGGAAAACAAACCAAACAAAACCTAAATAACTTCATGTCCGTTTAGAATGAATTAGTAGCAATGCCAAGGACATTTCTGTATCAGTTTAAGAGCAGAGTAAATGAAAGGTGAATTGGATTTACAAGTGAAATTCTACCCTAAGTGACTCAAAGGGGGAGAGTGGTTATTATCTCAGGGGTGCTGGAATTTATGCTGCAGACTGTAAAACCTTTCAAGAATATCACTTCATAATATTAACATATAGAAATGTGGTTTCTGTTTTTATAAAATGTTACTAATTGTTGTCTAAAACAACTTATGTTTGTATCTTTGAATCACAGATATGTTACCTTGTCATTTTACAAAAAAATGTAAATGCCCAAGGTTCCCAGTTCAGAGTTCCAAGAGACCACAGAATCTCACAAAATGGTACATGTTTCTAAACATGTGCAGAATAAAGGCAGACATTGGCCTCTTCAGGAACCTCCTTAGTAAGGTTCCATGAGAATATAGTCCTAGAGGGCAGGGGGGCCCAAGACTGCTGGTTGATATTCAAGGATCACCTGCTACAAACTCAGGAGTGTTGCGTCCTGACTAGAAGAAAGTGCGGCAGGAGGGCCAGGCGACCTCCATGGATGGACAAGGAGGTGCTGAGGAAACTTAGAGGGAAAAAAGAAGCTTATAGAAGGTGGAAGCGAGGACAGGCGGCCTGGGAAGAATATAGGAACATTGTCCGGGAAGCTAGCGACCAGGTTAGGAAAGCTAAGGCCCAGTTAGAATTAAATCTGGCAAGGGATGTGAAAGATAACAGGAAAGGCTTCTATAGGTACGTAGTGTGGAGATTAACGGCACGGACTCAGTGCATCTTCATGCAGCGAATCACTTTATTGCCTATTGCTCTAACTTTGATACCATTCTAGCAAAGCTATCTTTAGCCTATTGCTCTGACTCTTATGCCAAACTATTTAGCACATCATGTTTAGTTCCTGGTTTACAGTTTTGGTTTTTTTAACATTCTTCGTCGTTTCACAAACAGTCCCAGAATAGCCAGTTCCTTATCTTTCTGTTCTCCTGCTCCTGTCCAGCTGGGTTGCTCTGCTTAATCACACAGTGTACTTTGCTTCTTCTTTAACTCTTTCTTCCCCAGCCAAGCAGCTACCTCTCTCTGGCAATAATGAAATAGTTTCCATCCTCTCCTACAACACAGGAAATAAAAGACAGACTAGGGACAATGTGGGCCCTCTCTGGAAGCTATTGGGGGAAATGGCTACCCTGGATTTGGAGAAGGCTGAGGTTCTTAATGAGTTCTTTGCCTCAGTCTTCACTAGCAAATGCTCTGACCACACCACCCAAGTCTTGGAAGGCAGATGCAGGGACTGCGAGGATGAAGACCTTAGGCCCACTGTAGGAGAGGATCAGGTTCGAGACCATCTCAAGAACCTGAACATGCACAAGTCCATGGGACCTGATGAATTCCATCTGTGGGTCCTGAGGGAGCTGGTGAATGAAGTTGCTAAACCACTGTCCATCATATTTGAAAAATCCTGGCAGTCAGGTGAAGTTCCTGATGACTGGACGAAGGGTATTATAACCCCCATTATCAAGAAGGGGAAGGTGGAAGACCCAGGGAACTACAGACCAGTCAGCCTCACCTCTGTGCCTGGCAAAATCTTGGAGCAGTTTCCCCAGCATGCTAAGGCACATGAAAAACAAGGAGGTGGTTGGTGACAGCCAACATGGTTTCATTAAGGGGAAATCCTACCTGACCAATTTGGTGGCCTTCTATGATGGGGCCACGGAACTGATGGACAGGGGCAGAGCAGTTGACGTCATCTACCTGGACTTGTGCAAAGCATTCAACACTGTCCCGCATGACATCCTTGTATCTAAATTGGAGAGACATCAATTTGATAGATGGACCACTTGGTGGATAAAGAACTAGCTCGATGGCCGCACACAAAGAGTTGTGGTAAATGGCTCGATGTGTAGTTGGAAACCTGTAACGAGTGGTGTCCCTCAGGGGTTGGTGTTGGGACCGGTCCTGTTCAACATCTTTGTTGGCAACATGGACAGTGGGATTGAGTGCTCCCTAAGCAGGTTTGCTGATGACACCAAGCTGTGTGGTTCGGTTGATACGCTGGAGGGAAGGGATGCCATCCAGAGGGACCTTGACATGCTTGTGAGGTGGGCCGATGCCAACCTTATGAAGATTTAACCAAGCCAAGTGTAAGGACCTACACCTGGGTCGGGGCAATCCCAGGCACAGCTACAGGTTGAGTGGAGAAGAGATTCAGAGCAGCCCTGCAGAGAAGGACTTGGGGGTGTTGGTTGATGAGAAGCTTAACATGAGCCAGCAGTGTGCACTTGCAGCCCAGAAAGCCAACTGTATCCTGGGCTGCATCAAAAGAAACGTGACCAGCAGGTCAAACGAGGTGATCCTGCCCCTCTCTCTGCTCTTGTGAGACCTCACTTGGAGTATTGTGTACAATTCTGGTGTCCTCAACATAAAAAGGACATGGAACTGTTGGAGCGAGTCCAGAGGAGGGCCACGAGGATGATAAGAGGGCTGGAGCACCTCCCATATGAAGACAGGCTGAGAGAGTTGGGGCTGTTCAGCCTGGAGAAGAGAAGGCTGCATGGAGACCTCAGAGCAGCCTTCCAGTATCTGAAGGGGCCCTACAAGGATGCTGGGGAGGGACTCTTCTTTCGGGACTGTAGTGGTAGGACAAGGGGTAATGGCTTCAAACTTAAACAGGGGAAGTTTAGATTAGATCTAAGGAAGAAGTTCTTTACGGTGAGGGTGGTGAAGCACTGGAATGGGTTGCCCAGGGAGGTTGTGGATGCTCCATCCCTAGTGGTGTTCAAGGCCAGGTTGGACAGAGCCTTCAACCATGTGGTTTAGTGCAAGGTGTCCCTGCCCATGGCGGGGGGGTTGGGACTAGATGATCTTAAGGTCCTTTCCAACCCTTTCTTTTCTATGATTCTATGATTCTATAAATGTAACAAAAGGAATGAAATATCACTTTAAAATAAAAGCCTAGGGAATTTTTCAATAGAATACTGGGGAAAATCTAGCATCAGGGAATATAATATAGAATGATATTGTTTAGCATTCACTGCATGTGATGATGTGCATTACAGAGGGGCAGATGCTTTCTAAAATATTTTTTGTTCTTTTGACTTTGAGGTTTCCTGGTTGCCCAGGGTGGTTTTTTTTTAATGTGCCTCCTTAGTCCACAGTCATGTGCTAGGGCCATTGTTGCAACATGTGCAAATAAAGGTTTAGTAATATAGTAATTATTGAAAGCCAAGAGTACGTAGCAACATAATTTCTCCTACCTTTCCATTAACTGTTGTTCTTCAGGTTTCTTCAGAGAGGAATTTTCACTTTATGAGTGCAGAAAAGGAGGTAACCGCAGAACAATGGGTTGCTTTTAAATATTCAGGAGGGTTTGTGTCTGTATGAGGTGGTATTGGTTTATATCATCCCCTTACAACTGATGCTACTTCCTGACATCATAAATTTACAATATGGGGATTATCCAAAGAGAGACTATGGCTGAAAGGAATATACTGGGAGAAGAACTCTCCCATTCCCTACTGGCTGCAAAAGCAATGTTTTATCTATTCTTTTTTGTCGTTCTTTTATTTTACTACTAGAAATCCAAGTAAAATAGCAGTGAGTCAAACACAGCTGAATTAATTAACATGCTGACAGAGCTGGTGAAGAAAGTCTAATAGAAAGCACACACGATCCTGGAAGAAGCACTGCGGGAGTCCTTTTAGCTCATGGCAATTCAATACAAAACAATAGAAAAAAAAAATGGATTTTAAATGGAGGATTTATTAGAAAATCAAATATCTCAATTAAAAATAATTAATAATTAAAAGAATATCCAATAAAGTGTCGGAGCATTTGCATATTTGAGATTTACAACTGCTAACTAAATTTGTTGTTGCTTTGTCAGTATACTATAAACTATGAACAAAAATTGTGCGGAATTTAAAACACATGTAGATACAACCAGTCAAAATACTTCTCTACTTGGTTTTGTTATACTTCCACAGTGTGAAGACTTGATGTATTCTACACAGAATATGTGCTAATCTAACAGTATAATTTTTTTAAAAAAGTAGTTGTTAATTTTTCTCCCAAAATCGACCTTGATTTACCAATCTTTCTTTTCTTTTCCTTTTTTTTTTTTTTTTTTTTTTTTTTTGTGTAACCTCTCCCCTCCCAGTATGTAGTTTCTGCGGGCAAAACATGGACTTCTGGGAAGAAGCAGACAACTTAGCTGCCTGCTGTTTACAAAATGCATGGGACTGGAAATACAGCTCTGCTGAGGGAGCTGTCCTGGTTTCAGCTGTGATAGAGTTAATTTTCTTCCTAGTAGTTGGTACATTGCTCTGGTTTGGATTTAGTATGACAATGTTGATAACACACTGATGTATTAGCTGTTTCTCAGTAGTCATTATCCTATGTTTCCCATGCTCTGGCAGTGAGGATAGGCACAAGAAGCCATGAGGGAGCACAGCCAGGACAGCTGACCTGAGCTAGCCAAAGGGATATTCCGTACTACATCACATCACATACAACCGAGTCACAGCTCAGCACATAAACAGGGGCGAGATGGCTGGGAGGGGCTGATCACTGCTCAGGGACAGGCTGGGCATTGGTCAGCAGGTGGTGAGCAACTGTACTATGTATCGGTTGTCTTTCTTGGTTTTTAGTCTTCTCAACCTTTTTCCTATTATTATTATTATTGTTATTGTTCTTAATATTATATTTTACTTGATTTAAATTCTTAAACTGTTCTGATCTCAACCCATGGGTTTTGCTTTCTTTCTGTTCTCCCCATCACACCTGGGGGGAGTGAGTGAACAGCTGTGGTAGTTGCCTGCTGGGGTTAAACCAGACAGGAGCATATTCTATCTCAGTAATCCTGGAAATGCTGACTCTTAGTGCTTTCATGAAAAAGACGGCAACAAAAGATTCATTTTTCTTGCTCAAAGATACTGAAAACAGGAGGGATCAGAACTCCCTTTTGAAGGGACCATCTGGCCCTGTGCTCTGCCTGTACACACTGTAGAATTTTTTTTCAGAAACTGGATTAAAATATGTTTCTCAGAGAATTATCTAATCTGTTTTCAAAGACTCCAAACAATAGCAAGTCCGTGGCTTCTTCTGGCAAGTTGTTCAAATGGTTAATTAGCTTCACTAATGCATCTTACTGCATCTTATTTCAAGGCTGAAAAGTCTAACTTCAGTTTCCAGGCACTGGATTTTCTTAGTCCTTCATCTGCAAGATGAAGACACTCTCTTCTGCTAATCATAATTTCTGTGGTTAAGTATCTATGCAGCATGATCAAGTAAGTTCATTTTCCCTTCAATAAATGAGTAGATTGAATTCCATAAGCATCTCACTTCAAGGATGTGTTTCTAGTACATTCAGGTCATTTTTGGAATCCACTGAATTCTTTTTGTTAAATTCATATCTTCCATGAAGCATAGACCTCAAATAGGATAATAAATTCTTCGGATTCTTACAAAGGCTGTGTAAAGAGCCTTTGTTCTCTTCTTGATATTCTTTTATGCAGCCAGTGACAGAATTCACCAAACGTTATACTGACTTCCACACTGGCACCGTTCTCTCTGGTAATAGTTAAGTTTTTCCTCAAGTTGCTGCTTTCCAGGAAGAAATCTCTTATTCTGCTGCATCACTTCCCATGTGTAAAAACTTGCATAGTCAATGCTGCACTGAAAAGCATGTTGATGAATTATGACCTTGTATCCAGGAGTTTTGGAACATCGTGTAACAACACCCTCTCTCCTCATTTTTTAGTGCTTCCATTGATCTATACAATGTACTAGCAAAGGTCTTACGTGATCATCTAAATACACACTACATGATTATTGATGAAAACATTGAGCAATAACAGATCCCAAAGAGTTCTTAGTGCTCCCAACTATCACAAACTCTTCCCTCTTTAACTCCATTTTCTCCCTTTGAATATATCAGGTTTTACGCAACTAAAGCATATGACCAATTATATACATTGCACGCCTTCTCAAAATAAGGTATTATATAATACTGTGTCAAAAACTTTGAAATATTTGAAGTGTGTAATTGCTTTTATCAAGTTGCATTATCGCCTGATCAGAGGGTATCACAACATTTTCATACTCTCGCTATATTTTATCAAAACATGGCAATTGTATTTTTGTACTAATTTCCACTGGCACATTGCATGTGCTTTGAATATAAATATTAAATGAAGAAACAGTGAAATTTCCAAAATGATGTTAAGGGTTCTAACTTAAATGAGGTTTTTAGGACCCAGATCCTGCTCTGTAGGATGTAATAAGAACATGAAAATGATGAAATTACTCAGGATGAAACACGTGGAGACCCTTAAATATAAAAAAAGTCAGAAAGGATCAGTGACATAATTATTTCAGCAAACTACACCATATTTGATGAAACACAATATTTTCTTTCTTTTTAATGATTGTATTATAGTGTATGAATAGCAGTCTATGAGCTGTATATTAAAAAAAAAAAAAACAAAACAACCAACAAAAAACCCCAATTGTTTCAAAATCTGTAAATGATGCTGAGTATTTTAACTGTCTTTTGCTGTGTGGTCTGCATTTTCTCATTCACGTGACATTGACTTACCAAACTATTTTTACCCTCATTTGTTGTACTGGTTTTGTCTGAGATAGAGTTAATTGTCTTTGTAGTAGCTTGTATGGGGCTATATTCTGAATTTGTGTAAAAGCAGTGATAATAACACAAGAATGTTTTCAATATTGGTGAGCAGTGCTCACACAGGCTCAAGGCCTTTTCTGTGAGTAGTCTGGGGGTGCACAAGTAGTTGGGAGGGGACACAGCCAGGACAGCTGGCCTCAACTGACCAAAGGGATGTTCCAGACCATATAGCATCATGCTCAGCTTATAAAGCTGGGGAAAGAATATGGAAGCGAGGATGTTCAGAGTGGCGGCTTTTGTCTTCCCAAGTAACCACTATGCTTGATGGGGCCCTGCTTTCCTGAAGATGGCTGATCAGCTGCCTACTGATGGCAATTGGTGAATGAATTCTGTGTTTTGATTTGCTTGTGCATGCAGCTTTTACTTTACCTGTTAAACTGTCTTTATCTCAGCCCATGAGTGTTCTTTCTTTTAACCTTCTGATTCCCTTCACCATCCCACCACTGGGGAGTGAGCGAGCAGCTGGGCAATGCTTAGCTGCCCACCAAGGTTAAACTATGACCCTCATGCCAGAGGATTGCTACAGCAGCTCTAGTTTTCTGGCTAAAATAATGTACTTCAAAACATTAGTTTTTAGTTTTGTTTTTTTTTTTTCTTGGCAGTATTTTACCTCTTAAAGTTCCAGTTATTGCAGTGCTCTTGAGAGGCATATATGGCTTCTTCTCTGGTGTCTGGAAGAACTGACAAATGATGAATATGAGCAGCTGAAAATCTCTTTTACGTAGTTTGTTCTCAGGTCCTTAGTGGTCCTTACTTTGAAAACTGAACATAACTGAGTTGACTGAAGTTTTTTCACATTGTGCTACCATCAGGTTAAAGATCTCTTTCTTGTGCAGTTGCCGTTTTTGTGTTATAATGTTTGTACAACTAGTCAAGCATGTTTGTCTCCATTCCTTTATTGCTATACACATCAAAATTCTAACTGCAAATTCAGTGAAAGCATTTTGGAATGGTATATAGTATATTTCTGAAACCACTCTGATCCAGAGCAGGTCTGCGAATTTAGGCATACTCATAACATGACCATGATTTATTTCCTGCTGTCCTTTCTGAAGAAGATGCATTTACCTTCTCACTCCCATTATTTTGTATGAGTCTTTCTTCTTTTGTAACCAACTATTTGAAGGTGACAGGTCATGAAGATAACATGTTGAAGCAATCAAGGTAATTTCTATCTTTCTCCAAGACTTTTCACACATTGGAAATGCACCAGCAAAATGAACAGGGTTTCATAAGGCTTTCTTATTCTCTAAAAACACATGGATCTATGTTTGGTATATACAGCTTTACATTCTAAGAGTCAGACTATACCTTCTGGGTGACCTACCAGCATACCCTGTCAGCATGCCCCATACTGCATCAGTCATCTTTTCGTAGAATTTTGTCTTTATCACCTGGTTCCTTTGTAGCAGAGGGATGAGTTGTGTTCATGATCTCCCACAGCATCAGCAATGCTGTGTCTGCATCCGTGCCCCAGAATGACATTGAAACCCGCAAACTCTGTTAGTATGCTTTGCCGTTTCTTTTTCTGCTGCAGGTTTATTCCCTACTAGCATTTTCAAACTATACCTACCTGCTGGCATGCCAGATGTGGTGAGGTACTTTCTTTGTCTTTTCCCATAACATGTGCCAATATACATTTTTGATGTCAAATACAATTTCTCTTTTATGAAGTCAGTTAATTTTTCTTTGTCTGACAATTTGTTAGCGAGTAGTGGGTTTTCTTCTTACACAGCATTAGAAGAATTTGCATTATGAACTTGAGGATGTTTTCATTCATTTCATCGGCAATCAACGTGATTATTCAATCAATGGTTTTAGCGAATTAACCAATACTCTTCTTCTTCTCCTTCTCATTTGCTTTCTTGTTATTATTTTTTTCTACCAACGTGGTAGGAATGCTACGTGAGAGTAAGGATTTCAGCACATAAGAAGAACTGTGTACTCTCATGACTTCGTAAGTTCAGCTAAGAGATTCCTGGATCTTACAGGCTAGAGAATTTGAAGAACAGTGACTATGTGACATCTTATGGCCTACTGTTCTGTAACATCCTTCCTGCAACATAAACACAAAACTGAACAGTATTTTAAAACTCTAAAATAAATTGCAGAAAAATACAAATGATAATGTGATCAAATAGTCATATTTGTCGAAAAGAGACCAGAAATACGGAATGGTTTGAGCACTTAATAACTGAGAACAAGACTATACCTTTAATCACTCTGTTGTGAGAAATATAATAAAGCCAAAAGTATATAGCCAAGCATCTAGTAAAACACCATCAAAGACAACTTTTATTTGACTTGATAGGAAACATGCACCCACGTAGAAGTATTACTGTTCTGTGAGCATTTTAAATGAGCATTATTGCAGGATACCAAACAATCTAATAATAAATAAAAACTGAAAATGCTTTGACCACAAAATAGCAATTTAAAAACTCCTGTCCTGGTTTCAGCCTTAAGAGTTGTTTTATTCCTTCCTAATAGCTGTGTTTTGCCTTTAGTCTGGGAACAGTGCTGATAACACACTGGTGTTTCAGTTGTTGCTAAGTAGTGCTTGCTCTGATCAAGGACTTTTTCAGTCTCATGCTCTGCCAGTGAGGAGGGGCACAGGAAGCCAGGAGGAAACAGAGACAAGGCACCTGACCCAAACTAGCCAAAGGGGTGTCATGTCATACCACAGCATGTCACACCCAGTATATAAAACAGGGGGAGTTATCTGGAAGGGCAGATTGCTTCTGGGGTTGGGCTGGGTATTGGTCAGCAGGTGGTGAGCAATTGTATTGTGCACCACTGCTGTTTATTGTTTGTTTCTCCTTTCTCCTTTTACAAGATGATACATCATCTTTATTTTGAACTGAACTCTACCACATTAGTAGGATTTTAGGAACAATGCAGTATTCTATTTAGTCTTCAGCTACATCTCCAAACCTTCTAGTAATGTGTCTCACATTTGCCAATTCCAAGAAAGTACTTTAGGGTACTTTAAATAACATGGTGGAACTAAATGTTTGCAACTGAATCCCATAGCATATGCGTTAATGTAAATTATCTCTTTACTGCAGAGATCCTTTATAAATGAGCTTCTATCACTTCTTCTAGATTAGTAGATACAAGGCCAGAAAGACACACAGATTTCTGCATACCTGCTCGTGTAGAGAAAACTCAGGCAAACATTGTCTAGAGTGTGACATTTATGGTCTTCTTAAAAGATACTTTAAAAAAAAAGACTCTAACTTATATCCATCTCAAGACCCCAAGAGGCAGAGAATACGTTACATTCACTGCAAATTTTTTTTAAGTGCAGTCATATGTATAATACAGACCACTCTGAGTTTGAAAGCATTTAAATTTGTTTAGCTTAGCCTTTAGCTTGTTTTAAAGATATTGGTTACTAATATGATTTTTAATAACATCTTTGCAGAGTGCTTCACACATTATACTTAACTAAGCATAAATAAATCAACTGTTTTTAAGATTTGGATTAGAACTTTGTTTCTAAATTTTGATCATTTTTTTTAAGTTTTAATGGTCATTAAAAGTGAAGACAGAAGACTGAAGAAGATGTTATCATTCAGCATTGATAAGTATACTTTCAATTAAGATAAACACTGGCACACCACAAAAGCTACAGGGCAAATTCTGAAAGTTACATAGAGCTTGGAGGAAGGAGGCAACTTATTTGTAAGGAATAGATCACAGGTTCAGGTTACTTTGATTACATCTTGTTTATTCTACAGATCTTTTCTCTGAAGTTAACGGTACAAATTCTGGAGACAGCATATACTGGAATTTCTTGTATAATCATGTGAAAATCTGTTTTGTATTGAAAAATTATTCATATTTAACAAATTGTTGTTTAAAATATACATTATAGATCTGCAAAGTGAGCTGCTAAACATAATCTAAACCTTAATTGTTATTCTGATTATTTCTTTTATCACTAAGCATATACATTTCTGTATATGAAGATTCCCTTCCAGTCCTTTAATATGCTATTAACCTGTCATTAAAACAGCATATACCTGATTTTCCTTGTCATTCTTATAAATAATATAGCCACTTCTGATTTTTTTTTCTGATTATATAGAGAACACTTTGCATGATACAAGAATTGTTTTTGTGTGTGACTTTGCAGCTAAAGAGCGTTGACAGATGCCAAGAAGGCTATATACCCAATGAAGAGCATTGCTTTTTCCTTCATCTGTTATCATAAGCTTTTAGGTTATGTTGCTGAAATGCCTGATAACAAAAAATGGAAACAAAACATAAAATATGTTAATTCCTTTTGAATGAGGAATACTGAATACTGTCAATTTATACAATATGATCCTCATTAGCCCTGGAAGTCTACATTTATCCTGCCAAGCTTATTACCCTTAAAGTTTTTCTCTCCTAATTGGCAAGATGAGGTCACAAGTTATTTGACTTCTGCTTATTGAACTTTGAAAACTCACTTTAACTGTTGTGGCACTGGGAATAAAACCTGTCATCCAATTCTAAGGACCCGTAATCTCATGCTCAAAGCCTGCCATCTGGTCCCATGTACAATGTCAGCCTAACAAGGCTTTCCCTCAAGTGATGGAAGCCATGCTGGTTGGTATTTTCTGCCTGCGTATAATTCTGGGGCAGAGGTATAGTGCAAAGTCCTTATACCACTGAAGTTCCTCTCTTCTATTAATGTCATTTGATTAAAAAAAGAATAATAAGAAGAAAATAAGCTTTAACCGCCACCTAATCACAAGGATCTCAATTCTGTAGTTTTAAGTCATGCCCAGGCATTTCCCATTCAATACTTAGGTAAACTATGACTGCAATAACTTCCAGAGGCCCCTTGGGAATCAGAGCTATGAAGGCAGTTCTTGCAACAGAGTGTTAGCACTCTATAAACATTTTTATGTAGCACACTGTTGTGACATGTGAGAATTTCTCCATTTGCCTTTGAGGTAGCTGAGATAAATAGCTACATGGAACACAGCAACACTGGTCTGTGGTTCCTAAAATCACAATAACAATGTTAACACATAGACATTCAGAGGCTAAATATTGAGCCTCTAAGCAGAGCTATTTAGGCAAGGTGCGGCTCTGCAGAAAGCTGCTTGTTCCAGAGCTGGCTTCTCTTGTTCATTTCCTGCTAGGGTAGCTCCACTTACACCTTGTATAAATAGATCCAAAGTGACACAGATGCAGCCTTGGCACTTATTAACAATGTAAACCTAAGAGACTGTCAGTTTTGTTGTGCACTTTAGGATTTATGCATAGTAAGAAATCATAGTAACAATATTTTTCAAGAAAAATTACAGGGAAAGTCTTAAAGAAAGTTGAAACCAGAGGCAAATGGGAGACAGGTTGCCACTTAATGCCTTTTTGACACTTTTCTAAACTCAATTCCAATACATTTTCAAGTGTTGTTTTTGGCAACAAGTTTGAGAACTTTTTAATGCTTAATCTTGAAGCTTACTGTGCCAAAATGAGGCAGAATTTTGTTTTCAAATCCACATGTGTAGAAATTAGACTGCTATGTGTTTATCCAAAGAACTGACTGTCTCATTAGGTTTATATTTTCAGTAAACATTTTTGCATAACTGATGACAGTGGAAAATATTCTTCCTAAAAATTCTTCTTATGGTTGAAAAACTAAATCTGTATTATCTGTAAAATTTATTGCATCATTATTTACCTCCTTTTCCACATCATTTACTGGGGATTCTATAACATTGGTTAAATGACCTACATCCCAGTGCCTATAGTATCCTAGCAGAAGTCTTTGCCTGGTATAAAAATTTTACAGAAATTTCTATTCTTTATTTCTGATCTTTTTAGCCACTCATTGACCTACAAAACACCTTTCTTTGGTTGTTCAGTTTATTTTTGAGACTCTGGTGAAGGTCTGAAAGAATGATTAAAAGCTTCTGGAAAATCCAAGTACACCGGTTTGACTATCTACATACTGATGATCTGTTTCAAAAGCTGTTAATATTGTTTACCTCCAGAAAAAAACCAACAAACCCATCCTATCAATTTCATGTCAGAAGTGTTTGTGTTCTTGTCTGTACTATTTTGATGGCAGTATTAGCAAGCCAGTGCGTGAATCAAAACAAAGAATGGAGAAGACAGAATTAAATCATCTGCCACCACAGCATTCCCAAGTTCTCTAACCTGCGTATGATAGACTGTTCTCTCAGATTATGTTCTGCCTAGTTTATCCATTGTTTCCTCAGCTGTTTTTTTAAAGGTCTTAATCTTTGAAAACACAGCTGAGAGGCAGTAAGACCTCTGGATAGAAAGAAGTGTCATGAAACTACTACAGAGTAAGAAGTGCGTGAAGAAATTGACCCGTGAGCAAAGAATCAATATGAAACAGGGATGTAGCAGGAGACAAAGTGGAAGTGAATAGAGGCAATTTGTCAAATTGACTTTCTCCCATACACACTTCTCACTTTACGGATAAACACAATCATCCAATATAAGTACTAGGTAAGCTTAATCACAAACAATGTTTGAGTTAATATAATTTTGTCCATTAGAAGCTGAAATAAAGTTTTAAGGAAAACCTAAGGCACAACTTGTGTAGCATGAAAGAAGGAAAGATATTATTTGAGTAGGTTAAAAGGTAGCAAGGAATCAGAGGGTAGGAATAGTCACAAATTATCCACATTGGGAGAGAATAGAGATTAAGTGGAAGGTTTGGGAGTGGTTGAAAGAACTGTAAAAGTAGATGTGTCCCGGAAAGAGATAGTGAAGATTGAAACTTGATGGAGAAAACTTGTGGGTCATATGCCTAATCAGAAGGGAACTGCATGCCAAAGAGGAGAGGATGACAAAGGAATGGCAGAGAAGAGGAACCAACTTCAGAGGAAATGAAAGAAAACTTGTCTGAGAAAGATGTGAGACCATGCCCATCGCAGAGGAGTTGGAACTAGATGATCTTAAGGTCCTTTCCAACCCTAACTATTCTATGATTCTATGTAAGTACGTAGAAAACCTGGAATATGTTTCAATGCTCTTTATTTCCAAGTTTACCAGTTAGATCACTATGCAACCACACTTTAACAGGTGTCCACAAAAAAGGTACCTTCCAAACAGAACAGATCTCAGGGAGTAGTTGGGATAGGACCTGTCTTGAGGCTATGTGTGAAATTGGCTGATGTGTTTTCTCTGACACATGCAGACATGTAAGTCTTAACTGAGACACTGTAATCTAGTAGGTTACAATGCACACAGGAAACCAATGTCAAACGAAACAGCCTCTCTCCAGCTGCACATTTTCCACCCCTTTCATCAGACATAAGTCTGCGTCTTCAAATAACAAAACCCAAAGGAAAACAGCCTGTGCAGAAATGGGCCATTTCAGTGGATAGTTTATTAGTCTCATTTGCTAATTAACTATCATGTTCCTCCTCTTACAATCTTCACATCTCTTTTAATTGAGTAGATTTTTGTTAGCTGTGGAACAGATAACGTGTCCTATTACTTATTTTTATTTTAAAAAGAAGTGCAGTTTTATGTTCTGGTTTTTGTTTTGTTTTTGTTTTTTTTTTTTTTAAATCTGCACTTTCTAATATGTTAATAAGATTTGGGATAGGATTTCTTATTGTATAGTATTTGTCCCTCATCTCTCATTGGAATCTTTATGGTGACTCTTCAGGTTGATTAAATGCAAAATTAAACTGTTAATTAGGAAGTATTAAGAGGAATTCATAAGCCCACTGTTCTTTCAGGGACATCCTGTATCCTTCAATGTACCATTACAATATGCTCATTAATGTACCATTGGTCAGATGACATTTCCCAAGACAGCATTGCTACTTCTATATCAGACTTTGGGAGTTTCTGGTTAGTTCTTTATTTCCCCTAGAAATAAACATTTCATTCATACCAGTTTTAGACTATTGGCAACAGCAACAGGAGACTAGAGTAAATCTATTAATGCAATGATGTGCTATAGAGTCATCAGAGGAACTTTGGCTTCAGAATGGATGCTGAAGTTGAGGGTGTGAAGTCTAAATGTGCTGCAAATACAAAACACTTAATTACTAAGGGACTAGAAAATAATTTTCTGTTGGTTGAGACATCACACATTATTAACCCAAACACCAGACAAGGAGGGAAATGATACAGAGCCTTTGCTTGGTACACCAATGTAAAAGGGACCAAGGATACATAAAATGTGGAAAAACCACATAACAAATATTTGTGCTACAAAAACTACCCTGTAATTCCACTGAAATAGCCACTAACAGAAGAATTAACACCATGTTGATATGTTGGTGTTTCAAAAGAGAAAGATAGAGAGACAAGAAGACAGAAAGAGAAGGAGAGAAAGGAAGGGAAGGACGAAGGGAGGATAGAAAGCAGGGAGAAGGGAAGAGAGGGAAAAAAGAAGGAAAAGAAAGAAAGGAGCTTGATCCAGAATTACCCAGAACTAAATTATTTTCGAAACTGGTAAAATCTTTTGCTGTCATTCTTTTAAGTGAATTTGTTTGGAAATCTTTATCTGTGCCTAAGGAGAATCTGCCAGCAGGATATACTCAGTTTAAATGCTTATATCGATTACACATTGACTAACACACACAGATGATAGCATTTAATGAGTTATTAGGCTCCATGTGCTCACCACCCTGAAGGCCTTGGCTGGCCAGCAAGCACCCTGTGGAAAGAGTAGTTCACCTCCATAGCTTCCTGTACTGGATTCTCAGTTATCTTTCCCAGCCTTCATCAGTACTGAAACATCAACTGAGCCCAATTGTCTAACAACTCATTAGACTCTACAATCTGGTTTTTTTTTAAGGATTTTAAACCTTTTCATATTGATGTTTCCCATCAGTTTTCCAGAGCTGCTAGTAATACATGTCTCAACAATTCTTTTTCTGTCTATAATTTTACATTTTATATCTGTTTACAGACTTTATCACAAGACACTGTCCCATGGCTTAACCACTTTCTCAGCAACCAAGGCCAAGCAATGGGGTTATGTCAGTGCTACCCCTTGAATCCAAATCCTGAGGTGGCTGGGGAGAAGCTTATGGTGCATTTTGAGGGAAGAAGGATGCAAAACTCAGGCAGCATTCTTAAGTGTTTCAAATAGACATTTGACCATTAGCTTTACTAAAGCTACATTAATTTACACCACCTGAGTATTCAGTTCACTAAACTGGAGTAGAGAACTTATTTAAAAAATGTGTGAACTTCCATGTTCAATAATTTGCCATCAATGCAATAATATCTCCACAAGAAGTTCGTTTAGATAATAAGAAATCTTTCATCTACATATCCGTGAAATAGTTTTTGCAGAAAATTAAAAAACCCCTACACAAACAAGAAAAAACCTCAGCAAACAAATCAAAACAAAAAAATCCACGCAACCCCCCCCAAATCCAAACAACCAATTGAAACAAACTGAAGGTTATTTTATAATAAAAATTAATAAATGAAGAATTTATCAATCTTCATAATGCAGAACTCTATAACCAGTTTGCTTGCCAGTGGTCATGAAACTAAGCAACAGTAAGGCATATCTGTATAATTCCCTGCAGTACCTCAGTTTAGTCTTCTCTGTCTGTTAGAGTAGAATGTTTTAGTTGTCTGCTGCGGCTTAGTGACACAAACAAGATAAACTACCGAGGTGTTCAGAAAATGTAGCTTCTTTACATTCTGAACTGTCATTTGACTTTCACACCTCCAGAAATCAAAATTAAAGACTTTTAATTTGGGGAGTGATTTTATGGTGTTCATAGATTTCAATGTAACTTTCTGCGGATGCAGTGTAAGTGCAGCGATTTTAGGGATTGAAATATAACTGATTCTTAAGTCATAATGCACTCTGAAACTCAAAGAAATGTGAAGAGCTAATAGTGTCTCTATCTTGTTGCAAATTTTGCCTATGGTAGATAATGATATAATATGGAACACACAGTAATTTTCTTCTCCAGATGGGAAGTCCTAGGAAAAATAGTTTTATTTGTATTCATCAGTAGTACATCTGCTTCCAGACACATTCGTTTCAAAGACTATAATGTTCACATTATTAATTTCAATCCATGGTGGAAAGCCTAAATGAAAATAAAAAGACTCTTTTCAAAATTTTAACTATAAAAACTATTAGAGACACAATCACATGTCAAAGTTTGGTGGCTTTTATATTTGGTCTTCAACTTTTCAACAAAGCAGATGGAATTAAGACATCTGTCTTCTAGAAGAAGCTCCAACATAAACAGGTGTGTGACACTCAATGATTTTTTGAAGGGAGATTCTCAGACATTAGACAGAAAAATGAGGAAAAAAACCCATTTTTCTTCATTTGTAAGATGAATTAATCATGTTTCACCAATCCTAGAAAAATTGCTCGTATTCCCTGTAAGTAAAAATATTGTTCTTCATGGTTATTTTCACAATTGTAAAAACACTGACTTAGAATTTCCTTTAGGATTCAGCCATACTTTGGGAATATATTTTTTTATGATATTTCCTTGAGAATTTTCCCCTGTCAAGCTTATGGTCTTTTATCAAAACATTCCAGAATTGCTGGAATAAGAAGCTGTTTGGAAAATACAGAAGTGTTGGAGACACAACTTCTAGTCTCTCCTCCCATCCGGATGAGTGTTGCAGCAGTGATGATGAATCCCGGTGTTAGGTGTTTAAAAGACCTATTCTGGAGTGATTCATATGACAGCTGTCATGTAGGATCTAATCGGGGGGGGGGGGGGGCAGAAAGGAAGTTTACAATCCTAACATCAGGTTTTTTTGTTTGGAATTTTTTTGAGTCAGACTCTGAAATTATTGCCTTGCACTCGTGAAAATAAGAATAAAGGGAAATAAATGAAGGCAGACTACACAGAAGACAGATCTTCTGTGTAGTCAAGATTCTGCCAAAAAAAGTACCAAACCAGATTTTATTTGAGTATAAAACCACAAATACTTGAAAATAAGTGAATGAATATTTGCCTTTTGCTCACTATGTCATTGAAGGCAAATTCTTGCTTCTGGCCTTTTTCTGTAATCGATCAAGATTACCAAGTATCAGAAACATCTTCTCAGTTACCTCTGGTCCTTGGAAAGTGCTGTCTGTGCCCTTCGTGGTCTGGGTGCCTGTTGTTTCCTCTTCAGGCAGCCTCTAGTCTCCCTGCATGAAGTTCAGGGTCCTGCCTATATCCTGTGCATTTCTTTTCATCTTTGTCTATAATGCCCTGTAGAGTCTAAGAAACACCCTTTCCAATTTCTTCTGGTGCTCACAATGTGAACTGTAATCTACCTTCCCTCTTCTAGAATTTCAATTGGTCTGGTTAGTTCTTCTAGGAAAATAACAGGTCACTATCCAGAATAGATTATGCCAATATCCTTGCAAAGTAAAAATAAAATGGAAAAAATTTTTAGAGTCTTATAATCACTTTTTCCATCTGTGCTTATGCGCAGGCTGCAAGCATTTGTTCTCCATGTGCCCTGCCACATAATCTTTCTTTCAGAAATCACAATGAATGGCTAGAAGGACAAGGAAAGTGCAGTGAATTTTTGTATAATAACCTGTGCAAGCAACTTTTGTTATTAAGGCACATGTATATCCCCACTTTGAGGAGTTCAATAGAAGATTTTTTCTTTCAAAATGTCAAGTTAAATATTTGCCTGCATTTTTTTTTTCTTCATGGATTTCTGAAAGTGCTTTTACTCCCAACATTTAAAAGAGTCTTAAGATAACTGGTTCTAACCTCAATCTCAGTAAATGTCCCATGAGTAGACAATAAATGATTTGATTAAATGGCTAATGCTCTAACAGATATGTGCTACTGAATTTTCTGTAGGCAAAGACAGCTCACATATATAGCAGAAGGCAAAATATTTAATCACTAGTTAGGACAAAAACATTCCTCCTGTTGTGGCTTCATTTCAGGGCAGTGGCTGTCTTTGGTAGAGGTAAAAAGGTGGACAGCTAAATAACATTTAAAATAAATAACATTTTAAATTGCCACAGCAAATTCACTCAATTATGTCAGTGCACGCTGCCATGACATTTGCACCAGTTCAAATTGATCATGTTTAGCTCTACACTGGGTTTGATTATTTTGGCTGTCTAGGTTCCTATAGGCCAAAGAACATGTGTCATAAAAATGCAATTTAATGAGTTTAATTTAGAAATCGAAAGGGAAATTATGCCAGGTTAGGAAAAATAGATCTATCTATTAAAATTAATCCTTATGGATTAATTAAAAAGTACTGTCTTTAACTAATTGTACTTCTTAAAATGAAATGTTAGTGTTGGTGGCTAAGTATTTGCATTATTGATATACTTTTTTCAGGTGCATTTCTTCCAAAAGTGGAAGTGTCCAGCTTAATACTTTCTAACAGAATTAGTGTTTGAGAGGGGAAACATGCTGAAGGCTCAGTTCTGATATTGGCAACGCAGCTTTTTTGCTCATATATCAGCATTTACCTTTAGCTGTGCAGTACAGAATTTTAAATCATTACATGTGTCAGCAAATTACCTGGATGTATTCAGAACTTTGAGGTATATACATGAAACTGTTCTATACCAGTACATGAAGATGCATGGAAGACAATTTTCATGACCATTTGAAAATACCTATCTTCTCTACCCGAAAGCTGGAACTAAATTATAGTGTCTTAAACAGACCCAAATGATAGAGCTGTTGGTGTCAGCTTTCTTAATTATGGAAGACTTTGCTTGAAAAAACCAGACACATACCTTTTAGTATCTTTGCTGCTTAAGAAAAGAAATCAAAAAGATCTTGTTAAAAATATTTTCACATTAAAAGCAGCAGTACGTACAGGTATACATGAAAACATTGTGCTAAATCATTTTTCTATTCAGTCCCACAGTGATAAGTTGGTATCATCAGTTAAAATCGCACTGTACCAAATAGTTTAGAATAACACAACATGTCTGAATATGAACTAAACTTTTCTCTGAATTACTTATGGCTGTTCAAGTCAGGTGCAAAGAGAAGTCTTATATGTACTATAGAGATAAGAATCAGAAAAAGTATTTATTAAATATTCCATTCTAGAAATTGGTATGTTGACTCTCTTCATCTGCCTTCTTTATTTTCCTTTTAGAGATATTTCTGCCATAAGAGTTCTGCAGAACAATCAGAGAGAAGGCTCTGTGTTCAGTGTCTCACAAGATCACAATAGTTTCAAACAGGTATCTCACAATTTTAAATATGGTAGGAGATCATCTCTAAGTATTTGAACATTGGACCAGGTGATCAGTCCAGTCAGCATGGGTTTCTGAAAGGCAGGTCCTGATGGCATTCTACGACAAGGTGATCCACTCAGTGGATGAGGGCGAGGCTGTGCATGTTGTCTACCTAGACTTTAGTCAAGCCTTTGACATGGTTTCCCACAGCATTCTCCTGGAGAAACTGGCTGCTCATCGCCTGGATGGATGCACTCTTCACTCGATAAAAAACTGCCTGGATGACTGAGCCCAAAGGGTGGTGGTGAATGGAGTTAAACCCAGCTGGCAGACAGTCACTGGTGTTCCCCAGGGCTCAGTATAGGGGCCAGTTCAGTTTGATATCTTTATCAATGATCTGGACAAAGGTATTGAGTGCACACTCAGTAGGATTGTGGATGACACCAAGTTGGGTGGGAGCGTTGATTCTCTTGAGGGTAGGAAGGCTCTACAGAGGGATCTGGGAAGGCTGGATTGATGGGCCAAGGACAATTGTATGAGGTTCAACAAGGCCAAGTGCCAGTCCCTGCACTTGGATCACAAAAACCCCATGCACTGCTACAGGCTTGGGGAAGAGCAGCTGAAAAGCTGCTTAGTGGAAAAGGACCTGGGGGTGTTTGTTAACATCAGCTGAACATGAGCCAGCTTGTGCGCAAGTAACCAAGAAGGCCAACAGCATCCTGGTTTGTATCAGAAATAGTGTGGCCAGCAGGAATATGGCAGTGATTGTCCCCTTGTACTGTGCACTGTTGATGTCTCTCCTCATATACTGTGTTCAGTTCTGAGCCCGTCAGTGCAAAAAAGACTTTGAGCTGGCGGAGCATGTCCACAGAACAGCACCAGAGCTGGTCTAAGGTTTGGAGCACAAGTCTTATGAAGAGTGGCTGAGAGAACCGGGGTTGTTTAACCTGGAGAAAAGGAGGCTCAGGGAAGACCTTATTGTTGTCTACCACAACCTGAAATATTGTAATGAGGTGGATGGCAGTCTCTTCTCCCAAGTAAGAAGTGATAGGACGAGAGGAAGTGGCCTCAAGTTGCACCAGGGGTGGTTTAGATTGGATATTAGGAGAAATTTCTGTCCTAAAAGGGTTGCCAAGCATTGGAACAGGCTGCCCAGAGAAGTGGTTTACTCACCATCTCTGGATGTATTTACAAGATGTGTAGATGTGGTGCTTAGGGACATGGTTTAGTGGTGGACTTGATAGTGTTAGTTTTATGGTTGGATTCAATGATCTTTTCCAATCTAAAGGTCTTTTCCAATCTAAACGATTCTATTCTATGAGATAAACATGGCTGTTAACAAACACCCAGGATAAAACTATTCATCTTTGCAAGATAAAAGACAAATAATCCCATGGAAATGTGAATGAGCACTGCTTTAGGGTGGCATATTTTCAGCTCTAAAGATAAAACAGACTCATTATTTCTACAATTCTGCTGGCTTCAGAGAGGGTTTTGCTCACCTCAATTGATTTTCATGCATTTTCAGCTAAAGAAGTATGCTATTTTTACCAAAACATCGTAGTCAGTGGTACACACTTCTAGCTCATATAGTGTTCCAGGTGTATATCATAGAAACACAGAATCATAGAATAGTTAGGGTTGGAAAGGACCTTAAGATCATCTAGTCCCAACCCCTCTGCCATGGGCAGGGACACCTCCACTAAACCACGTTGCCCAAGGCTCTGTCCAACCTGGCCTTGAACTCCGCCAGCGATGGAGCATTCACAACTTCCTTGGGCAACATGTTCCAGTGCCTCATCACCCTCACTGTAAAGAACTTCTTCCTTATATCTAATCTAAACTTCCCCTGTTTAAGTTTGAAACCATTACCCCTTGTCCTACCACTACAGTCCCTAAGGAAGAGTCCCTCCCCAGCATCCTTGTAGACCCCCTTCAGTCACTGGAAGGCTGCTCTGAGGTCTCCATGCAGCCTTCTCTTCTCCAGGCTGAATAGCCCCAACTCTCTCAGCCTGTCTTCACACAGGTGCTCTAGGGAGGTGCTCTAGCCCTCTTATCATCCTCGTGGCCCTCCTCTGGACTTGCTCCAACAGCTCCATGTCCTTTTTATGCTGAGGACACCAGAACTGTACACAATACTCCAAGTGAGGTCTCACGAGAGCAGAGTAGAGGGGCAGGATCACCTCCTTTGACCTGCTGGTCACGCTTCTTTTGATGCAGCCCAGGATGCGGTTGGCTTTCTGGGCTGCAGGTGCACACTGCTGGCTCATGTTAAGCTTCTCATCAACCAACACCCCCAAGTCCTTTTCTGCAGGGCTGCTCTGAATCTCTTCTCTGCCCAACCTGTAGCAATGCCTGGGATTGCCCCAACCCGGATGTAGGACCTTGCACTTGGCTTGGTTAAACTTCATAAGGTTGACATCGGCCCACCTCACAAGCATGTCAAGGTCCCTCTGGATGACATCCCTTCCCTCCAGCATATCAACCGAACCACACAGCATGGTGGTGTCAGCAAACTTGCTGAGGGTGCACTCAATCCCACTGTCCATGTTGCCAACAAAGATGTTGAACAGGACCGGTCCCAACACCAATCCCTGAGGGACACCACTCATTACTGTTTTCCAACTGGACATCGAGCCATTTACCACAACTCTTTGTGTGCGGCCATCGAGCTAGTTCTTTATCCACCAAGTGGTCCATCTATCAAATTGATGTCTCTCCAATTTAGATACAAGGATGTCATGCGGGACAGTGTTGAATGCTTTGCACAAGTCCAGGTAGATGACGTCAACTGCTCTGCCCCTGTCCATCAGTTCCATGGCCCCATCATAGAAGGCCACCAAATTGGTCAGGCAGGATTTCCGCTTAGTGAAGCCATGTTGGCTGTCACCAACCACCTCCTTGTTTTTCATGTGCCTTAGCATGCTTTCCAGGGGAAACTGCTCCAAGATTTTGCCAGGCACAGAGGTGAGGCTGACTGGTCTGTAGTTCCCTGGGTCTTCCACCTTCCCCTTCTTGAAAATGGGATTTACATTACCTTTCTTCCAGTCATCAGGAACTTCACCTGACTCCCAGGATTTTTCAAATATGATGGACAGCGATTTAGCAACTTCATTCACCAGCTCCCTCAGGACCCACAGATGGAATTCATCAGGTCCCATGGACTTGTGCATGTTCAGGTTCTTAAGATGGTCTCGAACCTGATCCTCTCCTACAGTGGGCCTAAGGTCTTCATCCTCGCAGTCCCTGCATCTGCCTTCCAAGACTTGGGTGGTGTGGTCAGAGCATTTGCTAGTGAAGACTGAGGCAAAGAACTCATTAAGAACCTCAGCCTTCTCCAAATCCGGGGTAGCCAGTTCTCCCAATAGCTTCCAGAGAGGGCCCACATTGTCCCTAGTCTGTCTTTTATTTCCTATGTACCTATAGAAGCCTTTCCTGTTATCTTTCACATCCCTTGCCAGATTTAATTCTAACTGGGCCTTAGCATTCCTAACCTGTTCCCTAGCTTCCCGGACAACGTAACTGTATTCTTCCCAAGCCGCCTATCCTCGCTTCCGTCTTTTATAAGCTTCTTTTTTCTCCTCTAAGTTTCCTCAGCAGATCCTTATTCATCCATGGAGGTCTCCTGGCCCTCCTGCCACTCTTCCTTCTAGTCACGACGCAACACTCCTGAGTTTGTAGCAGGTGATCCTTGTATATCAACCAGCAGTTTTGGGCCCCCCTGCCCTCTAGGACTATATTCTCATGGAACCTTACTAAGCAGGTTCCTGAAGAGGCCAAAGTCTGCTGTCTAATCCTGAAAAAAACTTCTAAATCTATTGATCCAAGCCTGAGATAACACAAATTTTTATTTACTTATCTCCATTTTTATTCATATTTTTCCTAGAAAGAATTAGTAAATGTAATTGCACTAGTTCTTGTATGTGCAACAGCCTCCTTTTTATTTGTATTTCTTAAATTGTCTTCTAAATAATATCTATACCAATTATCTTCCATTTCAAGATAAAAAAGTGGAAAGTAATATGTTTTTAAGTAGCTCTGTGGCCAACTTTCTAGGGGAGCATCCTTCACCATTTCAAAGAAAGTACCACAGTTTTTTACATAAAGGCAAGAAAGTGAACAGGATGGGTAATGATCAAAGCAAGGAGTTCATTGCATTTTAGGCCACATCAGCTATGGTTTTTCATCACTTTGTAGGAAAAGTGTTAGTATGCCTTAATTTTTTCATCAGTAATTCAGTGACTCAAGCCTTTTGTTCAGTTTCAAAGAGGTTGCATGAGTGTGAATGCTTTCTCCAGTATTTCAGTATGTCAGTATTTTCTCCTATCCTCCTACCTCTACCTTCTGTCCTTGGTTGTTTTGGGTTTTTTTTGTCTCCTCCATGTAGATTTCAGGATTTAAGTGACTTATTATTATCCATTTCTACCTTGGCATGCCACATATACTTCATAGAAGTTCATGAGCTTTTTGTGCAGTCATAGATGTCCAATGATTTGTTCTTCTCAGCTCACAATCCATTTGTCGTATAGAATAAAGTGACGACAGTTGGCAACATGGGGCTTGATATGATTTACTTTGAGAATTGTGTATTGCTACTCAAATTACAGCTCTTATTTAGTGTTTCACTGTCATTTATACATTTTTTTCTTTATTTCCTGTAAAAAAATATTCATCTCTGTGAGTCTTACAAGCCTCGCTATGGATCCTAGATAGAAACATATCTGGTTTGAAAAATATTATAAGACCTGAAGAAGTATTTAGAGGTATTTAATGTTATGTTACTGATATTATCTGGGAAGTAGGGACACAGTGTTGTAAGCAACAAAAATTTATCAAGTTTATATTTATCTCCCATGTTACTGTAATTTGCAATGTTGTTGGGGGTGATGGTTGTTAATTTGGGGCATTTCAGTTTTTAGAAGTAGTTGATCTAAAAATAAATTTTCTCGAGCCAAATCTAAAGCCCCAAGGAGTTTCTATTGGGCAACAGTTTTGCCCTTAGGCTCATTGACTTTTTTCACCCCTCCCCACTGTCAGTTTTAAATTTTGCTTTTGTTTTCTTCACCAGACTGCTTTCCATTTATCAGACTCTTGTACTGGCAGTCCAGCACTGGACACAGCGCTCCAGATGTGCCTCACCAGGGTTGAGCAGAGGGGAAGGATCACCTCCCTAGATCTGCTGACAATGCTCTGCCTAATGCAGCTCAGGAGGCTGTTGACCTTCTTTGCTACAAGAGCACAATCCAGGCTTCTGGTTACCTTGTTGTCCACCAGGACTCCCAGGTCCTTAACTACCAACTCGTTTTCCAGCTGGTAAATCCCAGCCTGTTCTGTTGCTTGGAGGTTGGACTAGATGACCTTTAAAGTTCCCTCCCAACCCTAACCATTCTATGATTCTATGATTCTATGCTTATAATACATGGTGTGTTCTATTGTAATGGTTTCAAGTAAAGAATAGCTAGATACTATTTTCCCAGATGTTTGCCAAATGCCATGGAAATCCCCCATGAAATCAGTTATTTTTTTTAGGTTGCCACAAGACAGATATGGACCAGTTAGAGATAATCTGGAGTTAAGCAAGAATATTGAGAAGTTTAGAAGGCATAGTAAGGTTGACAAATTTAGGGCCATTTAATCCAGACAGAAGACAGTGAAATAAGATGTAGTTGCAGTCTTCAAATCCACAAAAACATCTGCAAGCATGAAAGGAATGAGTTATTAATTTCTATTCTTTCTGCTGTGAGTATAAAATGAAGTCATATATTAAATTAATACTGAACTTAAGGGAAAACTTTCTAATGGTTGTAATGGGGGACAACTGGAGCAAAGATTGTAGTCTTTAGAATTTAAGGCTTCAGAACAGGTTAGGAAAATATTTTAGGGGAATGGTCTAGATATCTGAGGCAGAGATAGATACTCTCCTGAGTACTCATTTGACTTTAATTCCTATGATTATGACCGTTTCCAATCCATTTGTTGCTCATGGGTTATCACCTCTTTTAATTTTTGAGTATCTAAGTGTCAAGAACAGTCTTAGAAACTATAAAATGGTTGGAAGGATAGAGCAAAAACCAGCTGCACTATTTTCAGAGTTATAATCAGCAGTTATGACAGACTTTACTTAATAATTCAAGCATCAACATTGTTCAGCCTAGTAGCTGAACATTTGACATAAACAGATAGAAATTTATGTCCATCTCCAAATCAGAACAGGACAAAAAAGACTGAAAAGTATAGTTCACAAATTTACCTGAGCTGCTGCTTTTTTACTGCTAAGCATAAATCTGCCTTAGATAATCACCTTTTAACATTCTGAATGAAACAGGCTGCACAGAGAGCTCAGATTTTAGTACGCAGTAAAAAAAGCAGAAATCAAGTACATGTTGAAATGGAAGTGTAGTAACAGAATGTAGATAATAGTAGTTAGGAACTCCAATTAAAGCATGTAAGGTCAGAAGATGTGCTCTCTTCATACTAAATAAGAAGTGAGGAGTATTCAAACAATCTTAGATTTTAGAAAAAAATCATTAGAAAAATGAATTTCCATTACAAATAATATAAAAATAGAAAAATGAGCATAATGGAAGCACTGCTAGGACTGCAAGCTATTTACTAATAACAAAAAAATCCAAAAATAAGATAAATAAGTGATCTGTCTATTCTTCATGCTACAGTTTTATTCCTGGAGTGTTTTCTCAGAGAAATCATATTTTTTATACAAGACAGTTCAGGGAATACATTTCTACTGGGCACAAGTTTGCTTTTGATATCTTCCTTTTCAGAAAAAAAAAGAAAACAAAAAGGCTAAAAGTTAATTTTAAATAAATATACAAAACCACTTGCATGATACAAAGTAAATAAGACAAACAAAACATTTTTTTTAACATCAGTCCAGTTGTAACTATCTTTCCCCTTTGTCACTTGTGATGTGCTTCTGTCTGCTCCTCTTGTTCCATCCCTGACACCTGTCTGTTTTTCACATCAAGTCCAACTGGCAAGATTTGTTTGCACCTTGTTGAACCTTCTTATCTTTCCTATATATATGACATTTCTTTGTGCCCCTAGCTCCTTGACATGTGTTTCTTTTACTGTGGCCTTCATGCCTTCCCGTGTCACAATTCAGTGCCTGAAGGTCTCTGTCTGTGTTCGAAGCACACAGTAAAGGTTTAAGCACATAGGCAAGTTACTGTAAAGTAATAAGTTACTGCTTGGCTGATGAGCTGCCATGATTCTCCTTTTGTATGCTCTTACCTTTTGCAAATATCAGGTAATTCACTCAGCTTTGCCCAGAGTGGAAAACTGTTAATCTATGGTGAGTGACTTTACATCACCTGAAGGTTAAGAATGGATGTGTGGTGAGTTATCATGCTTCTAGTGATGCATGTCAACTTTCTTTTAACACTTAACAGGAGTGTGTTGTTTGAGTTCCATTCCAAAGAATGTCACTGGGATGAAAATGGATTAATATTTTCCCCTGTTGTACCGGCAAGAAAATTAGAAGAGGAAAATGAGCTCAGCAATGATGACCAGATTCCTAATTCTGAGCTTAGACTTCTATGACAGCCCACGCTGATGTCCAAAATATTGCTCATGTATGGGATTGTGCTCTTAACCTTTTGTGCTAATCAAACATTTCCTTCTTCCAAATCTTTCATTTAAGTTTATAATCTTTATAGTCTGATTATAATCTTATGATCAGTTATAATTTACAATGGTATAATAAATGCTACCATTTATATTTCCATTCTACACTAATTTACATCTCCTAGTTTCATTAAATGTGATGAAAGTTTGCCAGTTGCCAAAACAGTAGAAGCACCTCCCCTGGTTGTAAGGTTTGAGTATCAGGTGCTTTTCAGCAATGAATATCTATAGAAATGTATTCAGAAGAAATGCAGACTAGGATAGAATTGAGGAGTAAGGCTTTTTCACAGTTTTTATATGCATAAATATTAGCTCAGAAATGCAAAATTTTGTAGTTAGGCCCATAGAGTTTTTAACCACCATTTTAGAAGAAAAACTCTATTCCATTCCTAAGGAGGGCAAAATGAAAACTAGGACTTCTCTACTTATGTTTTACACTTTGTCATCTTGTTTACTGTGAGGGTGGTGAGGCACTGGAACAGGTTGCCAAAGGAAATTGTGAATGCTCCATCTTCGGCAGTGTTCAAGGCCAGGTTGGATGTAGTCTTGGGTGACATGGTTTAGTTTGTGGTGCCCCTGCCCGTGGCAGGGGGGTTGGAGCTAGATGATCTTAAGGTTCTTTCCAACCCTAACTATTCTATGGTTCTATAATTCTATGATTCTATATTTTAAATTGCTTCAAGTAAGTATTCTTTAAGGTACATAAGGCTATATTTTTAAAACACATTTTAAGATTGTAGGTTTAGCTCAAGTTGTCGGTCTTAATAAGGAGATATCTGGAAGTCATTACGTGTGATGGTATATTTCCTTTATACTTTAATTCTATGAGTCCATGAAATGTTTGCAGTTTGCTGGCTTCTGATACCCCACATCTGTGTTTTTTTCCCACAGCCTCATTATATTTACTTTGACATTTTACTCAAGGGATGACATGATAAATTTGAAAAGTTATTTCAATGAGTATTCTTAGGTTATTAACTCCATGACCTACTCAGGATTAGTTAACCTTTTTGTTTAACACTTTTCATTAAATTATACAGTATTAACTTTAACGCCTTTGATTTAAATAAGTGGCCTGTACACAGTGGATGTGATTTTGCACTTGACACAAGGCATAAAAAATTACATTCAAATAGTAAAGGGGATAAACACTTCCCTTAGAGCAAGATCACCTACAAAGACAGATTCTATTCATAAAAGGTCATGTTCTTCCAAGGAATCTGTGTAAATTTTCCAGAGATTTGGTGCCAGTCCTCCAGATGAAAAATGTGTTAGAATCTTCTGAGTTCACAGGTTGTATTTGATTTGGCTCAGATGTGTGGCTTCTGGATATACATCTTGTATTTGACTTTAGTCATACTGATCTACATCTTCAAAAGACAACCTCCTCCTGGCCATCAGTCTTTTCTGTTTATTACTGTGCTATTCATTAACACCAGCAGTTGACAACATAAGTAGCACTTGAGAAAATCCTTTCACATAATGCTTTTGTGAAGAATTTTGCCTAGAGCAGCCTGCCTTCTTTCCATCCTACTTTTACCCATAGCTCAAGCTACCTTTCCTGCCTAGCTCCTACTTCAGCATTGCTATTTTCTTGCATTCTGGGTACCAGGCTGAGGTAGTACCAAAAGCTCAGGAGAGAGAGGCCTCTTGCTTTGGCTGATGGTGCTTTGTTGCAGATTCTAATGGATCCTGAAGAGGAAAAAAGAAAGTGCAAGAAAGACAGGATGTGCATCCCTGATGAGTCAGACCAATCACTCTAGGAATGGATTATTAATTAATTTGGTGACAAAACTGTAAGGATATGAGTAGAGAGTGAGGTTTCAGGGGCCTCAACATTCCACAAAATTTTGCAGGTTTTTAGTGACTTTTAAGAAGAAACTCCCTCTCAAATTCTGTTGCTTGAATTTGACCCAGAGATATATTTTGATTGTATTTTGGAAAGGAGAGGAAGTGGTTTTTAGCATGAGGTTTTGGTTTGTATTTTCTTTTCTTTTTTTTTTTTTTTTTTTGCATTTTATAATTTTATCTTATTTTTCTCTATACTTGATTTCAGGGATGATTTTTATCATCTTTTCTAATACTCATAAAAGGAGTGGATCCTCCATTGGATTTAACCATAGCTATAACCACATGGTCCGCTTACAATCCAGTGGGAATTAATTAAATATTTCTTTGGACACATTAGATCAAATAGGTAAACAGTTTTGGAAGGAGATGTTGGAATTCAGTTCTGTATTTCTGCTACTCTCTTCTCCCCCTTCTTCTTGACACACACGTATCAAGTCAGGCTTTCTCTTTCTTCCTTTTGGCTCTATGCATCTTTAACACTTTCTACAAAATATTACGGTTGAAGTGAGAGAAATGCATTCTCTCTTTAATTCTACATCTGTTATTACACATATATATAGCTTTGAATTACAGTTGGCTACTTGGCAGATGGGAAGGGAGGTGAGTTAAAGTCCTCATAGAGAGGAGACAAACGTCTCTCACATTCACAGTGAGGGCAATACTGTCAAATTAAGAACGTTGGATTGGTTTTCTTCCCTAGCCACACCAGTGTTTTCAAAGAGCAGCACGATGCTCATTTCCTTTTCTGAAAGAAAGATTCAGATATCTAATTAGACAGGGTTTCAGAGCTGCAAATTTCAAGCAAAGATGTCAGGTGACCTTCCACAGCCTTAAGTGGGATTATAATCCTCAGGGAAAGCTGAATCTAGCATACATCTTTGTCATCAACATTCTTTATTTGTTACTTTGATGATCTATGCCTTCCATTCAGTGCACTGGCTCTTATGAAATCTTATTCTCTCCCTTAACAAACCCCTGGCATCATGGAAAGCATATGGAATCTAATAACAGCACTCAGAGTTCCACCCCAGGAGTTCAGGAGCCTTTAAGTAAAGCTTTAAGTATACTGCAGTATACAAATTCTTCACTGTATCTATCTCCAAGTTAATTGCTCAAGATACCATGGTAAATTTATAGCAGACTAGGCAATTAAACTCTGATTCTGAATTCCAGGCTTGAAAACTGCCATGCTTTCTGTCCCTTGCAAATAGTCCAACAGCTAAAGGAGTGAAAGATACAAAATACAGTGGAAGCAGAAATAAAGTAAGTGGGAATTATAGTCAGAAATAGAATTTCAGAAAGACTTTTAAAGTGAGAGCTGTAGTATGCAAGGCAAGCAAGCAACTTAATCTGACTACTATTCTCCCTCTCGCTGTATCTTGAACTGTATGAGATACTTCTTCCCCTCTGCCTGGTTGCTGGCCAGTACAGCAGGTATTCACAGCTGCTTCTGTGTTACTGCTTAACCATCTGTGATGCAGAATACATGGCCAGCTCTACTACTTCCACAGGGCTGGTAGCAGAAACCATTCAGAAGGGGTGGTCCAATACAAACCCAAGATTGGAGGCTGTTAATGTAATAGTAAGGGAGACCATTACTTTTACTGAGGCAATCTAGTGAAGGAAAGAAATTATTGACTATATAGAGGAAAGAAACCAGAAGCTAAAGCTAGGTTTCCTTTCATACAACTGCTATTACTCTTAGGTGAAAGGGAAAGGGTACTCTGGGAGATCAAAAGGACAAAAGGCGAGATAGGATTTCTCTCTAAAAAAATGAGGGAATAATTATTACTAATGAAAATTTTTAATGTAAATATACACACTAATAAATGTTTGCCAGATTGTATATATATCATATATAGAGCAAGATGTCTATAGATTTCTCTCAATATTTCAAAGAACACATTTTTATTGACAATTCTATAAGCCTTGGACTGACACCATTTAATATGCTGATAAAACTTGGTGATAGTACAGTTCTAATATAAGTTTTTCGTATGAGGGTGTTGATAAATATGAAAGTAATGAGGATAAATCTGTAAGAGCCATTTGTGATCTGAAAAGTTTTCATAGATTCATAGAAAAATAAAATGGTTTGGGTTGGAAGGGACCTTTAAAGATCAAGTAGTCCAATCCCCTTTACTATGTTCATTGACATTTCTCACTAGATCACATTGCCCAAATATAAATCCACTCTCTTTCAGTGTAAAATCAGTTTGTCAATAAAAATAACATAATTCTTCTGCTTACTTTTAGAAATGTATCAGATAATAAGTTTTGCTCCAGTTGTTGTGCATTCCACTAGTTTTACATTTTAAGAAGTTAAAATCAATATCTTCTGGGACTAAGTTAAAATAGTTACAGAAATTGATTCTATCAACATAGTGAATTTTAAAACTTAATTGTTAAGAATGAAGCTGTTTGTTGTGGTTTAACCCCAGCTGGCAACTAAGTACTATGTAACTGCTCACTCATTCCCCCCCACTCCCCAGGGGGATGGGGTGGAGAATTGGAAGAAAGTAAAACCTGCAGTTTGAGATTAGAACAGTTTAAGAATTGAAATAAAGTGTAATACAATATTAATAACAATAATAAGAAGAATTAAAAAGAGGGAGGAATAA
The DNA here is from genome assembly GCF_004027225.2 of Strigops habroptila. Taxonomy (NCBI): domain Eukaryota; kingdom Metazoa; phylum Chordata; class Aves; order Psittaciformes; family Psittacidae; genus Strigops; species Strigops habroptila. Next base: position 110,795,618 of record NC_044278.2, read on the forward strand.
AACCCAAGAAAGACAAGTGATGCTCAATACAATTGTTCACCACCTGCTGATCGATGCCCAGTCTGTCCCCAGGCAGCCATCAGCCACTCTTGGCCAACTCCATCCAGTTTATATACTGAGCATGATGTTCTGTGGTATAGAATATCCCCTTGGCTAGTTTGGATCAGCTTTCATGGCTGTGTTTCCTCCTGGCTTCCTGTGCCCCCCATCACTGGCAGACCATGAGAGACTGTAATGTCCTTTTTCAGGGTAAGTGCTACTAAGCAACGACTAAAACATCATTGTGTTACCAACATTATTTTCAGACTAAAGCCAAACCACAGCACTGTACCAGCAGTAGGAAGAAAATTAACTCTATTCCAGCTGAAATCAGGACTCTGTTCTTCATAAAACTGTTGATAGGCATTATTTTTGCCGAATACTTCACTAAAGAAACATATTCAAGATCTTGTCTGGAATTCATATGATGTTAAAAATCACAGAGATACCCACTTACTCTTTATAAAAATTGGCAAAATTTTTCATTTTTACCAGTCTCTGAAGTGTAAAATTTTCTCAAACTGCTTAAAGAAAGCTACATTGATAACACAGACTCAAAGAATCACAGAACGGTTGAGGTTGGAAGGCACCTCCAGGTGTGGCCCCACCGAAGCTGAGTAGAGGGGAAGGTTAACCTCCCTCAACCTGCACGCAATACTTTGCCTAATGCAGCCCAGGATACCATTAGCTTTTTCTGTGGTGAAGACATATTGCTGGCTCATGTTTAACTTGGTGTCCACCAAGTCCTTTTCTGCGAAGCTGCATTCCAGCTAGGAGGTCCCCAGCACATATTGGTGCCTGGGGATCTTCCCCCAGGTGCAGGACTTTGCACTTCTCCTTGTTGAACTTCATGAGGTTCCTGACAGTCCATTTCTCCAGCCTTTTGAGGTTCCTTTGGATGGCAGCATGACCTGGCATACCAGTTACTCCTCCTACTTTTGTGTCATATGCAAGCATGTTCGGGCATAGCGATGTGCTGCATTTCTAGCTCCTTTAATGATATGCTAGTATTTCTGCTAACATAGTTATTTAGGTCTTCTGATTAAAAGACACTGTATTTCTTGCCTGCATCATGAATAAAAGCTTACAATTTTATAGGACCTGCAACTTTTTCCTTGTAGCTGTTTTCCATTTTCCTGTTCCATGTTAACCTGAGATCTTTCATAAATGCACTTTCTTTACATTTATATTGCCTGTGTTCTCTAACTTTTATTATTTTTTTTTAATATTTATTTAAATTAAGGAATTAATTTCCATTGCAATTGTGTGTGAGAGAGATTTTGTTTAACTGCTACTTTTGCTTCCTCTCTTGACCCAGATATTTTAATAAAAGTCCTTTAGGTGACTGAAGTATTGAGAATTGTAGGCAATTAGAAAAAAACACAATAAATCATTCTTAAATATTTCCTAATAATTCACAGTTTTCATTAATTTCTTTTCTTCCCACTGAGTTTTGTTCATGACTGTTTTCAGTTTAGAAGATAAATCCTTTTAATGTGTTATAGCCCTGATCCTCAAAGGCTTTTGGATTCTTAGCTCTGACTGAAATAATGGGATTTATTTGCTCTGGAAGCACAGCTAAAAAAACCCCTTGTGTCTGTATCTTGCTGTTTAGGATATTCTGCTTGGATGTAGGAAGCCAAATTAATCCACCAGCACTTGCAATCACCTTGTCTTTAACTAACACAATGAAGTTTCTTAGAGAATTGTCTTGTGCCTTTTCTATTTTTTTTTTCTCCAAAACACCTATTACAAATGTCTGCTTCTTTGCTTTAAAAAAAAATCTGTATTAGTCATTGCTTTTTTTAACCTTGCTAATAATTTTTGAATGTTCTCTGAGATTTCCAATATCTATCACGTGGCAAGGATATGTCACTTTTACAGTGATTCTGTGCAGAGATACAGTGAGTGGTTTAGATTTAGCATGCCTCATTACCATCTTATTTGTTCTTCTTTTTGGGAACAAAGAAAGATGGTGCTACGTCTCTGGCAGCTCTTTGCAGATTTCTGTTCAACACTTCCTTCCTGAGCTTATACACCACAGCAACACTTTTACTGCTTCAGAAGAACTGCATATGATATTATGCTATATTATAGCTGGTGAAACAGGCTTCTTTTGTTGATTGTGAGTAAGAGAAAAGTGTTTGTTCCTGCCACCTGTAGGACTGAGGATATTCAAGATGCTTCACTATAGGTTTATAAGCACTAAATCTTGCCAGGCAAGTCTGACTGCTTTTTTGATGTTATTACAAAGCAAGCAAATGATCTTACTCTCAACATTAATTAAAATCAACTTAGAAAACTACTCTTTCATATTGACAGGATCTAACTACAGGGCTGTGAAATAGAGTAATGATGAATAACAATGTATTAAATTTTGATGAGATGTAGTCCTTGTTTGACTGGGTCCTATTTCAGCATTTTCATTAATACATTCATATGGAATCTTGGCCTCACTGAAGTGGATGACAAAACTTACTTCAGCAGGCTGGGATGTGCAATAAAAAGGTACATTAATGAAAGTCCCATCTGATGTTACATTCAGCTTCAAATAATGCTGGGGACAGAAAATAAATGTAAAAAAACACTACTGAAAACAATAAAAATAGAAGTCAGGAAATAAAATTAGTTTCAGTTTGAAAATACATCGTCTCATTAGAGCGTGAATAGAAAAAAAATCTAAAAGTGTAAAATTCCCTATTTGAGGTGCGGAGAAAAAAGCACAAAGTAAAAGAAAAAGAAAAGACCCTCCAGACAAGTCACAAAGCTGTCAGAAAGTTCTTCAGGTAATATTTAAAAATGTGTTTACATTTTATATATGAAACACCTGAAATCATGCATTACAAAGCTGACAATAACATAATTTAGTTAATTAATTTCCACACACATACAGATGAACACCTACCATTGTTTATGGGGTGAAAAATTATTGTTGTATTTGTGTTCTTAAACTACAACTGAATAGAAATAAAAGACACAGTCTAGAAGAGCCAAGGCCTTATTTTAGAGTCTAAGAAACATTAATCTGTACCATTAAGGAAAACATGTAAAGGACGGTTAAGAGAAATTCTGAGACTAGACATTTTTCTATATCTGAATGAGTAGTGAAAAAAAACCATTCATATACTTCACTAGAAATGTTAACACATATTTTCCCGCCTTCTAATTTAGAATAGGCAAATTCTATAAGAAATAGAAGTATCAGCAGCATGTTAATACCAGCAGCATCTGGACATAAGTAGAGAAGAAATCTAAATTGTTATGCAAGAATTGTATTGATTTACCTAATCAATGTTCTTCACTAATTGATAACATTGTTAAATAGATTAAAGATTTGGTGGAAGATATTTGTCTGGTAAATATATTCACATTGGCTTGTCCTCACACCCCTCCACTACTTCGTCCTATATCATGTCATGTCATTATCAAAGCATGAAGGTCACAGTTTTATTTGTAAGGAGTAAAGTCAAAGAAACAGCAAAAACTTGTTTTTCTGAAGAGACAAATTCTACAGCCATGTTTCATGGGAATAGTTATTATAATATCTAACCTGTATGCCATGCTTCCTATCTGCAGATATCAGAGATATGTAAGAAGAAAGCAAAATGGTAAAAGACAAAAGTCCTGAAAAGCTGAAAAGCTCTGCTAGGGAGATTTTATGAGAAATAAATAGATTATTTGCAATGGCCAAAGTAGAATACTTTTAATCACTTTTCATATGAATTCAGTGTATTTGGAATGAGTATCCAAAATCCAGTTAAGAGCATGTATTGGTCTGACAAATAAACTTGGCTGAAAAATCCATGTTCCAGCTTGTAACAAGCTTGATGTCTGGCTTGTCAAATAATTTGGCTTCTGAGTTAAGATTTAAGCCCTGACCCCTTGATCTTCCACACTGGATAAATATTAATTTGTTTCAAAACCTTTTGGAGTACTATCAATCAGTTTCCCATGATGTAAAATCCATCTGTTATTAAAAAGAATTTTCTATAGAGATTGTTTCCAAAGGAGTGGATGAAGAGTGCACTCAATTAGGTTTTCTTCTGCTTTGTAGTATACTCCAACGTTATCTGGTTCACACTTACTCTTAACAATTAAAATAACTTCATGGGCCATGCCTTGGAGCAAGCATTACATATCCTGAGTCTCATGCTATAAAAATCTCTCCCTAGTGGGACTAAACACAGATTTCTCATTTATTTCAAAGATACACATAGTGAAAAAAAAAAATTAAAAAACTGGGAGGTGTTGAGGGATGAGAGGGAGGTAGGGACCCTGCACATGACACATATCCAGGGCCAAGTGTTATGTGGCTGTGGCCCAGCTGCCATGAAGGCATCTGGCTCGATGTGGTGTGTGTGCAAACCACTGCTTCTGTTTACTAAGGAGCAAAACCCACAGTGTGTCATAAATGCATTTAGCAATGTAGATATGTATTTTGTTCCTGTGATCGAAAAGTTTGATTCAAATCAGACAAAACCCTATGATGCTGGAATTTCAAACAAACCACAGATAACAGTGAAAACTGCTTGTGCATGTAGTAATAGTGCACTCACAAGAACAGCAGAGCTAGTGGCAAGATGTGCTATTGTCTATGGCACAGTGCCAGGCACAGCACCTCTTCTTGCAATTTTTATGAATTCATAAAAAGTCCTTTGAAGCCAAGTTTTTTCAAATGCATACATAGGGCCCAGAGGATTGAAACCATTCATTCATACAAGTTCACAAGAAGGATCTAACAGCTGAGATGAAAGGCCTGTAAAGATGTTAAGATTTTAATAACCTGGGACACTAAATAGTTTCTAAGCCCACACACTGATCCTGCAAATTTCTTATATGTGCCATACTTGGTATGTACTGCTGAATCTTATTCTTCCTTCTACTTGGATTGTTAAGACACTAATGAACAAAGTTCCAATGTAGCTGGAATAGGTTACAGGTAAAGTTGAAAAGCAAGTATCTTTAACTTTTTGGATATTGTAATAGTAATAATAATAATTTATGTTAATGGTGTAGATTATTTGCCCACAGGATAAATTATTCTTTCACAGTTCTTTTTAGTTTTCCAGCTCAAGAAAGCTGGAGAAAGCTTTTACAGCTTTCAGCATTTTGTATCTCAGAATGGCAGTCATATAAATTCCACCACATATTCTCCCATTATTCTCCTTTCCCACTAATTCTTTTTTCTGAAATGATTATCTGGAAATACCGACCCATTCCTCTATTCAGATTCAACAGTAATATTCCTCAGTGTGGCAGAGTCATCAAGCCTTTTTACTTGATTTGCACAAAGCACACTAGTGAGCAGAATAGCTAAAGTAGAATCACTGCTACTGCAACGTTTGATGCACTTCCTTCCCTGAGACCCTGTCACCTATTAGGGATTTTGCTCTTTCTACAGGAAAGACCTCATACACTGCACTGATAAACAGCAACATACAATCCTGGGACAGATAAGAAGAGCAAACACTGCACACAGATTTTGTTCTGAGAACATTAACTGTAATATGAGATTTTAAAGGCCAAATGGAGAAATATATAAAATTAGTGAGTCCAACATTGGTTTAACTCTCCTATTGCCAAAGGAAACAATTAAAGTGTTTATAGGCAATGTTAATCCCTTGTGGAGCAGACAATTCCAGCCATGAATTTCATCCTGTGGAATAAAGGTACCTTTTTTCTCCACACAGATCTCACCCAATTTACATTAACTGAGATTCTCTCCCCTCAAGTGTTGCAAGATTAAATAAGAAAGTTTTCCACTACACAGATGAGATCTATTAGGTTTCTCTCAGAAGCCTTAGCTTGTGTGTGCCATGTGCAGTGTAAACTCAGAAGTAACCAGCAGTAAAAGGAAGCTAAAATAAATGTTATCCATCCTTTTCCCTTTAGAAGGAAAGAAAACAGGGTCCTGCTTTGTTCATGAAAGCCCAGCATTCACAGCTCAGCAGTCAGTCTTTGATTTGGAGCTGGTTTGCACCAGGGGTGCCATGGCACTGATTTTTTTCATGGATAAAAAAATGAGGATAACAAGGCACTTAATAAGATTAAGTGATTTAGAGATACAGCTGCAAAGCATAGCTTAAAATCATCAGATGTTTTCTTTTTCTCTCTTTACCTCCCTTTTCATCTTCAACAGAGGAAGAGAAACAGACTTATGAATTTCTGTGACATCTTTTTTTCTCCCTCCAAAACCTCTATCTTTAAATAATAACTAAAGATCCTTTGCAATTAGTTGACATATTTGTCACTACAATCATAAAAGCACATTAAAAAAAGCATATAGAGAAACAATGAAATGTTGAAAAATTCTTTAATAACAAATAAGTATTACAAACACAGAAAAAAAATGCATAATCAAATTGATCCTTAGATAATTAGATAATTAGTTGATCCGAGATAATTAGAACTAATGGCACCTGGTTGCCCACAGATTTATTTCCAGCATCTTGTGATTAATTCTTTCCTCCTCTCTGTCCACCCCCATTCTCCCATTCTCAGCTTCCCCTCTGTGTCTCCATACTCGAAACACTTGTTTTCTCAAATCTCCTGTTTATTTTCCTGGGTCAGAAGCAGCATATGCTCTGACTCATATAAAGGTTTACATGAAGTATGCTCTTAGAGTGGTGAGGATAAGTTACAATTGTTTTTCTCCCTTTATCGAGTATTAATGATTGAAGAAATGACAATCTCTTACTAATGTTATTGATGAAACCTGAAGAATTTTTTTCTCTTTAAACATCATGTTATTTTCAATGTACTTGGAAGCTGGTTGATGATGTCAGTGCTACTAAAGGAGGAATGAGAGATACAGACAGTTTGATCATATGAAACTTGTTGCCTTAGAAAAACGTGCTTAAGAATACAAAGATAGCTTATTTCTGGCTTGATATGGCTTAGTGTTGCTTCTAGAAGGATTTAACCTTTAACAGCAATTCAGCTCCAGGCTTCGCACTGTAAGAATGTGTTAAAGCTCTTCATAGCAACTGAATTTTAGTGATTTCTAATTATAGAATGTCCCTGAAATAACTTATTTTCAGTTTTCTTTCAGTTGGATTCACAGATAAACTCAGAAGATCAAAATAAGAAAGTCCAGTCCTGAAAAACTATGCTTTCTTTTTTTTTTTTCTTTTTTCATTACAGATATAAATTGAAATGTAGAAAATTGAAAGTGGAAACATAGTTCAGAGAAATTACATTGTTTCAAGACATATTTTTAGTCCTGAAAAAAACCAGAACTAACATCTAACTAGGTGACTTCTAACATCTAAAATCCCCACATTTCCTCATGCCAATAGACAATTTCGTATCTTGCTACCTATGATGGAAAGGGCATAAAACTGGGAAGAAACTGTGCTAATCGTTAAGAAACCTCTGAGATCTATGGGGAAACAAAAAAAATCTGGTGAGCACAAATGTATTAAGCTGATGGTTTCCATTCTGAGGATACTCAGGCAGTCTAATCTGGCTCAGAGTCACAAACCTTGGAATTTTTAAGACAAAGCAATAAAAGGAAGGGCTTTTTTGTTTGACTGCAAACTGAAGCGAAATAGCATTCTGGCTTCAAAGGAGTGAAAAATTGCATTTTGAGATTTCTTACGGAAAACTGGTTGAAAGAACTGTTCTGAAACATGTGGAATTCAAAATTTGCTAATCCCCCATATTTCCATAGTAAGATTCATCACAGCTATACACACAGACTCACAAAATTACAGAATGGTTAAGGTTGGAAGGGATCCCTAGGGTTAATCTGGTCCAACAACCCTGCTACAACAAGGCCACCTGCAGTCTGTTACCCAGGGCTATGTCCACATGGCTTTTGACTATCTTCAAGGTAGGACACTCTACAACCTTCCTGGGACACCTGTGCCAGGTCTCAGTAACCCTCTCAAGAAAAAAGTGATTCCTGGTGTTCAGGGACCCTCCTGTGTTTCAGTTTGTGCTCACTGCTCCTGATCCTGTCACTGGGCACCACTAAAACAAGCCTTACTCCATCTTCTTTCCACTTTCTTTTAGGGTATTTAAACACATTGTTGAGGATTCCCCTAAGCCTTCTTAGGCTTAACAGTCACATCTCTCTCAGCCTTTCCTTATAGGAGGAAAGTCCCTTTGTCATCTGTGGCTCTTTGTATGACTCTTTCCAGTATGTCCATGTCTCTCTTACACTGGGTTGCTCAGAAGTGTAAGCAATACTCCAGGTGTGGCCTCACCAGAGCTGAAGAGAAAGACCACCTCTCTCAACTCACTGACAATACTTGGCCTAATGCAGTCCAAGAAACCATTAGCCCCCTTTGCTGGAAGGGCCCATTGCTGGTTCATGTTCAACTTGGTGTCCACCTGGACCCCCGGTGCTTTTCTGCAAGGATGCTTTCCAGCTGGGTGGTCCTCAGCATATGCTGTTGCCTAGGGTTGTTCCTCCCCAGGTGCAGAACTCTGCATTTTCTGTTGTTGAACCTCAAGATGTTCCTGTCAGCCCATTTCTCCAGCCTGTCAAGATTCCTTTGGGTGGCAGCATACCACCTGGTGTATCTGATGTATCTGTCACTCCTCCCAGTTGCCATCTGCAAACTTACTGAGAATACACACTTCCCCATCACCCAGATGATTAGTGGAGATGTTGAACAGGACTGTACACAGCCTAGACCCCTTGGGTGACAGGACTATACCACTTATTACTGATCTCCACTTCCACCTCGCTGTCTGCTCATGCAATCCATACTTAACAGCTTATCTTTGATGCTTTTATAGGAGAGAGTGTCAAAGGCCTTCCTGAAGTCCAGGTTGACAATATCCACTGCTCTTCCCTCATCTACCAGGCCAGTCCATTAGGATGAAGGTCTGTGAATGTGACACTGGTCAGGTGGCCTATAGTAGACACCTACTATAATGTTACCCTTACCTGTCTTCTCTTTAAACCTCACCTATAAGCTGTTGGCTCCTTATTCACCCTCAGACAGAGCTCCAAGCACTCCAGCTGCTCTGTCACATAGAAGTCAACTCCCCTTCCTCATCTCTCCTTCCTATCCTTCCTAATGAGCCTCTATCCCTCCATTGCAACACCCCAGTGATGGAAGCCATTTCACCACATCTCTGTGACCCCAACAAGATCATAGCCCTGCAACTACACACATATCTCTTAACTCATCATATTTATTCCCCATACTGTGTACACTGGTGTACAGGCACTTTAGAGAAACACCCCAGCATGTTGAGTTGCTGGAAAGGTTTTGTGAATTTCTCCGTAAAGGTTCCTTATAGGCACTTCCTTGCTGACATGCAAGTTTTGGAGGTGACCTCACTTAAGCCCCATTTTGTTGGTTTTGTGATCCCTTCCTGCCATATCACCAGTGTCCCTTGCTCAGCAATCCTAAATCCCATTATATTACTCAATGCCCTTTGCGCATCCTGAAATAAGAAAGAGTTTATTTTACCATGAGAACAATCATTCACTAGGAGAAGATTCGCAGGAATGTGTAGAGTCCCCGTCACTTGAGATTTTCAAGATGGAGCTAGACAGGGTGCTAGATAATCTTGTCTAGGTTCCCTTTTCCATGAATGGTTGGACTAGATGATCTTTAGAGGTCCCTTTCACCTGAGTTTTTCTAAGATTCTATGTTACTGTCTGTCACTCTCTCGCAGGACTGCTGGTTATTCTCTCCCTTCCCCATTATTCTTAGTTCAAAGCCCTCCTAATGAGGTCAGGCATTCAATTGGCAAAAATAGCTTTTGCCCTGCTTAGAGAAGTGGATCCCACCTCTCCCAAGCAGACGCTGACCTGCAGATAAGATCCCATGATCCCTGTCAGCAACACCAGTTCTGCACCCACACAAGTGCAGTCCAGCCTCAGAGTGGTCTATTTTTAGGAGGGGCATTCTAACTCTAGGGATGGTCTTGGGATGTCTCATAAACCAAGTTAAGTCTTTCTCATTGATATTTGTGAAGTTTCTAAGAACTTATTTTGGTTCATTTGTTTGATTAGAAGAAAATCTAGATTGGTTTGGACTATAATGAGGAGGGAAGGATTGAAACCACAAAGCAAAAATTTCAAAACCTGCACATTTTGCACTCCTAAACGGTTAATAAGTTTAGGACTGGCAATTGATATTTCAAAAGTTGAAGTAAACACAAAATATGCAGATCCAAACCTTAATTCATTTGCTTAACTGCCACATTTGGAACTATCATTGAGTTATACAACATTTCTTAAAATTAAAACATTTCTGAAACCTATAAAGCAGCTTGCACTGCTGAGTGTAGTGTTCTTTATAAACTGTCTTCAAAAAACCCAACCATATGTATCTGGCTCTTTTACAACATTCTTACTGAGCCAGGCTTTCTTTAAAAAAGAATTAGAACAATAATAATAACAACAAGAAATGCTGTCAGTAGTTTAAATGTTTTGACCCGAAAGCATTTATCATGGATTTAAATGATGTATTATAAACCAGAAAAGCACTAAATTAATCCCATTGCCTTAAGAGTTCTGGCTGTATCTTGCAAGCACATTTTTTGACATTTTAGTGATAAGTGCACATCTTCTAGGAGATGAAGATTTAAGAGGAAAAAAAAAGTTGGATTATGTCTAAGTTACTTTCGTTTTTTAATTTAAAAAGTTAATTGCCATCAATAAAATGTAGTCTCTGTGTCTGTTACTGGCTGAAAAGTATAACACTTACTTTTAGAAGGTCTGCTTTCATTGCAAAAATAAAGAAAACTGCTGATTATACAACTGACAGTGTTTTTACAGAACTGAAAAGGTGTTAATTGGAGACATGTTAGATTGATTTAGAAACATGGGGCTTGATTACCAAGTAAAATCGCGGATAATTAAGGGAGTATTTTACATCCAAGTTGAAGTGTAGTTTCTTCAAAGTGAAATAGGAGCTTTGTAGTGGTTGGAGTGAGGAAGGATTTTATCCTTATATGTTTGGCTGCTATAAAAATGATTTACTCATGCAGTGCAAAATCCCCAGTAACTCTGTGATTTCTTTGTAGAAATCCACCTCCCAAATACTATTTTTTATAACATATAGCCTAAAACTAATAGCAAAATTGCTGTATTACTATAGATACACCTATCTAGAAAGTAGATATCAGCTCAAGGATTTTTATCCCATGCATCTGTCAATTGGTTTTCTGTCAACTTGTTTTATGCTTATATACAGGTTTGTGAAGATCTTTATGTTGAACTCAAAACTCGAAGCTACTTCCTTCCTTATGTGTCTTCTTTGTTAAAGGTGTGCCTTGCAAAGGATTGCAGTGCGCTTTGTGATCCAGCATAGCTCTGCACCATGTCCTGCAGAAGATGAGACTTAAGGAAACTGAGTTCAGATTCCTGGTACTGTTTCAGAGAGCTATCACCAAGATAACGATGAAGAAGATGCAGATATATCTGCATAGGCATTTTAAGCAGAGTCATAGAACTTACTTTGCAGAGCTTAGTACCTAATATGTATTAGCTATAGCGGAAATAATTGTGGATCTGCAGTAACTAATGTTTCCTATAAGGAGTTACGGATTGCACAAAAGCTAAGTTACGCATCTTGAATTTGTCTGAAAACAAACATTGTTTCTATTTCAGTCACAGGGAGAACTGAGCAATGAGAAGCCCTCATCTCATCAAAATTCATTTTCTGTCTCTCTTGCTGTGGAGCCTGCACTGCCATCTGGTACATTTATTTTCTTCCTCTTCAGATGCATATCCTTAAGAGCCAGCTGCTATACAGCCCTCAATCTCTCAACATCTTTCTCCAATAGTTCCACTCTTGAGTTACACCAGCTATTCTCTTCACTGCTGGGGAGTCTTTAACTCGCTTGGGCTCACTGAGCCCCAGGATTATTCAAGCTAAACATGAGCCAGATGAATGAGTAAAAGTCAAGACTCAGGTGTTTATAAAAGAGTTGATTGGACCTCATTCAAGTTTTTCAGAATCCATCTCATGTTAGTTCTACATGAATACTGGAATGATCCTTATAGGTTTTTCCAAAAAGGCATTTTGGGCTCTAATTGTTCTACACCAACTATTAATGGATATTCAGTTTTGGAAGAATTGCTAAGTAGATTGTCAATTACTCCATTAAATTAACTTCAACTTCCATGAGAAAGGAAAATCAGAAGTTGTCTAAACCCAGCTTAATTGGGGTTTGGTTTGGGCCTGTTGTCTTTCTCCATCCTCCTCCATACACACACCTTTTACAGCACTGATAGTAGCAGAAGCAATGCCAGTCTGGATACCAGACGTCATCTATATGCTGATGCCACGACATAACAGGCTTGTTCCAGCACCTCAGAAATTGGATCACTTTTGCAAGCTGACTTCGTGGTCTTTCAGAAGTGCTTGATGAGTAATAAATTAGTGTTAAACTTTGAGGAAAAGTTATAAAATTCACCTTTAATTCCAAATTAAGAATATTAGTAGCTCAGCTGCCGTTAGTACAAGTAGTACAGATATTAATGACTCTTTTTTTCTTTTGAGCTATTCAATTTCATTCAATATCCTGTTATTTGCCCATCTAAATTACTTTTTACATGCCCTGAAGTAAAGAATTTCAACATAGTCCTCTGAAATGATGTCTGAATACATTATCTGTCAAGAACAACTGTCACTGTCCTTTTATAATCACTAGATACTGTTTGCCTGAGCAAATTCAAATAAAACCCTCCAGATCTAGAAATCACATATTGATTCACAGAGAGCGGCTGAAACCGATTAGAGTGGTTACAAGATTTTTTAAGATAACACCCACTGTACACCAAGAATAGCATTGCAGTCTAAAAGATCTGTGACATGACTGGACAATTTGTATTTTCCTTCATATGGTGAATTGTGAAGCCCTTACAAGGGCCTTCATCTGTGGCACAGGTCTGTAGGATTTCTGTTTTGTCCTGCTTCATTTTCAGGGCAGTTACATGCACATCTTCCTGGCCTCTGCTTTAGAACTTTATATATCAGGTTGGATGAGGGCAAGTCTCTAATGACTATTCCTTTTGTGCTGAAATAATTTTGAGTTGTTTTGCTGGACATATTGGTTAAAACTGGTTTTGTTAATACTGATGTATCTGTGCATTTTACAGGATATCATATTGGCTTGCATATGTTCAGGTCAAAAGTATTCTGAGTTCATGACGTATTTTTTAATGAAGGAGTGGTAAAATTCAAGGAATTTTATTAATGCTTATACATTTTCTGTACTGTCACATAGGATTCTAAGCTGTAGAATTCTATAAAATAAAAGCATAAATGTAGAGAAAGCACATCGTTTCTTGTTCTATTATTTTATTGGTAGGCATTTTTTCTGAGCGTCTTGATTTCAATCTTAGTGCATTCACTAAACATTTTTTAATAACTTTTGTCACTTAAATTTCTCTATCAAATACCGAATTTGTTCTCAAAAATTACAGTACCCAGGCAGGGAATGTTTCCATACTTAATACAAAATTCCTTATGAAAAATCTTTTCATTATTTCTACTGTTATTTTAAAGAATTAATTTTCCTACAACAGTATGGATGGTATTACCTTTAGTAATGATAAAACGATGGAAGCATCAGAAAAAGCAAGAAACAGAAAGAAAGGAGGAAAAGTATATTAAAAATAAAAATGAGGGTGCAGAAGTATCTACTGTGTGAATAGTGGGAAGTAAGATGTCAAGACAAAATCTGTGTACTGGTATGAACAATTCTTATTCAGAGAGATTTACTATCACATTTACAGTTCAAATTTGATCTGCTTGTTTGAGAGTGTCGTGGTTTGAGCCCAGCCGGTAACTCGGAACCGTTACAACAGAATGAGAACTAAAAGGAATGATGATAAAAAATAAAACTGATCAGTCTGCATACATGTCTTTACAGGAAAATTGAAAAATAAAATAATAATAAATAATAATAATTAATAATAATGATAATTAGCTAAAAAATAATTAAATTGAAATAATAATGACCCACAAATTTCCCGGTGTAATTACTCCTTAGTCATAATTCTGCAATACAGAATATGACTACATTAGCAGATAATCATAGAATCATAGAATCATAGAATAGTAAGGGTTGGGAAGGACCTTAAGATCATCTAGTTCCAACCCCCCTGCCATGGGCAGGGACACCTCACACTAAATCATGTGGCCCAAGGCTCTGTCCAACCTGGCCTTGCACACCACCAGGGATGGAGCATAACGTAGCAGGAACAGATCAGTAGATCATGCAGTTGGTAGAAAGGTCCCATTATAAACAGTTAAGTTCTCCTGCATGACATCCTTGTCTCTAAATTGGAGAGACATCAATTTGATAGATGGACCACTCAGTGGATAAAAAACTGGCTCGATGGCCGCACGCAAAGAGTTGTGGTAAATGGCTCGATGTCCAGTTGGAAACCTGTAACGAGTGGTGTCCCTCAGGGATCGGTGTTGGGACCGGTCCTGTTCAACATCTTTGTCGGAGACATGGACAGTGGGATTGAGTTCGCCCTCAGCAAGTTTGCCGACAACACCAAGCTGTGTGGTTCAGTTGATATGCTGGAGGGAAGGGATGCCATCCAGAGGGACCTTGACATGCTTGTGAGGTGGGCTGATGCCAACCTTATGAAGTTTAACCAAGCCAAGTGTAAGGTCCTACACCTGGGTTGGGGCAATCCCAGGCACAGCTACAGGTTGGGTGGAGAAGAGATTCAGAGCAGCCCTGCAGAGAAGGACTTGGGGGTGTTGGTTGACGAGAAGCTTAACATGAGCCGGCAGTGTGCGCTTGCAGCCCAGAAAGCCAACCGTATCCTGGGCTGCATCAAAAGAAGCGTGACCAGCAGGTCAAAGGAGGTGATCCTGCCCCTCTACTCTGCTCTTGTGAGACCTCACTTGGAGTACTGTGTACAGTTCTGGTGTCCTCAACATAAAAAGGACATGGAGCTGTTGGATCGAGTCCAGAGGAGGGCCACGAGGATGATAAGAGGGCTGGAGCACCTCCCGTATGAAGACAGGCTGAGAGAGTTGGGGCTGTTCAGCCTGGAGAAGAGAAGGCTGCGTGGAGACCTCATAGCAGCCTTCCAGTATCTGAAGGTGGTCTATAAGGATGCTGGGGAGGGACTCTTCTTTCGGGACTGTAGTGGTAGGACAAGGGGTAATGGTTTCAAACTTAAACAGGGGAAGTTTAGATTAGATATAAGGAAGAAGTTCTTTACAGTGAGGGTGGTGAAGCACTGGAATGGGTTGCCCAGGGAGGTTGTGGATGCTCCATCCCTGGCGGTGTTCAAGGCCAGGTTGGACAGAGCGTTGGACCACATGGTTTAGTGCAAGGTGTCCCTGCCCATGGCAGGGGGGTTGGAACTAGATGATCTTAAGGTCCTTTCAACCCTTATGATTCTCTAATTCTATGATTCTATGTAGATCAGACTAGATTTAGTTTGTTCCATTGGACCAACCATATCTGCTATGTATTCAGTTCAAAGCTTTCTGAAGGAAAGTATTTCACAAACTATATCGTCCTCCAGTGACCTCCTCATGAAGTCTCACCTTGTCCTTTCAAACATTTAATGCACAAAAGGATTTTGTATCAAACATTTGGTGCTGTCATGCTAGGTGCAGTAGTGGCTTTTTCTTCGGACCCATGTTGTACCTTGCTGGATTTTCTATACGTGGCAGAGCAGGCTCACTATAAAGAAATGCTAAGAATGCATTATTAAGTGCACTAATGGTAGTAATATGGAATATAATAATAACAATAAAGATACAATAGGTAAAAGAAGGAGAAGACAGGGAAGGTGTTGCGGAGTTGCAAAGAGTTTAGGGCTGATGGTAAACATCAGGCATGAAGTTACATGTCCTCTATAGCACAGAAAGCACTTTCAGATGGCACAAGAACCCAGTGGTCCAAGAACTCTCTTTTGGCATAAATATGGTGGGTATGTACAGGAGGAGGTTGAGAATTACATTAAGTATTGGACCAACATGAGGTGAGTGGAGAAAGAAACACTACTCTGAAGCAACCTGATAAATAGGGAAAAGCTTTTCATAAACTGTGGTAGCAGAATATTGTCTCATCTATGAAAAGAAAATTAAATATCAGTAGGTACCATTGGTGCATATTCAAGGAAAAGTAAAACATTTCTTAAAATGTCAAAATCCTTGAATGTGGGCCTGACTCCAAAAAAGTATTTAAGAGCTGGTGTTTTATTGAAAGGGCGTTTGGGATTCCTTCATACCAACCTGTGTAAATCTTTTGCTGGTCAGTACTGCAGAAACAAGGATTATAATACCAGTTATGAGTGCTTTTTTTTTTTATGTTTCTGGTTTTTTTCTTTTCTTGACTGAAACTGTTCTGAAATGACTTTGTAGAAAATTATTGGAAGGGCTTGAACCCTAAACCCTTGGGAGGTCTTTTTTAGACACTCAAGGGTCTCAGGACAACTATAAACAGTAAAACTAAGCCCCCAGTAGATCAAGCATTTTCTGGGCTCACACAACCCCCCAGTTTTATATATGTTTCTAAGATAGGCATAGGCTTGGTTCAAGGCTCATGCTTTGGGGAATATTGAAAATTTTTATATTACAGTTATCAGATACTACTAATTAGGGAGGCATCCACTGTATATTTGCTCTTATGGGAAGCACATTGTCTCATCTAGCTGAATTAATTTTTGTATTTGGTTTACAGTTTTCCTGTGGAGGAGGGGGAATTGTTCTCTATTTTTAAGAAAAGGTATGAGAAGTAATCCACCAATTATGAAAGTCATTCTGCCTCTTGTTCTTGTTAGCTGTCTGAAGAATACTGAGGAATCACGCAGGAGTATTTCTAGGAGAGAATTTGAGGCAATCCTCTAATAGCTGTGACAGAAGATTATCTGGATGCAAGTTCCTAGTCAGAATAGATTTTCTGTCTATCAAATGAGATCCAAACCAGTTCTTTCAAGAAACATTAATTCTCATGACATTCAGGCTTTTAGAAATAGTTCACCAAGCACTGAATAAAAAGCTTTTTATAAGACTGACCAGGATTGTGCCAGCTCTAAAGCTTTTAGCAGTAATTAAACAGACACATGCAGGCTGAAGGTTCCCATGAGTGATTGGGTTATGATTTTCTTTCCCCACACACACTTTTTCCTTTCTTTTCTGTTTTTTTTTTTTTTTTCTTTTTTCTGTTTCTTTTTTTTATGGGTAAATACAATGCTTCAATATGACAAGTAAATTTCTGGGCATGTCAAATTTTGTTACCTTGACTACTGCAGCCACTTACTTTATAATCTTTTGTTTCTGTTATTGCACCCTTCAACTTCATCCAGCAACTGTCACTAAAATAATTTTCCTCTGTCAGTGCTCAGATCATATCATTCCACTGCTCTGTAGTTCCCTGCATTGCTGTCTTATCTTCTTGTGAATCAAAGCTATATGTTTTATCTCAACGGACAAGGCCTTTTAGAAACCTGCTTACATTTCAACTTTAGATAATATTAGGTCTCCGACTCAAGTTTACTTTTCTCTGGGTCACTTTTCCTAGACACAGTTTTCATCTCATGATGAACTCGGTCCCAAAAAAATGGGAGACAGAAACACACAGTGTATCTTTACTATGTGCTCTACCCTGTGTTTTACCATGTGAAGCAGAAGAAACTCCAGGATGTAAGGTAAACCACAAGACAAAGAACCCACATCACAGCTATGCAGTTACTTATTTTGCCAATTTCTTGGGTAACCAAAATACTGAAAAGAAATTCAGTATTTTTGATAATATTTGGGACAAGCCACACTTAATTTTTTCTTGTAATGGCAGCAAGAAAAAGAGACATTTTTTCTGGTTCAAACAAAATTTTTTTAGAAGCACAGTATGTTGTATTTTGTTTGTTTTACTTCTAATTGAGGACAATTTCCTCAGAAATCCATTTCAAAAGAAACAATCACTATGTTGAAAATAGACATTTTACTTCTTCAGCTTCTCATCTTTTTTTTTTTTTTCCTGGCTAGAACATTGCAACACTCAACAGGAATTTGCAAATAGTCACATTTTTAGTTGAAATAGCTAAAACCAAATCAAATGTGTCTATTTGGTAGTCTCAAGTTGTATAACATTTTTGCCTGAGGATGTGACTGTGCATGCAAATCTTCCTGCTAGAACACCTAGCAGGAAGATTTGTTATGTTCCTACATAACACTGCTGCTGAGCAAGGAGTTCTCTTCCAGCTCCTAAGACTATTGTGATTTAACCCACACTTAAACCAGACCTATGGTTTACAGGTCCAAGTGAGCTCAGCAGTTACAGACAGACATAGCACTGTGCTTAGAGGTTCATTTACCTTTCTCTCTGCTTGGATTTTTCTCGGAGCCAATCTTTTGGGTCTCTTATACCACCCCCCAGTATCTCACATCCTTTCATGCTACTTTGTCTTGAAGAATGACTAGACTTCTTTCAGGTATAAACTGGTATTGAGTATTTCACAAAACAACAGACTAACCTACAGACTTCAAGACATCTTCTAAATTCCTTCTCCAAGTTTTTTTCGAGTATGTCTGTTAGGGACCTTTGCTATTTGCTTCCACATGCTCCCTTAAAAGGGAAAAAAAAATCCCTGTAATTTTTTTTCATGAGAGATAGGAAACCATTTGACAAAGTTTGCCCATGTTACCAATAGATAAGCAAAGAATCATAAAAACAATCCCAAGATTAGACATTTTAGAAGAAATATCTAATCTTAGAAAGTAAATTACAAAGGAATCCAAGATGGCATAGATGAATTGATTTTCATACAGTGATATCAGCATGGGAATTTAGCCAAGTGATAACATCAGAAGTCAATTTACACCTTTAAAAAATACTTTTCTTGATAGTAACACACTTGAGGTTTAAGAGTTAAATGAGTTGAGCCAGGCAGACATAAGAGAGTTTTTTGTTCCTGCGAAATTTTTTTTTTTTTTCACTTTTTACAATATGGAATAATTCCAAAAGAAGGTTCACAATCAAAATGAATCTGATAGTCTTTCCCTACAGCATTAGAAGTAATAAATCAAATCATGGAAGATCAAGCAAATCCTACCACATAACTGGGAGAAGATTATGGAGGGGAAAAAAAAAACAGCAAATCACAAAACAACTTTTCACATTTACGGATAAAGAAATTGTTAACATATTAGCTTAGAACTTAACTAAGGCCAAAGATGGTTTCTTCTGGATCAAGCCATGTCAGTAAGTCATTATTATACCTGCTCACCCCCAATACCCTGCTGGAAATTACTGCCAACACTGATCTATCAGGAGCTTAGTTCATACGTATACCTTCTAATTTGCTTCAGGCAAGAACAGTCAGACAAGCTGGAACCACCATTATACACTGTTTAGAGAAACCTGGATGAATTTTGCCTGAAGCAAATGAAAGACACTTGCTGTTCTGGAAATAATGAATGACGGAAAGTAATCTGTTCCACTGGCATCTCTTCCATTGGCATCTGTGTCAACTGGGAAGGCATTTGTCCAGTGTTGGACAGAGCTTGATTCTGCTTCTCTTGTTCTGACCAAGTAATACCATAATATGCAAATGTTGTCAAGGATTGAGATAGCATTGTGACTTTAGACATTTTGCTTGATAACAGAGTCACCTTTACATAACTGTTATTCTGCAACCAATCTCGTAGTACTTAGTTGCCAGCTGGGCTTAAGCTACGACAGGGTGTCACTGATTGGAAACCTATCCCCTTCAGTACTAAGGTCAATATTATTAATCAAAAGGATAAATAAAAAAAATTAAATCTGGGGGACTTTCAAATATTAGGGAGGTATTATGCTTCAGAAAAAGAATACAAATTCTTATTTTACTAGATTTCCACTTCCACTGACAGTGTTTATGTTAGTTATGACAGTGTATACGTATAGGTTAAACGGATAAGTCTGACCCTTCACAGAAGAATGAAGGAAGCCCTGCATTCTTCAATATATGGCAGGGCAAAGAATGATGTATATTACAAGCCTGTTCTGTGGATTCAGCTGAAATGTCTGGAATTTTAAGTAGATCCCTGGCTTTTTAAGTAGAAAGGCATAGTCTGGCTTTTCTTTAGTGTTATAATTAAACCAAAGGAAATTCAGGGGACGTGGACATAAGAGAGACAATGAAACAGAGTAAATAATCAAGGGCTTGATTTAACAGAATTTTTTAGGATCACAGGATAATTTCATTTGGAAGAGATCTCAGAGGGGCTCAAGTCTAATTTTCTGCTCACAGCATAGTCACACAGGTGATCAGACCACGTTGCTTAGGGTTTTTTCCAGTTAGCACTTGGAAATCTCCAAGGATGGAGACTGCACAACCTCTCTAGGCCACCTGTGCCACTGCCTATCTGTTCTAGTAGAGGGGGAGAAATCCTTATATCCATTCTGAACCTCTCGTTTCAACTTGTGTCTGCTGTCTCTCTGGTGCCCTGCACAGCTGTGAAGAGCCTGACTGTATCCTCTGTGACCTCCCAACAGGCACAGGGAACTGCTTTTAGGGCCTCCCAAAGCTGTCTCTGCTCCAGGCTGGTTGAGCCTAGCTCCTCCAGCCTCTCCTCACAGGGCATGTACTCCTGTCCCCATCACCTCAGTGGCCTCTAGATATCAATGTCTTTCCTGTAGTAGAAGGTTGGCCACTGTGGAACCAGAAGAGCCCTGACCAGCTCTGTGTGTGTGACCCAGACAGTCAGTACCTGCAGCTGGAGTCAGGCTGTGGCCCCAGATCTAGTATGTCCAGGTGCCATCAAGAGGGGTCCAGGGCCAGCTGTTGAGCAGACTGCCTGTCTGAGCCCAGCTGCTGGAGGCATCCACATTGTATGTATATCCATAGATATACATACACATACTCACATACTCTACCCTACTCAAACAGAAAAGGGAGCAGGATGAGGCTTTTGGTGGTGTGTTTTTGTGAGTACTCTTGTCTTCCTGTGATCAGTGCGGACAGCCATGTAGGTATATATATGTATAGGTATACATGTACACATGTATGTATGTAAGTATATATATGATGTATACCTGTGTCCATGCATGTGGTTACTGAGAATACATGCTCAGCTTTACTACTGGTTGGATCTGATGGCATGAAGCTGAGGCACTTCACCCCTCTCAGGCTGTTGGGTCCAGCCTGGTTTCCACTAATATTAACCTTTCTTACGAGAAACGATGAACACTGTGTTATTGAGAACGTATTACAGGGAACCTTCTTGCTATGTCTGAAAGGTCATTTGATAGCATAATCAGCAATTACCAAAAGCCACAATAATTATATTTTGGACAGTAAGATGCATTCGTAACTGTGATTTTTATTTCCAAGTCTTTGTTTTTAGAAGAGGAACAAGATTAACCTGATCAGAGAGGAATTATGCCTAAGTTCTTAAGTTATATATGATATAAATGAGCAAAGCTCTCATAAAACCATATATATGTATTAAATCATATTGTAATTTGTAATAATGTATTTGTAATAATGTGATCTTTGATCAGACAGAGGAGAATGGAGGTATAAGGATAAGAAAAGTGCTATGCTTTGGTAGGTGTACAAGTGTATTGCACTTTTCTCCTGGTTTCTAATTTTAAACAGCTGAAAGGAAGCTCAAGGCATTGCAATTGCTGACTTTTACGTATACTATTTCCCAAATAATAGATCTAAAAATATGTACACTAAGAAAAGAACACAAGCTAAATAAATACCATGCCCCCTAATTTCTTCATGTTTACTCTGCCATGAAGGCAGTGAAAGAGATTCCTTCAGTGCATGCTTTTAATAGTGGAATGTGTTCTGGTATGTGAAGTGTGTTTCAGCAACACATGAAACTAAAGCTGCAATAGATTAAATTGTACCCCCAAATCAAATAGTAGTAACCTAATTAACAAGTTGAATTAAGAACCATCAAGTATTCATCAAGATTTTCCTTTTCATTAATCTCTCTAATCATGTAATCCTCAGAGTACCAAGCAAGTTTCTTGGTCACATCAAACATTATGAGGATAATTAAACTAAAGCAAGAACTGAAATTCTTTTAGTATTCACTCCTTTCAAAGTGATAAAACCAAGTAGTATCAGCGTTTCACAGTAAAAGGATGTCTGAATTTCCTACTAAATCTTACAGGCCACAAACTGCATGTGTCCAAAATTCAATTGCCTCCACTATTTGGTAGAGCCATTAGGACCTCCCACCTGATATATATGGGCTTTGCTGTGGCAATAAGACTATTCATGTTCTCTAATAGCTAAGGAATATCTTACTGCCTAAGCAAGATGCAATGTCTTTCCTACAGTCTTGTTATTATTGCTAATTATATAGGATATTTATATACAGGGTTATATTTACATAAGATTTATTTATATTCAGACTTATATTCTATCACTCTATGATATGTGTTCAACCTGTCTCTCTCAGTCCTAGCAATCATATGTGAGTTTCCGGGTTCCATAGGTGGTATGAAAAAGGTTTCTTTAATCTCCTTCTAGGCATCAGATTTTTTTTCCAAACATATTCATCTGTGCACTCTGGAAAACCAATATACTTATAAAAGTTATGAGACAAATCAGAAACTAATGAGAGAAAATCAAATCCTACAGTGAGCCACTCATTTCCTAGTACCTCAAAGGACCTGGACATCAGTGAAAACCTGCAAGGTTTCCTGCTTTGTTGTGTCAGCTCTGTTTCCAAACATAAAATTTATTGGCTCATCTATTTACATGAGGCCATCTCTGCCATATGCCATACTGGTTACGTTACATAACTACAGTTTCAGTCATCTGGACATTCTCATTCAGGCCTTACATCAGATGAATATCTTCTTTGGGGTCACAGCTTCCTCATTTTAGATACATATGAATCCATTTGAAGTCAGAATTATGTGTATTTCATCATCTTTAATTGCACAGATGGAGCTTGTCTTGTATGTCTAAATGTAAACAATTACATGCAATTTTAAGATTAAAAAAACCCCATTAAATCAAGACCTCAATTTGGAAAGCTACTGTGAATAGATCTTTGAAAGCAGTATCATGAGTTTTACTATTCTAGTCTTTCTAAATCATAGAAGGACAATTTATGAGATACAGCACTGCATAATTTATGGCAGTAACACATCTCTAGGCACCACTCCGTGAAAGAAATCTGTGTCTCACTTTTAAAGGACTTTCTTCTCATCCTAGATGAACCTAGCAGATGCAGAGTGTGTTCTCCAGCGTGTTTCTCTCTCAGTAACTGCCCTTAAGTGGGTGATGACTGTGATCTAAATTCAACAACTTTCCAAGTCATTTTGGGGAGATGATTTGAAATGCAACTTACTTTTAGCCCTTTACTTTGGTAACACTGACCTGAGATATACTTCTAGGTACCTCAAAATCAAATAATGTTCATTATCAAGATATTTCCCCATATCATCTAATACCCATATCCTTTCTTTTTGTTTTTCATATACTTCTTGAGTCTTTCCTTTTCCTTTTACCTTTTCTCTTTTGTTTAAAGTTGTGGCAGACAGAGGATGACAGTGCTTTTCTAAATGCTACGACCAAGGGATTATTGTATGTGTAATCAATTACATATTAATCTAAATAAAAAGGAACACAACTGGATCCTCATATTAATGCATTGGTTTTGCCAGTTGTTCCAGAAGAGCCAGACTCAGACAATGTATTTTCAGGCTTTACTTTGAAAAGTGAGTTCAGGATAGACCAATCTCTGTGGACAGCGAAAATATATAAAATGTCTTGTAAAATATGTAAGTAAAAAAATAAAATTTAAAGGAGTAACACTGGAGATTTCCTGTTTGTTTATTTAATGGTCTGAAAAATTGACACAAAAGCTGTCTCTCAGTAATGTCATGCTCAAATCAATCGTATGTAAGAAATAGGCCTGCACATCTTTCTCTAACATCACTTTCATTTCATAGCAACAACACTGTACTCCATACACAATATCCCTACAGCATTAAGAAATCTAAACCTTAGGTCATATGTTTAGCAACCTCCAAGATCTTCAGTAATGTCCTCTTAATGCAGCTTATAGTAAAGTAATATATAAACGTAAATATAATTTACATTTAATTATATAAATATTAAATAAAATGCATTTTGTATTTTTAACAGTTGTTGCTTTGTTTTCTGTTCTGTATGTCAATGAATGTCTCTTCTGGTTACCTTGTATATAAATTGTAATAAATTTTGTAGTTATAGGTCCAAAAATGTGTCCAGTTAGGATATGGGAATAAGTATTATAAGGAATGCTTAGATTTACAAAACAATTTAAAAATTCATTTAAAGTCTAATTAAAGCTTTGGGTCAGATACATTCATGCGTATCAGTGTATCTTCCTTTCTTTATGTGGAACAAGGTGGATGTAAACTAACTAGGACATTGTGCTTAATATCGTCTCCTGCACGTGTACTCTGAGCCTTGAGCTTCTATCCTGGATCATCTAATCATTTCTGTCTGCTACCTTCCTCTGGGGCACTGCAGAGGCTAAAAGTTTTTATCAATTTATTCTAAGTGACTGAGAACTTTTAATGTCCTTTGACTCATTTCCTAATCTCTCTATATGTACTAAAGGTTATTATCTGTGGCTACAAAGCAGTTTCTTCTTCATGAATGAATGTTTTGCAGATCTACTTAATACTTCAGGAAAAAAAAAAAGTTGTAGATGGAAGTGTGTGTATTTATAGATATATTTTTATATATATAATCAAACATACGTATGTACATGTATGTAGATGAGTATGTAAGTAAAAGTATTTTGTAACCAGAGCTTTATTTTTGCACCCAAATCAGAAATATCTGTCATCTGAGTTTGGTTCACCTTTTACTTCTCCATTGACCTTAGCTCAAAGGAATAAGAAATGGAGAAGACCTATCAGTTCATGTGTTTCAAACCCTGGGGACAAACACAGGATTTTTGCCTACACTGTATCTCTATTATATTAATATCTACCTATTCTCTTATAAATATCGAAAGTGACACAGTCTGAACATTTCCTTTGGGAATTCCATACATAATTTGAAATATAAATCTGACAAGTAGCTTTTCTCAAATATAGTATTTTTCCTGTCTTTCATATCAGCTCTTATTCCTGGTAATGACACATTGTATTCTCTCAGATCACTCTTATTATCTCTAAATATTGATATCCTTAAACAAATGTACTTTCTACTAAACAGGCTCTGTTATTTCACTTTTTGAATTTCCCATTTCTGCAAATCTTTTCTATTTATTGCCTTTTAGTGTAGACTTTGTTCACATGAGCATGAGTGAACAATTATACCAATTGAAGAAATTATACAACTCAGTGCAACTGAAGGTTTGGATATCTTTTTCTTTCAATTCTTGTCCCAAATTTAACACAAGTCCTTATATAGTCTAGTGAATAAATCATGTGAATTAGATATTGTAGATACTAGAATCCCTGCAAAAAACATCCTCTATAATTCACTGGTAGTATCAGTCTTGCTAACGTTCACATCTATTTTCAAAGTCTTATCTCCCTAAAGAATGTTTCAATACATTCTTAGCATTCAGCTCCCTCTGAAAAAATAAGAACAAAATTAAAAAATCTCCAGTGGTCACAAATATGATTTTATAGCTTTATCTGTGTAGTTTCTCTAATTTTAGTTAATTCTGATTTGTTTTAAGGAGATTATTTCTGTATTCTCATAGGTTGTATATTGCTAAATACTATACTGTTGCTACACATATGTTAAATAAATTAATTTTCTGTATCCCTGGAGATCAAGAAATATGTAGTTAGCATGTTAGTGAGAAGCCACAGGGTTTGTATTAATTCATAGAATCATAGAATCATAGAATCATAGAATCGTTAGGGTTGGAAAGGACCTTAAGAACATCTAGTCCCAACCCCCCAGCCATGGGCAGGGACACCTCACACTAAATCATGTGGCCCAAGGCTCTGTCCAACCTGGCCTTGCACACCGCCAGGGATGGAGCATTCACAACTTCCTTGGGCAACCTGTTCCAGTACCTCACCACCCTCTGTAAAGAACTTCTTCCTTGTATCTAATCTAAACTTCCCCTGTTTAAGTTTGAACCCATTACCCCTTGTCCTACCACTACAGTCCCGAAAGAAGAGTCCCTCCCCATCATCCTTGTAGGCCCCCTTCAGATACTGGAAGGCTGCTCTGAGGTCTCCATGCAGCCTTCTCTTCTCCAGGCTGAACAGCCCCAACTCTCTCAGCCTGTCTTCATACGGGAGGTGCTCCAGCCTCCTTATCATCCTCGTGGCCCTCCTCTGGACTTGCTCCAACAGCTCCATGTCCTTTTTATGCTGAGGACACCAGAACTGTACACAGTGCTCCAAGTGAGGTCTCATGAGAGCAGAGTAGAGGGGCAGGATCACCTCCTTTGACCTGCTGGTCACGCTTCTTTTGATGCAGCCCAGGATACGGTTGGCTTTCTGGGCTGCGAGTGCACACTGCCGGCTCATGTTAAGCTTCTCGTCAACCTACACCCCCAAGTCCTTCTCTGCAGGGCTGCTCTGAATCTCTTCTCCACCTAACCTGTAGCTGTGCCTGGGATTGCCCCGACCTAGGTGTAGGACCTTACACTTGGCTTGGTTAAACTTCATAAGGTTGGCATCAGCCCACCTCACAAGCGTGTCAAGGTCCCTCTGGATGGCATCCCTTCCCTCCAGCGTATCAACTGAACCACACAGTGTGGTGTTGTCAGCAAACTTGCTGAAGGTGCACTCAATCCCACTGTCCGTGTTGCTGACAAGGATGTTGAACAAGACAGGTCCCAAGACCAATCCCTGAGGGACACCACTCGTTACATTTTTCCAAATTCAATAATACAGGTCTCAGAAATTGTTGATCCATCTCTGGACTTGCCCAGTCTCGAGTTTATTCTAGATGACTTTATCTGAAATAACAAATTATCTAACTGTGAGGTGATCAACATGTGGCTTGTTTTAGTATTAATGAGTCTTTCTGCAGTTACAAAGTTGTCCTGGGTTCAGCTATAGCAGTCATTTTTCTCCTTCTTAGTAGCTGGTGCAGTGCTGTGTTTTTTAACTTTCAGCCTGGGAACAATGCTGATAACACTGATGTTTTTAGTTGTTGCTAAGTAATGTTTATTCCAACCAAGGACTTTCTCAGTCTCATACTTTGCCAGGGAGGAGGGGAAGCCGGGAGGAAGCAGAGACAGGACACCTGACCCAAACTAGCCAAAGGGGTATTCCATACCACAGCACGTCATGCCCAGTATATAAACCGGGGGGAGTTACCCGGAAGGCCCAGATCACTGCTCGGGTCAGGCTGGGTATCGGTCGGCGGGTGGTGAGCAATTGTATCCTCTCCCCTTGTTATTTCACTAATCATTATTATCATTGGTGGTAGCAGTAGTGGTTTTGTATTATACCTTAGTTGCGGGACTGCTCTTATCTCAACCCGTGGGAGTTACATTCTTCCGATTGTCCTCCCCATCCCTCCGGGAGCGGGGGGAGGAAGGGGGGGAGTGAGCGAGCGGCTGTGTGGTTCTGAGTTACCGGCTGGGCTCAAACCACGACAAAAGTTTTACCCTAAAACTTACACAAGCTATGGTAATGATCTAGGAAAGTGTTGATTAACTAAACGTGTGAACCAATAGGGAAAGCAGCTATTAATTTTTTTTCCCCCAAACTTTGAAATATAACTCACTATAAAATAGTTATGACTGATGAAGTTTCATCATAAGCACAGTAATATTTTGAGCTGAGCTTTCCAGAGTTATATTTTTATGATGGATATCATCCTTGAAACAACTTGGAACCCATTTTTAGTCAAAGAGAGGCCAGAGATCACTGTTTGAACATAGAAATCTAAAATCTGTGATACTGATTTTTCTTAAAATTTGACCAACTGCTTTCTAGTTTCCTTTTTTTTTTTTCTTTTTTCTGTAAACATTAATTTTATCACTTTACCAGAGTCTGAAGTGACATCAGTTTTTCTTCATGTTTTGAGGATGAGAGCATCACAGGGAGCTCCAAACTTCCTAAGAAATTTAGGGAAGGGAAAAAAAATATTTATTATGTTTCATCCTAACCATGAGAGAAAGGTTGACTAAGATAGTAAGCTAAAATAACAATACTGGAACATCATCGTGCTGCTCTTGCTGCTTTTGCCTCTCTCCCTTGCCTGCCATAGTGACAGCTGCATAAACCCAGCTCTTGCCTCATTAGCAGCAGCTTCTGAAACCCTGGGTTTTCAGGAGTCTGGCATAAATAAACCAGGCAGCAGGCTTGTGGCTGTTTTCCGGCCTCTGATTGTATGCTGTTCTCCACATCTGCTTACTTTTCTTGTGCCAGCAGAGAACTCTAGATATTTCTCATATGCTTCCCCATCCTCATTCCCCTCTGCCTCCCGTTCATCTTTGGCACTTTTTGAATTTCTCCTCACTATCTGTAAGGGTTGTCACTTGAAGCACCTTATAGAGCTTATCAAACTTCCTGAATTCATCAATTCCACTATTCATTAAGTCTCCAGGTGACCACAGCTCTTTCCCAGTCTCAACTTCTACTCTGTCTCTCCATCTGTGCATTGCTTTTATTTGTGTTTCCATCTCTGCGAAATATTCTCCTCCTGCCGCTTCTCTAATATAACTTGATAAATGATTTTATTAATGCTCTCAGGATGAAAGCATTCCAAGCTATGCAATCAACTCACATTTCCAAACAAATAGGCATAGATTCCTTCTCATTACAATATTACTACAAGTGATTGGTCCCTTTGTATGAGATAAGAAGACAGTTGTGTTCTACTATTTTTTCCTCCTTTGTAAGTACCTCTTTATAACCTTGTCATCTGAACTGGCAAGTCACAATTCTGAGAGAAGAATTAAAAGAGTGATTGTGGAATGCAGATGAGAAATTTTTATAATTTAAGTTAAAGAAAACATGACTTTCCTACCTCTTGAATGCCACCTTCTTTTAAGATTTCTCTGCCTGTATGGAAAACATGTAGGCCTAGAGTGCTCCCCAACTCCCGAATGTGATTGTTCATCTTAGTCATATGTTAGGATGTAGATAATTTAGATAATTTCTCTCCCACTTCCTCCCTGCCCCTGTTTCTGTGTTCTGAAAAAAAAAAAAAAAAACAATGAGGGTGTGGAAGTGGTGAGACACACTGTGTTTCAGGAAAAAACCCCAGCCTGAGCAATTAGAAGAATACCATGAAAAACACGTGCTAAAATATGGCCTCTTGTAATCTCTCAGATTGCAACCTGAGCACATAGTATTGGCTTATGACTGTGCTCGTGTTACTGTTACACTGAAATAAAATGTTAGGGCACATTTTTGTTACCAGTACTATTTATCCTTCTTTTAATAAGAAAATGAATGAGCCTAAAAAGAAATGCTAGTTGAGAAGTAGAGGTTTTGGGCCATGAGTCCCTGTGAAACTGCATCCTTGTTTTGCTTTGGGCGAAGTAGTGTGCATGTGTTTTGTGTGGCTGACAGAAAATGGCTACCAGGAGTTAACAGACTGACTGTTATTAGTAACTGCAAAGATGGTTTCTGCAATTGTTGTTTCAGAAGTATTGCGAAAGAAGGCAAATACAGGCTGATATACTTTGCGCTGCACATAAAGCAGAGCTGCTTTATCTGCATACTCCAAATAAAGGAATCATTTAGACTGGGAAAGAACTTTAAAATCATGGAGTCAACCATTAACCTAGCACTACCAAGTCCACCACTAAACCATGTCCCTAAGTGATGCATTTACATGTCTTCCAAATACCTCCAGGGATGGCGACTCCACCACTTCCCCAGGCAGCCTGTTCCAATGCTTGACAATCCAATTTCAGAAGAATTTTTTCCTCATAATGCAATCTAAACCTCCCCTGTTGCAACTTGAGGCCATTTTCTCTTGTCCTATCACTTGTTACTTAAGAGAAGAGACCAACACCCACCTCACTACAACCTCTTTCACATGGCTGTAGAAAGTGATAAGGTCTCCCTTGAGCCTCCTTTTCTTCAGGCTAGACAAAACCAGTTCCCTCAGCCAGTCCTTGAAAGACTTGCTCCCTGGGTCTGTCACCAGCTTAATGGCTCTGCTAAAGACACACATCAAAGGACACATTTAAGAAGGGCTGAGTCTTCTTACACTCTCCGTCAAAAAAGATATAAACCTGAACCATGTTCATCGTTTGAAGTATTTCAGAAAACAGTCACTGTATTAGAACTCTGTATTAGAAAGCTAAATAAAATAAAACAAATGAAATATGTTATTTCCCTCTCCTATGGCAAACAGGAAAGGCAAACTTCCCAGAGACTGGCTATTTAATTTGTACTCTTTCTGTTAAGGGTTAAGTTTAAAATATTTTTGTAGTTACTGAACTAAGGCTGCTAATAGCCATCCACTGTTGGCAAATTTAAATTACTACTGCTTATGGCCATAAATAAAGTCAAATGATTGTATTTCATTGCCATCTCCTGTTGTGATTCTGTTATCCTTGTGAAAAGTAATCATTAGCACAATAAATCTAAAGATGCCAAAGCTTAATTCTCCATCAGGATTGTTTCCAATTGCACATGATTTCAGGAGTTTATTTTTAAATTTTAATTTTATAAATAATAGAGAATTGACCATACTGTATCAGGCATATTTTGCATAATGTGGTATATGCTATGCTCAGGAACATTAATGTTTATGCAATCTATATTTTCTGTTTATTCATGTAAAGAACAGAAGCATTTGTTCTTACTTACTATAAACATTATTCTTCTTTTGGAAATCTTTGATGAGCTCTCCTGGGAAAGAAGATGAAACAATAAAACGGATACTTTTCATAAAGGGCGAGAGGTTATTCTACTTTTCAATAAAAGCTGATGTTAGGCTTACTACTTAAAGAGCTGAAGAGTTAAATTTGAACAATAATGTTATTATTTTCTGATTAAGAAGTTATGTTTTCTTCCTTAATTTGAAAGTCTGAAGAGATCAGGAGAATTTTAGTAGAAGTGGTCATTAGTTTATTGTTTTTAGTAAAAATAAAAACAACACAGTTTTAATTCTCAGAATGTTAATTCCTAAATATAACAAACACCATTATAATGAAATATTCACAATATTTTCTGTTTTTTCCTGTCAAGCAGTTGAAGAGAAGGAAAAACAAAAATATAACAAATTGAAAAAGCTTAATTTTCTTTATATAGAAAAATATTTCTGTTGAAAAACACTTTCCAGTGGTTCTGCCTTGAATGTGCTTAAAAATCTCAGTAAAACATTTTTATTAGCTAAGAGAAGAAATGCTAGTATGTATTAGCAAATATGTACAAAATCAGGATTAAAACTTGGCATTCTTTTACATTTTTAGTTTTGTTACTGTCTTCCAGTGCTATCGGAATTACATATATTATTAATTCAAAAATGAAGAGAAGATAACATTCACTTCCTTACTGAGTCCTTAAAAATCTACATAGCTTTTTAGTGATGGGCAAAGGAGGAAATATCTACTTTAACAATAATGATATAAATCGACAGGTGCAATCAGAACATTTAGAAAGAGCTGCAGTACCAACAAAATTGTTCAGATTGCTTGATAGTATTTCAGTTTCCATAAGCTTTTAACCTGCTGTTGTCTTTGCTTTTACTAGTTTGAATACATTCATTTTCAGCTAGTTTAAATTGGATACTTAAATTAACGTATTGTCAATTTGCTCTTACAGCAGAATAAAATTAAAGTAGGAAATATAGATGTGGCATAATGATAATAAAGTTTTAAAGATGCTGCTATATGCCAAAAATGCACATTGTCTCTAGCCAAGTAAACTTAATGGCACTAACAAAATAGTATTGGGGAAGGCTATTAACAAGATGTTCTCTTTAAAAGTTGAATTGTTGTTCAAAGAGAAATTATATTATTGAATTTAACTGGCTGAATGCACACATTACTTTTGTAAGTACTTTAAATAAGGCAAATACAAGAACAAAACATAATACTACCAATCAGTATTGCCACATGCTCAAGCACTTGTTTCCTTGATATTTAAGTCGTCTGATGTTCTTGGGAAAAAGCTGGAAAATCCTAGAACACCAATAGAGTATTTAAGCATTAATTTAATTTGACTGGAAGGAAATCAGTAGGTAAGCAGCAAGAATTCCAAAATTTAAAGTGTCACACTTTTATCTCCAGGAAGCATTACAGTGTTTTGTAGTAACCTGTCTGATGACCTCATGCCAAATAGCTCTGTGCACAGCCATGCTTAGATACCAGTGTATTACAATTCACTGCTTGTCTGGTCTGATCGTAAAGGCACCTTAAAGATCACCTAGTTCCACCCCCTCTGCCATGGGCGGGGACATTTCCACTAGACCAGGTTGCTCCAAGGCCCGTCCAACCTGGCCTTGAACACTTCCAGGGATGGGGCATTCGCAACTTCTCTGGATAACTTGTTACAGTGCCTCACAACCCTCACAGTAAAGAACTTCCTCCTTATATCAAATCTAAATCTGCCCTCTTTCATCTTAAGCCATTCCCCCTTGTCCCATCACTACTTGTTCTTATCAAATGCTCCTCTCCAGCTTTCTTGTAGGTGCTGGAAGGCTGCTACAGTTCTTACTTTGTAAGTATATTTGGATTTTATACTTGTTTTTAAATTTGGGCTTTCCAACTTATCTCTTTGGCAACATTACAGAGCTATTCACATATCTGATAGCTATAAGATTTTAGGCTGCTATTCAACTTCTCAACTTTAGGGTTGCTATTGAACTTTTTTTGAGTTACAGATCATTTATTGCAGAAAACTTTATGAGCCTATTCCTTTATGTTCGACAGCATAGGAATCTTCCTATGTCTATTTTATTTGCAGGTCATTTTGTGTCTGTTTGTGTCAACAGAGAACAAAAATTGCCTACCTAGTTAAATTCAGTGACAGCAGAGCTGTTAACAGTGTGGTGCCAAAGCGCTGGAGTAGGAGGGACAAAACCAGCTGAGGTCTTGGCACTTCCTCTGGTTTGGTTGTGCCCCAATGCACATACTTGGCAAGTGCTGGTGTCCTTTTGCATACATCTTGGGGGTGGGCAACCTGGCATTACCTTTTCAAACCCAGTCCAAATTTTGGTACAAAAGTACAAAAGTATTAAAAAAAAACCCAACCCACAGAGCTTGAACTTATATTTTCAAATACAGTTCTGAATTACTCTGTTTCTGAAGAGTCCTGCTTGAGAACTGTTCAAAGGCCTTAGGTTTTGGGGACAGGTTGAGTAACTGTTTTGCACTTTTGGAGAGAACATACTTTCGAGTTGCAGTTCTGGCATCAGCAGTGCAATAAAGACCTTGTGCTGTCTTGGATCAGTAAGACTGTGGACAAAAAAAAAAAACTGGAAGCATGCTTTCACATAGTAGCTCGATATCCACTTATCCTTATTAATAGAGTGAAACCTGCTGTCTAACTGCTGTGGCATATTTTTGCTTAATAACTCAGCTACACATCTTACTATTTTTCTTTTCCTGTTTAAGGGGCTGAGCTGACAATGTACTGTCTCTGTAGTTTGAAAGCCATCTATGCTTGAATGCCACAATCCAATATGCACACTTTTTCAAATTCAAATTTGCTTGAGTTGATTCATTTAACTAGAGAGAATCATCTTCCTCTGGAGATCAGTGGAAGAGGTCACTTCTTTCACATCAGACATTTTAATCATTGTGATCGAGATTGTCTCCAGTGCTTGCTGCTGAAAAAGTGTCACTTCCTATCTTTAAATCTTTGTTACTTTACAGGGATTATATTGCAACCATCTTTTTACTGCTAGGTTTTGATTTGGTTTTTTGTTTTGTTTTTTTTTAACATCTTGAAGGAAATCACTGGTTTGGGCAAAGAGGAGTTGGTTCTTCACACAATGTTACACACAAGCAGTTACTTCCATACACTGAAATAGTATATTACAATACCTAACAGGGAAAGATATATGCTTCTATATGTAGTAAAGTTGCAGTAATTTTCTTGTCATTCTGAAATTGTAGACAAATCAGTCTAAACTTTTTCTACCAAGTGAGGCAGAAAAAGACATAAATTTTGAATGAACTACTAATGTGATAAGAATAACAAGAATCAGCAATTCTAGAAGACACATTTCTTATTGCAGATATTAAAAGTCTTACTACAATGTTGAAAACTGATAATGCTCTTCAAGTTTATTTTTTATTTCTTACTTTCCCATGAGAAAAATATTTTTAACATTAGGTGTACTTATAGTGCTAGATCAATATTACATATGAATATGAAAACAAAAATTTAATCATGCACAAACCACATATCAAAATTTTCATTGTATTTGTTCAACACAAATACATTCACGGCAGAACAAGCATGAGATGGTCTACAAAGATGAGTAAGACAAGTGGGACCCTATTTTATAACAAAATTATAGTGGGTCTGTTTGAAGCACTATACTAAAGTGCTGTAATAGCATAAGCTGGCATTTCCAAATGACACAACCTATGTGTTTTCCAGTAGCATTGTGGTAATTTTAATGAGATCTTAAAGAAGCAGAATAATTACCATGGGTATTGTTCTATACTATGTGTCTTCTGGCCCCAGAGCTTGTTGGTTTGATGGAAGTCTGGGAATCTCTACTTACATTGCAATTTGTGATATGTGCAGGTCCCAGAAGGATCTGGCTTTTGTGTTCTAGCAAAGTGGAGGTCAAGACAGATAGATATGATTCCTTGCTATAAATAATGAGGGAGATAAATGCCAAAGAAGGAAGAAATTCAAAATGTGTAAGCTAAAGGACAATATTGGCACAAAAGTAAGCTGCTTTAAGTATCTCTGAATGAAATTAGGCTCAAAATCAGAACAGCGTTTCCAGACAGAACCAAGGTCCAGAATAACTTTCCAACAGCTATAAGTAGGTGCAGAGGATATTAGCTAGTGTTAAAATGGAGTGCAACCCATTTGTGAACAGAATAATTTATGCAGTTACCTGAAACAGAGGAAAGACATAAGCTCTAGAGGACTTCTGCAGTTCTCGTATCACCTCCCCCAGTTCCCCTCCAGGATGACAAGCTGGGACATCAAACCACAATCACCAAACCTAACCTTCAGCATCTAACAGAATCTGGTCCTTGTAGCTCATTACACTGTCACTGGAGAGAAGCAGTGATGTCCAGAAAGCTGTCCAAGTCGCTAAAAATTTGAGTTGTTCTAAGTATGTACTATCTCTCTTTGCTTTTCAACTATAAAGTATAGCAAGAATGTATGCTTCAATTAATTACCTAAATTCAGTGGGATTAAGGTTGGCTGTTACCATCTCTTACCAGAGTGACCATTATTATCATATTTCCCCTTTTTTATTCAGCTCTTAGGGTTTTTTTTATATACATTTAAACTACACATTCTTGTTAAGAATTTGCCATGGCTTCAAGCCTTACTGCCATAAAGCCTCCTTAATAACTAAATAATGGTAATGCACACAGTGAATTTTTAATCATTAAGGAAAATGCTATTTAACCTGTAAATAATGTCTTCATGGTTTTTTAGCTCTGTATCTTTTTCCTCATGTGATGCCTTGTGGAATAAGTTAAAACCAATATTTAAGATGAGGTCAATATAATCCTATTTCAATAATAAACACAAAAGACAACTTTCATGAAGCCTAAGTAGTCCTTAGAGTACAGCATATAGTACTGGAAGCATGACAAACATTTTAACACAGCTATATTAACATAGCTGAAAAGAAAATCTTTAGGACTGGGGAATTTGATGCAGCAGCAATTACCTTTGCAAGACTGTAAATTAGCTGATTCTGTGCAAACTCAAAACAAGACCTTGCAGCCTGGGTCAGATATATGGGAAATAAATAATGATAGAACTGTTGGATAAGGAAACATTTCCAACTGTGAACAAATAGTTTCCAATTAAACTTTTAAAAGAAAATTTTTAAGCCAGAAAAGCACCAAATTTAATAAAAATAAATGTCAGCATTTACCAGACTCGTGTGCACAGTTTCTTTACCTGGTGTCCCTCTGCAGTCTGTGTTCCTCTCTAGAAATACCACTTACAAAGGCTCCACTTCTTTGGGCAGTGGCCCCTGAGGAAGAGAGTCACAAATTCCTTTCCACTAAAACTCTGAGCAGCGGTAAAACCACTTAGCTTTGCTGCATTTCAGTTCTTTCTGTGAGGAATTTACTAGCACTGCAGGATTTGGCTGCAGTGTTTGCCTTTGCTGTGCAGTACTCCCACTGAAGCCACTCTGCCTTTGTCCTACAATACCATGAAGGCTTTTTTCCTAATTCAAAACATAGAGATACATTTGCTTTCGAATTACTACACTACTCACCCCAGGTAGACAAGGATGCTGTGATATCACTGTGAAAAGACCATGTTGGGAGTACAGTGGCACTCCTGAAGTGTTTGCAGCAGCTGAAGAGCTGGGGTATATGCATATCTGTATTTCCATGGATCTGGATTGTGATCAGATACAATCAGATGTCTTGGACTTTGTAAACTGCTCTAAGAGGAATGCCAATGCTAGTCTGACTCGCCCAGAATCA
This sequence comes from Strigops habroptila, assembly GCF_004027225.2. Lineage (NCBI taxonomy): Eukaryota > Metazoa > Chordata > Aves > Psittaciformes > Psittacidae > Strigops > Strigops habroptila. The sequence goes on from NC_044278.2 coordinate 110,832,103, forward strand.
GGCCCATGAGGGGTATGTCTCCACACACTCCGAGTTTCTTACTCATATTACTCTTGCTTCACATCGCACACTCAAAGTTTCTTACTCATCTTTTTAACCATGATAATACAGTGTTATCTGGCCATGCTCCAGTAACATTGGTAATAGCTATAGGTGAAGATTTCCCTAGCCTCCTTCAAGACAGAGACTCATTTCCTTACTGCTGCAGAATGAAGAGTTTGTAAAACCTCTGGGAGAAAAAAAGTCTTGTTTTATCCAAATGAATCTTCCATCTGAATGAACATATGGTACACTATTAAAACAATAATTAGCCTACCATCAAGCAGGAAGAAAAGAGTATCAGTGCTTTAAGAAACAGAAACAACACATCTTGGAACTTACTTTGCAGGTCTCCAAAATACGAAATGTAATTAGCCGATGAGAATTGAAGCTTAATATATTATTAAACCTTGAAGCTGAAAATTAATTATTGCTACCAAGATTAATTTGAATCTAGGGGAAAAAGAAGGTGGGCTATAATCTAACAAATTCAAATAAATGTGCTCTTCATATACTTCTGCAAATTGCTGTGAAAGCTTTCTTGCCTTCATTACCTGTGCAGTCCAAATACATTGGTAACTATTCAAATGAATGAGGGTTTTTTTCAGAAAAATAGCTGTTGACATGCATGATATGATCTCAACATAAAGAGAACATGTTGTAGAGTCACAGAATAGTAAACTGAGGCACTAAAATGTCCATTGAATTTCCTGCTCTTACAAATTGAATCAAAGGTGAAGAAGAAATATAGGTATCTTTCATCATTATAAATGCTGATTTCAAGATAGCTTAGCCTAAAGACTGTGCTTTGCCTTCTACCACTGGAAGGCAGACAACCAAATTTTTCCAGGAATCATTTTTTTATTGTGATTGTTAGCTTGAGGATAAAATTTGCAAGCTTTGTCCCAACATAATAAAGATCTGGAACTCTTGGAATATCCAGAGGAGGGCCATGAAGTTGGTCAGGGGGTGGAGCACCTCTCCTATGAAGACATAAAGAGTTGGGCTTCTTCAGCCTTGTGAAGAGAAGGCTCCAGGGAGACCTTAGAGCAGCCTTCCAGTGTCATGAAAAAAATCTAAGGTTTTTCTAGGTTAACATTGTGTTTCATTATGTCTTGAAAGGAATAGAGCACCAAACAACATGACAACGAGAAGTTCAATAAGCAAATGATGGATAGGCTGTGTCAGCAAAAAGTTTTCACACATTCCCAATGTAACACATACACATGATTAATGGAGGCATGTCCCAATTAGCACACCAGAGAGTTGGTACAGTGAAGCCAAGGCAACTGCCAGACTCCCTCCAGGCTTGGACTCCCTCCAACCAGTCTCCATGCCAGGCTCTTGGGTGACGAGAGCACAATGCTCCCCAGCATCTTCCTGTGGGCAACAGCTACAAGGTGTCCATTAAGAGAGGTTAAGAGAAGAAATCTCTGCATATTTCACAGTTGAGATTTATCAATGACCCTGTAATGATCCTGTTACTCCCCTGCGGAGCACTGTTCCTAGGTAGCCCATTGACATCTGTCTTCCAGCACTTCTACCTTGCTTCTCAATACACTTGGACATGGATGACGGCCTTCCTTACAGGGGAACCCTTACTGGTCACATGGTATAACCCTATCAGGGAACCACACATGAATTTCTTGAGAGCTTCGGAGAGCTTGGGTTGAACCTTCACTTTTCTTCCTCTTTGTTGCCATTGTAGAAGGCAATTTAGAAACCAAGTAATGCACAAGCAAAAAGATAATAAGAATTAGGTCATCTAGCATAGGTCATTGTTCCTTCACTAATCTGATCCCAGGTCTTCATTCTACTGTAATTCTTCTACCACCATACTTTCTGGAATTTCTCGTAAGGAGGTAAAGAGCATAGGAAAAAGAAACAAATTTACTCTCTGTGTTCCTTTAGAAAGGCCTTAAATTTACTTGCACCCAATTCTGGTTTAACATGAACCCAGAACTTTAATGACTAATTAATTGCTTTTTCTGAACAGACATTTTTGCTTATTAACAGGCTATTACTGTGTGAACTACAAATTTTTATGGTGTAAGCTATTGTCATACCTGCAGAATGCTGAAAAGATCACAGATTGCTAATGTGCATTTTTTGACAAGGTAGAAATAGACAACTTGCATGATAGGCACGATAAATTTCAGTTCCCTAGTGCACTGCAATACAAGGTGAAGAGTGCACAATTCTGTCTTCTCTGCAAGGGTGGTACATCCAGATAGGGATATGAAAGTCAAGATCAATCTTACAGCTGCATAGCACACATCAAAGTATCTGCTGCAGAATCTCTTTCTTGAGCATTGATTTAATCCCAGAAAAATTTACACATGTAACAAGGTACGTAGATTAGGAATATAATCCTATAAGGCTACACTATGGTAAGAGAGGAAGCTGTTCTAGGCTTGTGTATATATATGCATAGACTTTAATTCTTTTGATTTAACATCAGAGGAAGCATGTAGTGACTAGACTCTTCATTTAGATGTTCCTTTCAAGATTATAAATGTGCATGGGATGAATCTAGGACTGGGCTTGCAAAGTATCTGTATAGGAGTTTCAGTTGTTAAAGGTTCTTTATGGTTTGATTTTTTTTCTTACTAGCCTAGGAAAAGATTTATTTTTTTTCAAGCTGTATTTTCAGTATGGATTATTTTGTCTTTCACTCTTTAAAATGTTATAGAAAACAATAGTAAATTTTAAAATTATACACATCTTACAGTTATGTCAGCTTGCTCATAATAGTTAATTCTGAGACACACTGATTTATCTTTGCAGTGGAATCATCCCTGGCAGGAGGCTTAATTAAGAAGAAGAGGAAATCTTCAAAAAGAAGAGGAAATCTGCAACCTCTATTTTACGCTTTTTTAAGATCAGAATTTGCAGGCTGGTAAAATATCACAACTACATTCTGAGTAAGTGTAGATATGAACCTTGTCTTCTGATTAATGTTTTCCCTCCTTTGAAATCCAATAGCTGATTGATCACTTTTTTATTAAGTGACACAGATTAATTCTAATTGACCACACACAAAACTGAAAAAGATGAGATTAAAATGGTATTATTCCAAGTCCACTAGAAAGGCTTGTAAGTGTAAATAGGTTGAAACACTATTACTTTAGCTTCCTCTTGCCCTTTTGGAATCCTTAAAATTTTTTTATAGACTTCTATGACATCTGAATTGTATATTCGTCATCATCACCATCAAATTATTATTCTTAAGCTCTACTAATGTCCCTATTTTTTAACATCAAGCATCAGATTTTCAACTGACAAAGGTGGATTGGCAGGATAATTATGGGAGATATGAAATTCTATGTATAAATAGTAAATTAAGAGTGTTTATTTACTTGGCAAATTTCCACAATGTTAAAGAAAATTTTCATTTGAACTGTTTGAGACTTTGGATCATGAAATAAGTGACACTGAAAATACTCATGACAAATGCATATTGACAGTACCTTTCCAAACTTTGAAACACAAACATATATTTATGAAAAAAATTGAAATACATTTAAGAAAATATATCAGAAATTTCTTCAGTATTCTGTACACGTTTAGAAATACCACCTTCTGCTTTTACCATTACTTCACGGATGTTTTTGATGTGCTAGAGAGGTATTTTCTTCTGCTATTTGCACACAGGAGTCTCATAACAGAACCATGCATGTGAAGTAGCTTCTGACCATCACTTGTGTTTCTGGGAATATGGTTCCTCTGTTGTCAGCCTGTTTATTTAACAGTAAGGAAGAAGCTAGCGGTGATGCTATTTGTTTGTAAATGAGATATGCAGTTTTCCCTCTTTTGAAAAGTAAACATAAGGCAGATTTGTTTTAAAAGCTTGTCTTTCTCTTGCTGATTCCCATACACATATGTATCTGTATTTTGGACAAGTACCATGAGGATACACAGCAGTGAATAGTCACAACATCCCAAGGGACCATAGCATATATTTCTCCTCAGAGTCTTATACAGACTTCCTCTTTTGACTTCATGACAGTGCCTGAAGAAAAACTGTTTTCTGACACTTTCATAGAAGTTTCAGTATATTTTTCTCAGGCACAGTTATCTCTTCTTCTCATAACTGAGGGAGGGTATCTACCTTCAGTTCTTCTTTCAGGATCTCAGTTTTCTTTGACAAATTGTTCTATGTGTTCAAAAGCAACTCAAAAGCAGCATTAAAATTTCCTGCCTGGCACTTTAATATGGATAGCTCCGATTTTAGGCATGCAAGGGCAGACAGGTTTTGGTTTTTTCATTTCTTATTCACTACTGCAAAGTGGAAACATAAGAAAAAATAAAATCATGCTAAGAATGTGGAAAGACCAGTGAACTATTCTAAAGAGGAAGATGTGCAGTTAGATAGAAAATACGTTGCTCGCAAGTGAAAAATGTAGTTATTAAAGAAAAAGTTTAATATCTGGGTTCCCAAATGCCATTTGGTAGGACATTGGAGCTTTGGAATAATAGCTGGTTCTTTATCTTTTTCCCTTTATAGACCAGGCTTGAAAAATCACTTTGTACAGTCCATTGTGAGTTGCGTTCTCCCTTTTGGAAAGGTGAAGCACCACATCAGGAGATTGCATAGCCACAGATGAGAAGGGAGTAAAATAAGGGAATGCCTGACATGGAAATATGGAATAAAAATCACCTGAGTTATAAAATGTTTCAGGATTATATTTTTTCATTTGTTTGTTTTGAGATGCTTTCAGATGTTTGGAATTAGTTTATTTTTATCACATGCATATATAAGCAGTGTAATTCTACATCTGAGCAAGCCATATGCTTCCTTTAATTGAAGTAGAGAGGAAAAAAGGTATTGCTTGGGTGCAGTTCATCTCTTTCTCCTGGAAATGTCTAAAATTTATTAAAAGGGAAGCCAAAGGTAATTAGCTCCAGTGAACATGTAAATGCTACAAACTTCTAAAGCTAAGTGAGATGAATCCCATCTTACATTTTTGGAAACATTGTTTTGCTAAGTCTTTCAAGGAAAAAATAGAGTTTTCAAGAATGTATTTTGCTTTAGGCAAAATCCTAATTTCAGTCAAATAAGTTTTAATGGAGAACTGTGGACTAGCTCTAAATCGTACATGAAATCTATAATGAAAGACTCTTTTATATACATTTGTGGGTTTTGATTAGTTGACCTTGGAATAGAAATAAAACACTTTAAAATGTGCCAACTCAAACCCAATATAATTGAGTTATAGTAAGAATTTTTTTGGGCAACAAAATCAGCAGATATGGCAGTGAACAAACATTTGGAGCTAACCTGTGGCACAAGAATTTGATATTTTTATTGTCACAGACAAGAAGAGAGTTGTGCTTTGTAACTGATCAAAACTCACTGGAGATAGGAGACTTTCCCTCTTTTATGTGTTTGTGGGATGGTACGTATAAGGTACTTGCATATGGTACATATACAGTACTTTTAAGATATAATCCACTATGTACACATGAAATATTTAACCTTTTTCCTAGTACCTCTTACACATGACTGGCATCCTTCCATAATGCAAAAGTAATATTATTAATACTGGAGAATTATAGCTAATACACTAGATTTCTTCAGATAAGTTTGAATACAAGAAGCATGATAATAATTAAAAGTAAAACTTCATTATGTTGGCCAAAGTTTGGCTTTAACATATTATATAGAAATATTCCATTAAAAATAGTTTTTATCTTTTTTTCTTGAATTGTGAAATAGAAAAATGACATTTTGTGCAGCTTGACTTACCTTTGTAAAAGTTTAGTGCACTTAGAGGGGTAATTGGCCTGTTTTTATTGATCATAATTTTTAAGATATGAAAACCAGCAATAATTTTATTACCCCAGACTATCAGAAGGGCATTTAAAAATATTTTTATAAATATTGCTTTTCTACAGCAGGAATACATTTAAACACCATTTTGTTTTAGGGCTGTGAATTATACTGAAAAACAGATTCCTGTTACTAAGAGAGTTATTCCAGTTTGGTGCACTTCACTGCTCCAGCATTTGTTATTAATCCATATTTACTGTCAGGAGGTTAGCCAATATCATCATTTTATGTTTGGATGTGTTCATCAGTTTTAAACCGAGGCTAGACTTTTGATAGTTTCTTCCAAGCTATCATATGTAGGATTGCAAAAGTAATAATAAACAGGATTAAAATAACTTAATATATGGCATGATATTCAAGAAGAAAATTATTTTGATTCACGTTTTCAACAATGATTCAAAGAATAAAAAGAAGTGCAATTAAACAAGCTAAGGTTGCACATTAACATTAAAGTGAGGTCCAGCAGATAGAAAGATTTCAAAATATAATGCTGAAACCCCCATGTTAATTACTGAACAGACTACAGACAGCACCAGGAAACCAGCAATCTTAGTATTGAATTGCTAAGTATAAAAAGCATTTATTTCCACAGAATATTTTTACATTGAACTCCAAGGATCTATTATTTTGAGGAATATTTTCACTGTTGATTGATATCCTCTGAGGTAAGATATTCTGTATTATGGAGTTCTTCCTTATGCAGCATGTTATCTGATATAAACACTCACTGTGAAGCTACCTAGATGGCATTTACTCCATCTATCTTAATTGTCTGTCCCTGGGCAGATTGAACTGCAAATGTTCCAGTTGTCTATTCACAAAGTACAGTCTTTCTGCAAAGCTGTACTCGTTGTCTATGGTTCTTCTGTGTTTTGCTGAGTCGATTTTCTACAAATCCTCTTGAACACGGGAAGTAGTTTACCACACTTTATTTTATTTTTTTTTAAATGGACTTAAATTAAATGGTGTGTAGTTTCCCACTGTGCTCATAGTTTGTTTTTTTTTTTTTTGTATATATATAATGGTAGTACGCTGGCTATTTGCAGGTATAAGGGCTCTTTCTGCCACTCAGTAAGCTTTTAAAACTGTCACCTACTGTCAGAGATTTCAGTTCTTACTTCATGCTGTTGCTATTCAGTCCTGTTCTGCAAAGATTTTAAAAGTGTATAACCTTGACATCTTTGTTCCAATCTTCCTAGTATAAATATGTTTATATTTATAAAACAGTTTTCCTATTTGCCATTTTGGTGAAACTTTTCCTATTGATTTAATATAAGACTCCAATTTAGTCCCCATTAAAGGAAATGTAAAAGACTCACTGTTTTTAACAGTGTAGAAAGTGGGACCTAAATTCCTCATTTCATAAACTGCAGTAAGCCTTTGTAGCCTGGACTAAAAACTTGTGAGTCATCTAACCTCTTTTTTAATGTCCACTTCTACCTTAAATCATCTTAATTTCCTTTACAGTCAGTAGAGAGGTATAGGCATACATAGCTCACAGCAGTGACCTAATTTACACACAGCTTCAAAAGAATGAATTTCACTTGAAAAGTGTCAGGCTTTTGGTTCACTGTCTGTTCACTGGGGCAATCCATGAGATTAGGCAAGACACGGGTACCAATGCCATAGACCCTCACAGTCAATTTAATTGTCTAAATGGGCATCTAGTGTCAAATGGGATGTCCCAAGGTATTCTCCTGGTCACCAGCTACCCATCCAGAATGGTGCAAAATCTCCTTTGTCATATACCAGCCCCTCACAAATGGCTTATCTGCCCTGTGATGCGTCAGGGGCCCTAGATGGATGTGTTAGGAAACTGATTCATACTCTTATCTCTCTCAGACGAGGTAAGTGTCTCCTACAGAGTGGGCTTCAGCTCCATGTTAAGATATCTAGGTGTCTATATGCAGATATCTACTTGTAAAGTAGTTTAAACTGCAGCCATCAGCTGGGATCAAATTGATATAACACTACAAAGGCTGAGGTGGCAGTTCAGCTCACCTTGAAGTAGACATTTGGGCTCAAAACTATTGCTTCAGCATACACATCTAGTGTAAGCTGAGATTCCTTAGGGAATCTTGCTTGACCTTCAGAAGCTGGTCCAGAAATTCCTGTTCTCTTACAAGTCCTGTGCCCTACTTGTCACCCTTGTGCAGGTGTACAGGACACTCTAGGAAGTCCACTCTGTCCTCACTGGAAAACAGTGTAGCCAAGCTGCTCTTCTGCACTTATTTTTCCTGGAAGAAAAAAATCTAAATTTCACTCTCATTTGTGCACTCAGAATTAGGTCCGATACCAGTTTTTTGTTTCTGATGCCTAAGACTATGCTCTGTCATTTAACAGCCTGCCCATTTACTTTATCTTTCATATCTTTTTGTCTTTGTTTATATTGCTCTGCTCAGTGCAATCAGATTAATGTAGGATTTTTTAATGTTTTAATTTGTTTTCTAGTTGAGCTATGTTTCATTCTCAAGGCATATTTTTTGTTACTCTCAGAAGTGAGGTCTCAACAAAAGATAATGCCAGATTTTTGTCTGTGTTACACGTAAGGACCATATTTATCTAGCAGTGTCTAATTTACTGCAACGTGCTGTTCTTAAAACAAAGTACCAGCCTCAGCAGCAATATTGTTTTATCTTCTGAAGCACCATTCCTAACGACATTATAAGCATGAGATGACAAATGTAGTCACCTCATTCAGTAGCACCACAATCGCAACCTAAATTTTGTCAATGGGAATGTCCCTGTCACTTGCAGTTTTACATCGTTATAATGTTTTTGTTAGAACTGAAGTATAAACTGTATGAAAGGAAGCCATAGCCTTACCAAAATGGAAAAAACATGCCAGTACAGACAGATTCCTGCTTTGATTGTTTTTTCTCACACTATTGTAAAGTTATAATCATTACTTACAACTCCATTCTCAAAAATGACTGATCACATACGACCTTACCTGATACAAGCTCATTGACTGACAGATTGGCAGTAGGCAGGTATTTGCCATCAAACAGAGCTATTCACAGCTGATTCTAAATTAACACATTGCCTCAATTGTATTAAATTCTATGATTCTATGAAATCATTTGTAAATCATAGAATCATAGAATGGTTTGGGTTGGAAGGGCCCTTAAAGATCATCTAGTTCCAACCTCCATGCTATGGGCAGTGACACCTTCCATTAGATCAGATTACTCAAAGCCCCGTCCAACCTGGCCTTGAACACTGCTGAGGATGGGGCAGCCACAGTTTCTCTGGGCAGCCTGTGTCAGCATCTCACCACCCCCACAGTAAAAAATATCTTTCTAATAGCTAATCTAGATCAACTCCCGTTCAGTTTAAAGCCATTACTGTTTTCCTTATCATTGCAGGTGATGCAATGTAGTTGGCCTGTAGTTCCCTGGGTCTTCCTTTTTCTCCTTTTATAAAAACGGGGATTATGTTTCCCCTTTTCCAGTCAGAGGGAACTTCAACAGGCTGCCACGACTTCTCAAATATGATGCACAATGGTTAGCCATTTCATCTATCAGTTCCCTCAGGACCTGTGGATGCATCTCATCAGGTCCCATGAACTTGTGCAGCTTCATGTTCCTTTGATGGTTTCAAACCTAATCTCTTACGCTTCTTTGTTCTCCCAGTCCCTGTATTTACATGGATCACTTCACTGCCAGTGAAGTGTCAGTGAGGCAAAAAAGTTGTCAAGTACCTCAGCCTTCTCTATATTCCATGTAATCAGGTCTCCTGTTTCCTTCCAGAGGGTGCCCACATTTTTCCTAGTCTTCCTTTTATCACTGATGTACCTGTAGAAGCTTTTCTCATTGCCCTTGACATCCCTGGCCACATTTAATTCTATTAGCGCTTTAGCTTTCCTAACTTGATCTCTGGCTGTTTGGAAAATTTCTCTGTATTCTTTACAGGCTACCTGTCCTTGCTTTCACCCTCTTTAGGCTTCTTTTTTATATTTGAGTTTGTCCAGAAGCTCCTTGTTCACCATCACAGGCCTCCTGGCAGTTTTGCTTGACTTCCTCTTTGTTTTGCCTGTTTGAACTCTTTTGGGATGCATTGCTTGTGAGCTTGGAGGATGTGATTCCTGAATATTAACCAGCTTTCTTGGGCCCTTCTGATCACCTCCTGATGAGAACTGTCTTTCCTCTTCAGTCTTCAAGGGCACCTCAGGTTTGGTGGGAAGTCTCTTCCTCCTGCTGATCCTTGAAAATCTCTAAACAGACCCGCAGGGGAAAAAAAATCTGAAGTTTGTTGAACATCAACTAGGACAGCTAGTACTAAAGAGAAAGCTATGGATTGATGCACAGTTTGTTTTCTGACTGAAGTTTCTCCAAAACAGTGTGTTTCCCACTGTGCAAATTTATTACTTGTGGCCTTTGGGATTTGTTTGTTTCCCTTGCAGTTTATGCTGCTGGCTCTACTTTGGTTATGCCATCTGTTGTTCTTCTTGCCTCTTTCTTAGTGTTTCTTTTTCTCCATGTCCTCCATTCCAAGCTGCATTAACTGCTGTGTGTCTCAAAGGGTATTTGATATCTTTCAGCTGTACTGTGCAACTGTCAACCACCAGCACTGGATAACCTTCTCACATCCACCAAAAAGTATGAAACTGATTTAAAATATAAATGATTTTTAGCTTTCCTGAAGGTTTCTTCATATACACTTGGTTCTTGTGCCTCTATTGCACAATGTGTGTATGTTTCCTCTTTCTTCCCCAAGGTCAAGTTTTCCTATCTCAATATCGATAACTCTTTCTAAAGAAGGCGTTTTGACATAGGTTGTATTTCTTTTTAATCCTTAGCCCCTGAAATCATCTGAATGCAAGGGAATTCTCAGATTTTATTTTAAAACATACTTCCGGATCCTTTGTTTGAAGAAATATAGTGAAAATGCTGCCGCAAATACACCCAGAATGAACATAGGCTAAAAGACTGGAACGGTGACTCAATAACTGACACACAACTATTCCTTTATTCTTACAATTTTTAAAGTCGTGTAATGTAATAATTTTTAAAATATGGCAGATGTTTTTCAACTGTGCATTTCCCTGCCTCTGTGTTTCAAGGAAAAGAAAAATCTTTCTTGGATAAATGTTCCTAGGTGTAAACGATGAGGGAAAGTTGGAGTAAGACTGAATGATGTCAATCTTTTGAGACTGAATTGGCAGTTCAACATGCATATTCTATATTTAGTCTGAAGCAGCTTGCCTTTTAAAGCAATCCACAGTCATTTTAAACATTTGTGAGTGCATGGAGTGCTGGAACACTGTGTTAGCTCAGCCACGTGGTTATGTGCATTTACACTCTATTGTTTGGATTCTTCTGTGTGCTTTGTAGCTTATATCCCCTGTGCACAGCTTTATTTACCTCTGTGCAGTAGCTAGGGTGACTTCATGAATCATGGTTTAAGTAAAAGGGAGAACACACAGAGCTGCTTTAATAAGGGGATTGTGAATGGAGGACTACTTATTTTGTATATAGCTACATAATAATAAATTTATGTCACAACTAACTACTCCGTAATTTTAGAGTATCGCATATGGTTGTTTTCTTGCTCATAAACTATCATCTTATATTGAAACCCCTGTGTTCAGTGAGAGAACTCAACACAAAACACCCTGGCCCATTCATTCTTCTACTTCATACAGTGGCTCAAATAGCAACTGATAAATTGCAAAAGATTTGTCATGTAGACAGCAATAGAAGTGATATAAAAAGATATAACATAGACATTGTGTTATTTCCAGTGTCTTGTACTTTCATGTCGGTTGCTTTTAATGATTGTTTGATTGGTTTTAGTGTATAGAAGGAGGCTAGTGCCCTTGAAATAACATTTTTCAGATGTCACAAAACATATACGTTGAAATGAGCTCCCTGAGAAGGAGAGGAGGGCAAGTACATTAAATCAAGTATTTTAAAACTTTATCAGCTTACCAAGTCAGAGTATTTACACTGACTGTATAATGTAATCTGTGCAATGCTCTAAATTATTATCTTTAACTTTTTGAAAATGGCAGGCAGTTGATATAGCCCTCTGAGGAATTTGTCGTCCCTCTGCCTATCCATCTGTCCTACCATCTCTGGCTTTTGGAGAAACAGCTGTCTTTAAACATTGTAGAGTAATTCTATGCCAAAGGACTGAATGCATTACTGAAGCTAGTATTGTCTTTTGCATCCTAAAGGTGATTAATTTTTTAACAGGTTTTAAGAGATACATTAATTTATTCAATAGGCTGAACAATAAGCATGAACTGTGGAATGTAGATTGCTTCCTATTGTTTCAGTTGTTAAGTAGCTGATACATCCCAATGGAAAAGCAGAATATTTGTCCCACAGTTTCTGTTAGTGTCACACAAAATTATATACGACGTAATGAAGACATAATAGTAATGTTGCACTGTTTTGAGCAAACACATACAGTGAATAAACTTCAAAGCTCAACAGTTTATTCCAATGAGAAAATTACATTTTTGTAAAGTGAAATAATAATCCTATGTTATACTACATAGTGTACTATTTAGATGCTATTATTATTGAATTAGTGTTTTTCAGCCTTGTGGTTTAACAAGTAACAAGAGCTTTGAAATACTGAAAAGAGTAGAGAATTACTCAGAATATGATACAGTCAATCACTTAGATGGAATTAATCCTGTTTAAGGGTACAAGCGGGCTGTATAACTGTAGTCATTTGGGCCTTTTATACGAAGTCAAAGATACTTCCCACTATAGCCTCCATCCACCACTACAGAATAACATGAACCTCCCATAGACCTTGTATCATTTGTGAGGCTCATGTAGATGTCTTAGGTGTCTAGGGCATCTTAAATGCCAATACATATTTATCTTCAGGCTTATGAATATTGATCTAGATGACCACAGTGTAGTTGTCTGCACTTGAACTAGTCATCCTATTCTCTAATCCATTAAAAAAACAAACAAACCCCAAACAACCAACAACCCTAAGGCATGATTTTATATTACTGTGTTCTGTGTGTGTGGTCAACTGCCTGCTAAAAGGCTCATTGCTCTTTGCAGTACAAGGAGTTTAATGCTTAGCTCAGATATAGACTAACATGTGGTCACACGGATCCCAGGCTTTTTCACTAATAGATGAAAAGTGCGTGTTCAAAATATTAAGGCACTGGCAATCTGGATCCTCTTCTTGATTAAAAAGGTATCTCAGAAAAAACCTAATCTCAGAAAGCATTAGTTTCCTTGTCACACTTAAGCAGAAACAGATCAATCCAATTGCCAGATTAGTATGAAAAGGTGTGATAATGTCCACTTATATTATGTACTGGGGCCTTCATCCAAGTGGTTCGTGCACTTGGATCCCTGAAGTGCACTGCTACTCCTTTTGAAAGAAAATTAGTGGGCAGCAGACAAGAGAGTAGTGAATTACCTTAATCTCCTTTTAATTACAAATGTGCAGTTCCTGCAGACAGGCTTTGAACTGAGTGGATTTTAATAGTAAAGCAGCACAAAACTGGCTTGCACATTAAAAAATAAAGTTAAAATTCCTCTTGCTTGGGGAAGCTGTGCTGGTTTTTTTTTTTTTAACAAAAAGTCAGATTTCAGTACAGCTTTTCCTTCTTTTGTCTTAGTTCAGTGGGACCTTTCCTTGGCAGCTGATCATATAATGGTTCTTACTAATAATGAACACTTAAATAGTATTTTACATTTTTGTATTTTACACTTATTGACTGTACTAAGATATTTCTATTATTGCTTTGACTTGGATAGAGTTAAATTTATTCACAGTAGCTGATATGGTGCTATGTTTTGAATTTGTGACCAAAACAGTGTTGATAACATAGGGATGTTTTAGCTGTCATTGAGCAGTGCTTACACAGAGTCAAGGCCTTTTCTGTTTCTCACACCACCCCACCAGTGAGCAGGTTGGGGGCGCACAAGGAGTTGGGAGGGGGGACAGGCAAGACAGCTGACCCCAACTGGCCAAAGGGATTTCCCATAATGTGTGATGTTGTGCTTAGCAAAAAAACTGAGTGGGTGGAGGTTGGTGGGGGCTGCCGTTACTCTGGAACTGGCTGGCATTGGTCAGTTTATGAGGAGAAATTATTTTCCTTTCATCACATGTTTTTATTGTGTTCCTCTCCTTCTTTCCACGATACTGACCCTGGGTTATTGATTGGTTTAAAATAGGAATATTCACAGCAGTCACTCCAATAAGGTCTCTAATTTGGAACTAAACATTGGATTTTATGGCTATGTTAGTCTGTTCAGATTACAAGTATATCTGGAGTAGAAGCATGTTTTACACAGCAGTGAACACATATAAACCAAATTAATAACAGCACTTTAAGGTGTTCAGATTTGTCCCTCGGCTATCAGGCTTACCAGTATAACTAGTTAACAACTGCTTTTTGATGATTATATACTATGCTGGCCAGAAAGTTTCAATATGATATTTTCAGAGAGATTAGACAATTTACTTGAGTGGGAGTGAGTGGGGAAAAAGTAATAATAATAAAAAGTATTTGAAGAATGAAGAACAAGGGAGATTTCAGCAAGATTTCTATTGAAATTCCAGGTAGATTCCCACCAATGACTAGTTTTATTTTCTGTTGCATGTTCTCAGCATCCTCAATGTAAAGAGCTTTAACAGGCTTTGTGATAATATATCTGGCAGCTGCTTTCGCCTAATGTATGCTATTACATGACTTCTCAGGATGTCAGCTGACTGCTTTCCAGCTTGGTTGTGTCCTAATACATCAGGTCAGCAATTCATTCAAATTACCCCTTTATTTATGAGGAAATGAGTCTATGATTCTATGAAATCAGTAAAACTTCATTTTGTTAATTCAGCCATTTTTTCCTCAAAAGCTACACTGAACTAAAATGGATAAAATAATTAGATGTAAATTAATGTCCATATTCATATGGAGTTACTTAGAATACTTCCTCTTATGTTGTTAGCTTGATACTGACATCCTGCCCTTTAAAATGCTTGTTGTCTTTAAAAATGTTGGAAACCTATTCAAACTCTTCATTATAATCTACCAGAACTCTATTTTTTATTTACTCATCTCTTGATTGTTAGACTGGCTGGTGTTTTTCCATTTTACTTATCTTTGATGTCTGTTACATTCCAATATATAGGTATGGCTTGCAAAAGAGAATGCAAAGAGCTTTGAAAAGCCCTGTAAAAGTTGCAGTTTATGACTTTAGATATTAATTAAATAACAAAGTTCATTTTGTACATAACACAGAAAGAACTCTGGGAAACTGCAAAGCCAAACAACTGAAAATACATGCCATGTCTCTCATTTTCATTGGCAGCCTACCCTTTTATTTTTTTAACTTTCAGATTGTAAGTAACCCGGTCAAGCTGCTGGATACTATAAATGATATGGGTGCTGTGCATGTGCAGATCTATTTTACATTGTATAAGCAAGAGAGGGGTCTCTGCAGTTGATTTATGCATGTACCACAAGCCTAACATGATTTTAAATCACAGATCCAAATAATTCCAGAGAGAAATATAATGCACTGCAACACAGACGTAATATTCTGCTTTTTTATTTTTAAATGTTAACAGGTATGGAAATGTTTTACCAATAAGACAAGGGAAGGATAGGCTGCCCCTTCAGTCCCCAAGAATCAAGAAGTCATTGAACCCAGTCTCAATAATCTAGAAAATGAATAATAGTCTCAAAGAAATATTTCTGGGTTTTCTATGCAAACATTTTGGGCATTTATAACATCGTTATTCATTATACTTCACATAATAAAAACAATGTTATTACATGCTTTCCAAAATATGAAAGGCTATGTTCTTTATATGTTCCTTATAATGACGAATGAACCATGAGATGAATGAATGATGAAGTGACAAAAAGGTAAAAAAGACAAAGAAGGTAAATAACAGCTCTGCTATAGTGATGTGCTTATGAAGCCACTACATTTTCAGATCTACAAAAAATGCTTGTCTTATTCATAATATTAAAATATTCATAGTATCAAAAGAGTGCAAAGAAAGCTCATGTTTATGACAATAATGTTTGCCTATTTAACTTAGAAAATAGAAATATTTTTTTTTTGGTTGGGTTTTTTTTTTTTTGGAGGGTATTTTGGGTTGGCTTGGTTTGGTTTTTTTGGTTTGGTTTGGTTTTGGAAGAGGTTTTTTTGTTTGTGTTTGGTTTTTGGTTTTGATTTTCATTTGGGTTTTGGTCTTTTTTTTTTGTTTGTTTGGGTTTTTGGGGGTTTTTTTTCTAAACTGTCTACATGCCCCGACAATATTCAAAGGGGGTAAATGGGATGATTAAACTAGGTTTTTTTGACAGTGATGGCATTGTGAAGATTAAAATGGCAATCAGCATGGATTTACGGAAAATGTACCTTGTCAAACATCTGTGACATCTTTTTACATGATAAGTTTAGTTGATAACTGCAGTTGATATCTGCTTTGACATAATGCAGTTAAACTACTATAAAGCAGTTGCCCCTGTCTTTCTATAAATTTTGATGAAAATAACTGCTATGCAAAATCAACAAAATGAAATATCAGCTATGAAAAATATTTCAGAAAGCAATTACAAATAAAGTATCATTGTACAACAGGATGCATAACCAGATGCCCCTGAAAAGTTAGTTCTTGATTTTCAACCTCTTCATCAATGATCTGATCAAATTTGCTGGCAACGGATAATTAGTGAGTGCTAAGTAATGGAGAAAGACCAACTCTACTAAATTATATTGATTAAGAAAATTACTTGTCTCTGGACAGCATGTGCTTTAACAGAGGCAAAAGAAAGGGCATACAACAAGGAACAAAATATGTAGGTCACACTTGCAGGATGGAAAATGGTGTTCTGGCATTCGGTGACATTGAGGGACTTCTTAGAGGAAATAGAAAAATGCTAAATGCAAGTGAGGAGGCTGTACTTTTGTACAGCACTTGAGAGATTTTTACTGGCATACCTACCTGTCTTTTCTGGTCACTGTTTCTAAAAGGGATGTTGAAATATTAAAATAGTAGAGAAATAAATTACAAGGCTAACTCAAGAATTGTGAAACTAGCAAAGTGTACCAAGCTTTAACACACTAGAATAGTCAGTGATTGGAAAAACACTAATTTGGAATATAAACAAGAAGCAGAACATAAAATCTTAGATTCATATAACTATTTAGGTTGGAAGGAACCTCTTGAGGTCATCTAGTCTAATCTCCTACTCAAAGCAGTACTAACATTAAAGTTAGATACATCACTTTGAGCAAGGCCTTGTCCGCTCAAATTTGAAAGCCCCAGGGGATGGAGATTTCACAGCCTGATTGATCAGCGTGTTCTAGTCCTTACCCATTCATTCACAGATTTTTCTTCTTATATCCAGCTGAAATTCACTGCAGTTTATAGCCATTGCTTCTTATCTTCTGACTGTGTATCTTTGAGTGAAGTCTACCTCTGTCGTCTTCTTTATTTCCTTAATATATTACAACAACTTTTTTAGGTAGATACTTAAGAGCACCATTACTGAAAATTAAATGTGGTTTGATCATAAGAAAATCCCTTTATGTTGTGAGTGATTTGGGTGGGGTTTCCAAGAGATACAGGTTTCACACAAATTGTGGGCCTGATGCAGGAATTTCTGTATGAAATTCTATGATTCCTACAATGTAATTTAGCTAAAGTTCCTGTCAAACATTAAACTTGTAATACTGTGAAGTCAATGAATTGCAAAAATACCCTGATATAGTAATTAACAGCACCAAACTGTTTCTGGATAACAAGGGAATGAAGTCCTTCCCTGTGCTATTAGTAATGCTCATTGTATTTTCCCAATAGTGTTGAGCTGGTAGGTTCATTATTGGCTTGGACTATTATATGTAGTAGTCTTGATAATGGTATTTGGTGTCTTATGGAGATTAAATAATAGTCTGAAGTTAATGCTCAGAGCATAAATTTGGAATTCTCCTTACCTACTTTTATATGTCTATAGGGTAGACATTCATACCTTTTCCAGTCACTGAAGACTTCCTTTTTAATCACTGATGAGAAAAAAAGAATTTATAGTGAAAAAAACAGTCATGATCCAGGAGTTCAGAAAAGTAGGATTAATTGTGCCTCAAAGTGCCTACTCCTATCTGCTGATCATGGAAATAAGTAGAGGTGAATAACTGAGGAACTGATCAGGTGCAACATAAGCATTTGAAGTTGGGTCATATGAGTCCTAAGAAAGATTGTGTAAGAAAATAAAAGAAAGCGTACACATAAAGTCTGAATTTCTCAATTCTCTGAACATAATCTTTGTATTATTGCTCTGTACTAAGGCAACAAAGCAACAAAGATGATGAAATTACTAGAGCACATGGCTTGCAAGGAACAGCTGAGGATTCTAGATTTGTCCAGCTTACAAGAGAAGAGACTGAGTCACCTCATTGCTGTCTAAAACCTGATGGGGAGTGGAGAGAGAGGTGCTGTAGAGAACTTCTCATGGTATTTCATGACAGGACACAAAGGAATGGTTTAAAGCTGTGCAGGAGAAGTTCAAACTCATTTTAAGAAAGAGTTCTTCACTGAGATTGTGGTCAACTGCTGGAGCAAGCTCCCCAGGAAAGTAGTCATGGTCCCAAGCCTGTTGCCTTTTGAGAAGCATTGAAACAACACTCTGATGTATGGTTTAGCTTTTAGGTTGTCCTGTGTGGAGTTAGGAGTTGGACTTTGTAACCCTCATGAGCCCCTTTCAACTCAGGATATTCTATGAATGATTCTATGAAAACTTTCTTGATCCTGATGTTTGAATAGATTCACGTCAGCTGTTATTTATATTTCATGTTTCATGCTGACATTTTGAATATAGACTCTGCTAGTTCATGTGCATAAACTCTGCCTGATTTTATGTAGAATTTGTTGTTAAGACATCCCTCCAGCCTGTATCATGAGATCTTTATCACCTCAAAGTGATGCTAGAAATAGGCAGATGGGACATTATTTTAGTATCTTATCTAAAGGATAACATCTCCCAGCAGTGCAACTGCCCTCCTAATATTGGTCCTTGTCATCAACACACTTCAAAAATCCACTCTCAATGTGTGATTCTTGCTGCATGACCTCGCTAGAGGTCTTTTGTTTGCTACCTCTTATATGCAGTTTCATCATGACAGCTAAAACTGACTTTTCAACAGCTAAGATGATTTTACATAACAGGACCCCTCTTGTCAGTCTTCATTTCCTTGAAGTCAGCTTTCAAACTAATTTGCTGCATTTTCATTATGCAGCATATTAGTGCAGAAGGTCTCTTTGTTCCTGCCAGCAAGACACAACCAGAGTAACGCTCAGAGCCAGAGAGTTATTCTTGCACAGGATACAGAAATGTATTTTATTAATTGGGGTGAACCAAGCCTATACCAAACAGCTAGTGTGACATGGGCAGAGGAAGAAGCTAAACAAAAGATTACGAATGTTCTCATATAAAATGTCCTACACCATTGCAACAATGATGCAACAATGCAACGTTGTAGAGAAGATGCAAAAGAAAGACAACTGACTAAATTAGTTGGCACAAACATCCTACAACTCTAAACAAATGATTCGCTTTGGGTGTTGTGGTTTAACCCCAGCTGGCAAGTAGAGTACCATGCAGCCCCTCACTCACTCCACCCCTCCTTGGTGGTAAAAGGAGATAAAAAAGGTAAAACCTGCAGGTTGAGATAAGAATATTTTAATAATCGAAATAACATAAAAGATTATAAGAAGAAGAGGAGAGAGAGAGGAATCAAACAAATGAAAAAAACAAAACAAAACCACAACCGAACAAATGAAAAAAACCCCCAACCAAACAAAAACCCAAGTGATGCACAGTACAATTGCTCACCACTGGCTGACCAATGGCCAGCCCATCCCGGACCAGTGATCGGTTTCCAGCCAACTACTCAAGTTTATATACTGAGCACGATGTGCTGTGGTATGGAATATCTCTTTGGTTAGTTCGGGTCAGCTGTCCTAGCTGATCATTTAACCAGCGGAACAGGATTAGATGGATTTTGTCTTGCTACAGGAAAAACCAAGCCCTGGCAAGCCCAAGCTGAGTATCTCAGATTGAGGACAATGGAGGAGAAACCAAAGTCCAAAAGCAAAATCTGATGCCAGGCTCTCATCAAATCTTCATAATCCTGAGGACATAAGCAAAAAACTATATGTCCTTTTATGTCCTCTATATTTTCTATTGCTTTTCATTTCCTCTTTGAATTTGCCTTTGATTATCTTGTCAAAATAGGAAAAGTGATTAAAAAAGAAACTGCAGAACGATCGCTTTCTTACCTGCTACAATGGACTGCTTGACAGAATAAGAAAGTGTAACCAAAATCCACAACTTAAAAAAAGGAATTTCAATAGTTTATGATTGATAGCTCTTCACAGCCATCTGATTTCAAAATATACAGTGCTGCCTTCTAATTATTTTCTTTTTTGTCAGATCTAGCTACTCCATGTTCATTTACTCTGTAATTTTCCAAACTTCTTCCTAAATTTACAAGTGTGCTTGCCATGCCAACCAAGCAAATTATGATCTCCTCAGGAATCTGAAACTTGTCTGTTTAATGTTGTAATAAACAGAAGTGCATTTGTGATAGTGTGTTTGCTTATTTCTGTGATATTCAGTTTACCACAAATGGTATTCCACAAGAGAAGTCCCTGATCAAAAAGAATTTATGCCTACTTTCCTTTATGACACCAATATACTGACCAGGGTGTGAAGGGAACATAGAGTTAGGGGTGTGATTTCTTCCTACCCATTGCATAGATGATTGGAGCATTTCCGAGTAAGACTTGTTCTTCCCTTTACATTCCCATGAAAGAAACTGTGTGTTAGAAAGCAGCGTTGTCAGGAAGGACCTAACACTTCCAAGACATGTTTCTTTGCATTGATATATATTCTGGGATTTTTCCACATTATTTTTAAAAATATTGAGGGAAAAAAAATCAGGCCCTGAAACACTCTACCAGAGATATTCTTGCTTAAAAATTTCTGGTTAAAATATTAGTTTTGATGTATGATGAGATAAGTGCGACTCTAAATATGCACCATTTAACCAAAATGTTTCATGGTCCCAAACCATATGTCCCACAGAGCTCCCATTATAGCATGTAAACACTATTACCTTTTCCAAGCAATCTTTAGCCTCTTTCAGAAAACAAGCAGAAGAAAGCAGTAAATAAATCTAGTTTGACACAATCCATTTTGCATATGTTTATTACTATTAATTATTCTACCTTCTTTTAATTCTTTAGTAGTCAAGTCCAGGTCTGCTGTTGACCTCAGGATTAATGCTTAGCTAACAAAACTGTGATTATCCAGGTTACACATCTTTGTTTTCTCTTAATTTAATAGAACACACTCAGTGTTCACACCTTTCTTTCAGACTTTCACAATGGCAAAGTTTTTTTATATTTAACGTTTAAGTGCTTGAACATACATAATTAGTGGAGATGCTTGGATTTGATTTAAAGAAAAGATTTTAGGTCTTTCAATGGACCAGTACTCAATATGGATTTTCGGATGCATCTCATAATCTCAAAAAGGCAAACAAGCAGCAAAGGAAAGCTAATAAGTATTTATTTATCTATTTATTGTATTTTTCATATTATAACATACCTCATAAATAATAAATTCACATTGTAAATATATTTTTGTATATTATATATGTATGTGGCTTTTTAAAGACACATCCTTTACAAAAAATATCAATCCTGCCATGTAGTATTATGAAATAAAAATCAAGACATTGCATAACATATCCTTCTCTCTTCAGCTTCTGTTTTTGTAAATCATGCATTTTTTAGTTGCTCCTGCTAATCCATGTATCCCTTCTACTACTTTCTACTACTTTCTTCACTGATTGTCTGAACAGAAACTGTGGAAGATAATCTGGAATTGTTTATCTCTGTCTCAGACCATGCATCTCTTCTTTTTCTGTTTTTAACAATTCTGATTTGCCCTCATTTATATGAAAAAACAGATAATGTTCAAAAACCCAGTGTCATTATATATGCCCATGCACCTGTTTTTTGCCTCTGTGCTGTTTGCCTTAAAAGGGTCTTCTTTCCTTCAGACTGTTCTTCCTTAGTTTAGATTCCCCCTTACACCCTTTCTGAACCTAATTTATTTTTTTCCTCATAATTTTGCTGTTGCATGCTGCTTTTCCACTCCGAAGTTTTTTAAACTGAATCAATTTGGCAGCAATCTGCTTTACCCTTCAATAAGTGCTACATTTATAAATAGTGAATTTCCAAGTCAGCATGAGAAAAACTTCTCCCTGATTTACTAATTATGCTGCTTTCAATAGTATTTTATTTCTCCAACAGTGACATCACCTTGAAATGCAGGAGTGCTGGCATCTTAGAGAAGCTGGTTGTTGTGAAGAGATTCCATTTTATACACAAATTTCCAAGCCTGAAAAAAACCTCAGGTAGATTTACAATTCATTCACATTTCTTTTTCCACCATCCTTAGTTGGTAATATATTCTTCAAAGCAATTTATATGTAAATATTTATTTGAAGAAAGGAGAGAAAGTGAGTGAGGTAAACAGGCAAGCTTCACCCCATGCACTGCAGTATATTTTCTTAAAAGCAAGACTTCTCTGTTCAGCCACAACAGTGGGAAGACAGAGCAGCAGCAATGGCTTTGGTGTAGGACTTGTCTCTCTGTTTCCACATTGCTGCATTAGAAAACAAACTAGACCCAAATTAGAACTTTTGGTCAGGTGGGCTGTACAAGTTCTCATACCAACTTTGTACAGGTTCTCAAACCAACTTTGGTCAAATTCCATGTGGCAGCTGTGGTGACCTGCATGGGCCACATAGTCCCTACATACTGCATAATCCCTCATGTAGTTTGGAGTTCGCCCATGTAACATGTGCTTAGTGCCTGAGCTAGTTTCGATATAGCTTCTCGTTGCTGCAACCACACTTCTGATTAGAGTAGGTTTATGGCTATTCATTGCCATGGTAAAAAGGTAAAATGCTGAAGAGATTTCTTAAAGCAATGGGATAACAAAGAAGAAACACTGCTAAGGTTTGAGCGTCAGGAGCAATATAGAAAAGAGATGAGAACCAAGCTCTGAAATACATAAAACCACACACATATCTGTATCTGTCTGTCTGTCTATCGATATGTATCATATGTGTGCATATATATAACCAAAATATGCAATTCTGTATACTCAAATGACCTGTGATTCAGGAATTAAGCAGAAGCAGCACAGATCAAATTTCTCGTGAAAAAACAAAACCAATCAAAACAACAAAAACCAGAGTCCAAATTATAGTTAACTTTGAGAACTACATAAATACAGTATGTAGTCAGGTTTGCATCTAATGCTGAATCTGCAAAGAAAACAGTGATGACTCCTTTCCTTATTCTCACAGGGAATGGTTAACAAATGAAAGCAATCATTTTAGAACATGCAGGAATGCCTGTAACTTACAGGATCTTTCCAGATGATCTTTTCCATCTGAGAATTACTAAGTCTGGATTTTTCTGTTGTTTTTCTACTTACATGCCAAAATATACCATATGACACATGATATGATGTTGAAAAAGAAAACATAATTTCTAAGTCAAAAATGACACACTTCAAAAGAATAATAAAGGAAACTAGTGTCAGTCATCAGTCAGCTTTCTGGACCGAAATCTTTTGGGCTGACATTTTTACTTATACATTCATAAATAAATACCTGAGCCTGATCCTTACTTTTGAACTATAAATTTAAATAGTGAACAAATTAATAACTAAGCTGTTATTAACTGTTTGTTATATGATCATTAAGCCTTCTCTCCTAAGATTTCCACCTGATACCATCTCTCTAGTACCTTGAAAACATAGTTGAGAGATCTTACCCCTCATCCTTGGAAAATCCTTACATTGGACTTTTATTTTAGCAGTATTTATTTGAAACATTTTTTGGAAATAATTGTACATCTGAAGCATCTTTCTCAGTTTAAAAATTTGTCATTGTTTTCATAGCCATGGGTTTGTATGATTGTTTACATTATTGTACATTGGAGGGTGAATAATCACATTTAAGACACATACTCTAAAGATTTTCAAAGGCAGGAAGAACCCTGTAAATTTTATACGCTGTTTCTAAACATAAAAACAATCTGAGCGCTGAATAAATTAAAAAAAAAACAAACCTGAAAGGATGTTTTAGGACTATTTTCACTTTAATTTTAAACTAGGGGCCAGAGTTCACAGTTGACAATATGGAGAACTAATCGGGGAATACAAATAAACCAGTGATATTGTAGGCCTATTTTCATTGCCCATCAGAGTTTTGGTTTTTGTCTGCATAGAAGTAGAATTGAACAGAATTGGTTCTGAAGGTAAGAAACATAAGTCTATGAAAGTGAAATGACTATTTGATTTTTTGAACAGGGTACTCAAAAAATGTAACATTACTTTTATTAGCCACGATTCATTATTTTGTGAATTATGTTATGAACACTTAATGTTTATGCTTCCATATGGAAATATACCATTTCATAGTCTATAGATTACATTTGATTTTACAATTTTAAGGCTAAATGCCTAGATTGAACTTGCTGGAAGTTCAGGGCTGTATTGGGTAGTGGGGGGGCTACAGGAGTGGCTTCTGTGAGAAGCTGCTAGAAGTTTCCTCAGGTGCTGGAGCAAAGATTCCCCTGCAGTCTATGATGCAGACCATGGTGAGGCAGGATGTGCCCCTGCAGCCCATGGACGTCCATGGCGGAGCAGATGATATCCACCTGCAGCCCATGGAGGATCCCACACCGGAGCAGGAGGATGCCTGAAAGAGGCTGTAACCCACAGGAAGCCTGAGCTGGAGCAGGCTCCTGGCAGGACCTATGGCCCCGTGAAAAGAGGAGCCCACGCTCGAGCAAGTTTGCTGCAGGACTTGTGACCCCACGGGGGACCCACGCTGAAACAGTCTGTTCCTGAAGGATGCACCCCATGGAAGTAACCCATGCTGGAGCAGTCTGTTCCTGAAGGGCTGCACCTCATGGAAGGGACCCACACTGGAATAGTCTGTTCCTGAAGGGCTGCACCCCATGGAAGGGACCCACACTGAAGCAGCTTGTTCCTGAAGAACTGCACCCCATGGAAGCGACCCACGCTGAAGCAGCCTGTTCCTGAAGGATGCACTCCATGGAAGGAACCCACACTGAAGCAGTCTGTTCCTGAATGATGTACCCCATGAAAGGGGCCCACGCTGGAGCAGTCTGTTCCTGAAGGATGCACCCCATGGAAGGGGGCCATGGTGGAGTAGTCTGTCCCTGAAGGGCTGCACCCCATGGAAGGGGCCCATGCTGGAGCAGTCTGTTCCTGAAGGACTGTACCCATGGAAGGGAGCCACACTGGAGCAGTTCATGAAGAACTGCAGCTCATGGGAAGGACTCACATTGGAGAAGTTCATGGAGGACTGTCCGCTGTGGGAGGGACCCACGCTGGAACATGAGAGGCATGAGAGGAGTCCTCCCTGAGGAGTGGCAGAGATAGTGTGTGATGAACTGACCATCATGTCTATTCCCTGTCCCTTACACCACTGAAGGAGGATGAGTTAGAGAATTTGGGAGTAAAGTTGAGCCCAGGAAGAAGGGAGGGGTGGGGAAAAGATTTTTTTAAGGTTTGTTTTTATTTCTTATTACGGTAATCTGATTTGATTGGTGATAAATTAAACTAATTTCCCCAGGCTGGGTCTATTTTGCCTATGGTCTTTCCTTGTCCTTGACTCACAACCCTTTTGTTATATTTTCTCTTCTCTGTCCAGCTGAGGAGGGCAGTGATAGGGCAGCTTTGGTAGGCACTTGGCATCCAGCCAAAGTCAACCCACTACAAGGGCACCAAATGTATGCCAGATCACCTGTTTCATTGGCTTTTTTTTTATAAAATGACAACTTGTAAACATCCACTGTTTCTTTAATGTGTAGAAGGAGGCTGAACTTTGCAAACCTTAGATGGACTAAGTGGTTTCAGTTAGACAAAGAGAGATCAGCTTAGTTACCCAAACTGCCTAGCCTGCATGGCCTTCAACTACCAACCTGGAAGGCTTAACCTACTTTGCTGGGACAGCTGCCAGATCTGTGCAGACATCCCAGATACCACAGGGTGTCTGAAATATTGCATGTTGCCTGTCTTTGAGCACATTAATTAAGTACATTAATCTGATAAGCTGAATCAAGGTTTACTGCATGCATTATCCCCATTGGCTTTAAAAGGAGGTTGTACACGTACACATGTAGGCAACTATTGCTTCAAGAAGCAGAGCTTTGATCCGTATGGTAGAGTTCTGTGATAACCCGGGCTCTTGAAACAACCTCTACTCCCCACTGCAACTTCTGTCTCTTGAGGGTCTTACCATCTTCAATCATTTCAGTAAGTGGTTCTTCCTCCCCCATCTGACCTCCTGGCACTAAGGTTTTGCTGAAGTTTTTACTCCAAATCCTTGTGTCTGTATCAGCTCAGAAAAAACGAAACAAACAAAACAGACAGGTTTTGCCAAATACCTGACACTGTCATACATCTCTATGATAAAAGTTTTGACCACATCTGGCAGTTCAGTTGATGTGGGCACATTTCTGCTGCGATTGAGGAAATTTGGTTCCAATCAAGCTTAAGCAGAAGAAAGCAGTAGGCATGCAACTCCTGCTCTGTTCTTCAGTTAAACATGCAAAGGGTACTTCTCAGTTTCTGTGTAACTAATACCCATTAAAATGAATCACATAATGTTAGTGGAACAGAGTTGGGGGTGGCTGTTTAGTAATTTTGTCTTTAAACATATGTTTTATTTTCTCCTTTTTAAGTACACAAAGCATTTTAGGGAAAGAAAAAAACAAAACAAAGCAACAAAACCAAACCAAACAAAACAAAACAAAAACAAACCAAAAAACATAACGAAAAACTAACAGACTCTTTCAACCAAAAAACAGAAGTTGCAGAACGAAACCTATGTATCTAAAAGCATGCTTAATTGCAAATTTAAACATCAGAATTGCTTTTACAAATGGAAATATCCCAATGTAGATGCTGAAGGGTTTGCCAGATGCAAATTTAAACATCAGAATTGCTTTTACAAATGGAAATATCCCAATGTAGATGCTGAAGGGTTTGCCAGATGATTGTTCTAAATGTACCAATAAGCTTATTAGGCGAGTCAGAAACTCACTTTGCCATCAGTCTTTATAAGCTGCAGTTGAGTTCTGGTATTGAATCACAGTCTATGAATTCAGCTCACATCACAGGTATTTACATGCCTGAGCACTTTGTCATGTAGATAGATTAATCTACTTGCAAGAACTTCAAAGCATGCCTATAGGACAAGTTAAAAAAAATGCAAACCTTTTTTACATCATGCATCTTAAACACAAATAAATTTCTTTATAACCCAGTGCAGACTTCAGGCTATTGTAATATTTCCTAGCCATCCTTTTCTAATAAATTTATATGTGACAACTAATTACAAGAAATATAATCAGCAACCCTTTCCAAAGTCATACTTCTTCCTTACAGGACAAAAAATGTAGATTAACAGCTGAGACAGAAAGAGAGTTTGCGGTGGGATGCTTTAGGAAGCAAATGAAATCACATAGACTTGTCATTCTGTTGCTGTACTGGAAGTGAAAGCCATGTAAATTACTGTGACATATTGGGTGACCCAGAGTTTTACATATTTATTTCCTGAAGTCATTGGTTTTGTTCAGTAAATACTCCCAGTACGTGAAAAAAAATATCAATTTCACTTGACACAAAAACAAATACCACCTTAATTGGTCTTTCCTTGGGGTTACAGCCTTCTTCTTAGTGTTGAACAGGCTATTTCTGTTATGGTTTAAGATTGACGAGATCTCCATATAACAGTCTTGCATTAGAACCCCTACACTGCTGCAAAGTAGTGGAGGAGACTGATCACTACAAATGAAACATTAAAGATGCATTTTATTGATATAAAATTAGTTTTCAATGGATTATTCATTCAGTATGAAAGTTTGGATGATGATATATACTTTAATTTTTAGGCAGTCAACCCAGGGCACACAAACAGAACTGACCAACAGGGGCAGAGCAGTTGACATTATCTTTGGCAAAGCATTTGACACTGTCCCGCACGGTATCCTTGTCTCTAAGTTGGAGAGACATCAATTTGATAGATGGACCACTCGGTGGATCAAAAACTGGCTCGATGGCCGCATGCAAAGAGTTGTGGTCAACGGCTCAATGACCAGTTGGAAAACAGTAATGAGTGGTGTGTCCCTCAGGGATTGGTGTTGGGACCTGTCTTGTTCAACATCTTTGTAGGTTCGAGTGGGATTGAGTTCGCCCTCAGCAAGTTTGCCGATGACACCAAGCTGTGTGGTTCAGTTGATAAACTAGAGGGAAGGGATGCCATCCAGAGGGACCTTGGCACGCTTGTGAGGTGAGCAAATGCCCACTTGATGCCCACTCAATGCCCACCCAATGCCAACCTTATGAAGTATGGTCCTACACCTGGGTTGGGGCAATCCCAGGCACAGCCACAAGTTGGGAAGAGAAGAGATTCAGAGCAGCCCTGCAGAGAAGGACTTGGGGGTGTTGGTTGATGAGAAGCTTAACATGAGCCGGCAGTGTGCACCTGCAGCCCAGAAAGCCGACCGTATCCCGGGCTGCATCAAAAGAAGCGTGACCAGCAGGGCAAAGGAGTTGATCCTGCCCCTCTACTCTGCTCTCGTGAGACCTCACTTGGAGTATTGTGTACAGTTCTGGTGTTCTCAGCATAAAAAGGACATGGAGCTATTGGAGGAAGTCCAGAGGAGGGCCAGGAGGATGATCAGGGGGGTAGAGCACCTCCCGCATGAAGACAGGCTGAGAAAGTTGGGGCTGTTCAGCCTGGAGAAGAGAAGGCTGCATGGAGACCTCAGAGCAGCTTCCAGTGTCTAAAGGGGGCCTATAAGGGTGCTGGGGAGGGACTCTTCCTTAGGGATTGTAGTGGTAGGACAAGGGGTAATAGCTTCAAGCTTAAACAGGGGAAGTTTAGATTAGGTATTAGGAAGAAGTTCTTTACAGTGAGGGTGATGAGGCACTGGAACAGGTTGCTCAAGGAAGCTGTGAATGCTCCATCCCTGGCGGTGTTCAAGGCCAGGTTGGATGGAGTTTTGGGCAACATTGTTTAGTGAGAGGTGTCCCTGCCCATGGCAGGGGGGTTGGGACTAGATGATCTTAAGGTCCTTTCCAACCCTAACTATTCAATGATTCTACGATTCTGTAAAAAGCTACAACTTACATTAGATCTCACTAATTGAATAGTTGGCTGATGCATGAATAGAAGACCTCCAAGCAAAGGGCACAACAGGTGAAATCCTGATCCAGAAGAGGAACAGATCTGTGTGAAACTTCAGTGAGGTTAAGATTTCATCTGGCTGTCTTTCTCCAAAGCAACCACTGCCACTGATGTAAGATACGTACCTGAACAGGTGTTTTATTAACAGGCAGCGATAGTTTTAGCAAAATCTGAGAAATGTTAACAACTTGTGAGCAAATTCCTTCCTGAGTAATTGTATGCTGTCCTTGGACATTTAAATTATCCTTCTTTCATTTATACCCTTATTTTTCTCCTTTTTGTTAATAACTGTCTTGCAGTATTTTCATGCATAGTTAGAGCAATGTCCTCTACCTGCATTGAGTGCAATGACTCTCTCTCTGACTTTCTCTCAGGTGTCTGTCCACTCTTTTTACCATCTGTGCAAGTGAAGATGCAGTTTCCCATCCGTTGATTCAGTAAGAAGGTAAATTCCTAGCCAATTCTTTTACTTCCTACAACATTTAATTAATACAAGCTCAAGAAAGGAGAATTTATAGTAGGAATCTTCTGTATATAAATATCTTTCTTTGGGAAAACAATTTCTGGGTGTCATGAGTGTGACCTGAAACCAGCCTAAGTGCATATTTGGAGCGGACCAGCAACTGGATGATCAACTGAATAATATTGCAGATGATGTGTCTCTCTCTAGTATGTATCTCTTCAATCTGTTAAGAAAACACATCATTTTACAACAGAGCTTAGTACTTTCAAAGGCGTAGAGAAAACTGAGCAACTGTTTCAGCATCTGATGTTATCAATGAGACCAGTGATGTTCAGGTTAGCAGTCCACTGAACACAGTGGCTAAGTTTGTAACAGCTCTGTTATCAGCAGAACAATGATAGGATTTGAGGCAAAATGTTGGAAAGTCAGGGAAATGTGATGGATATCTATAGGAAATGAAGCCTGAATATAGGTGGATTAATGACATGCATAAGCAAAACCACCTGAGATCCATTCAAAACATTAAAATTTAACTATATTGTTTAAATATACTCCAGAAAACAAGAGTAATGTTACAGCTCTTTGGTCTCGACTTCTACTCTGATATGCATAATGTTTCATAAACAGTGTTTGAACGTGTTTGTACAAAAAGCTGCTTTCTTGTAATTCTGACCAGTGCACTGAAAGTCTGTTTTAGCAACTGTCCCCTTTCCCCCTCTCCCTCCAGCTCTACCCTACACTAGCAGACTTTAAGATGCATTGAAAATCAGTTTGGCATTATATTCTAAAATATCAGATGTTTGAGGTGGAGAAAACGCACATAAATGTGTTTAAATTCTTTCTTAAACCATACTGGGAGAGCAAAAAACCCTAAATATTTGTTATTCAAAATAGACCATAGTATGGTCTATATGTTTTGCTTTGTTTCTCACAGAATAGTTGAGGTCGGAAGGGACTTAGTGGTCCCTAGTCCAACCTTCCTGCTCAAGCAGGGTCACCTAGAGCACATTTCTCAGGATTGTGTCCAGACAGCTCTTGAATATCTCCAAGGAAGGATACTCCACAACCTCTCTGGGCAACCTATTCCAACGCTTAATCACCTTCACAGTAAAGAAGTTCTTCCTCATGTTCAGGTGGAACTTCCTGTGGTTTAGTTGATGCGCCTTGCTTATTGCCCTATCGGCTGGCACCACTGTGAAGAGCTTGGCTCCACCCTCTTGACAGCCTCCCTTCAGATACTTAAACACATTGATTGGATTCCCTTCTGAGCCTTCTCTTCTCCAGGCTGAACAGGTGCAGCTCCTTCAGCCTTTCCTCATAAGAGAGGTGCTCCAGACCCTTAATCATTCTAGTATCCCTTCACTGGACTTGTTGCAAGAGCTCCATGTCTCTCTTGTACTGGAGAGCCCAGAACTGGACACAGTACTCCAGGCGAGGCCTCACCAGAGCTGAGTAGAGGGGCAGGAAAGCCTCCTTTGACCTGCTCGCAACGCTCTTCCTAAGTCAGCCCAGGATACCAATGGCCTGCTTGGCCACAAGGGCACATTGCTGGCTCCTGGGCAGCTTGCTGCCCAGCAGGACTCCTGAGTCTTTCTCCACAGAGCTCCTTTCCAGCAGGTAAGTCCCCAGCCAATACTGGCATGCAGGGTTATTCCTTGCCCGGTACAGGACCCTCCACTTGCTTTTGCTGAATTTCAAACGATTCGACTCTGTCCATCTCTCCAGACTGTCCTGATGCTTCTGTTTCTCTATTGTTTGGGGGGTTTGTATTTGGTTTGTTGTTGGTTTTATTTTAAACTATTCAACAACATGGTTTGGGAAAAGTCGGATTTGATGTAGCACCTATAAGAAACAACTAACGAAGGAGATACATGGCATCTTCTCTGTTACTGATGTACCTGCCTTCAAAAACTGCTGTATTTAACGCTTGCTAGAGGTGGAAGCTAAATGAAATATTCATCTTCCTGTGGGGAAAAAAAAATATATATATGTTATCAGCTATATGTTTTTGCTCAGACCAAATAGAACATTCAAAATAATATTATTTGCTGTTTTATTTACTAGCAGACGTAAAACTAATCACATTGGTGATAGTTGAAACCTCTTAATCATTCAGTGGTGATACCTCAGCTAGCTCCAGTACAGCTATGTTAGCATAGAACAGTGCTCAGATGGATAAGCTGCAAACCAAGAATGATTAGGCAGACACAGCCTTCTGGCTCTGCAGCTTCCAGGACATGTGCTGTAGGTCTGCATACCACATATAGGTACTAGAAAAACAACAAAGTACCCTTTCTGTTAAAGCTAGCTGATATTTACCCATTGGCTGCAATGGACTAAATGAGAAGTGAATGAGAAAGATCTGCAAAGATCAAGAAGTTAAACAGGTGCTAGGTGAATATATATGAATCTGTATATTTCATTGAAATTCTTCATCAAATTTTACCCCACCAGTCAAACATACTAGGATAATTTTCTTTTAATAATTTATTGAGTAAAATCTCTATGAGTTGTATTATTTGATATTGATTCATTAAATTTCTTTTAAAAATGCAAAGTTTTATAAATTTATAGCGAAAAAGAATTATTGTAATTGCTGTGCAGCGATGTTCCATGCAGGGATCTTAGCATGTACTAACTATTGATTTTAACCTATCACTTGCTGCTTGGAATAAGAGACAGACACCCAACTGGCTACAACCTCCTTTCAGGTAGCTGTAGAGAGCGATAAGTCTCTCCTCAGTCCCCTTTTCTCCAGACCAAACAAGCTCGGTTCCCTCAGCTGCTCCTTATGAGACTTGTGCTCTAGACCCTTCACCAGCTTTGTTGTTCTTTGGTTGTGCTCCAACACCATGGAGATCATGGTGAAGCAGGTTGTCTCCCTGCAGTTCATGGAAGACCACAGTGGCACAGGTATCCACCCTGCAGCCCATGGAGGACCCCACACCAGAGCAGTGCGTGCCCCAAAAGAAGCTGTGGCCTGTGGAGAGCCCACAAAGGAGCAGGCTCCTGGCAGGAGCTTGCAACCCGTGGAGAGGGGCTCATGCAAGAGCAGGTTTTCCGGCAGGATCTGTGGCTTGTGAGGGATGCACAGTGGAGCAGTCCATTCCTGAAGGACTTCATTCCTGAGAGGCAGGGATATAGAAGAGTTATGAGTGGAGCTCAGCCTGGGAAGAAACAAAGGATGAAGGGAAGAGGTTTTTATTTTTGTTCTTATTTCTGACTATCCTACTTTGTTAATAATTGGCGATAAATTTCCGCAGACTTGAAAGTGTTTTGCCCATGATAAAAAGTGGTGAGTGATCTCCCTGTCCTTATTTCACCCCATGCTTTTTTTTATCTTACTTTCTTCCCCTGTTCCACTGAGGAGGGGGAATGATGGAGTGGCTTACAGAGTGGCTTGGTGGGTAGTGGTGGCCAGCCAAGGTCAATTGGCCACACTGTCATGTCTGCTCCTGTATGAAGACCTTTAAAACAAATCTGAAGTTCTTCTCTGCATGTTGCAGACTTTGACTGAGATCAGGGATATCTTTCCTGGATTTAATTCCCTTGAGATATAGTGACTCATAAATGAAATTACATGACAACAGAATGATGGAAAAAAAAAATCCCGAGTGTTAAACACTACTGTTTGAGCTCAGCTGTTACTTCATTACACATTAATGTAAGCATTCTTGACTATCACTTTGACAGGAAAATCATGGCATTACCTGTGATTTCAAGTGCAGTGGATGATCTTGAAATGATCAGCTTACAGTATTATTATTGAGGCTGCTTTTTGTATTTTTCTTGTCTCTGGGCTTTGGTGA
This sequence comes from Strigops habroptila, assembly GCF_004027225.2. Taxonomy (NCBI): domain Eukaryota; kingdom Metazoa; phylum Chordata; class Aves; order Psittaciformes; family Psittacidae; genus Strigops; species Strigops habroptila. The sequence continues at coordinate 110,865,556 of NC_044278.2, forward strand.
AGTTCCAGTGTCGGAATTTGACTGATATAAGCCAGAACCACACAGTTCCTGACACTTTATGAAGATCAGATCAGACCGGACCAGGCTGAAATAGCTGTCAGAGACCTGAGCTGGAATACTTGTATACTTCTCAGAGTAGAAAGACATTCAGCCCACTCTGCAAACTTTCGGATCTTGGATTTAGATGCACCACAAAACAAGTGCACAAAGAATTGCTGAAGAACTGCAGTGAGCAAAGAAAACTCGCTCTATGTTTGTCTGGTAAGCCTTCTCCCTAAGAAAATAAAAACTATGTTAGGCCATAATGATTTTATTATCCCAACAAGCACTCTGAAAAATGACAAAAAAGGTGCAGCAGTATTTTCTTTCTGTCTCATAGTGACTTCTGAACTGCTCCTGGAACATTGCTCATCACAGTGTTCTCCAGGTTGTGCATAAAGTTTGAATCCAGCCTATACTGGTAGTCTCAAAGACAGATGTGCAAATATTTCTCATTTACTTTTCCTGGAATGAAAATTAGAAAAAAAACTTAACATGGTTTAGAAACAGATCATTGATGCAACAACACTGAGCCCAGTGGAAACTCCAAATTATGATATAATATACGGAATGCCAGATTAGAGGTAACATAAAATTAATCTAGGTTAGACTAACTCTTACTTTTGCTTATGCTGCCTGAAAACTGTTTACATTTACTCCTGACTTAACAAGATCAGATTAATGAAAGCTAAAATAAACCCAGAAAATGAAAATAAGAGAATGTTTTTTTAATTTGATGCACTATTCATCTGAAGGGGGAAAAAGTGCACAAGAATGCAATAGATTTTTTTCATTAAGATAGTTTCATCAGATAATCAACAATCCTGAGGATAGATGACTTGGTCTAACCATTTCTGAGATCATAACTCTTGCTTGAAATTCATATGCACTACTGCTCCTATGAAGATTAATTTAAAAAGTTATTTTTATTTTTACTATTATGTAAAATGTAATAATAATTTCTAGTTTACAAGAGTACCTCATGTTAGGAACTTCAAAGAAATGGAACAGAGTGAGTCTCTGCCTTGAGAACCTACAAAATGCATGAAAATGCTGATGCTAAATTAATGGCACACACAGCTTGTGTGATGCAGTACAGATGTGAGAACCAATAGATGATAATAATAGAGTCTAGGAAGATTATGTCTGAATGAGTCTTTCACAAGAAAGAAAATCTGCAGCTGATAGGACCAGAGTATGGTGTAGCAAGGAGAAAGATGATAATGAAACAGAAATTTTAAGCCCTTTATGAAGATTTTACAAGCACATAGCTAGATATCCAAAGGAATTTGATCTCCATGTAACATTCCAGAAGGTAAAGGTCTTCCACAGGTCCAGTATCCTATTTGGTCTACATACTAGCTCCCATGTAGATGTCTCAGATACCTTAGGAAAACAAAATAAATAAATACTTATAGCTCTGAACTCTGTCCTTAATGTTTTTTGGCTATGATGGGAGTTTATGCACCTTAGTCACAATTAAGCACTTTTTAATGAACAACAAAGTTAAATATCTTAATCTTGAATGGAGTACCGATTCAATTTCAAACTGGTAATCTCAGGATGAATCCCACCTGCCATTTCCTAGCACTGAAGTCACACCACTGATATGTAAAAGTTAAGCGTCCATTAAAATTTTGCCGTACTATCAGCTGGTATATATTGGCCTGGTCCTAATTATCTGAGCAAGACGGCCTTTCTCGGGTAGAAAACTCCAAAGAAGATCTTTATTTTAATCTTTTTAGTTCACTCTTTCTGGTTTTGCTTCCTGAACAATTTTCAGGGCTTCATGTTCCATCTCTATCCTATTAATCTTTTGTGAAAAACAGCGCTTGTTTTACAAGCCGATTGTCACTCTAAATTTCTTTTTTCATTTTGTAAGAGTTTGCAGTCTTTCTGGATAGTGAATGAGTCTCTGCCTTCCAAATGGAGTCCCAAAGCTGCTTCCTCATCTTGACTGCTCTCTGGTTTGCTCTTCACCTTTACTGTCACTGCTTCATATCTGCCTCCAAAAATAATTTGGTACAAACTTCACTGATGCCTCTCTTTGGACTCTCACTATTTGTTCTTTCACATAGCTGCTGTTCCTTGGTGAATATTCCTTTCCAGTTGTTCTAGAAGTGATAACATCTATGATTTATATATTTATGTATTGATAAATAAACTGTTCTCCTGGGGACTCTGAAAAAACTTTGCAACAAATGAATAGGAAGATCTGAAAATAAAGATCTGATCACCAAAATTATCTCTGAAATGAAGTTGGCAACTTATTCTTAGGGACTCTATTCCAAAGAAGCTAACTCAGCCTTTATCAAACTCAGTAAAGGTGGGCAACCAGCCTTCTTATAGTGAGAACAAAAATAAGGCTGGGAGAGCAGAGCTGGCTGCTCTGGGAAGAGAGCCATTATCCTGCACATTTGCAGTCAAGTCATTTCATTAAAATTTGCTCCTTACTCCTGGTGTTCAAAGTCAACAGGGAAATACTTTGCAGTTTATTCGACTCCTGTTTCTCCTGAGAGACACAGGATATCACAGGGCTTGTCTGTTTAGTGCCTTATCAACATTTCCTCTTGGGAGAAGATACCATTTTCACTCCCTCAAGAAAGCAGCATTGGAAATCAGTTCTGATTAGTGTTCTCCCTATTTCATCCAGGTTCAATTAGTGGAGGATATTGAAATTGTGAATTACCTGTCACCCAAAGCTTCCTGATATGTTTACAAATGCAAATGGACTATATTATAAGAGTATTGTATATGAAAATGGAGCTATTTATTAATATTTTTTTACAACACCCTAGTGCAAATATTAGCTAGGAAGTAAAGCCTATGGTTATTTCTTGTAGTATATGCTTTGATTCCCATCAACACTGATACCCATTTAAAAAGTCAAAAATACTACAAGAATACAGGATATTTTCACTGAAGCTTCAAGAGTATTTCACCATAGAAAAAAATACTTTGAGCTCATGGAAGAAAAGGAACTTTAAAGATGTCTAGTGGATTTTTTTACCAGATGGTCTGTTTTACTACCTGACTCTTCATATAGTACCTGACTCTCCACGTAGTACCTGACTCTCCACAGAAGTAAGGAAATTGCATCATATTTGCAAAGATATCTGAAAAGCTGTAAAATGGATGGCAATTCAAGGCTAGATTTTGCCTACAAGCAAGGAGCAGGGGAATAAAGGATATTTTAAAACCCCATTTGCCTGGCCGTACCAGGTTCCATCTGAATGCTGTGTAGCCAGTGTTTGGGATCAGACAGGGTGGGATAAAGAAGTGATAAATAGGTGTTGCAATTTGGGCAGGAAGAAAATGAGCACTTGGGAGAGAATATGTGCTTTGATTTTTCTGTCTGACTTTCTATCCCAAGAGAGGAAATTGGACTGGGTTTTATTTCTTGGACCTATTAATGGGACATGATTATCACTGATTTAAGTTACATTTAATGTCTGAAACTGCTCTTTACATATCTGAAACTAAGTGATTCATATTTGCTTCTGTAGCAGGAGACACAAGATATCTCCTTATTGACTGTGAAGTAAAAAAATCGTACATTAGTATTTGCCATGATATGTTTTGTCATGTTTTGTTTCATGTTTTGCCATGAAAGGCCACATTTGCCCATCTTCAAGAATTTTATAATAACTTTTTTGTGGACCCGTGGCCATAATCTTATGCTATTCTTTTCTTCAAGAGGGAATGATCAGTCAGTAGCTGTTTTTTAAGCATTTAGGTACCTGAACATGTAAATTAGTATCTACTGATACTTCAAAACCATGCAGACTCCTAAATGTCATTGATTCCTATGGGGAATTGATGCTTAGGCTCCTCAAAATTGTAGTAGGATCCTACCTGCATCCTTAAACATGTAAATGCTTTTGAAAATCTGGCCTAAGGTGACTAAAATTACATTGCGTTATTGGTTAATGCTGTATGATTCCATGGATAATCCCAATACATACAATTTTAGATGGCATGGATTTATTTTCTTTGCAGCTACGCATCACTAGAAATGCTGAAGGATAAAGACGTACATCAAGACATCTTCAGCAGGAAAACTACATTATCCTAGAGTATTCTGTATGCTAATTACATCTCCAGTGTTTTATTAATTGCAGTATATTTAAGATAAATTAGTCTTTACTAATGTAGCTTTTTAAAATAAAATAATTTGATTACTGTTTATATGATTATTTTTAATTCACATTTTCAAGTAAAGGAAGAAAGATACTGTAACAATCTAATAGTTAACTATAGTAATGGCTGATTTCAGGAAGTTATAGCTATTGTGATTCATAGCAGCAATCATGTATTTTTTTTTTTTCTTTTTGAAGTTGGAAGATGAAGGGCAATTGAGTATCTGCATTTGAAAATCAATTGCTCCTCAGTGATGAATGAAAATTCCCACTAATCAGAACACAGAAGTCAGTCAGAAAAGTATTAATTGGAGTTTGCTAGCTCATACACAGCCTCTAAGCCTGTATACGATGTGGAAGTTTAGCTTCTTTTAGTCTGTTTTTCCTTATTGGATCTAAAAGATTAAGCCCTAATTATTAGCTCCAAAGAATTCCTGATTAACTCTTTCTTGATTCGTGTGGTATTTGTGCACATAATAGGCTCCTGAATAATTCTGTCCTAACATTCTGAAAGAATGCATAGAACATATTTTATTACTTAGCTACATCTGATTTGAGACTTGACTAGAAACAGATATCAGACTTACTTTTACATGCTTATGTGGTCTCCGCAGTGATTAAGTAAATACTTAAAGATAATAAATATTGAATCATTATATTCATTATATTTTCATATGATTCATTATATGATTTGATTCTTTATATTTTCATTATTTGGTGACATTAAATTCATTGACCTGCCTTTTGTTTAGGTCATGTTCTCTTCCAACCAGAATGGTAGACATGATGCTCAGCTTCTCTTGTATGCCTGAATCCTTCTGGTTGTTTAAGTTCATATTTGCACTGTTGTAATGCAACATGGAGATATTATGTAAGTAATAGGAATACTTGCAGATAACATTATGGGTTGTCATTATGCATATAGTTTTCATATTTTCTACATAAACACAAGTTGCAATATTCATTGATTCCTGCAGTGCACTGAAGTTAGCTGACTTATGTAAAAAAATCTTAAATCTGCTTGTTTTGCTATAAATTGAAAAAGAAATTGAAAAAACCCTGAAATTTGAGTGTTCCTTTTTCACTTGAATACTTACTAGCAAAAAATATTTTTCTATAAAATGAACAATTATGACATGAAAAATTGAATACGAGTGTGGGAGACAAAAGACAAAAGAAACAGAAGACAAAAAAAGAAATAAGTTGCAATGAACCTTTAAGGAAAGACATTAAAAAATAATTATTAATTTTAGTTTTTAAGTAACAAATTATTCTGAAGAGACATCTCCCTTTCTCATGAGTCTTCTACTTTTCTGACATGTGAATTCCACATCTGAAAAGGCTATGACGTGTTTCGTAATTCACAGCAAATCATCTTCTGGCTTTGCTGGAGTCCAAATGCAAACTACACTATTTAGCTGTTGAACTGTCCCATTATGAACTATTCACAGGATCTTGATTACAGGATCACATCAGGGAGAGGATGTTTGAAATAGTTTACTTTTCCTCTTTGCTCTTGAACACTTCCAGGCCTTCTGGTATGTTGTTCCATATACAGTGTCAATGGTTGGTAACAGGGGACTATGTGGCGCAGCTGGTTTTACTGCTTGTGCTATTAGAATGTTGCATTTTGTGTTTGAGCGAGAACTTATCTCCTTTCCCTGAAATTCTTTGATTTGGAGACATAGATCCTATCATGCTATTCTAATAGTACTAGAGATATTAGCCAGTGCAAAAAAGTGCTGTTGTATATAATTTACTTGTCATGAAGCAACCAATGCCTCTTGGTTTGAGCAAAAGTAATTATTAATCTGTCCACATGTCTACATATAAAACTTGTAGTTACACATTTCCTCATTCTAAAGCTATAACAATTCCAGCTGTGGTCTTCATATGCTATATAGATTACTCAAGTTAATAGGATCTTTAATAATCAAAGGTAATTGTAAAATGAGATCATTGTTGATAGGAGTGAACAATGAGGAAAGATCATGTATATAGGAAACAGTTTTAGCTTTAGGTTCAAGTTGTTAAATGTACGTAAAAGATCACAGGGTTTTTCGCTAGTGTGTAGTTACCCTAACTGCTAGCATGGTCATTTAGGTTAGCAGCAGTATTCTTGTTTATTTGTTTCTATGGTTTGAAGCAGTCTGCCATTCCTAGCTGTGTGTCAGCTACCTTCTCTAGACCGAAAGAGCAGGAAAATTTCTCTGAACTCATACCATTCATTCATGAAGTGCAAACAAATCCTTTTAAAACAATAACTACTTGTACGCTTACCATCTCTTTGTCAGTGACTAACTGATGTGAATCTTGTATTACATATTTACAGAATACAGTGTGATTATAAGCTACCATCTTAGAATCATAGAATCATAGAATCATAGAATAGTAAGGTTTGGAAAGGACCTTAAGATCATCTAGTCCCAACCCCCCTGCCATGGGCAGGGACATCTCGCCCTAAACCATGTGGCCCAAGGCTCTGTCCAACCTGGCCTTGAACACCGCCAGGGATGGAGCACCCACAACCTCCCTGGGCAACCCATTCCAGTGCTTCACCACCCTCACTGTAAAGAACTTCTTCCTTATATCTAATCTAAACTTCCCCTGTTTAAGTTTGAAACCATTACCCCTTGTCCTACCATTACAGTCCCTAAGGAAGAGTCCCTCCCCAGCACCCTTATAGGCCCCCTTTAGACACTGGAAGCTGCTCTGAAGTCTCCATGCAGCCTTCTCTTCTCCAGGCTGAACAGCTCCAACTTTCTCAGCCTATCTTCATACGGGAGGTGCTCCAGCCCCCTTATCGTCCTCGTGGCCTCCTCTGGACTTCCTCCAACAGCTCCATGTCCTTTTTATGCTGAGGACACCAGAACTGTACACAATACTCCAAGTGAGGTCTCACGAGAGCAGAGTAGAGGGGCAGGATCAACTCCTTTGCCCTGCTGGTCACGCTTCTTTTGATGCAGCCCAGGATGTTTGGCTTTCTGGGCTGCAGGTGCATGTTGCCGGCTCATGTTAAGCTTCTCATCAACCAACACCCCCAAGTCCTTCTCTGCAGGGCTGCTCTGAATCTCTTCTCTTCCCAGTCTGTAGCAGTGCCTGGGATTGCCCTGACCCAGGTGTAGGACCTTACACTTGGCTTGGTTAAACTTCATAAGGTTGGCATCAGCCCACCTCACAAGTGTGTCAAGGTCCCTCTGGACCTGGATGGCATCCCTTCCCTCCAGCATATCAACTGAACCACGCAGCTTGGTGTCATCAGCAAACTTGCTGAGGGCGAACTCAATCCCACTGTCCATGTCACCGACAAAGATGATGGACAAGACAGATCCCAACACCGATCCCTGACGAACACCACTTGTTACAGGTTTCCAACAGGACATTGAGCCGTTGACCACAACTTTTTGTGTGCGGCCATCCAGCCAGTTCATTATCCACCGAGTGGTCCATCCGTCGAATTGATGTCTCTCCAATTTAGATACAAGGATGTTGTGCGGGACAGTGTCCAATGCTTTGCACAAGTCCAGATAGATGACGTCAACTGCTTTGCAGTTCAGAGGGAATTGTAAAATTCAAGCTTACAATAAACTGAAAATCTTTATGGGAACTGAGGAAATTATGCCTAATGCTATGAGAAAACATTTTTAAATAAAAGAACTATTATGTTATATTAGATAACAGTAACATTTGCCAGGAAAAAGTTGTCACAAAATTGGTTCTAAGAACACACAAATTCCTCTATTATTATATCTTTCAAGGTTATATACTCATAAGAAACAATTGTCATATCATTACCCTTGTGCTATAAAACTAATTTTCTATTTAAACACTGATGTGAACATACTTAGTAGAATGAAAGGGACGGACGGAATCCATGTACAATTTTCTTTAATCAGTTGACTTTAGGGACAGTCTATCTTTCATAAAGAATAATGAAGGCTAAAATGAAGGCACACAGAAGACTTCAATTTTTCAGTGCCGATCCATGCTGTGACCATGGTGACAGTATGACCATGTTGAAGAGATTATTGAGTTTAATTTAAATGTTTTCTTATATTTCAATTATTTCAGTATAGGTATTTAAGAAAAAAGAAAAAAGAAAGATTTTGTTGAATGCTGTTTAATAATATTTTGCTTCCCTTCCCCCCAACGCAATGGCTTGTAAACACCAACTCTTTTATATTTTTTTAATAAAGAATAAATTCAGGAAAAAAAAATAGTTTGAGGGTTACCTTTTATGTGCATCTATTACAGTAGGAATTCTATAGACCATAGCCATTTTGAGGAAAACATAGTTAAATGGGATGAATGCATAAAAGAACTGGGAACATTTGGAGAGTGCTGAACTCACAGGAGGAACATTATCATCATCACCAGCACAGCTCACAGCTGTTTGGTGCCTGCCTGCCTCGATGAATCGACAGCACTGGGTGATGCACTGATGTTGCTTATATGGTGAGTGCGGAGAGTTAGGTACTTCAGAATGAGATTTTAAAAAATATCATGTTAAACAGGAATCAAGAGAAAAGGCTGACAAGTGTTTCTTATGTTTCATCAAAAGAGAAGGATCTGCATTTCCATACTTTCCACTAAGAAAGGTTCATATATTTTCTGCAGTAACGGCTTCACATACTCAGAATCTGTCATTAGATCAACCAATTAATCCCAAATTCTTCCCTCTAAGTGAAAGTGCTGATTACTGAATTAAAGAGTCAAGCTGCCTTTGGCATGACTTTTTAGCCTAATCAATCTTTAGGAATTCCAGTATCAGTTCTGGTAGGAGGGCTCAGCATGTCCAAAATAGTCTTTAGGTGCAGCCCTGTGAGTAAACTCATCGTAAGATACTCTTCAGAGAGGTAAAGAACATTTTGGTCACTTGAGCAAGGGAATCTTGTATCTAACTAGAAATTAGTATAGAAAGCGGAAACAATTTTAAGGAAAATGGAAGGTGTTGCACAAGAGGAACATTTACTTACTGACTGTATCAAAGGATTCAGCATCAAATAGGTTTTGTAGGGTTTGTAATGTTCTTCCACAACTAAAGCTGTCAGTGTCAGGCTAACAAAATATTGAGTACCTGTGGGACTCCATTGTAAAACAAAATGCAACAAGACAGAACAGAAACTTAGGTACCTATTTGATTACACAGTAACTGAATAGGATTTTGAAGACAAATATTTTGCTCTGGTCACTGAAGTAATTTTGGAAAACTGGCAGCATAATGGTTTGTCCAAAGTTGCATGGAATATTTTTGAAAGCACAGGGAACAGAGTATCTGTAGCTAAGCTCTCTCCGAGCACCGTACACCATCTTTCTCTGCTCGCTATTGGCCTGGCAATTAGGTGACCTAGAAGCTCTGCTCTGGAGCAACTCAGGGACAGCTCTTGTATCGTTCACATGGCTCCTCACTCCTGTGGGTTTTCACAAGGCGTTATGGAACCCAGTGAATAATTACTTTTCAGCTATTTGTTTAAAGTTAACCCAAAAAATAAAAATGGCATATTTTAAAAAGAATCAAATAAATGCAAATTTATAAGATTTTCCTTTTTCCTTTCCACTTTAGAAATGTAGTTCAGGAACATTTTAAATGGGAACTATCCTAACACAATACTGCATAAATGTCTCATTATTTAAATTAATTTGAAATTTTTCAAATTAATAATTGGGAATTTTTAAATAATCTTATTCTTTAGACTATTTTAGACTAAGTAATTTTGGTTGACCTGAGACTGTATTGTTCAGCAAATAAGCTACTCTCCAGAAACATCTTGCTCAGCTTTCTGCCAGCTGCACCCTCTTGAAGCTTCAAGCAGCTCCCTGTTTTCTGTCATTGTGAAGTGAAGAGGGGGGAAATGAAAGGAAAAGAGATGACAGTTTTATCATAATTTCTTGCGTATAATTGATCATTGTCAAAAATAACCTCTTGCCTGAAAAAGCAATGAGGTTAATCTGGTGCCTGCTGATAACTCTGCTATTCCTTTACTCACGACTTTTTTCTCACTCTCACAGGTGCCATTGGTGCTGCCTCCACTACCACCTGCAGTGCAGAAGTGACAATCACACCAGAGGCCAAGGCAGAAGTATTGGTATGAAATGAGGTAGCAATGGGAAAAATTTCAGTGTCAAGAAGCAACAGTGAAAGGTGACAACAAAAATAGCGCTTGTATGTAGCCCATACACTGGAAAAGATGGTTAAATCCTAAATGATTCCTAAGCAATTATATTTCACTTATCCCTTTATTGGCATCATTTAGTGATGTTTTGAGGTTCTTTTTAAAATAGCAATTGCCAATATAAAAGCTTTGTCTACTGGAGACATTTAGTGGGAAAATACTGGACTGCATTCTTCATCGAAGTGTTATCTAACCCACGTATCTTCTGAATGTTTTCATTCCAAACAGCTGGTGTTATTTAGTCTGACAAATGAAACACTTCAGACAGTTTCTCAATTGCTGTAATTAAAAACAGGAAACAACAAGATAAATAAAGTAATCATGGGATCAATAAAGCATTATTAAGCATTATTATTTTAATGATGATCTCAAAAGCCCAGATCATAAAGTGCTAGGTTTCAATGTACAGGAAATCTTAACAAGCACACAGTCATGTTTGATGGAGCTCTTGAGGAAAGAACTAAGCAAAAAAATGAAGTGTCTTGCTAAAATTCAACTCTTTGTCTCTGAAAAGAACAAAATGGATTTCTGGGGATAAATAAATGTCATAAATGAAGATGCTGCAATAAGGTGGGAGGGGTGGAAGATCAGACAGGAATCATGACTGAAAGAAAAGATAGGTGATAAAACCTGGTAGCTCCAGTGATAGAAGATATCAAATTACCAAAGCACTCTACCTAAGGTGTGTGGAGTTAATGCTTGTGAAGAATGATTGGGGGGAAATAGAAAGGTGGAGCCACCTTCAGTCACTTTGTGCTCTGTTTGAAAAACAAGAAGCCTACCAGATTGAGACTCACCTAGTGTTAGTTGCAACAAGTGAATACCATAGTGAAATGATCATGGGCTGTGACATGGAGGAAGACTAGGAGACAGAATACACCACACAATCCAGTGCACTATTACGGCTGAGAGACTGTGTCCTTTCAGTGCTTTCTCTTTCATGAATCTTGCAGAGCACCCTCTAGCATCCACAATTTTCTCTCTAGTCACGACCTCTGTGCATTTTCCTATGCTTTACCCTTCCCACCCCTATGACTTGGCCAGATCAACTGAAAGGATTAGTGACTCTCCATGTCAGAATTCGCTGGTTAAATAATATAACGAATAGTGTGAATATTTCTGTATTTCTTAAGATAGGTTTGTACTTTTCTGTCATCCATTTATGTTCTGGTAGAAACTGTCTTATTGTGCCAGTTCTATGTTTTTTCAGCATAACTTTTTAAGTTGTTAAGTCTTAAATCTCTGATTATTATAAGAAGATGTACATATGCCAATCTTTACTGGTCGTGACTTATTGCCGAAACATTTACCTCATGAAGGTCAATAATTTCACTGAGTGTTGCAGAAGTACCTTGGCAACTTAGAGATTTATGTAACTGTGAAGCATTTGCTTTACTGATACTGATGACCTTTAGATGAACTAACAGCAGGTTTATATTTTTATGAAAGATGTGTAACAGTAAATGCATTCCTCAGTATGTGATAAATGCTGAATATTTTTCTCAGATATTAGTATTTCCTTTTAATTTCTTTAAGAACAGTCAAATGAGGTCATTCTTTAAAAACTATCTTAATAACTCCAGTAGGATTTTTATGAGAACTGTAAGCATTGTTAGGGAAGGGCATCATAAAAAAAGATTGCATAAATACCTTTGGAATCAATACATTTCTGGAGTTAAGTGATAAGTTGTCAGTTTGTGTGTTTAAAATATGAATATGTCTAATGTTGAAATTAGCTTTTAGAAAGCAAGAAGATCAAAGGCCATCCAATGCCTTTGTGGTTGTGCTAGAGAACAGAGAGCAGTTCAGAAAGGAGAACAGAGCAGATGCTTGGCAAAAAAATTGACAAAAAAAAGCTGTGATGATAGACTGAGGCTAAAAGACAGGAGTGAAGGTAGAATAGGGCAAGAAACAGCAGGGAATAAACAAACCATTTAAGAGGAAGTACCAGTCTGCAAAAACGATAAGCTTGAAAGGGAGAGGTGGGGTGCATGGGAAGGTCTGAAGCCCCAGTCATGAAGAAAATACAGAGTAAAGCTGGCGGAGGAGAGAGGAGGAGATGCTGATTGTCAGTGGGCTGTGCACATGTTTCAAAATCATACTCTCCAGATGAGAAAAAACTTCCTAGGGCTTGTTTTCTGGCAAGGCTTTGTAAAATCAAAAGGCAAAAGCTCAAGAACACCTCTAATGATGTGTCAGAGCAGGGATTAATAAACATAAAATATATGTTACTTGCTCATTTACTGTCTGCATTATTCATACTGGTTTTCGTTTCATGATATTGCCAGCTTGGAATCATGCCTTTGAACCAAGAGTGCCATGTGCTCAAGGTTCTGATGTATTCTAACTTTGTAAAGTTTGCTCTTACACAATTCCATTGAAAAAGGATACTGCTCTTTCTGTTCTGACAGTATCTTAAATTCTTTCAGCTTCATCATTCACAGAAACTGTTTTCTTGCACTTCCTGTTGGGAGCTGTCATATAAATTTTGTTGAGTCACATCAAACATCTATTGCTGTCCTGCTAGATGTGTCAGTAAGGTTTGTAAGAAAAGGTCTCTGAAGAACTTATTTCCTTGAGTGCGTCATGAGATTTATGCAGCTATTTATCAGACGTATTTATTGAGTAAAAGGTCCATTGCATAAATGTTTGAAACAACATTCTTGCACATTTTTAAGTGACTGCCATAAATATAATGAAATAAATAACCTAACCATAATCAATTTTTGGTAAGAAGAAATTATAGAATTTTTAGGAATACAAAAATTATGCATACATTTGTCCAAATTCTTCCCTCTATTAGATGACTGCAGATCCAACGACTTTGCCATTTGTCATGGTTTGAGCCCAGCCGGTAACTCGGAACCATGCAGCCGCTCCCTCACTCCCCGCCTTCTTCCTCACCCCACTCCCGGAAGGATGAGGGGGAGAATCGGAAGAATGTAACTCCCATGGTTTGAGATAAGAACAGTCCAATAACTAAGGTATAATACAAAACCACTACTGCTACCACCAAGAATAATAATAATAATGATAAGGGAAATAACAAGGGGAGAGGATACAATTGCTCACCATCTGCTGACTGATACCTAGCCCGACCAGAGCAGCGATCTGGCCTTCCGGGTAACTCTCCCTGGTTTATATACTGGGCATGACATGCCATGGTATGGAATACCCCTTTGGCTAGTTTGGATCAGGCGTCTTGTCTCTGCTTCCTCCTGGCTTCCCCTCCTCCCTGGCAGAGCATGAGACTGAGAAAGTCCTTGACTGGAGTAAACATTACTTAGCAACAACTAAAAACATTGGTGTTACCAGCATTGTTCCCAGGCTTAAAGTCAAAAACACAGCACTGCACCAGCTACTGAGGAGAAAAATGATTGCTATAGCTGAACCCAGGACACCATTGTCATATTAAAGTAGACCAGGCCATTTGTGTTTGTCAAAAATATTCTCTAATGAGTAAGAATTTCACAGGTAATTTGGAAAATACCAAAAAATTTGAGCCGTATACTTTATTCAAAGGATTTTGCTATGAATGCATCATCTGCAGAAGTAGACTGAGATTTGCCTGCTTTCTAAAACTGTAGTTCATAGCACTCCATGAGTTTCTTTTAAACTGGTAAGAACACTTATAAGTACATATGTTTCTCCTTCTTATCAACTATATATCATGGATTTTCATTGTTATAATCTGGTTTGTTGTTTGGTTTTCTGGTGTTTTGGTTGGTTTTTGGTTTTGTTTTCGTTTTTGAGAGAGTCCTGTGTCAGTGATTAGATACATTTAACAATTGTTTCGTTGTTTCAGATGTTTATATTTTCAAAGAATTAATTTCATAGGCAGAAAGGTTCAGTACTGCAGAATAGAAACAGGTAAACTTTCCTAAAGGGAGAAATATTGATCCTATTTTTGGTGTGGGGAAAAATAGTCACACATATTGAGACAGCAATAACATGGAATTCAATTATATTAGCACAACAGATCAGTAATCTTTTAATATGGCAGTTTGTCTCTGACAATAACCTATAGATGATGCTTAAAAAGAACATTTTAAACCCTCTGTAGAGCACCTAATTAAGCAATGCCACGTTATAAAGAAAAAAGACTTCTGGCTTCTAAGTGCTAACCAGCTTGAAGTGCTTGTGCATGAGAATTGTTATTTCCTGTACACTGTATACATCTATATTAGAGTTAAATTGAGTTAGGATTCATCTAAGGTGGAAGTAAATTCAAAAGTTGGTGACACCTCAAAGTCAAATCAGAACTAATTACTACATTAAATTTTTATCCCCAGTGCAAAAAGCTCTGAACATTTCAGATGTTGCCATGTGTTTTGCTGATAATAAAATGAGTTGCTGAAAAAATTCAGAGTAATTGTAAACAATGTATTGAGTTAGTCACTGCACATGGGCACTTGAATTGTGTGTTGAATTGGAACTAGAAGCAAAATACTCCACTCTTCTAACAACTCTTCTTACATCATGTGGGAATGTATATTTTAAGCATTGTCTACTTACTGTTATAAAATTGTTCTCCACTTTTGACCAGGTCCACGTAAGCAAGAACTGAATGCATTAGTTTTGCCAGTGTAGCCTAAGTACAAGTAGATTCCTCTGAGGATATGACACAGAACTCAATGAAGAGAGTTTCATTTCGGAACTCTACAGTTTTATCTAACTCCATGTATGTAAATAGTGTAGCAAAATTAAAAATGAGACAGAATAAGATTATATTCATCGTACAAAATTTTCATTCACTTCACTTTCATGCTCACATGCAAAAAATGAGACATGTATGCTCTAATATTGTGATCATCATTACATATGATAAAAGAGAAGAAATGCTGTCTCTTGATTCCTGTTCAGATTTTCATCTGAACAGGCTCATCTTGAGTGGCATTTCTCTTTGCAGCCTTTACATGCTCTTGACAAAGGCACGTATCCATGCTGAGTGTATCACATCAAGATTGCCCCACATCTGTACTGTGGGCTTAGCTGTTGTATGGTCTTATTGTCATCAGCATTCTGCTCAATTCCTTGTTATCTACAGATGGCTGCTTTCAGTCTCTCAACTGATTCCACGTTTACCGCTTCTCAAACCCTGCTGTGACATTTCTTCTGGGATTTTTATACACACACACTCATTCATACTCCATGTAAACTTGTGTATTGACTATACTATATATTTCCTTTACAAACCTCTACATAAAAGCTTCAGCTTGGAGAATGTAATGAAATGAACCACATTTTAGTAGTTCAGCAGCTAATCCTGCAGTATTTATGCTTAATGTTGAGACCACAGGTTAATGGGAAGAAGTTAATCAATGTCTTTACAGATGCTGGAAGAGCCATTCTTATGAAGCATCACTTTTAGTTTTGTATTGCAACTGCCAGACTGAAACCCAGGGACTGCAACTTTTTTCTTTATTGCAGCATGTTTCGTCTCTTTGCCACTAAGAAAGTAACAGGACTTTTTAAAACAAAACAATTTGCAAAGTTGGTCTCTCAAAATGAGCACAAGAGGATGTCAGGTCAAAATGTCCAAGTAAAGAGACATAACTTAACAGGCAGGGATCTATTTCTAACACATTATATTAGTTAGACATTATCTCTGTATATTAAAAAGCGTAAATAGACTAATACAACAGTACGTAATATGTTATATAGTCCCTGGGTGTTTTTAATAAGATTTGTTACTCATATTAAAACTAGAAATGGCCTGGCCTTTATCAGGATCTTGCTAATTCAAATTAATTCCATACCATTTTTCTGTGGGGAAGCCCTTATCTCTCAAAAGTTACTTGGACCCTGAGCAGAAAACAGTTGTTTCCTTAATTTATTCTATGTACCTGAGCTTAATAAATTAAAGTAGGAGGAAATCCTCCAGATGATACTTAGAATTTATTTTCCTCTGGATTGTACGAACAGCAGATCGCATTCTGTTTTGATGTCTACTGCACAATCACTTCTGATGTAAACAGAGAACAAGTTTTAGGCCACAGAAATTTAAAAAATGTAAAAGGAAATAAAATAAGAAATAGAAAATATGTATTAAAATAATAATTATAGGGGTGTCTTTTTGCCTTTAGATTTCTGAAACTTTCAATTTTCATGCAAAACATATAACATTCTGTAGCATTTATGGTGAACTCACACAAGAGCCCTGACATTCATTTTGAAATTTAAATGAATGTTTTCACAAAAATTTTTAAAGGGAAATAATTCTTGTGAATGCCATATATCTCTAATGAGAATGTAATTGTCTTAAAGAATATACTTTAAAAAAAGTACACTTGATGTTTAGTTCTTAAAATGTTTGAGTTACATGGAAAAAAAAAATCATGATGAAGTAGCATTTATGTTTCCCCAAAACTCTTGTAGAGGTCTCCATGAAAACAAATTTTTTTCCTAATGGCTGAAAGAATAAATTTCTTTTCATCAGAGTATATCATGGTAGATGCTATCATCTACTTAAAAATGGAGATGTAACTAAAATGTTTTGGACTATAATGCTTGTAATGTAAAATTTTACACACCTCATTAATTTTGCAGAGCATATAATCCAAGAAATAAATAGGGATTGCATGCCTTTGTTGGAGATCTTAATAGTTTTGAACAATATTTTGACCAGTGAATTAGTACTACAATTTTGAATTGACAGATGTTCAGCCTCTGAAACATTATCATACAAAGCTTGAAAAGACTTACAATTTATTTTTTTCACTGCCACAAGTTTAAACTTCCTTCTTCTCGTATGTTAAGGAGAATGCAAAGTCTACTCCCAGGTAAAGGGTTAGTGGCTCACACAGGAGATGGGAATTTTTTGTTTTAGGTGCTGGACTGTACAAAACGCTGGGATCCATTTTTCTCATCCTGTTGCTGGCTTTTCTCTAACATCCTGCTGTTGTTTGTAGGAAATAGTGCTAAAAGAAATATATGCAATAGTACAGAACTCATTAACGTTTGTATTAAAAAAAAAAAAAAGTTTGTTAAAATGACCTTACTCGTGCAATAAGGCCTAATTACTGCCAGCAAAAGATCCTAGTTGTAATATATGGTATCTTGGAGTAATGTCAGGCTGTGTAATTCCAAATATTTCAGCAACCAACATTAAATCCTTAGCATCTCTATCTCTTTCAAAACAATTAAATTCAATTCGTACAATTAAATGCAATTAAGTCAAGTTTCAGAAGTCAGAGGAACTGTATCTATCTGGTGTTTGCAAGCTAGGTAAAACAGTCTATCTACCTATCTGATAAATAGAGAATTCAGCTATTCTTTAGTAAAGGAAGCCTGATCTGGGGGTTAGGTCATAACACCATATTATTAAGGGAAAGATGAGTTAGTTGAGTGCATGAAAACAATGACCCAGAACAGAAGCTGGACCACAGAAAAGCTCTTTATTTATGAAAACTGCAATTTTTATGTAGAAAATTCTTCTTTTGGGGAAAGGGCGAGGGGGATTTCTTTTTTAGAAATGAAGTTGACAGAATTCTGCGCTCCTGCAGAATACAGCATACGCTGTCATTTCTGAAATACTTCAAGTCATGAAAGAAAAAAAATATCTGCTCATGAGATTTTTACCTTGTCAATTAGATTTTAAGAGGTTCAATGGAACTCAAAAAATAATTTAAAAATATTTACTTCAAGAGCTGTTTTGCAAATTGGAAGCAGTTAAGATTAATTGCAACAACATTCTGCAAATACTATATTTCACATTTTATGAACATAGCAGTCTATAAAAGTCATGGTGGGGAAATCAGATTGCTTTCCAAAAACTGAGAACTCAGTGCTTTAAGTAATGAAGGCAGGGAAGACTTTAGGACTTTCTTCTTTCTAAACATGTTGATTGCTATTGGAGAAAGCTCTGAAGAGTTGAATTTGAGTGTTCTATTACTAGATTTTTTTAGTTTAATAACTTAAAAGCACCATTTGTCTGAGAAGAATGTAGAGATAAAAGCAGGTCATGCAGCAGGAACATATCAGAACTTCTTAAAAGCAAAAGTACAATGCAAACAAAATACAGCCTTGAAATCGTTCACCTAGGACACGTGACAAACACTTTACAAGAGACAACAGGTGGATGAAAAGTTCAAGCTTTGTTTATTCACTGCCTCATACCATTTATTCCAAATGGACTGAGACATTCCCAGAGGGGAGATGCTCTGATGTTCTGAAGAGGTTGGTTATCTTCTCTTACCCATTCCCAACACTGCAAGGGAATAGGACATAGGAATTATGCTCCTATCTATCTCCTCAACTTGACCTTGCTAGTGTAGTGAAGACCTGAAATATCTGAAGGGTAACTTTACCTATACGCTCTCATGAGCCACCAGTCAATTTTCAAAACCTTTTTGATAGAGGGAAAATGACGATAGAAAGAAGACTTTCAATGAGTGCAATACAAAAAAAGTAGACAATCTTCAAAGGTTGTTCTCATTTGTTTAAAATGCTGACATGACCAAGGCTTTAATTTGTAACTAAATTTGAAAGTATAGTGTGAATGGATTGTGTCTAACTCAGCCCATGAAATTTTTCTTGGCCTGTAATGAGCAGGGTCATCCTTTATAGACCTTTTAATGCAAGCTAATAAATTATCTCATACTATTGTTAGCTAAAATATTTTGTTTCCAGCCAATGTGATTTTAACTTAATATCCAATTAAGAAAAATGAACCAAATTCATTCAAATAATTAAGTAATACCTGTCAAATCACTGTAGAAACATCAAGTTAAAAGACAGTTAGGGGACAGAGTCCTTTGTTATATGGGCTCTGAATAACCCTTTATAGCTACTGCTAGACAACATTCTTGTTATGGAGTTACTTTTTTAACATCATCATACTTGATATACCAGAATTTTGTATGTGACTATACTTGCTTGGCTGTTGTAGTCTCAGTAAATGTTCTTTTTGGAGAGTGAAGCTAATATCTCTGTCCATGAGACACTAATAAATAAGTATCAACCATGTTCTACAGTTTTCTTGAAAATGTCATATGGGCAAACAAATGTATTTTCTCTGTGTTTTCAGAATATTCTGACCCATTATTTTGTAGCATTTGACTCATGCAACTAACTGCTTAAGACAAAAGTCTTCTAAGTTGCATTATATCTTAGAAACAGAATCTTTCACATATAGTTACCTTGACATTTTTGAAAGAATCATATTCCTTAAAATTTTAATTTTTAACATCATCCATATTAAACCAGAATTCTGATAGTAGAAACCCCACAGGATGACTCCCAGGCAAGAAGCTTTCTTGTAGTCAGTATGATTATTCACAAATAAAAGTCAATAGTTTGAGAAGAAATATTGTTAATGGGGAGTTTGGTGCTCCAGCAAAACCCCAGTGTTGGATGTAACTCCAACACCAGTTGGAATATAGTATAGCAAGAGGAAACCGGGTCTTATTAAAGATCATTCATTAGAAAAATGATTTTGTTCATTGTTTGGTAAAACATTCTGGGGTTGTTGTTGTTTGTTGGTGGTGGTGGTTGTTTGGTTGGTTGTTTCCAAAACAAAAGATGGAGCAAATGTTGTACATATTTGAGGTCATTGTAAAAAGAAGCATAACATCAACTCAATCTAACAATTAGAGGTGAAATGATAAAGCAATCCTGAGTAAATTTTTGCTGTTTCACTACCTTATTGTGCTTGCTAAGGAGATCTAATTAGGATAAAATCAGTTAATATAGTCAAAATATTGCCAGGACACATTTTTGAAGTGAAACGTAATTTAGTTTAGAGATATTTCCAGAATAAGAACAGAAGCAATAGCAACTTTTTAGCATTATTGTCATCTGGACTCCCACGTATATCAGATCACTTAGAAGTTACACAAAGAAATGCAACACGTTTGTAACTGTGACTGCCACCTTTATCACATTATTTCTCTTGGAGGGTTAACATATCAAGTTTTTCTAGTGTAACCACCATCATAATTTTTTACTGATCTCTCAGAAATCTAGCAATAGTTGGACAGAAAAAAAGGCAGAAAGTTCCTGAAAATCAATTTCACCAAAATCCGGGTATTTTGTACTAAATAAAATAATCTCTTATTCATTCTTTTGTGCTGCCATTAAGAAAGTCATTCACCATCTCCCCTGTTTCTCCAGCTCTTTAACTTTTCCTGAAGATAAGAAAGGACAAACATCTTTTAAAAAACAGAAGTAGCAGAAAAGATGTACCACTTTGGGCATTATTTTTAAATCATTGTACCCCTACAGTATCATAATTCCTTTATTTCCTTAAATTTTGCATGCAGCTCATTTTGTGCATCTGCCTCGAAGTGAGAGCAGCTGAGGTAGATTTTTGTATGAAGTGGCAATTTTCTTCCTTTTGCAATCTTATGGAGCTGCATAGTTTAGTAGATGTTGAACAGGGACCTGCAGAATGGATCACATTTAAATCACATATTCCCAAACATGGACAGCCAGCCAGCCTGCTGTACGCGTATTTTCCTTATTAACAACAAAGCAGAAAATACACCCTTGCTATGTGTTTGGCTAGAGATGCGATGTTTTGCACGAGCCGTAACAGAGATTACAAATTTAGTTTTAAATATAATTTTAACTAAAAGCTGTCAGAGTTTTATTACATCTCTGTCCTTTTTTTTTCCATGAAGGGAAAAAAAAAATATCTAAAAATAATCTGTGTTTAATTTCCCAGGCTGGTGCACAATATTTTTGATTTGACACATTAGGTTTCACCAGTAATATTATGTTCTGCTACGTCAATAGAGTAATGAAACATGACCGAAGTAAACAAACACAGAAATGAAATAGGCCACAAAACTTCACAAATTCAAGTTTTCTGAACAAAAAGACTAAAAAAGGAGGATTTCTATTTCCGTGAGTCATGGGAATTTTCTTTGAACTGGACTTGTAATTGCTATGACTGTTACTTCATGCTGAAGGCACTTTTTAGTTTGACACTTTACATTTCAGAATCTTATTGTACTTTTTCAGTACTAAAAAATATGATACTGCTCTGAATAAATGCATTCACATATGTGCATGTCTGTATGTATGTAAACACATACAAATGTAAACACACACAAATGCACACACACACAAAAAAAAGGCAAGGTGTGGGGGGCCAAATTGTATCTCTAAGTCCAAGCCTACACTGCTCCTCATGACTAGCACAGTTAATTCAGCAGAAATTTCTAGTGAAATTTCAGTTATACACCAAAAATGCATTTTCATATATGTAGCTTATTCAGAGGAGTCATTTTATTTTACTAACAAAAACAACATAATTTTGCCATGAGTGTTCTCTGATACACTGCAGTCATTTTTCTACATGAGGAAGTGTTCCTATTTCTGATTTGAACTTCAACTCTTGAAGTAATGGCTTGCCCAGAAAAGTACGCATGAAGATGGAAACCTAGTTAACCCTGGTATAACAACTCTTCTATAAATCATACATGTAACATTAAAAAAAAAAGGAAACCAACCAACCAAAAAAAAATCCCAACAACAAACCAACTCTGCCCTCAAACTGATATCCCAAAAATCCCTGTGACAGCATTAGCTGGTATTTATTAGCTCAGACTTGGCATTCTACTACCTTTTCATTAGCACAAACTAAAGACACAGAATGATTATTTATGCTTAGAATATGAATACAATAAGAACTATGGTCTTCCCACATCCCCTACTCTAAATCTTTTAATGAAAGGATAATTATTCTACTTAGTTGAGTATACCGAGTATCCCAGACAGTGACTAGTTCTGTGTCCTTCACCATGCCACAAAAAGGCATATAAATACTTAAACATCCATTTCCCGAAATCAGTGGTAGAGAGTAGGGAGTAATTTCTTATCTGGTGGAAGGATGGTGAATAATACTGAGAAAACCTGTATTTGACATAGCAGGGGAAAATTAGAGACCAGATGAAGAATTTCTCTGCATGTATTCAATGACAGATTTGATATGAAATAATAGGTTTTATAGGCCCTGTCTTTATTTTCATCTTGAAGCAGCACCACAGCCTCATCAGTATGTCCTGATCACATATGTGGGGTACAGTAATATTCAGGTTTAGAAAAAGAAATGAATCTCAGTCATTCTCAAGGGCTAATACTGAGACTGAGGTTGTTTAATGTCTTTGTTGCTGGCCTGAATAACTGGATGAAAAGCACCTTCAGCAAGTATGTAGACAGTATCAAACTGGGGCAAGCTGGCGGAAACTTCATGAAGTTGAACAAAACTGAATGAGACATCCTGCATAGGCTGGGGATATACTGGCTAGCTAGCACCTCAGCTGAAAAGGTTTCAGGTGTCCCAGTGGACAAGCCAAACATTATTCAGCTGTGCGCCCTTGCAGAAATGAAGAATAACTGCATGTTGGGCTATGTGAGGAAGAGCGCAGCCAGCAGGCCAAAGGAATTCTCTGTCACTAAGGATGCAGCATCCACATTATCATGTCCAGTTTTGGAATCCCCAGTACTGAAAAAACATGGACATAGAAGAATTAATAAGTGCAGGGCCACCGAGATTTTTAGGGGGCTGGAGCACAAGATGTACAAGAAAAGACTAAGGGAACTGATTTTGGCTGTATGGAAAAGAGAAGGTGAAAGGGAGATCTTTTCAACTACCCAGTAGCATAGTGTAGAGAAGATAGAGCCGGGTTCTTCTTGGAGGTAAACCGTGGGGATATTAGAAGCTGTGAACTCATGATGTTAGGAAAAAAGTTCACAATGTGGGTGGTCAAAGTCTGCAGCAAATTTCCCAGAGAGGCTGGAGATATTCAATGTTTCACTATGATGTAAAGTTGAAACTAATTATGGCTTGGAAGTTGGCCATGCTCTGAGTGGGCGGTTGGACTAGATTACCTTCAGAAATCCCAGATGACCTTCAGAAATCCCTTGCAAGCTTCCGATCCCCAGAAGTCATGTTAGCAGATTCCATCAGATGTTTTTGCCTTGCCTTGCCTTAGATGTTCTTTTCGAAAGAAAATCTTGATTTTTAATACAAACTATTTTTCTGCTATTGCAGGGACTTAAAACATTGAACTCATGATAAAGTTCTCTTTGTACCTGTAATGTTTTACATGATGGGAATTCATGAACTAAGCAAATCCTTCTAGCCCTCTTGTCCTATGTTGATCTGTCGTTGTGGATATTCTATTGCCATTCACAATTCTCTGAACCCTCGCCACAATTATCCACTAAAATGAGCAGGAAACATTATTGAAGAAGTTTGTTCTGGAAACACTTTTATCCTTTTCTTTATATTTTCATGGCAGGATAAAAGAATAAAGAGACATACAGTATTACTTCTCGTTCCCATTTGGAACAGTAATTTTCTAGGAATCCTTTACATTTATGTTAGAACACCTTCATACCTGACAGAATCAAAAAACATTTACATTGAAGAAACCATCCCTGTATCTTTTCTCTAATATCTGAATATTTCATATGTCGATGAAAAAATCTATGAAAGTGAAAAATCCACACGTAAATTTTATTCCCTCATGCAGATTTTACCTGATATATATAAAAAAAACAGAAAGTGAAGAGCTCCACTTCTCTAACTGAATTTACACGGTAAAGTTCTTTTTTCTTTTTTTTTCTTTTTTTTTTTTTTTTAATTTTACTTCAGGCTAAAAAATAGTTTAGTGCATTGAACTCAGAGAAAGTCACAGCCTCTGACATTAGCTGTGTAGCAAGGGGGTTGAAACCGAGGAACTTGCTCTTGCAGAGATCCTCCTTCCTTTGTAAGGAGTATGACCAGAGGGTTGAAGGAGGTGATCCTGCCCCTCTACTCTGCTCTCGTGAGACCTCACTTGGAGTATTGTGTAC
This sequence comes from Strigops habroptila, assembly GCF_004027225.2. Classification (NCBI taxonomy): domain Eukaryota; kingdom Metazoa; phylum Chordata; class Aves; order Psittaciformes; family Psittacidae; genus Strigops; species Strigops habroptila. The sequence continues at coordinate 110,889,713 of NC_044278.2, forward strand.
AGTTCTGGTGTCCTCAACATAAAAAGGACATGGAGCTGCTGGAGCAAGTCCAGAGGAGGCCACGAGGATGATAAGGGGGCCGGAGCACCTCCCGCATGAAGACAGGCTGAGAGAGTTGGAGCTGTTCAGCCTGGAGAAGAGAAGGCTGTGTGGAGACCTCATAGCAGCCTTCCAGTATCTGAAGGGGGCCTATAAGGGTGCTGGGGAAGGACTCTTCCTTAGGAACTGTAGTGGTAGGACAAGGGGTAATAGCTTCAAACTTAAACAGGGGAAGTTTAGGTTAGATATAAGGAAGAAGTTCTTTACAGTGAGGGTGCTGAAGCACTGGAATGGGTTGCCCAGAGAAATGGTAAATGCTCCATCCCTGGCGGTGTTCAAGGCCAGGTTGGACAGAGCCTTGGTCGACATGGTTTAGTGCGAGATGCCCCTGACCATGGCAGGAGGATTGGAGCTATATGATCTTGGGATCCTTTCCAACCCAAACCATTCTATGATTCTATGATCCATGGATTGACCACAGTCTGGGAATCAAAGTTATATTTTCTATTTCTCCTGGTTAGATTTTCTGTCTTGTTACTTGAAACTGTCAGGTTTTACAACTCGAAAAAAGCAGCAGGGTTCTAATAACTCTTTCTGTCTATTAACCAAAAATGTGGAAGACTATAGTTCACTTTCATAACTCACACAACTTTTGAAGGTCTTGTCAGACTTTAAGCAGGGCTATATGGTGAAATTCCTTCTTCCTGTAAAATTCCCGCAAGGATCATTACTTTTTGCCCACCCAAATTTCCAATTCACTTTCAAATGTATGAGTCACTGTTGAGCTGAATATATATTTTATTTTGAGTCCTGGTATTCCATCAAAATTATATTAAGAGAACTGGATCCTTCACTTTCTGCCTTATATTTTCACTTATTTGTGCACCATTGTGCTCTGATGAGTAATGAATAACGTAGTGCAATACAGAGCATAACTTGTACTTTATTGAGCAGTGCTTGTGTTTCACTGTAGAGATGTAAGTCTGTGATCAGTGAAAACAAGAAGTTCTGTAACACTGAAGCATCTAAAAACAGCTAATTGTTTTAGGTTACATCAACATATAATTTAAAATGGACATACCTTAAAAAGCATCACAGTACAGTGTGCAGAATGATATAAAAGAAGTTTTTACAGTGGTTTTGTCACTGAACTTGAATTAAAAAATGTTCTGGTGACTCATATGAAAGTGACACAAACTATTTGAGTATCATGTGTTATGATTCAGTCACAGGCTGAGCAGATGAAAAGTCTACAGATAATTTGTAACTAGGTTCTTTATCTTTACAGGCATTGGGACTTCCAAAATATGCTTTTTTAAAATGCTTAATACTATTTTATTTTGTTGCGATTCTTAACAACAGAAAACTAAGAAATATTGCTTAATTGCTATAAACCCAATCCTGGACCCCTTATATGACATAGGATACTTGTACGAAAAGAAAAAAACTACAAAGTATCTATGAAAACAATGTTCTATTTTTAAATAAAAAGCTGCTTCTGATCTTTATAGAATTTTTCTTTCAACTTTCATGATGAACAAACACTTAAATGCATCAAAAAATCCCCAAAACCAACCTGCAACATCCCCCCTCCTCCAAAAAAACAATATCTATTTTAAAGAGTTTTTGGGCTCCATACAGAGATTCCTTTTTGACCCTTCATATCATCGTCTTAGTAAGCCACAAAGACAGAATCAAATGCCTACATATTCCTAATCTCCCATCGTCTGTTGCCTACATTTCATTCTCTTGATGTGTCATGAACACTAATGCAGTCATCTATCATGCACAATGTACCATATACCATGTACCAAAAATGAAGTATGGAGATACTGGCCCTCTGTAGCAGCAGGTGGAGTATATCATCCAGTGAGCTCCCTTTGAGACTCTGATCATATGACAGAAGACCCCACTTGCCTGACCTACCAAACCATTAATGATTGATAAACCATGAGTTGGGAAACTCTGGCTCATGTGTCTGTGCTTATCTGCTCTTACAGGTACTTTCAATTACTGTGAAGCTTGTAGGTTGCAGTAGGTCAAACACACAAGTGAAAGGGAGCATAAGAACATGAAAGCACACTGCAGTTCACCTCTGCAGAAGTGGGGATGTGACAGACAACCAGGCTGTACTACTGATGTGATTATGATGACTAGTTATTATTTAGTTTGCTTCCTATGGCATTATTTCTTACATAATCAACCAATTTTTGTAGCATAAAACCTAGTTGTGGCACCATATATGCAAATTTAGTACATTGTCTTTGAAATTATTATCAACTGGTGTTAATATGCATCCTACATTTAGTCTTTCTATTTAATTATAATAAGATCTTCTGTGAGTAAGGTATATTATTTGTTATTCTTTTTGGTTTTAGATTATTTTCTCTTGTCTTCTAGAGAAGACTGCAGGCACTTTTTTTTTTTAGTTATTTATTTTAAATAGCCATACCTAGACATTTAGGTTAAGCTAAACCAGCTATGCTGATGAAGTCAAATTCTAAGTCCCTTGAATGCTTATCCTGTTTAATGTATCCTTCATGCTAAGTAGCAAGTCTAAAAAGTACTTTTTCGTTTTACCAAAACAAAATTTCCATAACTTGATACCTAAAGATTTCATTATGAACGTTTTTGGTTATGGCGTTTTCCTTTCCTTTCCTTCCTTTTCCCTTTCCTTTCTTTTCTCTTTTCTTTTTCCTTTTCCAGATGATAACAGATAAGTCACCAAGTTTTCTGTACATACTTTTGTCCTGGAAAGGTTCGTAAAAAGAAGAGGGTAGATTATGTTTTTACTTAAGGAGTTGACTGAGAAAGATGGTGTGTATGGTTTTGCACATTAGTTTATTCTATTGATGAGGTGCTCTTAATATGCTTGAATGCTTTTGTGTGCAATGATCCATACTATATAGTTGGGGTAGTGAGTGATATGTGATATATTCAGATCCAGTAGACTTTTTTTTTTCCATTTTAAAGGAGATGTGCAAACTGTATTACTGTCTTGGAAACCTTGGTTTGTTTGGTTTGGCGGTTGGATTTTGGTTTTTTGTTGGTTGTTGGGTTTTGGTTTTTTTTTTTTTCATAAAAATACAAAATACTTCATCCAAGTGGAAAATATGAATCTGTGCTTTTGTGTCTGATGAAGAATGCAAAAGATAAGTAAGATGAACACTAAAGTAAAATTTGCTTTCTGGATTCTATTTATTTATTGAGAAATAGCTTTGAAAGTGATTTGTCTGTTGCTTGCCACTTTTTTTTTTCCTCATGAAATAGGTGATCTAGAGAACTCCCTGATGCAGTCTTCTTCCCTTGCACCCTACCTATTTTGTACATCATTGAGCAAGACAATGAAAAAAAAAAGCAGTCAGGCACTGGTGTTGATGGATGACCATGATTTAAGACCTGGTTCCACCTCTTTACACATTTTAACATAGCATTTGTTCACATAAGCAATGATTTTGATATCAGGCAGAAGGCGGATTCTGTCACAGTCATCACAGCTCTCAAAACAATAGGTTCACTCTTTCTCAAAAGCAAAACATCACCAATCAATTAACAGTGGAAAAACACAGTTCATTTAAATTATTAATTGGTAGAAAAACTGAAACTATTGAGGATGAGAAAGGATTGTCTGATACTTATGACACTGCCATTAATGCTAGATCTCCTCTTGCATGTGAGTGTTTCTCAGCATCCCTCTTGAGCGAAGTATATGACATCTCCTCACGATCTCCATTCAGCAGAAAAATGCAAATACCCAAATATATGTAACAGCCACAGGAAGAAAATGGCAACACTAACCAGAGTAGGTCATATGCAAGGAAATTCTTTTTGTAGATGATTTACCTTCTGTTTTAGGGTGCTGACAAGTACTTGTCTTCTATTATTTTCATGCCTTGTGGAGAGGGACATCCAGAAGTAAAATACTATGGAGGTGATGAGCTGTGGTGGCCTATTTAAGAAAGTGCACAATTTCAATTATCTCCATGTGTCACAGTGTGTCAAATTCAGCAGCTGCAGTCTCTGTTTGACATTAGCTGTGTAGTAATGGGGTTGAAACCAGGGAACTTGCTCTTGCAGAGATCCTCTTTCCTTTGCAAGAAGCCACAAGCGGTCCAATGACTCTTAAATACCTGGTATCATGCTGAAATTCTAGAAACATCCTAAGTTCATCGGTGCTCAAATGGACAGCTTGATCTTAATCAAAATCTCTGTAGAGTAGCTCCAAAGACTCTTTTTCTCTCTTTTTCACTTCCCTCCCCAGCAAAATTACATTAATGCATATTAAAAAGTTTGGTTGCTTAAGTTATTTTAAAATGGTAGATGTTAGATGCTACTAACAAACCCATGCATTCAGATAGTGGCACAAGATTATTATTTTCCCACCAAAATAAAAAAAAGAAGATGGCAATTTTAACTGCCTAACTCACCTACCTGGGTTAGGAGTCAGTCACTTCATACAATTAATATTGAGAAATGGACACATCTGATGGGATGAAACCACCTTTTGGAGATAACTATACCTCCCTTAGCTGTATAGGACAATGCTCATAAGCTAGGTGCCCTCACTGTAAACTATACAGGAAGCATAGACACTGATCTTAGGTTAGTTAAAATTACCTGTTGAGCCCATCATCTTCCCCTGCTTTTACTTCCACTGCCCCCAGATTAAATGTGAATTGGTAATGAAAGGGATGGCTTATCCAGCACAAGGCTATCCAGAGCTTTCATTCAAAATATGCTTGTCATTTATTATTTGGCCATGGAGTGTTATTTGTGTGGGTCTATTCTCCTATAAAAGCTGTTACAATTCCTTTTGTTTTTTTCATTGTCTGTTTTTCTCAGTTTCATGTTGTTTTCCTTCTTGCAGCATCCTTCCTTTCTTTCCCTGGGCATCCTTCCATTCCCTCCTCCAGGGTTACCATAGAAATACCCAATCACAAATTTCAGCAGACAAACTCAGACTGAAGCAATAAAATGAAATGTCAGGAAGTACTACTTTGCAAAAGTCACAAAACAAATTGTATATTTGGATAATTATTAATTATGTGATATTTTTAAAAGAATTTGGGCATAGCTGTAGGAGCTTGCTTTTAATGTTGTGCTTTTAGCTTGTATTCCACTATTTGCATTAATAGCATTGGCAATAAATACACTGATATGAAGCATATCAGCTTGGCAAGCCCTTTTATCTTCTGCCTACAGTATTCATTTTAAACAGCTACAAAAATAAAACTTGGCACTTTCCAAAACAGAACTACAAACAAAACTAAATATATTATGCACAGAATATATCTAAGTGTGACACAAACGCTTCGTTGGCTATGTGTTGGTAATTGTGAATAGGGAAAGCAGAAGAGTTCCCCCCACATAAGACAACATCTAGAATTAAATAGTCGTCCTTGGTCTAGATATCAGAATATAAAACTTACGAGGGAAAAAACCCCCAAGATTTTTCTTCTAAAAAATGCTGTTCACTGCTAGATGTAAAGACATTATGAACATAGTTTGTTATTAGCTATATAGCTAGTTAAACTATTAATTGCAAACCCATTTGTAAAACTGGCCTGACTATTCAAATGCTGACGTCACTTTATGTAAAATGTATTTGATGAACAACAGCACTATGATGGCAGTTTGAAGTAGCAACTTTCAGCCCTGAACTTATTGGATGATTGTTCAGTTTGAGAGTTCATTCTTCACTTGTTATGGTGTTTCATTGATCATCTACTGGTTTTGCTTCTAGATTACCTGTTTGGAAACTAATAGAATGATTAATATGACCCTATAAATAACACCGAGTAAAACATAATTAATTTCTTATAATATATATATATCAATTCTAGGCAGAAAAAATGTCTGAGAAAAAAATTTCTAACTGTTTCAACATTTACGTTCAACATTAGAACATTTCCATGTTCTAATTCATGGAAAAAATCGTTAAATTAATTATGCAGGAAAGAAAATATAGTCCTAAAAAAAGCTTAAGTGGGTATTAGTTTTGAATGCTTTTAATGCAAATTCTGGACCTTGAAAATTTTATTGCATAAAGTTAGATACATTAGAAGACAACATCTGAAGGCACCTTTTATCTTTTTTTGAGCTCAAAACAAGTATAAGCTTATTATTTCTCACATTGTTGCATTGGTAGGAACTTTGGGGTTAATATTATTAATATTTTAACATAGAGAATCTTGGAGGAGAAGAAAAAAGTTAAGGTAAGAAAAATTTACTGTTCATTATTGAAATTAGAATGAAATTTAGGATAATTTTACTCATACAGCTGATAACAAAATAACTGCATATGGAAATAAGATGGAGAGTGAACTCTTAAAAATTTTGAATAGGAAGAAATGTTTGTGTCAATTACTTCTGTATCATCCGTTTCACTTCTTAACAGCGATTTCTCCGAGTTTTGTAAAATTCAAAACAAAACGTTGCTTTCACACAAAGATTTCCCAAAGTGCCATTACAAAGATGAAATGTAAGTTTTCAAAAATTTCACAATTCTAAAAGATACTTTGACTTAAAGACCACTAACACGGTTTCTAGGAAAAAAGAAAAAAATCAGTTTCAGCAAGTTGGAGTATTTCAATTAAACATAAAAATATTTATGAACAGAATTGGTTTAAGCCACCCAATAATTGAGGGCTTCAATTCAATGCTCAGTGTGTCTCAAAAGTGAAGGACTCAAAATTAGAGGTCAAAGCGCTGTTCAATTCCATATTTTATAGGAAGTTCTTGCTTTATTTATTTTTGGTCAGGAACAATGTAGTAGGAATGGAAAACCTGAAATGAATATTCATGGATAGTCAATATTCATGTTCGGCTCTTAATATTAGACTTTCTTCATAGAGGAGTACCCTAGAGGTACCCCTTACCTTCAAAAGGTAAAACAGAGGTCCTCATGTCTGGAAGCTGATCTAAAGAAAAAATACCAGAGTTAGGGAAAGAGTTTTAGCCCTTAATGAAACATTCAGGTCATACTGTTTCTTCTGTTCACTAAGTGTTGCAGACCTCTTTGGTAGCTCAGATGATATATGATATTTTTTCAAAATGAAATAATTTGTTCACAAGATCACAGGAAGTAGAAGGGGAAGGGAGTCTGTGAGTTTACTGACAAGATAAGCTCTACCTCCCCCTGCCTGTCTTACATATGGGATCAAAGACTCCTGACTGATGTTTACCTAACCTGCTTCTTAGAGAGGTTTTAAAATGTATTTTCTGCCAATATCTTTGGCAAATTATTCCAAAGTTTGGCTGTACTTACCGCTAAGTCTTACCTTAATTGTTAAACTAAGGGCTGTGGTAGATTTGCCTCCGCAGACAAAATCAGATAGATGAAGCTGTTAAAATGCTGAAGAGTTTTTCTTTTCCGCTGTCCATTAATGCAGGGATGCCTGATACCACAAGTGATCAACCTCTGTCTTATCACAGCATATAGTCCAGTATATTAAGGTAAATGAAAATTAGATGTCTGATTTTAATCTTCTGCCATGAGCCTGTCAGACCTTTTACTGCAAAGCAAATAAGACTATTGTTTCTTGTCCTATGTTCAGTGAGCATGGGGAGCACTTTATTTATTTCTGTTATGCCACTTTTCTTATGTATTTGAAGACTAAGAAGGATGCAGAGTTTTAAAGTGTAAATTTGTCTGACTGCCCACAAGGAACGGTGTGTCAATACATCAAGAAAAAGCTGGGAAGAAGAAAACATGGAATTAAGTCAAGCTATAGGGCCGGTGAGTTCTCCGTGAGGGTTGAATGTGAAGTGTTCCGCCAGCAATGAAGGGGCAGTTTCATGTCTCATGTCATTTGTGGAGCGCACTGAGAGGCAGATGAGACAGATAGCTGGCGCTTTTGTGTGTGTGTGTGAAAATGTGTCTTTGGGTTAGACAATTTTAGCATAGATGGTGGAATTTTCCTCACACTATTATCATGAGCCCCTATAGCACAACACCAGATTGCATGATTTGACTTAGGGATACAACGCTTCTTGAACGAGTCCTCCTGGTGCCAGATTCAATGATATCTTTATTGGGTTCTTGTATTATGTCTAACTAGGACACAAGAGAGGCTGGAATATTTATCTAAGGCACAGAGGAGTGCACTGAGCAAAGCTAGAAAGAGACAAGCCTGAGAATAAGGGATGCAGCAATGTTTGTTTAGCTGTCCTTCCTTAAAAGGTAAAACTGCTGAGGAAGAAAGAAAGAGAATGATGACAATATATCAGAACACACAGCTAAATTAGTAAAGGGAAATCAGAATGGATGACCATGCCATTTACCTGCTGCACAGCTTCTCACCACCACTGCTGCAATCCAAGGCCATACCAGAGATCTGAGAGGATCTCTTTCACCATTAAACATAGCGTTTGTCACCTCATAATTTTTATTTCTCTGCATCGGCTTTGTCTCACTGTTAATCAGAATGTACTGCTCACCTGGCTATCTCAGTTTTCGAGATTGTTAAGGAAAAGTTTGTTTCAAGACCATACAAGTTACTGAAAGGCATTCATTGTGGGTATCAGCCTGAGAGATAAGTGTTGTTTAACTATAATTCACAGGAGGACTGTGCGAGCAGAGGCAATGAGTGGGCAGTGTTTGGGGATTTATAAATTCAGAACAAGATATCCTCTTTTGGTAACTGTGATGATATCAGTCATGCATACCTTCTGCCGTTTTAGTTATTGCTGTAAAGTAGACATGGAACTAAACCAAGTGTATTTCACAAGCGTATGTTGTTTTGTTTGCTGTGCAGCCAGATAGGATGGTTTGTGATGTTACAAAGGCTCATCATAAATACGTGGAAGACATTGTGGTCTATGTACGCCTGCAGAGAACAGCAGAAATTCAAAACCTCAACCACAAAGAAACAAACGGCACATGTGGGAGTCCATCCCCCAGGAGAAATGAAGGTTACAAACCCATCACAAACAAGCACCAGAGAAGTCAAGGACTAATAAGGTCATTGATATCAAAATTTGTCTTACAATTACTTTCTTAAACTAAGGAGGTGATGAGATGGCTTTCCCATCATCAGCCAGCTTGCAAGGATACATACTTAAACTGGGAGCTGCAATGGAAATGCAAAGATTCTTCAGGATTTCAGCTAGCCACCATCACAGCTCATCCAAACTGTGAGCCTTCTTCAGGCAATGGGAAATGGACTAGACCAGCACAGCTCACATCAGTTGCTGTGGACATTGTGGACATACTGTTAAGGCTGCTGAGGAGGCCCTGGCTCAGGGTAAACGGTTGAGCAGGAGGTGGAAATCTGCTGGACAGGATAACAGAAACTTCTGAACATAACAAGTAGCTGCGCAGGAAGCCAGCAAAAGTTAGAGTTGTGAGGGATGGCTGAATCTCACAGGTGGTTAAGTGGGAGGTGTTTGAGAAAATGCCAAACTCCACAGATAATTGGAAGGGATTATTGGGAACCTTTGGGGCAGTAGAATATTGTAAGGCCAACAGCACCCAGGTAGCCATCAGTAATACCATATAATGGCAAAATTGCTTAGGTAACAGGATCAGAAGTAACATATTTGGGAATGGATGAAGCCAAACTAGGAGCAGGTGGGAAAAAGAAGTTATGGTTTGAGTTGTTTACCTGGGGGGAAACTGGGAGGAGAAAGGGAGATACAAGGATGCTGAAAAGGAAGGTTAAGAAAGGGGAAAAGAATGCTAAGGTATGGAAATGCTGTGAGGGCAGTGTATGGGGGTGCCTACCAGAAGCCCTGTTTTTGCTCAGAGCAGCTGGAGCAGGACATGGAACAAAATCCTCTCATCTGACCCTGAAGCAAGGATTGAACCTGTGTCTGCAGTCAGTGGGTCTGGTGTGAGCTCAGGGCAGGTGGTGTCCCTCTCTAATAAGAGTACACATAGATTGATGGGTAGAGCATCCCAGCATCACTGTGCCAGTGCCTGTTCCAGGCCTCACAGCATCAGCAGCCACCTTTCCATAATGCAAGTGTTTTTTTGACTCACATGACTTAAAAATCTATCATCCCTTTATTTCAAGGTATCAGCAGCACACAGACTTATCATTTGCAAGCACCTGCCATTTGATTTCAGTTTGCTCTTTGGTCTGTGTCTTTCACTAGCCTATCTCATTCATTGGGATGGAAAAGAGATGCTGTGGGAACCCTTTCAAATGACAGGTTTTGTCCCCACAGTTCTCTTGAGTGAAGTTCTTCAATTCACCCTCATGCTCTGTATTTCTAACCCATTTGCATGGTACCAGTTTATAAGCTGTGCATCAGCTTTAGCGTGAACCAGACTCTTCAGTCACCTAAAGCTGCCCTTTTAGCAGTCTCAAAAAGTCTGTGAAAAAGAGCAATCTATTAAAACAAGTTCTTTTGTTAAAAAAAAAAACAACAACAAACAAACCAAACCCCAAACAAAACACCACCCAGAAGATGAATATACATGTTATTATCTCACCTGAGCTTCAGGGTGTATTTGTAAGCTTCTTCAGAAATGCTAAATCCTGATTGTATCCTTCCAGGAGAGAGGGTGGAGAAACAACACTCCCAAGCTATGTCTGAATTTATCTCATTGTAATCATCACTGAAAATTCCTAGCTGAAGTTCACAGATTGTCATTTTATCATCTTCAGAGGAACCCTGACCCCCCGTCAGCCCTGAACTGGTTGCTCCTCCCATTTTTTTCAGCAGACAAGTCAGCAGCAGTCTTACAATAGAGTTTTTTCCATACCATCCACTAATACTCAGTAGCAGAATTACAGTCATTGCCTGATTTCTGCATAGGCAAGACAGGCTTCAGAACAATTAAAACCATAATATTCCATATAAAAAACTTCTTCGGACACTATGGACACTCTTCAAGCTAACAGATTGTTATACACTATTCATAAAAATAGTATGTTACTGGTAGACTCCACACTGACAAGAAATCCAACCCTATATCCTCAGGTAAATATAGCTCACTTCAGATCAGATGGATTTAATCTGTAAAGAAACATGAAAGTGTCACACAGCAAAGAAAATTATACTGTGATAAGGGGGAAATCAGTCAAATTAAACAATTGTCCATGCAGATTCTGAACAAGACCTTGCATAACTACTGCAGATACAGCACAGCCCTGTTAGACCACCCCTGCTTAGCTGGACACTCCCTTAGCTGCTGTATTTGAGTCTTGCTACTCTGGACACATGGGTTCCTGTGCTTCCTTCGGTCTGGGAGGTTCCTTGGTATAGTCATAGCACATATGCTTTTCTTAACTCACCACAGAACTATGATTATGTGGACCAGGTGGCATCATCCCACAGAACAGGTGCTAATGCCTATCTCACCTCTCCATCTTTTTAACTACATCACACTTTGGGTACTCCAGGTTTGTGGGGATAAAAAATTAATAAATAGGGCTGTCAAGGACTTTTAGGTGCCTTTTTCTTTTTCTTTCTGCAGTTAATGAATGAGTGTCCTGGGTTCAGCTATAGCAGTCATTTTTTCTTCTTCTTAGTAGCTGGTATACTGCTGTGTTTTTGACTTTCAGCCTGGGAACAGTGCCGATAACACCGATGTTTTTACTTGTTCCTAAGTAATGTTTACTCCGGTCAAGGACTTTCTCAGTCTCATGTTCTGCCAAGGGAGGAGGGGAAGCTGGGAGGAAGCAGTGACAGGACACCTGACCCAAACTAGCCAAAAGGGTATTCCATACCACAGCACGTCATGCCTGGTATATAAACTGGGGGGAGTTATGTGGAAGGCCCAGATCTCTGCTCGGGTTGGGCTGGATATTGGTCGGCGGATGGTGAGCAATTGTATCCTCTCCCCTTGTTATTTCCCTTATCATTATTGGTGGTAGCAGTAGCGGTTTTGTATTATACCTTAGTTACCGGACTGCTCTTATCTCAACCCGTGGGAGTTACATTCTTCCGATTCTCCTCCCCATCCCTCCAGGAGCGAGGAGAGGAAGAAGGTGGTTCTGAGGGAGCGGCTGCGTGGTTCCGAGTTACTGGCTGGGCTCAAACCATGACAATGAGACTTACAGATCTATATAAAGCCATATGCATATCCCAATATACATATTTCCTGCCTCAGTGCACTCGGCATGTAACTGCTGCAAACACTGTAACTTGAAGCTTCTCAGAGGTTTTCTTTCTCATGCAAGTAGTTTCTGGAGCTCGAGTTTCTACCTTTCTCAATCATGTATTCCTATTTTCTCATTTCCTCAGCAATGGTCATACAGACTTCTATGATTCCAAATATGCATTTCCCCCCACCCCATCCATCAACACCCTAGTGTTTCCTGTGGAGGTCTGCGTTTTTAAGTTTAGCAGAAACAACCCCAAAAATTGCCTTGTTGTCCCTTTTTGAGAATGTTTCACTCACTAGCCCAAGTCCTCTACAAAAATTTACAAATCAAAGAAATGATATCGAGCCTCACCATCACTTCAGCCATCTCACAGGTGTTCCCCAAGCCTCCCTGTTCCAGATTTATTCAACAGTAAACAGCCCTTCTCAAATACCTTTTACTAATGTAGTTTTATAGGTGGCTTTCCTTTACTTCCTGGTGTAAAGAGAATGCAGCAGGTAACAAAACGCAGCCAAAAAAGGGCTCTAAATTGTCCAAGACTTCCTCATGGGATAAGCAAACTTGACAGAGAACCTAGGGAAGACCAGTGCCCTTCCAAAGCAGCAGTTGCAATCCAAGCAAGTCTGTCTAAAGTAGCAATAAATGTTTGTGTAAAGACAATTGCATTTAATTTCTGGCCTGTACTGTCAATGGAGCTTAGAGAGTACCCCAATCCACCTTAAATGAGGCACTGAGGATGGAGTTATTATGCCAAAATGTAGATATTTATTTCAATTTTAAATGTTACATGGAGGGGAAACCAGCAGCCTCCAGCTGCTTTCCCTTAGGGTTCAGGTCTGTGATAGATCACACCACCTGCTCTCAGACACTTATCTCTGATATGCTTGCATGCTTCAGATGGTACTAAGCAATTCTGAAGCAGCTGATTCCCACACTTAGTGCCTGGTAAACTCATTCGTGAATGACCTGTAATGGCTAATCATCACTGACTACATTGGGAGCTTAGAAAACCAGCTTACATGTATTATCTACAAAAAGACTCTTAAAATATGTTTTAGTTTTGAACTGCATCCCGAAGGAAAACAAGATTGGTCCAAAGCTGGAATTCAGTTTGTATACAGATAAATTCCTTAATTTCATCTCAGGAACCAAAGCAATCTTCTCGTTTAGCACAGGCGAAAGTGCAGAAAAGTTCAAAAATTTGTATGATTTCTTTTTTTTTTGTTTGGAATTTACTAATTCCTCTCCCGGCTTATTTTTTCTCAGATAATCTATCAGAAGTCCTCATTAAATGATGCAGGATGGAAGACCAAAAGGACTAGAAATGGTGAGCATCTACTATCAGCATTAAAAAAAAACATTGCACTGGAAAATCTGACTATGAAGAAGAAAATAGAATCACATTAGGCTGAAGATTTCTTTCCAATGTAGATTTTTATTGTGGTTTACTAAATATAATGTAGACAAAGTAAGAGAATTACAGCAATCATCTGATTTTACTGCTGTCCTGCTCCCCAAGAGTCCATTATCTTACTTCTTAAGCAGGCATAGAAAAACACTTATTTTTTGGTCAGGGCTTGCCTTGAGTGTTATTTTATTTGATTAACTTTGTATCTGGTAAGCTACAGAGTCCATAAATTCATTTTTAAGAAGGCATTTTTAAATGGAAACACAAATGGCACACTTGTTTTTGTTAGTATACCCCAAAAGGCACTTTCAGACATCTCAGCATTAAGTCAGAGTTAAAAAAAAAAAGATGAGTGGGAAAACAAATGAGCTTTTGGAGAGGATGAGGAAGAAAAAGACATGTTTCACTGAAGATTTCAGTATACCCTACTCCAGCTTTTACAGCTTTTTTATTATTATTGCAGTGTAACAAGTTTCAGAGCTTTCAAAACATCACTCAAATGGCTAATTTCTGCACAAAGTGTGATATGAAATGGAGTGAATGCCTGCTATGTTTATTGGGTAATTTCAAAAGGAGAAAAAAAATTTTTTTTTCTTAATAATTAATACATAAAAATGCAGTTTATATTCTTTTTGCTTGAGAAAGTCACACAATAAAGTTTAACAAAGGCCTGTTTCTTCTCATAGCTATGGAAACCTATTGATTTTAATGCTCAACAGCAACAGAATCATTTATTTAGGTTCTTCTTCCCCAGAGGAATAACAGATGTGTAGAGACATTAAAAAATACACTGTTTTTCTGCTAAAGAGAAACTTTTAACTCTTTATTCACAAATATGCACACTCACCCATGCAAAAGATAAAAGGAGTGTCATGCTCCCAGGAAACTGAGTTTATCATTAACCTATCAATGACAGGATATGGGATTTTAAATCTGTAAGAAAAGTCTCATGTAGTAGTTCTGGGCTTTTGTTTTCCTTAAAAAATTCATTTGCATCTTTGCAACACCAGAAGGCATAGCAAAATCCTTTCTTCTTGCTTAAACCAGCTAGCTTCTATTCTGACTGGCAGGGTTCAACTCCAGGGGTGGGGAAATGATTTGCTCTCAGTAGCACCACTTAGCAGGTGCTAGCAAGGGCAGCTACAAAAAAAGATAACTCCTTGTGGTGTTTGTTTTTTTTTTTCTTGGCTGCTCATGTTCACACCTGCCCACCAGAGCTGTTGTGTTTTGTTTTGGTTTGTTGTTGGTTTTTTTTTCTCTACTTAAGTCATCTAGCTCACTATATCTCAGTGAGAAGAAATTCATAATGCTGTATTTTATGGTATGGTATGTTATGTTATGCAAATGTAAATTGATCTTAATTGGCATGTGCAGCACAACATTTTTACCTTTTATTTCTAGGTGCAGTTAAGTAGGGCTAGTGTTCAAAAGGCTTATAAATGGATTAAGATACCATATATTTGAAAGTGTTTATATACTGAAACATGTGCATGCAATTACATTGTACCATAGCAAGAAAAACCCAAGGTGAAGTGACTGTTCCTCATTTTTTTTTTTTTCACTGTACTTTCCCAGTGTAAGTGTTGACTTTCATATGAAAGGGGCAGCAGTTCAACATGGGGAAATAAAATGTTAGGTAGGGAACCAATCTTGAGACACTGAAGTATTCAGAAAGCAGGAGGTTAAACAGGGGCAGGTTGTTTTAAGCAGCTGGTTCTTCATCTCATTCCTTCTGGTGCAGGGTGTTGGAGGAAGTGTAGATATGGATTCTAATAGCACTGGGAAAAAGGGGATTTTATCTAACACAGAGCCAAAAACTTTTACAGCATACTAAACCAGCCCTGCTGCAGCTTGATCTGCAGTTTGAATGCAGTTAACAACCATGCACTTGGGAAGGCTTCTTCATTTGCCTAACCAGATGGGGTATGTCATTCACAAAGGAGCATGCTTACATGTATTTTAAAGCTACTTATTGGCAAATGCTTAGCCAACTATAATTCAGAGTCTGATAGCTAGATAATCTTGCTGGATGCTCTTTATAGGTAGCAGAACATGTTAAATGGACTTAGTATTTACCAAATGCATGGGCAGTAATGTTATATAACATTCTTTATTTCTAGTAACAGTGCAGGTTCTCACCTTCCCATGCATTAATAATGCTCATCTCTTTGTTTAGGATTGTTAGCACTATGTACCAGATTTTTACAGAAATATAAGTACTAGATGGATGTTAGCTATTCAATGCCACTTCCGCTGGCATTAGTAGGAGCATTTGTTGAAAGTCTTGGATGTTCTTATAGTGTTTATTTTTGTAGCACGATTACTACTTTTATAAATTCTTTACAACTTTGGGAATTGCACATACACACATTGGCAAAGATAAATGCCTACATAAAGGATGATAATGAATGGGGGAGAATAAGGTATTTTCTGGCGGTCAGGTTTCTAGATGAAGAATGAGTAGATGTTTGCCCTGACAGTAACCAACATTTAGTTCTGTGACTCAGGTTGTCTGAGCCACATGTCCAGTCAGCAACATGTCACAGCCTATCACACAAGATCCCTAGCTATAGGTTTAGCAGGTGTTATATGCAGTGCAGTTGGCAATAACCATGCAGATAAGTGTTATCCTGTCAATACTCATGGTTTTCAAGTTATTTTGCTTTCAGCCTTCCATGTGCACACTTCATCATTAGATGCCTCCTCAAAAAGAGTTTTTTCAGCACAAAAATATTATGCAACAAATCTAAGGCAGGGTGAGTAAATAATATTCCAAATATTGGTAGCAGCTTCCCTTGGTGATTTTACAGTATGCCTCAATTGGATGTTGTTGCCACTGCTTGCTGGGGAATATGTCGGATTACATTCTGATGATCTAGTATATCACGAGTCTTGGAGCCACTACAAGTTTCATGTGGTGCGTTCTCATTACTATGCCACATATTGAATATGAATATTTTTTGTATATATGAAAAATGCAATAATTGACAGGGATTCAATGGGAATTGCAAGATTCATCCTGTTTGTTAAAATTTCAGGCATGAATTTACCTATTTTTCAGAAACAACTTCCTCTTGCATTGCATACATTTCTGAACTTCCATCTAATGTCATGGATATTCTACTAACTATTTTGAAAATGTTACTAATTTCAGGACCAACTCATTTATTGGGCTTGAATTCCTAGGAAGAAAAGTAGAAGTGAAGGATATGTAAAACTGAAATAGTCTAAGAAATATGGTGAGAGGCATAAACACTTTGGTTTAGTCTGGATAGATGGCTGATAAATGTGGTATTGTAGGAATTTTAGCATGAGTTACAGACTTCTGAATTCAAGCTCTGTATTTAATAATTGCTTTTCAGATTCCTGTGACCAGACTATTTTGAAGTAGATAAATTGAAACTTTGTAATATCATATGTGCGCCAATTGTTTATTCCCAATCTCCGATAACATAATGTTAAATGTTTGATAAATTAGCTATGGAGGCATTGTAAGGGGCTTCAATAAATAACAGTCAGGAAGAAGAGACCTTGTTCAGTAAATAGGGTATTAGCAGTAATAAAAAATGCAAAATGTTCATAAGAAAACATGATGTCCTCTGGAAGAGGTCACAGCCATGTGATTTCTATGCTTCGTGGGTCATAAATTCAAAGAGGTAAACTTACAGGTCATCTTACATGAGAAAAATATATCAATTTTATTCTATCTTGCTAGCCAACACAGAAATAAGCTCTTATTGCAATAAATAATAATAATAAAAGAAGTTAAATATGACTAGTAAACACTTCACTTTACTTTTAAAACACAGGAAACTGAACAGTCAATTTACTATGTTATACAGCTGAAATATAAACAATATATGGAGTCTGGAAACCATGCATATACAAGTTATAAAAAAAAAAATAATGGGGAAACTTGTACTTTCACTTCATCTAGAACTGAAAATCAAGTATACACAAGAGAGGAGAGGAAAAATATTAGTTTACTGAACTTATCTGGTATAACTATTCATTTTGACATAAAAATTTTCCACCTAAACAAAAGGCCAAACTTCAGTTTAAGTTGTCAGCAAGGAGTGTACTACATGTTGAAAGAAAGTCCTTACAACTCTTCTTTTGAGAAAAATTTCTAGTGAAAACCATGTAAAATGTAAAGAAATAATGCAGTCAATTGAAATTTTGCCGTAATGAAAGAAAAACTATCTTTGGATGGGATCTGGCATTGTCTTATGAGGAAATACCTTGAAAGTAAGCTTGATGGACAGGAAGATTTGAAGATGACACCAAGAAATACTGAAGGCTCACTCAAAATATGCAGCGGTATCAAAAAATTCAGTTTAATAGTCAAAACCTTGCAGATATCTGTTAGTCATCTCAGCATATTACATATAGCATGATTTATTAAGGTTCATCTATGCAGTTCTATTTTTCACTTTTATTCAACCTGTTACTGCATTCCAAGATTTTGTGGGGAAGCCTATGTCAACACAGTATTGATAAAATGGTTCTTCACCCTATTGCATCTGAAAGCAATAAAACAGATGCATGAAAATGCATTTCTTCATAGCAAAGAAAAGTCTGGAATAATTGCTAGCATTACGGTGCATAACATATAACAAATAAGTTATGGTCTATGGTTAAGTCAAACCGAGCTTTTAAAATCCTTTTATTTCTTAATTAATAACTGAATTCTAAGATGACACTGCCTACATTAAATAAATGAATTGAAAGCATTACTTTGCAGTGTTAAGAAATATATTTTGTTATATGAAAGGTGTTATTTGGCTGACCTGGAGACTATACTTCATTGTTTACTAGCAATCAATTGCAGCAGGAAAATTGGAAGTGCATGTCCCCAGTACAATACTGACCAGATGTCTAAGTTTCACTCTACATTTTCCTTGGGAAACATTGTGGTTACTTCCAGGGACTTTGAATTCTCAGCCTCTCTAGTAAGGAGTTCATGGGTGCAAGTACCAACCTCAGTTGCACCAGAGAGAGATGGGTACAATGCCTGATCTTGCAGTTGAAAAACTTTCTGTGTTCTACATCAGAGTGTAGAAAACCCTATTAGAAAATTCAGGTTAGGTTTATGCTTTACAGAAATATTTCAACAGGCATTTTTATTCATTAAATAGAAAGTGAACATTTCCATGCTTGATGTTTTAAATACAGTTTCTCTCTAACACTAGTTGTGTAGGTTCCAGATCTATTACTCTATGATGCAAGGTGTATTGACCCAAGTCCTAGTGTGACAGTAAGAAGCAGGGTTTCTTATGCTTTTACTGTCTGTACTAGACTGAAATTTCTGATTAAATGCATTTCCTTTCCTTTTCTAAAAAGAAAAAAGTTAACAAAACAAATTTTTGGTATTAAAATAATTTCTGGATTGCAAAAATGATTGATTTAACAGTCACAATAATTTGGTTGGATATAGAAGATGGTGGGAAAGTCTTCAAAGACATTACAAGGTTATATGAGTTAGAGAGGATGGATACCGGACGTGAAGAAAAACAGAATTAACGAAAATTTCACAGTGGCAGATTAAAAGCAAAGACTAAATCTGAAAATAACTCTATAAATGAGTTCAATTAGCTACCTTTGAATCAAGCAATTTTAAGAAGATTTGAAATGACTACATTTGTTTTAGCTCTATTAAAATTATTCAGTGATGAATAGAGTTTTGATTACAACCATATACGCTATAGTTTTGATTAAAAATTGATTGTGCTTGATCTCTGTTATGTAATATGCCATCTATTAGCTTTTCTATTTGAGATTTTCTTGCACAGTCTAGTTGAATCTTGCACACTACCTTCTGTCACAGATTTTTTTTATTTTCTAGAACTTTCTCGGGTTCATTTAAAAAATTAGCAATGCACCTAACAATGTATGCCTCTGTCTTACCAATAGAATAAAAACTGTTTACAGGTATAAACACAAGCAAGAAGTCTCATTAGCACATATGATCAGACAAATTCATATCTGCTAGGAGTGAAAATTCACTATATCTAGCAAGTAAAAGAGAAGTCATTAAATTCACTCCAGCTTTTAATTCTGTAAAACAGAGAAAAATAACACTGTTAATTCAAGTGAAAGAACAAAATGAACCTTCCAAGAACACAAGAAATAATTTTCCTCAACTAGCTAAGAGGTGACATCAAGGTGGTATGAACTGTAAGAGCAGAATAAGCTTTAGAGTTTCAAATTTGTTAGTACCAAAATACCCTGTATAGGAGTTAGGTTTGTCTCGTTAGGAAACGTACTCAGTTGTAAGGGATATGTGTATTTTCTACGTGTTCAGTACTATGGACTGAGGATTACAATTGCTGTGGATGAATTAGTACGGAAATGAATGGCGTTAAGTTAGCCTGACCTGTCTTAGCTAATTTACTCTTTCCAAGTATGCAACTTGGTCACCTGTAATCTCTGTTGCACTGTGACATAAAGTCTTAACATATATTCTGAACTACCTACTCATAGAAACTGCTTTGTAAATAAAAAATAGCAAGCATTTAGTCACAAAGCCATGTATTGGCTAAATACTGTAGATAAGTGTTGTTTAATTGAAGTTACTATGCAATGAATATTCTGGAGAAAACTGCATTCTTGTGCAGTTTATGAAGACCAAAATTAATTTGAGTTTATGTAGCTTAGGATACTGCACTATGTAGTGTAGTATCCAAGCAACTTCTAGTCAAGCATTCTGTGGCATGACTGGTATCTGGGTAATGAATAGACAATTTTTTCTCCAAGATCAAATAGTTAAATATAGTAGGGATGCACAAGTTTGGAAAAGCGGAAACATTAAATGTGGATTTCAAAGGGGAAGAGTTCCTTTACTTGAGCCCTTTACTGATTCTGTATGTTTTGTAAAGAAGGCCCAGTGGCTTATTTAGTTATGTATTTCTTATATGAGATGGTGATGATTCTGTGTTATTTAATCTTAGCTATGTGAGAACTGTAAGTTCCAGGCTTTTTTCTTCTATTTTTTTTATTTTTTTCTCTTAACAGGAAAAGAACCATCATGAAATATTTTTGCCTTCCAGTGTGAATCTTAGACAAAGATAGTTTTCCTCTGTAGTTGTCAGTACTTTTAGATTCAATAGTCTTCATTGTAACATCAAGAAAATTATTTTTTTCAACATCTATACACTAATTTGACAAATTAATAATTTCCTTTTTTTATTATTTACTAAATTCAGACTTCTGTAAGACTATATTCTCAGTATTTCTCATCAAAATTCATCAGAACAAGAGGTAGGTCTAGTACCTGTACATTAAAAGAACTCATAACATCTATGCAGCTTGCCCTTTTTATCCTTTATGTACAACATCCACATTTTTCAAAGTACCTAAATCAAAGAGAGAAACTCCATCTGGAACACTCTCAGTCAGTCCTCACAGCAGACTTAATTATGTAAGACTCAAAACACTGACCCATCACTGGGGATATGAGTTCTTCTATGAAAGTAGGGTTTGCTAATTAATTGTTTCAAGGGGAAAAAAAAAAAAAAGGAAAAAAATGTAGAAGGAAAACATAGCCTAGTGCATTCTACAGTTTCACTTTCAGAAAGCTTTTAGACTGTGTTCATGGACAATCACTTTGGTTCTCCTGGAGAATATCAAAAAGTTAAAGGGCAAACTAACAGGTAACATTTGCTCTTGAGCAAAGTTGGGGGATCAGAATCTGCTGGTACATTATTTATGGTTTGTCTTAAGAACCTGAACCCAGGACACTTTCACAAGTAATTTCTGAGTAAAGAAGTGCCTTTGTAAAAATTTCTATCTTCGTTCTAGATAAGGCTGAGCTGAATGATAAAGAGTTTACGTGATACTTCTAAACAGGTTATGATACTGTTTCCACATTAGGCTTTCCACTTCATCAAGCAACTGATCCGCTTGTATGCAGTTATAAAATAGAGTGGCTGAGTTGTCTTATCACTTAACAATCTGATACTTGATGATGTTGCAAAAGGACAAAAATACCCTTTAATATAATCTCATGTTCTCTTTCAGATACTTACCAAGCACATTTTGAAACCTCTTTCTAATAGTCTCAATTTAATTAGCCTCCTATTGGCTTAATTTTTCTTTGCCCATTTAAATACTGTATTACAAGCACATTTGTAAATCACATTGTTTTTAGGCCAAAACATTTCATTCAATGAGTGATTGTTTATATACTCTATCAATTACCCCAGCAAATTAATGTCTGATGGCTCTTAGTGATGCTTTAGTTTTTAAATTCCTGCATTCATGCTCTAGTTAAACAGGATCTGTCACTACATTGTACTAATAACAGATTAACTCCCACACTATGAAGAAATAGCAACCTATCAATGTTATTCTTCCCCCATAATTTAGCTCCAAAACAAATGATCTTCTTGGATAGCTTGTTAATATAAGAGTTATTTTGTTAAGATTTTGGGGAAGCAAAAAAGAATAAAGAAAGGGAAAATGATAACACTGATCCTAACACTAGGGCACTGCCACTTCCTGAGGCAAAGACACATAAGGTCAGAACTGCATTTTGCTTTAGAGTCTTCAAAACCTGTATTTCATTCATGCTTGCACAATTACTGCATAAGTGAATTATGTGAAGAACTCTATTCGGCCACAACAGGATTACCAGGACAAGCATGCAACCTTCTGTAAGTCTGATTTATGTGAGGGAACATTATATTTTCCATAAGGGTAGTCATGGAGAATATGTCATTGTAGTAAATCCTGTAAGAGTTACACTCAATACTGGTTTCTGGCTCCAGGGCAGATGGTGAGGCAAGCTTTTGAGAAACATGGTACACATCAGTGAGATGTGGCTAAAGAAGGAATACATGCTTTTGCATTCTTTGTCTCTTAAAAAGGAGACATGCTTGCATAAATAATTCAGCATTTTTAATTAGCACAGCTGAACTATTAGGATCCAAACCATGTGATTCTTGCACAGAGAAGTTGCATGCTAAAACTCATGCTTCTTAACACTTTATGGACCTGACCCAAAACTTTGAAGATACTAGACATCATTCTGAAAATAAATAAAGGGAGAATGGAGATCATCTTTGGGAAAATCAGTCTTCATTGGTGTTCCTGTGACATTCTACAAGGTGCTCATAATAGCAGTTCATAAGTTGAGAGCTACAATTAAAAGAGGGAATGAGAAATATAATATTAAGGACCCACACAAACAAACAAAAAGGTTATATATGTAGAAATATTTGTCTAGATTCTGGCAGTACCTTCTGAAAATAAAGAAGCTTAGGCTTAGGACTGAGCAAAGCAAAGCAGAGGCACCAAAGACACTTGCGATATTATCAATTAGTGTGATTAAATCATCACCATTTCAAATGATATAAGGCATTACAGAATTTGGCCTTCTGTTTTACAGTACAACACAGATACACTCTTGCTTAAAATGCTGAGAGCACCATGACACAGTTTGCATATTAACAGTTCAGAATTGTGTATGTGTGGGCTGAATACACAAGTTGCCATACTTGCCTATTATGCTTATAAATGTGAAGTTATAAAATTAAGATTAAATAATCCTTATTTTTGCAGTTCACTAACAGATTTGCTTTCAAGTGATGTGCATGCTGCAAAGCATCTTTACACAGAAAATAGTAAAAACAATTGTACTAAAATTTCTTCTCTAGGCCACCCATGAAAAACAGCTTTAATTATAACTCTTCGTCTCACCAATCAACATTTTTAATTAACTTTTAGAAATCTGTACTTAATTTATGTGGTGCAAATTAAAGCATCTGTTAAATGATTTCTGTTTATTTACTGTGTTTATCCATTTGCGTTGTTTTTATGCTTGTGTAACTTGTGTTCCATAATATTCCATAATTTAATCTCAAAAGTGCAAACGAATCAAAGACCAAGAGTAAACAGAATAACTTGCTAGAAAAGTGCATGAAAGACAGAGTAATGAAATATAATTATACAAAAAAAGGCAAAAATATACATGAAAAAATTGAAATAAAACAGGTGCATTTATAGATAGGATTATATTACTTTTATCCACTTAGTCTAATCCTTGTAAAAGCATGCTGCAGATTCAATCCTCTACTGATACAAGTGAATTGGATTGATCTATGCTTGTTGAGTTTCTGACACCGCAATTTTAAAGGAGTGGATGAGAAGCTGAGCATTATTCAGAGCATGGATCTTCACTCAACTTAATGTATAGCTTATGGGAAGTTTCTCAGTGCCATTTTGGCAGAAGGGACCCAGCAATCTGTCTTTGTTGCAGACATTAAAACAAAACTTTTATGGGATTAAAATTTGTGTCAAATGATGTTCAAACTGCTAAATATCTTAACAATCAAGAAAAGACCTGTTAAGCCAAATTATGCACCTGCTCGCCATGACAATCCTGAAACTCTATTTTAGGGTTTTGAGTTTTGGATTGCTGCTTATAATCCAGCTGTGTTGGCCCACCAAGTTAACTTCACTGGCCTGTAGTGCATGAAAAAATACTGTATTGAGCTGTTTACTGATTGTTTAAAACAGCAACAACAGTACAGCTTTAATAATCAGTACAATATAGCGGTCAGTATAGATAGCACTACAGCCTTATTTCTCTTTTTTCAGGTAACAGGGTTTTAATGAAAGCATGTGCTAATAGGTGTTATTTTATTTACTGTCTTGCTCTTAGATGTGTCATAATCACATTATAACGTTCCATTTATTCACACCTCTATTCATTTAAATGTTCATACCATATTACAAAAGATAAAACTAGAAAGTAACAAGAGGTTTCACTGTTTATAAAATATACACTTGCATTACCCACAAAGAGTATGATTTCCAAAATTCTATGGTTATTATTCTAGCAATTTTTGTTTCTACATTTTAATTTAAATAATGTTTTATTTTAAGAAGTCAAAAACTACTATTTGGAGGAGATGATTTTTGGAAGTATTAAATTCTGCACACTTCTTCACAAAATCTGGCAGTACAGGCTTAACCTGTGCTTTGACATGTATGTAGAAAAGTAGGTATAATAGACTGATGTTATTGGATGATCAATGAAAGTCTTAGATTTCCAAGGTCAAATAAAGGATGCATAAGGCACGTGTAATCTAATGAATGTAACTGATAGATGTGTTCCTTGCAGAGGTAATTGTTGAATCAGAATCTAGAAGGACAGGAAAGAGTTGCTTTTCTATATGTTACTGGGGAATTCTGCTCCAGTGCTTTGATTCTGCTGACAGAAGTAGCCAAGAAGCAACACTGTAGAAATTGGCCATGACTGATATTAACTGCTGTTTATTACTGTTAATTTATTAATACATGCAAAACATAGTTACCGTCACAGGTAGCATCTTGTATGGTCAGAAGCCCTTTGCGAGAAGTTGCAAAAGGAAATATTATGCTTTTTTTATAAACAACATACTGACCAGTTACAAAATAAGGTGATGCAATTGTTCTGAGCAGCACAAACACCATCAGTAACTGGCAAACCAACAGTTTCTACCACTGAAATATTAAACACCCTGTTGTTATATATTTGGCAAAGTCACTTCTCCTCTAACTACCCAATTTTCAGTGACTCTTGTATTATTGTCGACTTCTTAATATTTTTGTTACTGTTTTTTCATCTATGCATGAAATTATAAGTATTCCAGATTAAGCAGTTAAAAGTTAGGAAGCAAGCTACCAGTCTCCAGGAAGAGCTTGTGGGTAATCCATGTGTTCAAGAAATAAAAGTCAGGTAGAAAACAGACTGAGGATTCAGAAAATTCATTGCTTGAAATGGAATAGTAAGTATTTCTGGTTGTGATTATTTATATCTAAGGGGCCTTCATTTATAGATTCATGTATGAAGAGATTAGGATGGCTCATGCTCCTACTATGTTCTAAAACATTCCCAGTTTAGGTATAGTACACTATATCGGTATTGTCTAGAAACAGTTAAAGGCTGCAACCTTCTTGAAATCTTGGCTGTTCATAAATTCATGTCTTGCTTACTAGTTATGAAAGTTAGTCTTAAAATATATACTTTGAAAAAGCAGAAACTAAAAAAAAAAAGATCAAAATTCCATAAGTTACCACAGTGTTTAGCTGCATTTTGTTACTATTTGTTCTCAATACTAAAACTGTTATAAAGCTAGGCAGACTTCACCTGACTCATATTGCACTTTCTTTACAGCCTCGGAGTTTGGATTTTCTTCTCAGTACTTGCTTTGCACTTAGATTTCTTTCATGTCAAAAAGTAGATTAGGTTACATACATGCATCATATATCATTTATTTATATCATATGCATTTGACAACCTTATCCCTTTTGCTATTCTGCTCATTTTTAATGAAAAAAAAAGCTTAAGATTTCAACTATATTTTTAATTCTGGGCAAAAGGAGAAGCCAACAGTAAGGTTTTAGAGCTCTGCAGTAAGAGATCAAAAGCTCTTTAAAGAGTATCACCTAAGAGTGAGTTTGCTCGGAAGGCAAGATAGTACTCTAAATTTCATGAGGGCTTGGCTTGGGTATCAATCAGATATGGCAATAGCATAGAAATGAGCTGCTCCCTAAAGGGGAAACTAGTTAAAAATCCAAAGACATAGAAGGCTTAGGAAAAAAAATCTATCACGAGAGACAGTGAGCAGTCCCACCTCTCTCAGCCTTTCCTCACAGGAGAGATTCTCCAGTCCATTTATAATCTCTGTGACATCAATACAGCTGGGGGGTGAAAGGACTGAGAGCAGCTGGGAGGAGAAGGATTTGGGGCTACTGGTGGATAAAAAGTTGTACATGAGCTGGCAGTGTGCACTTGCAGGCCAGAAAGCCAACCTTATCGTGGGATGCATCAAAAGGAGCATGACCAGTAGACTGAGGAGGTGATTCTCCTCCTCCACTCTGTTCTTGTGAGACCCCACCTGGAGTACTGCATCCAGCTCTGGAGTCCTCATCATGGGAGAGACATGGACCTGTTGGAGAGGGTCGAGAGAATGGCCACAAAAGTGATCAGAAGGATAGAACACCTCTCCTATAAAGGGCCTTATAAGAAAGATGGGCACAGACTTTGTAGTAGGATCTGTAGCAATAGGACAAGGGGTGATGGTTTGAAAATAAAGGAGGGTAGATGCAGGCTAGACATAAGGAAGAAATTTTTTATTATGAGTTTGGAGAAACACTGGAAAAGGTTGGCCAGAGAGGTTGTAGATGCGCCATTCCTGGAAAGGTCAGGCTTGGCAGAGTTTTGAGCAACCTGATCTAGTTGAAGTTGTCCCTGATCATTGCAGGGGGATTGGATTAGATTACCTTTAAAGCAAACCATTCTATGATGTTTACTTTCCTCCAGTCTTTGGGCACTTGTCCCAATCACAATGATTGATGAAAGCTTGTTGATAGTGGTTTTGCAGTGACATCTGTCAACCCGTCAGCACCCATATGTGCATTGCATCATGGCCTATGGACTTATGCATGTCCAGTTTGCTTAAGTATTCTCTATCCTGATCCAGCTGCACAAGGATTATGTATTCCTTGTTTCAGACTTTTCCCCTGGTCTCTGGGTCCATAGATTCCTGGAAGTTGGTGTTACAAGTAGAGACTGAGGTGAAAAAAGCACCTCAGTCTTTTCCATATCCTTTGAAAATGGGGGCCCTGCCCCATTCAGCAGCAGCTCCATATTTTCCCTAGTCTTACTTTGCTATTTAAGTCCTTATAGAAGCCGTTTTTGCCTTTAACAATTTTCTATGAGATTCAGCTCTGGGTTGGTTCTGGCTTTCTCAAGCATGTCTCTGTGTGCTCAGTGCCTCCATATTTCTCTTGGGTTACCTGTACCTCCATCCAATTTCTAGTCTGCATTTTGCCAGAAACTCCTTGTTCGTCCATCATTTTGTTTGTTTGGTTTTTTCTTTTCTTTTCTTTTCTTTTCTTTTCTTTCTTTTCTTTTCTTTTCTTTTCTTTTCTTTTCTTTTCTTTTCTTTTCTTTTCTTTTCTTTTCTTTTCTTTTCTTTTTTTCTTTTCTTTTCTTTCTTTTCTTTCTTTCTTTTCTTTCTTTTCTTTTCTTTTCTTTCTTTTCTTTCTTTTCTTTCTTTTTTCTTTTCTTTTCTTTTCTGTTCTTTTTTCTTTTCCCTTCCCTTTCCTTTCCTTTCCTTTTTTTTCTTTTTTTTTCTTTTTCCCTGACTACTTGCTTGTCAGGATGGGCTGCTTTTGAACTTGGAGGAGGTGGTCCTTGAATACCAAACAGCTTTCTGGGATCCCTCTTCCCTCCGGAGCCTTATGCCATAAAACTTTTTCAAAAAGATCCCTCATGAAGAAGACTCTCTGAAGAAACTCATTACATTCTATTCCCAGTTTGGCTCATGATATGTCTTACATGCAAAAGTTTGTTTGTTTGTTTTTCCTGGCATTTCTGGTTTTGGAGGGTTTGGATTTGTTGGGTTGGTTTGTTTGGTTTTTTTAGGTGGGAAAATAAAGATTTTCATAGTACAAAGGCATTTTAAGGATGAACTCAGCAACATTACTAAAGTTCTTTGATCATCTATGATTAAAGATCCTCTGTAAGTGTACAGTATCAATTACTGAAAAGAAATTAAGGAACTGATAAATATTGAGGTATCTTTTCTCTGTTTTAAGGCACCTATAATGCAGGGGACTTTCTGATTCTTAACAGAATATCTTTTCTTCTCAAAATTCATGCAGAGGTTAAAGAACATATCAGAGCAGGACAGTGGCAGATGAAAACTGTAACAGACCTTTAGCTTTATGTTACATCCTGTTAGCTTTTCCACTTCTGCCAACACATGTTCTTACAGGGCAGATGTCATTCTATGGTTTAAAGAATGCTTAACTAGAAACAAACTGTTTCTAATTCTCAGAAATTACTGTAGCAAGTATAGTCTATTGTGCTGAAATTGGTTCTGATATATGCAAGACTGCTGTGCAGAGAATGGCAAGTCTTGTGTGCAGTTAACTTTATGTGCTTTGTGCAGAATTCGATAAATAGGAATAAGAAAATGCACCAACTATGATTGCATGTAAAGTTTATTAATATAAACTTTATTAATGTGTATATCCCTTCTCCCTCACCTGTTCAGTTTTTCCACAGTAGCTGTAAGGCTATCATTGCACCGTGGTGTTTGTTTTGTTGTGTTGTTTTATTTTATCTTCAGCAATTAGGCAACGTGAAGGGCAGATTACAACAAATTACATAAAAGACAAGTATGTTGGTGCCATGTTACCTACATACAAAGAGGGCTGTTTCTCTGAGCACCATGGATGTGTGCCAGCTGGGAGATTCAGAAGTATTATTTCCTAGTTTCCCTATGTGAAACCTGCTTGTGACCTTATTGCACACACATTGTCCATTGAAATAAAACTTTGATGTGCAGAAAGGAAGGCAGCTGCAAAGAGCCAAAATGAGTTCCTGGTCTGTGTGAAAAGGAAACTCCAGGAGCAGTTGCAAAGTTGACACTTATAGAGAAGTTTAGTTACACTCTTTTGGTTCATATATCCCAAATTGCCTTTTTAGTCAGAACTCTTTCCAATTATCTCTCTGAATTGCCAGGTGCTCAGGCAACACAACAAATGTTCCTCTTGTCATCTCTTCATCTTTCCTCTCCCTCTACGGCTGTTTTGGAGTCATAAGGCTGCACAAACTTACATACTTAAGCCTACAGGTCTGGTTGCTGATATTTCCATTTAGCTTCATTGTGAGCAAGTGGCTTCCACTGTTGTTGAGCAGAGGGTGATTTAGTTATTTCTTAGTGGAAGCTATTCAGAATTCTTCACAGGTTTAACATGATTAGTAATGGCACATAAATTAAAAAATTACTATGAAAGGCTTGTCCATCAGAATATTTGTAGGTAGAATTCTGAAGTCTTATTGCTGCCAGAAATCATAAGACCCCTATTTCTGTGCTGTTATTTAATTATATATATATGTGTGTATGTGTGCATATAGACATACACACACAACCTTTTACTAAACCTCTGCTAACTCTAACACACGTATTCAAAATAATTTTTTTTTACCAAAATGTCACATGTATTTATCAAAGGTCATTCAAATATCACACTTAGTTTGATTTGCATTTCCCAGGCTTTAACTTCACTAAGTACCAAGATATTTATATACTTGGCACTTCCAGAGTATATTGGAACACACATATTTTAGAGGCCTCACAATTACTGTGTGATTTCTGCATAACGTAAAGTGAGGGAAGTGCTGAATAAAAAAATGAAATTACACACATTTAAGAAGCAAATTTTATCATCGTCTTACATTGTAGTAGATATATGGATCCTTATTTGTATTTCACATCATATTTTTTGCAAGTATTACAAGGAAATCAGTGAATTTATCCTTGTAAGACTATGAAATAACATTTTTCCCCAATTAAAGGAATCAAAGCAAACGTAAGATTGTGGAGTTAAATAAGGAAATGTTGTGCCCCATGCAAATTTTCTTCTTATATAGAAGTGGTTAATGCACTAAGTGCTGTATTGCGAGTTCAGAGCATAAGCAACTTCTTGAAGGTAATGTTGATGGTGTCTTGGATACTGAAGCAATGTCTTTAGCAAAAGTTTCTCATTCAGCCTTCTGTTTTAGACTCTCAGAACATTGTGGAACTTGTATAATTTTGTGTTGGTTTTCATCAGAATGAAACCCCTAACATTCAGAATTCAACAGCTACCCATGGACACATCAATAAGCAAGTAGTAAAGTCATGATCATGGAAAAAAAATCCTTGAACCAAGCCTCTTCTTTGCCCGAATTGAAAATAAAACTCCCTTTTCACAGTCTATTATTTCACTTTATTGAGAATAATATCTGGAGCTGAATACTTTCATAATGAAATTTTCAGTTATACTTTTTAAAAACACTTCAGCTTGACAAGCTGTTTATCTGATAGATAAAATACACTGTGAAAGAATCCTGAACCAGCTGCACAATGTTCGAACTTCTAATGAAAACACAAAGATGCCCATTGCTATCTACTCATAAAAGAACAATGTTTCTATTATTTCAGGTATTTCCGATTAACAATTTACCTACAAAAAAGATTGGTTACAGAATATAGAGATTTTTTCAAAATACAATCAATTTTTAAGCTTGTACAGGAGGTTATATTTGACAAGATCTTCTTTGCTGGTATAGGAATGAGAAAATTGCTGCTTCTTCTTCTTGTTCATCTTTTTAATGATGCCTCAGATTCTCTGGTAATTATGGGATTCTAGGAAATTTAAGGAAAAAAAAACCAGCTAGAAATCACATGGTGCTAAAAGGGTAATCTTCATAGAGTTCCCCTTACTTTTGCTTCTTACATAAGCACCTTAACCACAGTGTCACCATCTTGGTTTTTATGCATCTGTCTATTTTTTATCACTGCTTCATTTTACATCTCAGCAGGCCTGACTGCCCTGAAAAATACACCTGCATAAAACCTTCAAGGAACAGAGAAAATACATAAGTAGGGGTGAAAAGGGAAAAGAGAGCTCTCTGCGCTTTTGTCACACCTTTTAGCATCTATCAGTTTCAGGTCTTTTGTGATTCATTCACCCTTTCACTACGTAAAAGGCCAGAGAAGATGCAGTGATACTAGTATTCAGGATGAATATCAAGGAGCCAGGTACTCAGAGGAGAGCAATATTCAAAAATCCCATGGGAATAAAGGTCACAGAAAAAGAAGGAGAGATTAAATAAGAGCAGCATAAAGCTGTCAGTCAGACAAGTTTCTGCATCAGAGTGATGTTTGAATAATAAACAGGAAAGGAACCATAAAAACAAGAGCACAAAGACAGCATTTTGTGAAGATGTTGTTTTCCTGTGTTTCATTTGCAAACCTG
This sequence comes from Strigops habroptila, assembly GCF_004027225.2. Lineage (NCBI taxonomy): Eukaryota > Metazoa > Chordata > Aves > Psittaciformes > Psittacidae > Strigops > Strigops habroptila. The sequence goes on from NC_044278.2 coordinate 110,921,018, forward strand.
GGCAAACCAAAATGTTGTTTTGTAATAAAACCAAACAAGCTTTTGTTTATGATTGGTTAAAAAAATGAAGAGGAATGTGTTTTATGCTTTCCTAATGGGCAGGGCATATGATCTCAAGCTCATTATTGGGTTCATATAGCAAGAGAGCTTCCATTGTGTCTTCAACCAGAAGGTGCAGGGAAAGAACAGAGCAGTTTCTTTCTGTGGTAGATCATCTGGCAGCAAACCCCCATGTCCTGACTCACCACAAAATTATTCTTTTGTCTGCTGCCATGTGTTTTCCATTTGTTTATTGTACCAAGGAAATTTTTGCTGCCGCTGCCAAGCTCCATCAGTGGCCTATCATGAGAAATTTCTCTGTGGCAAAGTGGAAGTTCAAAAAAAGGCAAAACAATTCTCTTCTTCCCTTTTGTTTTTCCCTTAGCTCCACCTGTGACACTCAGAGCTGTTTTCATACATCCAGAAAACTATGTTTTGAATAGTTAGGTGGTGTAAATTTATAATTTGTGAAAAAAATAAATAAAAGCAACTTTTATTCCACATGTGATAGATGGGAAATATGATGAGCCGAGAGGAACATTAGGAGACACTGACTGGTCACTTTAATATTCCTTTTTCTTTTCTTTTTTTTAATTTTATTTTTCTCTTTAAATTCTTAAAAATCAGCAGAATTTTTGGATGCTTTTCCCTGTCTTCTCAAAATCAGGTCTTAATTAAATGTGCCTTTCTTAGAGAGAATATGCATTAGTGCATGTGCTACGTGTGTTGTATGTGATACTGTTTGTTGTAGGTGAACAAATAATTTAAACTGTGAATGACAGTCAACTGGGGTCTATGTGTGTGTGTATGGTAAATGTCCAAAACTGAACTTCTGAACTCAAGCAGAAGCCTGATACTTGCTAGCTGCAACTGGTATGGGCTGGTTGTAGTCTTTATTAAAACCTACATTGAGCAAAAGTAGCAAGTCCTGAATCCTCCAATTAGTAGACACAAGACAGAATCAGCTGATAACATGTTGTGCTTCTGCACACAGACTATTTAGGTGAGAAAAACTACAGTGATGGAAGAAAAGGGTTCCCAAGGAGTGGTCTTAGAAGGAGGAAGGGGACCAGGAACAAAAAAGGAGAAGACCCTGGCTAGAGGAAAGAGCATAGAAGTGGGAAGATCCTGGAGATAGGGAAGATGCATGGAGGAGGAACACCAGAGGATGCCTGGGATGCCAGGGACATCTGGGACTGATAATTGTGACCGTGGACTGACATGACTTTCCCGGACCTCCCTGCCAGGAAGGGAAGTTGACATCCAGTGAACATAGCTTCGAGGGGAGTGAGTGAGTATATGAGGTAGACAAATAGGATAAAAGATCTCATATTGTCCACTCTTAAATAAATCCCTATATCCAGATCCACTGTGGGCTGTCATTTACGTTGTCCTGCCTGTGACAGGTACTATACTAGTACCACAGCTAGTCTGTTTACAGCTTGAATGGTTATTCATTAACTGTTGCTGCTGTGGCTGCAATTAAATTTGTCGCAAAGGTACCGAATAACCTGAATTGTCAATTTTGTTATATAGCAAACTAAAAATGTTGATATTTTGTAAAGTAAAATTATTATACTTTTCAATACTATTTGATATTTTTAATACAGATTTTTTTCCAAATATATATACATATATGTAAAATTTATCATAACTATTGGACTATTACCTCCCTTTTTTTTAACCTTTACATCCTTTCCACCAGTCTGAACCCCTGCGGATTACTTTTGGAAGCTGCCTTTTTGTACATGTTTCCCAGCAGGCAGGCAACTCCTGAAATCTGCAAGTGAGAGTTCTCCTTCTCAGCTAACAGCTGCATGCTGACTACCTATAGTTTTCTGACCCTGTTTCCACAGAAACCACCAGAACATGTTAACTTTATGCAATCTTGTTTGAATAATGAAATGTGTTCAACTTAAACAATATTACTTTTGGTAAAGAAACTACTGCTTTTTTGGTTTTAATTTCACATTATGTGCCTTCCAGCCATTCCATGATTTGTTGTCACTCTACTTCCTTCTTTTCTTAAATGGTAACATTTACATCAAACATCTTAAACGAGTTAGATGATGCAGTATGTGGTCTGCCTCTAGGAATGTAAAAGTCTAAGGTTTTGAAAGAGCATGTTAATTTTAAAAACAGACTCACCTATTACTGTTTTGATATGGACAGAAAGATGTATGAGTATATACAACCTGAATAGTTATTTATGGGAGAGAACAAAGGAATGGATCTCAGGTCTCAGACCCATCATCTGCTATTGTGGACAAACATACAATCCCACTGATACACCAATAAATCTATATACGAAAGTAGCTTTTCCCATATACATCTCTGGGAGGATGTTTGGAATCTCACTTCTGGCAAAGCCAGATACCTTTTTTAGATTTTTAGCTTAAAATTATGGACCTATTTGTTCTTTTGAGAATTGTTTCTTTTGGTTTATATCAGTAACAACTTTTTTTTTTTTTAAATTTTTGTTTTAATTCTTCCAGGGCAAGCCACACAGTTTATTTCAGAGGTATTTAAGTATGACAAAGATAACACACATCTTCATGTGCAGCCATGTACACCTACTTCCAAAGTATGCAAACTCTTTATAGAGAGTGACCCTGACATATTTTAACAATGTGTCTGGAAATTGTTTGAAAAAGTGACACATTGAATGGACCAGAAGCATGCTGGGGTATGTCCTATCAAACCACAAGGATAGACAATAAATTTCTTGAATCCAAGAATGTTCCCAGATAAATTTTTCTAAATGAAAGGTGGCATTAGTCAGCTGTAGCCCACAGTGAATATATGGGAGGCTCTCAACATGCTGTGGGATGTTCATGGCATGGCCTGCTCTGGCCCATGGGAGGACACACCAGAGCAAGACATTATGTAGTCATGCCTTGGGCCAATGGTGGCCCTGTTCCAGATGCCAATCCATGGGCTAATGCCTTGACCCAGCCTTAGCCCATTCCTGTCCCCATGGAGGTGCCTGATGCCTGTGGATGATGCGCATGGAGATGCTCCAGCCCCTATGATGCCCTAATTGTGACTGAGGAAAGCTAAAAGAAATATTTTAAATTTGGGGAAAAATTATTTAGCTCTAACATATCTAAACAAACTTGGTATATTTCTGAGTCAACTTCTTAAATTTATGTGAAACATTCAAGGCCTACAAGAAGGTGAATTATCAGATTTAGGGCTACTAGATTTTACTCAGATAGGGCTGCTAGAATTGTTAAAGGTCTGGAGAATATGAGGAAAGTGTGAGAGAGCTGGACCTCTTCAGCCTGGAGAAGAGAAGGCTCAAGGGAGATCTGATCAATGTGTACAAGTATCTGAAGGGAGGATAAGAGAATGGGGCTGCTCTTGGTAATGCCAGATGATAGGATGAGAAGCAATACGCACAAACTAAAATACCAGGAGTTCCATCTAAATATAAGGAAGAACTTTACTGTGAAGGTGACTGAATATTGGAGTAGCTTCCCCAGAGAGGTTGTGGAGGCTCCTTCCCTGGAGATATTCAAGACCCGTATGGATACAATCCTGAGCAATGTGCTTTAGGTTACCATGCTTGAGCAGGGAGGCTGGACTAGAAGGCCTCCAGTGGTCTTTTTCAGCCTCAAACATTCTGTGATTTTGTGATTTCCTACCAGGAGAAAAATGCAGTTTCTCTCATTTCTAATTATAGCCAAGGATTGAAAGGCCAAAGAAGAAAAGGAAAATAGCTATTGATGATAAGAAAGAAAATTCAATAAAAAATCCAAGCTTCAAAGTGTTAAGTGTTCTGCAAATTACAACCTAAGGCTGATTGCAGCCTGGTTTACAGAGATATAAGCCATGAGCAATATTAAATGCGTCTGATATGATTCTCTCTACCCCAGTTCATATTTGTAACTAATTTTGTACAAATATAATTATTGAATGATTACCTAAGTATAGAGATGCATGTATGACATTTCTCCCTCATTAATCCTAAGAAATAGTACCTTGTTGCAAAGAACCTAGAAGCGTGAAAAATGCTTGCAAGTCAGCTATTTAGATCAAGTTGTTTACATCATTCTTTTATCTTGTAGAAATACTTATTTTTTTAAAGAGTTGTTTTTCTTTGTAGTGTTTGTTTCTTAGCTATTGTATACTCCTAAAGGCTTCTCAAAAATACTGTATGTCCAGAGCAAGCATAAAAACAGAAGACTAGATTATTTCATATAACATATACATATAATTGACTGAACAAAGGAAAGGTATCTAGTATTTCAGTAGCTGGAGCAGATTCTATTTAACAGAATAATACTGTATTCTGAATTATGGACTACCTTAAGGGTTTGAATAGTCCTGTTATAACTACAAAAGCTCAATGAGAATGAGAAATTGAATACTTCTGAGAGGGGGAGGGACTTTAGGAATATTTTTTAAGTGAAAAGTGAAATTCTGTACACTTAGCAAAGGTCTGGAAATGTCTCTCACCTTTTTTGTTGTAGTCCCCATGCAGGAATAGGTTATATCCAAATCCAACTGAATGTTTTCAAATTTTGTTGCCAAATGGAAAAAAAGGAATGAAAAGTGGTGCAAATTTGGATGCAAATTGTTCCTTTCAATCCAAAGCACAGTTTGCACAGTTTGCAAGGTGGGCAGAGGAGATGAAGACCTTAGACTGCTGCCTTCATGAACTGGCTATGTGATCATAGCTGCATGTGGACCTTGAAGTCCATAAGGCTTGAAAACAGCATAAGTGAGGCTCTCGTTCACATTTAGCACATGGCTGGAGCACAGGGCCAGGCAAGCAGTTGAACCCCCTAGGGGAAGAACTATGAATAGTGTTGAGGCTGATGTTACCAGCTTACTCCAGGTCCCATATATACAATCTATTCAGCTTGGGTCCATCTCAGAAAAGATTAATAGGACCTTTGGGAGGATTATTTTCCCTGCCCTAAAGCATATTGTTTTCAGGAAGTAGTCCGTAATAACCAGAGGATTAAAATGGATTTATGACCCACATTCAAGTTTATGTCCTTCTTAAGAGTATTCCTGTCCATTGGGATAGTCATCAGGACATAAAAGTCCAACCTTTCAGGTTACTATTGTGTACTAACAAGTGAAACAGTTGCTATGATAAATCTTTAAGTATTTTCCGTGAACTGGTAGAATTCCAAAGGGGATCTGTAAAGTTACCACCCAGGAATGTTATTTGCCTTTAGACTGATGCAATCAAGTATGAATCTATTCTTCTCCTCTTCAGAACTCTGAGTAGATTTCTTGATACTTTCAGGTAAATATCCTTCTCTCAGAATATTGAAATTTCTAAAGTTCTTTTAGGAGCTCTTCCACCATTTATAATTATGTTGAAAGTTACCAGTGTAGGCTGAAGTCTCTGAAAGCAGAGAATTTCCAGCTGTCATATGCTGAACAAGTATCTTAATTTCTCCTCTTTTTTTTCTTTTTTCCAACAGTTGCACATATATCCTGGTTTATCATCTATATATGATATTATCATCATTTACATATATGATACATATGTGGTATGATAATTTTTGATATGTATGTATATGAAGTTAGATAATAGTATTTGTAAATCTGCATCGAATTCACCAAACACTTTGGGGATGACCAAATTTTAGCAAGTCTACTGTTCACACAGAATTATTATCTGACTCTTGATGAATACCTGGTAAACATAACTGTTAACAATGTCTAAAATCATGACTTAGTAGTTTGATATGTTTACTTTCATTCAATTTTTATTTCAGCTGATTCACCTAGCAAAGTTTCCTACAAAGACATCAAAATCTCATGCACCTTACATTAGAAGCTTTAGTAAAATGGTCATTGTTGGTTCAGCAAAGATGGAAAAGGAGGTGAAAAAATCAAAGCAGAGGCTACAACAAACACTATCACCTTTACAGAAATGTTAAGGGTTAGACTGAGATTTCTGAATGACAGCAGTTGAGTCACTTCCCAAATTGCTTTTTTCAGACTCAAGTCCCTACAATTGGTATTATCCTGGTTTCAGCTGGGATAGAATTAATTTTCTTCCCAGTAGCTGTTACTGTGCTGTGTTTTGGCCTTAGTCTGAGAACAATGCTGATAACATACCAATGTTTTAGTTGTTGCTCAGTAGCACTTACTCCGATAAAGGACTTTCTCAGTCTCTCATGCTCTGCCAGTGAGGAGAGGCACAAGAAGCTTGGAGGGCAGCAGAGACAGGACACCTGACCCAAACTAGCCAAAAGGGTATTCCATACCACAGCACGTCATGCCCAGTACATAAACTGGAGGGAGTTATCTGGAAGGGATGAATTGCTGCTTGGGTTGGGCTGGGTATCAGTCAGTGAGTGGTGAGCAATTTTGTTGTACACATTGTTGGTTGGATTTTTTTTTGCCTTTCCTGCTTTAGATTTATACCTCTCTCTGTTATTTCCAGTAGTAGTAGTAGTAGTAGTAGTAGTAGTAGTAGTAGTAGTATACTGTACTTTAATTATTAAACTGTTCTTATCTCAACCTGCGGTTTTACATTCTTTCAATTCTACTCACCACCCTGTTTGGGGAGGGGGAAAGGAGGGGTGAGTGAGTGGCTGTGTGGTATGTAGTTGCTGGCTGGGCTTAAACCACGACTGGTATATATCCACAGCCTCTTGTCAGCCTCTCCTCCACAGGAACTCTTGGGGATCTTCCTGGGTTTACTTCGTTTCTACAATCCTGCATGTGAGTCCGTAGTAAAATACATTGATAATCAGTACTAATGAAATGTAAATACGCTGTCTTCTGCTAGCAAAATCAATTGGGCTTACAAATCCACAGTAACAAATAAAAAGAATAAATTTATACTCTTAAATGACCTGTCCTGGGTTCAGCAGTAGCAGTCATTTTTCTCCTTCTTAGTAGCTGGTGCAGTGCTGTGTTTTCAACTTTAGTCTGGGAACAGTGCTGATAACACACCGATGTTTTTAGTTCTTGCTAAGTAATGTTTACTCCGATCAAGAACTTTCTCAGTTTCATGCTCTGTCAGGGAGCAGGGGAAGCCAGGAGAAAGCAGAGACAGGACCCAAACTAGCCAAAGGGGTATTCCATACCACAGCACGTCATGCCCAGTGTATAAACTGGAGGGAGTTACCTGAAAGGCCCAGATCGCTGCTCAAGTCAGGCTGGGTACCGGTCGGTGGGTGTTGAGCAATTGTATTCTCTCCACTTGTTGTTTCCCTTATCATTATTATTATTATTAGTGGTAGCAGTAGAGGTTTTGTATTATACCTTAGTTACTGGACTGCTCTTATCTCAAACCATGGGAGTTACATTCTTTCGATTCTCCTCCCCATCCCTCCAGGAACAGGGGGAGGATGAAGGAGGGAAGTGAGCGAGCGGCTGCATGGTTCTGGGTTACCGGCTGGCCTTAAACCACGATAGAAGCTCATGTCAATTAAAGGAAAATTTATACCTGGAGAATCCAAAATTTCCCAATGAATACCAAGCTAAGAAATAGTGATGTATTTTGAATGACAGAGTGTAAAAGGCTTGCTATTTGAAAAGCTCTTTTGAAGTAGTTTTCATGTAGCTCATCTGTGAAAAGATTCTCTTTCCCGGAAGGCTTGTACCCTTCTTTTTTATGTTTCCTCAAAGGGCTGCCACTGTAGAGTTTGGAGTATTGCAAAAGAATTGCTCTCAGGTTTCTGCCAAGAAGATGCAAATGAGGCTTCAAGGCCCCCTGTTGCTAGGTTCTGCATACAACGTAGTAAAGATTTAAACTACAAGGCCTTGACCCTGCAAATACTTACACAGCTGCTGTTTAACTTTGTGAATTTTAATAAATTCTTTGAATTAGGTAGTAAAATCAAGCAGGTGTGTTAGAGTGTGGGATCAAGGCCTGGTTTACATCACTCAACAAAGCAAAAAGTAGTATGTAGACAAAGATATGCAACTTGGTAAGCTGTTATTAGCTAGTTTAGTTACTAAGCTACTGCTTTGATATTAAATTCTTTGGAACAAAGATTGTGTTCTTATCTTGTATCTGTGACTTTCTGGTCTGTAACAGCAATTATTCATACAAAGAAACCACATATACAAAAAAGCCATTATATTTTCTCTGAAAAGAAAGAAATGTTTTTGAATTGAACTGTGGCTTGACCTAGACCTTCTCAAATATAATATTTTGTTCTCTTGTAAGACATTATACAATCCACACTAATATAAAAGGTATACCTATAAATGCACCAATAATAACATGGAGTCTTCTGTATGAAAGTAAAGATTTGTTTTATGAAGGACAATTAAAAGTAGCAAATAAAATTCATACTGGTAAGATTAGAATGTTAAAAGTCAAGTGATGGTCGAGATTGGAAATCTAATAATTAGGAAATGACACATTATTGCAAAGTAACAGTTTAACTATCCACATCATTTATTCCATGACATATTTTATCTCTGTAGAGTGTGAAGGCCTCCAAAATATTCTTTTTATCCTTCCAGTTAAATCTGTACTTGACTTGGTCAGTGCAACTTGGTGTTTTCACAAGGCAAGCAGCTCCTAGCAAGTCTTTTCAGCTTCCGCAAAGAAAATGATAAAAGGATCATCCTTGCTTATGCTGTTTCTAATGCTTGGTTCGTTTGTTTGGCCTATTATTCCAGATGGTGTGATTGCTAAAGGAAGAGCTGAGGTGGGGTATTAGACAGTTTGCCTTCAGTTCAGTGATCTGGATATTTTTGCAGGAGATAGTAGCTTATATTCCCTATTTCCTTGAACTAAGGAAGGTGTAAAATCCTTATCTTCTGCTCCATGCGTTCCAGTTAGCAGGAAATTATCAGGCAAAAGAGAGTCTGTTGTACTCCTGGCAGATGTGTCAAACCCTGAGGGTGCAATCATTTTTCCGATTTAGAAGGAAGATGAGTAGGACTTGAAGGTGCCCAGCCCATCTTTGGGAAAAATACAGGACAACCTGAGACATGCTCTCAGATCGTTGCTCTGCATAACGGAAAGAGCTCAACCAAAAGGATGATACACAGTGCCCTCTTACTGTCCTGGTCACCTAGACTCATGAAATTGCCCCAAAGCCCAATACTTTTCGTTAAACATAGTATTCTCCTGACCTCACAACAAAATTCCTCTCAGTTGTGCCCTCCGCTCTTCTTATGCTTCACCCGTGCCTCCTGATTTCTCCAAAGTCCCCAATTAACCACTTGAAATCTGCCTCTGTTTACTTACAACAACTTAATCTTCATACAATCCTTTAAACCTACTTCCTCCCGAGGGGTTTAGTATTTGATTCCCTTTTTCCCACATGACTTTAGTATTGCCGGTTGTCCTGGGTTCAGCTATAGCAGTCATTTTTCTCCTTCTTAGTAGCTGGTGCAGTGCTGTGTTTTTTAACTTTCAGCCTGGGAACAATGCTGATAACACTGATGTTTTTAGTTGTTGCTAAGTAATGTTTATTCCAACCAAGGACTTTCTCAGTCTCATGCTTTGCCAGGGAGGAGGGGAAGCCGGGAGGAAGCAGAGACAGGACACCTGACCCAAACTAGCCAAAGGGGTATTCCATACCACAGCACGTCATGCCCAGTATATAAACCGGGGGGAGTTACCCAGAAGGCCCCAGATCACTGCTCGGGTCGGTCTCGGTATCGGTCAGCGGGTGGTGAGCAATTGTATCCTCTCCCCTTGTTATTTCACTAATCATTATTATCACTGGTGGTAGCAGTAGTGGTTTTGTATTATACCTTAGTTGCGGGACTGCTCTTATCTCAACCCGTGGGAGTTACATTCTTCCGATTCTCCTCCCCATCCCTCCGGGAGCGGGGGGAGGAAGGGGGAGAGTGAGCGAGCGGCTGTGTGGTTCTGAGTTACCGGCTGGGCTCAAACCACGACAGTTCTTTTTGGCGCCCAACGTGGGGCACGAAAGGTTGAGATAACGACAGATCTGACCAGAGTGTGTTTAATCATATTTGTGATAAGCATTCATTGTTACTACTCGTCACAATGGTGATTATTTGGCTCTCAGACTTGTTGCGCTTGATCTCAGAGTTTCAGCATGTTGTACCTTACTTACAGCCACTATTTGCTGTTTTAGTGTTTATCGGCTGGGGGGCCTGGGCTAAGGTTCTTGTTTCACTGTACTTCATGGTAATGACTTGTAATACAATAGACTCATTGATCATGAAACTGGTCTGGTTTGTGCTTCCAGCCTGGCCATCACCTCTGTACATTGGGAGGTATATAATGAAATATTTTAGCAATTGCATATCTTTTTTTTCTCCTCGGGGGGTAAACTTACGAAGGAAGCATTCTCTTTCACCCCCCGTTCCCCCACCAGCCTATTTGCAACAGCAGTTGAGAGTTCTGAAGGTTTTAGATGGCCTTTGAGTACCCTTGAAACCTGCCTGCTGATTGTGCTGGGGATCAGCATGTTGGCAAACATACGGAGTGTGTTTTACCCACGGCCACCCCGTCGTAGGAACATTCTATTTCGTTTAATCTCAAAAATTCAGCAGTATCAGGTTCGAATCTGGTCTAGGATTAGACGACGATATAGGAGGACCACCAAGAGATTTTCCCTGAGGCTGGACAGTTATGAGTGGCAGGGTGTGTGGGATAGTATGGGCAAGTATCTAGGCCAGTGGGCCCCTCCAGTGCTTTGGAACTTCACCACTGAACAAGTGCAACATCCGGAAAAACTAGTAAAACACTTAAACGAGGTGTGCTGTCGTCCTGGTTATACCAGAGAGGGACAAATCATGGCAATGTGCTGGGGCTTGGCCTATGCCTACAGAGCCCTGCTCAACACTATCCAGCACCTTCAAAGGGAAAAAATGTCTCTGGATCTGATGGCAAAGCAACAGACAACGCAGCTATGCCAACTACAAGCACAACAGCTACTCAAACCCTGACCACAACAGACAATGCAACTACTCCAACTTCAAATACAGCAGTTACACCAACCCCAGTGACAAGCACAACAGCTACTCAAACCCCGACAGCAACAGACAATGTGGCTACTCCAAGCACCGCAGCCACACCAACCACAGTGACAAACACCGCAGCTAAACCAAATGGCCAGTTTGTGACAATGTCTGTTGCCCCTGTAAGCAAAAGCAGACGAGAGGCACAAAAAGCAACCCGCGAAGTGAAGAAAGATGAAGACTCAATGCCATTACTACATGCAACAGCATCTGAACAAGAGTTACTACTACGTGGGTCAGAGAAAGAGGAAGAAGAAGAAGAGGTCACTTCTCGTCCCCAGACCTCAACCGAACTGCGGAATATGCAAAAAGATTTCACCCGTCTTCCAGGGGAGCACATTGTCACCTGGTTGCTCCGATGCTGGGACAATGGGGCCGACAGTCATGAACTAGAAGGTAGGGAAGCCAAGCAGCTGGGATCACTTGCTAAGGAAGGAGGAATTGACAAAGCAATTGCAAGAGAGAAGCGAGCCCTCAGTCTTTGGAGGCGGCTCCTGGCAGCTGTGAAGGAAAGGTTTCCCTACAAAGACGATATTATGAGTCGCTCAGCCAACTGGACCACGATAGAGAAAGGCATCCAGTCCCTGAGGGAATCAGCCATTATAGAGATGATCTATCGTAGGCCGGATGCCAGGAACACATCCGTAGATGCAGATGAAGTCGAATGTACACGACCCATGTGGCGGAAACTTACACGGAGTGCGCCATCATCATATGCCCACACATTGGCATCAATGACCTGGAATGACGGAATATCACCAACAGTGGATTGCCTGATTCGTCAACTCCGAGAGTTCGAAGACAATCTCACCCCTTCCATCATTTCAGCTGTGGAAAAACTGTCCCAGGAGTTCAAACAATTGAGAGACGATTTATCCGATCTATCCAGCTCCCCACGCGTACCAACCCATGTCTCAGCTATTAACAGAAGGCGCCCTACTGCTCGAGAAAGAAAATATAGGAGGTACACGCCACGGGCCACCCTATGGTTTTACCTGCGGGATCACGGAGAAGACATGAGAAAGTGGGATGGAAAACCTACTTCAGCTCTGGAGCAACGGGTGCGTGAACTGAAGAGGAGAACAATGGTCAAGGATGATCCTCCCAGGAAAGCTGCTGCTCCAGTCTCTGGCGAGCAGTTTCCCAGATGGAGTGAAAGAGCTGATTTTACTCCAGCTCCTGTGATAAGGAATACTAATCCCTTTCTACAAGACAGAAGTGGAGAATTTTGTGATCACTATTAGAGGGGCCCTGCCTCCAGCCAGGTGGAGGAGAGGGATAATCGGGTTTACTGGACTGTGTGGATCAGATGGCCTGGCACATCAGTCCCACAGAAGTATAAGGCTCTAGTAGATACCGGTGCACAGTGTACTCTGATGCCATCAAGGTATCAAGGGGTGAAACCCATTTATATTTCTGGAGTGACAGGAGGATCCCAAGCGTTAACTATGCTGGAAGCTGAAATCAGTCTGACTGGGAGGAAGTGGCAAAAGCACCCCATTGTAACTGGTCCAGGGGCTCCATGCATCCTTGGCATAGACTATCTCAGGAGAGGGTACTTCAAAGACCCAAAAGGGTATAGATGGGCTTTTGGTATCGCTGTCTTGGAGACAGAGGAAATTAAGCAGCTGTCCACCTTACCCGGTCTCTCAGAGGATCCTTCTGTTGTGGGGTTGCTGAAGGTCGAAGAACAACAAGTGCCAATTGCGACCACAACAGTGCACCGGCGGCAATATCGCACCAACCGAGACTCCTTGATTCCCATCCATAAGCTGATCCGCAGACTGGAGAGCCAAGGAGTGATCAGCAGGACCCGTTCACCCTTTAATAGCCCCATATGGCCAGTGCAAAAGTCTAATGGAGAGTGGAGATTAACAGTAGACTATCGTGGCCTGAACGAAGTCACACCACCATTGAGTGCTGCCGTACCGGACATGTTAGAACTTCAGTATGAACTGGAGTCAAAGGCAGCCAAGTGGTATGCCACAATTGACATTGCCAATGCATTTTTCTCAATCCCTTTGGCAGCAGAATGCAGGCCACAGTTTGCTTTCACTTGGAGGGGCGTCCAGTACACTTGGAACCGACTGCCCCAGGGGTGGAAACACAGCCCTACCATCTGCCATGGATTGATCCAGACTGCACTGGAACAGGGGCAAGCTCCAGAACACCTGCATACATTGATGACATCATCGTGTGGGGTGATACAGCAGAAGAAGTTTTTGAGAAAGGGAGGAAGATAATCCAAATCCTGCTGAAGACCGGTTTTGCCAAAAAACGGAATAAGGTCAAGGGACCTGCACAGGAGATTCAATTTTTGGGAATAAAATGGCAAGATGGACGCTGCCAGATCCCCACAGACGTGATCAACAAGATAACAGCAATGTCTCCACCAACTAACAAGAAAGAAACACAAGCTTTCTTAGGTGTTGTGGGGTTCTGGAGAATGCACATCCCAAATTACAGTCTGATTGTAAGCCCTCTCTACCACGTGACCTGGAAGAAGAATGATTTCAAATGAGGCCCTGAGCAACAACAAGCCTTTGAACAAATTAAACGAGAAATAGTTCATGCAGTAGCCCTTGGACCAGTCCGGGCCGGGCCAGATGTGAAAAATGTGTTCTATACCGCAGCTGGCGAGAATGGTCCTACCTGGAGCCTCTGGCAGAAAGCTCCAGGGGAGACTCGAGGTCGACCCCTTGGCTTTTGGAGTCGGGGATATAAAGGATCCGAGGCCAGCTATACTCCCACTGAAAAAGAGATACTGGCAGCCTATGAAGGGGTTCGAGCTGCCTCAGAAGTGATCGGAACTGAAGCGCAGCTCCTCCTGGCACCCCGGTTGCCTGTGCTGGGCTGGATGTTCAAAGGCAGGGTCTCCTCTACACATCATGCAACTGATGCTACATGGAGTAAGTGGGCCGCACTAATTACACAACGAGCTCGAATAGGAAATCCCAGTCGTCCAGGAATTCTAGAAGTCATCATGGACTGGCCAGAGGGCAAAGATTTTGGGATGTCACCAGAAGAGGAGGTGACGCGTGCTGAAGAGGCCCCACTGTATAATGAACTGTCAGAGAGTGAAAAGCAATATGCCTTGTTTACTGATGAGTCCTGCCGTATTGTGGGAAAGCATCGGAGATGGAAGGCAGCTGTGTGGAGTCCCCTGCGACAAGTTGCAGAAACTGCTGAGGGAGAGGGTGAATCGAGTCAATTTGCAGAGGTGAAAGCCATCCAGCTGGCCTTGGACATTGCTGAACGAGAAAAATGGCCAGTACTTTATCTCCATACTGACTCATGGATGGTGGCAAATGCCCTATGGGGGTGGTTGCAGCAATGGAAGCAGAGCAACTGGCAACGCAGAAGTAAACCCATCTGGGCTGCTGCATTGTGGCAAGATATCGCTGCTTGGGTGCAGAACCTGGTGGTGAAGGTACGCCACGTAGATGCTCATGTACCCAAGAGTCGGGCCACTGAGGAACACCAGAATAACCAGCAAGTGGATAAAGCTGCTAAGATTAAAGTGGCTCAGATGGACTTGGATTGGCAACATAAGGGTGAATTATTTTTAGCCCGGTGGGCCCATGACACCTCAGGCCATCAAGGCAGAGATGCAACATATAGATGGGCTCGTGATCGAGGGGTGGACTTAACGATGGACACTATTGCCCAGGTTATTCACGAATGTGAAACATGTGCTGCAATTAAGCAAGCCAAGCGGTTAAAGCCTCTCTGGTATGGAGGACGATGGCTGAAGTACAAGTATGGGGAGGCCTGGCAGATTGACTATATCACACTCCCACCAACCCGCCAAGGCAAGCGCTATGTGCTTACCATGGTGGAAGCAACCACCGGCTGGCTGGAAACATACGCTGTGTCCCATGCCACTGCCCGGAACACTATCCTGGGCCTTGAGAAACAAGTCTTGTGGCAACACAGCACTCCAGAGAGAATTGAGTCAGACAATGGGACTCATTTCTGGAACAACCTCATAGACACTTGGGCCAAAGAGCATGGCATTGAGTGGGTATATCACATCCCCTACCATGCACCAGCCTCTGGGAAAATCGAACGGTACAATGGGCTGTTAAAAACTACACTGAGAGCAATGGGTGGTGGGACTTTCAAACACTGGGATACACGTTTACCAAAAGCCACCTGGTTGGTCAACAGTAGGGGATCTGCCAACAGGGCTGGCCCAGCCCAGTCAGAACTTTTACGTACTGTAGAGGGGGATAAAGTTCCTGTGGTGCACATAAAGAATTTGTTGGGGAAGACAGTCTGGGTTATTCCTGCTTCAGGTAAAGGCAAACCCACTCGTGGGGTTGCTTTTGCTCAGGGACCTGGATATACTTGGTGGGTAATGCGGGAAGATGGGGAATTCCGATGTGTACCTCAAGGGGATTTGATTTTGGGGGAAAACAGCCAATGAACTCAATTGTACGCTGTTGCCTGCTCTATAACACTTTTATAGCCCACCAGCTAGATATCTTCAGGTCGCCAGCAATTGACCCTGACTTCCCTCCGATCATCACCTCAACAAAGAATGAATTTTGAGGAAACCAGACGAGCTCAGCAGTGACCAGACGAGTTTGGCGGTATCATCAGCAGGCAGCAACCCAACACTACATACCGTCCCTCCTGCCCTGAAAGACTATTACAAGAGATGGAGCCTGACATCATGGACTGGATGAGTTCAGCAATTTTACAGGGATTGGTCCATGGACTAGGGAATGATATCTTTCTCTGTGTGTGGGTGTGGGTGTATATATATGTGTATATATGGGACAGGGGTGATGGTGTGTTGAGAGATGTGGGATCTGAGCATGACGTGAATGGTATGGAATAAGGGGTGGATACTGTCCTGGGTTCAGCTATAGCAGTCATTTTTCTCCTTCTTAGTAGCTGGTGCAGTGCTGTGTTTTTTAACTTTCAGCCTGGGAACAATGCTGATAACACTGATGTTTTTAGTTGTTGCTAAGTAATGTTTATTCCAACCAAGGACTTTCTCAGTCTCATGCTTTGCCAGGGAGGAGGGGAAGCCGGGAGGAAGCAGAGACAGGACACCTGACCCAAACTAGCCAAAGGGGTATTCCATACCACAGCACGTCATGCCCCGTATATAAACCGGGGGGAGTTACCCAGAAGGCCCCAGATCACTGCTCGGGTCGGTCTCGGTATCGGTCAGCGGGTGGTGAGCAATTGTATCCTCTCCCCTTGTTATTTCACTAATCATTATTATCACTGGTGGTAGCAGTAGTGGTTTTGTATTATACCTTAGTTGCGGGACTGCTCTTATCTCAACCCGTGGGAGTTACATTCTTCTGATTCTCCTCCCCATCCCTCCGGGAGCAGGGGGAGGAAGGGGGGGAGTGAGCGAGCGGCTGTGTGGTTCTGAGTTACCGGCTGGGCTCAAACCACGACACCGGTCCTCCCTCCCAGAATTGTGGTTATGTTGCATCCTTCACCCTCTTAGTTACCAAAATTTTTTACTGCTCTCTAACTGACTGCTGGAGGTAGATGAGCCCTGGCTCTTTTAGCAGCAAAAGTGGCCCATTCCTTGCATTTTCTGAGGATTTAAAAATCCAGGATGCTGAAGACGGTTATCAAAATCTACCTGAACAAGAGACTGGAGAAGGTATTGGCCACTATCTTTCAAAAAACAGTGATTATACAGAAAAGCAACAAAATGCCTCAACCCTATGCCATGGTAAAAAGACTAAAGCTTGATCAGCAATGGATTCTGTCTTGCAAAAGGCCTGGAACTGAGGAGAACTGATTTTGTTCTAAGCTGATTGTACATTCATGGTAGTCAAGGAGAAATATGAATTACAGAAATACAGAAATACAGTTCAGAAATGGAAAGCTATCTGAAGGATGAATCCCCTTCAGGGATGAATAACCTCATCTCACCACTAATCTCCTCCTCCCCTTCCTGTGTGTGAAAACTCAAACCACTGTGTGGTTTGGGCAAAATTGAGCTGTTTTGCTGGAAACCAAAACATCCAGGATCGGCCACTTGGAAGAATGTTAAGGTAGAAAGACAAATACCTTGCTGATGTTGAGGTCAAAACAGAAAGTAAAACCCACACAACCTTCATCCAAAAATCTAGAGGAAGGGATATCCAGGAAGGGAAGTTTATTCTCTTGGCATCTGTTGGAGTGAAAGAGAAAGGGATAAATGGTCTGATTAGCAAACTAGAACATGTTTGCTTTGCACATGGAGAGATGTAACAACTGACAGGCATTTGAGTGTAAAAAGAAGTTGCTTTGCAGCAAAGTTAAAGGTTAGTGCCACAGGTCTCTACTAGGCAGCTCTGAATATGCCTGTGGTGAGTCCCACACAACATATGGCTTTTATTCCAGAACTGAAGCACTGTCCTGATTTCAGGGTAAAGGCTGGAAGAGAGAGTAAGAAGGCAGGGGAACATATGTAACCTTTATGAGAGACAGGAGAATCTGCTTAAGGGTTCTTGTGAGCTGAAGAATCTGTGGATAGTTTGCAGTGCTGCACTGGTTCTGCTAAGAACTGAAAACTGCAAGTAAAGCCACCAAAGTTACCTTGATCAGCTTGTGAAGTACCAGTGAGGTTCAAGGCACAGCTTGCAGAAGCTAGTACAAAGGCAAAAAGTGGCATTAGGTGTTGCATGAAGTGTAAGATTATCTTTAGAGAAGACAGCACAGCATTGGTTATCATTATAATGTTCATGTGTCTTGTAAGAGTTTTCCTAATTTTCCTTAATTAAAATATTGCTTTTAGGTTATTTTATTCACATTTATGAATGTGAAAAATTAGCTTCCAGAACACCCAGAAAAACAGAGTTTTTGTAGTTATATCATCAAATTTGAATCAACTTGTAGCTGCCAATCAAGACATGGCAGAAAGGTTGCAGGGCATATAGGGAAAGCAGGGCATATAGGATAAGAGTCAGTAGTGCAAATAGAAAGTAGGCAAGATTTCTTGAGTCCCGGTCCTACCTTAACTACAAGACTCCCAGGTGCCTCATATTTAGCAAATGGTAGTACTCTTGTTTAAGTCGCAGTTTGTATAGTCCATTTTCCTTTTAGTTTTAATGTCTTCTTTGCTGGCTCAGATGTGAGAGAACTAAAATAAAAAAGGGAGAATATCAGCGGTAAAACTGGCCTGCACAAGATGTCAAATAAACAACTGGAACATTAAGTTATTTTGTGAATTTCTTGCACTTAACAGAGGGACATATTTAGCAGGCAGGTAGCTAATACAGTGTATGTTAAGTCTAGCACCTGATAAAATTTCAGCTCATAAACATGTGCGCTGTTGTGTGTTTGTACTTCTGTAGTGGTCACATTACATAAGTGGGATTGGGTCACAATGGGGAAAACACATTAAGGTTTGAAAAGACTAAAAGTGCACTAGTTCAAATAAGACAAACTCTTTTTTAATACAACCAGGTCCATAAAATATGTTGCCATAAATGGGGAAAATTTGACAAAAGTACCACTGAGGCTTAATTACATTTTTGGAGTGACTCCATGATAAGGCATGAAAAGAACATTGACCACTTTTCATTTTTAATGAATAATAGCCATGCTTTCTGCTAGTGTCAGAGAGCTCATTACACTTAATTAACTAATGATTCCTGTGATGTGATTTTTCAGCCATGTAATGTTGTTTGGCCAAGTTGCTTCATCATACCTATAAAAAAGTGCACAAGAAATGTGCTACAGTGAGCGGTAGGCAACATTTCA
The DNA here is from genome assembly GCF_004027225.2 of Strigops habroptila. NCBI lineage: Eukaryota > Metazoa > Chordata > Aves > Psittaciformes > Psittacidae > Strigops > Strigops habroptila. The sequence goes on from NC_044278.2 coordinate 110,939,720, forward strand.
ATCCTCTTAATCCTAAAAAGAAAATAAATCGTGCTAGTCTTTTCCCTTGCTGTAAGTGAGAACAATTTACAAGCAGCCCTCTCTTGTAACAACTGGTATCTCTAATACCCAAAGTAGTCCCAAAGGTGGGGAAAAAATGATAGTTTTGCCTGCCAAATATATTTAATTCAAAACAACTTGAGTTCAGCTAAGTTCTGTTGAACTGATGTCAGCGTTTCACGGGAATTTACCTAAATTTTTTGCAGGTCTGGGACCTTAAATAATGAGGGAACTCTGGGCCAAGGGCAGACATGCCTGAGAACTCCAGTAGCTGAAATATCACAAAAAAATAAATTGACTTGGACCAAAATGAAATCCAGTGTATTTACCATTTTGAGCAGGGGAATGTAATTTATTCACATCATTACGTAATAAAATAAACAAAAATAAACTGCTGCTGCATCAGTCTGAAATTGTTGATTTGTTTGCCTCTGAAATACTGAAAAATTATTTCCTTTCAGTTAAAAAAAAGAAAAATGACATTTCAAAACAAACAAAAATTACTGCATTACAGCTGTCAAAATGAGATGTTTGGACACTTATTTAAAAAAAAAATATATACATTAATCCAAAGTATATTTACAAAATTTGAAACTCCTTTTTTTTTCTCATAAATGTACTAGTAATTTATATCCTTCCAAAATTCATTTTTGGGACTGAATTGCCATTAATTAAAAATTTTGTCTAGCTTTGTGGATAGGATACAGGAGGCCTCCACAGAAGGATGATTCTGGGTTTTGTTGTTGTTGGTGGTGGTGGTTTTAAGTAACCGGTACTGTAAACGCTTGTCAATTAAAAAAAATTTCTCTCTTGATTTTTATTCTGTCTACCTCTTCCACTGAACTTTCCCAGATGGTACTCCCTTGTTAGGGAACCTAGAGATTAATTCTTTTTTCCATATTATTATTTTGTTACTCTTGGTAGCAAGGGTCTAGATTCCTATAAGTAGATAATATTTTTCTTTCTTTTTTAAGGATTCTAAAAAACCCTAAACAAGTAAACCAATCAACAAACCAACCCCTTAATCTGTGTTTATGTGGCAATCCTTACCCAGAGCTCACCATCATCTATAGACATGTAATATAAGCTAGTTACTACTGTACCTATCAGGAACACAATAGCTGATCCTAAAGAAGCAAGGACTAATGCTGCCCAAGCATCCTGCTTTTGGCTGGGATAAAGCTCATCTTCTTACTAGTAGCTGGTGCAGTGCTGTGGTTTCACTTTAGTCCAAGAACAATGCAGGTAACACACCAATGTTTTAGTTCTTGCTCAATAGCACTTAACCTGATCGAGGGCTCTCATGCTCTGCCAGTGAGGAGGGGTTCAAGGAGCCAGGAGAGAACAGAGACAGGAAACCTGACCCAAACCAGCCAAATAGGTATTCCATATCACAGCACATCATGCCCAGTATGTAAACTGGGGGGAGTCACCCAAAAGGGACTGATTGCTGCTTGGGTTGGGCTGGGTATCAGTCAGTGGGTGGAGAGCAACTGTGTTGTGTATCACTTGTGTTTGTTGGTGGGATTTTTTTGGTTTACCCCCCTCTTTCTCTCTCTTTCTGTTATTTCCCTTGTTATTGTACCTGTTATTTCCCTAATGAATAATAATTTCATTATTATCAGTCTCATATTATACTTATTTTAAGTATTAAACTGTTCTTACCTCAACCCATGGGGTTTACCTTTTTTCTGATTCCAGCTCTCTTCCCCATCCCATTGTTGGGAGGGAGGCAGAGAGCAGCTTCGTAGTACTTGGTTGCCGGCTGGGGTTAAACAATGACACCAATATAATGGTTTTCTCTGAAGTTCTCTAATGCGGCAAAGCACCCAGTTCCCACTCTGTCTTACCAAAACCAAGCTCATGATTTTAATCTTCCTTGCATCTAGGTTTACCTTCAACTGTAAGAATTCTCAAGAACCTCATGCAGAGCCAGCAAATCTGGTTTGTCCACCATTTCTGCCCTGGCAAAAGATCATTAAACTGCTGAACTCTATGGAAATTTAACTGCTGGTATACTCTCCCTTCCTCCACTGACATCATAGGATCATAGAATGGTTAGGATTGGAAAGGACCTTAAGATCATCCAGTTCCAACCCCCCTCCCATGGACACGGACACCACACACAAAACCATGTCACCCAAGACTCCATTCAGCCTGGCCTTGAACACTGCCAGGGATGGAGCATTCACAGCTTCCTTGGGCAACCTGTTCCAGTGCCTCACCACCCTCACAGTAAAGAACTTCTTTAAGAAAAATTATAGAAACCATGGACTGCCTTATTTTTCATTAGTGTCTCTGTCTTCAGTCAGTCTGAATTATTTTCACCATTGTAATTTAAAACATTGAAACAATATATTTCTTTGTCTTTGCAGTCTTGCAGCACTATCTAGACTCCATATCAATGCAAGGGGGAAAATATCATTGAGAAAAGGGTTAATTCTGAGAAATGGCAAATGTAATTATTAATTGAGAAGTTTTCTGATACTTCACCTGATCCCAGAAAACAATAATTTGTCTGCTCTTGGAAAGCTTTCACACATTTAGAAGCCCCTTCTCCATTACATTAAGGAGAAATTGTATAAATAGCCTATAAGTAGTATTTCATTTTGTCATGCGTGGTTATCTTTGACTATGTGCCATGCTTAGTGCTGAGGAACTGGCCATTGTTGATGCTGTGACCTATAATATATCCCTCATTAATGAACCCTTAAAGAACATGAAGAACTTAGAACTTTCTTCTATTTTGCTTTCCTTTTTTTTTTCCCATAACACTTAAAATGAAAGCAAAATGGTCCCTAGTCATACACTGTTTAGTTATTACAGACATTCTCATTCCAAAGCCACAAAATCTGACGACTATACTCCTTTGTAGGAGAATTATGCTCCAACAGAATTCCAAGTAAAAAGTATATATAATTTAATATCTTGCTATGAAAGGGAAATTATTGAAAGAATTTATTAATTTTCATAATTCATTTGCTATATTTCTATCTAACTTCAAATCTCAGTGATGTCAATGGGACTGCAGACTATCAGAGAAACCCTCCTCTACATCTCTTGTAAGAACACATGTCCCCCTTGGAACTGCACAGAGCTTTGCCATAGTTGGTACAAGCTGCAGAGAGGTGATAGTGCAGGAACAACAGAAAAAAATAATTAAATACATTGGAAAAGCAAACCCGTGCAGCATGAAAATTGTCTTTCCAGCTGTATGTTCAGAAGAAAATTCTCCAGGAATTGTTATCAGCACTGGATAGGGTAATAATGCAAAGATGACACACCAAGAAAACTTCCCAGCAGTCCACACAGCAGGGCTTACACACAAGTTAGTGGGAACAGGTTCCTCAGTATGGTCCTCTTCTTAGTACTGCACATCGTTTTGTTTCTTGAACGTCCGATGAACTCATGAATATTCCATGAGAGATTAAATTTTAAAACAAAGAGAACAAGACTGTTCTTATGGATAAGCCTTAGATGTTTAAAAGAATAATTGACTAGTCTAAGCTTTTCATCTAACCTAGTCAAAGCTGTGCATAATGCAGGAGTAAAGGCTACCAGAACAGATTCATTCTACAAACAAAAAAGATTCCTAACAGAAGCAGAACTAGTGATGTCCTTCTCTTCCCATCAGCTGTAGATGGACCCTAGAAAATAAGTTTATACTACATGTCTGCCTTATTATTTAAATAGCTGAAGTTAGATAATATTAAGCTCCCCATAAAAGTAGGGAGTAGATTGCTTTTGGAGAATAAAAGCCCCTTTTGGTTTAGTATAATAAGAATGAATTAATTTAACCTGATCTGTTTCTAAACCAATCAACCTCAGCACAGAACTCATGCACAGACAAAGCCAGATGAAGACAGAGTTGTGCCTGTAACTTCTGTTTGTCAGAAGAATTTTACCTCCATGAAGTATATCTCTAGGAGTCCTAGATGGAGTCTGAGATGTAAGAATACTCATTACCCTACAGAAAATGTGCGACAAGTGCAGCTGACTGGAAAACTGCTTGCTTTACTTTTCCTTCCTAGGGAATTCAGACATTTTCTTGTTCTGCTGCAGAATATAGAGATGAGCAACTAGATGTGGTGTTAAAGAATTGTGTGTGTGAGGGGATGTTGTGATTTAACTCCAGCTGGCAGCTAAGCTCCACACAGCCACTCGCTCATCCTCTCCCAGTGGGATGGGGGAGAGAATCAGAAGAATAAGAGTGAGAAAATTTATACATTGAGATAAAGACATTTTAGTATGTAATGCAAAAGCTGTGCATGCAAGTAATGCAAACCAAGGAATTCATTCACCATTTCTCATCAGAAGGCAGGTATTCAGCCGTCTCCAGGAAAGCAGGGCTACATCGTGCATATTGGTTACTTTGGAAAATGAACGCCATCACTTCAAACATCCCTGTCTTGCTCCTTTGTCCCCCAGCTTTTTATTGCTGAGCTTGATGTCATATGGTGTGGGACACCCCTTTGGTCAGTTAGAATCAGCTGTGCTGGCTGTGTCTCCTCCCAACTCGTTGTGTACCCCCAGCCTTACTCACTGGTGGGGTGGTGTGAGGAGTAGAAAAGCCTTGACAATGTGCAAGCACTGCTCAGCAATAACAAAAACATGCCTGAATTATCAAAACTATTTCCAACACAAATCCAAAACATAGCCTCTTACTAACTGCTACAAAAAAAAATTAACCTTCTGCCAGCCAAAACCAACAAGAGGAATAACTGCATCACCCTCCAAGGAAGCCAGCACTCTATCTAATGGAACTGTTATGTGGGATGCAGTCATAGCTCCAAAGTTGAGTGCCTTACTCCTAAATACTGAATCCTTAGGGGCTGTTTGTCTCAAATTACTGTTGCTTCATCAGTCTTTCCAGAGCATCACTTCCACAGGGTGAGAGCTGAGATCTGGGTAAGCTGCAAGACCCACGGCTTCTATCTCTGGCTTCTGCAGTAGCTATCTCTCCTGAAAATCAACCTCTTGAGCAGGCACTTCTAGGCAATCTGCATCATGCAGGGCACACAGGCGCTCTTCTAATCCACACTCTGAGGGAAAGCCTGCAGGCAGGCTGACTTGAAACCAGGAATCAGGCTTTTCCAGGTTCCATAGCAGAAACTGGGTTTATTGACAGAATCATTCTTCCAGACATAACAGGTACAGTGTCAGGTAGAGCCAGCAATGTTGATAATGCAGGCAGTGTGCTTAGCTAGTGCATTAGGTATTCCAGTGCTGCTGCACTACGAATAATACACCAGGAATCTGGGCAGAGTCATGTGGGGCTTTACTGTGCTTTCAGTGAATGTTTGCTCACTTAAAGCTCAGGAGGCTTTTGGTGAAGATTTTTATACACAAACAATTTTTATTTTCCGGTGAAACACTGTGTCTTCAAAAAATATCTCCACAGTCCTTATAGGATATGATCTACAGATACTGCTGTCTCAGCATTAGCTAGTGAACAGACAGAAAGGTAAAAATGTCTCCAATGGCCAGATATAGATTTTAAATAATAATAATAATAATAATAATAACAACAACATCATCTAGAGTTATTTTCTGTCTGACTTCAACTTTACATTACCAAACCCAATGACTACTGCTTCCTGAATGCTAATGTTGTTACTTTGAAAGGAAATAAGACCCCATCTTTTTTTGTTGAATACACACCTGATCACCATAGCTTAATGTCTGCCATAGAAGTCAGCACCATCACAATAAAATGTCTATATACCTAAACGAATCTGCTTGCAGAGCACAGACAAGAATAGCATTTGCTTCTCTTAACTTAGCGTGATTTATTTTTTTTTTTCTGATGTTGGAAAGCCTTCCAAATATGGTATCTGCAGAAACAGTGCTTTCTGCTTGTTTGAATTTTGTTTTTATTTTCAGCACAGTCTGACATTTGTGGGTTGCTCACACCACATACTGTTTTCAATTGCTTATGTTGCCATCTTTTCAGGCTTCTGTGCTTTTTGCTATTTATGACTTCAGGGACTCTTCTAATAACATCGTTATTATCCTCCATTATTGCCAGGAAAAAACAGTTGCAGAACTTTGCTGATCATCCCCACAGGAAACATGGGACTCTCTGTAGCATAGGGAGGCATATTAGCAAATTTTAAAACAGATGTGCTAATCAAACCTGGAATTCAGGTATAAAGTTTCTTCTGATATTTTTAGTACCTCTGTTTATGTCCTAGGCAAAACCTGAAAGGATAATATACTGAGAAACCAAGTACAACTTGAATGTCTAGAGTAGTTTCTTTACAAATATATTTTCATGTATAGGGATGTCTTTCACAGCTAATATAGGTAGCTTTGCAGTTTACTACCTTATTTTCTCAAATTTATAATTAAATCTATCACAGCTTGGCATATCACTGAACAACTCCAACACTCTTGTGTACACTTTCAGTCATGGCAAATGCAAGGTCATTCAAGTTAGATAAGCTAACAATGAAAAAAGGTTAAAGTAAACCGCATTACTATGCACTTGTCCTAGTGCATATACAGACAGGTACTTGTAACCTGGTATATGATAAATTGCTAAGCTGTGGTAATTTGATGATGTGTTGGAGTCCCCAGAGTTGAATACATTTCAGTACTGCTGGTTTATGTTTGAGGCACTTTGGGCTCCTTGGCCTAGAATGTGCACTTTTTAACAGTATGATGCTGGATCAGCTCTTAATTCCTTTTTATAACAGTGCCTACAGTGTACTTTGTTAAGCTCCACTGGTAATAGAAAAGAGACAGAAACAAAGACAGAGGCAGAAGCAGAGATAAAGATGGAAAGGGTGAGGCAGAAGGAGACGGAGGGGGAAAGGGAAGGAGGGAGGCAGAGAGGTAGAATTGGAAGGAAAAAATACTGCATATTGAAAATTTTTCCAAAGCAGTAAAATCATCTCCCTTTCTGGACAGTTAAGTGATGATCACCTTTACACCCCAAACATAAGGGCATTCATTGATCTGAGAAGAAACATATCTGAACTGAAAATGTTTCCACAATTATAAATGAAGATGACACCACTTGACATTCATTCAATGTTTGTCCCTGAAAATGAAAAAGCTGGGATAAGTTTGGTGGATGGATGCAGCAAGCTGAAGGATGGAGGCTGCCCATGAGCTTGACTTAGTATGGAAACCACTGCTGGAAATCTGATAAGGACAGCAACCACACAGCTGTATGGCTCCTCATGTCTATCCTGAATACATTTCCATGAACCATAATGACAGCGGAAAATTTGCCTGACTTGTATCAGCTGCAAACAGAAATGAAGACTTTGTCCCAAAACTCAGGCTGTTAGGGAATTACAGCCTCCCAAGGCTGGCTGTTGAGTTTTAAGATTTTAATTGGACTACAGACTGCTGCACCAACACCCTAAATGGTTAAAATGACACTGAATATATATGGAAAGGACTGGAGTGATAACCTAAAGGTATGTGAGTATGTGTGTAAAGATGGAAGGAACTAAGGTCTAGTTTCTCATTGTAAACATGTAAATCTAGGATTATCTTCCCAAGGGAAATATTTATTAAGTACCTGACTTCTGAGGTAATTGTATCCAATTGTAAGTGCATTCCAACTGCACTTCAGAAATACTTCGTGACAAAGACAGTTTATGTGAGGAACGGAAATTTCTAACAGTGACAGAGAAGTTATAGTCTTCCTTATTTAGCTTTGTGTTAAATTTTAACAAGTTATACTGATTGTGCCCCAGATTTATGTTCAGGATGTCACTCCCAGCACTTCTCTGTTAGAGGCATTCTGACCTCGCTCTTTGAACCTTCATGTATTTTATTGGCATAGGTAAAAGTGTGGGGTCCTTGGTGGACAGGCTTTAAAAAAGCAAAGTATTCAAAAGAACACATAATCAAAAAGTTTTCCCAGTGAACCACTTCAGAATAAAGTTGTGTAAGAAGTCCGAATGAAAATAAAACTCACACATGAACAGATTTAATCACATAGACTAACTTATGTAACAGAAAATTTAGGTGCCTGTCTTCAGAGGCTTGTTTCCTCTAGCTGCTTTCGTACTTCAATAGAGGAAGGCTCCAGAGAAAGAGAGCCTGCTGAAGGCACAGCCTAGACCTCTCTTTCTCCATCCAAAAGATGGAGAACCCATTAATAAAGGTGCCCTAGTCACATAGAATTAATCCAGGATGAGCCATCTATTTTTGTTTACATTAATGACAAAGAGTGCTCAGACGAGGCAGTCTCCTAGTTTGGACCACCGAGTTAGATACTAAAAATTAGGCAGAATGAATATTCCAAACAGGAAACAACCACTAACTTCTGCAAAAAAGAAACACTTAATCAAATTAATTAAATTGCATAGCCAGTCCCACATCCTCAAAAAAAAATTTAAAAACAACATAGGGTCATAAAGAATGATAGATGACAGTCACTTTTGTCTTGCTTACCTTTGTGAACACCTGGATTACTGCCAGTTATTTCAGCAATAACACCATTAAATATAAGTAGGACCTTTCTTAATGTTAAATCCTAATCTCATCTCCCAGAAAAAGTAAAACAGCCTACTGTGGTGGGTCTGTGGTCCATCAGACAGAACCAAAGTTATTTGACCCATGTTTCCAACAGGGAAAGCTGAGGATATGTTGTCTCTGAAACTCCACCCCTTTGTGCTTGATTGTGTATAGACTTTAGGCTTAGCTGTAATCCAGGTAATGACAAAAAGACTAGGTGTCCCAAACAGGCCATTTGGTTAAGCCCTTTTGTTTTAAAGGAAGCGGAAGCCCTGTCACATTCACAAGGACATCTGTATGTGTGAGTTGTACAAGTCCAGAGACCCAAACTCAGCCCCTCTGTAGGGAGTTAAATCCACATTGTTCATTTTCCAAGATGGTTAGATCACTAATCACAAGACTGTAAGTTTTTCTGGAGGTCAAAAAGATGCTTGGATGGATAAGGAGCTGCTGAGGAAACTTAGAGGGAAAAAAGAAGCTTATAGAAGGTGGAAGAGAGGACAGGCTGCTTGGGAAGAATACAGGAACATTGTCCGGGAAGCTAGGGACCAGGTTAGGAAAGCTAAGGCCCAGCTAGAATTAAATCTGGCAAGGGATGTGAAAGACAACAGGAAAGGCTTCTATAGATATGTAGGAAATAAAAGACAGACTAAGGACAATGTGGGCCCTCTCCGGAAGCTATCGGAAGAACTGGCTACCCTGGATTTGGAGGAGGCTGAGGTTCTTAATGCATTCTTTGCCTCCATCTTCATTAGCAAATGCTCTGACCACACCACTCAAGTCTTGGAAGGCAGATGCAGGGACTGTGAGAATGAAGACCTTAGGCCCACTGTAGGAGAGGATCAGGTTCGAGACCATCTTAAGAACCTGAACGTGCACGAGTCCATGGGACCTGATGAAATCCATCCACAGGTCCTGAGGGAGCTGGTGAATGAAGTTGCTGAGCCACTATCATATTTGAAAAATCATGGTAGTCAGATGAATTTCCTGATGACTGGAAGAAGGGTAATATAACCCCAATTTTCAAGAAGGGGAAGGTGGAAGACCCGGGAACTACAGACAAGTCAGTCTCACCTCTGTGCCTGGCAAAATCTTGGAGCAGATTCTCCTGGAAAGCATGCTAAGGCACATGAAAAACAACGAGGTAGCTGGTGACAGCCAACATGGTTTTACTAAGGGGAAATCCTGCCTGACCAATTTGACTGCCTTCTATGATGGGGCGACGGAACTGATGGACAGGGGCAGAGCAGTTGACGTCATCTACCTGGACTTGTGCAAAGCGTTCGACACTGTCCCGGATGACATGCTTGTCTCTAAATTGGAGAGACATCAATTTGATAGATGGACCACTCAGTGGATAAAGAACTGGCCGGATGGCCGCACACACAGACTTGTGGTAAACGTCTCAATGTCCAGTTGGAAAACAGTAACGAGTGGTGTCCCTCAGGTATCAGCGTTGGGACTAGTCGTGTTCAACATCTTTGTCGGTGACATGGACAGTGGGATTGAGTGCGCTCTCAGCAAGTTTGCTGACGACACCACGCTGTGTGGTTCGGTTGATATGCTGGAGGGAAGGGATGCCATCCAGAGGGACCTTGGCACGCTTGTGAGGTGGGCCGACGCCAACCTTATGAAGTTTAACCAAGCCAAGTGTGAGGTCCTGCACCTGGGTTGGGACAATCCCAGGCACAGCCACAAGTTGGGTGGAGAAGAGATTCAGAGCAGCCCTGCAGAGAAGGACTTGGGGGTGTTGGTTGATGAGAAGCTTAACATGAGCCGGCAGTGTACGCTCGCAGCCCAGAAAGCCAACCGTATCCTGGGCTGCATCAAAAGAAGCGTGACCAGCAGGTCAAAGGAGGCGATCCTGCCCCTCTACTCTGCTTTCGTGAGACCTCACTTGGAATATTGTGTACTGTTCTGGTGTCCTCAGCATAAAAAGGACATGGAGCTGTTGGAGCAAGTCCAGAGGAGCGCCATAAGGATGATAAGGGGGCCGGAGTACCTCCCGTATGAAGACAGGATGAGAAAGTTGGGGCTGTTCAGCCTGGAGAAGAGAAGGCTGCGTGGAGACCTCAGAGCAGCCTTCCAGTATCTGAAGGGGGTCTATGAGGATGCTGGGGAGGGACTCTTCCTTAGGGACTGTACTGGTAGGACAAGGGGTAATAGCTTCAAACTTAAACAGGGGAAGTTTAGGTTAGATATAAGGAAGAAGTTCTTTACAGTGCGGGTGGTGAGGCACTGGAATGGGTTGCCCAAGGAAGTTGTGAATGTTCCACCCCTGACAGTGTTCAAGGCCAGGTTGGACAGAGCCTTGGGCGTCATGGTTTAGTGCGAGGTGTCCCTGCCCATGGCAGAGGGGTTGGAACTAGATGATCTTAAGGTCCTTTCCAACCCTTACTATTCTATGATTCTATGATTCTATCTTAAGGTCCTTTCCAACCCTAACTATTCTATGATTCTATGGTTCTATGATTCTAAACAATCAACTGCTTTGCATACGGTCTATGGAAATCTTTTGCAACACATAAAACAACACCATGTTTTTTTTGCTGAAGGCTGGTACCTATACTTAAGCTTGATTATTTAAATCAAATTAGTTTCTGAAGTTTCATGTATTCTAAAACAGTTTTACAAATCATTTATTTGTAAAATACCTTGTCATGTCTGATGTGAAAGCTGCCTCATAACAAATGAAAAGTACATGACATCCCAGTTGTTCCAGATACATATGCCTTTAACAAGCATATAATGTTTCTGTAGAATGTCTGCACCTACACCGGGAAAATCTAATGTACGTATATAAAATTTTGTTCCCACTCCCTTCCCTTCCCTTCCCTTCCCTTCCCTTCCCTTCCCTTCCCTTCCCTTCCCTTCCCTTCCCTTCCCTTCCCTTCCCTTCCCTTCCCTTCCCTTCCCTTCCCTTCCCTTCCCTTCCTTTGCCTTTTCCTCTTTTTCCTTTAATCTTTTTTAATTTGCTTTTTTCTTTTCCATTTCTCTTTCTAGACAGAAAGTCTATGAGGCATGTAAAAAATGGTAAATACTTTCTTATTGTTTTCCAGGAGATCAAAGTTTTTAAAAATGTAAGAAATACAGTTTCATTCAGTTTAATCTAAAAAGAATCATTGTTCTTGTAAAGTTTATTTACCAGAGAGAAATTAGTGACTTGGGATTTCTGCAGGAAAAATGTTTTGAGTCTTTCTTTTTCTTTACTCAATTTTGCTAAGTATGCTCTCAACATATTTGTCAGTAGCTTTGAAGTGAAAGCAAGACTGTTCAGACAGTGTTGAATTGGCATGGATTGGCAAAGCAGAAATTAACAATTATTCTAGCTACAAAAGGGTTTATATTAATTAAATATCTCAGCTAATAAATAGAAAATGTAGTCCAAACAGATAAAACTGAAATAAATGTGTTTTGGAGCAACGGATAAACAAAGTTTATCTGTTATAGCAAGAAATGCTGCTGACAAAGGAATGGGATTTCACAGTTTCCAAAAATTCCCCAAAGCTTTTATCTTCAGAACGAAGTAAACATTGTTAGAAAGCAAATTACCAGAGGAATACAAGAAATCAGCAGAGTGTATCACTACCATGCAAGCTACATTCCTAACTTCTAAGAGTAAAAACCCTTTGCAGATCCACTAGGAATGATGAGCAGAACTCACCAGGGCTTTCATCAAATTTCTCCTTAATGCTCAGAGAGACAGCACTAAATTCTGTTACACAGGGCTTGGACAGAACCAAAATGTTCCTGATGTCCTACTAACATGCTAATTAAAGAGCTTGAACTCTAATAAGAGTCAAATTTGTTTTGTTGTTTTGTTGTAGGTTGGTTTTGGTTTTTTTTTTTCTGATTAGAATGCGTGAGAGGTGAGATATTTGTATTCCCTAACCGGATCCATTTGTTTGCTTGCAGGAACTAAATAATAAGCCAGTACCTTCAAAAGCTAAATGGCTTGATGGCAAATCTGCATTTCAATCATTTTACAATCTACTTTTATCCAGTGCAGGTGAAGTCACATGAGTTTGCAAAAAGACTATGCCTTGACCTTTGTAGAACTAAGATCAGCCAGAGCAATAAGGAGTTTACCCATCTGCCAGCTCAGACACCCATGAAATAAACAAGAGACCAGCAGTATCCAGTGATAAAAAAACAGTTTCCACAGTCTAATTAATTGGTTAAAAATGATGCTGTGTACCGGGTGTACTGTGCACACCTTTACATATTTCTGAATTCACATGGGAAGGAGGGTTCCTCCACAAGAGTACAAGGCAGAGAGGGTAGAGGTGCAAGCCTCTGTCCTCAGAGAGATTCAGCCAAGCTAACATCAAGCTGTGATCCACCTCTAGCCTTCAACAAGGCTAAATAACATCAATGCTCCTCTGATGTGCTTTTACTGCTTCTAGTTCTGCAACCAGATTTCTCTGAGCTGTGCTCCATTTCCTGCTGTACTTGTGCCCAAAGATTGTTTAAATATTTAGTGTCTGGTGAAATAAAGAGGGAAAAGCTAGGTTTAAGTGAAAGTGGACAATGAAGAAGTTCTTGGCCCAGCGCCTGCCCCAGGGCAGCCCTGAGGTTCTGTACAACTTTAGGCTATATTTACTTTAGTTTTCAAACCAGTGCTTGGTTCTACAATTTCACTCATTTGATTATGGTTAGACATGGCCTTACCTTCAGCTGTGCACAGCTACTTCATCTCTTCCTCCTAAGTATTAACTTACCCTGAAGTCTCTAGGATTTTATATACCTTTAAAATCCTTAAGGTGCTTGACAAAAAGGTTTAGTAATGTTAATAATTGATGTTTCATGTCATAAACCATTGTTCATCTAGCTAAGGGCGAATACTCCTTTTAGAGCACCAGCCTCTGCTATGTTCATTGTAAGGACTTGTGTACTTCTGTTAGACATTTCAAAGGAAAGGCTTTGGCTCTGCAAAGAAGATGCCAGGTCTCAGCAAAGTTACTAAATTGCAATTATGCCTTATCACACAATCATGTAAGGCACACAGCATGAGCGTGTGAACATCTGCAACCACACTGTAAAATGTTAAATAAATTACATGGAAAATCATAGGTAGTAACATCCTAAATACTTTATAGTCCTGCCATTTATTGCTTCATCTATAATGCAATGGAAATTAGTGGTCAGAGCCTGGATGTGCCAAATCTAACTGAAAATGGCAGCAATTCAGGAAAAAAAAAAAAAACAAAGATAAAATTAACTAAGCCATTCACTGATATGAGCAAAACTCTAGTACAGGTAATAACTCTACAATTTGGAGTTGTTGATGAAGCATTGTTAGAAGAAAATAAATATTTTACCCAATGTCTTGCCTGGACAATAAGAACTGTCCCATGGACCAGCAGAGACACCTTCGTCATGCAGTATTAAACATGTCTAGCTGAAACACAGAATTTTCCTTCCAGAGGCAAATTGGTTTGCAAACTGGTACAATTCAGTGTCCAAAATTTGACAGTTTCCCATGAAATTTACAGAAAGAAACATTTTGAACCATTCAAAATATGTTCTTTGACAAAGTCAGAATCTCTTCTAGTTTTGTTTTGGGAAACATATTTTCAGCGAAAATGAAGGAGAAGTGATTTGATACTGTATCCCATGACATTCTTGTTTCCAAGCTGTGCTTTTACAGTCTGAATGGGTGGACAAACAAATGGGTTAAAATCATTGCATAATCATGCTCATATGTGGTGATTAATAGGACATTCTCTACCTGGAGCCTGGTGACAAGTGACCAAGTGGCCACAGGGCTCTGTCCTGGGACTGTCCTATTTTTTCAGGGATCAGAAGAAGATGACAGAGTGCGTTCTTACCAAGTTTGCAGAAGACACTGCTCTGGGAAGACAAGTAGATGACCTCTAGGGCTTCACTGCCATTCAACGGCATCCAAGACATGCTGGAGGAGTGAGTCAGAAGGAACCTAAGGAAATTCAATAAGGACAAATTCAAAGCTTCTCACCTGGAAAGGACAAGCCCCTGCACAGGCTGGGCACTGCTTTCCTGGGAAGCAGCTGTGCAGGGAAGTCCTTGGGGGTCCTGCTGTGCACCAGAGCTGAACATGGGCCCATAGGGCGCCCTGAAAGCAAATATGTTAACAGCAGCCTGGGCTGCCTGAACAGACCAGAGCCAGGAGCTCAAAGGAAGGGTATATTTTCCTTTACTCAGCACTTGTTTGATCATAGACACAGTGCCGAGTATGGGGCTTTGCACTGCAAGGAAGACACTGGTAAACTGGAGAAGGTTTAGTAAAGGCCACCAAGATGGTAGGGGCTGGAGCTCTTGTCCCGTGAAGAAAGTATGGGGGATCTGGACTTGTTGAGCATGCAGCAGAGACGGTTTTGAGGGGACCCAACAGCAGCCCTCGGTAACCAAGGGGAAGTTAGTGAGCAACTGTAGCTGTAGCAGAGTTCTTCACAGCTGTGCACTGGGAAAAAAGAGACAGTGGGTAGAAATAGAAGCAATGGAGGTTCAGACTGGAGAAATGTTTTGTCTATGAGGACGGTTGAGCACTGACATTGGTTGCCCAGAGATTTTGTGTAGTCTCATCCCTGAAGGTTTTTAGACCTTGACTATATGAAGCCCTGAGAAATCTGGTCAGATCTCTTGGGGACCCTGGTTGGAGTTAAAGGTTGTTCTAGAAACCTCCTGAAGTCCCTTCAAAACCTGCATTTTCTGTGATCCTATGATTCCTAATTCATATTGTGGAAGAAAAATCTACAGTTTAGATATGAAGAAATTAAAAATCAAAATGCTCAGTTTCAAAAAAAAAAAAAGAAATGGAATTTTGTTGTTGTCTTTGAAACATTTATTGTCTTTTAATTTCAACCCATATATCAGCAATATCATCAAAATCCCAGAGGAAGTTTTGAAGCTGATGGAGCAGCAGTCTTGGGTTGAAGATGATCCTTCAGGAAATTTTCAAATGGTTCCCACAGGAATTATTTACATCAGGAGAAGCTCCTTAGTTTGCTGAGTGTATTATTAACATAGATTGAAACTGATCACTGCCTGAGAAAGCTACTAATCTTAAAGACACAGAGGAAATACATTGGGGAGAGAAGAGTCTGACAGGGGAGATCAATGCATTTAAGATTTAACTCATCTCTTCATAACTTGGCTGCATGCTAGACTCATTACTTCTGGCAACATGATCTAGTAGCACCAGGAACTGTTTGGGGTTTTTTGGGACTACATCTGTTATTTCTTTATGAAATCTGTAGGAAAACATAAAAATGAAAGTCACACTCCAGTGGCTGGAATTATTTATTTTCTTGTGGCCAGCGGCAGAAAAAACAAGAGTTTGAGATCCCTGTTTCCTGCTTCATTTAATGTAACAAGGGACCCACAGAACAGCTGCTTTCACAAAGTGGAGAATAAGGTTTGCTTTCAGTGATCTGATGAAAGCATCTTTGTAACAGAAAATATTAAAGTCTTTGTTCTGAAGCAGTTCAGCAGTACTTCAGGAAAGCTGGCTGGAATAGCCCTACTCTTAGTCCTTCTCTTCAGAGCAAAGCCTGCTCAACACTCTTTTTCCTGTTGGAGCTGACTGGTAAGGAAAGCAGGTAAGCACTTGTATGAGAGCAAGTTAAGAGTTACATTTAAAGCATTATTCAAGTAGTCTGCTCAGACGAACTCATTTAGAGACCTACATTATGACACTAATTTTTTCAAACAATCAAAGAAGAGAGGCTGATTTCTAAGCAGTGATCTGCCCACCTGCTGGAAGAACTTTCCTCCTTTGAGATTCTCCACTGCAGTCACTAGAGAGGAATAGGTACCTCCACATTCTTAGAGGGCTATTTAACCCACTTATCCTAGATAGTAATTTTAAGATGGGATGAATCGCCCTCTGGAGATAGATATCTATAGAAAGGACAAATAAATACCATGATTTAAATACCTTGGGAAAGTCCTTGTGCACTTTGGATTTATAGGTGTAGTTGAACACATAAATGAAAAATAGCTTTTAGATTATTTTTGCTTAACTAATCCAAATACATGACTAGTTGTTTCGGCAGCACACTGGTGGTAATAATTTATGAGTCTGTAATAGCAGGAGATAAATACAAGTGAGGAGATCAGCATCTGACAGACCTGTCCAAATACGTTGGTCACTTTCTTCCAGAAAGGTCTGATCTGTCTTTGTGCTTTAATCAGTAAAGTCCTTAAGTGATTAAACAAGTTGATTCATCCAATGTTTTGCCCTTTATTATCAAAAACCTTTTTTTCTTAGATAGAAGAAATAGAATACTTAGGAAAGAAATTAAACCCAATAGGAATAACTCCAATCTCATGAATCCAAGGAATGAAGAAACTTGAATTCTGAGTCTTTAAAAGCATGCAGAGCTCCGGGGGACCCAGCCTCTTCTATTGACCTGTGACAAGATTGCTCTCAAGCACAGAGATATTCAAGACCAAGACACGAAAAAACGTTCAGTGTTTCTCAGAGCTGAAGCCAGTTCCGGCTACAATTGTCAGGGAAGCTGCCTACCTTTTAATAATTTTACATGCATATTTAACCTTGCTATTTCTGATGTATCTCTATATCTCTTTCCACTGATCTTCCAATGGGGCTGGGAAAGGGTGGGGGTGTGAGGGTGTGGGTGTGTGCAGTTTGTCTACGTTTCTGCTTATGGGGCAAAAGAAATGAACCTTTGAAACACAAAGATGGCACATTTTGAGAAGCCTTGTTTAAAGTCTTAGCTTCACAATGAAATTACCACAGCAGTGTGGTAAGGAGACCACATTGCAGGGATAATTGTCTGTGTATGCTTCAGGCCTACTGCAAAGGCAGGGTTACAAGACTTCTTTAGCTTTGGGCTGGGATGTTATGTTTCCTTGCATTTGTCCTGCACCAAATGTCCAGACATAGGTAGCTATAGTGGCACAGCAAATATGAAGTTGTTAAACTATGATTGCTAGATGACAGGTCTGTATCTTGCATATTAGGACTTCCCCTGCATTGTTTTTAATAAAAACTGTATTAACCATTTCTCTCTTTTACGTACTACACACACTCCTGGACATTACAGAAGGTGTTGTTCTTTCAGGACTGTGGAATCTTTTCCAAAAGAGCAATTTTAATTCTTTTTGTTATTTCTTGCTTTGCTCCAGCACCTGAGTAGCAAAGGGAAGTTGCAAGTTTTGTATTTCAAGATTGGCATAAACTCCTGAATGCTACCAAGTTTATACACTTTTTATATTGCAGCTTGTGCTGCCATCCCTTCTGTTCTGAAGTCCCTTCTGCTCTTCATCTTCCTCTTTCCCATACCCTGCCCCTACATCTTTATTTCAATTTCATCATATAAAAAAAACCCTATTTCATAAATGAGAACAGGTCTCAACTGTCACAGGCATTCAAAGCATGACCATAATTTTTCACAGGTCCTAAAATCCTGGAATACTTGTTAAATCCACTCTTTGGAAAAATGTTAAATATATTGTGACTTTTTTTTTTTTTTGCCTTTTGAAGTACAGCTCGATATTTACATATACTCCATATGTGACAATGTAGAAAGGATTTATTTTTTTTCCCTCTCTTTAAGATGGCTTCCAATGGTAATGTTGTTGAAGTGTCTACAATGCTATATCTTTGTCACAGTCATGCCTCTTGTCATCCATTTTAATAATTCATGGGTAATAGTACCCAAATTCTGAGCAGTGGTCTAGGAGATAATAATCTGAATTCTGAGAATTTGTGTCTATAGCTATGTCAGTTCCACATAATTACTGCAATGAGGCACTAAACGTATGTAAAGGCACTAAATAATACAGTACAGTATGTAAAATCATAATGAATAGTAATAAAAAAAAACCTGAAAGATATTTGCAAAAGGGGACATTCTTTTTTTGTTATGACTATGGACAATGGCTAGTATTTTATATAAACATGGTGAAATCTGCAACAAAATAAATAACAATATTTCTATATTTTTACTCTAGCCTAGATATATATTTCTATTGTTATTTGATATGATCACAGGTTTCTTTCTTTCTCAACAGAGATGAGGTTTTCTTCTTTATAGAAATTTTATAAAGTATGGATAAAGAACTTGCTCGATGGCCACACGCAAAGAGTTGTGGTAAACGGCTCAATGTCCAGTTGGAAAACAGTAATGAGTGGTGTCCCTCAGGTATCAGCGTTGGGATCAGTCGTGTTCAACATCTTTGTCGGCGACATGGACAGTGGGATTGAGTGCGCCCTCAGCAAGTTTGCTGACGACACCACGCTATGTGGTTCGGTTGATACGCTGAAGGGAAGGGATGCCATCCAGAGGGACCTTGGCACGCTTGTGAGGTGGGCCGACGCCAACCTTATGAAGTTTAACCAAGCCAAGTGTAAGGTCCTACACCTGGGTCGGGACAATCCCAGGCACAGCCATAGGTTGGGTGGAGAAGAGATTCAGAGCAGCCCTGCAGAGAAGGACTTGGGGGTGTTGGTTGATGAGAAGCTTAACATGAGCCGGCAGTGTACGCTCGCAGCCCAGAAAGCCAACCGTATCCTGGGCTGCATCAAAAGAAGCGTGACCAGCAGGTCAAAGGAGGCGATCCTGCCCCTCTACTCTGCTTTCGTGAGACCTCACTTGGAATATTGTGTACTGTTCTGGTGTCCTCAGCATAAAAAGGACATGGAGCTGTTGGAGCAAGTCCAGAGGAGCGCCATAAGGATGATAAGGGGGCCGGAGCACCTCCCGTATGAAGACAGGATGAGAAAGTTGGGGCTGTTCAGCCTGGAGAAGAGAAGGCTGCATGGAGACCTCAGAGCAGCCTTCCAGTATCTGAAGGGGGTCTGTGAGGATGCTGGGGAGGGACTCTTCCTTAGGGACTGTACTGGTAGGACAAGGGGTAATAGCTTCAAACTTAAACAGGGGAAGTTTAGGTTAGATATAAGGAAGAAGTTCTTTACAGTGCGGGTGGTGAGGCACTGGAATGGGTTGCCCAAGGAAGTTGTGAATGTTCCATCCCTGACAGTGTTCAAGGCCAGGTTGGACAGAGCCTTGGGCGACATGGTTTAGTGCGAGGTGTCCCTGCCCATGGCAGAGGGGTTGGAACTAGATGATCTTAAGGTCCTTTCCAACCCTAACTATTCTATGATTCTATGATTCTATGTGTATGAAAAATTCAAATACTTGAAGATTTAGTCCACAATCAATGCTAACACTTTTCCTTTAAGCAACCCAGTGTAAAACTTGTTCCTATATGGTAATCATCTGTTTTATTGATACACCATCAAAGGTAAAATATCCAGTGGTGTTAATTTCCCTAAATGACTATTTATCCTTATCTCATACAATGAAACTACATAAATTTTAAATGTCTTATTTCACTGAAAAAGACATTTAGCAATATAATTTTTCTGGCTTAAAAAATGAATAACTTTTTTTTTTTTTGTTAAATCTTGATTAAATAAAACAAGAAAAATTTTGCTCTGTGTGACTTATTGTAGTGAAACTTAAGTTGTTGGAAGAAATTTTCTTTGATTTTCATAGGGTTGAGATCTCACTCATGTATTTCACATTGATTCTTTAAAAGATTATATTTTTATTCCTAGTGTCTCTCACTCACAACCACATCTTCTACAGCCTCCATATCATGTTAATGTATTACTTTTTCATCTAACACAGTCAGTACATTTAAAAGATTCCTTTGAGTGATCAGTCAGTGATCTGCATTAGTAAATCTCCTCCTTTATAGTTTGCCTTTCAAAACATTACACATTTTCTGAGATGTGGTGAGCCCCCAAAAGTCATCGGGAAATGACAAAATATAGTAATTATCAGGAAATTGTTAAAACTCAACACACAGGCTGAAAGCATGGTTCCTCACCTACTGTAGGCTCAGATGCTGAAAATTTTTCCTGTTTGCTGGTTCATGATTTCAAGATAAAATATGATGGTTTAAGTCTATTAAGCACTACTGTTATTTGCTAGCCTGAATTGACATATAGTTATGTAAAGAAAGACTATTTCTTTCACAGATTTACATATTGACTTAAGTGCACCAGTTCTCTTCCTTAAATTCCAATTCCCAAGTAAAGCTGAGTTTGCCACTTACTTACCCATTCAGCATAACACCACAAATATTAACAAGCTCATATTTGAAAAACGCTTTGAAGATGAAAACTTTGGTATACATGATTTCAGTGTGAAATCTGTTACTATTAAAATACATACTTGATTTTTAAATCTTTTCAGCCTTAAGGTAATGGTGGTTTCTGTAAAGAACAGTTTTAAACTCCACTTGGCACTCTAGAATAGCTGTTTTGAAAACTGCTTGTCTTTAGCAAGCTCACAGTGATGCCTACTCACTTTGTCATTTTCAAGGAAATAGAATCATAGAATCATAGAATAGTAAGGGTTGGAAAGGACCTGAAGATCGTCTACTCTACTCTGCTCTTGTGAGAACTCACTTAGAGTACTGCATACAGTTCTGGTGTCCTCAGCATAAAAAGGACATGGAGCTGTTGGAGCGAGTCCAGAGGAGGGCCACGAGGATGATAAGAGGGCTGGAGCACCTCCCGTATGAAGACAGGCTGAGAGAGTTGGGACTGTTCAGCCTGGAGAAGAGAAGGCTGCGTGGAGACCTCAGAGCAGCCTTCCAGTATCTGAAGGGGGTCTACGAGGATGCTGGGGAGGGACTCTTCTTTAGGGACTGTAGTGGTAGGACAAGGGGTAATGGGTTCAAACTTAAACAGGGGAAGTTTAGGTTAGATATAAGGAAGAAGTTCTTTACAGTGAGGGTGGTGAAGCACTGGAATGGGTTGCCCAGGGAGGTTGCGGATGCTCCATCCCTGGCGGTGTTCAAGGCCAGGTTGGACAGAGCGTTGGACCACGTGGTTTAGGGCAAGGTGTCCTTGCCCATGGCATGGGGGTTGGAACTAGATGATCTTAAGGTCCTTTCCAACCCTTACGATTCTATGATTCTATGATTCTAGTTCCAACCCCTCTGCCATGGGCAGGGACTCCTCGCACTAAACCATGTGGCCCAGGGCTCTGTCCAACCTGGCTTTGAACACCGCCAGGGATGAAGTAGAAGTGACTCTTCTAATTCCTAAAGAATTCCAGAATTTGGTTGGACCAAATTATTTTGAGGATAAGATTACTTGACCAAAGATTTATTTGACCTCTTATCAGAGTTAAAGTTCACCACCAAAATCCATTGCTTCTGTGGGTTTCAGGGTGCACTGGACCAGGCCTTAGATATTTGAAGAGCTTAAATATGTAAGCATAGATACATGTGTATTGCATGCCAAAATAAAGCATTCTACGGTAAATCCTACAACACAAGGAACCATCTTTTGTCATGAGCTTATTCTGTCACTGTGATGATATGTCTTAAAACAAAAATTCTATTTATTTATACTGTAAGCTTTCTAAATGTTCAAGGAAATTGTATAAATTCTTCCAATGTGACAGTTCTAAAAGCGGTTAAGTATTCTTCCGTAATAAAATCCTGTGAATCAAAAAGTATGCCTCTGCTTTTCTCAAAAAGATAAAATATTTACAAATGAAATTCAAATAGTTGAATATCAGGGCAAAATCAATGCTCTAATTTAAATAAGACAATCTGGTGTTATTTTATCTACTTTATTGCATTTTCCCTGATTCTCATTTTTATCATTTGCTCTAAAAGTCCCATCAACCACCACAGGAATTCCCATGTTGCATTACCAAGTAGTTTTATAAGAAACTGTGGTGGTTTCAGTAACCATGTGTCAATGGATGAAATCCTTATCTTTATCAGGCATAACCTTTTTCAGTGTGTGGATGACTAAAGCCAAGGAATAGACCCAAAAAAACTTTGGAGTCAAAAGACAGATTTCAGATAGAACCTTTTTTTCATATGTGTGTGGTTTTCACTTTAAGTGAAATGGACAGAAGCTTAGACAATTGTAATTGCTATGGATGCTAAAGAAATGGAAATGTCTAAACTTTAACAAAACCTAATGTATATTTAACCAGAAAATATTAAGTACTTTCCAATTACAGGAATAATTATTCTTTAGGCAACTGTTTTTATTCAAATTGCTGTAAATATAATGAAATTAAAAAGCCAGAATATTTTTATTAATCTTGAGTATTGTGTAATTTCTGTCTTCTTTTCTGATTAAAACATCAATATATTTTATCAAAACACCATTTTATGTCCAGAATTTCTCACCAAGACCTCTTATATACTCAGTGACGTCTTGGTTGTAAACTTATATTACCAGAAATTAACTGCAGTAATAACAGAGAATGACGATGTTTGAAAAATTGGCCTTGCAATTTTTTTTTTCCCAGATTTTACCTACCCTTGAAAATTAATAATTCACCACAAACTATCAAAAATGGACAAATAAGATTTTTTTACAGTTTATTTAGGGAGACTGAGACACGAAACAATGTAACTCTTGGCCACCATTGTGTTTTTAGTTTAAAATAAAATCCATGAGTCAGAATTAAATTTCATCACACATTGATCACATTCATGTTGACAATATAGATTTCCTAAAGAATAAGTTTATCATTGTAATTAAAGCAGAAAGTTGTGGTAAAGTATGCTTACTTAAATGCACTTCCGAGCAGAAGTTCTTTTACTTTCAGACTTAAGTGGGTAGACAGATTGCTTGGTCTAAGTAGTGAGCTTATGAAGTTGAAATTTTGCCAACTTAATTTGAATTCTGTGTTTTTCAAAACATCCACTGCTGTAGTAGTATCCAATTAAGGAGGTATATTAAATTGCAGACATTAGTGTAGCACTATCTGTTACTAATTCAGCTTTTATGGGCACTATCAGAAAGTTTTATTTCTAACAGGTTGCATATATAAATTACTTATAAATTAAAATTATCTAAGTACTGCTTTTTACAATGCCTTTAACAAGTCTGAAATAAAGAATTGTGTTAAAGGAAATAGTCTTTTTCAGTAACTGACTTTTATAACTATTTATATAGATTTCAGACCAATGTGGATTTGATTTAATCATATGAAGATCATATTTGTACAAAAGGTGTCCAGGAGTGAAGCAGTACACACATATCATAAGCTATTTTTAATTTCCCTTGCCTTTCATGTCTAGTTCCTTTAGCTATTGAAATATGAATGCCTCAAAGTGCATGTAATAATTTAGCCTATTCTTAAGGTAAGGTCACTTGTGTTCATTAAAAAAAATAAAATATATATTCTTTTTAAGGCTATTGTAATGAACACACTCATATATTAGCAAAGGACAGGACTTAAAGTGCACTGTTTTTTAAAGAACATTTTTCAGAATCTATAAATGTAAAGCTGTTCTTTTGGAATAAAAGATGAAGTACTGAATAGACAAAATTTCCAACTTCTACAACTGAGTAACACTCCTGTAGTGAATGCATCAACACTACAGGATAGTGTGGTCCTCAGATTCAGTCTTTATGTGTCCCTGACAATGGCTTTCAGAACCATTTCAGAATCATATGTGCACTTTTGGAAAGTGGCATGGTGAATGTCCAAATTCTTACCCCTTGCAGAATCCTCTCAAGCTTTGTTGGTGTTAAATGAAAGGTAGAAATGTTATGGCTTGGATGATCAGTGCTCTATTGCTGCATGCTTGTTTTATCACCATGTTGTTTGCCATAAAATTTACCTTTGAACAGGGAAGAATCTGTGGTGGACTTTTGCTGAAACGTTTGGTTTGGGAAGCAGTTTTGGCAAAAATACTGTTCAGTTTAGTTCACTTGGAGAATTTGGAGCAAGGATGTTCAATGAGAAGGCACTGAAATAAGAAAGACTATTGGGAGGTGTGATCAGTAGCTGTGTGCAAAGCTATATAAGAACATACATTTATAGGTAATCCAGCTGGCAAATAGTCTTCCATATATGTGTAAAAGGGAAAAGGTCATAAATAGAGAGTTTAAAGATAGCCACACTTATTTGCTTGTCAAGAATTTTTCTCCTGTGAAGTGTTACACTTTGCTGCTCTTTTTAACTTCTTTTTTGTGCTGAGTGATATTTTGGTTAGGTAGAGGTGAACACACTTTGGATTTATTTAGTAGGGGAAGCTTTTAATCATTAATTCAGTAATTCATCAGAGGCAGGTTAGGGACCTGCAGAGGTTACTGAAAATGGAACGGCTCCAACCTCTGCACATCTCAGCTGACTGCTGTAAACTATTGCTCTGTCATATTTTAAAAGAGGATAGGTAGACAGGTGAGTTTTGTAACATCGTATATATGTCCTGAATTTAATAGACTTTTTAAGGTGCTTAGGAAATACCAGGGACTGGCAGCCAAACAGGGACTCAATAGGTTGGGGTTTGGTTGGTTTGTTGGGAAATCCCCAAAACCCTTTCCAGTAACTCAAAATGTTCAGGTGCCTCTCTGAAGTGTTTGTATGATTATGCACATAGTATGGGGAATAAACATGATGACTTAGAAAAGTGTGTCCATTTGCAGGACTATGGAGTTTGTGGGGGTCATGGAGATGTTGCAGGATGGCTCCCATGACTGCGGTGTTGCAATGAAGGGATACAGACTCATTAGGAAGGACAGGAAGGGAAGACAACAGATAATTGCCCCAAAGGTGAGAGAGCAGCTGGAGGCCATGGAAGCTCTGCCTGGGGATAGTAGGGATGAATCCAGGGGTAGAGTTAAAAATAGAATGAATCTGGCCAGGGAGCTCAAAGAAAACAAGACGGGCTTGCCTAGGAATAAAGATCTGGGTGAATGCGGACTATTGCTCAACAAAATGGGGGACCTGGTTTCACATTAAAAGGCTGGTGCCGCCTTTGACTCAGTCTTTACTAGCAAGACTGGCCTTCAGGAATCTCAGGTTGCAGAAATAAGGGGGGAAATCTGGCAAAAAGCCACTGTTCATTTCTACAAATGTCAGGAGTTGACGGCATCTCTGATATACAGAGGAATACAGCTGTAACCTAATCAGACTTCTGTTCCTTTACCTTATTCAAAAAGCTCCATCTCTGTTACCGCATACATAGATTCACTGCCTACCCCTGACATAGGCAGACCCCCTTTAAATAATGCCTGTTCAGATTCTACATACACAGAATTGTGGCATGTCTAGAGATAGACAAGAGTACATTACTGTTGCTGGCACAGGTGTCATGAAAATCACTGTCATGGGAAGTACTACAAACCCACATTGAGGTAAGTAGTTAACTAAGCATATTTTCTAAGTTTGCAAAGCTACCTAAAAATCTTATATTTACTAACGCCTAACCTCAGTTTTTGAAAACTACTGGGAACTGTCAACATCTTTATATACCTGGGGCTGTTAAAAACTTCAAACATATTTGTATGTTTGCAGTTATTCAGGAGAAGGCTCTGAGCAACCTGCTTCAGTGAGACTTGCTTTGAACAGGTGGTTGGACTACATGACCTCTGGAGGACCCTTTGAACCTACCAGGTGCCATGATTCTCTGTTTCGAGATTCACAGAACTGAGATGACCAAATACACAACTAAGTTTCCTTTCAGAACCTTGTACATAACTGTAAGAGTTTTTCATGATCCCAGTGAGACTTATTAACATACTTTCTGAATTTGAACAGTATCATTGACTTTACAGGCTTAATTTATAGTGCTTTGAATGAAGCATGACTATAAATCTGAACTTTGCATTTACAAGGAGAGTCTTACTCTCCTTGTAAATGCAAATATGTTCTTATTCTTGAAGCATATATATAATCCCTTTGGACTGTTCTCATTTTAAAATTCTAGTAGTAAAGTGCAAGTAATATGAGATAAATCATGAAGCGGTGTAGGTTTTGTAACTTATGGTTCAGTATATTCAGATTATTTCTTTCTGCTTTCTGAAGAATTAAAAGACTTTTTTACCATTCAGGATGTGGGAGAGAAAAGTTGAATAAACAGGTTCAAATTCAACCTCACTTTGCCTTCTGATACGTTTCAGAAAAGAATGCTTTAATTATGCAGAAGAAATACTTTGAATTTCCATTAGATGGAAAGTTGGTATAGGATAGGAACCTCCACAATACACAAAAACCAGCACACTAGATGGTTTCAACTGAAACTTTGAAAGTACTTCCAAAGTCTGGTATAAAACACTTTCTGACTTTAACAAATTTTACTTAATGCCTTCCTCCAGCCCTTCCATTTTCTAAGCAAATTTCACTGTTGGGAAACCAGTGGTAAGTTTACAGATTTCAAATCCTATTTGAAGACGTCCATTTTCTTCAGAACTGTAAATGAAGAGCCTAATCAAAGTGTGTTTATTTTAAATATTTCCCTGACTGATCACTTAAAATAGTCCTCAAGAATTTCACCTTAACAAAATTAAATTTATTAGTTTATATGTTACCAATGTGTCCCTGAAATGTTTTTGTGAAATGGCATAATCATAGATTCTGCTCAGCCCTGAAAACTGTTTAAACATAGCTAGAATTATAGAACTGTTTTCTTCAGGATTTAGAGATATAAATTTGGGGGCTTTGATATTTTCTATATATATAATCAAGCCTAGCTTAAAAAAAAACAAAACCAAAATCAAAAACCAAACAACCAAACAAAAACCCCAAAGAATAAAAAAACACCAAACAACAAACACACCCCTCAAAAAGATACCCCCCCAAAAAAACCAAAACCAAACACAAAAAAGTGCCAAAACCTCCAAACATGCACAAAAATTATTCCAGATTTCTTAATAAGCAGCACACTCATTATTTTCTTCCCTAGTAATTTTTAATTCAAATCTAGCATTTTTCCAATGAAAGCATGCAAATATTTTATTTATGAGCTTTTTTTTTCTTTTTAAGATGGCAAGTAATTTCTATGGAACAGTTGTCTCCTGCATCTGTGCATCCTTTTATTGCTAGCTGAAACTTTCAGAGTTATTCGCTCACTCAGATGAGTATATTTAAACTATGACCTACTTATCCTTCTTTCTTCAAGATCTGAATGTTCTTTCTCCCATCTTCATTGTGACATATTTGTATATTTACGGAACACATTAATGGGAGTGCAGATGCTGGTTTTAATTCTTCCTATGTTTTCTGAGCCAAGCAGCCACTTCTGTGCTATGCTCAAGTAACACCTTTGGAAGCAGAGACACCAGCATGCTTTTCCAGTTGCTGATTTATTAGCAGCTAGGCAGCTGAACCAAATGACTGGCTACATATAGATGCATGTTAAAATAACGAAAGCTTTAGAAGCTGTTCAAACATGATAGTGGTAACAATAACATGATTATACAGGCCAGTGGTTTTACAATGCTGAACATATACCATGCAATGTGGAGCATTCTCTCCCCTAAATAACAGGACCTGAAAATATGTAGGGAAGCATTCCACATTCCACAGGTCAAGGCCAATATGGTGAGATATAGTCTCTAGATGTTAACACTCCCCAAAAATGCAAGAACTCTGTTCTTTATTCTGAGAACAAAAGAGACACAGGGAATGCAAGATTCTTTCACATCTCATGCTGCAACATGCTAGAGATGCTTGAGATCTAGTTCTGGCAATCAGACTTCACCATGCTTCCTAACAGAAATAATTAAATTGGCCTGGACCTATAGCTAGAGAAAGTAGGTTTATTTCTAGGATAAAAATATACATTAATAGTTCTGTTGACAGTGCTTAAAATATGCTCTGTTACCGAACTTAAATATATAAAACCATAAGCCCGTGAGTATTCCTACACACTTAAGGTTTTTCATATGTCTTAGAGCCTAGCTAATTCATGTTTCTAAGCATGTTGCTGGATTATGGCCCAAATAGCTTAATTAACTATTCTAAAAAACCTTATAGTTTAAAAATTAAGAAATAAAATCAAAGCACTTTTGTATCAGTCAGAAAAAAACGTAGCTTTATCCACCATCAGTTTTCCAACAGTTTCCTCTCAATTTTTCCTTACTTCTCCCAGCCAGTCTCTCACACTGCCCCTCACCCTTCCAGCCTTTGAAACCGCCACTGACTTCTCCAGATGTCCCAAAACCACCTCTCAGCTTCCATTACCCTCACAGCTCCTTAAACCCTATTCTTCTTTTCATCCTTGATATCTTACCTCCACCAACCAAATTTCCAGCATTTTCCCCCCTCTTTCAGAATCAGTTGAGTCACCTCTCAAAAACTGAATTTAGCCCATGTTTCTAACGAGTACTGAACTTGTTCTGTGCCAATATTTTGAGCAAAAGCTGCCTTGGGTGGCCTGTCCAACATTACTCAAACCAAGGTTTTCTGGCTGATAAAGACAGACTGATGAACAGAAAAGACAAAAACAAGGGAGATAAAGAGAAGAAGAGAGAGGAAAAGTATACATTTTTTTGTTTTCAAACAGATACTAAATAAGATATTATATAATAAGCTTGAGCTTTTTGGTTTATAGAAGCTGTATTACACCTTTGTAAATTGATGAATAAGTAAATATCCCAGCCTTTTCCCAGGATAACACTATTAAAATAAGACCTTCATAATGCACATATGTACTATTACTTTTCTATTTTTTCTCACAGTTCTGACTGTAACAGTCTTTTTAGTGACAGTGCCTTATCATTGACATTCTTCTAATCCTATAAAATGTTGACTTTTTTGTCTTGTCTAATTTTTGGAGAATGATGTTGTCTCTTGCTACATCAAGTCTCATGACACTAATGTGGCTCTTCAGGTTGTAGACTAGTTTGCTATTGCCTTAGCATAATTAATTTTCTTGTATAGTTTACAATATTTGCCTGATAAATCAGTTAAAATACAAGGTTTAGACAACTTGGAGGGGTAAAGTTTTTTCCTTTCAGCTATTTTTTTTTTCTTGCAGCACACTATGAAGTTCTTTCATCTATTTTGAGATGTCAATGTCTAAGTCATTTTGATTCATTATTTGTCTCAGCCTTTCTTTTTTAGCCATTCTTAAGTCCTTTCAATCAATCACTCAAAAAAAAAAATCTGGATTGTTGACTTCCCAGTCTAAAGCTAAGTAACTGTCTATTTAGGAAGTGAATAATTTAAAGAAAATATGTTAATGTTTAATGGATAAAACTATGAAGAAAATTTGAAGAATTTCTTCTCTAAGTAGTTTAAAGGTAGAAATAAGAACATGTGAAAATGAAAAGAGGAAAGCTTTACTTACCTAGAGTGGAAACAGTGCCATTTCTTCACTGGAGAATAGCCTGTCAGGTGAAAATAAGCTTTCTCCAATTCTTGTGACAGTTACAGTTGTGATTGTACAAGTAGTGGGAAGTGTGATCAATCTTCATTAGAGAAAATAATCCTCTTCTCAGTCTGGGGAAGAAAAAAAGAGTCTACTTCTTATGGCCGGTACTACTTTCCAACGCTGCTTCGTTGAGGTGCCATAAGTTAGAAGATGCATTCTGGCTGCTATTATAGCATAACCTACATACCTTCATAACGGTCCCTCTGCATGTGTGCTCCTTTAGCTTTAGTTCTTTTATATGACCCTGTTCCATCTGTGTTCTTAAAGTTTCTCCTCTGTAGCCTCGGATTTCCAGATTTTCTACTTTTTGTTTATTATTTCTTCATGTGCCTTCAAATCTGAGTCCGGCTTCAGCAATTTGTTCTCTCACATTCAGTGACTGCAGAACAATGTAAGTTTCTATTAGAGATCTACCAATCCTGAAAGGCCGACAAGCCACAGCCATTTATTTAGTATCATGAAATAGCTTTTTAAAAAACAAACCTGAATTTTAGGCAACTGCAAGATAATATCTATGTATTGCACGGAAAATTCATAAAGAATGGTTCAAATACTTGCCAGCTGCCAGTATTAACTAAATTATCAAAATTTTATTTTCTGAACAGTGTTCAGTTCTTAAAACAGCATCATGACACATCAGTGGGTTTTGGGAGATTTTTTTTTTTTTTTTGATGTTATTTATGCTTTTTTTTTCTTTATTTATTGGTTATTCTATTGTCTCTTTATTTTCTTTTTTAAAAAATCACTGAGCGTTCACAGGCTGATATTCTGCAAGATTTCTCTCATGTCAAGCTCAGTAGTTTACTTTGACCAATTCCTTTTTTATCAGAATTCAGATAACAAATTAAATTCTTCAGGCATAATAGGTGCAGTGAAAGATAGTCAAGCATACTTTTCCCAGAAATACAGATCTGTGTGTGTGTGTGTGTTAAATTCTGTGCAGTAGGTCACTTGGGTTGAATATTGGCTTGTAACTTGGCAAACTCAAGGATTCCATGAACTAAAACAGGATCAGACACCTGGCTGGGATTCACATGGCCAGATGTAAAGTCTATAATGTAAATATCTATGTCTGAGTGAGTTATGTTCCTTCATCATTTGACTGGGATAACACTTTTATAGCTTAACTGGAAAAAATAACGTGAGAGGAGAGGTTTATCTCATTGTGAAGTATCTGCCTAAAAGAGGTCAGAGGAAAAAATGCTCTGTAGGTGTCTAAAGTTAGATGAGGTGAATCATGCTGTGATTCATTAGGAGGCAGAAGTAAGCTGTGGACTGCCCATTAACTCAACTGTAATTTAGCCAGGTGCTCGACTAACTGAAAGAGAGAAAAACTGGATGTTTTCGAACATGAAGTTCTAATATGGCCAGATTAAGTAATGTTAAACTATAGCAAGCAGAAAAGATGGTTGGACATACAGATGAGGTGAGATAATATCACAGTTAAAGTGAATTTTTAGCTAAGTTTGGATTGTGTTGTATTTTGGCAGCTGTTCAAATTGGGTCTCATTTTTGCCTACGCTTTTTTATCCATTCTCAATTCAAACTGTCAGCAATCAGCATGCATCTGTTGGGTTTTTTGTAACAGGAATCTATCAACTTACAGCTTGGTCACAAGAATAGCCATATCCATTCAGGCTAGTGTTCATTCCTGTTTGTATTGTACAGAAGTTTCTGATTATTCTTAATTATTATGTAATAAGATTATAATAATAACATCGTATCATAACATTTATGGCAGCAAATATAACATTTACTGGTCTTCTAGTATCTTACATAGACAAGGAGAAAACCTTTGAATTTGTATTTATTCTTTGATTTTGTATTTGTCCTGTTTGTTTCTATTCTTTACTTTAGTATTCAGTAACTCTTCACTTTTTAAATGCCACTTGCTGTGTACAGAAACAAAGGCAAGCTTTCTACTTAGTATGAATACCCCTTGTGGTAGATTTTTCATCATGTATTGTTACCTCTAAAATGGACACAGCCCCCAGTTTCACATTATAGGAAGGAGATAAACGAAAAATAAGATTCTGTCCACACCACAGTCTTAACAGCAATTACATTATTTTTTTTTTTATTTGAACATGGGAAAAAAAAAATAGAATTAAAAAACTTAATCCCACTCCACAGAGCATACTCGCATATCATTTTTGGAAACCAACAACAAAATAAAGCTGTGTGTAGATGGAAAACAAAATCCAAGTTATTTTAGCATAGAATATAAGCATTGTGATCATTTTAGGAGTCTTGTCAACATAAAAAAATGTACTTTTAATATGTTATCAGCTTAATGACACTACTGGATCTGCCAAACAAGTAAAAATATCAAACAGAATTCAAACATAAGATCCTAGTGCTTTGTAATTTTTTTTTTTATTTTAATTTATTCTACTATTGTTCTTTAATCCTTTTTTTGATGTTAGTAAGCTTTTGTCTCTCCTTAAGAAAAGGAAATGTCTTTGTGAATTAGTCACTGGTAACTAGGAAATGGAACGTAGCCACTCAACCTGATAGGAAATACAATGGCAACTGGCAGGACTGCCAGCAAATCTATATACGTAATGCAATATTAATGTGATTGTGCAGTGTATAACCCTAACTAATGGCTGGGAAGGCCTAAAATAAATAAATAAAAAAATCAATGAGCCAAAACAAGAAAACATTCTTCTGCATTGTGAGACAGACTGAGAACAGATAGATAATTTTTGCATTATTTTGTAAAAGGAGTAGATTAGCTCTAGTGTCCTGCTGCTTCCTAAATAATTGAGCATTAGTTCTGTGATGATTTAAATAAAACCTCATATCCTGAAACAGAAAGATGTGCTCATATTTCTTGAAGTTAAACATGTATGTAATATTCAGCAACATATCATTATATAGTAATCTTTTCCCATTTATCACACATTACAAAATAACAGTATGATCAGATATTACACCTTAGATTTACTTGCCATGCATGAGCTGAATTACATTAGTAGGTAGGTTATCAGTCGTTTGCAATGGTTAACAGTCCCCTTTAAGCTTGAATACTCAGAAGTTGGAATGAGGGTTTCATATCAGATTTTATCATTTTAAGTTTAAATTTAAACTTAGCAAACCATCCATAAAACATTACGCCAGGAACACTCACTTAGAATGAATTTAAAATGAAAAGTATAAGATTCAAAAAAAAGATAAAAAAACCTGTTGTTAGTATTGTATTTTCACTGCTTTTAACCTTTGAGTAGAAACTGTCTTTGCTTCTTTTAATACTTAATCACTCTGAATTGTGGCTTAATTGTCACTTGAGTTTTTCTGACTTTAAATTGCAGAACAGTGACACTGTAAAATCTGCTGGTTACTTAAATGCATCTTTTTCATTTTTCTTCTTTACAGTTTAAGAATGAACAATTAGACATAATGTATAGTATAATGATCCCTACTTTGTATAGCATAATGATCCCCGCTTTAAAACTTGTAATTTGTTTTCTCTTTCTTGTGTTAGTGGATGGGCTGGATTTTCAGAAGCCTACATGTTGTTTAAAACCTTTAATCCTACTCTAATGTATGTGATTGTGGTGTTGTATTCTTCATATTTCAATCCAATTCAAACTAGAACAATAGGAAAAGACATGGTGAGTTTGTGATAGATTATATATTTTCAAATCTTTATTGCCATCATAGCAAATATATTTAGGTATCTCTAGAATGAAATAACATGCTTTATCATGCTAGTTTGAGATTTCAAACTGCTCAATTAGTTTGATATTTCAGGAGTCAAAGTACTGTTATCATTACCTAAATAGTCTGTTGGTCTGAAAAAATGATGTCCCACTCTTAAAACGCAATTCAGTGGAATAAATTGATCTCTCTATATTTAGATTAAAGTTTTATTAAGGTTAAATTGCTACAACATAATTTTCTATTTCATGGAAATACTTACACTCGACCTGGAAAAAAGAATGAGCATATTTCATCCAGAAACATAACCATTGTCTCAGATGACTGTTACTGAATTTAGAGAAAATAATAGCAATATCTCTGGGAAGAAAATTACCACTGGGGAGAGGAGAAAGGGAATAAAAAAATCTTTAAAAACAAAGCATAAAAGTTACTAGAAAAAATAAGTTAATAGGAAACTCAGAAAAAAAATCACGGACTGTAGAATGTAAAATTCTTCTGCATGAATGTTTGCAAGATGAAATAGTGCTGATTTAGATTTGGTACAGATCATATGCGACTACTTCTAGTTATGTAAAACAAAAAAAAAAAAATAAAATTGACCAATTCCAAAGTGTGTTTACTTCTAGAATTTGTTTAAAAATGGGGAAAACAGAATGGCTCTCATTACTACGTTGCAAGAATGATTACAAATAAAAAGATCAAATGGTTTGTACTCAGTCCTACACAGCCCCACCGGTGCATAATAGTCCACAGTTTAATTTGAGTCAGTGTGAACAGCAAAAAAAAAAAAAAAAGAAGCACCCCACTACGATTTTTACAGTAATTAGAGACATGCCATTCTGCGCTCGGTCCTTCACAGGTCTTGGATAGAAAAAACTGAAAAGCTAGCTCAAATTAGCAGTACAGTGTTTGATGCATACAGCCACATGTTTTCACTTATTATTTTGTTTATTTGAAAAGTAGTTTTAGTGTGTACCAAACTAGAATCTTTCTGAGGAAATTACAATGGAATATCTAATTTGGTATGCACCAAACACTCCTATCTCTAATAAAGGTGTAATAGTGCAACCAATGGCTACTCCTTCAGACAACTTCATAGTGGGGATAACTCATTCCAGGAGGCCCGAATAAGAGTAATTCAAAATAAAGTGCAGGACACTACCATGCCTATTTGCTCATCTGCTCCTTCACCAGGTTTGCCCCTCTGTAGACACAGCTTTTTTTAACCACCCTGTGTCACACTGTCCATTCACTCAGAAAACTGTTCAAAAAGTATAAGGAATTAGCTTAAACATTCATACATTCATAGCTAGAGTTCGTTAATTGTGTGGATAGTTCTGTCTACCTTAATGTCTACTTTTGCCATGATCTCAAAAAGTTAGAAAAGATTATGTCAGATAAGCAGGACTTGTGGAGTTTTGGGTCTCAAGTCTCTCATTTCCTAAAGATCTGAGTTTGTTTGTTTGTTTGTTTGTTTGTTTTTCTTATGGTGTTTTTATGTATTCTTGTCAGTCATTTGTTTGCTTGCTTTCCTGTTTGACAGTACATCCGATATATCAAGACTCGTGTGGAGACAGGTGCTGTATGTTTTCATTGTTTGCAACATGTTGCAGATCCTTTCAACAACCATGTAGCATTAACCATTCCCGACATCTGTGCCCTCACTATACAGTCTAGAATATGCTGTCTAGCACTAGTATTTAATAAGTGCTACTAAATCTCTCTTGCTAATGATTTGTATTGAACCAGTCTTGACCCAATAAATCCAGTTGAAATGAGGTTGCGGAAGGTGAAGACGTACCCAGGTCTCCTGGGTACAAGAAGACTGCCTCCTTAGAAGATATTCTTTTTCTTCACTATTTGTTCATTTCTTCCTATGACACATGCTTTTATCAACAAAAAGAGGAAGCATCTGCCATATGTCTTCTATCAGTCTCTACATGCTGTGCTAGGTAAATATAAATATTAAACAAGCAGAAAATTTCTATTCCCATATTTTGTATTTCATTTTGTAATTATTCTATGCACAATAGCTGCCAGGCAATCATGTAGATTTTTATCTATTGCACTGCTGAATCTAATGCCTTTTGTTTTATCGCCCAATTTAAAGACCTCAGGAGAGAGAGGAATATTTCTATAAATAATTTCTTTACTACTTGATGTATTTTTTTTTTTGAGCACATGATTGAAAGGCTGAATGACCAGGCCCAAAGGGTGGTACAAGGCTGCAAAAATTCTAGTTGAAGACTAATAACTAATGGTGTACCCCACAGGTTAATTTGGGTCCAATTACATTTGGCGCCTTCATTCATGACTTGTATGATTGGGCAGAGTGTACCCTCAGCAACTTTGCAAATGACACAAAACCAGTAGGGAGAGGCTGATTATATCAGAGCGGTAGCGCTGTTTTCCAGAGGAACCTCAAAAGGCTGGAGCAATGGGCTGTGAGAACCTCATGAAGTTAAACAAGGGAAGTGCAAAGTCCTGCATCTGAGGAAAGACCAACTCCAGGCACCAACATGTGCTTGGGGAACACCCAGCTGGGAAGCAGTTTGATAGAAAAGGGCTTGGGAGTCCCAACTGGACTGAAGATGAACATAAGCCAGCAACATGCCCTAGCCACAAAATAAGCAAATGGTACTCTGGGCTGCATTAGGCAAAGTATTGCTACAAGTCAAGGGAGGTAATCTTCCCTCTCTTCTCAGGCCTGGTGAGGCCACACTTAGAATACTTTTCACAGAAAAACTGGAAGATTTCAGGACACCTTACAAATTCCTTTGAGTCTAAAAAATTAAGACTTAGGGCTCAAAGATGTTCCCATTTAAAACTTGGTATATTGCAACTTTATCTGTGGGCTCCATTTTTGTAACCTCGTACAGCCCTACTGAAATTTCCATAGCATTTCACAGAATCATGATAGTAATTTCTTGGTTTAGCCCATGTTTTCTCTGTAGATTGAGCCTGTGTTAAAATAGAATGGATATTGTCTATAACAAATCTCACCTCTTTTTTGTGCATTAAAGTTTTTGGTGGTGAAGTCTTTATTAACTACTTTCATTATCCACTATGTACAGTTTGACAAGCATCAAGTCAGTTTGCCTTTGGAGATTTCTATCATTATTACTCTCCTTTTAGTTACGTCATGTTATCCATAATGCCAACAGGCAGAAAAAGACTTTCATTAATGTTTTATTCAAAGGACAAATCCTTGAGCAGGAGAACAGTCAGTAATGCAGGGTAGATAGTAGTAGATGTAAAATGTCCGGTTTATTGCAGCCTGGGATGTAGATTGTCTTTGACCCTTTCAGCTTGGAGGCGAAAGAGCTTTCTATTAATGGCCAGTCACAAAACTCACAGTACTATTAGTGTTTTTGACATCCTTTCTTACTCTGATTATTGATTATATATCCATGCAACTGCTTTACCATCTACAGTCTAAAAATGCATTCTAAAAATCTTATTCTTTTGCTTTTTCACTGTAATAAATGTAAATAAACATAGCACATACATTGTTTTCCTAATATTTTCATACTTGTATTTACCCTCGTTCATTATATTTGTTCTCTAAATGTGTGAAGAGTAGAGGTCACAGAAACAGCAGATGTAGAACTCACTAATTTAAGGAGAGAAATGAAGTGGCCTGAAATGTAGTTGGCTGCAACCATGAGATCTCTAAACTCTGAGGTGTTTGTATTCACTTTAATGGGAGCAGAGTAGGCCCTAAGTATAGGAATCTATGAATGTTTTCCCAAATGCTCAGCTCTATTCAATGAGATTATTCAGTAGAGTCCTACTGCTGCTAGTGAAGTTTTAGGCCTTTGTATTGGAAAGTCTCATTTTGTATTGGAGTCAGATCTCACTGCCAAAGCATATCCTTCATTTTATGAAGACAATTCATGACTCTGGCTTTGGTGAAATTACATTTTGAAAGAGGAGCAAATGATTTCCACATTGGATTCACAATTTTTAATAGGTCAGAAGTTTCCTATGCCAGAACTGTATCAAATGAAGAACTAGAAATTCATACAATGTCAATATCTGATTTTACTCGCATGAGTGGTGGGATGTTCCATTTACTTAAGTAGCAGAAACACTAGTGTGATTGCTAGTTTGGCCCATGCCATGTGTAACACAGCAACAACTACGAACCTGAACTTGGAATTCCACTTTAAACAGTGAGACACTTATCCAACATGTTCTTATCCACAAGAAAATTTGCCATAAATAAATGATACTTTCACTAGACTGCACAGCTACTATTGTCAAGATAGTGCATATAAGTAGTTCATAATAATATGCCTACAATTTCATGAGCCATTTGAAGGAACTAATTCTAAATACCTATATTTTAGTGTAGCTAACATGCTGTCATGGTTTTGGCTGGGACTGAGGGTTTTTTTTTCCTTAGTGGCTGGTACAGTGGTGTGTTTTGGCTTTAGTGTAAGAATAATGTTGACAACAAGCTGATGTTTTAGTTGTTGCTCAGTAGCACTTACTTTTGAGGACTTTTCAGTCTCATGTTCTGCCAGTGAAGAGGGACACAAGAAGCTGGGAAGGAGCAGAGACAGGACACCTGACCCAAACTAGCCAAAGATATATTTCATACCACAGCACATCAGGCCTGGTATATAATCTGAAAGGTACTGATTGCTGCTTAGAGACAGGCTGGGCGTTGGTTAGTGTGTGGTGAGCAATTGTATTGCGCATCACTGGTGCTTCTTGGGTTTTATTCCTCTCTCTTTCTTTTCCCTATTATAATGATAAAATATCTTTTATTTTATTTCAATTATTAAACTGTTCTTATCTAAACCTGCAGGTTTTGCCTTTTTCTGATTCTTGTCCCCATCCCACCAGCGAAGAGAGGGGGCAGGAGGAAGTGAGCCGCTGCATGGTGTTCAATTGCCAGCCAGGGTTAAACCATGATACATACTTAGATGGCATCTGTAACATCTATATTAACCTTGACTTACTATTTTTTATCACAAACTCCATAGGTATCACCTCTCCATCATACAGTTCTGACATTCTCTTGCATCAACTTCAGCTGCAGGTTCAGACACAAGAGACAGCATATGAAGTGATGAACTACAAATTGCTACTACAAACTGCTACGTACTTCACAGATCAGGAGAGCCAGTAAACATCTGAAAACCATCAAAATGGGTGTGATGTGCAGCCAGGCCATTAAAGCATTTGCTTGAGATACCCAGCTCATCTGCAGAAAGAAAACTGCATCACCAAGCTGTTCTCCAGATTTTATCTTTGAACGACCTCTCAAAGAAATATATGGAAACTTAGTACACTACAAGCAAAACATATCACTGAGAGTACATGCCTAGTAATCACATACCAACATAACCTAAAACAAATGCTAAACGTTATTAAAGAAATATTATTCTTATCTTGAAATACATTTTCAGATCTCCCCTATTTTATTTCAAATGGCACCCCCTAGAGCAAAATGTAGTGCCTTTAAGGACACATATGTAGGTGAAGCAGAACTACAATACACAGAAGTGAGGTCAAACATCTGATAAAGGATAAATCAAACAATTAGCTGTAAGTGAGCATTTTTTCACAAAGCAACCAACCACCTACCAATCTCTCACAATCCTGATTCTTAGAGAGACCTCCAAAGCTCCTTGTCAGAGGTGTAAATCTACTGAGTACCCTCAGTTATGGACTCAGAGATATAGGATCTTCTCTAGGTATAATTGTCCCACCCCAGGCCAATTCTGCAGTGTTGCAAGTGGGGTAGATTTCCATCTGTTTCTCTCTCTGGTATATAACCTAAGATGTCTTTCATCAGTTTTTCTGTCACACTTACACTGCATTACAGATGCCTATCATTTTTCTACTCAATCGTCCTGTGGAGAAACAGTATAGCACACTTAGAGCAACTATCCTAAATCTTTACCTCCATTTAAAAGTTGCTTCTAGTCTGTTTTAAAGCAGACTAGAAGCATGCGAACCTAGGAAGTCGCTGTCTGTATTGCTAGAGAAAGCTCAAGTCATGTTCTTGTGAATTTCATGATTCCTCAGAATGGCGTTAATCTATAAATTTTAACACAGAAGTGTGGCAAAAATAAACCCATGCTTCCAAGAGCTTCAGGACAGAGCTTCCAAAAGCTTCTGTCCTGTTAGTAAACTTCTGCTACTGCAAATCTGACCTCCTTCAAATTTATAGAAGATTTTTTTTTCCTTAATGTAAACACTTTATTGGTTATTTTGGGGCTGAGGATTGTATAAAACCATAAGAAAGCTACTGAGTAAAAAACAACTGGCCTCATTAATGAAAAATGTGAGTTATAAAAGAAAACCCCACAAAACTAACAAATATCTTCTATGATGGAGAAAATAGTTAGAACAACAGACATTAATGCACAAAAAAGAGCCCATAAGCTAAGATGCAGTAGTAGATGAGCTTCACCATCTAAGTAATTTCACAGAACTTCACAGCAATTAAGGCTAGTGTTTGATTGATTTTGTGGTATCTGTGTCTGCATTAGTTTTCAGAGAGAAGGAGTAAAGAGAAAAGGATTTGGGTTTGCTCCTATGGGGAAGTTTAGAGACAGAATTATTTTGGCTAAACTGGTAGCTGGAAAGAAGCTAGTAGCTCATTCCTAAAACAGTGCAATGCCCTGCTGAAACTAAAAACCTCTGGGAATGTGAAATATCAGCACATTTCAGCCACAGTTCACAAAATGACTCTTAGTAAAATATTTCATTTCCTTCTGCTTGGAGTCATATAAGGTATGCTATTTTAGGCTCCATCACAGTTGTAGTTGGGATGAAGTATTGTTATGAGGGGCTTGTTAGACTGGTAAATTTAATATCTATTTTACAGAAATGATATGAAAGTGGCGTTGGAGTTCTATATGAATAAATTAGTCAGGACAGTACCCAACCCAAACCCAATTTGCTTTTCTTCCCATCACAGAACTGAATACCAAAATAAGATGTCACATTTCCAGAACACTGGCTACCCATAATCACCTTAAAGAAGTAATATGTGTTCAAGACATGTTGATGTCTCCTCTAATCCTTTTTTTTGTATTAAGATTCATGATCCCAGATGTCTATGAACTTTACTATGTGAGCATTCTATAAGACTGTTTTGGGAGCTGGTTCTTTGGGTATCGTACAGGCAGAAATATCAGCATGGTTTCAATTGCAACCATCTCTGTAGGAAAAAAAAAAAGGGAGCGAACCCAAAACCAAACAGGGAGACAATTAATAGTCTTAGAATCATAGAATCATAGAATCATAGAATAGTAAGGGTTGGAAAGGACCTTAACATCATCTAGTTCCAACCCCCCTGCCATGGGCAGGGACACCTTGCCCTAAACCATGTCGCCCAAGGCTCTGTCCAACCTGGCCTTGAACACCGCCAGGGATGGAGCATCCACAACCTCCCTGGGCAACCCATTCCAGTGCTTCACCACCCTCACTGTAAAGAACTTCTTCCTTATATCTAATCTAAACTTCCCCTGTTTAAGTTTGAACCCATTACCCCTTGTCCTACCACTACAGTCCCTAAGGAAGAGTCCCTCCCCAGCATCCTCATAGAGCCCCTTCAGATACTGGAAGGCTGCTCTGAGGTCTCCACGCAGCCTTCTCTTCTCCAGGCTGAACAGTCCCAACTCTCTCAGCCTGTCTTCATACGGGAGGTGCTCCAGCCCTCTTATCATCCTCGTGGCCCTCCTCTGGACTCGCTCCAGCAGCTCCATGTCCTTTTTATGTTGAGGACACCAGAACTGTACACAGTGCTCCAAGTGAGGTCTCACAAGAGCAGAGTAGAGGGGCAGGATCACCTCCTTTGACCTGCTGGTCACGCTTCTTTTGATGCAGCCCAGGATATGGTTGGCTTTCTGGGCTGCAAGCACACACTGCTGGCTCATGTTAAGCTTCTCATCAACCAACACCCCCAAGTCCTTCTCTGCAGGGCTGCTCTGAATCTCTTCTCTGCCCAGCCTGTAGCAGTGCCTGGGGTTGCCCCGACCCAGGTGTAGGACCTTACACTTGGCTTGGTTAAACTTCATAAGGTTGGTATCGGCCCACCTCACAAGCGTGTCAAGGTCCCTCTGGATGGCATCCCTTCCCTCCAGCGTATCAACCGAACCACACAGCTTGGTGTCGTCGGCAAACTTGCTGAGGGTGCACTCAATCCCACTGTCCATGTCACCGACAAAGATGTTGAACAGGACCGGTCCCAACACCGATCCCTGAGGGACACCACTCGTTACAGGTTTCCAACTGGACATCGAGCCATTTACCACAACTCTTTGCGTGCGGCCATCGAGCCAGTTCTTTATCCACCGAGTGGTCCATCTATCAAATTGTTGTCTCTCCAATTTAGAGACAAGGATGTCATGTGGGACAGTGTCGAACGCTTTGCACAAGTCCAGGTAGATGACATCAACTGCTCTGCCCCTGTCCATCAGTTCCGTGGCTCCATCATAGAAGGCAGTCAAATTGGTCAGGCAGGATTTCCCCTTAGTGAAGCCATGTTGGTTGTCACCAACCACCTCGTTGTTTTTCATGTACTTTAGCATGTTTTCCAGGAGAAACTGTTCCAAGATTTTGCCAGGCACAGAGGTGAGGCTGACTGGTCTGTAGTTCCGTGGGTCTTCCACCTTCCCCTTCTTGAAAATGGGGGTTATATTACCCTTCTTCCAGTCATCGGGAACTTCACCTGACTGCCAGGATTTTTCGAATATGATGGACAGTGGCTTAGCAACTTCATTCGCCAGCTCCTTCAGGACCAGTGGATGGATTTCATCAGGTCCCATGGACTTGTGCACGTTCAGGTTCTTAAGATGGTCTTGAACCTGATCCTCTCCTACAGTGGGCCTAAGGTCTTAATTTTCACAGTCCCTGCATTTGCTTTCCAAGACTTGGGTGGTGTGGTCAGAGCATTTGCTGGTGAAGACTGAGGCAAAGAACTCATTAAGAATCTCAGCCTTCTCCAAATCCATGGTAGCCAGTTCTCCTGATAGCTTCCGGAGAGGGCCCACATTGTCCCTAGTCTGTCTTTTATTTGCTACGTATCTATAGAATCCTTTCCTGTTATCTTTTACATCCCTTGCCAAACTTAATTCTAGCTGGGCCTTAGCTTTCCTAACCTGGTCCCTAGCTTCCCGGGCAATGCTCCTATATTCTTCCCAGGCCGCCCGTCCTTGTTTCCACTTTCTATAAGCTTCTTTTTGCCCTCTAAGTTTCCTCAGCAGCTCCTTGTCCATCCATGGAGGTCTCCTGGCCCTCCTGCTGCACTTTCTTCTAGTCGGGATGCAACACTCTTGAGCACGTAGCAGGTGATCCTTGAATATCGACCAGCAGTCTTGGGCCCCCCTGCCCTCTAGGGCTGTATCCCATGAAACCTTACTAAGGAGGTTCCTGAAGAGGCCAAAGTCTGCTTTCTTGAAGTCCAGGGCAGTGAGCTTGCTGCATGCTCTTCTCACTGTCCTGAGGATCCCAAACTCAACCATTTCGTGATCACTAGAGCCAAGGCTGCCCTGGAGCGTCACATTTCCAACCAGCACCTCCCTGTTGGCGAGCACGAGGTCAAGCATGGCATCTCTCCTCATCGGCTCCTCTATTGCTTGAAAGAGGAAGTTGTCTTCCACACAATCGAGGAACCTCCTGGATTGCTTGTGCCGGGCTGTACCGTCCCTCCAACAGATATCAGGATGGTTGAAGTCCCCCATGAGGACCAGGGCCTGCAAGCGTGAGGCTGCTCCTATCTGTCTGTAGAGCGCTTCATCCACAGAGTCCTCTTGATCAGGCTGCCTGTAACAGATCCCCACCGTAATGTCCCCCATTGCTGTTTTCCCTTTGATCCTGACCCACAAACACTCTGTTACCTCATCACCCGTCCCCAGACAGAGTTCCATACTCTCTAGCCTATCACTGACATAGATAGCAATGCCCCCTCCCCATCTGCCTGGCCTGTCTTTTCTAAACAGCCTGTAACCTTCCATTCCGACACTCCAGTCATAGGAGCCATCCCACCATGTTTCTGTGATACCAATGACATTATATTCCCGTAGCCTTGCACACATCTCTAATTCCTCTTGCTTGTTCCCCATACTATGGGCGTTTGTATAGAGGCACCTTAGCTGAGCTCCAAATGCAGTCGACTCAATGGCTGGGGCAGCTGGAACATCTCTACATGGCTCCAAGCACTTATTACAGGTGCTGGCAACTGACTGGGAGTGTTGGGATGGATCAATGCTCCCCTCCCCCAACACATCTAGCTTAAAGCTTTCTTGACCAGCATGGCAAGCCTCCTACCAAAACAGCTCTTCCCCTTCTTTGTCAGACCAGCTCCACCAGCCTCCAGCAGATCTGGCCTCCCAAATGGAGCCCCATGTTCTAAATAGCCAAATCCCTGACTATGGCACCACCATTTTAACCATTTATTAACCTGCCAAACGCGCCTAGCTTTTTTAAGGTCCTC
This sequence comes from Strigops habroptila, assembly GCF_004027225.2. Taxonomy (NCBI): domain Eukaryota; kingdom Metazoa; phylum Chordata; class Aves; order Psittaciformes; family Psittacidae; genus Strigops; species Strigops habroptila. The sequence goes on from NC_044278.2 coordinate 110,983,524, forward strand.
CCCTTTGTCCTGGAGAATCGATGAAAAAACTATCTGAGCTCCAGAGCCCCTAACCACCTCTCCCAGGGCTCTGTAGTCCTTCTTAATGTTCTCCAGGCTACTGCTATCTATATCTCTAGCACCCACATGGATCACTAGAAGGGGGTAGTAGTCAGCAGGGCTTACTAGAGCAGGCAGCCTCTCAGCAACATCCCTGATCCGAGCCCTTGGCAGGCAATACACCTCCCTCGAGACTGGATCAGGCCGGCAGATGAGTGCCTCTGTGCCTTTCAAAGTACAGTCCCCTACTACTATGACCCTCCGCTTTTTCCTGGAGGCACCAGTAGTGATCCTCTTTACTGGTGCATCAGCAGGATGCTCATTAGGTGTGGTGGGTGCTTTCTCATTAGCCCCCTGCAGAACTGCGAAGTGGTTGTGGGTGGGGACATCAGATTTAGGAGGAAGCCCCTTGTTGTTAATTGTCCTCTTCCTCCTTTTTTTGTTAGTTTTTCTTGTAACTAATTCCCAGCTTCCTGGGTTGCTGCCCTCCTTCTTTCCTATGTGAGCAATGCTGGACGTTTGCGGCCCCTGCACAGTTTGGGCCTGGAGCAAGCAGCCCAGCTTCCTCTCAGCTTCCCTGGCATCTTTGAGCTCTCCAATAGCCTCTCGCAGCTCAGTCACCTGCTGCAGGAGGACCTCCACCAGGGCGCACCGAGTGCAGCCCTGTCCATTGTGCACCCTTGCCTCAGGAGACCAGTCGAGGCACTTTCTACACTCCGAGGTCTGCGCCGCAGCCTCCCCTCTCATCGGCTCTGTCTGGGTGCCTACGCTGGCCACCGCCGGGGCAGAGCTCCCAGAGCGGGCCCTGCTCCTGAGGCGAGTGCTCACCATCCCGCTCGCCCTGCCTGCGCAAACTGCCGCGCCACGCCGTGTTCGCCGTGCTCCTGGTCGCTCGCGCTCCCTGGGATGGGTTTTTCCCCACTGAGGGCTGGTGCCGTCACTCCTGGCGCCGCCCCCTGTGAGTCAGCTGCTCGCGTGAGCTGAGTTGCCAACTCCTGGGCAAGTCCTGTCTTGACTGTGAAGACCAGGAAAATGTTAGTATTATAGCAGGAACTCCATTATCACTTTCTCTCTATAGTGGAAGTAGTTAACAAGGTCCCAATTTTCTGTTAATAGTTTAGTTTAAACATATTTATTACACATTTTTGCTACAGTGTTTTACCTGCATATCATTTTGGAATATCATATGTCAGGGTAAAGCTTGAAATAAACTAGTTTATGCTTAATAGTGTGGGAGTAATTACCTGAACCGGTATATGATTTACATAGCACATGTGTTACAAGGTACACTGTGTGTCTCAAATTATTCCTTTCATAAAATGTTTATTATTTCAGTAGTTATCAGTGTTAGAAGAGTTTGCTATAATTAATTTTAGATCAGTTTATCAAGTAAGCATAGTTTCTTTTAATGTTAATTCTTTTGAAATATTTTTTCTTTAATTTCCCTTCTATATAATTTGTTGAATACCATATATTATAAATGCTTAATATATACAATCTGTGTGTTTAAAAAAGTGTTGGGTCATATTTTTTATATGTCAACCTCAAACATGCCTGTTGAGACTTGTTATATGATAGTCAAATATATTTAAAACAATTTCTCATAGCACAATGAGAGGGAGAAACAGAGAAATTATATATGTGCGTGTGAACTGCTTTTGAGAGTCGCAACATCTGCTAAAATGAACCCTGAGAGGCAAGCCCAGAAGAGAAAGACAATTCTATTTTGTGACAACTTCAGATGTTTCAGATCACAAACTAGGTTCTTTTTGACAAAATTAAACCAGAATGTTCACTCCAGGAGGACACTTCATGCACTTAGGCTGCTGAAAGGTGCTCAGTTCAACTCTGCAGACAAAAACCACTCCAGAGTAAACTCTTATGAAATATAGTGTAGACATCAGATCCTCAGTGTAAACCATTTGGCTCTACAATGCTACTCTTGTTGGGCCACACAACTTGCTACCATAAGCAGAGCTGCAGTCTTCAAACAGACTCCACGAGACCTTACAGGTGCAACTCGTGAACCAACTTTTCCCATTAAGAAGTTTTGGCCCAGTATTTTGAGATCCTTGTTAATACAAAAGACATTTGATCTGATGTTACGGAAAAAGGGCCAGAACCAATAAAACAGGGATATAACCAAAGGAAACTTCAACCATTCATATTATGTGATTCCTACATTATCCATCAGGCTAAAACACTTTAACTCTCCAGCTGGACCCATCCATGGATGTATGTTACAATGCTTTGCTTTTTTATAGAATGCATGATGGCTTTTTATAGCTATCTGTATGCAATTTCAAATGGATTATAAATAAAACTCATACTGGAATGAGACGCTCGATCAAAGTAGAAAACATTGTGACTAATATGATCGAGATAGTTTTGGGTATCTGTTTCTGCTTGAATATCCTAAGATCAAATCTGAAAACATAAGGGAAAATCATAATAATTTCTGGATATTTTTACTGTACAACCAACTTGCAAATTAATCTGCACATGTATAATGTCAGACCAATTATGTGGGTACAAACATACGTATCTATGCTATATAATTTGTTGTACTTGTCAAATAAGAAGAAAAAATAGAACTACTTTTACTAATTTGTGTTTTGTATCATACTTAAAAGGTCACAAAAATAAATTAAAAATATCGTAAATCATCAGAAAATACAACTGTCAAATTTTCCATAAGATAACTCTTAACCACAGAAACTTTGCCTTTACAGAGAGAAAAATATTTTTATTCTGAGACTCAAAATCTTCACCTATATAGTCAGAAAACAGCAAGAGAAATTTTTCAGAGGAAGAACAATTGAGGATTGTTATTTAAATATGTTCCTTGCCTTCACCTTTCCCTGTGATTTTCCTTCATTTTCTAAATTACAGTAGTTTCACTGCTTTATTAGAGTGATATTCTATTTGTCACTTTTAGGCCACTCATGTTTGTTCTCCATACTATTGCAGATGTCAACAAACATACTAGCACTTCACTTGGCTGGCTGAATTTATGAGTAAATATATTTATGGCTAAATATGTTACTTGAACACATAAACATAGATACACATACACATGGAAAACTTTGAAAGATTAGAAGTAATATTTCATTTAACAGTTCAAAATAAGGTACAGAATCTTAGACTTAGTTGCAAGTTTTAATAGCATTTGCTATTTTCTGACTGAAAAATCTTAGGAGAGACTGAAGTACAGTAAGTGAATGGATTTTTAAACTTCAGTAAAAAGTTTGTAATGCGATTAAACCAGACAATGAGCAAAAGAAGTAATCAATAGAATAGCACGATATGATTTTTTATTATTATTATGTTACAGAACCTCTTTATGTATTATTTTTTCTCAATTACTTATGTTGAAAATGTGCATGGAAAATAAAATTGGCCATAGCAGAGTAGACAATGGTGATTAACATACAAATAAAAACAGGTAAGGGTGTACATATTCCTTGACCATTGTTTGCTTTGTTAAGCTTGAACTGAATCTAAGCTTTGCAAGAGGAACAAATATTGCAGATTTGAAATAAACAGCCATCAGGAGAAAAACTCTAGAGGTTCATTCACCCTTAAAAATCTAACTTAATGATGTCTAAAAAGTTTTTTATTGACACTAAAAATCCAATAGAGTTCCTATAAAAAGAGTGTCCCTTGAGTGGAGAAGCTGTTGGAAATGACAGCAATTAAATCAAGCTTGTGAAATATTTAAACTCGTTCCAAGGTGAATTTGTTACAGTGAATATCAGCTATTAGACCAGGTAATGGAAGAAAGAGAAGACTGAAAGAAATGTATAAAGAATTAATATATTTAGCATTTTCACAGAAAGGGATGGACTTTAATCAGGAAAAATGTTAAATATTTTTGGGACAATCCTGGCTAACTGGATGCAGAAGAATAAGGAATGAGTTATTGCAAAGAGAAGTATAGGTGTGTAAGCAGTAGATTGCTATTGACTGGAAGAAGGGTAATATAACCCCCATTTTCAAGAAGGGGAAGGTGGAAGACCCACGGAACTACAGACCAGTCAGTCTCACCTCTGAGCCTGGCAAAATCTTGGAGCAGATTCTCCTGGAAAGCATGCTAAGGCACATGAAAAACAACGAGGTGGTTGGTGACAGCCAACATGGCTTCACTAAGGGGAAATCCTGCCTGACCAGTTTGACTGCCTTCTATGATGGAGCCACGGAACTGATGGACAGCGGCAGAGCAGTTGATGTCATCTACCTGGACTTGTGCAAAGCATTCGACACTGTCCCACATGACATCCTTGTCTCTAAATTGGAGAGACATCAATTTGATAGATGGACCACTCGGTGGATAAAAAACTGGCCCGATTGGCCGCACGCAAAGAGTTGTGGTAAATGGCTCGATGTCCAGTTGGAAACCTGTAACGAGTGGTGTCCCTCAGGGATCGGTGTTGGGACCGGTCCTGTTCAACATCTTTGTCGGTGACATGGACAGTGGGATTGAGTGCACCCTCAGCAAGTTTGCCGACAACACCAAGCTGTGTGGTTCGGTTGATATGCTGGAGGGAAGGGATGCCATCCAGAGGGACCTTGACACGCTTGTGAGGTGGGCCGATACCAACCTTATGAAGTTTAACCAAGCCAAGTGTAAGGTCCTACACCTGGGTCGGGGCAACCCCAGGCACTGCTACAGGCTGGGCAGAGAAGAGATTCAGAGCAGCCCTGCAGAGAAGGACTTGGGGGTGTTGGTTGACGAGAAGCTTAACATGAGCCAGCAGTGTGCGCTTGCAGCCCAGAAAGCCAACCGCATCCTGGGCTGCATCAAAAGAAGCGTGACCAGCAGGTCAAAGGAGGTGATCCTGCCCCTCTACTCTGCTCTTGTGAGACCCCACTTGGAGTACTGCGTACAGTTCTGGTGTCCTCAACATAAAAAGGACATGGAGCTGTTGGAGCGAGTCCAGAGGAGGGCCACGAGGATGATAAGAGGGCTGGAGCACCTCCCGTATGAAGACAGGCTGAGAGAGTTGGGGCTGTTCAGCCTGGAGAAGAGAAGGCTGCGTGGTGACCTCATAGCAGCCTTCCAGTATCTGAAGGGGGTCTACAAGGATGCTGGGGAGGGACTCTTCCTTAGGGACTGTAGTGGTAGGACAAGGGGTAATGGGTTCAAACTTAAACAGGGGAAGTTTAGACTAGATATAAGGAAGAAGTTCTTTACAGTGAGGGTGGTGAAGCACTGGAATGGGTTGCCCAGGGAGGTTGTGGATGCTCCATCCCTGGCGGTGTTCAAGGCCAGGTTGGACAGAGCCTTGAGCCACGTGGTTTAGGGCAAGGTGTCCCTGCCCATGGCAGGGGGGTTGGAACTAGATGATATTAAGGTCCTTTCCAACCCTTACGATTCTATGATTCTATGATTCTATGATTCTATTGCAGACTTGTAATTACCAAACACAAAATGCAGTACATTTTAGTAAAAAAAAAAAAAAAAAAAAACCACCAGAAAAAAATAAATCACAAACCACTTTAATTGCTTGCAAATGCACTTGATGTCTTTTCCTTTCTATGTGCCTTTCAAAAATGGGTGATTTGTAGATAGTAATTTTTATGTATCTCCTTCAACAACTGTATTATGCACTGGGAAAAGATGGCATATTTATCCAGCTTAACAGGCCACTCTGGGAGCACTGATAACAGAAAAATCCACCTGAAACAAGCAGGGATTTTGATGTTCTGTATATATGAAGCTGGTGTTGTTCTGGGGTCCTAAGAAGCACTACTAAACAGCTTGTATGGAAGTGAATATTACAGCTAAAAAGGAGTATTTTATGTATAAGGCTCACATAGAGAATTAGGAGCTTTTATCCCTATCTAATTAAAATTCCATTTTAGTAAAGCAATGACTGTAACCTAAGCTATTGATAATTGTCCTTTTTGATAGAAATTCAAGGGTGCTCTGCTTCAATATATTGCAGAGGTTTTCTTTATACTCTAAGGTATGTGAAGACATACTCAAACATGAGAACTGAAAATTCCTGTATTGAATAATTCTACAAATGAAAAAAAGCAAAACAAAACAATCAGCCAAACACAACCCAATAAGCAATGGAAATCTAAGAGCTAAGCTACAGCCTTTTTCTACTTCTGCTACAGAAAGCTTCCGACTGTGACTACAGCTTCAAGAAGTTTGTCTTCAGTGTAAACTTCAGTTATTTCAAGGGATCCTCTTCACCTAAATGATGTTTACAGACAGAAGCTTGTAGGATCCTTTTGGCTTGATTTACCTGCCAGCAAAGACAGTGTATACCTGTTAAGATCATGGAACTAAAATTTAACTAGTTTTCTGTTTCTTAATATCCACTTATATTAAAGCCCTTTCTGCAAGTAGGTGGAAAAGATTACAAAGAACAACATAGTCTATTGCACCCACAGCCCCATTACCTGGGTTATGGTCAGACAGTCCTCCAGAAAGGCTGCCAGAGCTTCACATGAAAAACCTCTCAGCTCCTTGTGATTTACCCAGAGGTTACAACTCTCATTATTCAGTTTTAAAACAGTGTGTCTTCTTCTCACACATTTCTGTGTGAAATTGTCTGAGTTTCTGGCTACTGGTGAAGGTGCTTAAACTGAGTTTTCACAAGTAAATGGGAAGCACTCACAAACTCTTTCTTTTTACATTGCCCATAGGAATAGCAGAGCGAGGAGTATCTACTCCTTCCTACCTGGGTAGGTGACATCTTAAATTCCTCAGAGATTTCTGCAGTGATTGTGTCTGTGGGGTTGCACATGTTTGAGGTATGCTCTAATAAGGACACAGTAGCTCAAATTTTATCTCAGCCTAGGCACACAAAGCAGACTGATTGAGTACAAATAATCTTAAAGTGGTTTGAACACCAGCCTAATAGCAACGGTCTGCATGCCTTTTTTGACCAGTAAATCACATGCATTTCTCATGGAATACTCTGGCTGCTTGTCAGCCACTTAAAACTTCAAATGCTACAGGCACATAGTTCTGTGTCCTGTAACTTTTAAAGCAGAGACTGGTAATGACTCATTCACAATTATGTTCATGGACACTTTTGTACCAAGAATTGCAATCTTGTTCAGCATAACAAAATTAAAGTGATACTATCATTAATGAGAGATTTAACTGTGCACTCAAGGGTTTAATGAATTAAGGCCATGGCATGTGCTGATTTCTGTACTTTTTTATACAAATATTTGTTGTATTCTTTATTTTAAAATAAAATCAATATACTATCTAGGCATAGTAATGATAGGACAAGCAGGAATGGTTTTAAACTGAAAGAGAGTAGATTTAGAATAGATCTTTAGAAAAACTTCTTCACTATGAAAGTAGTGAGACACTAGAACAGGTTTCCCAGAGAAGTTGTGGGTGCTGCATCCCTGGAAGGTTTCAAGGCCAAGCTGGATGCAACCTGATCTAGTTGAAGGTTTCCCTACCTGTGGCAGGAGGATTGGGACATAACGACCTTAAATGTCACATCCAATCCAAACCATCTATGATTCTATGATTCTATGATTCTATGAATATTAACCAGCTTTCTTTGACCTGTCCCTGAGCAGTGATCAGTCCCTTCCAGGTAATTCCCCGTAGTTTATACACTGAGCATGACATGCTGTGGTATGGTATACCCCTTTTATATCCCTTTGGCTAGTTTGGGTCAGGTGTCCTGTCTCTGTTCCTTCTTGGGTTCTTGTGCTCCTACTTTCTAGCAGAGCATGAGAGGCTGAAAAGTCCTTGATTTACAATAAGCACAACTTAGCAAAAAACTTTGGTGTGTTGTCAATATTATTCTCATACTAAATCCAAAACACAGCTCTGTACCAGCTACTATGATGAAAATTAACTCCATCTCAACCAAAATTAGGACACTTTAATAAAATAAAACTCTACACATTTTTTACCTTTAACACCACAGATCTGTGTTTCTGGTTCCTTTTCTGTTGCAGACACTATTCATTCCAATGACTTCAATAACCCTTTCTGCCATGGGCTCATTATTTTGTTTTCTTGGAGAGTCCCTCTCCCCCTAGTCCAACTTAAATTGAAAAGATATTTCTATCTGCTAAGTTAAGGGCTTAAAATGTCTTTACTTGTCATATCTGAACTGCAAGTTAGTATACTCTGCATGACTTATAGATAACTCAAAGTCCCAGGAGCAAAACTGGTCACAGATATGGGTAAGAGCATTTCTTGGAAAGAAGACACTATTGTAAAACCTCCAGACTTTCCAGAGAAAATGTTAATCTAAATAAATGCTGCATCTAACAAAGTATTGTAACATTACAATTTCACCTTCGTTTTGTTGTCCATCATGGTAGGTGTAGGCTTGCTAAGAATTCTGCACCTAAAGAAGAGAAAGAAGAAATCACAAATAATACTTGGCAATTGTGTTTTAAGTATATTAACTAATTTCTAGGTATAGGAAAAACAGTCTTTTTAAAACCATAAAACACTGTGAGACAACTTGAAAATAAATGTTTCCAAAATCTGTAGGAAGCCCAAACTGTAACTAGAAACAGCTGGGCAGTGGTTGTGCAGTATTGCTTTCTGTTTCATTAAACACAATATTTCAGTGTTATTTTGTTCACCTGGTTCCCCACATGTTTATTTATTTACTGTCTGTCTTCCTGTAAGCCCTTTGGGAGAGAGACTTTAACTTTTATTATGGATGTAAAATGCCTAAAGCAAAAGGTCTCTCAGTGCTAGTATTGCAAAGCTCATAACAGTTGATGGGTAAGGAGGAAGGAAGAAGAAGGAGGAACTGGCTTTCAGGGGTATGTAAGCAGGAACCTGCGACCTCTGTAGTATTATACATAAATATGTTATTTTTCAAACATGAAAGTTGTTTTCATTTTTAGGAAAATTAAATTTATGGAACAAGATTGAGCAATCTCTCCAGACTGGACTTCAGAAATGAAGGGTTCGAAAGACAAAAAGATCGGGAAATACACTGGTCCTCGTTAGTGATGGTGATAGAAATTGATGTGCAAAAAAAATCATGTGGGTTATGCAGTGAATGACCATTCCAGTTTTGACCCACAAGCAGACCAAATCTCCTCGTTCTTTACTTTTATTTTTTCTAGAATATCATCTAGCTCAAAGAGGAAAAGGCTATTAAAGCTCTTCATTAAAACATCTTGGTATGGTGCGCAGTAATTAATAAGTTAGACTTGAAAAAGTATTGCAAAAAAAGGCCCAGTGCCCTAGATATTGAAGATCAACTATAGGCAAGACTGAATATTTTATAATAGGGAGAATACGCATTGCTATGACAATAGTCGGTTCTATTTTAAAACTCCAAGATCATAGCAATTTATGAATATTCATAATACCATTTTTGCTGCTACTCTGGGGAAATCTTTCCTGGGCTCAAAATACAGATTAAAATTGATAGCAAAGAAGCAGAGGGAGGGAGTGAGGTGAAAGGGGAGAGGCAGAGAGGAAAAAAAATGGCTAAGACATTTGTTGAAGCAGTGTGAGAGAGAATGAAAGATCAGGCCCATCTGGGGAAGGATGTAAACAACCTGGAAGTAATCAGTAAGTAGGAAGAATATCTGCAGAAGCAAGACGAAAGAATGTGAGACATAATTTTAGTATAAATTCATTGACCAAATGAACCAGAGCAATGAGAATAAAAATAAATCAGAATAAAAATAAATCAGAAGTCAGGAAAATGGTGTTTCTGCTTCCTAAATATATGTTTAAATACAAATATATAAATACATAAATATATAAATAATATATACATGTAAGACTATAAATGCTGATTTTTTAACACTTGTTTGATTTAAATCAAATGAAAATTAAATTCCTTCTCTATCAGTTTTACTGAGCTCAAATTCTGCACTTGTGGAATTTTAGAGTGGAATTATATTATTCCCCAAACCAAATATTTTATTTTGCTCCTTGGTTCCAACTTCTTTTCCTTTCTGCTCATCGAAAAGAGCAATAATCATTGCCTGGAGGACTGAGAGTGCGGATACCAAGTGACATATTGGTAGTTAAGCTGACAGGTAAGCTGACAGTTATGAGGTATGTGAGTAACATGAAGACCATCCATTTGGGCATACATTGGGTCTAATTTCTGGAGATCCTTTACTTTGACCTGGAAAGTAAAACAATGAGGAAAACTATTAGGAATTAGTGCAGTTTGTACATCAAGGTCTATGACAGGTAGTGCAGAGCACAAGCTGCCAAAGCTTATGCTCTGCATAAGCTAAACTGATGCCATGTGTAGCTCATCTGGACCGGAAGCAGCACAATCCATCGGCACCAGTCAGTCTGGAGGAAAGACAGCACTAATTAGCCCAGGTGCAATGTCATACAGAGATTACCGAACAGCACAGGACCGAGCAGGATCACCAGCTTGTTCTGTGACGTCTTAGACACCTCAGTATCATTGCATTGTGTAGACATTCCTTCAGAGAGACCAGAGAGCAATATTAAGAACAACAAGGTGATTTTAGTAATCTAAAAGCTTTTTTCCAGCCCAGTTTCCAACAGAAACCATATAACCCTGAAGAGAGTGAGGAGGATGGAGGCACAGGTTGTGTGCTCCTAAATTCTTGCAGTCAGTGGAAAATCTCTGTTAGAGGCCATGCTGAAGTGGGAGTTTAAATGGAATAGTATTTCAAACAGCAGGGATGATCAAGAACTTCATGTAACCTACTGGAGATGAAGACTGACTTAATATTGTAAAAGAGTCTCTGGATACAAAATTACTCTAAATAAGCTGTTTGGGTCTCTTAAGTAGAATTAAGGAAAGGATATTAAAACCTGGCAGGCAATAACTATTATAGTACTTGATTATATTGAGAGATTCCTCAAGGAGCTAAATGCTTATAATAGTAACTGGTCATTTTTCATTCTGATGGGCATGTAATGTATTTAAATTTACTGTAGAGACAATTTTGACTTGCAGTGGCAATCACTGAACCCTCTAGTCACCAAGTATCATGTCACACTAAGTGCACTTTATTCTCAGGTGACAAAAATATGGCTGAACCAATTTCAGATATCTGACTTTATAAAACAGTGTGGAAAAATCCTGCCAATGTTCTTCATACCGATACTTTTGAAAAACTGGGCTGGTATGAACCTAATGTTAAGGGACCATACATTTGCTCAGGTGTGATGCTAATAGGGAATAAATTGATGATATAATGCATACTAGAGAGATCAGGAATGAGCTACATGCTAAAAGCCTGGTCTCCAGTGGTTTTTACAAGACAAGGTCACAGCCAGGTTGGACAAACCCTTGGGCAACACGGTCTAGAGTGAGGCATCCCTGTCCATAGCAGGGGAGTTGGAACTAGATGATCTTAAGGTCTTTTCCAACCCTAACTGTTCTATGATTCTATGTAAAGATACCTGACAACTATTTGAATAATAAGCAAGACTTCACAAAATAAGAAAAGCAACTCTAATCCTTTAGAATTAGTCAAACCTATGCATTGCATAGGTCATCATTACCTTGATTCTGACACCATCTTGCTGACACTCAGAACCTACGAGGAAAAGCAGTGTTTTGTCTAGTTGGCTGAATGCTTTTACAGTTCAGAATTGAGCAATTCAGACTAATGTGTTTTGCTTTTATGTGTGTTCACAGAGATTGCATTACAGATCAAATATTTGTAAAATAGAATAGTTTTTAAATAAAATTTTGGGGAGATTACTAGATGTTAGAAGGAAGAAAATCAACCCCAACTGCCTATTTAATGTCATAGTGTTTACCTCTGAACACTACAGTTGTTAAAAGGGGTATGTTAAGCATTTAAATCCTACTGTGATCCTATCACTAGTTACTCTAAATGAGTGTAATTCTTTCAAAGTCAACAAGGCTAAGAAATAATAATAAATCTATGGTTCAGAAAGTTTACCAATTTTACTAGCACTTTCCTTTTTGTATCTCTCCCTACATCAACATTCACATTCCCAAGTGCTGTAGAAGAGAAGGTAAAGCCCTAGTTTCCCCATAGAGAAGAGAGGAATGGAAACAAGCAAGCAGACAGTCTCTGTCTTGCAAATTTCAACCTGAACACAGGTTGAAAACAGCTATCTTCATTCGTGGCTTCTTGACTTCTTACAGCTTGAATGTATACGGAAACGAGTTAGCTCGAGAGGCTCTTACACTCTTAGATGGACTTGGGAAGTCTGCTTACCTGCAGGAACATATCAATGGAAAGGTTTTGCTGTGTCGCTGTGCTGGAATGATATCTGAGAAAACAGAAAGAAAGCTGATAATAGACAATAACTGAGATGCAAAAATGTTTAATTTTGGAAAGCAGCATCTGGGAAATGACCAAAACATGTAATTTTTCAAAACTTAGTTTGATGGTTTTACCTAATGCCTTTGTTGTCAGTAAACATGAGTTTGGACTTCTATTACAAATGACCTGGTATCTTCATTCCTGGATGCCCATCTAACCTCAGTGACATCCATTCTCTAGCAGAATTCAGACAGCTTCAGTGAAATGAATGTGCAGAAGGAAATCACTAACTGGGCTTTCAAACTGCATAGGAAATGGGTCATGCAAATTCGAGCTTTTCATCAACTAAGGAATGACTTGAATAGAAAATGAAAAGGTGATGACAATGTGGCTGTAATGATTTAAAAAGCCACAGAATTCTTTTAATTTTTTTTTTTTCATCATGAGAATTATGGTTTCGCACTCCCTAAAAGCCTATTTGTCTCAAACTAAAAGGAAAGATTTTCTTGCAAGTCAGGGGATGAGGACTTTTTTTTCCTTTTTCTTTCTTTTTGTTCATTTTATTTTTTTTTTTTTTTTTTTTAATTCCATGAGCCCTAAGACAAATATAAGTCGTTTTTCTCATTTCCTCTGCAAAGATAAAACTGAGATAGTGTCCCCCAGGGCATGTTGAAGAAATAGAGACAGAAATTTAGGCCAAAGTATTGTCAGGTTACAAAGCAAGATAGTAGTCAATATACCATTATCTTTTGGTTAAAATTGTCTGCTGACCTGGATATTTTTAAATGGGTTTTGATAGTTGAAGGTGACTGACAATTGCTATTGCACAGTTTATGTCCATTATTTCAGGTTGCACAATTCTGTAAATGAAACATTGAATAAGAGTTTTTTGGTGTCGTGATGAGGATATTTAACAGTTTTATGACCTTCATGAAGAAATAAAAGGATAAAAGTCAATCATTAGAACCAGTTTGATTGCATATAGCACAGGAGTTTTGGATGTATGAAAGAAATCATGGAAATGTTGACCTCTCGGGGCTGTCTAGCCCAGCTGTCAATTCAAGATAATTCCTGTATTGAGTCTGGCTGGAATGGAGTTAATTGTCCTTATGTAGCCCATACAGTGCTGTGCTTCATATTTGTGATTAGAACAGTGTTGATAAACACTACTGTTTTGATGTTTGCACAGCATCAAGGCTGACTTTACCCACCCAAAGCCTAGTAGGCTGGGGGTGGCAAGAAATTGGAATGGGACACTGCTCCAAACTGACCAAAGGGACATTACAGACCATATGACAACAACATGTTCAGCAATAAAAACTGAGAGAAGGGAAGTGGGGGAGGAATTTTTGGTTATTGCATTTATCTTTCAAAGCAACCACTCTACAAGTAGAAGTATTGAGGCCCTAATTCCTAGGAACTGGCTGTACTTCTGCCTGCCAGTGGGAAATACTGAATAAATCCTTCTTCTTCCTTTGCTTCCATGGACAGCTTTTTGTGGCTTTACCCCAAACCATGAGCTTGTCCATCTTACTTTCTCCTGCTGTCCTACTGAGAAGGTAGAGTGAGTGAGCAAATGGGTGTGGGTCTGGCAGCCAGTCAAACTCAATCCGCCGCAGCTGCCATGAACACTAGATCAGATCAGCCATGGCTTTGCCAGCCAAGGCATGAAAACCTCCCAGGATGGAAATTTCACCACCTCTCTGAGTAATCTGTTCCTGGGTTGCACAAGTCTCTTACAGATTTCTTTTTCCTGATATCTATCCTGAATGACCAAGACAAAATTTTTAAGTATTTTCCCTTGTTATATTGTCTGCTACTACCAAAACTAATCTGGCTGTAACATATTCAGAACTGCCCTTACTTATATCAGGGAAATGAGGGATGGCCTTATGGCTCAAAGCATAATGTCCATAGATTGCACTGCTCCTATAGTTTTCATTATTCCTAAGAACTTGCGACCAAATTAAAAACTAAATCACTAGTAGTTCCCATTTATAGATATAGCACAAAAAAGTTAATGTCCAAATCAAAAGAGGAGCTTGTGATGCTTAGTGCTGTAATGGCCAAAAGTTAAAGGCCTTTCTCAGTGTAGAACAAAAAATTAAAGCCAAGAATTCCCTACCTAGTGAACAGAAAACTTTCAGGTCTATAGGAGTAGGATCCACAATAGGCATCTAGCAACTGTTTATTGGAGGACAATACATAACTTGTGAAGAAGGGAAAAATAGTATGCTCAGGTCTTCTGAAGAGCAGAGCATAACATAAAGAATTCAAGAAAGTGTTTGATTGCGCATGGAATTGTTGGTATGACAGTCTGCCTGGAGAAACACACCAAGTACTGTTCTTTTCTCAAATATGTAGATGAGTTTAGACCATCTCAGATCCAGGTTCACATGCCTTCGCAGGGTAAGAGAAGTTGAAAAGTTCATGATTTAGAGTAAGCATGACTTAGCAACAACTAAAACATCAGTGAATAATCAATATTGTTTTCATACTAAATTGAAACCACAGCACTGTATCAGCTACAAGGAAGAAAATTAACTGTATTGCAGCCAAAACCAGGACAAAGCCTATTATTTGCAGCATTTGCCAAAGAAGCTTGAAAGACTTACTCATGCCAGAGATACTGTTTACCAGGATAGCACTCTATCTGTTGAAGGGCACAAAGCTTTCTCTTCCACTTGAAAAAGTGTCTCCATGGATTCAAAATGCAGCATCTGTGGGTGCTGAATGCAAACAGACAAGTGAAATCATTTCTTATTAGTCTAGTGACCTAGATAGGTAAAAGGAAGTCTGAACTAAGCTGCTGTTCTTAGAAAACTGCTGTATTTTACTTTACACAGTCAACTCTTAAGGAAAAATTATATTATTTTAATCTCACTATAACTTACATGCTTATAGCACGAAGTAAGATTCTGGTAAAGCTGGAAATTGAGCCTGTATCATCTAAATGCTCATCTAGACTTGCTTATAAAATCATCTCTCTTCTTAGCCCTGGCTGTATAATAATAATGTATTTTCAGTGGATCTAGCTGCAGCTGGAATTCCATTTCCAAGGAAAACCCTAAAGTGCTTTGAAGAAAATTGCTACATGCAGTTACAGTAAGGAAGGGGAAAACAACATACCTCTAAAATGTACAAAGAGAAAAACTTTTTCTTGTTTACATAGTGTCACATCACTAAAATAACCATCTCATGTGTCCCCTCAAGAAAAGGTGTGAAGTTCTGAGAGAGGTATGTACAGATCTACAGTGCATAAGTTTCTAATGAAAATGGTGGAATGGCTGTTTTCAGTGTTTCAGAGAGTTTCAAGTGCCTTGTATTTAACCTTATTTCAATTGTCTCATTAGACAATGAGCACCTGTAATGAGAATTTATATAGATCACAGACACCTGGATTGCAGAAGTTATTTAAGCAAATAGAAGAGGAAGTTTGGATTTCAGGTGAATAACTTCCTTGTTTTTTGAATATGAAAGTTATTTGGGGGGTGTTAAAACCTGTACTGGACATATTGGTCCCTCATGGAGATATTGAATTAAATTATCCTTTTAACTGCACACCAGTGAAGTAGAAAAGGACAGCTGATGTATAGATGTAATTCAGAGCACAGTTTTAACTGTTCTGTAAAGGAGATACACAAGTGAAAAGCTATACTGTCAACAGGCCCCGTGGGAATAGTTAAGGCCGTGACTAATTTATGAAGCAAATAAACCAGGCTCTGGCATTAATCTTAAACATTTTCACCTCCTATTCAAAACCAGTTTTTCATAATGTTTCACTTAAGTGCTTATGTGCTTCCTTGTTTTTCTGGCATTACTGAATCTTCCTCATTCTGAACCCAACACTATTGAAATCAATAGGCATCTTTTCACTGGCTTCCTCAGGGTTAATGGTAATCTTATTAAAGTTAAGTTTCTGGTTTCTGTGGTTAAATATACCTTTATAAGGGTAGCATCATAGTGTCAAGAGATGAAGTGAATATACAGTATGTTTTGTTAGTTTGTTTTTCACTTTGCAATAGTATCTGTCTGCCTACAAATACTTAAACACATGTCCGAACATGGGAGTCCTGAACATGAACCATGGAAAGAATAAACTTTATCAAAAGGCTGCTCTGCAGCCTCTGATTACTACACCTGTTTTCTTCTGCAGAAGCTTTCTTGTCTTACAAACACTGACATCTCTGTTGGAAGTAATTGCTCCCCTGAGCTTGTCAACAGTTTTTAGAAACAAGAAGCTCTGGGGATGCAATTCTCCTGGTGCTTCTGAAATAAAATGTTTCCCTCTGAGTTTTCTTCTCTTAAAGAGATCGTGAGCTTTTTGAAGAATTTTGGTTTTCCTTTAAATTGTAACTCTTTTTTCTATCTGCAATTTGGGTAAGGGAATGCTTAGACAATCTATAAAAACATGTCTACCAGCATGAGCTGTCACAGCTCCTTCATGAGCTCATCTGGCACAGCCCATGTTTGGGAGGCTTAGAGACACACCAGAGTTCCAGTCCCATTTAATGCACTGTACTAATTGGCATGTAGCTCTCTTAATTAAAGTAGGTCTGGGGCCATTTTCAGTGGTCTATGTTTGTGCAGAAAGCACCTGCAAATCCACCTAAAAACCTGGTCAACTGATGTCTTCTGGAGCTAGGTTTAGTTATTTTCTTTTCTCCTTATTTTGTGTTTAAACGGGGTCTGGACTGGAAAGTAGTATAAGTAAAACAATGAAGGCAAGGAAATCTTCTCATGCCTAAAGAAAAAGGTATGCTGTTCAGTGGGTCGCATTATAAAGGGGGATTCATAGTCCCATGTAATCATTAACTTTCTTCATCAGTATCAGTTAGTACTCAGTCTCCACTGGTGCAGGGAATAAGAGTCTTCAGCTATTCTCCTACATTGCAAAACGATGTGCTGATATTGCTAAGTCACACAGCAGGTACGATCATTTTACAGAAAGGTGAATGTATTTGAACCAACAAAGGTCGAGGAATTAGTTGTATTTTTAAAATTTTCTCTGACCCTGATGTCCAATAAATAACCTTTACTGAAGGGAGTTTAGTACTGAGGACTTTGTGAACAAGCCTGTCAGCTGTGTTGAATTAAACCATAAAGGTCTGAGGCATACACTGTTTTCTGAGCTGCAGCTGATCCTATAAAATTCATTTCACTTCATACCATAATTCAACCACAGTTTGTATTTCCAGATTTAAAGACTGGTGCTCTCAGCAGGTAGCTTGGCAAATATATTTTCAAATGTGCTCCTATTTTTATTTTTTTATTATTATTTTTTGTATGTTCACTGTGAGGGTGATGAGGCACTGGCACAGGTTGCCCAGAGAAGTTGTGGATGCCATCCCTGGAAGTGTTCAAGGCCAAGCTGGATGCAACCTGGTCTAGCGGAAGATTTCCCTGCCCATGACAGTGGTTTGGAACTGGGAGATCTTTAAGGTTCCTTTCAACCCAAACCATTCTATGATTCAATGATTTTATGTCTCACATTGCTGAAATAGAACATCCACGATTTCTAGTTTGTAGTTATATCAAACTTTAATTAAATAGCTTCACTGTTTCACCTTCTTTCCCTCAGAAAGATGTTTAACTTGATGCCGAGTTTTTGAGGTGTTTGACTTTTTTATGGGTAAGATCTAAATAAAGGCTCTGAAAAGATGTTTAGTTTTGCTTTTTTGAAGGCTCATGTTATACCTGAATATTTGTATGAAACATTTGCCTATATCTTTATCTTTCTGATATGATAATAGTGGTATTTCATCCTCTCTATCATAAGTGACACACATCTTAAAAGTTCCTCTCACATTGTGTTAACAGTTGTGGTATGTCTGTTTCCTACATTTTTGAAAGATTGTTAGGTGACACATAATATTTTCTTTTTGTTTTTTCACACATGGTGTGTTGCAACAAACTCAAAGCCACATAACAGTTGTCACATAGTACCAGCTCAGAAAAAGCATGTGTCAATTGAAGTACAACTGAAAGCTACTTTCTCAAAAGCAAGAATGCCATAAAAAGGGGGAAAAAACATCCTAGAAATAAACAGGAAAATATACCTAAAATTATGAATATTTTCTATGCTTTCCATGAACAGAATATTTTCCAGAAATTTCTACTGTTTACTGACCTTTCTGGTTTTTTAGATTTGGTATCCTAAGGTCAAATTTTAGCACATGAAAAGTTCAGGGAATCAATGGTTGCATTCTCACATCTACAACAGTCATTAGGTAGCACAATGGGTTAATGATATCACAGTTTGCTGCTGGAAAGATATTTTACTTCTTTTCATAACATGATGTACAATCTTTTTTCTAATTAATGAGTTGCACAATATCACTTCATAACTCTCTGTACAATACAGATGGGAAATATTGCCATGACATCCCAACTGCAGCTAAAGATCTTCAGTTTGAGAGGAAAAAAAGAATAGTGTGATGCTGTGGGGTTTACCCAGAGCAAAAAGAGGCCTATTGACTCTCTTAAAATAAAGGAAAAATATTGGTCTGCAGCTGCCAGAGATTTCTTTAGCTGAACTTGGCATTAGGCAGCACTTACTCCTGCTCAAGCTCCAATCAGTTTGGCAAGAAACACTCTCCATTCCATGGGTTCCTTAAAGATGTTTTGGGGTATTTATTCCCTCAAAAGTGTGTGCACCACTACAGTATTTCTAGTTACTTTACCTGGGAGACTGTCTACTTTAATATCTCAGTTCCACCCTCAGTTCACCTCTTACTCTCCAGTTTGGGCAGTCTTCCAGATGAAAAATATATTTATTAAGCATCACTTAAACTCAGGACTCCACCCAAAAGTTTGTAAAGAGTGGGTTATCTATAAATCAATACATAAGACCATCTTGGCCTCATTGAATAACTCAACATTGCTCTAGCTGTATGGTCTGGAAACAAGCCATATCTCTTGTGTAAGCACTAACGTATTTCTGCACACCACCCTAAATCTCAAAACCTAAACTAGCCTAGAGTCCCCCAGTACTTTGCTGCAAGCTCTAGTTGAGCATTTTCCCCAGAATTCTGTGGTTTTGGGGGGGTTTAGGGTTTTTTTGTTGGTGTTTTTTTGTTTGTTGGGGTTTTTTTGTTGTTTGTTTTTTTTTTTGTAATTTAAAGATGTCATCCTTTAGGAATAGTCTATTGGTTTTTTTCAGGGTAGTCATTTTAATTTTCTTCCCCCCCCTTCTATTTTTCTCACTTTTGCCTTCTGTTTTCAAAACAGGCACAGCTTTGTTGATTAATTTCCCTCCACCTCCCGTCTTTCAAAACTGATTTTAAAGAGTTCTGTGCAGTTATCCTCGCTGGCCTTCCCTCAGGCTGAATGCCTTGGGTACTTACAGGTTATTATATTTGGGTCACTCCTACTCAACCCAATAGTCACTTACCTTTGTCAAACCTGGACTGTTTGATTAATTCCCTAATCCCAGCTGGAACCTCACTCGCTTATACTGAATACTAAATAAGCCGAGACTGACTTGGTGTCTGGTGTATTACCAGCTCTTTGAAGAGACCACACATGATTAATTTTCTATAAAAATGGGAGCTGTGGTAGAAAAGCCATTCAGATACATTTAAGAGACTGTATATTCCTCCCATCATCCTGCTTTCTATTTATCAGTATCCATTTATAACAGTTACATATAATTAACATTAAGCAGAACTTACCTGCTGAAAAGAATAAAGAGTATCCAAAAGTTCTGAAGAAGCCCCAGATGAAGAGGCCACAAACATATATAGCAGTAGGTAATAAGTAAATTATAGTAATTATCAATACAACAGTAAAAAAACCACTGATCCTGCCACATGGAGAAAATAAGGGAACAATCTTAAGAAATGAACACAAAAGAAATTTGAATGTAATCAGAGTGTAAAGATTAGAAGTCCTCAAGGGCTAGGAACTGAAAATGCAGCAAACTCCCTATACTACTCCAGATTTGAAATGCTGAAAATAAACTGGGCATTATCCTAAAGAGTTCTCTTTAAAACAGTCTACACAATGAAAAAGTCTTGCCTGATAATTTTTACTGTTAGAGTGAGTGGTGATGCCATAATTTTTAATGAATTCCCTGGGAGTAAAAGAGCGAGAAAGCACAGCTTCTAACCAATACAGATTGTGTGATGAATGGCAACATATTTCCAAAGAACCTTGAGATTTTTGGGGGAAAATACAGCCAGATATATTCAGCTTATGAAACAAAACAACCTTGCATTGTTTGATAAAGTAGCAATAGCAATACAAAATGTATCTGAGGAGAAGGAGTCTGATTTCTTTACTGGTAGCCTTATCAACCTAACCCCATCAACCTACCCTTTACACTGAAGGTAGTTCCTATCATATCTTTGGGTATGGTTAGCACTACCATCAATCCCGTAGTAAGTGCAGTGTGTACTTATTATTACAAAGGCAGTGTGCAGTGTACATGATATATATATAATCACCTGCAGCAATTATAGGTGCAGCATATTGCTTTTTACTGAGATGGCATTTATGTTAAAATTTCTTATTTATAAAGGCATTTTGCCATATGCTTTTTCTCCCTTTGTGCTTTTGGACTCAAGAGAAGGGATCACACAGTTTTGCTCATTTGTTTTATTACTAAACACTATTCCAAACCAACCCAAAGAGAGGTGTTTGGAATATGTGAGATTTAACTTTGTCTGCTGTGTAATTACATCCTGCCGTCCCCTGTTGGACCCACACTGAGGATCCAAATTAAAGCTTTGGAAACACTGGAAGAATTTCCATTAATGTCAGTGTTTTTCTGGCTCAAGTATGCAGTGTTTTCACCACATTTTCTAGCACTAAAAGTGTAGCCAGAGGTTGTCTCTATCACACAGGATCATGTAAATGTTTTAGAGAGAAAGCATCAGTTACTAATAAATGTATTCATTTCCCCCAGTTCTTTGATCTGCCCATCACTCTGAGCAGTAAGTTAAAAGGAATAGATGTATGATTTGGGAAGTTTTCCAGATTTTGTTTTGGGGTTTTTTTCTCCTAAGTGAAACATTAAACAATGACTGCTGTATACAATGTTCTTCTATCTATATCAGTTTCACTAAGATTCCTAATTCTGTGCTGCATTCACTGTAAATATACCAAAAAGAAGGGAGATTTTTTTGACTGTATATTATTTCTGGATAGTTGGGCATCTGATTTTTAGTCAGAAATTTGTAACTATTTACCATGTAGACACCTACATCTGAGCTTGTCACTGAGTCTCACCTAACAGTTCTTGGTGAGAAATAGGTATTTTAGGGTGTGATTCACCTCAAGCTAAAGCAAACATTTGAAATGTTAGCTACATTAGGTCCTAATTTCATGTCATGTGCAAATGACTGTTCACATAAGTGCAATTCACCAGTCCAATTCTTTATGCTTTTTGACATTTCTATTTAAATTTTTTTGTACCACAAAGTTCTGTAGTAGCTGAGGAGGATGACCACCTCCATGTGATAGGTAAGGCATCAGAAGGGCTTTTTGTATTAACTTCATGACAAGAGCATGGCAAGCTAGGATTTCAAACTATGATTGCAATTAACTGATTTATGAAGGTAAAATAATAAAAATAATAAATGTTTTTATTTCTAAGGCAAGATAGAACCAGAAAGAAGCTCGTTGAAGTGTAAAAACTTTCAAACTGCTGAAGCACATCATAGCAACTGCAGAGAAAAGCTCCTAAGAGAATGCAAGGGTCTTAAATACTACAGTGATCAGCACTTGATGGTAATCGAATTAAAGGTCACTGTTGCAGCACAGATAATCATTATTACTGATGTATAAGAAATGGAATATAGGAAACAGATGAAAATCTGGAAATATAAGTATTAAAATCATACAAAGGTATCTTCTTTATATTTATTTTCTGTTAAAAATATTTCCATTTTCAAAGCCAAGTGCATTTACGATTCAGAGTATTAGAGTTTAAGGACTTTTTTAAAAAACTCCAAGGACTTCAAGCTGAAGAGAAATATTCAAGATAACGGTGTCTACAAATACAATAAAATTAATGAAAGAGCTTAACTGGAATGGATCCTGACTGTAGCTCATGTTACATTTCAAGGACTGTATTTAGATTTCCTCTGTAACATTAAAAACGATTGCAAGCAAAGTAATACTCCAGTAAATCCCAATGGGAATTGCTATTTGTGACAGTTATCTGCAGATAGAAGAATGAAAGCAGAGAGATTTTGGAGAATCCTCACAATACGATAAAATGTTGTATGCAGAAGAAAATCATAAACATTGTGATTAATAGTGTGATTCATTCTTGAGTCAATGGAGATGATGGGATGGGATGATGATGATTAAGAAGAGAATGCAGAGCAAAAGAAGTCAAGAGTTAGAAAGTATGCCTTGTCTCCAGGATACCGCTTGATGTAGTATAAAATATCTTTCCCTGCCTGGCTTTCAGGCATGATTTTCTGCCTATCACCCCTGCTTCCTGGCACAGATTGCATCTCTTCTCCTGTACAGTTTCAGATATTGGCGTGACCACTGCCTGTTCTTGGTCTGAGAAGTAACTGGATCTTTATGGACACGTCAGCCATTTCTTTTATTGGATTAGTTACAGAGGATCTACCATTTAAACCACAATACATGGCTGGCAGAGAAATGAATAATAAAAAAAGAGTCTTCTTTGAACAGAAATATTTAAGTACCTTAAAAAAAAAAATCATTTCATGAGAGATTAAACAGTCTATTTTTTCTCTCACACACAGACATGCAAAACAAACTAAAAAAAAAAAAAAAAGGACATTAGATCCCCCATTTGAAAACAAGGAACAAGACGGCGATTTTTTCTGGTTTTTTTTTAATGATTAATCTGTGGAGAATAATTACAAGTGGCGGTGGAGATGCTGAGGTCTTGTGCCAGGTTGGAAAAAATGAAAGCAGGAATATGCTCTTAGAATCAGGAAAAGAGGACTCCAGATACTTTTTTTTTTTTTTTAATATAGTTTCCATTGAAGATACATTATCATCATCATCAGCAGCAGCAGCAGCTTAGATTACAGCTGTTGGTACAATGTAACAGAAAGTGATAAGCAGTTCATATCATCTAGTAAGGGCTCAGTGACTGAATATGATTTCCATATTTTTTAATATTGCAGAGTAACCCTATTTTTTCCTATAGTAATAGAAGAGATAGATTGTACAAGTGCGGGTTGTGGAGTTTTTTGTTTTCCCTGGTAATTTCAAAGCAGGTTTTAGCAGGCAGCCTGGAGACAATTGCCTATTTGCAACAAAATTGTCTTCACAGCTTAGTTTAGGATATGTTTTCTTTTGGTTGTTGGCTTAATCATCGATCAGTGTTTCTCTTTATCAAGGTTATTAGCAAGGGAAAATATTTGTTAGAAAGTTGTTTTGCACTGAGTAATTCATCTTAGATTTGAAATCAGGTAGAATACTGATGAAAGGTGGTTTTCTTCCTCTATAGATACTTTCTTCTATGAATGTAATTATTCTCAAGGTTGTCACACGAAAGAGAACATTGAGAAATGGCGCTTTTTTTGGCTGTTGGAAAACTTTTTGGGCATACACCACAAAATACTCCTGTAATCCCTTTTTACTAGTATGAAATGGGACTCCTTTTCTAGCTGAAATGCAGGACTTTGGAAAAGACAAACAATTCCAGCTGTCTGAACAGCTGTTTGGATGGGTGGTTCAGTAATGTTCATGAACTCCCTGTGTTCTGTCTTCTGTAAAATCTCTGCTTGCTATGATCTGTGAATACTTTGCAGTGTATCAGAGAGCGCCTATACATTTATCTCAGAGTTATAGATTGTAAATGAGAACGGCTAAAGAGAGAGCCTTATGAGACACAGGGACTTCTCCAGTCCTTCCTTGGATTTAACTCCATACCTCCAAGAACAGAAAGCACCTTTGCTTATGAAATATACTAACAGTATATACCACAGTAACACCCTTTCACACATCTACACAATATTCTTTCAAAAACTGACACTAAATTATATGTTCCTATTAAGGAAGAACCCTCCTGGTAGCCTTTAGTAGCCTTTCAGTATTTCCCACAGAAAAGAAGAAGAAGAAAAAAAAAGGCAAGCTAAGTCTGAATGACATCACTAGTTGAGGTAGTTGTAGATGAATTCTAGATCTGTTGAGACATGGGGTGCATGCAGTGCTCTAGAGGATAACAAAACAAGGCAAAGTGGTGCAGTAAGAAATCTCTCCTTCTGGATTTCTGGGAACTAATTTCTTAAGACAGGCATGAATTCCTGGCCCCAAGTCATCAGCTAACCAACCAGGATCATGTTGTTCATCAGTATTCCAGTATTCCTTGGCGTTCCTTTGGGGAGCTGTTTTTTGGTTGTTGGGGGGGGGTGTGTCTGTGTGTGTCTGTGTGCGTGATTTTTTAATCTCCAGCTGTATTCCCAGATTGAAATCTGTCTTCCCACCACCCTGTTGGCATCACATAATTTTCTTCCTTTTTTTGATTTCTGAGTATTAGAATAGTTGTTAAACTAGCGTTCCATTGGCAATTTTATTTCCTCTCTACCACACCAGGAGCCATCTGTTATACTTGCTTCCCCAGCGAATGCTCAGAATTGTCAGAATTGAAACTCTCAAAAACTCTGCATCGTATTAAGATCTTCAGGATAAATGACATAACCCACCAACCATAAACACTGAAACATTCCAGGTCCTCTAGCTGTAACTGATTATTATCATTTAGAAGAAAAGCAGTCTCAAATAAACTCATAACATATCTTGATTTACAACATGTTGTCTCAATATTCCATGTCCTAGACAGGCACACAGTGACCACTGGTTGTAGACTTCCATGGTTTTCAGCAAGAGGAGGTGCTGGGTGTAGGTAGTACTCAGACTTGGAGCTACACACTGGAAAATGAGTGGTGAAAATACCGTCTCAGGGCTCCAGGGCTCCAGTACTGCTTGCAACCTTTCAGAGGGTAATAAACTGTCAATTTTGCCTGAGGATTAGCAGATAGGGCTCTACCTGTAGTTCTGGATATGATCCTCATTGCTATTGCATTTGACCACCTATGTGACCATCTTAGACTATTTCTACATGGAAATTTCTCTGGATATTTGTAATTAGCTAAGTAATTCTGCTTTTTCGCTACCTTGATAATGAGGGCATTACTAAATACAATTAGATAAAATCAGAACAAACCTGCACAAAATTCAAATCATAAGAATGGGCTCAAACTGTTTTGAACAGTGAAAACAGTCTTACCACTCAACAGAAATTATTTTCAGATATGTGAATGTGTATGCTCATGTATTTGTATATGCATATAAATGTCATCTATATCAGTATGCAGATTCTTATCTAATGAGAAGTTTTAAGTTCTAATGTATATTGTAAACCAGGTCGGACTGGGTCTTGCTTGAAATGGTCTAGTGTGAGGCACCCCTGCCCGTGTCAGGGGGTTGGAACTAGATGATCTTAAGGTCCTTTCCAACCTTAACTATTCTATGATTCTATGTGTTCTTTTATCAGTGTTTTGGTCTTGCTGACAAACCTAACCCATTTCCACCCCTTTTGACTCATAAATGTCTGGCCTGCAATTTGAGCCAGAGTAAGTGAGGAATGAAATTCCTTCTGAAGTTGAAGTTGATGGTCTGCTTAAAAATAATCAGGATTTTTTCAGGCTGGAAGAAACCTCTTGAGAACATGTAATACAACTCCTCTGCCCAAGCAGGGTTGGACAGAGGAGCCTGTGCAGTCAGGTTTTGGCTATCTCCAGGGATGGAGTTTTCATAACCTCTCTGGGCAACCTGTGCCAGTGTTTTACCATTTTCATAAGTGAAAAAGTGTTTTCTTGTGTTCAAGTGGAATTTCATGTGTTTCAGTTTGTGCCCATTATCTCTAGCCCATTCACCAAAGGAGGCTCTGGTTCCCTCTTCTTCATTCCCTCTCATCAGACATTTATAAACACTGATGAGATCCCCGTGAGTCTTTTCCTTTCTAGGCCCAGCTCTCCCGGCCTCTCCTTATGTGACATATGTTCCAGTTCCTAAGCATCTCCATGGCTGTCCACTGGAATTACTCCACCAAGCTGGTATCTTTCTTATGTTGGGAAGCCCAACACTGGACACAGCTCTTCAGATGTGTCTCACCAATGCTGAGCAGATGCGAACCTTTGTTGGCTGACAAAACTCTTCCTAATACAGACCAGGAAGCTTTTTCGGCTGCCTTTGTTGCAAGGCGGTATTGGTGGCTCATGGTCAGTTTGATGTCCACCAGGGCCCTAGGTCCTTCTCTGCAGAACTGCTCTCCAGTAGAGATGCCCCCAACATATACTGGTGCATGGGGTTGTTCCTCTCCAGGGGAAGGAATTGGCATTTTGTCTTGTTGAACTTAAGGAGGTCCCACTCTGCAGCCTAAGGAGGTCCCTCTGAATGGCAGCACATGCAGCAGGTGAGTCAGCCAGTCCTCCCAGTTTCGTTGTAGCTGCACACATAGGGAAGGTACACTTTGCCTTGTTGAACTTAAGGAGGTCCCACTCTGCAGTCTAAGGAGGTCCCTCTGAATGGCAGCACATGCAGCAGGTGAGTCAGCCAGTCCTCCCAGTTTCGTTGTAGCTGCACACATAGGGAAGGTACACTTTGCCTTGTCATCCAGGTCACTGATGAAGAGGTTAAACAGTATTGGCCCCAGTGTCACTCCCTGGGGCACACCACTGGTGTTGATTTCCAGGTGGACTTTAGCCTGGCAATTCAGATAGTTTTCAATCTACCTGACTGTCCAGAGCACACTATAAACTAATGATGAAAAGGAAAGTGCAGGTTAATAATGTGCATAAATTCAATGTGAAAACTTCCAATGCAAATTAGAAGCAGTTTGTCCATCTGTCTGTACTGAAAAATGAAACCAGATAGGAAATTCAAATACAGTCATCACAAGTGAGGTTTGCTTTTAGGAAGCTGGAAGCAACCTTCAGAGTTCATAATGGAATAGAAAAGCTGTTGTCTAATACAATTTACATATTTTTTTAAAAAAGAGGAAAGACTTGATACATTTTATAATGAATTTGTAGTAAAGAAAAATCTCAGGCATTAAACTGTAAGAGGTAATAGTACAGTTCAAAGGGAAAATGTTAACAAATATCCAGAGCTAGCGTATATACTGATAATGCATAATGCAACATTATTATCTCAAGGAAATTCATGGCAGCCTGCAATGCAGATGGAAAACAAAAACAAGACACATGCTGTATAAGGCTATGCCTTAATATAGGATCAGGCTGCAGATGTGTGGTTGTTTAAAATCTACCTATAAATGGTTTCCAATTCCAATTGGTTGATAGTGAAGAAATTCTATCCTTTCTCACAGTAGACTGTGTTTGGATAATTGAATTATTATAGGAGAGTGGTTTAATGTATATTTCCATAAGCTTTATTTTAAATGTCCTGGGATATCAATTGCTACTACAATAAAACTAAGCATCTGTATATTTTTGGACCATTTGTTACTGCATTGCTGTAGAATAATAGGGTCCATTTTTAGCACATTATTACATTGATTTTGTTTCACCTTTCCTAAAAGATAGATTTCTGGGAAGATTTTCTTGTTCTGTTTTGCTTCATCTCTTCTCTTCTTGCCTCACCTCTATTGGTGATATGTTGTCGCAGAACTTTATTTGGGTTATTCTACTCATTTAGGACCTCATCGTTCATCTAGGGTCTCCCCCAAAAAAGGAAGATGGAAAATGCAGAAATTTTTTAGAATTTTAAGTTCTGAATTTTAAACTTGTTATTGTGAAAGCTGCTATGCAAGTGCTATCAAATCCTGGAAAACTTCACATGCTATAAGCATTTCTAACAAACTCTATAGATTTCTAGAGCTGTATTCTGTAAGGACCTGCAAAAAAATACCAATGTAATAGCTTGGGCATAATGAGGATTCAGCTCTTAGCTCATTGTTTGAACTAATGGGGTTTCAGAAATCAGACCCTTTATCTCCTTTAGGAGTTTTAATCTTCTAGGTTTCCTCAGATCCTTATTGCAGTTACCGGTTTGGCATCTTCACAAAATGTGTTTTCAGTTACCAATCTCTTTCAAAATAGTCAGAGGAGGACACAGGCCTGTTGTGACACCTGCCTGGTGGTAAGAAAACTTCCTAGGTCTTTGAAAGTGGCAAAATTACCGAGGAAAGGTAATAATTTTAGACCTCACTGACAGCTATTTGTAACCTTCCTCTCTCTCAGAGTATTCACATTCAGTTCCTTTTGAATATATCTGCATCTTTTGAATTAAACATCTCGGGTTTCCATCAGTGTATTAGATGCCGAATATCTTCAGGATAGAGGCTTTTGCCACATTAAGAAGGTCGACCTACAAGCATAACACAGAAATAACCAGAGTTCCTCTTTCATGTTCTTCATTCATTAATTCAGATACAGTTGCCTGTAAAGAGATTTGTATCTCCTTGGATAGCAGGCCACTATGAAGTACTGGTATGGATTCTGGTAATAGCATTAGTTTATGTAGAACCAGTTCTGGGACTGTGTTATCTTACACAGGAACTCCTCAGGTTTCTAAGAAGTCTGACACTAATGCCCATTTCTTATCCTGAATGGAAAAAAACCCAACAAACCCCAACAAAACCAAAACAAGACCACAAAAGCACCCAAACACCCAAAAACCTCCAAACCAATCAAACAACCAAACAAACCCCCAAGAAAACGTAAGAACTCCAGTAGCATTCTCGTTTTTAGTTTTCACATTTACTTTTCCACAGTGAGTAGTGTTCCATTTTCAAGGCAGTTTTGACTCTTTGAGAGTCAGATTCAAATGACCTGCATTTACTGAATGTTGATTCATCTCTTGCTTAAGCTATAGATTATATAAGGGAGAGAAGAGGTTTTATTAATGGTCCCTGTAATGCTGTGCTGATTTCTGAGTCATTACCTGATTATTTTTATTTCAGAAAAGCAAATTAAATAAATAATCATGTAAAGTTAAGAGAATGAGAAGGTTTAAAAGGTATTCTGAGTTAGAATTTGGTTTAGAGACTCCCAAGCTCAGGCTGTGACTCTATTTATTTTGGATATCACCAGGAAAAGTAGAAGACAATAAAAATTCTTTAGAATAATGTCAGATAGAGAACACATTTCCTCAGGTAGAAATAGCTAGAGAATTAAGAACTAGCAGATCATGTCTCACTATTGGTATTTATGGTTTTGGTCTTACTGTTTTCATGGTCGAAAACAATAATTAGTGTAGTTATTACTTCTCCAAGGATTATATTCTGATGGTTGCTTTTAAAAGAACTGATGTACATATTTGCCTGTAAGTAAAGCCGAAACAGTGAAATGCTTGAGCATCCAACATAATTCTGCCTTACAAGAAAAGTAAACAAATTGCGCCAGATAACTTTTTCTATCAGCAAGCAATCAGTAATTTGGAAAAGAGAACATGAGAGGTTTTGTGTTCCTGGAATCTCTAAACCATGGTTAAACAATATTGTCATATCTGATGATGTAGATTTAGTAGAAAAATAAAGACAAGTGTTACTCTCTAACTTGAGGTAGTAATTATAAATGGAATAAAGGTCTTCGACAAGGCATAGCAATCTGTCTTCATAGTAACTCCTCTTCTAAAGCAGTTTCAGGTGAATACAAATAATCCACAGCAGAAATATGACATTTTACTTGCACATGTGTTTTTGCATTGTTTACCATCCACCGGTTGTATATAGTAGGACTAATCAAATATTCTTATTAATGAATCATCTAATGAATCTAGACTTCAGGTTTGTAAGAGATTATTTTCAAACTGATTCCAATTTCTTTAAATGTATTTGTTATGGAAGTTTATTTATGTGAATTAGTGTGATCTGTTTGTTTGCTTTGCTTGTTCATGACTCATCATCTAAGATCTGTGACTGTTGTTTGGTTTTGTTATACTTACTGAAGGCGTTTGCAGGCAGAGTAAATAAAAATACAATTGTGTGATATATGGCACTTTGTGATGCCAAGCATCTACACCTTAGCTGAAAAAGTCAGTTCATTTTGTGCTCATCAAACACTGTTCTCTCAAACTTGTAGTACATTCAAGTCTTTCAGAAAATGGCACCACAGTATTTGAATGAATAACTCAAAGCAGAAGGGACATCAGGATGTCTCCAGTCCAACCAAGCTCCTGCTCACAACTGGGTCATCTACGAGGTCAGAATAGGTTTCTCAGGGCTTTATCCAGCTGAGTCTTGAACAACTGCAAAGTACTTGAACAACTTCAACCTCCACATGGTCACTGGGAGCTGCTGTTAGGCCCCCATGAAGTCATCTCTGCTCCGGGCTGAACAAGCCCATCTCTCCCAGCCTCTTCTTACAGGGCAAGTCCTCCAGCCTCACTGCTTCAGTGGTGTCTCCTGAACTCCCTCCACTTTACTTTATCAATGTCTTTTTTTGTACTGGGGTTGCAAAACTGAGCACAGTATCTAAGTGTGTTCTAATGAGAGCTAAGTAAAGGGGTGTAATATTTTCCCTGGATGTCCTGGCTCTGCCTCTGTTCCTATATAGTTCAGGATACTGTTGGTCTTTTTGCTGCCAGAGTGCCTGTGGGCCCATGCTCATCTTTGCTTCTCAGCAGGACCTTCAGGGCCTTTGGAGCTTCTCTCCAAGCAAGCACTTCCTAGCCCACGCTGTTACAGGGGCTCATCCTTCCAAGGTGAGGAACTTTGCATTTGTCCTTATTAAGTTTCATCAGGTTCCTTGCTAACTTCACCAGTCTACGATGTCCCTAAATGGTTCCCCCCAGTTTGATGGCATCTGAAAATTTGATAAAAGTGCTCTTGATCTCCTCCTTCAGGTCTTTGGCAAAATTAAACAGGACAGTCTCAGTACCAACCCCTGTGGTAACACTATTTTCCCCAAGTAGAGAACGACTATCACGCAAACTGCTTCTTATCCACCCAGTTGGCCACTAATCAAGACTACTACAGCCCAGCTTAGACACAACAATAATGTGGGAGACAGTGATGAAAGCCTTGTTAAAACTGAGATAAACAACCACCCCCTAATATGCAAATCCACATCACCTTTTACTCCTTCATGTGCCTAATATGTGCTTCAAGGGCATTCATTTCATGGTCTTTCTGGGACCAAATTGAGAGAGCATCCACATGCTGCGATCATCCAGGGAAGCATATTTCTGAATATCTCAAAGCTAGGGTATACAGTTGTTCAAGCTTTTAAAGGGTTTCATGAACGGGTCCCTTGGTACACTGAACACCCTTACCTGGTTTGCTGTGTGTTTGCCCATGCCACCCAAAAAGCGTATTTTTGAAATATTTTCCAATAGCCTCTCTGTTAAGGTAAGCCCCCTAGTGCCTTGTTTATATGGGTAAATACATGAGCACATGCTTGGGTGTTTGCTGCTATCTCAGTTAATGTATTGGAGATTTACTTGGGTAGTTTCAAAGTATACAATGTAAGTCTCTAGAACTTGAGATGGAATTCCCTAACTTGGGCTGTGAGCAGTCACAGAGATTGACTAACAACAGACACCCACTATTACATGTATAGGTCTTGTCTGGTTACTAGAGTACAAACACACTAGCATGGGGACAGTACTCTGTTATACAAGCTCCTGATTACACTTTGGGGTGCTACAAATGTAATATCACTGTCATAACTGCACATGTTAGAACGTGCTTTAACCACAATGTATAGCTAATTGCACCTTTTCGCCCCGAGGGGTTTTTTATGGGTGATGGAGTATAAAATTGTTACAAAGTACCACTTCAGTTGACAAATAAAAGAAAGAACCTTTGGTTATCAGTCAATTTGTTTGTGAGTTTATATCCTAGTTTACTGACAGTCTTTATCTCATTGCTTTGCTCCCCCTGTTCTACCACCCTCCAGCTGCCTCCCTTCTTTTAGACAGGAATATTAGCATTGTGTGATTCAGAGATCTACCATGAGACTAAACACATTGAGCATTTTTCAGATGCTAAGTAAAAAGGCATCATATCAGTAATCTGGATAACAATATTGCAGGATTGATGAATGCCACAACAAAACCTAGATATTATAAACACAGGGAGTTCAAACAATCCCATGTCCTATTAAAAGTGTATTTTTTAAAGAACAGGAAATATGGCATTGTATTTTCCTTTCATATTTATCTACAGATAATGGCTATTTTAGTATCGACATAGATCTTGGACAAAACTTATTTTCATGCAGTGATTTATCTCCCATATTATACCATCTTTGAACTGAAACCCAGACATTAGGCTTTCTGAAGTGAAAATTCTCTCTAAATGTTCTAAGTGAGCAGAACTCCAAGGAGTAATAAAATATAGAAAAGTACTGACAATTTATATATGCTGTTAATTCCACTGATTGTGTCCAAATTGCAGAAGCAGCCCCTGCGTATTACATTTAAACATTTTCCTCTTTGCAATACTCTGCTTTGAGAAAAGAGTATGTCAGGAGTTGCTCAGAATGGTGACTACAAGGTTACAAATAGCTGTCAGTGAGGTCTAAAATTATTGCCTTTCCTCGGTGAAACTGGAAACATGGAACAAGTTGGGCAGCAAAGTAAAATGTGGACATAATCAGCTACAGCAATAAGAAAAGCAAAATGTGTGCTGCTGCATTTCTACTATGAGAGAGAACATCAGCATAAATGAAACTGTTTAAACAAGTGAATGAATTTGAAGCAGAAATCCTATACTGAGAAAACCAGTACACTGGTGTAGGTCTTTAGCTGGTTTAAGTTATTTACTTTGGATAAGGCTAAAATTCAGAATGTGCGTTTGCACATGTGTGTATATATATGTTAAATATAAATAAATAGATGTGTAAATATGAATTTAGGAAAGGAGTAATAGGCACCCTGATGTGTTTATTACCACAAATAAAATGGGAATTGTTATTTGACCCTTAGGTTACCTAGTACAGCACAGCTTGTGTCCATAGAGCTAAACTAAGTGGTTGCCTTCAGACTGCCTGTTACAGCCTTCAAATTATGCCCAGCCATGGCATCTAAGAGTAGGTCAAATCAACACAAGTGACTGTGCTAATACTGCAACTCTATAGGAGATCTTGACTTGTCTAGGTTAGGGTGCCAGGTTTGTATAGTTTAGAAAATAATTCAGTTCACCAGCACACAAACTGCCACTGGCCTTATGTATAACACTTCTTAATGTCATAAAGGAACCAAATGCTCAGGTTTTGTGGGTTTGTTATGTTTTGAGGATAATCTAGGTTTATAGACTCATTTTTCCCTGAGGCACTACCCTTGTAAATAGAATAGC
The DNA here is from genome assembly GCF_004027225.2 of Strigops habroptila. Classification (NCBI taxonomy): domain Eukaryota; kingdom Metazoa; phylum Chordata; class Aves; order Psittaciformes; family Psittacidae; genus Strigops; species Strigops habroptila. Next base: position 111,017,035 of record NC_044278.2, read on the forward strand.
AAGACTACTCTAGTGATCCCAGCTATAACATTAACATGGATTCAGGATAGCTGGTTTCTATTAATCAGCTAGTCTAGCATATGATGCTGGGGTAACTACCTACATTATCTCTAAACCAAGATAGCTTTCCTAGCCATTCCCTGGTAAATCAAGACCCAGTTGTAAGTAATAAGAGGAAATCCGGTAAACAAGCAGGGATGAGTTACAGCAAGATTCAGCCAGGTCTTCAACATGAATAAACAGACTGTCAAAAAAACAGAAGACACACCTGGTTTCCTGTGTAGATAACCTTGAGTCAGCTTTTCATAGGATAGTTTGCAGATAAACATTCATCATGAACATAGCTTTTTCCAACACCACTTTCATGACAGATATATTTAATCCGTTGCCATTTTTTTCACTGAAAAAATAGAAAAAATATTGAATTCATCTGGTATTTGATTGCTTTTTCCACAGCCTTTATACCTTATGAACATAGTTTGGTGATGAGTAATCACAAGGTTTTGGATACCTGACGTGTGGCTCATTGGAATTCCAACAAAAAACTTTAATGAAGGACTTTTTTCTGTGACTATGATTGAAGGAATTAAACAAAACACAATTCACAGTAGAAAAAAGCTTCCCCAAAAGCCTTTCAAAACCACTTAAATTGGAATAGGAAAAGAATATATAAAACATACCTTGTGCTGAAACTTAAAATTCCCCTTCTTTATTTTACTTGATTTACTGCACCCTTTACCTTAGTGTCCAGCCGAGTTGTACTATATTGCCAACTAACTACTGACAAGTCATCTTCAGATATTGCTTAAAGATCCAATGTTAAATAATCCCTGGGCATTACTCCAGGCAATTCCTAGCTGAAGTATCACAGAAAGGATGTTATTAGGCACTTTCCTTCCTTCAGTTTTTCTCTGCGGGCTATCTGACTCAGTTTCATGCACAAAAAAATAATTGCCTGTTTTATTTTATGTCATACACATTTCAACTTCCATGTGCATCTTCTAGTTGGTGAAAAATCACCAGTACTGTAAACTGAGTAGCCAGAGCACAGCTTAGATGTTCAGTGGGACCATGTGAGGATGAAAGGGCCCATCTACTCAGATGAATAATAGGAACCATTTTGAATTTCAGCTGTTAAAGGAAAAGCAGTGGGAAAGATTGAACAATATCACTACTTGGATAATAATAATAATAAATTCTTGTGGACATAAAGGTATCCTTTAGCTATCTGGTATATTTTCAGTTTAACAATCACAAAACTTTGCTGAAAGGAAAGAAAATTTTCAGGTTACTTTGTTATACTGGGGAATGGCTGACACCATCACCACAGGTTTTTTCTGAACTCAGGTTTTCACTGTACATATTCCATATGAAAACAAATCTGGATAAATTGAACTTAAAAGCTACAGAATGTGCTTAATTCTCATTACAAAAAACCTGAGGGAATTTTCATCATTTTCATCGAGGTTAAAAGGTTCATAAATCTAGCTGTGGATAAATTTTCAGTGGCATAGTTAGTTGGCTGTCTCCATGCAAAAGGAAAACCTTTAGCCAGTGAACTTGTCAAAGGCTGCTGTCATAAAAAATTTTGTAAAATCTACATTACAAGCCTGCAGCCTATTTTAAAATATCATTATATTGCATTATCCTTGCTTTGACAGGGCATGGTCAGCATCATGAGGTCAAACTTATTCCTTACTAGAGTGTGTTCTTCAACTTCTGTCTTGTTTTTTTGATTCCCCAGAGGTGCTGGATAAGTGGACAACGTAAGACACTCTTACTTTATTCTCTCTAGTCAAGCTTTACCATGTGGTTTACCGAATTATTACATATAGAGAAGTAACCTCTAGATGCAAAGCTACAAGCCTTCAAGGATTTAAAGCACAAGCCAGAAAGTATGTGCATCTGTTACTACTTGTCTGGGACTTGACTACACAAAGATAAAATTGTATGTTCTTGGATGGGCTCAGACCACTTCTTTCAGTTACTGGGTCCTTTTCAAAAGTATCTTTGTAACTCAGGTCAATTAAAGAATAAATGAGTAACTAGGTGATCCATCTGCACACCTAATTACTTGTCTGGTGTCTGAAGTTTTATCTTTAATATTTAAGTTTTATCTTCATTGCAAGAATGCTAGTATCCCTTTGAGAGGGATGACTAATGTCTATTAGAAATATTTTAATGAATTTCTGAATTGCTGGGGAAGGTGTCATAGTTTAATGGTAGATTTTTGCTCACACAGCTGTCTGCGGAACATTATAGGAGCACTATTATCTATTAAGCTCACAGAGGGTAACAGCATAGTACTAAGTACATTTGCTGGCTTTGCAGGAGATTGGAGCTCAATTTTCTGTTCTGTTGGATTCTTGTTACAAACTTAAACATGGTTCTTCTACAAACGAGCTATAGCTACCAAACTGGTTTGGAATCTGGTCTATTTCCTGGAAGGTTTCCTTTCAGAATTCTTTCAGTGTTCAGAAACTGAACACTCGAAAAGTTTAGCAAAGGAGAATAACTTTTCTCTTAGTTTCCATAGTACTGATTATTAACATAAACTAAGACTACAATTAGCAAGTTTATATTTACACTACTTTCTGCATCCAGATCCAAGCAGAAACACCCTGGACTTTAAACCTCCAACATGCTCTAAGGTCACAGTTCAATTAGATCACAAGAACAAGTGTGTGCTCTGCTCTTCACTGAGTCTGAATAACCCCAGACTTAATTGTTGTAAAGACTCCTGTCTGAAATGAACTTCTTATTCCCCTTTCTCATAACATGCTTTTTTTCAAAAAAATTGTTAAGACAGTGTTACTGAATGGATTGATTTAACAATAGAACACATAATTAACTGGCCATTTGTCTGTAACATGTCAGTAACAGTGTGTGAAGATCAGTTTCTCGGGTAGCCAGCAGAACTATCTGCATGAAAGGATATCATCAAAGTCTAGTGAGATTTTTATATCAAGAGAGAAGCTACATCTTGTGGAATTTGTGTCTTTTCTGCGAAAATTCAGATAGGGATAACAGTGGAACCAGTGAAGGGAAGAAAAAGTAGAAGTAGAATTATTATGTGGTAATTTGGTGTCAGTAACTCAAAGTCAGCAATCACAGTGCTATGTTCCATCCTATGCTTGTTTCCAGAGAAAAGGGATCACCTTGATTGGAGGTGAATGTTATCCTAATGTAAAGAGGAATAACTGGACATAAATTGCCTGATCTTGAGGCTGTGTTGAGTTAAATCTGATGCTGGAAAAATAGTATGAATTAAGCCAAAATAATACTGCATGGAACTGTGATTCTCAGTAAGGACGCACTGTCATAATATGTAGAGGAAACTGAAATTTGAGCCATTTGTTCATCTGATTCCTCTGTATCTTGAAAAGCAAAGTGTCTCTCAAAAAATGTAGATATCCAATATATTAAATGAAACAAAACACAGCAGAGAAAAAATATTGTATGAATTTTAGAAATTAGCAATTACAGCAGAAACTTGTTGATTTCATTTTTTATGATATAGTCCACAAGACAAACTACTTACAAATGGATTCCACAAGTATAGCACAGGTACTACAAAAAATGAATAAGACTATAAAGTCTTCTTAAGGAACTCTTTTCTTCTCTTATCTCAAAGGATCTGAAAGGAAAGAGCTGGCCAGTATTTTTCATTTCTGACTCAAAGTTACAATTCTTTTTTTTCTTCTTCGGTATCCAGTAAATATGTGCAATATAGAAATGTTCCAGGCCTATTTTTCAAATTTCTGCCGTTTCTCAGTTCTATGAAGAGGTTTTAAAAGATGAAGCAAAGACTGTCAGATAGTCCATAAAAGAAAACAGGCCTTTTTAGTATAAGGGACAGCAAGGATTTCTGATCCAAAGACTGAATGACAACAACCTGAAGAAAAATGTGCTTGAAGGAGTATGATAGTTAAAAGACATAAGCACCTCTCTCAGAAACTAGGAATGGACAGAAAGAAAAGGCAAATCAAAGCTACATGCTGAGGAAATAATTGTGGGAAGGAATGGGACATACAGGAAGAAATTCAGAAGATTAATCAATAATTTGACCAGGACGATGAGGAAGAAGAAAGAGAGAGAGTCTTGGAAGAGATTATTCAAAGCATTTTGTCCTTTCAGGAAAAGATGTTTCTTTATAAGTAAGCACACACATAGAATTTGACAATCATGATCTATTTCTCCATCCACTGTTTAAAACCAGCATGTTCCTCCCATCTTTCCTCTCTACAGCAGCTAGAAGGAGAGTAATAAAATGTTTTAGATAATCAATGCATTAGTGCAAGTTGAAAGCCAGACTAGCATAAAGAATCCTTCAGTGTTTGTTCCACTAGTAAAACCTGTCTTTAAAAGATTTGCTCTCTCTCTTTGTGTTTGTTTGTTTATTTGTTTATTTATTTACTTTTGTGATGTTAATGGCCCCTAGGATCCCTCTGTGCTACATAAAGCACACAGCCCCGGCAACAGAGACATATTTTTTTTTAATACCCATAGGAGTACAGTACTCCTAAATCTAATCACTGGTAATACCTGAAGGCTGGTTTGAAACCACTGAGTAATTTGGAACTGACCTTAAGCACAAGAGCTCTGCAGGCTTTTCATTAACACTTTGTAGTACAGGATGTAGCAAGGCATTGAGTCCTCCACTCTGTTAGAAGTTTAAGTACTGAGGATGGAATATTTGTCACTGGTGTTACTTAAAAGACAGTGCTATATTCCTTTAAGAAAAAATCCAGACATAAATTCTTCTAGCTTCCAGAAGAGAATAAGTTTTCTTTGTCACAACAATATCAGTAACAAAAAGCAGAACATCTCTGCGGTTTACCTACAGTTTGCTGGTGGAGACATTCTGGAAACCATCTGCTTGGGCTAAGTAAATCAGGGTATCTCATATTTCATTGTAGCTTCATCTGTAGCATTTCCTTCATATTTTGGTTACAAATCTTTTATTATGCTACTAAATGTATTCTGGGGGAAGTTTCTTTCTGAAGCTCTATTTTGGAGAAAATATCCTTCTATTATCTGCCTTTTCTCTTCTGTCTTACTTCTTTCTTCCTCTCTGGCTATGAACTCTTTGGCAGATTTAGTCTCAGCAAGGTAAATAACCCCTTAAAGATCTTCAGGTTCATTTATTCCATGGCCTCAGCTGAGGCTGGTAACACAGTTTGTTTTCATTTGGCTGATTTTCTTCATACAGATACAGTAGAAAGCTGTGTCGAATAGGTTGTTCCAATTGAACTGCCAAAGAGCCTTCAAAGGGTAACAAGTCTGAGGCACTGTTAAACTAGGTTAAAAATCAGTGACCTACAGCTGAAAGCTTAAACAACTATAGCTCATTAATCCTCAAAACTTAAAATGCTTTCTAAGCTTCCATGAACTGTACTTTTAGTTACATTTTAATACTTATTTTTGGTTTTAGAACTAATAATTAGGTCAGGCCATCTTATATTTCAGTTCTAGGTATCATGAGAAGATGTATTGTGCTCAGGCATAAATTATTGAGAATTAGGTACAAAAATGGCTTTAAAAATCAGTCCTTATGTGTATACATAAAGTCCTACTGTGACTGAGCTTGTGTTAGAAAATCTTTGTAAGTCAGAAGGAAATTTTGATTTCAAACTGGAGAATTTCATTAATAAATATGGGCATACAAATCAAGTATAATTTGTTGTTGAAGAATAGCAAATAGTTCAATCTTACGTGTGCATCTACACCTGTTTTGTCTCTGTGCTTATAACAAGTATTAAAACCATAGTAATTGTACACTATTTCTTACTCATTTTGTAACGCTGTGTTTTCTGTACAGTAACTGCAATAAAATTCTTGCCTTCCAGACAACTTCAGAGAATAAAGGAAAAGAATATACCTCAAAACTAAAAATATTTTAAATATTTTGCTGAAGTATGACAATTTTAGGAAATAGACTTGAGATCCTTATGATGTCACCAAAAAGATCACCTTTTTATTCTGACTGGATATGTTATTATTGAAAGATACCAGACTGATGATACTGAAGATGAAATTACTTTATTCATTGACATATATGCTTCAACACTGACCTGCAAAAGCTTCCTCAAGGGGAAGGAAATAGACAGATATTCACTTTTGGCTAGACACCATCATCTTTGATGACCGATATCTTACTGTAGAAGGATTCCATTGGGACCAAGCATAGCAAAATGCAGCTGCTAATGTAGGGGTAGAAGAACCTTCTCTTTGACTGTGTCAGATAGACGAAATTGTGAAGTCACAAAATGTGGGCTTGGTACACTCCGTGACTTTTGAGGAGAATCCGTATTGTGACAGTTGTTTCTTCTGGTTGACATAGGCAGAAGTCTTTTCACCTAATGCATGATCAGGTTTTTGGGTGAAGTGTGGCTCAGATTTCAGAGTGAGGTCCTTTCAGCAATTCTGACAGCTCTAGCAATAGACTGGAGAAGCTGCAGAGAGGTAAATTCCATATGTCCCAGCTGCCATTGTAATCCCAAACTGTATTTCTTTAGGCAGTTATTTTATCAGTCCTTCTTAGCTGTATCTGCAATTAAAATAACTGGCAGTAAAATGTTTGTGTATTTACACTAACTCTCGCAAAGCCAGTGACTGGATAGGGGAATCCATTAGCTGTTCACTTGCATAACGGCTTCATCTTTCCATAGCTCATTTTCAGACAGAGTTGGTATAATCCTCTTTTTATGTAGAACCCCATCTGGTGATGGAAAAATCATTGTTGAATGAGGTGTGACTTTTGCAAATGTGAGGAAGACTCTAAGAAAACATTCAGATCAGGGAAGTTTGTTCTGAAATAGTCATCTTAAAAAGGATGACAAAATGGGGTCAGTTTGTATCAAACTGAAATACGCTCATTTTTCAGGAAAAAAATACTCTGTTTTTGAAATTATTCTGCTTTTTATTCAAGCTAAAAATGGCAAATTTCAAAGCAAAAAATGCAGTGATATGTCTAGTACTTTACAGAATAAAGTTTCATATTTACATAAAATATTGAAAGTTGCAGTATAACATCTATACAAGAAGCAAGGAGACAGAGGATTTGAACACTTTGTCAAGAAATTGGAAGAGAAATGAAATCCACTCTTGAGTTTAGACTGCTGTGTGAATTTGAATGTATTTCACTCTTTTCCCACGGTAAATATTTCTGCTGTAGTACCTACCCATATGATAGTGAATACTTGAGGTCAGATGCACACAAATATATTTACTCCTGGTTTTGGAATTTTTTTTGCTAAGACCAGGAAAGATATCCTTTTTGACTCCCAGATGGGAGACAAAGATTCTTCACAATATTCTGTACAAATGTTCCTGCAGGCGAAGTTTTGCTAAAGCCTCTCTATAGAAGTCAAATGTTTCAGTACATCTCTGTAATGTAATCTATTTATCTCCTAGTAAGCATTTAAGGGGATTTCACCAAACAAGGGGAAAAGTAAAGTCAACTCACACCTTGTATCTATCTAGCTTTTTGTAAAATCACTGTTTTCAGAATTACCTAGCTAAAAGCAAGAAAAAACTCCATACCAAATTCTGATGGCTTTTGCGAAATTGAGGTCAGGGGCCCTGAAGCCACAGGGTTTACAGCTGGTTTTAGTGCCTGCTTCATTCTGTTCCCAGGGGCTTACAGGTGCTTTTGAGTAGGACTAGGCCAAACCTTATGTGGTGATGCAAGAATGATCAAGAAGATAAAGAGTAAGGATTTTATCCAAAAGTCTAGTAAGATCCAGCTAAATCACAATATAAACAACTGGCCAAGTATGGCTTACTGACCTTCTGTAATGACTCTCGCCAGCTGTCTCCATTTTGTCACCATACACCCACCACCACAGACATAGCTGGTCTCTGGTTACCTGATTATACATATGTGCATTTTTAATGGTCTGCTACGTTTAGTAAGGACATCTTTCCTGCATGTACTCCACACTGTAACTAACTGAAATACAAGAAATCAGTACAATCTGACTTTTCTGTATTATAGGCTGTCTTATCTTTTTTTTCGTAACGTTTGTCCAGTACCAACTCCTTGCTGGTGTTATATAGCAATAACATGGTCTTATGCATTTGATTTCAACTGGCAATTGTATTTTCTTATGAATAGTCAGAAACCTTGACTCATGTTACTTTTTCTCTCAGCTTTCCTACCATAACGATGAAGGGATGATGCATTCTTGTAAGACTACAGGTTAAAATCGTAAATGTATAAAGCTAGAAAATAGTCTGTATGTGTCTCAAATTGTTGACAATTTGCCTTTTTGCCTTTTTTTTCTCTTGCATTTAATAAAATTTTCACCAACTGACATTGCAGTTGCAAAGTTGTTTTGTTCTTCATGATTTTGCTGTGTTTTCAGGTATTACTGTGATTGTTTCATGAGTTTCTCATTGCAGTGTAATTTTTTTCTGAAGTTAATGTGACATTTTCATTCCGCTTGCAAGAGCTGACTAGATGTTAGTTTGTAATTTTCCCTATAAAACCTCACTTTTCAGAGCTGAGTATCACATCAAGGAAACATGTTCATAATAATCTGGAAGTTCTTCAGTTGATGTGTATGACTTTTCAAGCAGGTAGCGGTTTTGACTATTATGTGGAAAAGCTCAAGGACTACCTGAAACTTTGTTAACTAAAAAGTTGTTTTAATGCTGCAGATTTTTTGTCTCTACAAAATCTCATGCAAAGATATAGAGAATAGCCCATGGTCATGTGGTTGTCATGCACATTTCAGTTTGGCTTCACCACAACCTTTTTCAGTGCTGAAAGAGTTCTAAGGGTTCAGCCAATTTATTTTGCGACAATAGCCAGGTGTTGGAAATTTCAGAGAAAGGCAGAAGTTTCCCTATGATTTGCGTATAAGAATTTATTCTACAAAATAATTGCAAAATAAAAGGTGTTTTATTTGAATCTCAGCCAAACTCTAACTGTATATGCAGAAGCGGGAGGATTTTGCACATCTAATACATTTTATGGTTTCATATATACATGATTGTCTGTGTAACCTACTAATTTATTTGGAAGAGTAATATGAGGTAGCAATGCATTCCACCAGCTAATTAGAGATTCCTCATTTTTGTCACTTGCCTTTGAGTATCTTTTGTCTAGCTGTCATATGATGAGCTAAATAGAAGCAGTTATATGACCTTCAGTATATCATTAGCTAACATATGTACAGGTAACGCATTGCCCATTATTACTTGTTTCCAAAAACTAAGCAGCACATATACATAAATATTATTGCATAAAAATCTTTGTCCTTTTGATGTCTATCATCTAATTTCTTTCCCTGCATTACTTCTCTTTTCTCTGTATCTTGAATATAGAATGATCAGAAATATAAATAGCATTTTACATGAGAAAAATATCTTGCCATTTTTCTTCTTGTTGAAATAAACTTTGTATAGGTGTGGGTAATTTGATATGCAACTTAGACATCTTGAACCATCCTATTCACCTTCCGCTAAAATGAGGAAACACCCAGTCAATGGGACCAGATACACGAATAAGAGGAATAAAGTCTATCTTGCTGCAACAAAAGTTTTTAATCACCTTACATATGTAGAGACTGCCCTCAACAGGAGATATAATCACTAAGAAACCCAATTTTAACATGTGATATTCTAGATCTCAGGGAAAGTTAGATGTGAAAATTTAAGTTAATGAAAGAGTCTGTTCACTTTCTTAGGTGAGGGGTTTTTAATATATGTACATGCTAATCAGTAGAATAACAACTGTTTTGCACATGATGTTTTTGTTTCCTCGTCCTTTAGTAACATTAGGCTTTCCAAGACATAAGGGGTAAATTTACACATTGAAGAAACAGACATATAGCTACTTTTAGAACTCTAAATCTTTCAAATTAACACACAGAAAATGGAGGTAATCATGTGGTTTTTCCCTTATATCAACAAAATTATATGGAAATAATGCTTGGAAAAATAAACAGGAGGTCATAGGCAATGATTTTATCATTCTGTTCATTCCCCTCTTCTATGCCATCCTTCAGAGGATTTGCCAGAAAAAAATGTTATGATAAACTCAACTTCCCCAGCAAATTCCTTTGAGGTATTTATTACTACTTCCCTTTAGTGAAGTTTATATTTTTTCACATCTTCATTCTCCAGCATGATGTATTTTATGATCAGTTGTCAGCCATTTCTGTTTTTCTCTTTCTACATGGTCCAGCAAAATTATGCTTTTACTGTTGTTGTCAGACGTAAAAGATATAGAGACAGATGTACAACTTCTTAGAATAACCTGTAATATACTAGTGCTGAAAAGCTGAAAACACTGACTAGATCCTTACTATGCAAGATGCTGCACAAACACATCAAAAAAACAAGTCTACCCCAGAAATCTGACCACTAGATCTGTATGCTTTGAAGGAAACAAATAGGTAATATAATTCTAAGGGAATGGGTAGGTAAGCGAGCTGAAATATTTCCCCACGTTCAGTCCTTGTTTTCTCATGTTACAAGGCACTTGAGGTTGGCAGTCCAGGATAAACTGTGGTATTAAAAGGAAGTATTTGGGGATTTCTTGATTTCCAGGAAAGAATACAGTTACCTCACCTTGCCAAGTATTCCAAGAAAATGCACATGGCCTGCATGGGTGCATGCACTTCCTGCTTAGCATACCTCATATGAACAGAGCCTACAGCAATCCAACTGTCTTTCCATACTATCTTGACATGTTCGATTTCAATACAATATCATTAATTCAATTTCTGATAAAGGTTCTCCTTCTCAACACAAATCAGGTAGGAAAATATTCTTTTTTGCTATCTAAAGTTAAGGCAGTGTGACAAATAACACCAGCCTCGAGTAATGTGTTTCTCTTCATAGAAGAGGTAGAGCAAGCATGCAGTCTTCCCTTGGCTGTAATTAAAAAATGCATCTTCTCTGTCCAAAAAGCCTGCTCTCTCCTCGGGCTATCTCCCAGAATGATCCTGATATCAAAGTGATCAAGAGGGCTATTAAATACAAAATATATGCATTCTTCCAGAAACAAATACTAAAAGCTGGGAAACCCTATTCCTTGCCAAGTGAGTAAACTAGGCTAAGTTCACACTGCATCATTTTTCGTTATTCTCTTCCATGAAACTTGTATTTGCTTCATGATGGGAAGTGGTACAGATCGAATAGGTTTTCTTCCCTATCTAAACCTATGACTAGTTCATCCTTTTGTAAAGAAAAGGTTTGAGTCTGAACCTCCTCAGGCTAAAAGAAAACTAAAACTGGATTTTCATCTTTATCAGTGGGATGTCTAAAATCCAAGCCACTATATAAAGTCACTTAGCACTAGTAAGCTGGTTCAGGTTGCCCTAATCAATTAGCTGCTTATTAAAGAAAAATTATCTGTGTAATAGGTATTCTTAAACAGTATCTTCAAGTGTCTTGGGAACTCTTCTGGATAGAATATGGATCAGCCTCCAGACATGTTCTGGATAAGTTCTTAAACCAAACTGTTGCTGTCTTTATTTGGAAATCTGCTATTCAAGTATGAATGCACAATGGAAAATGTAAGCATCAGATTATCAGAGCTATCTTGCTATTTTGGATTTACGTATATCAAGACTATTCTTTTTTATAGTTGTTAAAATGCTTCAAAAATGGACTGGAAGTAATTTTTGCAGCATTATTCAGAGCAAAATCTACAGTCTGAATTCAGCGTTCAAGCCCTGCGGTCTTTTGCACAGCATCACTTCTCACTTTGGGATGGTGGATATGCTGTACAGCAGTCCAAGTTTTTTGTGTTATATATTTCATTGTCCTTCAAAAATACAACAGAACATATAGACTATTTAGAGAGGTATTTTTCCAGGAGCTGAGAAAATAACTGAAAAAAAGGGGCAGAAGAGCAGAAGTAACGAAGTTATTCCACTGACAGCTAAACTAGCTATTCATGTCTTTTATGTCTTCTCTCAACTGAGTGGTAGTGGTAGTGTGCATTTATTTTTTATTCTTCTGCCTAAATTTGAATTCTGGCCAAGGAAACAGATAGGAGATGTGTCACTTTGCTCAGTATTTTGCACCTTTTCTTCTGTCAGCCTAACTACCTGGAGATACATATGCATCTCTGAAAGGAAAATGATCTAATCCACATAGCACCACGGAGACACCTGTCAGGTAAATAAATGACTGACAGATTCCTAATGTTATTTTATGTGGTGGATTCTTTGACCTATAATCTTAAAGGTCTGGAAGTGGACCGCTGTCAACTACAGCTTCATTTCAGAACTCCTTTTTTTAAACTTGTTATGTTTAATCAGATGAAGCGATACGCTATTCTGAGCAAATACTGATGAGCTATCCACTAGTAATCTACTTTCTCTGACAAGGAAGTGTTTAAAGATCCCTCCTACTGCACTGTGTTCATTGAGTTCCTTGGCTTTGAATCAACTTAGCAGAAATAAAAAAGAAAAAGATAGAGGTTTCTGGTCAGAAAAGCTCCAAAACAGCAGTATTCTTCTGTGCCATTCACTAGGATTTTGGGAGGGTTATATTATGTTTCTTTTTATTTGAAATATTTTATAGGTGCAGAAGAACTGAAAAAGTCTAGTCTATTTTTTCCCAAACTGCCTTTTTTCTCAGGCCAATGACATGCTCTAAACTAAAAAGCAACACCTGATTCTTATTGGTTACTAGTTTACTAGATTTAGACTTTAAATCAGAATCAGTCCATTTTTAATACATGGTTAGCACAGTTCACAGAATTTCATGCAGTTATGCAAAGCAGAGTGCCTTTTCAGAGTTAAATAACTGTATGACTTGATAGTAAAAGTTTACACCAATGTAACCTAATTGAAATCTCTAATCATTGGTGAGATACTATTGAGAACTACCTTGCAATCTGTTGCTTCTAGTTCATGGAAAACTTCTAAGGATAAAAGGCTTTAAGGATAACAGAAGGTCCTGATGTAGCTTTATAACTGTCCATACTGAAACACACTACTTACTTTTTTTTTTACATCTTTTTTTTTCACCTATTTCCTTTACATTTTTGATGTCAGTAAACTTTCTCAACTATGTTTTTTCTCTGCTGCAGATGATAGTTTCAAAAAATACTACTAAGGATAGCTGGAAGATGTTTCCTGTCCCCACCTCCCCCCTTTAGTAAAAAAAACGTCCATAGCACATCTTCCATAGTTTTGCGAACATGATTTACATCTGCAAGTCAGATAACAATAACAGCCATAAACTTTAGCTGTTTATCTCTTACTTCTCTTGCATTTTTTTTATGTACTCTTTTTTTAAAGCCACTAGTAAAAATATTGCTGGATGAATTGTTTATCTCCTTTCCCAGGCTTTTCTGTTTTGCAGTCCATTCTGTCTATGAATGAAAAAAGTAGTAACTATTATCTGGTGTCTTTCAGACCTCCAGTAGTCCACAGGTCACAAGTTGCAAGACACTTCACTAAAATACTTAAGAAATGCGTCAATCAATTTCTAACCCATTAGCAATTATCTTTAAGAATTCCTACAGGAGGAGAGAAGATGGATGAGTGTACAGCTCCTTGCAAAGTAAACCTTTGTGAACAGAACAGTATACATATTAATTCTGAAGCCCGCAAATATAGCAGGAAAGTACTGAATAATCTTTAAGCACTTAACTAGTAACAAAGTGATAATAGAAAAAATATTGCCAGATATTTGTATCAAAGAATATTGTCAGAACTAATCACCCTCTATGAGGTAGTAACTGACATATAGAAAATCAGGAATTTAGAATCTTTTTAAAACCTTCTGATAGACCTTTTTTTGCTGTTTTGTGAGACTTTTTGATAGGAAATTGTAGTAGAGATGACCATATTACAACAGAGTGGTTATAGAGCAACTGAAAAACCATATTTAAAACGATGTAGTACTTATTTACAAATTTTGAAGAAGAAATTAAATGTTCTAATTCTTATACCATTCAGTATTTTATTAATAATTAATTTTCATTGTAAGTGGAATCTTGGAATAAATCAATGAATGGGAATGGGAGAGGCAGTTCTGGTCTCCCATCTTGGAAGGGATCAATAAGCAGCACTGACAGACATCAGAAATTATTTCTTAGTTCTGCTTCCTCTTGCAGCAGACTTCAGGAAACAGAGTGCCAAGTTTTAAGCACGTTACAAAAAATAGAGAGATTAGAGACCAAGAGAGAACAGCAAATAAAATTATGAGCTTCAGGAAAAAAAGAGAAAGAAAACTTGTGTCATTGATGGACAAGTTTTTTTCACCTGAGGGAGGACATACTCAGAATTTACCATTTATGGACTTCAATTTTCCATTTATGACTTCTGAACTTTTCTTGTTCTAGATGTCTTTTGAAGACAGAATAAGAAATAATCATCTTAATTTCTAACAGAAGAGATCTTTTACGAAGGGACTTTCAGTCTAAGAGTGCAATTGAACATTAACTGATTGAGGATGTAAAATTCTCATCATTAAAATGAAGAGAGATTAGAGACACATGACTAGGACAATCTAGATGTGCTGTGTTCTGCCACAGAATGGGAGAAAGGACCACGGGACTTCTGTAAGTCATTTTGTCAACCTGTGGTTTACGTGTTTCACCCATCAGAAAAATAATGTATTAAGGATTTTTGTTAACTCATTCTGAATATTTAAGGTGACTAGCTAAAATGGGTGTTGTCTACTTGTCTCAAATGTATTTAGTTAGAAAAAAAACCCCACATACATTTTCTGTCAGGTTGTAAGTAGGGGAGATTAGAAAAGTGCCTTTTATAATCTGTATTTAATTTGCCATAACTCATCAGTTTTCAATGGAATGTCATTTGTAAGAATGACTAAATTTTATTGTGGAGTTGAACTGGTGTCTGCTGAAAATACATTTTTCCCTCAGCAAGTATGTAACATACTATACTACCCTTTAGTACTCTGACCACCTCTTCTGAAAAGAAGTTACCATTATTACTGCTCAACTTAGTAAACATCAGCAAGGTTTCATACTGTACATAATATTTTTCTGAAACAGATTTACAACATCAATTTCATTTGAAGATTTTTCAACTATTCAGCATACTGGAATTTGTTGGAATTTGTTTTTGTCCAGTTTTGTCATGTACAAAAGCTGCTAGGTCATCTGGCTTACAGCTGTGTGCCATGTCTGCAAATTAAATGATTTCTGAATAAGTACACTATTTGCAAAGGGTTTAATCAGAGAATCAGAGGATCATGTAGTAGTTCAGATTGGAAGGGACTTCAGCAGGTCTTTAATCCAGCCTCCTGGTTAAATCCATGTGGACAGTTCCCATTTACCATCTTAACCTTTATGTGTACAACGAGGGTTGCGAAAAGCACTAGCTTCCAGATTTTCACTGGGACCTAACTGGGGCTGAGCAGCCTATAGCTCTATATATTGGCCCTCCTGACTTTTTTGGAGGTGGGTGCAGTAAAGGCCTTTCTCCAGCCACCAGGTACCTCACATGATTTTCAAAACCTTTTAAAAATTACAAAAGTGGCCCAACAATGACATTAGGCAAAGAAATCAGATTTTTATAGCTCAAAGAATGGAATTCAGCTCCAGATGAATTCTCCTAAATTTAGGTATCAATAGGTGTCAATATATAAGTTAGATATTTAAGCTCCTCTTCTAGAGGCTCTTTAAATCTTGCCTATTGGCAGGCAGCTGACTTGTTCCTTAGTGTCGTTGACTGGTTTGACCACTTCTTCAGTTATGACAATAGAAGTTTATATATTTAGTTCACAAGTAGAAACTTGAACATAAAAATAAATCTTTTGGTGTCTTCATTGCAAATGACATTCTACTAGTGGTGTCAATGAAAGACAACAGAGTAATTAGTGTGTCATAGTGAATCTTTCCTAGGATAATTGAACAAACTTGTATGAGCAAAACATTTTTTTTAAATGGTTGCTTTTTTATTGATTATAAAATATCTATCTTAAATATCTTTGCTTAAAAAAATATAATTTTTGATCAAGATTTTTCCATAGAGCACAGAAGCATGTGTAAAAACATAATTTCAATTCTGCTGACAGACATGAAAACTTCCAGTATTTTCACTCAAATACAGAGTCCTTACATCTTAAAGATTATTATTAATAAAGATGTGTCATTCATTGTATTTACATACAGATGGTAAGGAACCATTACCCATGGAAGGAAATACTAAAGAGAAAAACATTCTTCAGTCTGATAGATTAATACAGGGAGGAAATGGACAAGGAGATGCAATAGAGATCTAAAAAATCATAAACAACATGGAGAGTATGAGTGAGAAAATATTTGTCACTACCTCTTCAAATACAAACATTAACGAGCATCACATTAAACTGACAGTGGAGCTTTCTGACACAAATTACTTTGAATTTCAACAGGCACCGAAGGCTTCTCAAAGCAACGTTAAACTCAGAGAGAAATTCATAGGAAAACAATCCATTGAGGGCTATTACAAAGGTACACCACCTTGCTCATAAAGTTCATGATCTGCAAATTTCTAGGAGTGTACTGGAGACCATGCCAGCAAAAACATTCTTATTTTCACTAGTCTTTTCATCATACTTTCACCTACGCATCTAATATTAGCCACAGACCAGATACCAGATTTGAAGAGATTTTGGTTTGATGACACTTCCAGTACTTTTAACAGTTTGTATATTTTCAACATGATTTCCAACTGTTCATGAAATAACAGATTCTTCCATTTTTATATCTGTTCCGATGTCTTTTCTGGTTTTATCAACTCCCTAACAGAAAACATAATATCATTACTTCTGAAATTTTTAAGTAATACTACAGAATGTTTTAATAAAAATAGGAAGTTGTTGTACAAACCTACTGACTTGGGTAGATGATTGATTATACGCAGAAAAAATTATAAGGAACTCCTAAATAATGAAGGTCCGTATTTTAGAATAGGGTTTCAATAAATTTTTTGTCATTACTAGTCCTTTTGTAGTGCAATCAGAAGATAAAATATTGTTAAAAAAAGGACTTGTTGAGATATCTTGCTCTTTATATGTAGGTGGTCAGGCAAAAACATACTCTTAAAATGCTTGGATCAATGAGCAATTACCTCTGCTCTACACCCTCTGACTTTGGGGTCATGATTCTGAGGCTCATCACAAAGTCTAAACACAAATAGTCTACTGAATCATTCTAATTGTTTTCTCCATTTTTTATGTCCTAGCCTGTTGCTATGAGAATGACCACACAGATAATGAAAAAATACTCCTGCCTTCAGCCTGGTCACTTTATACAGAATCCTTACATTTTGGTATCCTCATTGATTCCCAGATCCTTTGCTTTTTTATTTATCAGGCAGTTCATCAAAAATCCTCTTTGACCTAAAGATTTGAGAATCACACTGACTTCAGTGTTGCAGTGTGTATCTCTGACTAAATAAATCTCAGGGTGCACCTCATTATAACTGTCAATCTCTAGACTTGAAATAACATTGTTCTACCATGATTATGCTTTGGATTTTATTTTTTACCACACTTACTGCTTGTTTTTAATCTATTCTCGTAAGTGATGGATTCAGCTGCACTCGTGGTGTACTTTTCTCCTTTAGTTTACTAAGAGAAGGACATGACAAGTCAGATAATTGCTGTTTCCATAGTGCTACTTTAGCTGAATCCTTTATTAATAAATTATTTGCAACTCTTTCACATTTGTATTAGAACGCTTTTGTTGTTGTTCTGCATTGAAAACTGCTTTGATCTTTCCAGTGTGTTTACCATGCCCCCATTATATTTTTTGCCATGATATATGCCTGCTCTCTTTAGCATTCACCTAATATCACAAAAGACTATAAAAAGGTCCAAGGCCAGTTACTATGAAAAATCAGCCTGGATGGAGCTCTCATGCAAACAGAACACACAGGAAGAACAAATTCATTTGTCTTATATCCTTGGTATGAGACTAAACCCCTGCAAGCTGGAGCTAAATTGTTCGTTGTGATTACAGTGCACTGTGGCTGCAAAGTTTAAAAAGGCCAAAGGATGCTAGTACTCCTAACATCAGTGCACTGGCGGCAATATCGCACCAACTGAGACTCCTTGATGCCCATCCATAAGCTGATCCGTAGACTGGAGAGCCAAGGAGTGATCAGCAGGACCCGCTCCCCCTTTAATAGCCCCATATTCATGGGGCTTTCACAATGTAAATGGAGCTTATGATAAAGCTACAAATCAAGTATAAAAGTAAGTCCTGTTTTGAAAGGAATGGTGCTGTATGCTATTGATTTCTACCCACCTTCATTCTCATAAGTGTATTATACTTTTGGTCTCTGTGCAAACTGCTTCACAATTATATAAATATATAATAAGCAGAAAGTTGGAGTACACTCTGATACTTCATTCATCATACCAAAATTAAGAGTTCTATCAATCCTCATACACAAAAATAAAGTCACCAGTTCAGTTAAGTTAAAAATGAAATTTCTCTTCTTGTATTATACTAGTATTCTAAAATCAAACCCACTAGTGAATTAACTCCTTTTTACGAAAATTTTTAGGAAATTCAGCTTTCAGCTTTGCTGAGTACAAAAAAAGCATAGAGGATAGTAAATAAGACAACTCTTATACTCAAAAGATGTCTTTTGATCATCAAGTAAAAATAGCTGCAGAACTACTTTTCTTTGAATTCACTTTAGGTTCCTTTGTTCAGTGTAAAAATAAAAATATAGTGAATAGAGGCTTGTTAAAATGACAAATAACTGGCCAAAATTTTGTGGTTTGCTCCTTCTTTTGTGTATAGAGGATAGAAAGTGCCACTAATAACATTAGCTTTCCCTAAATATAAATATAATGGATATAAAAGGTGCAAGACAGTGAAGGAGCGAACATGGTGTTTTCAAATTACATAGCATGTCATCTCTGGAAATTATTCTGAAAACCATAATTCGTGTATGATCCCTGTTGTCTGATTTACAGTGCCACTATAACTCTTAGTAGGTCCCTTTAATTCATGATAACAAATCAAATGAAGCACTGAATGTGTTAAGTTCAGTTGGCTTCAAATGGATTTTTAGATTATATTTTACATATGTTAAAACAAAATTACAGAGGCAGGTTCTGGCTGAAATGCCTGCAGTTCAACACATGTACAAACATTTGATGCTGAAATGAGCTTCAGAAATTTCTGAACTGTTTTACATGATTGCATAAAGCAGTCATTTTCTACTTACTGGATTGATTTGCAGTCATACACTGAAACACTAAACACCTGTCCTCAAGGTGCTGTTAAGGTTTTCTTCAAGAAATTCTATCTATCTTTGAAATGGCACATGTCTAATAAATAGTTTTTAGAAATACTGGAATACTTGAAGGATGGACATAAATTTGATGTGGACAGAAAACTGAGTAAGCAATTGCAAAACTATGCACTTCTGGGAAGGTCTCCCTTCATAAGCCTATGCTCCATCCTAACAATTTCACCACCAAAGTGATGGGGGTTGCATCCTATTCAGATGCTGTTTCCCTTACACTCTCTTTTTTTGTAGAATATACACTTGAAGATGTTTCTGAAGAGATTCTACCTTCAAGTAAAATACACCAATACCTGTTATCCAGTATATCTGTATCAGTCGTCAGTGCGAGAGCTGACTTATTATCTCTATTGCTTTTTCTCCCTGTCCTTAAAAAAAACAGCAAACCACCCTCTGAACCATAAAGCAGAGCAAGTTAACTCTGTGTAGGTTGGAGCCTATTAATACATTACTTTAATCTCATTTTAGATTGTGAAAGTATGGCAGAGTGACATTGATGGATGGATTCTGTCCTGCAGCCTGTACACAGAATGGCCTCGGCACATTCAGAGAACAAGTTTATCTTTAGCAAGAACCACATGATCTTAATCTTCCTTCCTGAAACCTGGAGCATGATGGTTCTTCCCGAAATTGCCTTTCAAAAATTTACTTCATGTATTTTTTCTTAGGTGTTAGGTTCATTAACCCTCTGACCAGGGTCTGCTACTGAGGGAATCTTTGTATAGAAGGAGCATAAACAACTCTACCAATGGCACCATGCTATACAGCGTACCTGGTTCACATCTACCTCTTCCAAACTAAGCAAGTTAGAAGATTAAAATAAATAAATAAATAAAGCAATAAATTGCTTCAGAGATGATTTCATGGAATAGTATGCACATGAAGACCTTAGAAATGATTAATTGACTTTATTGAATTAAGCCATTATTTATTTGCCTGGCCATGTATATATTATTTAATTTATCTGCAGGGATCTGTGGAAAGGAAGTGAGGAAACAGGACTGAGGAAAGAAGAACTGCAGATGAGGAAATGTTTTGAATGATTCCCCAATCATCATAATGGAAGCTAATATCAGCCACCCTAATGCACAGCAATTCTGGAACTAAGGGGCCACAGAGGTATTTAACACTCTCCTTTCCCTAATTTCATTGAATACCAAACTGTCTGGTTTGAGTATTTGTTTGACTATACATAGGCAAATTCCAATTAAATTCCCTAACACTTTTGAACCTCAGCACCAAACTGCCTTTTCCTTCCTTATTCAATGGTGATATTGGCTGTTCAGTGACAATGTGAGTATAAAACCACGAGCTGCACCCAATGTCTGCCTCATATTCTGGGAAAATTCAGTTATGTAAAATGATACCAATACATATAAATTTGTAGTCTACTATGGTAAAATCACCAGCAGTCTGTGGAGCTAATGCACACCTGAAAAGGAGATAGTGCCAGCACGTGTCACTAATTTCAATTCTGTTGTTTTCTCTGTTATGTGCCTATGATCATAATTTTGAAGTTGAAACTTATCTTGAAGTTTTTTGCCAGTAAACGCTGTTACGAGCAGTGAGCATTTTTCCACATGAGAGATTAAGACCTTAAGTTCTTTAAATCATTCAAAGTTGATATCCTTTGGGCTTCAAAACTTCTATATTCTTTGTAGTTATCTTTGGTAAACCAGGTGCTCAGCAGGTATAATTGTACCTGTCCCTGTTGGTGTAGTACATTTAGGGAAGTAGGCGTTAGGCTTAGGGTTCGTTTTATCATTTTTGTTATTGCATGACACTCTTCAATCCCATTCTGGACACCCCAACAAGTTTAAATACAAAATTCCACATGTCTTTCAATAAAAATTAAAAAAAAAAAAAGAAAAAAAAGGTGAAAAAGACTCTTTTTTTTTCTTTTTTCCTTATTTAGAACATTTCATAGAGAATATCAGTTCTGAGGAAGAATAACAAGAAGTTTCTGGAGAAGTGGAATGGAAATTCTGCTAGAAACAACACCTCTGTGTCAGAACACCACAGCTGTGGTGCAGATGTGGTAACCCAGGCTTCAAAACTGCATCCTGTTTTAGTGGAACAGGGATGTGAACTCATTTCAGGTGAGTGACCCACCAAGTGAAATTGGTAACTCCTTCATATGATATCCAGTTTATCCCAGAGAATAGCTGTTTCCTTATTGCTGTAGATGACACTGACTAAAATGCTGTAAATGATTGATGAGTACTATAGTTTTAGACATCATCTGTAAAAGGATTAAAAAAAAAATTAAAGACATCAAGTCTTAAGCCTGACCTTATGAACAACTCTCTGTGGTTTGGTTTAGATGAGGATTTACTGTAGGAAAACATGCAATTATCATAGTGCTTTTATAAAGGTCAGCAGAGGAATAATTTGTATAATAATTCCCAGGAATAATTCTGAGGAAGTAAGGATGCAGATTCAGGCTGAGTATCAAAACAAGCAGTAAAGCTAGAGAAGGCTTAAAAGTCAACAGGCTTTAAAAGCTTATAAAGCTAATTAAAAAGGGCAGTAATTACCAATTAAAAGCTTAAGCGTGCGACTCGACTTAGACTTTTATATACCTTATCTCTCTGGCATTAATCTTTCTGGAATATTTATTGCAAAGAGTTAATATATTTTGTGTAACTACTACAACAGGAAATTCTAACCTTAAACAGAAAGCATAACTGCTACAGTTATGTCTGAATCGAAGTTTAACGACTTAAAACCTTAAATACCCCTACCTTTTAAGATACACAGATCTAAGACTTTAGCAGAAATTTTTATATGTCTTATTCAATCTTGATTCCCCATTTTTGACTGGGTTCTTAAAGCCCTAAAAGGAGAGAAGTTTTTACCAAAGCAGATTTTTATGCTAAAAGGAGCCAATGGAATTGTACAGCAGTGTTTAATCAAAAGCTACATGTTAATGTAGGAAGATAGAACTTGACAGGACCTGCTAAGGAAGATATTGGTCTTGTTGCTTACTATTGCAGGCACTGTCACCCATCACCTTCACATATTACTCAAAATTCCACCAGGTTCAGATTTTTATTTTCTTACGGTTCAGTAAATACTTTACTGCCATTGTTAGTAAAGGGCTACAGTCATTACACTGGTTTTCCTTATACTAATTTTGCAAGGCATCAGGGATAGAGACTGATTTGTTAGGAACTGGTATGAGAATTTGCTGTGGGAATCAAGGAACAGGATCTTGCTACCTGCTGTTACACTGTGAAGTTTAAGGGAGTTTAACTTTCAGGGAACTTGAAAATAAGGACACAAGTTCAGAACAAAAGCCCCAGGGCTATAGACAACTCGCTAATGGTCAGTTACTGGTTAATGTCACGGAATGATAGGGTGTTAGAAGCTGCAAGTTTGCTGCCAGCACAAGAATCTCAGTTCCTTCCAGCTATATCATGAACCCTGACTCTTCAACAGACTTTTGACCTGCCAGCAGGTTGTCCAGGACTGCATATGGCAACCTGGATCTGTTATGTGTCTTAGGGTATGTTCAACAAAATCCATGCATTTTTCCCCTCTAACAAACCCTTAAAGTCCTCAACAAATACAGCCTTATGTATGTGACAAATAAACCATAGTTCATGTAAATTCAATTTGACTAGTTACTACATCAGGTAACAGCTTGCAGAACACAACTGATGGCGTTTCTGTTTGAAGGAAAAGGAGAAATTAAATGCATGAATCCCCTTTAAATCTGCACAAACTACTCTTGAACATTTTAAGGCTCAGTGAAGCAGAAAAAAGGTCTTCTTCCTGTTTATGAAACTTAGATTGCTCACTCAGACATCAACATCACTACTGCATTGCTTACGTGATCAATAACATGAATCATTATGAGAGTTTATGTAGTCAATTATACAAAACCTGCATAGACTAAGCAGTGAGCAACCATTGTTACTGATCAAATATGTGATAATAATGATAATAACAATGTGGCTTAGACAATTATTTAAAAGGAAAAAAGAAAATTAATACAAAATTTCTATTCCACTAGTTTTAGATGTGATCCTCAAATGTAAATTCGGGAAGACATGAAAGTAAAAAAGATATACCCAATTTTAACTGGAGATATCGAAGCACTGGTTTAGTATTGAAAAAGAGTACATTTTACAGAAAGACCTTCCCATGGTGTCGCCTGAGATGCAATAATGACAAAATTTTGCAACAGAGTTGTTTAAAGAGTTGAAAAAGAAGAATTTGTAAAGTTTATCTGTATGAAAATAAACAAAAGATTGTATCCAAATTTACCAAAATAAGAGGACGCATATTTTACTGTACATCTGGAAAACCTGGGAATCTCACGGAAAATAATCTTAGATATTTCTGTGGGGTTTGTTTGGGGTTTTGTTTGTTTGTGGGATGATTTGGGTTGGTTTTGTAGCCAACTTTTCCAAATAATAGCTGAACAGAGGCCCTACCCACAAAATAATTTTCCATATGTTACTACTCTTCCAAAGTTGTCCAGAACAAATGATTCGAAGGACTCAGTGGCAAATTAAATGACAGGCTGAACTGAAGAAATATGCAGAATGGCTGAATGATGTTAATGAGTGTTATAATAATAAATCCAATTGAGTTTGGGTTTTGGGGGATTTCAAAGGAAGAAATAATGAAAAAGAACAGTAAAGAAATAAATTGACATTGAGCAAAAGGAAGAAATTATTGAATTTGCAGGGAAAATCCCTGTTAATTTATTGAATTTTATCCTACTTTTTATTTTATATTGGAATTAAATATTCTAAACCAGTATTGTGTGATTTATCAAATCATGAAACTGTCTCTGTGACTTGTTTGCAGAAGACATATTGTATGAGTCATTGTAAAGTGGACCAGATAATGGGCTGTTAGAAATAATCTGAGACATGTAGAGACATGATTTAGATACATGCACAAATCTCATTTATCTTTATTTACTATGAATCAGAGATGGACAGAACAAAGTGGTAAAATTTCCTGATTCATTTGGAGCCAAACCCAAAACTTTTCATACGGTGTTAGTGCAATGCATTTCTTGATCCATATTTTAATAACCTATTCTAGTCTATTTAGGAAATACTTGTTGACAGTTCCCATTTTAGTTGGAATGCTGCTATCTTCTTCCCATAGGCGTGACATTCTTGTAGATCCAAAAATAGCATGCTAATTTTTCGAGCTTTGTTAGGTAATCTTTAACTGTGAATTTCTCCTTTTATCCTACTACCTCTTCAAGAAAGGCTAAGTTTTTTGTGCACCCAGGAAATGGAACACAAATCTGTTTGATATTTGCTGAGATGTTTCCCTAGTTGTTTATGTATTTTGCATACGACATACTTTATGAAGAATCCAAAATGAAAATTAAGTTAAAAAATGTAGACTAAATTAACCTTCAGTCTATATAAAAGATCTATGCTTTTGTTCCCTCTCTACATTCTTACATTAATTAAAATATCTGGTAATATCTTTATGCTCTGAAACTTTTATTTTCTTTTATACTTTTTGATGTGCCATTCACAAAAACCCATAAAACCTAAACCCAACGCTCAGCACAAAGTCTCTACTGTGAGGTATCAAAACATTCAGGAAGACAATGTCAACTACTGATAAAGCAAAAATTGTTCCACTTTCAGTGTAGTTCAGAGATGATTGTGAATGGGTTTAAAAATATCAGCCTCTGATCCATTAATGAGGATGCTGAGGCTGGAACTGTCAGAAACGGTAGCACTCGTTTCCATGCTCTTTTATTAACTTATACCGTAAACCAGACATCCTGACACTTTGTTTATTTAAGCATCACAGGCTCCAGTTTCAATGTGTCTTAGATCTCATGAAACTGCACTTTGTATACAAGAGCTGAAATTTGTGTTACTGAAGTTGACTTAAAAGCAACCTATTCTAATGCTTCCCCAGTTAGCTGATGTTCCAACAGCCACAAGCAGTAAGCAAATAAAAAACATGAATGGAAAACTAAACCAGCTTTCTATATCTAGTAAAGGTTTTGGTGGTTCATCTAGGAGTCATCAACATGTAAATAGCATGGAAATCATCTCACGACTTTACCACTGCAATAATTTGTCTATTGTGAGAATGAATTTGTGGAAGTCCCAAATGTATTGGCTTTCTATGTTACATGCAGTGACTGTCGCCACTGATGGTGTTGAAAACCAGTCTGTCAGCCCCAAACATCAAATATTGTAAGTAAGTAAGTCGTTCACTGTTCTATTTACTTCTGACACAACAGCAGCAGCAACAAGGAAGTTATGTGAAATATTGTTGGGTGAGTATCTTCTTCCTTCTTTAAGGAATAAAAAAGACTAAATCTCAGTATCACCTGTCAGACTTAACTTTAGTGTAAGAACAGCCTTCATCATAAGATACTACAAAAATTTTTTTCTCAGTAATCAGAAGTTTATTGTCATTCTTCTCACCCAAACACTATTGTCATACTGAGAAGGACTCCTCTTTTCTGGTAATATAGTGACAAAGCTCGACATCTCTCTATATCCATACAGCTGCTATTCTCTTCCAGTGAGTGGTGCTAGGCTGTTGTGTGCATAATGTGCTATTCTTTTTGTTAAAATCCATTATAATTTGTGCAGTTGAGTCTCCAGTTAAATCAAGGACCTACATATATATCAGATAAAAATATACTAGAGGATTCTGCTCCTATGACTTTTTTTTCTGATTAGTTCGTAGGTGAGACTTCCAGGAGCAAACCCAATAAATGTTGACAATATTTTTTTAATAAGGACAGGTATTCTTTTGAAATCTGAAAATATTTTTTTACAATGCCAGAAAATGGTCATATGATAACAGCTTCCTGTAGCTAGAGAAGTGAGCCATTATTTCCACCTGAAAGGGTATCAATCACTCAACTTGAAGGCTGAACTGCAGTTTCCAGAGAGAAGCCCATTTACTCCAAACTCACAAGGAAGTCCATTCAACTGGTATTCTTTCAGGAAACAGCCAACCACCTATTAAGAAAAAACAAAACAAAACAAAACAACAAACCAACAAAGAAAAAAAACAAATAAAAAACCCCCCACAAAACTAAAACCCCCACCAAAACAAATCATCCAACAACAACCTCAACAACAACAAAACCCACATCAAAAAACATTAAAAGGGTAAATATCACATTTTACTGACATTAAAAAAAAAAAAAAGCTTTTTAATAACCAATCAGACCTCCAGATTTTCAGTTTTTAGCAGTTAATCCATGGTCACTTGGTTAGTATAAAATCATTAACAATGTGATTTTGATACACCTCCATCATGGAGTCTCACACTGATAAAGTAGGAAGTGTGGCTGGTCGCGGAATCCAGCTAGTATACTTTTCTGAACTACTCAAACAGCCCACAGGAGCCAAAGACCAGTAAATACTAGATAGGCAACCCTGAAGGGTCAATCCTTTGGCAGCTACCAACTCTTCAGGCTGTTAGTGCAAGGAGCTGCATAGAGAGACCAGAGCATTCTCCTAAACTGTTCAGGAGAATTTCTGACAAAACCTTGGTACATTGTAATAACTGAAAAATAAGTGAACAAAACTGTTGGATGACAAGGCATGTTGATACAGAATTATCTTTTATTGATGTTTCTCTCTTCTGAATAAAAAGGAGCTGATTTAAGGATGATGGGGCTGGAAAAGGGGGTGTTTTGAAACATTTTCTATATGGCTTTTCAAAGTAGCAGACAACAAGGAAAGCTCTTCTAATGTGGCTTGGTGGTTTTTTTTCTGAAATCTGTAAAGATAAAGCTTGCACCTGCTTAACACCTTGACAAATCCAGCAAACATATCTCTTAATCTGGCTAGACATGCCATCATGACTGCTGTAACTAAACTCCATACAGAGAGAGAAGCAGGTTAAGCAAGGTTTAAATAATTTCCCTTTTTTTTTCTTTTTTGAGATTCTATAGTGGAAGTTAGAAGTCTGAGCTTTTGTTTAAGAAGCTTACCAGTAAGAAACGTTCAGAGCAACCCATTTCACATTATTTTTATTAATAGATTCTGCTTACTTCAGTAGGGTGTCAGTATTTACCTTTGTCAATGACATACAGTTAGTCTCAGAGGCACCAAACGGCTAAGCTAAAGGCTAAAGGTTCAGCTCTGGAGAGAGTAGAAAATCAACATGAGTGATGCAGATGGCTCATTCATGGCACTAATTATCTTTTGTGGAAGTTATCACTGAAGGCAAAATGGAAACTAAAGCAAGGAGAATTTAAATAGAATCTTACGTTTGTCTTCTGTTGAGAAAACAAGTGATTTTTTTGTGTGCACCAAAACCATAACAACAGCAGCAGTAACAAGCAGGACGGTTGTAGTACATTCTGATTCTAGATAAGATTTTGTTCTGATGGGTCTGTGTCTAGGTCATTTTGGACAGGGTCTTTGACAGCGGCACAGGAGTGAAACACAGAACTCTCTTTGTCTGCTGAACTGCCATGAGAGGTTAATTACAGCTTAGGGGTATGCTATATTACTTCTGGGTTCCCTTTGTCAACTGCTATTAAATGAATACTAATGGGTCAGGCTCTAACAGAACAAGCCACCACACATTTTGGAATTAACTATAGCATTTGATAATGGATCTGGTCCCTGAGGTAGAGTTCCATAGATGTCTGGTAAGTCCTATATGTTAAAAAATATCTTAAAATAGTATAGATATAATTATTGTTTGTTTTGTGAGTGGTAAATTTTATAGGGTTTGGGGACAACAGACAGCTGTTTGGTCTGTATTGGGTAAACACTTCCTAGCGACAGTATTATCATATTATCATATAATCATTGTACAATGTTGCAAAGCTACTGATCATAGTGTTCTATAATTGGAACTGAGCTGCGTTTTATAGCTCTGCAGGATGCAAAGTATGTTCTCATTTCTGTGAAATTTTGTACTAATTGGGGCTTAAACCAGTGCTTTCTTTGATGCCCATTTGCAAAATTATTTATTTCACATGGAAAATCTCAATTTTTGGATTTAGTATAACCTACTGAGAAGAGGTCCCCACATATCATATATTTTACTAAAATATTATCAGCAATGGAATCTGAATGGAATAATTGGAACAAAGTATCACTATTAGACGAAGTATAACTGAATTACTGGATCCCTTTGCCTAAGCAGGGCTAATTAGAATGGACAAATCACTGCTCTAAAATGACTATACTCCTCAAGCTAATATCTCTGCTGAGAGCTGATATCTCACTCAGAGCTTGCTTGGGAATCTCTCATATTGGTGGATTGCACTATGTCCAAAAAAATAATCCCAGCACCTCTAAAGACTGTAATGAACCATATTCTCATTCACAGTGCTGTTCCATAAGTACCAATTCAGCTGCTAAAAGAGGTCATAAAATCTACATCTGTGAATAAAAGAGCTTCGAGGAGTAAAATCAGGACCTGATTGTCCATTATGCTTAATTACCATCTTGTTCCCTCACTCTGTTTTGGACTGTTTCAGCTCTCTGACACGAACCTGCTCTAAAAGAGCTAATCCTGTGCAATGAAGATGCAAGCCAATGCATGTCCCTTTGTCCGATAACTGGGACTGAAACCTAGCTGTGTTGTCAGAAATATCCACATAGCCTCTAGTGGCTTCTGTGGGCATTTGCATCCCTAATCACTCAAACCATGGGAAGTTGTCAACAGATGCGAAGGTAGGACACTTAATTTTATTGGTACTTGCCTTTTGAAAAGGATGTGGTGAGTCCCTGGCAACTCATGTGCATCTCTATATTGCATACAACCTGATGAAGGTGAAGATCTTTCCCTTTAATCATGTTATATTCTGTTATTATTTTCTTTCATTTAAAGCAAAAAGTAATTTAGACAGAAAACATACGGTTTCTTTTACTACATGGAGAAATACACCATCTGAGAACCTCTCAGAACAGGTTTTTAGAAACTACCTTACATTCATAATTTTGGTAATAAACCAAATTCATAGGCTCAAGTGAATAACTAGCAGTAATATGACTGAATGTTGCCTTCTAGTTAAAATTCTAGTTAAGTTTTTTTATAGATTAGCCTCTTAAGCAGTTGAGTAAGTTACATTGTTAAGTTACCATCACTAGTATGGTCTCCTGTGCACTGTGGCACAGTTTTGTTTACCTACTTTGGTTTTCTCAAGCTGTTTGAGTTTCATCCCCTTAAGATTTACAGATATTAATTTACAGATGTGTGAAAAAGCATTCAGTACAAGATTAGACACTTGTATTTAGGTATTTATATGTAGGTGTATTCATGCATACCAAATACCTAAGCTCTTGTTTCAGTCAGTGGAGAGCTGGTCAATACAATTAACAGAACTTACTTAGACAATGATTTGGACATAAGTTGAAATTCTAGAACAAGAAATTCTAACGAAAAAAATGAAAAGAATATTACTGTGAGAGTGGTCAGACACTAGAGCAGGCAGGTTGTGGAGTCTCCACCTTAGAGTTATTCAAAACTCAACTGGACATGCCCCTGAGCATCCTGTACTAGGTGACCCTCATCTGCACAAGCATTGGAGTAGATTATCTCTAGAGGTCCCTCCCCAACTCAGCTGTTCTGTGGTTTTGTGATTCTACGAGTAACCTTCCCAGAAAATATCAGTTTCCTCTCTCCCTGTTGCTGAATTCACAAGGGCAGAGGAAGCAGTACTGGCAGAATGAAAAAGGAGTGTTGTGTTAAAGGGAATATTTTGTTCTTCTGCTCCTAACATGTTTTATTCAATGATGCTTTAAAGCTCTCTGTTTCCTGGAGTAGGCCTAATACGAGCCACACAAGGAACTTACACCCCAGTCCCAACCCATTATGTCACCATCTGTACACTTCTAATGGCACCATCAGACAACTCAGGGAGCAAGTGTTCACTCTGTTATGCAGTTGAACATGGCCATGTTTCAGACACTGACAGTCTCTATCTTTTTAAGTATACATACTTACATTTGAGGGACACCTGGAAAAAACAGGACTGGGGAGAAGGGTGCAAGTCATATGGGTTATATAGTACATAGGCCATAGATAGGATAGTTCAGCTCTAAAGTAAATGCCGAAATACTCTTGGCAGTAGGCACCATGACGGCTTCAAGCCATCTCTTTGCTAAAGATAGGGCCAAAGGGTAGAAAGCCAAAGAAGCTTTTTCTAGGAAGGAGGGAAATTACTACAGATAAATTTGGAATTGGACAACAACTCTAGAAGAAGAGGTTTAAGTGTCTGTCAGGGATATGTAAAATCTTCACCTCATAATCATGTAAGGAATCGCAATAGTCCTATCTATTGCTTGGTATGCTTTTGGTTCATACTTTTTTTTTTTCTTTTTTTTTTAATGTTTGTTTTGTTAAACATGGAATTAGTTTTGTCAGGGTTATGGTATTTAACCTGTGGCAATCTACAGCTTTGGTCTGCATCAAAAGCGGCAACTATGCACTGAATACACTCGGCTTTTAATACTGCTAATTAAAATACATTTATAATATGAAGCAAAAAGGGGCATACTTTAGTAAACTCTAACTGACATTTCATAGGGAAATGCCTGTCAGCTTCTGGAAGAACTGCAAAAGTGCAGAGAATGCAATTAATCACCTTGCCTCTTTCACTGTTTTATTCTGCAGCAGCAATTGAATGAAAACCACTTTCTTATTCGCATCTTGAACGCTGCCGGCGTTGATATCTCAGAAGAGAAGAAAGATGTGTTCTTTTCAGGTCTAATTTTGGAAGCTTAACTGGCTGAAGTTGCTGCAGAGAGTTGCACCACTTGCTTGTTTCTTAAGTAAAGAAGTGAAGTCTTATGAAACATATATCTGATCTGAAATCCCAATCTGTTACTAAAAAGGTAGAAGAAAAATAAAAGACTTGTTGCAGGATCCATCTCTGTCAGAATTTTAGGTCAGACCAGTAGAGTGCTTTTGAAGGAGATCTCCTGATGGTGCCCATTTATAATGTTTGCATATGTATCTTCAAGTGATTTTTGAGCTAATAAATCAGATTTATTTATAATAAGACTAACCTAGAAGATTCACTCTGGGATTACATCTACCTCCAACAACTACCAGTCATTTAATGCACAGTGCTAGAAAGGAGCTAGTCTGAAGAAAAATGAGGTCAGTACTGAGTCCTCAGAAAACATTTGAGCTGCTCCGACTGCACTACACTACTTACTAGTGTAGATATTGCCCCTTATAGAAAAAGGGACTTGCTTGTGTCTCATTACCACCTACATAATAATCTGCCACATGAAGTTAATGACAGCTGAAGTGGCATTTGACAGTTGTGGTGGGCTTTTTTCAGGGTTTTTCTCTTTTCTTCCTTTTTCTTTTCCCAGGAAAAAAAGACATCTACCAGTAAGATTCTGCAAAGGAGGAACAAACATAAATTTAGGAGAAAAGATTGTAAAATGTGACTAAACAAGCTTTAAGGTTCATGTCATAAAAACTTAGGTATGATTAGTCAGAACAGATTGTCAATAGTATAAAATTTCCATTACATTCAGTATAAAGAGTACTGAGGAATTAATGATTTAATGAACATTTGTAATAGATGCACTCAACCTCCTAACCAAATCAGCAGTAGTTTGGCACCGGCTCCAAAGGAGGTAAAGGCCTGAGCTGTAGCTGGGCCAAGGACTCCTCTAGGAAACCCAAAAGGAGCAGAGTGACCCAGTGATCACTGATATATATGAGCTTGGAACACTGATCATGCGATTAACACATGAGTGGGAGGTTTTTCCAAGACTTATTTATCAAGGAACAAAGCAAGCTATAGGTACAAGGAGTCTCATGCATACGTTTCCATTGTGTGCGATTTGACTATAAGCCAGCCACTTTAATCCATAAATATGACAGCCTAAGTAAGCTTTCTTTGAGCTCTCCATGCTAGACAGTGTGGATGCATAGTGATGATCTTGCCTGGATGTAGTCGCCCCTCAAGTTTTGAGTTTCTGACCTGAGACTTAGAGATCCTTCCTTACCCAAGACAGAGAGACACCTTATGCACAACAGATCCTCAGTAAGTGACTGATAGCATGCTGAATTGATAATGAAATCCATGTAGCTGATTACATTAGACACAAACTGCTGTCCAAGTTTGAGACTAAGATTGGACCTAGCCGCACCTAAGATCCATCAGGAGTTTAGAAAGCAAGGGGGTCTACCCTGAAACTTATGAATTAGTCAGTGGGTCTCCTTACACTTTTGCATCTCTAGACTGTGCAAATCATTCTAGGTTGATTTTAACTTGATTTTCCTTTGTATGTTTCTTCTGCATAGTAATATAGCGAACCTTGCCATCAAACTTTGTTAAGTTGCACTTTTACAACATCATATTAAACCCACTTTTGCCAATAACTTTGATGGTGATTCTAAATCACTCATCCACAACAAATCGGTGTAGTGGGCAGGATACTAAATCAAGATTCAGAACAAGATTGCAAAATAATGTCCACCTGGACTGGAATGGATTTTGTGAGTGGTTTTTCTCCCCCGTATTTTCAAGTACTTTCTTCACCAGGAAATAAGTTATTTGTCTACAAATATAAAATTTTGTTATTGAAGGATATTCTGATGTTTCATAATTCAAGAAGGAATTCAAGAAACTTTGAAATGAAAATATCTCTGATATTGTAAGAGAAGTTATAACAGAAAATTTAGTGAGCTTTATCTTGCACATGTCGCTATTTTGAAAATGGTTCAAAAGAACAGTGGTTCTTTTAAATTTGAATTGATACAGGGTTTGGTTTTGTTTCATAACTGGCAAAAGTTATGAACATTATTCAAAAAAATATTTTTCTCCAAAAGTATTTCTGCAAAACTGAAATTTCTGATAGCAAAAACATGTATTAAAAGTTTGATTTGTTAATATAGATTTCTTAGTTAAGGACACTCTGTAGTTTGAACTACCATGAAAATATTTTTTCTTCTGTTTTATTCTTTGAAAAGAGATCATCACAGACTTTTCATGAACTGTGTCTAGTTTTTATTCTTTTGTTCTGGATACAGTATTAGAACATCGGTAACCAAAATCTAGCATGTGTTATTCTATTTTCAGCCTAAAAAGACCTAACTTAAAATGATCCTTCTCACTGTCTAGCTGCACAGTGCAACTGGTCAAACATTCTCAGCAACCAGCCTCTGATTTTTGGAGAGATATACTATTTCTGTTTAATTGAGGACAGAAGAGAAGGAGAGATGAGAAAAAGGAAAAGGAAGGAAGTTTTCTGCTTTGAATTAACCTCATTACATTTCCCATCTGCTGGATATCATTACCCATTTTTCCCTAAATTACTTAGTGGTCTGTTATTCGAGATGCTCTTGGATTTATGTCTGTGGATAAAACAAAATGAATTGAACAATAATTTGTTTATTGAGTAGTCTAATTTCCTCTCAGTTGCAATCATTCAGAATTTGGGGTTAACTTCAATAACTAACACAAAATGGAAAATGTAATTTATACAATAAAATAATGTTTACATTTCAATTTTGAAACTCTTAAAAGGCTGAATAAGTCCAAAACTTCTATTTAGAGTCTTGTGCAGTCGAACAAGATAGGTACCCTTTGTTTGCTTTGCTGGGCTATGGCCAAGCAGCTCAGACAAAACTAATTATCCATGAAATTTGTAATCCTTTTCAGAGCCATTTCTTCTTAAAAGCAGTTGAAAAAATTTTTTACAAAAAACAGTTCGCTGTGTTAAAAATATGTTAATAATGCTGAAGTCTATTTTATATTCATTTCATTATTTACTTATCTACCTATACTTCCACCTTTTAAACACATTTTTCTCTCAGTACAGAAGTTGAATTTTGGGAGCTAAATTTTTACCTTTTCCCTTACTCAATGTTAAGGACTATTTGCTTAGAAAATAAAACCGACGAACCAAAATAACAATGGTGAAGTGGGGGACAAAGACAACAGAAAAGAACAAGTGAAAGATGTTGAACATTATCTTGATACTGGTATCAAAAAGTGTGACAAAGAGGGTTGTTCTCCTGGAAAGTTGTCATCTTCATAGGGTGACAGTATGTAAAACAGAATTGCTAAAAATGAAAACATAAATGAAAAAGATATTTAGAACACAAACCCAATGTCAATAAGGGGCGAAAAAAGCAATTAAACAGAGAATAATTTTGCGGGAAAAATGGACACAAAACCAATGTAAACAACTGTTTCTTTAAAGATAAGCAGAATAAATGACAGGAAGAGAAATATGTGAAAAACAATATGAGAAAAAAATATTAAAGTCTAAAAATAAAACAACATGTATAACCAGAATAAAATTAGTATTTGTGAGAGGCAAAAAGTGTACCATGCATCTTTCCGTTTTGTTTGCTGGAACTTTAGCTGAGCATGGCTGTATTGGAAAAGATACCAACACCCCTCAAGTTTTTTAGTTTGTTTTTGTTTTGGGGTGGTTTTTTTCTTTGTTTTTCTTTTTTCTTTTTCTTTTTTTTTCTTTCTCCTAGAAAGTTTTACTTAAATACAGTTTTATATCTAGACAGACAATACCAGGAGAAAGTTTCCATCTGGGATGTGGGACAGCTGTGCTTTCTTGGCCAAAAATGGTTACAGCCACAAACCAGAGTTTGACACACATTTGTAGGTTCCCCATTTGTAAGACTTTAATACATGTCAGTAAATCAGCTGCTGTGGTGAGAGGAGATCATATATATTCTGGAACATCATATACAACTTTATAAGATATTAATAAATGTGTGTGAGGTAGGCTTTGGACAAGTTGGACTTTTGGCCTAATTCAGGTAGAGCTAATTTGATATTAATCTTTGTGTCTGACATATAAAATATTTGTTATAGAAAAGGCAAACATGAAGCCTAGTGAAATTCTCCAAGCTTTGTTAGACACCAGTACCTGAGATATGCCTTCACAAGTGGCACTCTGTGTAATTTTATCCCCTGATAAATCACCAACAAGGCTATTGATTGTATCTACTTTGCCACACATATATTAACGTATATTAATCTGTGTAGCAAATAAAGCCTATATGGAGCCTCATCTTCCCTTACCTGAGTGTGATGAAAACTTCAAATGTAATTTCTTAGTCTTATCTTTATTCTGCCCACATCAGTAACATCTGCAGCCACAACAGAGTGGTTGGTGTTGAACTAAGGGTAACCACAGGAACCTTAAAGAGATATCAATTTAAGAATAGATCCTAAAGTTCTTTAGGACCAACTCCTAAGCAAGTCATTGACTAGGGTGGATGGAAAGAAACACCAAGTTAAAGTATGAAATGGTAAATGAAAAAATCTCAAAGAATAGCTTCTTAAGGGGAAATAATGAATTGCAAATTGAAGTTTGATTGTTCATTTTGGTTTTTTAGCTACAAATGTTAATAACAGTCAAAAAGAAATCCATCCACAATACACTCCATGTGTTGATAATATCTGAATAAAGCTGCTGTTACAGAGAAGAAAAGAAGACAAATAGTGGGAAAGTGTTTCCTCCTAGTTTTTACTTGGACTGCTTGTATTCATTTTCTGTAAATAATCTAGCAAAAAATCCAAAATTATTCAAAGACATATTCTGAAGACGGTATCCAGAGAACTTTAAGTATGTGCTTTTAGAATAATAAAGCATAGAATATTTTTAATGTTCTGATGCAAATATTTGCACCAGAAATCCAACTGTAAGAATTGTCAATTTTAGACAGGGTGTGGGGATATATACATATGTCTAAATGTGTCAATAAAACAGATTAAAGCTTAATTTTTGAATAAGCTAAAAAATGTAAATGATACGTGAATATTCATAAATGTGAAAATCTGTACACCGAAATATTCTTTCTTGAAGACATTCAGTGAATTACTCTGAATAACAAAAAAATCACGGAAACTCTGATGTGACTCCTAGTAATTCACACTAGGAAAACAAGAAGTAAATTCCATCAGTGATTCATAATGAATAGCTCATCATGCTATTTATTAGCCTGTGGAACTTTGCAGATACGTAATATGGCTGTGAATAAATATGGATGTGTTTGCGTGTGTAACTACTTGTTCTACATTCACATACTATTTATCTTTTACCAAATTAATCCTTTAGTCAGTGAACTTTTTCCTGTCCATGAAGAAGTTATGCTCCTGCCTGAGTTGTAGGCTTTTGCTCTAGCTATTCTTAGCACTAGATATCCCACATTGTATGTCTTATCCCTGTTTGTTTTCATCAACTTTGTGATTGTTCACATAACTTGAGTATATAGGAAAATCGTGATGCTATTTATTTTAGAAATTGTTTTCTATTTGAGGAGACGATGATGCCGAAGGAGTATTAAGTCCCATCAAGAATAGTTACTAGACACATAGAAGAAATCCATTTTATAGGGTTTTTTTAGAGTTGGCCAGCAAAACTGACTCATCTTGGGTTTGTTTGGACTTGAGCACAACAGAGGAGCAATACCTGGGTAGAGATAAAAGCTGGAAATACTACTAAGTAGAACCAAAAAAAATTTTAGATAACCTTCATATCATGTAAAAAAGGTTATAAATGTCAATTAAATACTTACAGCCTGCCAAAGAGCATCCTCATAAAACTGATAATTCCTTCTTGCCATCTGGAATCTGAATGATTTTAGTAGCCTCCTATGGGATCCTGGTGTTTCTATTATGCTTCTTTTGATAGAAAAGATCCATGGAAGCTCTGCAACATTAAAATAACCAATACCTTGTGAATTGCCAGTTAAGTGGCAGTAAATTATAAAGTAAACCCACCGACATTAAGCATTTTTTGGTAAGAATATTACACTAGTTCTATTTTTGGCTCTAACATGTTCCTCAGAGTCCCCAGTTGATTATTTGAAACATAGAGTATCCATATCACTTACAGAAGCACAACTGCAAAAAGCACTTTTCCCTTCCTTCTTAAAAAAATCCTTTAAAACTCACCTTTTGTAGCAAAGTTATTTGCTTATATGATAGTGCTGTTCTCATTACCACTATTTAATACTTTATTTCTCTATTTTCTCAGACAGCTCTGCCTGTGGTTCTGCATTTTCCTTTGGTACTTGGTCCATTTAGAGCACATTTATGTTTCACATGGAAATGCAGACATTCACAGGCTTGCTACGCACCCAGTTACCAGACAGCCAGAAGTGCATACCCACATGCAGTAAGGCATTGAGCACAGTACCAGCGAGAGATGGGCTTCATTGGCTTCGGCTTGTCAGTCACACAGATTTGAGTTTCAGACTGAATTTGGAGCTTGCCCTCTCAGCTTCAGTGATAAGCAGAATGCCCTCAATCTACCTTCATCTTTCACATGCCAAAAAAAAAATCTTTTTCCCATAACATTCAGATTTGGATGCCTGAAATTAGGACCATAAGATTTTAAAAAACATTGTAATTTTATGCTAGGATAAATCATTAATAATCTGATCTTTGTTCATTATAAACCTTTATAAAGCAGGCAAGTGTACATCTGAGAAGAAAAAGAATGAGGTAGTAGACTGCTGCCTGCTTCTGAAGGATGGTGGGTTTTCAGTTTTGTAACAATAGAATAAGTCTGAGGGAGATTAATTACTTGAAGAGGACACATGACCTAAAAGTCAAAGGTGAACAGCAAATGGATTTATTATAAGTCATGCTTTTACATCCATACAGAGAGAGCAACATATTACATAGAACATCTATATCTTAATCTTAGTAATCCAATAAATCAGTCAAAAAAGATTTCAGCACAGAAGGTGTGATTTACGGTATACCACACCATATTTTAAGCCTCTTCACTGTTACTTCTACCCAGAACAATAACAAAGAACTTCCCAACACACAAGCATCAATTTTATTTATATTGATCCTAAAATCACCTTTTGAGCTATTTGCACTTCAAACTAAGTATGTGTGTCAGTCAAGATAAGGAAAGTAAACTCTCACAGACCTGTCTCGTTTCCTATATTGCTACAGAAATCAAGAGTGAGAAACAGAATAGTAAGCTAAATTTCACAGCAAGGAAAATATCCATTGAGATAAATCTTTCCACAAAGCCTCCCTGCAGTTGTTAATGATCTCAGTAGAAGTCCTGTCCTGGTCTGTGACCTTTGCAGATATTTTGACCAGATCAGAAATGTTCCTACAAAGGTATATCAGGAATACAGAAAATAATGTTAGCAATTTAGTGAGTAGTATTCTTGCACCATGAATCAGAAATAACCTTGCATCCCAGCATCCCATCCTCATGCCATGGGACAGAGTGCTACAGGTGATTTTGTTGTTTGATTTGTTTTTCCCAAATATTTTTTCCAAATCTACGAAGCTGAGTCCTCCTGACATTTATAGCCATTAGAGGTCCCACAGAACATTTCACAACACCAGTGAATAGTCTTCAGATTTTTTAGATGAGTACTACCAGCTGTAAATACATTTCTCTTGGGCTCCAGCTGGGTCTATTTTTCTTCATTTCTGGTCCAGAGTCTTTCAAGAAAGTTTCTTCTGGGTAGTGATCCCATTGTAGGTGTTGCTAAAGCAGTGAAATGATTTCATGTGATCCAGAAACTAATGCAAAATGTATGGTGTTTCAAATTAGTAATCCAGAAAATATGCATAGGATGGGAAGGACTTGAAGAAGGACTGCTCCTCTCCATTCTCCACCACTAAGTTTGTCCTTGTTTCCTTGGTGAAAAAAAATGTGGGAAAAATTCCTATAACAGACAAATCAGGGAAAAGCATTTACAAATTTTGATCGCTCAGAAGTTAGCAAAAATCAGAAAGCTTTCAAAATAGTTTTGGATATTCCCTGTGCTAAGATACAAATTATTATCAAAATATATTTGACACAGCACATGGACATCATCAACATATGACTTCACACATCAGCAAAACGTGATTAGGGTGTCCTTTCAATAAAAATTATGCAATCTTATGCAAATTGTATGATCACTCTGTACATGGCGGGAGGGTTATGGGGAGTTACTAACCTGAATCACATTGTATAAACATGTGAAATTAGGAAAGGGAAAGCAGGGAAGACTCCATTGTAACTTCTGGGATCAGTTGATGGGCTGAATCTGTCTTCTCCCCTGTAGGGATGCCTACTGGGTAAGAACTTTATCTTATGCGTGCTAAATAACTAACTAACTCATGATAGCTGTTATTAGTGATTTTAGTCTGATTGTGTACCATTTCAAGCCTGTTTTTGCTGACAGTGCCTATCACCGGCAATCTCTGAACCTTAATTTGTCACGATTTTATATTAATAAAGGGTGTTATTTCGTAAACTGTTAGTATTAGTCCTTCATGGGTGCTAGCAGTCACAGGCAATGGTAGCATAAAGTGGGAAGGCCTGCTGAGGGTTCCCCCTTATGCTGTTGGCACATTTCCCTGAATAAGTCATTCGAATTGCCCTCCGATCCAGCAGGACTGTTTGGTGAAGGGTCCCTATAACAGGATGCTGACAGACTGGTCAGGCACAAGAATCTCAGCTTCCCTGGAGTGCTGATAGACAAGTCAAACACTAGGGGTTTAGAAAATCACACCCCCTTCCATGTGACAGCATTCTATATTAATTTGTTTTACATTCTCCATTAAAATATATTCATTTAACTATACATTAAAATTTGTATACACTGAAGTCCATAAAGGCTTTCCAGATAAAAAAAGTTAAAGTTATTCTTAAAAATTTTCTGAAAGTGTGAGTTTAATGTTTAGCTGTGGTGAAAAAGACAATGTCAAGAACTGCTGAGTAAGGAATAGAGAACAGAACTGAAATAGAACTGAAAACAGTGTAACTCTAGGAACACATGCAAATCACTAGTGCACTCACATTTTTAAAGCCTCATGGGGTTCTGGTCACCTCATATAAAGAAGAACATAGTGCTACTAAAAGACTGAAAGACATGTAAGGCTTCTCTACAAAAATATTAAACTGATTGAAACACTCAAGCTCAGACAAGAGATGACTGAAATATAACAGGGTTCTGTAAAAACATGCATAATATGGAATGGGTAATAGTATCATGGTTTTGATGACAGGGAAATGAGAGAACATTAAATGGAATTACTGAGAAAATTTTCTGAAATACTCAAAGGAAATACTTCTGTCATTCAATACTTAAATGGATTGTTGAACCTGTGGCTACAGGATGGTTTTGATGCCAAGAGTATAAATGGATTCAAAAGTTGATTAGGCAAGCTAATGGAGGAAAGCTCCACCAAGGACTACCAAACATGGTGGTCTGATTACAGCCTCTGGCTTTAGTTCAGGAGGTCCCTGAACCAGAGATAGCCAGAAGCTGCAAGAACATAAGCAAGGAAAACACCATTCTGTGCATACCTTGTTCTTATACTCATTCCCTGAACATCTGCTGCTGACCACCATCAACAGTGAGCCTCTAGTCTGAATTAGTACTGCTGATCATTTCCTGGGGAGAGGGGCTGTACTTTGAGGACTTTTAAAGTGAAATTTACTGCCTAGAATTAAAAACTAATTTAAAAGCCAACCCCGATAAAGTACAGCATGCTGACCCAAATGCTTTTAAAGAAAAACCATATTAAATATCTGTTATGTGCCAGTTCTATTCCCTTCTAAGCAGGAAAACAAAAAGGATATCACTCTGAAGATTATTTGCAATGTCTTCAGACAAAGGAAGGAATGGGTCTGGGTCTCTCGTTCCTTGGGTAGAGTGTCTGATCAGGGAGCTAGCAGTGGTGGAAATGTCACCTATGTTATATGCAAGACTTGCTGGAGTAACTGTGGCATGAATAACACAGAGACACAGCTACATCATGGACCCTGGGAGGAACAAGTGAAGAAGAAGCCAAGACTGCTCAGATGCCAAATTTCACTTTGCTTGAAAATCTCACTGTTGACAGCAGTCCTTTACATGCTTGAAGTACTCCCAAGGTTAGGCAATGGCGTAAGCAGAACTCTACTTCTAAATGCACAGGCGAAGACTTGTACAGCTAACATAAAGCGGACACATACATGTAGAACAGGAGGTGGGTGACAGCAGTGCCTTACCCAACTCCTTCAGTCTCCACTTCCA
The DNA here is from genome assembly GCF_004027225.2 of Strigops habroptila. Lineage (NCBI taxonomy): Eukaryota > Metazoa > Chordata > Aves > Psittaciformes > Psittacidae > Strigops > Strigops habroptila. The sequence goes on from NC_044278.2 coordinate 111,058,263, forward strand.
TGAACCACCTGAAAACTGTCTGAACTCAAATGACTTAATTTTAGACTTAGTTGCTTCAAAAAGCAGTTTGGTGCTGCTGTTGTCTTTGCAAAACCAGCCCTAAGTCATTGCTAGAATAACGCCCCTCCTACTAACCCAGAGATGTAATTATTTGTGGAAAAGAATAAACAAAATTAACTGAAAAGCATTGCACCTTATATTTATGTTCTTTTAGTCAAGGATTATTATAAATTTCTTGACCTTTCAAGCTGCAATCATTTTGAATCCAGACTGGAAGCTATTTTTGTATCACTACAAACAAATTTATGTCACTAAAAGGTAGGTCAGTGTCTTTCAGTCTCCAGTGTATCAGGATGATACTTTGAAGCTTTCTGCCCATCAGGTCATATCCCCATGTAGCAGATAATATGACTTGACATTCTATAAACTCATCTATAAACCATCACATCCTACAGCAGAAAATCTCCAACTGCATCATCACTATTCATTTGGGCATTGGCAGTTGCTTCTTAAAAACAAAGGCACAGCAACAAATATCTACCAAAGATCTTCTTCAATTAGCCAAGATATGTAAGTCCTGAGAGAAAACATCCCAGTCTAGCACATCAGACCCTGCAAGATGTCTCAGCATTTGCACTATGTTCCATAATAACAGCTTCATTATACAGGAAAATTCCCTTTTTGGAAGCTTGCCAGTATGAAAGTCTAACGCGGGTTCAGGTCTACCACACATGTAAAAAGAAATTCACTGCAATAGTGTAAACCAGTTAACTTCAGTTAAGAAGTTAACTTCAGTAAGACAGTTGACTTCAGTGAAATTACTTCTATTCTACACAGGATTTAAAAAAGAAAAAAAAGCTGGGTCAAAATATAATTTAACAGTTATAGATTTATAATTCTAATTAAATGAGATTTTCTGATGTCAAAGGCTTTGTGAATTGCAACTGATCCCATCTGCCTAGAATTATAAAATATTTCTCACAGTTTTCACAACATTTAATGTATACATGAGGCAGGCACATGAAGATACACTACCTCTCTATTAAAGGGGGCAATTTTCTGTGATATCATCTTCCCAAATGGTTATGCATGGCTAGAATTCAACTATAATATTTACATTAGCTACATTTCAGGTAATTATATAGATAGAAAAACACCTTTATTAGAAAAGTTCTGGCCACCCAGTGTATAGCTTTGTTCCTTTTTTTTTTGTTTTCTACCAATGACACAAAGTTTTATGTCTGTCTTACAAGTACAAGCAGTTTACTGTGGGAGCTGTATTGATACTCTGAGACTCTTCACTACTCAAATATATCAAATGCAAAGAAAACAGTTTTCTGTCTGAAGACAAAGCCTCTTAAAATAACAAATGTTGATCTGTGTTATAAGGCTGTGTTATAAAATTAGGTGGACAAGCTTCTATTCCCTATTTCTTTTTTTGATGCCTAATCATCCTTCGGCTGCATACATCTAAACAATTGCACTTGAGAGTCATGATATCTGTACATAGCAGCTCTTGAAGCACAGTTAAACATGGGACTAAACCATGAAATTAAGTAAGTTTAGTTTTATAACTGAAGGTGGTTGACAAGTGAAATGGAATACAAAGTATGTCCCAGCTGCTGATGCCAGAACTGACCATTGTGTTAGAAGATTTGAGATGGTCTCCCAACATTCGACTAACCCAATGGCCTTTTCTGTACCCCCACCTTCAAGTCAGGAAATGCTGTTCTTCATCTCAGATTTCTCTCGTGAGTCTGAGAAATCAAAGGAGCTGCTTAGGCACCTTTATTAGACTTCTGCTCAAAGTAGCAACACCATTTACTTCTGTTGCATTTACCTTCTAATAGATTGCCTTAGTGTTGTGTTGCCAGGTCTTCTCAGATAAAAGTACCATTTATGAACCTGCAGAAACACAGAAGTTTGAAAATATTGTCCTAAATAGTTTTAATAACTTACTTTTCATGTTAACCTTTTCATCAACACTGTGCTCTGCTACAGGATTTGTTTGCCACTTGTTTTAATAACTTACTTTTCATGTTAACCTTTTCATCAACACTGTGCTTTGCTACAGGATTTGTTTGCCACTTGCTAAACTCTGTTCTTGCCTATTCTTCAAAGTTGGTTAAATAATATGAACGAAGACTAAGAATTTTTACTCCTGACAGTTTGGATTATGCATATACGTCAGTATCCCTTTTACTTCTGAGCCAATTCATTTACAGGCCTAATCAGAATTAAGCTGCATAGACCATATATTCATCCTTGTATCAGAAATGGTGTGGCCAGCAGGGCTACAGCAGTGATCATCCCCCTGTACTCAGCCCTGGTGAGGCAGCACCTCCATTACTGTGTTCAGTTCTGAGTCCCTCACTACAAGAAAGACACTGAGGTGCTGAAGCGGGTCCGGAGAAGGGCAACAAAGCTGGTGAAGGGTCTGGAGCACAAGTTCTATGAGAAGCAGCTGATGGAACTGAGGGTTTTCAGTGTGGAATAAAGGAGGCTCAGGGAAGACCTTATCACTCTCTACAACTACCTGAAAAGAGGTTCTAGCAAGGTGGGTGTTGGCCTCTTCTCTCAAGTAACAAGCAATAAGACAAGATGAAATGGCCTCAAGCTGTACCAGGGGAGGTTTAAACTAGATATTAGGAAAAATTTCTACACTGAAAGGGTTGTCAAGCATTGGAACAGGCTGCCGATGGAAGTGGTGGAGTCATCACCCCTGGAAGTGTTCAAAAGACACGTAGATGCGGCCCTCAGTGATATGGTTTAGTGGGGGAGTGTAGTGCTGGGTTAAAGTTTGGACTTAATGATCTTTTCCACACTAAATGATTCTATGTTCCTATAATTTTATACACACACATAAACCATTCTCAATGGAAGCGTTGAGGGGACAAAAATACCAGATAAGCATATTCTGCAAATACATATATGTGCACATGTATAAATATATAAATGTGCGTGTGTATATACGTATTTTCTGCATCTATTATTCCACACACACACCTTAAAGACAAAACACTGAGCAATTGGCCCAATCTGGAATGCCCTTTCTTATGCCTTTAGGAAATTCTGAAGATTTTATTTGTAAGGATATGAAGGATATAGAAAGCTAAACAGTACTATAATGCAGAAGTTGCAACACTGATTTAGCTGGAATGTTTCCATATTAGTACAAATGTGAAAGTGAGAATGGAATTTGTACAACAAAGCAAATTTCTTGTACTGGACATGTTGAATATGGAAGGTAATTTTTATTGAATACAAATACTTATCTTATGAAAGGACACCAAGTAATTTTGAATACAAATAGAAATATGAATGTGAATAGATAATTTACACATCCACAGTCTGAAGATAACACAAGAGAGTTATTAACCATTGAAAAAGAGATTTTTCAGTAACTTACTATCTGCTCTGCAAGTATGTGATGAATGATATCTGGATAGCCCCGGCTATCCAGAATAAACCCCATTGTAGCATATTGTTTCCTGCATACTGCTGTTATCCAGAGTTCTTTTCACTAGAAATGAAATCCTGAATATAGAATATGGACATGACAATGACCGTATGCTGGTTTTGGCTGGGAGAGGGAGGTTCTTTTTCAAAGTAGCTACTATGGGTCTGTGTTTTGGGTTTGTGTTGAAAACAGTTATAATACAGAAATGTTTTAGCTATTACTGAGCAGTGCTTACACAGAGTCAAGGTCTTTTCTGCTGGACATTGGTTAGTTGATGCTGTTTCATTGTTTTCAGTTGATGGCAACTATTTTCATTTGCATTACGTGTCTTTCTTAAAGCTTATTTCTGTCTCTTTGTATTGTCTTTTTTTTTACAATTTATTACCGCTATTGTTATTGTTATTATAATTAGATTTCAACTATTAACCAGTTTATCTCAACCCACAAGTTTTTTCTCTTCACCCTTCTGATTCTTTTCTTCATCCTGTTGGCAGGGGAGTGACTGAGTGGCTGTGTGGTGCAGGTGCTTAGTTGCCAGCTGGGGTTAAATTGTGACAGACCACTGTCAAGTTTAGCTCTACTATGAAGCTGGGTTGTCCCTTGAGTGCATGCTTAAGGATTTTAAATGATTCTGTCCTATGATTTAATTTCTGACCTAGAGGTCAGTGGCTCTATTTCATTACATCATTTGTCCCAATGGGCTGGATTTGGGATATCCATCTACAAGAATAATTAAGAATCAGTGCTTTAGAAATAGTTGTATGTAAAGAACATGCCTTTTCATTTATATTCAACATTTAGTAGCTACCATGAAGCTGATTAATCACATAACAACTTAAAGCATTTGATACTTGGTTTCATTTTTGCCAGTTACTGAATTACTGTGAGGGTGATGTGGCACTTGAACAGGTTGACCAGAGAAGTTGTGGATGACCCATCACTGGAAATCTGCAAGGCCAGGTTGGATGGGGCTTTGAGCAACCTGGTCTAGTGGAAGGTGTCCCTGCCCATGGCAGGGGGGTTGGAACAAGATGGTCTTTAAGGTCCCTTCTAACCCAAACCATTCTATGATAAGATGCACTGGAGATGGACAATAGAAAAGGACTTTAAAAAAAAAAAAAGGAAGAAAAAGGAAGACATTTCTTTTGGGGATTTCATTTGCTTATTCTGCTTAATGTGTCATTCACAATACTGTTTTTAATGCATTTGTCAAATTAATACTCTGATTTCCATATTTTATGCAATAAACTCTGTTTCATATTAGTTACTATGCAAAACATTTCATGCAAAACATCCTAATTAAAAGCTGCTTATTAGTTCTTGATCCCAATGGGATATTTTAACTGGAAATATATATCCTAAAGACTGTGCTGCCAAATTATCTTTCCCATTCTAGCTGAACAACTAAATTGCACCTAAAAGAGAGAGGAGAATTTTTCTAAGATATCCTAGAATACATTGTTAGTGTTTCCAGAGTTATATGATGTAGTGGACAATATCTGCACTGCACAGATGAGGTAAAAAATAACAGCCAGTGGCAATCTGCTTCAATAGGCCAGACGCTTGTGGATCTGATTTACGACCTCAACAAATACTTAAATTGGAAACATCTGGTGACTGGACTGTCATTAATTCAGAGCACGTGTTTCTCATTTTCTGTTACTTTTTTAAGCAAATTAAGACTTCATATAAAAATAATTGAAAGAATACATGAGAAATTAAGGTACTAGCATATGTTTGCATTCTCAGTTATCACTACCACAAAACTCTGTGGTTACTGATGAAAACAGACAATCAAAATACTGAATATTACAAGTCCAAAAGAAATGTGAAAAAAGTTCTTCATTGTCTGGATGCTTTTTTTTTCGTTTTGTTTTGTTTTTAATTTAACTTGCTTATTTAACTTCAAACTCTACATGTTTTCCTTTCTGATTTCAATAACCTGGCATCTTGCAACAAACCAAAGTTCAGTGCAACAGACCAAATTATGCACAGTTTGGTATTCTTTCACTGAAGAAATGTTGGCTTTCTAAAATAATGTATTTTACAGGCTATCATTTTATGTTTCCTTGCTGAAAACATAAATGACCTTTTCAGATCTCTACAGCATGTAGTTATTTGTGATTTTAAAAATTTGCTGAAGTGTTTAGGATGTCATCTCACTTTCTAATGGTCATTAATCTCTTCACTAATAAGAGTAAAATACATATGTGATTGCATGATGAACAGTCAATTAATAATTTTATATCTGCTTTTGTAAAAATTTCTCTATTAAGGGCACCATGCAATGTTTAAAACACTGGTTTTAGAACTAATATCCAATACATACTTTGTGATTGTTTTAAATAAAGTAAATGAACGTTTAATTTTAGGGACTTAGTAAGCAACCAGTACTTTCACTGCTAATATTCAACATGAAGATGGACTCAACATAAACAATCTCCTTCTTAACTGGATCACAGAATCATAAAATCATAGAATGTTGTGGGACCTTAACGATCATCTAGTTCCAACTCCTTTGCCATGGGCAGGGACAAGGTTGATTTATGTATTCATAGTAGGATTCATATGAACAATTGAGAACATCTACAGATAGACAACTGTGCCTCAGTTATTTAAACTTGGCTCCTTTACAGTCAGTGGAAGAAATAGTTATGCTTATAATGCTGTTAACTTGAACCATTTTGTTGATTAATCTGTGATGAGATCAATCGTATTTTACAAATGACAAAAAAGGGAGTAGAGGGTGACTAGCTCAAACTATAGACAGCTACATTTAGAAAGATGGGTCTCTAAGGATATCAGTAGTTATGACTAAAGAATTCATCCACACTTTCCTTAATAGTATAAATTATTGCAGTCAGTGCTGTTTAGAGTATGATTCATTTCATACTGCTGTAGATATCTAAAATAGACTCATAAAAATGTTGGATGGAAGGTATTTTTGGAGTGTCATTTGGTCCAACCTTCATTTTAGAGCTATGCTCTCAACAGCACTATCACTTTCAGATCAATTACGGCTTTGTCCAGCTAAGTTTTGAAAAGCTCCAAGGCTGGAGACTTCGGCAGCTCTCTCAGTAACCTGATTCAGTGCTGCACTGCTCCCCTACTGATTTTGTTTTTCATAATGTCCAACATGAACCAACAAGACAGATTTTGTGACCTTTGTCCCTTCTTCTATTGTGTGCTACTATCAAAAAAAATTTGGTCCTATAATCTTTATAACTGCCATACAAGTAGTTTCAAGCATCAAGCAAGAAGCGAGTGATATGGCCCTCAGTGATATGGTTTAGTGATGGTTTTGGCAGTCCTGGGGTAGCGGTTGGACTTGATGATCTTAAAGGTCTTTTCCAACCTAGTTGATTCTGTGATTCTGTGATTCTATGATCTCTTACATTACTTCTTAATCATCTCTACACCAAATTAATGAAGTTCAGCTTCCTCAACCTCTCCTTAGTTCACACAAGGCTTCTGGCTATTCTGATTATCTGTTGGAGCTCTACCAGGTTTTCCACATCTGTCTTGAAAAAGAGGAACCAGTACTGAGTGCAGCAGACCAGATCTGGCCTCAGCAATGCCAGCTACCAGGGAATCATAACTTCCTTCAATATGGGAGTCATGTCCTTCTAATATATCCCAATATATTGTTCTTTGCAATGGAAGTTCACTGCTCACTCATCTCTAGCATGGGGTTGAATTTCCATAATCCCCAGATGCCTTTCAGGAATGCTATTACTCAGCCAGTAGCTATCTATCCTATACCACAGACTTACTACACTCCAGGCGAAGAACAGGCAGTGCTGCCTGTTGAACTTCTTGAGGTTTGTGTCAAGTATTAGTCCCTCAAATTGTTAATTAAAATATTTGTCACTGAATGCAAGTCAGACTGGAAATGGATGTGCAATTCCCTTTGAATACAGATGACCAAACAATCCTCAGCCTACCTACCAGCTCATTGGTCTCGCTAATACTTCCTCAGCTTCCAAATAAGAGTGCTGTGGGAGAAGATGTTCAAAGCTTTAATAAGTTCAGTCATAGGTATACTCTGAATAAATACATATTGCACCATTCTTCCCTGTTCACATAGCTAGTAATTTTGTTGTAGCCATTCACATTGGACAGGCATGACTGACCCTTTCTGAATCCTTCTTAACTATTGCTGATTGCTGCCTTCTCCTTCATGCCTTTCGAACTGAACTCAAAGAGGAACTGACTTAACATCTTTCCAGGGACAGAGATAATCCTGTAATTTTGAAGATCTCTTGTCTGCCTTTCTTACAAAGTGGGAGCCTCCTCTGATTGTCATGATTTTCTCCCTCTCTTGTTCAGCTTGTTCACATCTCTTCCTAATAGGCACTATTCTTCTTCAAATGAGTCACCATAGCTGAGGTGACAACACCATTTGCCCCATAAGATTTTGGTGTGATGGATGCACCTGCTCCTAGTCTACGACAACAACCCCTGATAGAAAGCAACAGGTCAGAAGTCTTCCGGCTGTCGATCCCAACAGAGCTGTTGTTCACCCAGTAGGAGAAAATTTCAACTTGTTTCATATAAGAAAACTGAATAATGGATATGGCATTACAGGAAACTGCCCTAGTAATCTGCAAGTAACTCATAGAAAGTAACTTCGTTGGCTAGAAAGGGAAACGCAGGCATGCTATTTGTAACAAGCTTCAACATTTGAGTTGTTTGACAGAATTCGTTTTGGGCAATAAATCATCTGCAATTTTAAGTTACAATAATGATATAATTATGGTAATATGCTAATAATTGCTAATGTAAGTTTGATGTTAATGAAAAGAGTGATTTGTGTAGGTAATAAGAATTAGGCACCCTAACGTATTGATCTCAATGTGTGCAAGAATATCTTGGAGAATGAATATGTAAACTAGATAAAATGAGTCATGATTCTTCAGAATTTTCCCCGGCGCAGTTTTTATTAATGCCAGACCACCCGCTTCTGCCAGGCTACGTGAAAAGGAAAGAAGATAAGCTGAAACCCTACTGAAAACAGACACTTTAATTTTAGTGATAAAGAATGTTAACTTAGATCCCTACTTCTGCTGAATTAAATCTCTGACTTTCTTCAATAAGTTTAGAATGACTGTTCAGACATGAGCCTAGTGAGATTAACAAACATTAATAAGGCCTCATCAAACTAATTTTACATTACAATTAAAACTCTTGCTTTGACAGTAGCATCTCTGGAAAGTTTACTCACAGCACACTGAAATTCAAATAGATTTTTTTAGTACTGCTGGTTCTGTGATAGAAGCCATCACATCCACCTGTGTATCAGAAGACACAGGTCTATGTTAGATATAAGGTCTTCCTACTGTTTTTATTTTTTTTCTGTTTCGTTTGTTTTTAATCTATATAGATATATAAAAAAAATAAGGACATGGAAAAAGAAGAGAATTATCTTTCTAAGAATAGTGGGTAAAACAACTCTAGAAAGATACAAGTCTAAAATCTGTGTTTCAAAGAAACAGGGAGGACCTTCTAACCAGACTAAACTGAGCAGAAATCAGTTGGATACAAGCAGTTTCCTGCTCCTTTGTCTTTTGTGTCTGTTTTTTGATGTCTTTTCAAGAAACAGAAGATTTGGAAACTTTGTATAAATGAGGTAAAATCCATCAATGTTAGCATAAAAATTTAGCTAGCAACTCTGAGGCAGGTATAAACATTTTCATCTTTTTTAAAAAGATGCAGACTGTTGAATATGATCTGATAATGTTCTTTTAATTGACTGTTCTACGTTGATATCATGCTGTGCTTTAAAATTTCATAAGATATCACTGTTTTATATAGTACATGAGTGCTGACACTCTAAGGATAGCTTAAGGCAGTTTATGCTGAAATATGACTAATATAGACCATCTCTAGATACCATGGGTGCTTGCTGTGGCACTGTTGTGGCCAAATATTAAAACCAAGTCTTAAAAACCTTTTCCCCCATCCCTTCCTTCTTCCTGGGTTTAACTTTACTCCTGATTTTCTCTACCACCAGTGGTGCAGGGGGAAGGGGAATGGCAGTCGCAGTTAGTTCATCACATGTTGTCTCTGTTACTCCTTCCTCCTCAGGGGAGGACTCCCCACACTCCTGCTCCATTGTGGGGTCCCTCCCACAGGAGACAGTCCTCCAGGAACTTCTCCAATGTGAGTCCACCCCACAGGCTGCAGTTCTTCATGATTCTATGAAACCTTCATTCTGGTGATATTCACATAGATTTTGTCCTGACATCTGGACATCCAAGATAAGCATTTGATATTGGTTGATATTATAGAAGCTCATGAGAAACAACATCCTTGTCATGCAACTATCACAAGTTGCATGACTTCTTAGAGGAGCACATCAAAGAACCAGAAAACAGAGCAATAGAGGACCTTGGAAAGAGATACTTTATGGAGCATCTCAACATATCTTGAGCAATACTTTTCAGTAGGAATGTCTCAGTAGTAAGGGATAGTATGCAGGACACCACACACAAACTGTTTACTTTGGTGAGATAAAAGTGTCAGTATTTGATTACGAAGAGGAATGGACTTGTTATGTATTGCCCTAGTTTTTCTTCCGTCATATGGCAAAAGCAGCCTACATAAATCATGACAGGTATGATTTATCATGACTGTGTTTTCTACAGCTTTGTTCCTTTCATGGCTAGTTAATTACTTTTAACTAACAGATAATTTAGACAGTTTACATTAACTCTATTATTATAGCAATAAATTTGTGCTTTTACAGAAAGGAAGAAGGATAAAGGAATACAGAAATTAGCCACAGAAAAGAAAGAAGGATAAGGAAATGTAAGAATTAGCCTCAGCTGTTCACAGCTCTAGCTCAAATCCATTCTGAATGTTCAAGGCATAATTCCGAATGATTCAATTCCAGACTCTTTCGTCAGGATGACAAAAATCAAGATTTGCACTAAGATGTCAGTAGCCTTGTTACTTTTAACATCTAATAAACACACAAACAAAACACTCAAAAAGAAGCACTAAATTAAAATATTGACAGATGAATACTCAAATGTTAGGAAATAACAGAGTTAAGGTTTCAGATGTAATTCCAATTTTACACCCTACACTTCTGCATCATGACAACAGCTTCTTCATGAACACATTGCATTTTGTTCATTACCAGTCCCAGATTAGAGCAAGCAGGCAGAGAAGATATGAAAAGCCCAGACTGGCATGAGCGTGACTTGCCAAGCACCACGAAGGAACTCTCTGATAAACTCTCAGAACTCTGTCAGTTTCTTTGGGAAGCATCCAGCAACCACAATTATTAAATCTTCTTTCTTTCCGACCCTGCTTCATTAGCTGTGTACCTTTATTTTCTGAAAAAAGTTACACTGGTATTCCACAGTCAACAATCTCTTTCATTATAAAGCCTGATTTGCAGTCTGTGAACTGAATGAAGAAAGAATGCTATGATAAAAATCGCATGCACTAATGTAATTATAGATGGTAATACTTACATCTAAGACAGACTAATTAAGGCTGTATAGGCAACCTTAATTCTGACATTTTTCTAACTTCTAAGCAATTGACCTTGCAATCTCAACACTCCTCGTGTATCAATTACAATTAGTTTTTAAAAACATTAAAAAACCACTGCTGTCAAGGCAGAAAAAAAGAGCGGAAATCTTCCTCTGGAACCAAGCTGTGCTCTTTTGAGAGTCAAATCCTTCAGAACTATTCAGAAGGCTGCAAGATGACCTACCACAGGCAGGCCTGGTACAGTTAGTAACCTCTCCATGGCCCGGTGACTAGAAAAAGGAATACACATCAGCACTGGGAGGTTTCCCAGATGTCTGTTGTCAAGACACAAAGGTGGGGGTTGAGGATGACTGGGGGCTTGGTACTATTGTTGCTGTTGCCAGGTTCTGCTGTTCTTGCTTTGCCTCTGTAGTCCTCTGTTTCAAACTTCAGCTGTACAGGGTGCTAGGCCACCTAGTCTAGGTTATGCTTTGCCTCTGTAGTCCTCTGTTTCAAACTTCAGCTGTACAGGGTGCTAGGCCACCTAGTCTAGGTTATGCTTTGCCAAGAAAGGTTGGACCAGATGATACTTGAGGTCACTTCCAACCTGGTATTCTATGATTCTATGAATCTTTCTTATCCTAGTTCCTTCCCTTGTTATTGCCTTATTTTTTCTCATGTGCTGGACCTTGATCCTTGCACCTCTTCTTCTTCTGAGCTGAGGAGTGTGTATTTCTTTCCGCTTCAAACTGCCCACACTCAGCCTGCCTGTTCTCAGACCACATCTCCAACGACCTGTTGATACCCAGGAGAAACAACTTCACTCAAACTTGTGCTCAGCTGCAGCAGCACAGGCTCACAACATGCACCTGGCATGCAAAACCTTTGAAAAATGAACCATGCAACTCTGAAGATTCCCCTAACGTGCAATTTTGGGGGAAGTTTGGGGTATAATTTAGCACTGGTCCACTTTCATATAGAGTCTGGAAGATAGACACACAATGTCAGCTGTAAAAACATGAAAACCTTGCCTTCCTGTCAAGCAATCACAATGTTGCTTTTCTTACTACTGTTATTAATATGACCCTGTAATATTATCTCTCCAATCTCATTGTGAGAACCACTTTACTCATGTTTTATTTATTTTTAAATAATTCGGAAATTCAAGATAGAAAACTTGAGTATAAATACCGGAGCATGGAAAACCTACAGATTCTGTCAAAGTAAGTGTCACTGAGAAGTGTTTTGGAATCAATATCTCTATCTCTATTCCACAGACAGTATTAAGCAGAAGGCTTTGAATTCCAATTAGCAGACCAAAAAAAAAAAATTAATTCATATCGTATGAGAGACACAGAGATAGAAAAATTTCTTTTAGAATACTTCTAAGTAAATAAAACGTCTTATGACATAGATGAGTTCCTAGTGACAGTGGCAAATCTTGTTTCAGTTCAATCTCTGCTTGAATTCCTTGCTTGGCCGAGGAAGGAGAAAATCAATATTTCTTTACACATTTGCTTTTACATGTTAACACAGTGAACTAAACCTTGACTCACAATTAGCAACCAAAGTTACATAGTTTCTTTCAAATGGCTAAAGCAAGACCAGGCCTAAGGAATTACATCAATAGAACAGAACCTGCTTTGGCCAAAATTACTTTGGAGAGAAAAATAATTTTTTCTCTTTTGGAACCCTGATATAAATTCAATTTGATTTTGATGTTATAACGTTAGAGGAAAAAACGCCACCAGGAACTATGACATTCTCAAGTGATACAGCCAAGACATTCTTAATACAGTATAAGAATTCTTCACCAGATGCTGCCCAGGGAGAAGACTGTCTTAAGAATTAATGAATATAAACAAGCAATAAACAAATTTAGAGTTAACATTTTCTCACCATTAAAACGATGAGATTCCAGCATTTTTCGAAAGGATATGTATAAAAGGACATACACAGCTGGTTTCACCTTCCCAGTACACATATTTATATTTTAGCTTCTTGAACTGGGCTCCCCTCATGAGTGAAGAGGAGGCAATTCTAGGTCACAGTTAGTATCTTACTAAACTAATCCCTAAAAAAAGAGCCATATCTAAATAATAGCATCAGGTGTAGTCACCTATGTTGCAACCTATACTGAACTCCATGTCTGATGTCAAAAGGCTTTTTTTTTTTTTTTTCCAGAGGTCAAGAGGTTTTTTTTATTTATTTTTTTCCCCAGAAAAACCTCAGTCTGTTCTAGTTTTCACTGACTCTTTGTGTTACTTTTGTTTTGTTGTTGGTTTTTTAACATTCACCAGAAAAAGTGACTGGAATATTCCTTCAGATCAAATTCTGTTTATTCAGAGGAAATAAGTGAAATCACCTGATAACCTTGATACTCATTCTTTTCAGAATTTGTTTATTTTAGTTTGAAGAGTTAGCTTAAAACAATGGTACATAAAGATAATGACTAAGATTCATTTCAAATTTGAAGACGTTTAGAAAAATTTTAAAATAAAATGGTTTGGGTTCAAAAGGACATCAAGATCATCTAGTTCCAACCCCCTGCTGTGGGCAGAGATGCCTCATCCTAGACCATGTCACCCAAGGCTCTGTCCAACCTGGCCTTGAACACCGCCAGGGATGGAGCATTTATCACTTCTTTGGGCAACCTGTTCCAGTGCCTCACCACCCTTACAGTAAAGAACTTCTTCCTCATATCTAGTCTGAACTTCCCCTGTTTAAGTTTAAACCCATTACCCCTTGTCCTAGCACTGCAGCCCCTGATGAAAAGTCCCTCCCCATCATCCTTGTAGTCCCCCTTCAGATACTGGAAGGATGCTGTGAGGTCTCCATGCAGTCTTCTCCAGGCTGAACAGCCCCAGTTTCTCAGCCTGTCTTCATATGTGAGGTGCTCTAGGCCCCTTGTTGTCCTTGCAAGTCCTCCGGACTTGCTCCAACAGCTCCGTGTCCTTCTTATGTTGAGGACACCAGAACTGTACACAACACACCAAGTGGGGTCTCACAAGGGCAGAATAGAGGGGCAGGATTACCTCCTTTGTCCTGCTGGTCATGCTTCTTTTGATGCAGCCCAGTATGCAGTTGATTTCTGGGCTGCAGGTGCACATTGCTGGTTCATGTTCAGTTTCTCATCGACCAACAGTTGCTGCAGAGTAGAGCATCAGAATACCCTGGCAGCCTGTCTCATTTATGGAAAAAGGTCTCAATAGCTAGAGGGCATGGTGTCAGAAGGCATGCCCACATGTAAAGTAGACAATCTAAATAGTGCTTTCAGTATACAAAATCTTCCTCACATCTTCTGTCTTGTTTAGAGAATCTTCTTAATACAAGCAAGTCTTGAGTCTACCAGTTGCATTGATACTTCATAAATTGCATCTCTGGTAACTATAATGACAGAAGGTTTAAGATTCTCAGTGTGGATTAGGACAAAATAATAGTCAGGATTTCTTCTAAGAATAGCTTTCCTCATGGTTGTGCTGTTCAGTTGGACTCTTTTCTAAGAAAATGATAACAAATGTTTCACTAACTCGGTAATAATTTAGAGCTCCCACATCTTATCTGTATGACTTCAGGATTCACTCAGCAGCTTCACTGTGGGAATGAAATACACTTATGTGAACAAACCTGCATGTCTAGATCAAATGTGTGAATGGGAGACTCACTAGGATTTGGGGGCCTGCATGCTATGCCAGAAAATAGAAAGAGAATACTGGACCAGACCAAGCGCCTGTTTGCTGAATGATCTGTCTTTGACAATAGGAAGTGCCAGCTGATTAGACAAAGCCTGTGACAACCATTCAAGCCTTTAAGATACAAGCTTCTTCTATATTTTTCCTCCTCTATCGTCCCAGCTTTCAGGAGGCTACCTAGGGATTTCCGGAGTCAGATAGTTTTGTTTGCTGAAGTCCCAATGTGTTTCTCTTCCATGAGTTTGTCTTATTGCTTTTTGAACCAGTTTGCAGTTTTGACATCCAGAATACTATTTGGCAGAGTTTCCACCGTGAATGTATTCAGGTAAAAATACACTTTGCTTGTTTCAGCCTGTTCACTGGTGATGTCATTTGTTCTTCCCTAGCTCTTGTGCTGTTAGAAACAAGGATTGTTTTCCGCTCTTTTATCCTATGGGACCTGAAGTCCCAGCTAAATTCAATCCTACAGAAGTCATATATTTCTGAACTACAATTTAAGTTGCTACATCATTCTGTTACAATGAATACATTTCTTTCACAGACGACGAGTTTCATGTTCAGGAAAATTTTTTTTCACTGTTAGGACAACCTACCCTGAAAAGAAAGACATTTATATAGGGATTGGTATTCAGATTTGGTGTTAGAATTTCCTGTCAGTTACTTAAAAACAGGTTAAGGATGTTGATTCTTCTACTAATCAGAAACAATAATAAAAAAACATTTACTATTTTAGTGTTTGACAACAATTGATGTTTTAATGCATTTTCAAGCAATAATAGCACCATTCAGAAGCACTTGATACAAAGTTTCATAAGCACAATGTAAGGTATTGCAAGTACCAGTTTCAGACAAAAATACATTGGTTTTCATCCCATAAATAAACAGTTCTTCTATAGCAAACTATTCCAATAAATTCTATCCATAACACCTAGAAAACTGCAGAGAAATAACAGAACTGTGTGACTGCATTTGGGGTGACAGAGAAGTTAAAATGATCATGACGTAAACCAATCATGCTTAATATTCCTTTTAGTTCTCCTGCATAACTCTGCCTTGTCCAAAAATTCTTATCATTCTAGTCACTTACAGTGATGTACAAAACTCTTTCCTGTGCTTTTACCATGATTTTAAAACAAATACAGAAGCCTGGGAAATTTATAGGTTTCCTCAATGGATCTCCATTTTGAGGTTTATTTATGCAGATGTGGCAAAGAGCCACTTTTTCAAGTCTCCTGTCCTCAGTTTTCTGTTTTATGCACCTAAACCACAACTAGGTTTCATGTTATGTATAAATATATTTAGTGGCTGGATAATATACAACTTCAGGTCATAAAGTTCTAAAGGTGAAAGACAGGGAAGACTTGGTAAATTAATTGCCTGCATCTATTGATAGGTGATTCAACCTGAAAAATGTTTTTGGTACCAACAAAAATTTTAAAAATTAGTGTTTTGAGTCTTTCAATTCTATCATGATTGATTTAACACTACAAAAGTATCAAAATTAATATAAAGGGAAAACAGTAAAAATCCTGGGTTGGCAAAAGCTGTCTTCTTGCCCAGACTTAGGTCTGCCAGGCTTCTTGTATCAGCCCTCTTTCTAATTCATTTTGCAACGATCACTGTAAAGTTTATCATTGTTCTTCCTTCTGAAGTACAATTTCAATCTGAGATACCACCTCAGTGAGGTCTCAACTACTTCCAAGGGATTTTGTTTCATTCTTCCTGACCTCAGAAAGTGGTATTAAAAGCACTCTATGAAAAACAAGGAGAACAGGATTGTGAAGTGGTACTTGAGAGCTGACTGCCTCCTTCAGAAGTATCAGGGATCCTTTCTATCATTTTGGGTAATGTCCTGTCTTGCTCCTCTGATCACCCACTGTGCACCATGCTGGTTGACTCTGAGGTCCCACCTGGCACACCACACTCACAGCTCTGCTGTGACCACAGACTGATCTCTCCCCCAGTGCTCAAATTTCTCACATCCTAAGGGACGAAAAATGAGCCTCAAGGGGTTTATGTGTCCAACTGTTCAAAACACTGGGAGGGTACAAAAGGACAGGGTTGAGGGTAGAGAAGATTGATTGTTAGACTATACCTACAGGATCTAGGCAAAGAAGATGACCTTTAAGGTCCGTTCCAACTCTAAGCATTGTATGATTCTATGACAATCATAGAAGAATGATAGTTCTATATAGGAAATTCTTCTGGAAATACTCTAAAGTGTTATGTAAGATGGTCCATTTTAATTACTGCCACGATCCCTTCTGGCAAAAAACTTTATCAGACTTGGAGGAAAATGGCAATGAAATACAAACTAGTGGATTATTGAAATATGAATCTTTCCCCACAAGGCATTAAATAAAAGAAATGCTGACAAAGCATCCTCTGTATTTACATTGGTTTGATGTACTCTTTATTGCCTACATATGATGGAGTAGATTTTTATTTTTTTTTATTCCTGGGTGTAGACTCCCTTTTAAGTCCAAGGTATTGTGAATAAGATATACTTGGTAGAGAAGTGGAAACAGGCATAAAGCACGAAAAGGTGATTTTTATCACTTATGTTTAGAGGCAAAGGTTGGAATTGGGAAACAGAAGACAAGCAATCTAGTTAAAAAGGCTATTCTGTAACTCAGATTCTGCACATGGAATTGACATAATTTGTTGTTGCAATTTCTATCTTTGTTGAATGCCAACAAGCTTTGTGTATATGTTGTGAACTAAACAGGATGGCCTCAATATTGCAAAGGAACTGACAAATATAATTCCTGAAAATCCTACTTGTGCTTGGTAAAAGAGATAAAATAAAAAAATAAAATAAAACTTGCACTACCTAATAAATTCACATGATCTCACTAACAGATCATTACTTTTTTACCACCCTGAATCAAAACTAATATATACTCTGTGAATATTCAAGTCAAACTTATTTTTGTACTTCCAAAATTTACCCAACTCCAGGTTTCAGACATCCACTTTGCAAGTGAATACTTCTATTTTTCTTATATTTTAAATTGCTTCTGGGTAAAAAAAAAGATGTTTCTCTTTATTAATCTGAAGCCTGGAAATCGTATTCTTATACAACTCTTTCTGTTGTCAGGTCTTAGAATAAAATAAATCATTACCACGTAAGGCACAACATTTTCTTAGTGAAGGTCAGTCATGACATTTAGATCAAAACGTCCTCCTATTTACAGGCTAGACACAGTAAATAATGGTTGCATTTTTTTTTTTTAATGTGTTTCTTTCTTTAATTTTTCTCAAAGGACATGTAAATGTTTCTGAGAATAAGAAAAGCAATAACACTTTACTGCAATGTCATGTTCTCTAAGAAATAATTCAGTAAGATATTTGAAGGAAGAAAGGAATTAGCATAATTGTCATGTGCCTCCTTCTTTATGTAATATTCTACAATGTTTCAGAAAGAGCCCATAAGACTTGTTTGGATTTTGATATAAATGAAAAATACTGTCAGACCTTACTTCCCAAATCCTGACTGCAAATCCCACCACGTCAGCAGAAGTCAAGTGACAAACTATCACAGAACCATAGCACAGTAGTTCTGAAGCACTCACTGGTCCTTTTGCTCTAAGTTACAACTAAATAAGCATACTGGCTAGTATTAGGAGCCCAGATTGTCAGTCTCAGATAAAAAAATACATTTTAATCCTCAAATTGGATCACATTTTACTCACACATATGCACATAATTTCAAAGCAACTTTAAGTTTGGTCAGATATTGATAGAAATAACACAAATTGTCCTCTGATTTTGATGGAATTCTGTATCATTTCTCCATTAAAAAAATTAATTATTTGTTACTTTTTTCTGCAGGCTTTTTGGTTTAGCTTGTTAAGCCACTGTGTTAATCCAATGTGAAACCAATTCTAATCACCATGGTATTTTACTCTCCAGCTAGCAAACTAAAAACAAAAGACATAGAACTGTGAATTAAAATGCTGCCTGTAAAACCTCAAATTCCTACTAAATGATAACACAGTAATTATTAATTAGAAAAAAATCTCCAAATTATTAAATTTTCATCCTAATGTAAATCCCAGAAAACATCAATAATGATTGTATATAAATTATATTTGTATATAAAAAACAGGAATTAATACTAAGTTGTATTTAGTATTGTACACTGAGTACTAAGTTAATAATTTATACAACTAATTTTTTCCAAGCTAGTTGATTCTGTGGTGATGCTATGATAATTATGTGAACTGTGAACAACTGAAAACCAATGTTAGCTGATGGCAGAGGTTTTTTAGTGTGAAAACAACTATTAAAAAGCTTTGAGCTTACCTCACATCTTTTTTCAGCTGGACGTTGTGCTGGGACATCTAGTCTAGGTCATGTTTTGCTGAGAAAGTTTGTATCAGATGATCCTTGAAGTCCCTTCCAAACTGGTATTCTATGATTCTATGATTCTTTTGCAGCCTAACATTGAAAAAGAACCTATTTCAAACTATTGACCTGGAGAAGCAGACTGCAGTGAGATCCTAGCTAGCCATTTCCAGCACCCTAGATACTATTCCTCTTTCACATAATGAAGAGTAGGATAATTCAGAAGTGCTCAGTATGTCAGAAGAAATAGTGTGCCTAAATTTGTAGTTGTAGTTATGTGGACAATAGGTGGCAGAACTAATTTCTTAACCAAAGCCTGCAGTCCCACAGGAGCTGAGGAAGCTGGAAGGAGGTGTTAAGTTGTGACCTTTTCCTGAAGGCTTCCTTTCCACATTCCAGTGGCCGGTGCAGTGCACAGGTTACCTGGCTTGAGTCCTCCATAAAGATAAAAAAGTTGCATTTGGGGCTTTCAGCAGCTAGCCTGTGATGCAGCAAACTGGCTGGACAAGCTGAGGTCCCTCACTTAGGGGACAGGGCAAGAAAACAGACAAGTTGCTTAGTTGCTGCAGCAATGGAACAGGAAGGGCTGAGAGCCTTTTGCAGGAGATAGATACACTGAAAAATACAAGGAGTCTGAGACTTGCAATGTAAATGCTTTCTCTTCACTTCTCCTGTCAGAAGACTAAAAGCAGCAAAGCTTATCTCATAAATGTGAGTGAAGGGCAAACTTTGACTGCTTGACTTCCAAAGACACCTCCATTTTACATAAGTGGTGGAAGCTCAGAGGTTAATTAAATTTAATGTTTCCTCCATGTTACCAGCTTTTCTCCATGTTACTGTATTTTCACTCTTATCTACATTCCACCTAACATAAATGCAACAAAAGTTCTCCCAACGCCTAGCTAAATAAAGAAAATAGCCAAATTTTAATTAAAGCATAATTATGAACTGTCCAACACACACAATGTCTCTGTCACAATATAGAGTTGATTGTGACCTGTAATGAATTACTCTTGACTTAGCATGCTATGCATAAAAATGAATTTTCATGTCTTCCTGAGCTACCTGAGTATCCAAAGATTAATTTGTAAACTGAATTGCTTCATAATGGCAGGGTGGGTGGGTGGGGTGTGTGTCTATGTATTTTGAATATTTCTAGGGCTATGCATCAGATGTGTTCAGATAAAAAGAAATTTTCAGTCTCTCAGTTTTGGCTATGGGCTACCAATTCCTTTGCAGGTCTGTCTGTGAGTGTCGATTTTAAGCAAACACTTCTTTATACTAAAAAGCACTTCATTAGTCATGCAGATCTAAAATTTGGCTAATATTTTCTGACTTTGTAAACTAATCTGTAAGTCTTAAAGTACAGAATAATGATGTATCTTCTAAAACGTTACTAAAACAAATGATCAAATATAAACCATATAACCAATACAAATAATAATAAAAGCCAAATAAACTATGTAAAGGAAAATACATGTTAATTTTTACTATAAACTATTCAGACAAGGAGGCCTCATCAAGGCATAGATGGTAGACACTATTGGTCTTCTGGAATTTAATAGTTAAGAGACATCTCTATTTGTCTTTCCATTGTGATGGCAACTTTTATTAGTGGTCTCTGAATGGACATCCACTATCAGCAAGCATGAAGTACAGATTTTCCATAATTATAAAATTTTATTAAGTACTCACAGGTTTTCCAATAGGTGCAAGCCAGAAAAACAAGTGATATAATTTTCACCCACAGTTAAAACAAGAGCAGGCAAGAAATAAAAAGATATGCATTAATTCCTTGATGAGTATGGCACATGGAACAATTATAACTCACTTTAAAGTTTTTTGTTGTTACTAAACTCTAGGGGAGGGGAGGTTGACCCTGGCTGGCTGCCAGATCCCCACCCAGTGACTGGAGTAGCGGTTGGACCTGATGATCTTGAAGGTTTTTTCCAACCTAGTTGATTCTGTGATTCTATGATTCTATAATTCTATGATTCTATGATAAGAAGGGCCAGTCCAGGGCTTCTTTGTAATGCAGGCAAAGTTATATTTTGCCTCTGCAAGGATGAAGATCAAATTAGTAAACCCTGGAAAGACAGACCATCCTTTGGCTGTCGCTGTTGGATGGGGGAGAGCTGTTCAGATGCGGCAGCCTCAAAGCCAAGATTACTAACGCAGGGAGGCCCTTCAGGTCTTCAGGGCCCTGTATTCCCAGACCCTTCACTCAGCTGTGAAAGGAGCAGCACACCCCCGTCTCTTTGAATCTGGCATAGGTAGAGAAGGCAGCAGTCATTACATCCCATCCTGAATGGGTAGTGGTTCTATGATCCTAGATCAAAAAATCACTGAGGTTGGAAAAGACTTTTAAGACCATCAAGTCCAACAGCAAAAAAAAAAAAAAGTTTTACCACGTCCCTCTAAACTAGACCCAAATCTACAGCTTCCAATGTTTAAGACACAAGAAATGAGGTAAACACCAGATCCAGCACAGTGAGAGTTACCTCATATCATTCCCTACACACATATATGAAGTTCCATCACAAAGCTGTTTAGAAGGAAAATTGCAGCAGGCTGTTCTGCAACCTTAACCAGTGATAAGTAATCTGCTTTTTATTTCCACCTCAGATTTGTTTCTGGACATTTTGTAATGATTTGCTCACTTGTAGACTTGATTGCATTATTTCTCCTTAAGGCAACTATAAATTGGACTGATGGAGGCACAAAGGTACTAGAAAACTTAGGAGAAAAGGGATTCTGGGAATTTTAGGCCTGCCTTGTTACTGGTAATATGTGTTGCCACACCTTCCGAAATTAACAGGAACACAAAACCGACCATCCTCACGAGATCAGGCTGTACCAATGACTGTAAAATATCATATTTCTGAGAGCCTCCAACAGTTCTTATCTTTTCTTAATTTTCTAGAGATTTTATTGACAGTGAATATGGATTTCTGAATATCACCCAGATGTTAGAGAAAAATGTTGGCAGTTCACTGAGAAAGTTAGGCATTTCTAAGTAATCCTGGATCCAGCAGTGGGAGCCAAGACGGGGCCACAGCACCCTTCTGTGAGAACCGACAGCTTGAAAATGTCATTTCTGAAAGAGCTGTTAGTTTTGGCATTTCACACTTTGGTCTTGTTAAAATTAAAACAATAAAATAGAAGTATTTGATTTGCATCCTTTCTTCAGGACAGTGCACACAATACTTTCAATATTGTGCTTTGCTTCTGAAGTATAATGTATGGCTATATATATAGAGAGAGGAGGAAAAGACACTAAGTCAAATAATTCAGAAAGTCAGTAAGGTGAAACACCAAATCAAAACATACAGAAATAACACAGCTTCACTGGACTGAACAAAGGCAGATAATAACTTCCTTCTACTTTCCTTTATTTGTTTTTATTTTATTTCCTTTTAGGTCACTTTTATTGTATCAAACATTACTTATAAATGACTGGAGGTACAGTTAAATAAAGCCAATATTTCTCAGATCAAAAGTAACATGAAAAGTGAGATTTAGATCACATAGTTTTAATCATTGAAAGAAAAGTTAGTCTTCAAATTTAACTAGTCATCTAGATTATTTCCACATAAAGAAACAATCATCATCCATAAGCAGTTTGCACAAATTATGTTAGCTATCTAGGACATAGACATATGGATGCCAGAGAGGGGCTTTTCATCAGGGACTATAACTATAGGACAAGCGGTAATGGGTTTAAACTTACACAGGGGAAGTTCCGGTTAGATATAAGGAGGTTCTTTACTGTGAGAGTGGAGAGGCACTAGAATGGGTTGCCCAAAGAAGTGGTAAATGCTCCATCCCTGGCAGTGTTCAAGGCCAGGTTGGACAAAGCCTTGGGCAACGTGGTCTAGTGTGTGGTGTTGGGGTTGGAACTAGATGATCTTGGTGTCCTTTCCAACCTTAACCATTCTACGATTCTATGATTCTATAGGAAAGATGGATCAATGACTAGCCTAGCACTTAAATGGAGTAAATAAGTGAGATGAATCTCATCACACCTCTGAAATCCAGGCATTTTTCTTTTCTTTTTAAAGCTATATCTTTTCATAGACTCTTCATCACAGAACTCATTCCTAGTATCAGACCAATAAACATGCTGTCATCTCCAAATTGGCTATTCAGTATAGTCCTGTCTCTGATGCTGTCATTACAAAATAGGCAGATGTATGTATGTCAGCATCAATCACAGCACAATGGGCCTTCAAATGGCTTTAATATTTGACAGAAACAGAAAAAGCTGCAAGTGTGGTGCAGCTCAGTGACAAATAAGCACAAAACTTGATGGAATACATTTAAATTACATTCTTAAAAAAATAAATCCAGTTGCTGACTTCCATGTTTCTGCCTTTAAATTAATAACATGTAATCATTTGTTCATAAAGAATTCCATTTTAATCTTCCTCATGGATAGATACTACAAAAATCTAAAGTCACGAAATACATTTATGTAATTTTCTTTCTTTAGATTTTAGGGTTTTTATCATATCTATTGATTTTTTCCATTACTCTTTGTTAGACTAAAACAGTACATAGAAAAATAATTTTAGCTTGAAACAACAAGGATAATGAAGTTTTGAAGTTTGATTCTGAGTCTAGGTCATCAGGTGCAAAACTTTGACTTTCTCCCATTGTGCCTTTTGGGTGATACTAAAAAAATCCAGACAAAATGTTATTCACTGGAATTCACAACATTTCGTGGATATTTATCAAGTATGCAAATGTATGTTTATGATTCTGAATGTTTAGTATAAAGTACCTATCAAAGGCACATAAAATACAAGGTTTTAATAGTTTGCAGCTTTCTAGCCATGTTTTGACTTCTGTTTGTTGTAGCTGTCTCATAGCTCTTTCATCACCTCTGCATAAGAAATCAAAGATCTCAGTGCTGCTCCTGTAGAACAAGTTTCCATTGTGAAGGGAACTGACAGTATATGTGCATACAATCTCAGTAGGCAAGTAAGTGATTAGAGGGATGTTAAACAATCTATTTGCGCTCTCCAATGTTAGACATCTGCCTTAGGCAGCTAAAGGCTTTGTTGGAAAGCAAGGATGGTGTCACTTGAGACGACTGATGAAGGTGCTGTCCTTTCCTGCCCATTCTAACTAACTTCTGAACAGATTTCTGAGCTCTTTGTCAATCACCTCATGCTTGCAGACTAAATTTAGATATTTCCATCAGAAAATTGCACTGTAAACTTTTGTTACTCGGGATTTGATTAATGTCTATTTCAGATGTCCCTGCAGCAAGGGTAGAGCACAGACGGAGGCTGGCTGCCCATCTGAGTTAAGCCATTTGCACTCATCAATCAGCATCTGTAGTTTATAACAGGATGTCTTAAGGAAAAGTGATATTAGTGATATCTTACTGTAAAAAGCTTAGAGGTTCAGAAATTGATTAATGAGCAGGTCAGGAGTCCATCAAATGAGAGTGAGATAGAGAAGTAGCTGCACCGTTCTAAGACAAGCTCACACCACTCATCCATCAGAGTCCTACGTTAGCAGATGAGTCACCTCAGTTTTGGTCTTCATACAGTGAAGAAAAAAGCTTCTTTAAAGGGTGAGCCAAAGCTGGAATCTAACTCAGCTCCACTCAGGTGGAACTGTTCCTTTCCTTTAATTAAATAGGAGCCCTGCAAAGTTACCTCACTTAAACCCAGAATTTAGACTTTGTGAGTACCCTTAAGAACAAATAAACTGGTCTTTTGAAATCTTGGCAAAATCTGTTGAAGGGACAACGTTTTCCCAAATTACTTAGCCAGTGGCTATGCATTGCATCCATTCTACAAATACAGTGGAATGCATTTCTGTCACTACATACTCCAGCTTTCCTGAAGAGTATATCAAAGAGTAACGAAGGAGAGATGTAGAAAAAGCAGTTAGATTAATCTTTCTTCTTCTCCACTCTGAAGCCTAGCAAGGAACAGGAAAAAAATTGACAGATAATGGCAGAAAATACATTTAATTTCTAGTCCTCTTTATATTTGATAGTCTATAGTGGTCTTTTGAGCTCTGCACTATTTTCAGGTTATTCAGGAACACCACAATAAAAAGTGATTCTGACCATAAGAAGGCAAGCCATTTTCTGAGGCTGAATTTCCCATGCCTCTCTGTTTCCACTGTGTTTGAGAATGTCGAGTGGGCAGCATTCTAAGGATTTTTACCTCTGAGTATAGACAATGTGATATATTCAAGCATTAATACTACTGAAGTGTAGGACTGAAGACATATAGTTTCTTCTTTTCCTAAGTTTCATTGGAAAAATTATGCTTGATTCACCAATCAAAGCCAATATATCTTCCCAAATCTTCCCAAATTTATTTTCCCAAATAATAATTATGCGTGATGGAGCTCTGCTCTCCTGAAGATGGCTGAACATAGCCTGCTGATGGGAAGTAGTAAATGAATTTCTTGTTTTGCTTTGCTTGCATGTGTGGCTTTTGCTTTACCTGTTAAACTGTCTTTATCTCAACCCACAAGTTTTCTTACTTCTGCTCCTCCTATTCTCTTCCCCATCCCATTGGTGAGAAAGTGAGCAAGCAGCTGGTGGGGGCTTAGGACTGTTGTTAATGCACAACTGTCTATTCCAAAAAGGCTGCCTGCATGAGGCATGTAATGTCATGTCGCATTCATTTGCTTGTAATTAGTTACCTAGAAATGTGTGTAAGTCATCACTGAACATGTATCTTATTAATATTTTCATAACTGTCATAGCAACCTGAATATTAATTAAAGTTTATGCAGATGCTAGATGAAAAATAGCATAAAGTAAATGCCAGCACATAGAATTTCAAAATAGGCTTTTTATTAACTATTTTTAAAAGAAAACTACTTAGGAATATATCCCATTTTGCTGGGAAAAAAAACCAAACATCAACACAAAAAACCAAAACCAGTTGTCTGTTCAGAAGTCTTCTGCCAGACACCTCTTGCATTTCTTTTCAATAGCACAATCCAATTATCAGTAGATAAGATGTTCTTGACTAGAAAATAATAATTAGAGGATGAAGAGGACTTTCTGTTTGTATTAGATCCACAACCAGATTAATGCACAAGAGACTAAAGAAACAAAATTAACGGACTGAAAAAAATCACTGATGTGCTTAACAAAAATTTACTGCAAATAGTATACTTCATTCTTCTACTTTTCTATTCTTTAACTCAGAGTCTGGTCATAATTTAACTAGGTTGTATCTGGCATAGGAAATATCTGAAGCAGAGTGAGAGCTGCCATGTATAGTCATACAGAAACGTCATTTATTCCTACTAATGATCAGAGGGAATGAAAAAGAGTGTATAAGATAAGGCTTAGATAAAGCAGTTCTGGTCCTCACGTAGCTGCCAAATTTTCATAATTTGCAGTTCAGGGTCTTTTCCCAGCCAGAGGTTACATCCTTAGGATCATGTTTAACAGCCACGAAATACCTATTCTTTGTGCATAGGTCCAATTTTATTTTTTTTATGATTTTTAAGTAATTTGTACTTTGGCCTTCATAACATCTTTTGGCAATGAATTACATGCTCTAATTGTACTGTATGTGGAAAAGAACTTCCTTCCTTCCCAGTACCTTTCCAACATCTCCTAGATTTTGGGAGTATAAGACATGGACTGGATGCAAGACAAGCCAGGAAAAAGAAAGGATGAAACGCCTATTCTTACTGGAAATATAATAAATACTAATCATCCTGTACTATTCTTACTGTAATGACTAGATATGTTGTCATTGCCCTCAGTGGGGGAGGTACTGAGTATGTTTCTATAGCTGTGCAACAAAAAAGCTTTTGCTGTGTTTCTACAGACACTGTTTCAGAGACTTCTGCAGAGCTATTACAGATTTCTTAGCAACATTTGTTTCTTAATGAAAAAGAGAAGAGCTTTAGGATTTGGAATTCTCCTGAAAATCTTTCTCCATGAAAGTGGGGATCTCAGCTTCTTCAGGAAACCAGGTCTCCCTCCATTGTCCAAAGCACACTTTGAAACTTTAAACAAATGTTCTAAAATTATAACTTAGTATATGGGTCTAGATACTTTTCCTCATGGCAAGAAGAACTTCCTACAACCTATTGCATTCATCTCTCACAGATATTCTAAGATTTTTTGGATTAAAGAGATCAGTAAACTGATGCAGGCTAACAAACTTGCTTTTTCCAATCTGGTTTCACAATTACTGGCATAACTGCTAGGGAAGTACAAGACTATGTAAAGGTAGCTAGACAACAGAGATTCCTGAAGCTAGCATTCTTGTCAACTGAACGCGAAAGCATGCCCCTACCATCCCAGCCTACATCTGCTCGCTTGTATGGAAATAAGGCAGTAGTGACTGATTTATACATCTCAAGGCCAGAACAGTGTCAGTGGCTGACATGTTTTCTGCTAAACTGCCAGCAGCCACTGCAGTTCAGTAGCAGAGAATATTAATGAGCCTTAACCACAACCTGCTCCAGGACTCCTTCCCACAAAGTATTACAGAGACGAGTACATTGCCCGTGTCTTATAGGCACTCTCCATATAGAAATTCCCTTCATAAAAGATGTGGAGGTTTCAACCCATTATAATGTGGTAGGTTTAACGATCAGTTGAAATAACAATATTTGTCACAGAGTAATTGCCCACATTGCATATGGTATGCAAAAAGAGTCTTATAATGCAAAGCAGACATAGCTCAATATGACATATTTCAACTGTTGATTTTTAGATTTATATTTTTCTATTTTTCGAAAGAACAAGATTAAGAACACCAATCAAAACTTAATGTACTTCACTAGCAGGTAGCATGGATTTAACTACTTTTTTTATTTGATGTGAAACACCACTGTTCAGAACTACACATTAGTTCTGAACTTGCCAAGGATCTTTTGGAAAAAAACGATTAAAGGTGCTTTGAAATCTTTTCTATTTAGTGAGTAGTCAAAGGAAGAACTCAGTTATATCTATAATAAACTCTTGATTTATCAATCTTATCAACAACCCATAAATGAGAGAATTGACAGACCTGAAAGGTTCCAATATGAAAGTTGATTTCTTGAGTAGTCGTTTCTTTCTCACCACTAGTCATCCCTCATAGGCAAACACGACATTTGTACTTTTCCTTTGGCCACTTTCACTAAATTTGCAGTTGTCAGACAAATTTTTTAAGCAGTATCTGGTTTTACGTTTAACTTCTTGATAACAGAAATAGAAGTCTACATGCTGCTAGCCTACTGGATAGTGATCCTGCCCTGCTTGGGCTCATGTATAATTTGATGTACTTGGCAAGAAGGCCTAATAATACCAATTACAAACATGAAAAATAACATTTGGATGCAAATTGTTCGTAGCTGCTTGAATTTCAATGCTCCTAATGAAATAGACTGATGATGTGTGAAACACGGCCAGTGTTTTGGAAAGTTATCTCTTGCCTATGCCCATTGTAAACAGTGCTGTAAAAACTCTGAAAAATTTATTGAACACTCAGAAAAAATAGGGAATGAACAAAGCAAAACAAAAGAGAAAATTAATTTTCACAGTTTCCTTTCTTTTTCTCATGCAGATCTGTCACACCAATTCTGTTTTCTACCCAAAACTCAGCTGAATACTGCTTTTTTTCTTTGAAGTTTCATGGAATTTTTGATGGTCCATCCAATCTTTGGCATGTTTCCTTTTGAGATTAAGTGTAATAACCACAGTAGTAGGTACAACAGGCACTTGCCTAGAGTAACAGATTTGTGTGTGATGCATAACAGCTTCAGGAAAGCTTTTCTGTGTATTTTGGCCATTGCAACTCCTGCTAAAGCTGTAATATTGTTGTTTCCAGCTAGGTAATATTATGCTGATCTCTCTGAGAGAGGGTATCTGCTGTGGTATATTACTGGAGAGTTTGAGAGTTGAGAGACATCAGATTTCAAACGATTGGACATTGCTGTTAAGGAACAAATGACAAATTATGAGGACATGAAAGTGTGTGTGAAATTTCTGGAGCAAGGGAAGTGTTCTGTGAATACTGAGGAACTGTCACTGAACTACTCACCTGATCCCCAACCTTCTTGGAGGGATAAAGCTGTAAATCTGAGTTTCCTTGTTCAGGGAGAACTTTCAAATCCCATTCTTCTCTCCAAATGATTACTCTAATAACCAAACTAGTAAGTACTTATAGGTAACACTATCTTGAGTGTTCAGAGTGGGCGTGAAACATCTATAAACAAATTACCAAGGCAGGTTCATCAAGAAGTTTCATCTTGGAAATCACCATCTTAGAGATATATACCTAATTCTCACATATATGCATATAATATGGGACACAACCCAGATTTCAGATCTTTATTTTAGTATAAGCTGCTGAAAGCCATATGTCTTTGATCAGCAAGCTGGCTATTATTAAAGCTGTAATTCTTTCCCCTTGCTATATGGGAATGAAAGGGTCCAGCTTAGATTTGCAACGTCTGGGAACTAAGGTTGCAGACAGAATAATTATGCTTAGACACATCATTTTCACTGTCAAAACAATGAATTCATGCTAAACTTCTTCATTTCTCTGCTCCTGATGCAGAAGATTTTAAGAGAAATGAGCATATAGTCAAAGTATGAATTTGCACAGCGAAATAGATTTGACCTGTAACAGGTGCATTTCAATTTCATTCAATATTTGTGAATTTGAACTTGCAAGCTTATTTGTGTTGCTTCATGTTCTTTACTGATGCTTGGGTGTTCAGGCTTTTTTTTTTGGGGGGGGGTGGTTGTATTGTTTGTTTCTGGTGTTTTTTGTAATATAAATTATATGTTACAGTTATAGCTCCTGAAATTGGCGCTTGAACCAACTACATGTACACACATGCAAACGGCATTCAAACAACCGTGACAGATTAACAAAAGTCAATAAAAAAAACCAATTATCACAGTAAACAAAATCTTTTCTGTTTGGTTGCTGTTGTTTTTTCAGTGTTAGCTCATACCAGAAGTCAATAAACCTCAGCCTTCCAGTGTGGATCTTACCTAAACCATTTCATTGTCTTAAAGGGTAAAGTTGAATAACGTCCTACTTCAGCACTTCACAGACTATCAAAAATTGGTTCCTTCCAATAGACTTATTATCTTGTAAGTGTATGATTTAATACATAAGAATCACAGGGAGATTCTTAGTTCGTTTTCAATGAAATAATCATTCTTTGTATTTCTGTTTTCATGTCTGTCTCTTGAAGTTACATGGAGAAAACTAACTTCCAGTGGTATGGAAAGCTTAGAGTTCTTATCCATCTCTTTGGGAGTTACCAGTCGTCATTATCTTTTTTAATTAGAATACTAGTAGCTTTCTGAAATAGAGGAAACCAGAAATCAGTGAATATTTCTAAAGTAGTCAGTGTAGGTGACCAGCACAAGGGTCATAAAAGATATCTGAGGGTAAATTCAAGATAATCATGATTTACTTTACATTACTTATTCTAGAACCACATCCAATATGCTGCAAAGATGCACAGGGAATAAAAAAACACCTCTTTTACTTCCGACCTGCTGTTCTGTAAGTTCTCCATTAATTAGAAAGCATATTTCATTTGTATTTGAGACATATTTCTTTTTCTATGTGTAGCTGCAGGGCCAAGAGAGGATGTGCATATATCTGAATACACTCACAGTGTTGATTACTATGCCTCAGAATACCTTTTAACCAAAAGAGCATATTATATGCATTCTATAGGTAAATACTGTAACAATTCACATGACTTCATTCTGTTAATTTAATAATTAATTATTTTCACTCAGTTTATTTCTACCACTAGCATTCTTTCGTTTTAAGCAGTCAGTTTTAATAGGAAAAATATTTCTGTTTGTTTCGTCTGTCTTAAAAATGTCTTCAGGATAGTAGTCAGGAAAAGGAATGAAAGAACATTTTAACTGTCCATTCGGGAATGATGTGAGGACAACACAGGATTGCTGTGCTTCATAATTTATTTTCTTCTCTCGTTCTCAAACCAGGGCAGTGACAGAGCCAGTGCTGTTTCGAAACTGGCACTAGTTGCCATCTGTGATTTTTACCTGCAATTTCTCTTTATCCAATAAACCTGACCAGAAGTGGGTTCACCGATCCTGATTGCCAACAAGAGGAACATCTTCAGTGCTCCCCATGTGTTTCTTCTCCTCACATGGTGAGGAGACTCATCGAACTCATCCGAGGAGGGGGAATAGAGGAAGGGGAGAGAAGTAAAGCCCATTTCACCTCAGATCATCTTCAGCAGATCTTACCTGGTGTTTTGGTGGGTTTATGAGTGGTGCACTGAGAGCAATTAGTGCCTGAATACAGCTACATGAGGATAACAACAGCGAATTACCCTATTTAACAGCTGTGAGGTGGTGTTAATTGCCGGCTATAGACCACAAGCTGAGCAATTTTGTGCAAACTGTACAAACAGAACAAAACAAACGGATGATGTAGGGAGAAAATGGGTCTGAAAAATCCTCTACTGACCCAAAATATGCATATAGCTGGAGATTATATGCATTGCTGGTGTGAACTATTTGTAGCAGTTTGTCAATTTCAACTGGCTACTGTCTGTGAATAGACAGCAATTTCTATTAATTTCTTCATTATTCACAGTCATTTAATTAATGGTTTGTGTGAACACGTTTTTTTGCCTAAGGTTTTCTCCAGCAGGGCTTATTTCTGATAACCTCATTGTTATTGAACACTGCCCTTGATTTATGTGAAAACAGAAGTAAAGAATAAGATTTTTTTCAGATTCTAGTCTTAAATTATAAGGTATAATAAGCAAATTATCTCCACAAATGGGAAAAGAATATCTCAAATGAAATTATGTAGAGATTCTCTTTTTTTTTTTTTTTTTGCCCTCACTGAAACTATTGAAAATAATCAGACAAAAAGTCTTAGAGATGTTTTTAAGTTTGGGTTTTGGTTTTTTTTTCAGATGTTCTGTTGAGTTTCAGCTCTCTGTTGCTAAGAACATTCAGTAATCACAGTGCAGTATATGACCAGAGCTGTCACTGTGTACACTGTATTGCCTAGCCTAATATATGCCTAATATAAGCATATTTTAGATTTTACATGGTGGACAAAGTTTAACTTATTTGGAAAGCATAGGTACCAATGTTGAAAGGCTGATGCTGTTAATATTGCTAGTTGTGGAAATAAAAATAGAAGGAACCAATTTTAGAGTTTTGTAGGTCCCCAAAAAACATAGATTAAGAAATCACATCAGAAAAAGGATATTTTGCAAATGAACTCTGAATGCCTATCTAAAATTATTTTTTGCAATAAACTACACACAAAAATAACAATAAAGTAGCTGTCAATTAAATGTGCCAGAAAACAGAAAGCAGTAGCATGCTGATCTGCTCAAGCTAAATTCTTCGTGCTCGTTGCTTTTCCAAGTGTGAATCAAAAAAGAGGACCCCCTACCAAGTACATAGCAGACTCAAGAACCCAGTATGATTTTATGGTTTCTGTTGTTTAGCTCCTCCTCAGCTTGATCACTGGTGGATTTCTCTTGTTCTTTTTTGTTTCATTTTGTAAGGCTGTTTATTTTTGCTAAAGTTTATGTCAGCCTTTCTGCGCATAAATATTTCTCCCTGGATGCGCACCCACCACTACAAGCCATGACAAAGTCCTTTATACCAGTAAGACCTTTTTCATCGGACCTCCATGGAACAAAGGAAGGTCTTAATTTCTGAAAGCTTTGTAGCTCATTAAAATAACTGAACATTTATGTAGCTGAGAAATGAAATGCCAAACATGTCATCAAGTTTTTAAAACTTAAGTGCCTCCTTTTCCCTTCTCTTACAGGAGAGTTTTGAAGGGGAAGGAGTGCTGTTGTACAATTATCATTGCTTATCTTTTAAGACATGGCACTCAGGCTATGACATTGGATTGGTGTTTGAGTGTGAATTTTCTTAAACTGTGAATCTTCATGATTTTTAATATTTACATGGAATTTGAATTTACAAAGTAAATTAGAAGTCTTCTGATTCAATGATTTTCATATTGTCAATAGCAAGGTCGTTTCTATAGCAACTTTTTAAAGGGTATTCACATTGAGCAGCAAAGGATTCTTTTTTCTGGTTTTTGTTTTTTGTTTGTTTGTTTCCCCTTACCATTTTTCACTTAGATCCTTCAAGAAGAAAGATGTTAAAAAAAGATAAGAAAAAGAATAGAAGAGCTGGTGCTGACAAAATGGCCATTGATTGCAGAAGAATAACCAAGGATTATGACTCGAAGGATTTTAGCTGTACATTATAATAGTTTTAGGAACTGAGCTGCTAAACTTCTTAACCACCACCCCTAGAGAATCTGGTTATAGTTTTGTCTTTTCTTTAAATAATGTGGGTTGTAGTTTAAGTCTACAATCTGAGTAATATATACAAACAGAGAGAGAAGAGGCACATTAAACCTAATCTTCATTTTAATATGGCTATATTCATATATGTCATTAAATGTTTGTATGCTCTAAGAAGTCAGCGAATACCAGAAACAAGTAAACTTGTTATCTTGATATGCAGCATTGTAAATTAATGAAATCCTTGGTTTATAGAAGTTTCAGAGTTTCTGAAATCCAGAAGCCTGCTAGGATTGAGGCTGGATTAGCTCCATGACCCATTGTAAAGGCTGAATTTGTATTCTCAATAAAAACACATATAATGGAGCATATGTATAAGCCATCCATATACATATATTCACAGATCAACACAGACGACAGAGCATTCACACAAGCATCAACAACACCAACAACCTCTTCTTGCTCCTTTTTCAAGCTGAGCAGGATGGAGATCTCTTAGCGGGTGTATATATATCCAATACAATGTGGACCAGCTCCCCTAGCTAGGCTCAGACAGTTCAGCCTGCCCAGTGGCTGCTCCTGGATCCAGTCTCCCATCGCCGGCACACGGATATTCAAACCCTCGAGGCCACAGCCCCACTTGGCTGCAGGTACAGACACCCTTGCATATACACACACATAAGTGGGATAAGTGGGTTTCCCAGTGTACCCCCAGACTGCACAGTTTTCCAGCAGTTGGCCTGGACCCCATGTCCCTCTGCTGCCCGCTCCTCCCATGGTCTCACCTTCATGGACACAAATCTTCCCCTAGTCCCCAGCATACATCACCCTACTCTCTGGCTCATCTGGAAGGATATCACTAACAATCATAGCCAGGTTTATGCCAGTTGTTGGCACCCATGGACAAATGGATCCCTGACTTGTGGTCTCAGCCCCAGGGGCTGTCACTGAGACTTACACACACATACATCTGCACACAGGACAGAACACCCTCACTTGAGAAAAATAAGCTAGGAATAGGGTTTGGCGAGGAACCAGGACATTACTGTGTGGTCAGGCACAGGGCATAGCCAAGCAGGTGCACTGACCAGCCCCCTGCTTACACACACTGCTCCTTTATCCACATATCCCTCTGTTTCCATTGTTTTCTCCTCAAACCACCTGAATCCTCCCTTTCCCCACCCTTGGTTTGTCCCTAAAATATGTAGTAAATGCTGTCCTAATCAAAATACTCTTCCCCTGTACCCCATATTGAGCCCATCTCCTTGCTTGAAGTGACTCCCCAGTCTGCAGGGTGATGGGGACCCTCTGAGAGGTATCCTCTGGGCCTGTGGGCTGCGTTTCTTGGGAGAGACGTGTTGGGACTGGTTGAGGATCACATCTGTGACAGGGTCACTGAGGATCTGCTCTTGTTCCCTGGCATTCTTTGCAATGGGAATGAGCTTTTGGGGGACCGGTCACTCTCTTACAATGCCCTGAAAGCATCCAAGTCAGGGTGTTATTGGAACTCGCTATCTGCTATTGCTCCTCAGGGATCCTTTTTGTGTGGAGGCCAGCTTTTTATCACATTAACTAACCATGAGCCTGATCTTAAATCTTGCAAAGTCAGGGCAAGAGGGGGTGTTCCTGTGAGCTTTTGGATCAGGATCAAAAAACCCCTCCTGGCAGCACTTCTGGCTGCCTAGGAGGTATAATCTAGTGACTCAAGAAAAATCTCAGAGATGTCCCTTTAGAATGCCTGTGTTGTCAAAATGAAGGTATGTAAAGTAGGATTTCATTGCAGAAGGTGAGTTACTTCAAATAATAACGCAGGGCAGAGGCTAGCATGCATTCACGGAGTCAGCAACAGTACCTGTATACAAAAACATATGAACGAGGTGAGCAAAGAGGGGAAACAGTCATTGCTTTTTTAAGATAATACAGGCATAGAATAGAGATTGTTTTCTTCTAACCCCACTAGATTGATGTTTCTAGATAACCCCTTATCAGTCATGGCCTGATGAAAGCCTGTGAAATACAGTTACAAGTTTTATGCATGGAAAATATATACTATCTCCCCTCTGCATAGATAATTATGGATTGGTGCTAAGTCTCTGAAACCCTTTCCTACATGTCAAGATGACTATTTCTTCTGTGTTTTCTTTATTCATCCCCTGGCACAGCTGCAGCCCATAGTCAGTGGACAGGTAGTATGAGTAAAAAATATGTACTTCAGAGGACTGCTGCCAGGCTTTCTTGCACTCTTTGCTGTCTTGTCTACTTATACTGTAATTTCTTCAACTTCTGAATGTTACCATAGGACAGACAGCACTAATAATATAGATAAAATAAAAAGATCTCAAAGCTGAAGAGGGATATTTTGACACTTTCTGTAACATCATGAAGCATTAGATAAGATGAATCAGAGGGAAAGAAACCAACCAACCAAGAAAAAGTCACGTTCTCCCTGATACTTCTTCAGTGTTTTTATAAATAAGAATATTTTTACCTTGATATAGTTGACACAAAAATGTAGAAAGTGTGCCACTATTTCGTTTTCACTATTAGATTTCTGTATTAGTTTTTCATGACTAAATTATGAAATAATTAACATCATGAGTAGTGACATTGGCACCTGAGACTTTTACAGAGTAGCCTTCACATTGGGTAATAAGTAGACTTCACATTTTGTAATTCTTGCATTTCATTGGAGAAGTCCTTCTCTGATTTCACTTTATGACTGAAGTAAAGTGGGATGCAATGGAGCATGTGGAAATCTAAGCTCCTCCAAGTCCACAGTCGAATTTGGGATGTGGGTTGTATTTTCCCCAAAGGAATAGTACAAAAAAGTCTGCAACTTTGATTTTAGCACGCCAGACTCTCATATAAACTAACACCTTACTTCTATATGTTAACGCTATATGCTTTTCAGAAAACTCTCCATACTCGCATCTCTTTCTCATCAAGGCTTATAGTCCCATGCAAACGTTTCCCTTAATTCTACTTCTCAGTATCTGGTCATGTTAGCAGTTTGTGAACTTTCCTGTTGAATTTAAGGACAGTGAAGATAACTCGATTTAGCTGAGTTAATCTATTGCTTCTTCCCCTAGCTACCGTCTGAGATGGAATAATTTGCACTTGTTTCTTTTAAAAGCTATCAGCTTTCCTGCACTCTTTTTAATATATATATAATTTCCTTCCTCACTAGTTCTGCAGGGGTATTTTTAGAGCCTCTCGCTCTTACTTCGCTGTTCTCTATCTAATATTTTTTTAAAGATCATATCGTAATGTTGTTACTCTCACCTTCACTTCAGCAACTTCCTATTTATACAGAATCAGTACAGAAGAGATTGCCTTGTCTTATAGATGTGTCTATCTCATCTTTAAATGATTTCATAACTAACTCCAAAAAGCTTCCTGAACATTTCCCTTTTCCCTGCTCCCAACAGGCCTCTTGATTGTTAAATATTTCCTTTATTATTAGTTATGACACTTTGCTCATTCTTCTACTAGTCACAAAAAAACTTCTCTCCTGGGTTTTACTCATTGTATGTATTTGGTGGCTTAGAGTAATCCCCAGCCATAGCAGTTCCCTTTTCTTATTCCCTTTCAACATTAGTCACAGATTTTCAATCAGTCTGTTCTCATGTAGCATCCAAACTAGTATTTATGCCTTTAATATGAAACAAATTTCCTGCCTTTTTTCCTTGCTTGTCTCCTTGAACAAATTGTATTCTTCTATATGTGTGTCAGATGTGCAGCATGTTCCACCAAGCCTCTATGATGACAGTTGAGTATCTTTTTGATCATGAATTAAGATTTGAAGTACCTCCTTCTGCTTCTGCATTAACAGTTACAGACACCTGAGATACTGTAATTATTCTTCCTATAAATCTCTTATGAATAAAGTCCTCGTTCTTCTCCTTCTGCATAAATCTTGAGCTTTAATTCTGTGTTTTATATATATTCCTTTAGATTTTAGTTCATCTGTTAGAAAAGAGATAATTTTAGCTCTTCTTAGTGGTACAATCTGTAATAAATTCACAGAAATTGGAGTTGTACCAATATTAAACCTTTTGGAATTGAGAAGATAATTAGGCTAGTAATCTTTTCTGACTTGAACAGATGTCTGCGCATGATTTTTTAAGAATTATTATTACATTATTATTTGTGTTATTATGCTTACCACTGTAAAGACAACTACAATAGGACTGGGCCCATACTGTAGTGAAGACATTAAGTTCTCTCTTGGAAACACTACTAAATTGTGTCAGTTTTCTAGGCCTAAGGCAATTTCTTTGAAGAGTGTAATTAATTTGTAAGAAGACCCCAGCCAACGGTAAAGATTGCAGTATAAAAATTGGCAAATCAGAAACTTGTTGAAAAATAATACTTGCCATAAAAATGATAACAATAGCATGCAAAGTAATTGAAAAGCAACACATAAATAAATTACCATGGTGCAGTTCTTGCTGCTACGGTTAATATTATTATCAACATTTCTATTATAAACCCCATTTTTCAGGGTTTATGAGTCAGCTATAAAAATTCTAAAAAATCTTTCTAAGCCTAGGGCTGGAAAGTCTTGCCCTAGAATAAGTTTTGCTTACAGTGGTAAGCATAATAACACAATAATAATGTAATAATTCTTAAAATCATCCGCAGACATCTGTTTCAAGTCAGAATTTGCTTACAATATTACAGACGAAAAATACCAACCACTTTTCATGAAATGACTGGATCAGTGCTGAGTTGAAAAACAAGGTATCAGTTTGCAAATATAATTTGCACTTTTTGAACTGAAATTGTAATTGGGGATGAAGCCCTAAAATTAACTTTTAGTCCCATCATTCAGCTATTTGCAATATCATCTTCAACACAATGGGAGTGCAGCCTAAATGATTTCCGTGGAGAGTCTGCAGAATGTCTTCAGTGAGAGAAGTTATACTGACATTTTAAATCTCACCGTCTGCCCCGCATACTCCTCTGTGAAGAAAAACTTGCTGGAACTAAGCTCTGCATCACAAAGGAGTGAAAATATATATGTAGTTGAGTAACTGTTGCAAGATTATATTGTTAAGAAGAATCAAACACAGTGAAAGGCATTTTAAGCAAAGATTTAGCAAAGCAAAACTGAAACCAAAACCTTTTATGTGCAGGTGAATTTTGTTGGATCATTTTCTTCACAGTGTTAAGAATATTATTTACCACATTTTGTTTATACAATACTTTCTCTCTAAATAATGGGAGTAATCAGTAATAATTTGGGGGAATGACTTATAAAATGGGAGACTATTAAGGGAAAGTACCATATATGCTTGTACTTACTCTGCAGCTTTCTATTACTATTGAACATACACTGCCAAAATGCATGGATCTTTGATCTGACTAAACATAGGGGTTTTTTTTCTGTTTTTCTTTATGACGAATTGCGCGGTAGTATTTGGAAGCATTAACATTGTGATAATGTTGAAGGACTATGGACATTATAAAGAGGCAAATCCAGTACAGTCTCATTTTTAACTGATTTTTTGGGAATAACCTTGGTGAGAAACCATTCCCTGATAACATTTTCAGGGGTAAGTAAGTGGTCAAAATACTTCAAAATGAGATCAAGGAATGAACTAGTAGTTCTGAGGGAATGATCTGGATACCAAGAACCAGGAGTCATATGAATCATAAGAGTTGTCTAAATGTAGGTGTTTTGCGCCATTTTAGAAGTTCTAGAGTATTCCCCATGCCCTCTAGCTGCCACTCATCAGGTGATCAGGTTTGCCATCCTATGTGAATATCATCTTTAGAAACTCTGTGGTACACTAGAAGCCACTACCCAAACTGGGTTTAGGCATTAATGTAACAACTAACCTTAGACAGTTTGATCACCTTTCAGTTTTGATGTATTACCTAACATTTACCGTCTTAAGTTAACATTCCAGGACATTGCACTTGATCTTGCTGAATTCATGAGGTTTGCACAGGTCCAGTTTCTCATGCCTGTCAAGGTCCCTCTGGATGGCATCCCTTTCTCCAAACATGTTGACCAGCTTGGTGTGATCAGAAAACTTGATAAGGGTGCATGAGGTCATTTCTATAGGTCATTTCTATAGGTCATTTATATAGGCAATTTTTTTTAATCCCCTCCAAATTTTGCAATAAAGATTAAATTGTGTTACATCTGGTATCTCTCCGTTGATTTTGTTTACAAAGCCTCTCATTACTACCCACTCTCCCAATGTGCACTTTAGAATGTGAATTACATTAGCGTGATTACATTTGCATTAAACACATGGTTAGTTTTTTAAACGTACAAATGCTTGTAATTTTATGACACACACCCGCATGAATTATAAAACGATGTATAATAAAATTTTGCTTGATATCATAATTACCTGTTGTTATCCCTGAGTAATTAAATATTCAGCACAGACATGTTAATACTGAAAGTCTCCCTGGCACCCTCTCTTCTCCTCTCTTGACTCTTGTTTCTACATTCCATTGAGTTTCAAGCTGTTTTATGGAATCTGTACAAAGAAAAATGTTGAACAGCTATAGATATATGCAAACCTTCAAACAACCATACCCAAAGTTGAAAGTGGAAATTTAATATGTACCTATTATTTCTGGCAGGCATATATTAAATTGTTATTGATCATATTCTTTTACTAAGCTTCCTCATCTGGTTGAAAATATAGCCTCTTAGAGCTATTTTCCCCCTTCTTCATTTTCTTCAGGAAACTTAGTTGCATTTATATAGCATAATCTTTCAAAATGGGCTGTTTTCTATTTTTCAGTGGTGTCTTATATGAGCATCTAAAGATACTTGGAAATGAGCAAAATTTTAAGGCTTGAAATATCTTGTTCAAAACAGAAAATGGGGGAGAAAAATTGCTGTATTGTTGCAGCCTAATTCATATGAATAAAATGTCCACCTTTGCTATCATTCAAGTCTGCAGCAGGGTCCTCAGTGACTTCAGACAGGAGATATTAGTAAAGCATACAGAGATGTTGTTACCTTTCATAACAGGTAGAATTAATTTTTTTAAGAATTAGGTATATGACCTAGGCAAATTATCAAGCAACTTATTTTGCCATCAGAGAGAGAACATACTTCTCTATGATGTTTCATTTCGTCCTAACAGGCATCTTCAAGAGGTGTCTCTAGAGATCAACTCATTTCACCTATGTTGCTCTGGAGGAGATTAGTTTTGACTTTGGAGGCAACTCATTTGCCTACACATAGACATCTATTTAGACATTCCATGTGGTATCCAACCAGAAAGGCAAGAGGCTACCCTTCGTCTTCTGTCAGATTCAAGCCATAATTTGATGGTCTCAGATATTGTAGGGAACCTGAAAAGCAGCCAGTAATTGCATTTAAGCTACTGAATCAGCATCAGATGTCTATATTTGAAGCTGGCTATAGATAGGCAAGGAAATGTTATGAGAGGTTTCCTTTGCTGATAAGTACAGGTAGGTCTTTTTCCAAGTGAATAGTTTATTCACCAGAACTAACACTTACAACATATGAAGTAATAAAATTTAAATTTCAGTTGCAGTTCTTGGTTTCATAATTTGTTTAAGCTTAAAAAGGAGTGCCAAAACCCCTAAGCAAATGTTTCATCACTGAAAAAAAAATGTTATTTGATTGATAGGCTAAAATACTAGCTTTATTGTTCGTTTTTATCCAGATGAAACTGCTCCAACATCACTGCCACAAAAAACCAACCAACTAACCAACCAAAAAGAAAAAAAGAACATCAAAAAAAGAGACCCAACCCCAACCCAAAACAAAAAAAAGCCACACCCCAAAGCCCACCACAAAACAAAACAAAATAAACCCCAATCATTTGCTGTAGAAAGATCAGGTCTTATATATACCAGATCTTGCATTTCAAGATGCAAGCGTCATTCTTAATACACTGCATTTTATATATTAAAAAAAAAAGGATTAGTTTGAGAAATTACATTTTTCATACCTTTTCTGTGCATGAAACATAACTTCTTTACCTCTTTACCTATCTTGATCTTCTCTACATCACACTGTTCCCTGTATGTACAGCTAACCTAAATTTAATTTCTTGGTTTTAAACTGCTATAATACTATTGCTTTCAGCACATTTAGCAGTGGCTTGCACTGTGCAAATGAAAGGGGAGTCAATCATTATGCTTTTTAGAGCCTTTTATTTCTCAGCTAATAATAATGATCTTTGAGTTTGGTCCTGCAAATGATCATTCATATGAGTAAAATTAGGCATATAGATTTGCATTTGTAGGATTACTGATAATGGAAGCTTTGGCATTGTGAAGTTGCTATGCAAATGTATAACAATTCTCCTTTTGATTCCTACATTCCCTTCCATATCTTCATACCTTCTTAGACAGCTGAACTGTTAGTCACTTTGTGTGAAGGTTTAATGCTTTGCCAGTCTGAACCTTTATATATGCTGCTCTTAAACCACATTTGAACTTTTAAGAATTCATTGCAGCAAATCTACCACAGAAACTATTTTGGGAATGAAAAGGTTAGTTGCGGTTATAGAAGCCTCTGATTTGAGTTGTTTTCCAACATACCAGCATTGGAAAAGACAATAATACTATCATAAAGACCCATGTGTACAAACCCATTTGCGTCTTTCATGTATTATGCAAATAAGATATTTTATTAAACATTTAAAGTAATTCATTCCCTCTCATATGTTTATCCTTTCATTTGCTGTACATAGCTGAGCCATTTTCAGTGCAGTCATTATGGTTAGTTTGTTCCTGCTCTCTACACCATATGTGCTTTCCCCTAGCTTAACTGCCTTGTAGAAAATGCACCAGTCCCTAGAATTATATAGAAGTCAGAAGAATAGTAACAACAGAGATGAAACTAAAAATACTAACTTACATTTTACAGTGGCCTTGCCTTTAAGACCCGCTGTCAGTATCACACAAAGCACTCCTACATGGTTTGATTCTGTATCATTTGTCACCAGATTGCAGACACACACATTGTACTAATGGGAGTGTTATTTCCTCTGATATAACCACAGTAATTCCTCAGAATATTTCTCCTTCTTGAACCATTTTTGCCCCAGTCTTCCTTCATTAAAATAAATTAAATAAATGTAGATCAGTTTTGGCTCAACTATTTTATTACTTTGTCAAAGTCTTTTAGAGCAAACCTCAGACTTGGTTCATCTTGTCCTCTGTGGCAACAGTCATTGCAAACATCATTAAGGATGTGAGGTCTCCCCCTTAATTAAGAACTAAAAGGTTTCATTTCCTAAAACAAAAGCATGTGGCAGGTTTTATTGATCTGGTCTATGTCGCCAGCTGAACACATTAGCAGAGGTTATTGATTACTCTAGCGGTAATGAGCTTTGTTCCTCATCAGGTAAAGCACACATTCCTAACATCTTTCCTAAAGAGACCTATATGTACATATGCATTCACCAAGATATACAATGAAGGAGGTTTTTAAAGTCTTCATTGCCTATGTATCATTTTTTAAAATTTAACACCAATCATTAGAAAGGTTATTTTCCAGTCATTATCTTGTTATAAATTCTTCTCAATGCTAATAACACATTTAGGAATGAATTCCAAATAAAAAGAAGCACAGCATTAATTTTTTTTTCTTCTTTAATGTAAGCACATATCGCTATTACTGTTTTAAATAACCCCAGCAAAAGAACCACCATTTTATGTTAATGAGCAGCTGTGGTAAATAATTGTCTAATGGAACGCATAGGATCTCTCCCCTATTTTGAAAGGATAATTTCAGAACTGAGACTGTCCTAGTTAATGCCTTAAAAACATTTAGTTCAAGTTTGGGTAAGTTTCTGTTATTTAAAAGGAAGCTTCTTATATTCAATAG
This sequence comes from Strigops habroptila, assembly GCF_004027225.2. Lineage (NCBI taxonomy): Eukaryota > Metazoa > Chordata > Aves > Psittaciformes > Psittacidae > Strigops > Strigops habroptila. The sequence continues at coordinate 111,101,374 of NC_044278.2, forward strand.
TAGTACTGTGGAGAAAAGACTTTATAGATAAAAAGGAGCCTAATAGTGTCTGGAAGCTGTGATTTAGATTAGTAAAGATGAAGATGTAGGCAAAAGAGACTTCACAATCAAACAAAACAGGGCTAAAGGGAGGGTACCTCAAGAGTATGCACATAGATAAGAAGTAGTAAGAGGACATCATGAGAGGAAAAACTCTCATACCCTTTCTTGGATATCAGAAATCTGGGTGTATCTTTGAACTGCGTGTACCCAAATGCTTGAAGCATGGGGAAAACCCAGGAGGGATTAGAGGTCTATATACAATTGCAGGGCTGTAGCCTCATTGGGATGATGGAGATCATAGAATCATAGAATCATAGAATCGTAAGGGTTGGAAAGGACCTTAAGATCATCTAGTTCTAACCCCCCTGCCATGGGCACGGACACCTTGCCCTAAACCACGTGGTCCAACGCTCTGTCCAACCTGGCCTTGAACACCGCCAGGGATGGAGCATCCACAACCTCCCTGGGCAACCCATTCCAGTGCTTCACCACCCTCACTGTAAAGAACTTCTTCCTTATATCTAGTCTAAACTTCCCCTGTTTAAGTTTGAACCCATTACCCCTTGTCCTACCACTACAGTCCCTAAGGAAGAGTCCCTCCCCAGCATCCTCACAGACCCCCTTCAGATACTGGAAGGCTGCTCTGAGGTCACCACGCAGCCTTCTCTTCTCCAGGCTGAACAGCCCCAACTCTCTCAGCCTGTCTTCATATGGGAGGTGCTCCAGCCCTCTTATCATCCTTGTGGCCCTCCTCTGGACTCGCTCCAACAGCTCCATGTCCTTTTTATGTTGAGGACACCAGAACTGTACACAGTACTCCAAGGGAGGTCTCACGAGAGCAGAGTAGAGGGGCAGGATCACCTCCTTTGACCTGCTGGTCACGCTTCTTTTGATGCAGCCCAGGATACGGTTGGCTTTCTGGGCTGCAAGCGCACACTGCCGGCTCATGTTGAGCTTCTCGTCAATCAACACCCCCAAGTCCTTCTCTGCAGGGCTGCTCTGAATCTCTTCTCTTCCCAGTCTGTAGCAGTGCCTGGGATTGCCCCGACCCAAGTGTAGGACCTTACACTTGGCTTGGTTAAACTTCATAAGGTTGGCATCGGCCCACCTCACAAGTGTGTCAAGGTCCCTCTGGATGGCTTTTTTGTTTGTTTTTCTCGTGACTCATTCCCAGCTTCCTGGGTTGCTGCCCTCCTTCTTTCCTATATGAGCAGTGCTAGACGTTTGCAGCCCCTGCGCAGTTTGCACCTGGGGCAAGCAGCCCAGCTTCCTCTCAGCTTCCCTGGCATCTTTTAGCTCTCCAACAGCCTCCCGCAGCTCAGCCACCTGCTGCAGGAGGACCTCCACCAGGGCTCACCGAGTGCAGCCCTGTCCATTGTGCACCCCCGCCTCAAGAGACCAGTCGAGGCACTTTCTACACTCCGAGGTCTGCGCCGCAGCCCCCCCTCTCATCGGCTCTGTCTGGGTGCCTACGCTGGCCACCGCCGGGGCAGAGCTCCCAGGGCGGGCCCTGCCCCTGAGGCGAGTGCTCACCATCCCGCTCGCTGCCCGCGCAAACTGCCGCGCCACACCCTGACTGACGTGCCACGCCCTGGTCGCTCGCGCTCCCTGGGATGGGTTTTTCCCCACTGAGGGCTGGTGCCGTCACTCCTGGCGCCGCCCCCTGTGAGTCAGCTGCTCGCGTGAGCTGAGCTGCCGGCTCCTGGGCAAGTCCTGTCGAGGACTTGGGGCTCCCTCGGTCGCTCTTGCCGCTCCGAACTGAGGCTCCGGGACGCTGTGCTTCCCCCCGCTCCGGTGTTAAAGGTGTCCTCTCTGGAGATACTCACCTCGGCAATTCATGTGGTGGGATAGGTCACGCAGCTCAAGTGCTACAATGGATAGATATAGGGTCTTTAGGAAGAATAGCCTGGGAAGGTGATTTGCCCTCTATGTGAGTGTCATAGTTTAAGTCCAACCGGTAACTAAGAATCACACAGCCGCTCGCTCACTCCTCCCTCTTCTTCCTCCCCTTGCTCCCAGAGGGATGGGGAGGAGAATCGAAAGAATTTAACTCGCACAGGTTGAGATAAGAACAGTCCAGTAACTAAGGTATAACACAAAAACACTACTGCTACCACCAATAATAATAATAATGATAAGGGAATAACAAGGGGAGAGAATATAATTGCTTACCACCCGCCAACTGATACCCAGCCCGACCCGAGCAGCGAACTGGGCCTTCCAGGTAACTCCCCCCAGTTTATATACTGGGCATGATGTGCTGTGGTATGGAATACCCGTTTGGCTAGTTTGGGCCAGGTGTCCTGAGTCTGCTTCCTTCTGATTACCCCTCCTCCCTGGCAGAGCATGAGACTGAGAAAGTCACTGGTCAGCGTAAACATTACTTAACAACAACTAAAAACATCAGTGTTATCAGCATTGTTCCCAGGCTGAAAGTCAAAAACATAGCACTGCACCAGCTACTAAGAAGGAGAAATATGACTGCTACAGCTGAACCCAGGACAGCGAGGGAGCAGCCAGAATGTCTGGAGCTCTGCCTAGGTGTGGATGTGGAGCCATCCGAGAACTGATGGTTTAGGAAGCAGATCACAATGTCACTCAAATGTATTAAGTAACTGCCTGATGATAAGAAATAGTTGAGACTTTCTTCAGACAACGGGATGAAGCCTCACATCCATAAGTCCTGAGGAACTTAAACCTTCCCAATATTTAATGGAGGGAAAACACAGCAGAGCTCAAGCAATCTGGGAGGTTGCTGGAGTGCACTGTTGACAATTTCGTGGCACAGGTGATTGAGAAGTTGATAAAGGGAGGTGCTTTGCTGGATCTCAGAATTATAGCAAATGATGAACTAGTCAGGAATGTGAAGGCTGTTGGAAGTCTTGGCCCCAAAGAAACAATGGTGGTGTGGTCCCGAAAAGAGAAAACAAGGCAAAAGAGGGGTCCAGAAGGGCTTGTTGATTTTTAAGGGTCTCTCTCTCCAAGCTGGTGAATTGTTCACCCCAATTTGTAGGAAATTAAGTAAAGGTGACATGGTGCCTGCATGGATTAACATAGATTGAGTCTTGCATGTATTAGCTACATTTAAATGTAAAGTAAGGAAGCATATGAGATTTGGAAGTAGGGTATCAGAAAGAGTACAGAGACACTGTCAAAACGTACAAGGTCAACAGACACTGTCTAAGTGTGGCATTTGGAGTCATATCTGGCAAGGTTTCAACAGATACAACAGTAGCAAAAAGAAGACCAGGACTTATCAGCCCACTGCTGAACAGGGCAGAGAACCTGATGAAAGAAAACATTGAAAAGACCTTGGTCTTAACTGCTTAGACTTGTCTTCAGGAATTCCGGGTTCCTGAAATCTGTGGGGAAAAGCAATGAAGAGTTACTCTCAGTAGAGGAGGATCAAACTGGAGAATATTTAAAGAAACTGAACATGGCCAAATTGGGTATGGGACCTGGGCATCCATGAGTGCTAATGGAGCTCGAAAATGTTTCGAGGCCACTCTCAATTATCTTGGAAAGATCATGGCAACCACAAGAAGTTCTTAGGCAATGGAAAAAAGTAAACTGATCAAGACAGGCAAAAATGAGGATCAGGGAAACTATAGGCCACCTCACCTCAGTTCCTTAGGAAAGTGAGAAGTAAATAAACCCAAAATAAATTTCCAATCATATTAAGGAAAATAAGATGATTGAGAGTAGTCAACATGATTTACAAAGGGAAAAACATGCCTGAACAGCGTGGTATCCTTCTGCAAAGAAATGACTGGCTCAACAGATTAGCTGATGTTTACATTGACTTCAGATTTTGACACTGTCCCCCATAAAATCCTCATGAACAAACTGGTGAAATATATTCTAAATCAGCGGGCCCTAAGGTAGATAGAAAAGTGGCTCAACTTCAAGGCCCAGAAAGTTGTGATCAGCCGCACCAAGTCCAGCTGGAGACCAGTCACTAGTAGCGCATGCCGGCGTTCAATACCAGGGCTGATTCTGTTCAGCTGCAACATGTTTGCAGATGTTACAAAATTGGGAGCAGTGGCTGATACGCCATATGGCTGTGCTGCCATTCAAGGACACCGCAACAAGATGGAGAGATGGGCCAACAGAAGCTTTATGAAATTCAACACAGGGAAATGAGAAGTTCTACACCTGAGGAGGAATAACCCCAGGTACAAGGAGCAGGTTTGGTCCAAATGGCTGGAAAGCAGCTTGGCAAGGAAGGACCTGATGGTCCTGATGGATGCCAAGATAAAAACAAGCCAGGAATGTGCCCTCACAGCAAAGAAAGTTAATGGTATCTGGGGCTGCATCAGGCAGAGTGTGGGCAGTAGGTCAAAGGAAGTGATCCTTTCCCCTCTGCTCAGCACTGGTGAGACACATCTGGAGTGCTGTGCCAGTTCTGGGCTGCCCAGTACAAGAGAGACATGGACATACCGGAGCAAGTTCAGTGAAGGGCCACAAAGGCGATGAAGGTCTTGGAGTATCTGTCATATGAGGAGAGGCTGAGAGAGCTGGGCCTGTTCAGCCTGGAGAAGAGAAAGCTGAAAGGGATTATTGTCAATGTGTGCAAATACCTGATGGGGGGAATAAAGAAAATGGAGCCAGAGTTTTCTCAGTGATGCCCAGTGAATAGACATGAGGCAATGGGCACAAACTGAAATATAAAAAAATCCTTTTAAACATTAAAAACTTTTTTTTTCATTTCTTTTTCTTTTTAGAGTGAAGGTGGTTAAACGCTGGAAAAAGGCAATTTTTTTTATAAAGCTGAAGTTCTTTATAAACCAAACTGAAGTCTCAAAACTATCTGAACTTCTGTTAGTACGGACAATGATATTAAACAGAGGAATAAAGACAGGTTCTAGAAATAGAATGTGGCTGACGTAAAAAAAAACCTCAGAGATCTAACCTTTGCTTTAAAATTTTTTCAAGAACAAACTCAGGAATTTACAAATGCAGTAGCAAAGCTTTTAATACTGCTTGTAAAGTTGCAGAGAATAGTATAACCTCAACTCTGTGCAAGCTTTTAGAAGGCATTTTTCAAGAAATAAAATCACATACGAAGGAAAAATGGAAAATAAGGTAAAATCAGAAGATTGTTGTCATTGGGAAAACAATTTATTAGGCAAAGGAAGATAGGCAAGAATTTGGAACTGCGTATCAAAGAGAAGAAAGACATAATGGGTTCAGCAGGATATAGAAACAGCAGCCTGGACTGACACTATGAGTGAAGCTACTTTAAAACATTTTGGGACAAATATTATTTAATTTTTTTCTTTCCCAGTGCAGAAAAATAACTCATACTTTTGGCAGAAAAAAAATTAGTATGTTCGTGATGATTGTTGACTGTTAATTTGGAAGCATTGTTAACATACAGAAAGATCAGAATGCATTTTACAGAGGAGAACAAGGGTGATATAAAAAAATAGTGAAATACAATTTTTTAAGGCATATGGCCATGCACCTATCTCTTGATTTATATCAATTTAGACATGTCAAGGTTCTAGTTATTGTAGGTTACTTCTACAATCAGTTGAAAGAAACAGGCACCTCCAGACTGAAATTCAGAATCTCAAGTGAATGGATCATTTTCTGGGAAAGCCTTCTATTGGCTGTAAATGGAGTTTGAAGGGTGTCTAGCTATGTCTAGGCCTGTTTTACAGGATTAACGAAATACATTTTGGCCATAAACCGGAAGCTTATCACTTCAACTTTGCAAAACTTCTCTAGTACAGAATTACATTTAGCCTACTTCAGCAGTTCAAAATGGTTAGCCTTGTGTATCACCCCTAAACAGCAGCAGCGGTTCTGATGTCTGCTGAAATTGAAAATCCTTTCCTCTTTTTTGGCTTAGCATCCTAATATTCCTATTAAAGATGCCCTGCTCAGTGATGTGATTATACAATACTTTGTTTTTTCCTGGTGAAAATCTGTCAGCATTTGCTTGGTGACTTTTAATGGGTACTTTGTAAATCTGACCGTAATGGGAAAATTTCCAGCTTTAACTTTATCTCAGCAAACATCCACAAATACAGTTTAGTAAAATAGTGAAAGGCCCAAACAATCTTTTTAATTCTATATATCCCAACTCCATTTGAGGAGCAGAAAACACAAAACATGCCTTAGAAGTAACTATGAGTGTCAGTAGTTTTAGAGTTTAACTATGACTGAGACATTCTGTATATGGAGATAATTCTAATTTATCTGGAATATGAGAAAGACAGAGATAGGAATCCTACATTTTTAGTCAATTGTAGGATAATGTAAGCCACCATCATGACAAAGTCACCATAAAGACAAATCCTTGACTATACTAGTAACTTCATATTTTTTCCAAACTATACTAGAAATGAATCAGCAACCACAGACAAGATTTCATTTGGAATATTGAATACCACAGTTATTCAGTATGCATTAATACTGCCAGCTGTAACAGAGTCAGGAACAAGTTTAAGTGCCAGACTTGCTTCTCCACACTGCTTAACTGTCAGCTCACCATCCCGATCTGTCCTGGACCACTCCAGCATGATTTCCACATGATAGGTTCATTCCCGTTCAGGGAACAATGCCATTTAGGTTCTGTCTACACAAGGAAATGAGTATACAGCCATACAAGTTCTGCCTGGCATGATTCTCTGTAACCTTACAATATTATCCAAGCCAGTTTTGTACGTTTGAGTACTCCTACATATGCCATATGCCAGTGCATAGAAGCCATATTCTCATTTTTGTGCTACAAAAAATTCTCCAGCAAACTGCAGTACAATCCTTGCATTAAAGAATCAGAATTATTTTTGAGCTAATCCAATATTTTCCATCCTTTTCCAGTTTGTAGACATCTAACACTGCTTTAGGACCTTTTGCTATCTCGAGGAAAATCCACATAGGTGTTATTCTGTACATGGAATATGAACAGGCTTTTCTCTGATGACCTTTCCAGTCTCTTTCAAAGACACAGGGCAAAAACTCTAAACCTCTCATCAACAGAAGAACCAAGTGATCCAGAAATAAAGTTAGCGTGGGAAATATGAAAATGTTTCTATTTGCTAGAGCGCTGGGGTTCTGGAATGTATTTTGACCATAAGGAGTAAGCTCAAGTTTAAGATTATAAAGACTGCTATGAAAAAGAAACTATTTCATTTCATTCAAAAAACACTGTGGTACCCAGAGGCTGGGTTGAGGAAGGCATTAATGTTCCTTATGGTGCAGACAAACTACCGGGTAAACTATGTTCCTCCGACATAGTAAAATAGCTCAGAAGGACAAAATTATTTGCTTGTAAAAAAATCCAACTGTGAAGTACAGTTTAAAATTAATTCTTATACCATAATTATAATTAAAAAACTTTATTTTCAAATATAATTCTAGATCACTCATGCCATGCTGAGATGCTGCTTCTTTTCTAAGTGGGTTAAAAAAGAATGTACTCTATGAACAGAATAAAAAAGTCTAAGTCACAAAAGAAAATACAGGACCTATGACTCATTCTAATTAAAACAGAAAGTCATGGACTTGTATTCCTCAAACAAATGTGAGAAATCCACATTGCATACTACTACATTGTATTTTAGGATTATTTCTTTTATAAAGACAAATGTCAGATATTAGTGATTCGGTGCACCCTTAAGGTTTTACAGTTCAGTTCACTTAAGCACTACAAACTTTAAATTTTAATTTTTACTGTTCCGGTTTGAGGTGGTGGATAGTCCTCACTGGCCCCTTGTACAGAGCCCAGAGCTGTAGCATCCTCTGGCCTAGTCAAGTATGTCAGATTCCCACCGTAGTCAAAGTGGGGAATCCCAGGAAACACCACAGTCTAGATGTAGATTCAAAAAATTAGCCATAGGGGGATGTTGTATAAGAATGAAGCCATAATTAAGCAGTACTAAGTGAAATTCCACTTTAAAAAGACAAAAAATTTTTTTTTTTTTTAGTCTTGAAATAGGAAGGAGGAGCCAAATTCAAAGTAATTTTGTGGATTGTAAATTCTTTTAAAGAACCTAATTGTGGTATTTCAATTGAAATGAAAAATCTGTGCATTTGACAAATGCAAATTCCCTGTAAAAATTAGGATGGGATTCATCAAGCCTGATTTTAGTCATCGTCTGAGTCATTTCTCGTTTCTTCTGTAGCTGATAGAAATAGGCAATGCTAGGGAGCAGTTCTTTTGGTTTATTCTAAACATCTACATCAGAACGAGAGCCTACAATGACTTATTTTTTGTTGCCCCTCCTCTCCCTCTCTCTGTTTGACTATAAAACAAACTCAAAATCACACCCACTACTCATATCTAAAGGTGGCTGATATGGTTCCAGCTATTTCTCTCAAGCCTGTTCAATACTAAACTGCAGTTTTCTAAATGGGAGCAGGGCACATCAGTGAGTACAGTATGGGAGCACCAGGTTCTTGCTGTGGTCAGGTATGCTTATTGCAAAGTACATCTGACATGAGGCAGTGATTGTGGACTCAGCCTCAATAAATGATGGGAAACATGGTTTACAGTTTTGTTATATTGGTAATAAAGTGAAGTCAATTTAGTAAAATTAAATATTCCTATTCAGGGAATTATTTAATTTTCCAACGCAAATGCTAAAATAAGAAATATGCTTTTAAAGAACTACAGTTTTCAGGAAACTACAATTGTTTGTGTATGTAAAATTATCTTTATGGAAAACTCCCAACTAGATCTGGAAATATGTGTTGAGTTCCCTCCTCAGCCAGGATCTGAGCACCCACATAGCTGCTCACTCACTGCTTCACCCAATGGAATGGGGGAGAATACAAAGGGCGGAAGTGAAAAGTGCCTCGAGTCAGGATGAAAATAGTTTAATAAGTGAGGGAAAGAAGTTAAAAAGGAAAAGCAGTGGTGGATGCAAAGGCAATCACCATTTCCCACAAGCAGATAGATGACTAGCCAGTGTCTGAGCAATGGCTGTCTTGGAAGGCAAACACCTCTACACCCCATTTTTGTCACTGTGCGCGATGTCATATGGCATGGGATATCCCTTCAGCCATTTGAGGTCCCTGGTCTCTGCTGTGGCCCATCACAGTTTCTTGCTCATCCCCACTTTTCTCACTTGGGAGGAGGATGGAAGAGTGAGAAATAGCGAAAGCCTTGATGCTGTACCACCACTGTTCAGCCACAGGCAAAACACTGGTGTATTATCAACACTGGTTTAGTCACAGAACCAAAATAAAGCATCATACAGGCTGCTACAAAGAAGGTTAACTCCATCCAAGACAGACCCAGTACAAAGCTACACCATCATCCAAAGAGGTAATACTAATATAAAAGATGAGGATTTAATTTCTCTACACTTCTTACTGTTTAAAATATTTCCAGTGCAACCATTTTCTGTAAGAAAAAAATAATACTTTCTCTTTTTTTGCTTTTTCCTAAGTGAATTTATTATATTTCAATAAGGAAAAACCTGTCTTTTTTCACCTGATCATTGAAATAATTGCTTTGGACTTCGCTGCTTCAACTTCTATGGTCAACAGTTTAGCATAGGCATAATATAAAAGCTGAAGCATCCACGGCAAATAATTTAGAACTGATCTCAAGTTCCCTGTCTCAGGGCAAGTACATTTTGCATAATACTTCAGCCTATGGAAATAACAAGCTTCCATTACCTATCTACCAGTTACTACTATTACTGCGCAATAAGCTTCTGTCTGCAGTTTACTATTGGACTCACTACTGAACACAAATTGAAGCACAGGAGACTCAGTCTGTACACTGGGAAACATTTTTCATGAGGGTGATTGTGCCCTGGCACAGATTGCCCAGGGAATTGGTGGAGTTTCCATCCTTGGGGATGTTCAGAAAATATCTGGGTACAGTCCTGAGCAACCAGCTCTAGACAACCCTGCTGTAGCAGAGGATTTGGACCCTAGGACCTACAGACGTCCCTTCCAACCGCAACCATTCTGTGATTCTGTGACCTTTTTAATTGGACAGATAACCAACATTAAAATTCAAATGTGCAAAGTGCACAAAACTGCAAAAGAACAATCTAAACAAATATATCTGTTCCCAGTTAAAGACTGCACAGTTGTAGGAGCTACTGAAAATATTTGAAGTGTGAATCTTTCTATACTCCTTTGCTCAAAGTATTTTGGCTGCTTTTTGGAAACTCACTGAAAAGAAATCTAACTGGCAAAATGTCAGAACAGTAAATTCCTGCAATGTATTCTTCATTAGTGGATGAATTTGGTGGCCTGATAAACATGAGGTTGTAGCAGCTACGTGCCTCCATGTCCAACCAGCAGCAAGGCTGAGCTTATATTCCCGGTACACACATGCACACAAAACACATGTATACAACTCCAATATACATATATTCACAGTCAGCCACACAGATCAACACAGACACTCAGAGCACTCACATAAACATCAACAGCACAAACAGTATCATCCTGCTCTTCTTTTCTAGCTGAGCAAGCTGTATATGTATACGTATACGTATACGTATATGTGTATATATATGTATATTTATATATCCGAGCCTATAAAGATGCTGGGGAGGGACTCTTCCTTAGGGACTGTAGTGGTAGGACAAGGGGTAATGGCTTCAAACTTAAACAGGGGAAGTTTAAATTAGATATAGGGAAGAAGTTCTTTACTGTGAGGGTGGTGAGACACTGGAATGGGTTGCCCAAGGAAGTTGTGAATGCTCTATCCCTGGCAGTGTTCAAGGCTAGGTTGGACAGAGCCTTGAGCGACATGGTTTAGTGTAAGGTGTCCCTGCCCATGGCAGGGGGGTTGGAACTAGATGATCTTCAGGTCCTTTCCAACCCTAACTATTCTATGATTCTATGATTCTATATGGGGATGTATATACACTTGCATACAATATGGACAGCTCCTGTAGCTGGGCTCAGACAGTCTGCCCAGTAGCTGCTTCTGGATCCCAGTCTTTGCAGTTGCTGGCACATGGACATATGGGCCCCCAAGGCCACAGCCCCACTCCAGGTGCAGGTACTAGCTGCCTCGTTGGTTTGTACACACAGACACATACACACAAACACACTGTGGATCCTTGCAGTAGCTGAGTTTAGACAACCACTCCATCCAAGGTCCCGGATCCTCTTGACTTAAGTTGCTTCCTACACAAAGATTTACACACACACCCCTCCTAGTCTACCCCCGGGCCTCATGGTCTCTCCAGCAGTTGTTCTGGACCCCTGGTCCCTCCAGCTGCCAGCTCCTTCTGTGGCTGCACCCTTAGAGACCCTCTTCTAGACCCCAGCCCACATTACCTGCTCATCATCTCATCCAGCGGACCTTTCCTAGCACTCATACTCACTTGCATACCTGCACGCATTCCAGTTGTTGGCACCATGGGCATATGGATCACTCTGACTCGCTTGGGAAAATAGCTAGGAAGGGAGATTTGTGAGAAGCTAGGACACACTGTGCTGGTCAGGCACAGGGGCATGGCCATGCAGGTGCACTGGCCAGCCCTTGCTCGCACACGACTGGCTCCTTTACCCACTTATTCTATTTCCCACTTGTTCCTCCCAAACCACCTTAACCCCTTCCTCTCCCCACCTTTGGTTCATCCCTAAAACATCGCAGAGTGAATACTGTGAAGTCCTGGAACGCCCTTCCCCCACACCTCATACTGAGCCCTATCCCCCTGATGGAAGTGACTCTTCAGTCAGTGGGGTGATGGGGACACTCTCATGTTGGCTCATGGTGACAGATGTTCTCTGGCCCATGGGCTGATATCTCCCCGGGTGAGCCCTGTGGGGCTTATTTGGGGTCACTGGGGCTGTTTCCTCTCCCTGTGCCACAGGGTCCTTTGGAGGGTAGGGTGGATGGGGCTGATCACTCCCCTTCGATGCCCCAGAAAGAGCTGAGCTGGGGTGCCACTGGGGCTCCTCATCTACCATTGTTCCTCAGAATGTGTAATTTCTCTCCAAATAATGCAGTGCAATTCAAAATATCTTATAATAATCTCTCAAAACGTTTCTATGCCAACACCAAAAAACCTCCCCAAACCCAGCAAGAAATAAATGAAAGAATATGAATACTTGGATTCCACATATTTTCCAGAAAACTATAAAAATCCTATTTATCTGAAACATTATCTACTCCCCTGAAGTAAAATTCAAATATTTTTCAGATGGCAAATAATCACTTACAGTTTTATTACCTGTGCCCTTTCCTCTGTAGATAAGCAACAGGCATCACTCTGTTGTTTTACATGGATGTCAAATCTAAGCTCATTTGTCAACTGCATGTCTCAGCATATGAAAAGTAACCCCTAATCCATATAATACTTGTGTTTCTGAAAATCATGAACGGAACACCTAGTAATGGTCAGCTGGTCTTTTTTCTTAAGTGTCTAAAGGTTTCAGTAATTAGGAAAATATGTCTCCTTACAAAGGTAGAAGTATTAAAAGCCCTAATTGAACTAGACTAATTATTTAAATTGCATAGCAGCATAGCTACTTCAAAATATAGTGAAAAGAAAAACATTATTTTTTACCAAGAATTACGGCTGATATTTCATTTATTTTAAGTTAAAGTGCAGAATCTGGGAAAGACTTAAGGCACAGTCCAGGCACTACTTTACAGGTGCCCGTGCCATTTCCCCCCTAAAACACAGCACCTACCCAGTCCTGCATCCATGCACCCCATGGCATCAGGTGAAGTCCACTGGGCACTTGGGAAAGGTGAATTTTCCTCTTAGGTGTTCATATATGTAGCAAATCAGCAACCAATACGGGCTTCTCTCAGGTAAGTAGCCCATACGTCGGGGCCAAATTTACATCAGAGTTGAATTGTCTGCTAATGGTGCTGATTTTGGACTTTAGCGTTCTGAGAGATGACAGACTGTAAGAACTTTTATGAAAATAGTTAATTGAATAGTTAAACCTAAAATTTGTACTGCTGTCTATAGTAGAAACATGCTGCCTGCTGGCTTTTGTTTTCTGAGTTTGATGCTATTTGATAGAAAGCAAAGGGATGAGTCCTTTCAGTTCCGCTACTGTTATGTCTGTCTGAAAGGCCACACCAAGTTCAAAACTTCTGAGAGGAGCAGATATACAAAAAAAGAACATGATTGTACAGGTTGCTTCTTTTCAGAAAATAAATCTAAAAAATAAATATGGAACATCTAAACAACATTGCATTGTCTTCTCTGCATTCTCAAAAGCCTAGAAAACTTTTACTGTATTTTATGACATTTAATTCAATTTTTTTAAATATATTTTATTTTTATATTCACAAAGAACAGCAGAAAAAATAGCTTTGAAATAATTGGGAGTGTATTTTTATCTCTCTTATTTGTTAAGCATTATGACTTAGAAGTTCACGCAGCTATGAGAAAAACCCAGTGCAACACAAATCTTTGAAGACCCTTACTCTCTCTGCTTCAGCTCCCTATCTATATAATGAACATGACATTAAAGTTTTATTTTACTTTACTGAGCCATATTTAAAAGACATATAATAAAGGCTGCCTCCACTTCTTATATTCAACTCACATCAGTACAGCTGACTAACTAAAACCCAGGAAACAGCTTATTATTGTCTCGTTTGTGGTATAATTTTTGTTGGGATGAGTAAAAAGTAAAAAAATAGGAGAACGGGAGCCCCATATCAGTAACATCCTTTGCTTTAGAGTTTTAGAATAATAACATAAATAACAAAAGGTAAAATCATTGGTATGATTTATTCTTTCTTTTGATTTAGTTACTTTACATCAGCTTAGTTTTCATGATCAATACCAGAACTTTTAAGTGCATTTCTTTTATAAACAGGGCCTGTTTATAAAGAGAATCAAAGGACATATTATAACGTGATATAATATGAAATATAACATTTCATATCATTTGTTTATTTAGCTTTATAGACTAATTTGGCATAGAATCATACTGCTGTGTGGTTACAGTTTCCATTATAGATAGAATTTGTTTCTTAGAAGAAGCATAATTACTACGTTTTTTTTTTTTTCTAAATAGAAGATTGAGTATTGAGCATTTTCACTTAATGTTATGGTGATCACAGTGAGCAGTTTCCCACAGGACATGCAGTTATGAGGCTGCGGCTACACCACAGCTCTGCTGGGTTGCCCAGGCTAGTTAATAGCTTGCAAACCCCCTCCCTAGCACCTTGCTGGCGTCACACTGCAGAATCTCAGACAGGCATTCAGCTCCAGCAGTGCAAACGACAAGGCTGGCTTAGGTCCCGCTATCCCTGTGCCCCTCCTGGGTGTTTACACACCAGAATACAACAGAGCACACCACGTTCCTTCCCTGGGATGCAGCATGATGACAGCAAAGGCAGTCCTCAGAAAAAAACCTTTTTCTTATTCTTCACAAAACTCCCAGAGATGCTGAACTGCCCTTTCATTGATAGCTGTTAGAATTTGAGAGACTTTATGATTAATAATAAACCCAAAGTTTTAATCAGCTTGATATTTGTTTATGCTGTAATTCTGACAGATTTTTGATTTCTTAATTTGCAACACTCTGATATGTGTAAGAGAAACTTTTGGCATTTAGAAAGGAAAGAAAATATCTAGGTGTGATACACTGACCCTAGCTAAGAGCTAGGCATCACACAGCCTGCTGTTCACTCGACTCCCCAGCAGGGCAGCAGAGAGAACAGGTAAAATAGAAGTGATAAAACTCTGAGTGAAGACAAAGACAGTTCAATAAGTGATAAAAGGACAAATCAAAGACCCCACAAAAAAAATATCCAAAGTCAGTCACTCACACCCGCCCACAAGAAAACAGCTGATGTCCAGGGAGTCTTGAGCAATGGACCCAGTACCCTGAATTTTGAAAATCAGCCACTGTGCAATGCTTAGTGGCTTTTAAAATAAAACTTCACATATGCCTTCTCTAGACCCAATTCTATTAATTTTTGGAATAATCAAAATACAATCAGAATACATCAAAAACCACCACCTTAAAAAATCATTTAACTTCATCAGAAAGAGAAATAATAAAACTTCTGAAGAATTATCCTTCTGAAGTGTCACCAAAGAGTGATACTGGGCTGTTTTCCTCATCAGGAAACTTCAGGCGGTTTTCCTCATCAGAAGGTTTTGCTTTATCATGTTCCAACTACTTACAAAAATCTCTACATGCAGTAAAGGTGATACAGATTCTAGATATCAGAAATTCACTGTTGTGGTGCAAAGTCACTTTCTATACTCTACCAATTATATAGGACATGTAAGTGAGGGTGAAGAAGACATTGCCAAGAAGACCTTGGGAATGGAAAATGGTGGGTGCAGTAGCAAGCCGTCAGGATCATAAACAGTTGGTGGAAGCTATTTGGAAGGTCTCTTACAATTTCTTTTGGTCCTTGGGACCTCAGGGGTCAAAGAGCAGTAGTTAAATACAATATAGTCACAGTAAAACCAATGTGGAGGTTTCCAAGGTTCCCAAGCATTTATCATCCAAAAATGCCATTTCATCAGCATCAACATTTCTGAAATGGTATGTCGATTTTGATGAAATTGGGTCTGAAAACATAGCTGAAGCAATAGAACGTTTGGGCAATTTTGGAACACAATGTTTAGATTTTTGTAGCTATCATTTTGAAATCTCTTTCTGTTTCAAAACATATTATCTAGCATGAATCACATTATCTCCAAACTAGCACAGACTACTTAGATTTATGAAATTACATTCTGACACTGACATTGACTCAACTCTGTCTCTCCAACTCCCACACACCCAATAACTCCATGAGTTTTATTCTTTGTTATTACTGTTGTTCTAAATGCATGAAGACTTACTGTGGAAAAGGAATTCTGAGTTTCAACAAGCTTAAAACATACTGACTTATTGCTATCTTCTGGACAAGGCTTTCTCAGATGTTTGGATACATTACATTATAGATCCCCTACCTTGTCTCTATATCATTCAACAAAGTGTCCTTTTGCTGTTATTGCCATCATCCTTTTCTGTCACCAGAACATCCTGAGAGAAATTTAGAGTAACTGATGCCAAGACTTCTGAGGAAATGAAAAAAGCTTTACCTTTACCTTTTCTTCCTGTGCCTAGGAGGTGTGCTTCTATGCACAGATATATCACAGTGGCTAGGATATTAAGAGAAAAATACTTAAACAAGTAAAACAGCAATGTGTCTAAACTTAAATATAAACTTTCTGGTCTAGCCTTTGACCCTCACAGAGTAAATCAGGTTTCTGAAACTGGGCAGCATGGAACATCTTTATTAAAATCGTTGTACTAGCATTAACAAATGTGAACAGATAAAAGGTAGAAAGTTAAATAGACAGACACACATATATATACACATATATATATACATTAACATAGATATATCCCTCCTTATTGTCCACTCACCATTCCCTCTGCAGACTGGAACACAAACACACTCTGCAAGGAAGATGGTTGTGAAGCAGTGAAGTATTCAGACTCTTACAATTTTGCCCTTTGCATGTCAATCACAATCATGTTTTCTTGCAGAAGACTTCACCTGTAAGATTTTTGCAAAAACAAAGAAACCAAAAAGTGAAGCCATTTACCCATTTTCACTCAAAAAGCTAAAACCAGAATATGAACTAGAAAGAAAGATGGAGATCAGACCTCTTCTCCCCTTGAGTTTTCAGTTTGTTTGTTTTTCAAGGAAGAATAGCAAAATCCCAGGGTAGAACTCTGATCACTAAGCTGTAGAACAAGGAATACTATTCTTGTTGTCATTTAAAGGAGATAAATACTGCTTTTGCTGATACATTAGAGAAACTCTCCCACACTTCCCACTTAAACAGCATTTTAGAGGAAGGGATTGTGTTTGTTTTTTCCCAGAGGTTTGGGGGTAATAAAAGTTTAGTTTTATTTTTTCTCTGAATTGCAGTATTTGTCTAACCTGCAGGTTTCTGGTTTCATGCTGAGATGGAAAGACCTCATTTCCTGTGAGAGAGTAAAATCTGCGGATAGTACTTATCTCTCAAGCAGAATCAGAGCATAGAAATCTTACAAGGAGACTCTCCTGGAATTTCATAACAAACTTCATAGAGGTCTTTGGAAATAGCTTCACATGAAATATTAGGAAAAAAGAAATCCTGCTTTTCAAATGCAAGACATTTATTTATTTATCTATCTGTCTTTCTATCTCTCTATCTATTTATTTATTTATTTTTTATTTCAATTGGAAGCCTTTAGAGTTCTGCAGCATAATTGTTCTGCCCACAACCAGCAGCACTGAGCAGCACTATCAGGAAACACAACCCAGGTACTCATCCCTCACATGTATTGTTAATTTGCTCTGCAGCTGTGGAGGTGAACTATACATCTGCATTAGCACAGTCAGGATGAAGTCTTTTGTAAAAGCCATTAAAAACTACTTAAATACAGTAATGAAAATGAAGAGAGGCTGGTTAACAAACCTCATGTATGACTCTGAGCTGCTATCAGGAGTAAAATCCGTGAATTGACAGGATTTATGCTAATTTATAACAGCCAAAAGTTATTGAAAAAACCAATGCCTCTGAGGATCAGCTCATGGATTCACTGCAAAATACAACAGGGGTAGCCAATGTTTTAGAGTAATTAATGTGAAATGCAAGCATGGGAAAACCCCCACATTTTCTACCATTTTCTGATGTGCTGTTTGCCCATATAAATATACTGAGGCTAGCTCTTCTCTCACCCCCAGTACGGAAATGTTCCTACATCCCCAGTGACACTGGCACCCTGCACACTTGTGCAGGTACAGCTGTGTTGGTGCAGCAGATGGCTGTGCAAAGGCACATCGCTCTTCAACCAGTGAAACCAGAATGGCAGCACTGGGAATGCTCTGGACTTGTTAATGGCCAATGAGTCTTCCTCTGCTGTACAAACAAAATGAAAAACAGCTGTTACCAGAACCTTACAGTCTAAACAAACAGAAAGAGTCAGCTTCTCTGGAGAAGGCACCAATTTTATTATGTGTTGGTATATAAGAAATGTTATGCATTTTAATTCATTAGTATTTTAATGCCCAGATGGGGCAGTGATCTGGATTTGGGCCTGAGGTTACTAATGCAACAATGTTAATAAAGAGCAAATCACTGCAACAATTATGATTAATACTTTCTTTTAATGCACAAGTCTGCTTCATTATTTTTAGCAAAGTGTTATTTTTAATTTAAACAAAGCACATTGCCAACAAGCTAAATGTGTCAAATTGCACAGTTTATTCTTCCTAGTATATACATACTCAAGTGTACTTTTGCATCTGTTATATATTTGGAGAGTGAGGGAATGTTGTACTTTTTACAAACAGCTTTCCATAACTTTAAGCAGGCAAGCAGCTAAACTGACATATAGTTGTAATATCACAGTGCTGGAAGGAGTTTCTGGAAGTGTTATCACTAGGTGGTGAAAAAGTCTTCGATAGGGTTGTCTGGGATTATGTCTTTAAATCCTGGAGAGAATGGGATTTGATGACACGCTATCAATGGGATTAAGCCTCTCTTTTCGTAGTCCCTCTTTTGGGTGATTTCCCGTAATAAGCACATTTCAAAGGTATTCCTGCTACAGACAGGCTACCTTACCTGGTGTTCTTCAGCACAGCTCTAATACCATTATAACATGGAGCTTGTCCCACTACAACATCACTGCCCACTATACAGGTGATGTTTTGCATCTGCTCCTCAGGCCCAAAAGGCAACACTCGTCTACTGAGTTAAGGAAAAGATCTGGATGTTCGCTTAGACGTAAAATGAGTTGTGACTAATGAAAGACATGAAGATTAATTAGCTAAATCTAACTAGTACTACTATTTGTGTATTTCAAATTGCCAAAGGTAGAATAATTCCTAAACTTTCATTGTAGTTTATTTAAACACATAAGACCTATCACTTTTTCTGCACAACTTCGTAGCTATCGCTATCAGTAAACATGGGGTCAGAAGCATATTATTCAAAGAGAAAACAGTGAATATATAACTTAATTAAACACTAAAAGTTTTAACTGGAAATGGACAAAAAATATTTTGCTGGTAATACTCTGATGAAAAAATGAAATGTACAACTGTATCTAAATCCAAGCTCACTGTCACGTGTATATATATATACACCTGTACATATCTGTATGCATATTCACACACAGAAAAAAACTTAACACCACAGTTCCAAACCAAACAAGGCCTATACTTATTAATAAGTCTTCTTTTGTTGCTTGGACCAACAACATGGTAAAAAAAAATCCATCCAATCGTCAGACTTTTGTTTCTTCAATGAAATAACACACATCTAAAACATACAGGAAAATTTATTTCCTGCTTATGATAATAACCACAAAAACTTCTTACCGATTCACTCAAGGTTTCCATAATCAGAGAGAGTAAGATGAGAACTGGTTTCATAGGAAAGTTTGCAAGGACCCATTCTGCCATCTGGCCAATGCTTTTGCAAATAAGTTGTCCAAATATAGCATCTGTCAAGGGTGATATTCAGCTCTAAATTCTTAAGAAGCATTTTTATGTGTCTGAGGGCTGTTGTCTGCTTGTTGTCTGGAGATCTGTTTTCCAATCACAACCACAGGACATCTGCTCAAAAAGTTCAAAGGACTTAATAGATGGACCACTCGGTGGATGAAAAACTGGCTCGATGGCCACACGCAAAGAGTTGTGGTAAATGGCTCGATGTCCGGTTGGAAACCTGTAACAAGTGGTGACCCTCAGGGATCGGTGTTGGGACCGGTCCTGTTCAACATCTTTGTCGGCGACATGGACAGTAGGATTGAGTGTGCCCTCAGCAAGTTTGCCAACAACACCAAGCTGTGTGGCTCGGTTGATACGCTGGAGGGAAGGGATGCAATCCAGAGGGACCTTGACACGCTTGTGAGGTGGGCCGATGCCAACCTTATGAAGTTTAACCAAGCCAAGTGTAAGGTCCTACACCTGGGTCGGGGCAATCCCAGGCATAGCTACGGGTTAGGTGGAGAAGAGATTCAGAGCAGCCCTGCAGAGAAGGACTTGGGGGTGTTGGTTAATGAGAAGTTTAACATGAGCCAGTGGTGTGCACTTGCAGCCCAGAAAGCCAACCGTATCCTGGGCTGCATCAAAAGAAGCGTGACCAGCAGGTCAAAGGAGGTGATCCTGCCCCTCTACTCTGCTCTCGTGAGACCTCACGTGGAGTACTGTGTACAGTTCTGGTGTCCTCAACATAAAAAGGACATGGAGCTGTTGGAGCGAGTCCAGAGGAGGGCCACGAGGATGATAAGAGGGCTGGAGCACCTCCCATATGAAGACAGGCTGAGAAAGTTGGGGCTGTTCAGCCTGGAGAAGAGAAGGCTGCGTGGAGACCTCATAGCAGCCTTCCAGTATCTGAAGGGGGCCTACAAGGATGATGGGGTGGGACTCTTCTTTAGGGATTGTAGTGGTAGGACAAGGGGTAATGGGTTCAAACCTAAACAGGGGAAGTTTAGATTAGATATGAGGAGGAAGTTCTTTACAGTGAGGGTGGTGAAGCACTGGAATGGGTTGCCCAGGGAGGTTGTAGATGCTTCATCCCTGGCGGTGTTCAAGGCCAGGTTGGACAGACCCTTGGGCCACATGGTTTAGGGCGAGGTGCCCCTGTCCATGGCAGGGGGATTGGAACTAGATGATCTTAAGGTCCTTTCCTTTCCAACCCTTACTATTCTATGATTCTGTGACTTCAGAAAGTGGTTCAATTTAAAGGGTTCAGTTCAGCTGCATATTCATAGACATCTAGTGTAATTTGAAATACCCTCCAGTATCTCCCTGGACCTCAGATGCCAATTCCAGCAAGGCATAGCTATCCTCTAGGTCCTGAGTCACTTTGGCAGTTGTCCTAGATGTTCTAGAGCATCACGAGAAAAGGAGATGCCTACAGTGAAAAGACTTGCCTGGGCACCAGTGATTGGAGTTTGCATACCAATACAAAGTGTAGGTGTCTACAATTAGGAAGTTTAATCTCACCCACATGGTGCTTCCTTATGTCAGCTCAATGCAGCTGTATTTAAAGAAACAATTCTCATGAGCTATTCCGTATGTCTCCCATTTCAATAATTAAATTTATTTATTGATCTCAGGATACTATTTTACCTTACTATAAAGAAAAATATATTTCCCTAAGTCCCTTTATAGTTAATTTCATAACACTTTTTTTGATTTGGTTCCTAAACTGTGATTGCTTGTTATGAAAGATCATAGAGTTTGCAACTAGGTTATTGTGAGCCATTTTCAGTAATCTTCCCAATTTGCAATTTTTCTACTACTGAAAATTTAAGCTTCCTTCAGGCCAGCTGGCTTTAGGTGCTTGTATAAATGATTTTCTTCCATAGACTAATTCAAAGTAAATGCTAAGACTCCTTTGACAGTGGGAGCTATTGGATTTATATGAAAATTCTACTTTTCCTCTTTTAAAACAAGAGATGTTTATAGAATGAGAGGTTAATATCAGGACAAATTCAAGGCACAGAGTGCCTGCAGACAGGGAATGCCTAAGGCTCTAAGCTAGAAACGATGCCACTTTGTTTTTTTTAAAGATAGCTTTCTGAGTTTCAAAGACAGATATTTCCTGCAGGTTTTAAAAATAGCTGTGGGAATATGTCGAAAGGCTTTAGTTTTACCAGCATGTGAAAAATCTACAGTAATGCTCATGATATGTTGGACATTTGAAAAAAAAGATTAAAAAAATGTAGAAAGGGGAGTTATCTGATAGTTTTATAACTGGCATGTGCAGATTCCCATATGATCCAGCTGATTTTTTAAACATTAGAATTACATGTCTCTGCCAAAAATTAACAAACAGAAAGTTTGGAAGAATTTATATTATTGTGGTAACTTATATCACGCTAGTTAGATTACATTATTATATTATAATATTATGGTAACTTATACTACACTCTATCATAGTAGTATTATATTATTTAGTATTTTTATAGTATTGCACTAAGGTATAGACCAAATGTATCCTCATTCAATGAGGACCAAAAATGTCTGCAGCCAGTAAGGAGATTCCTTATGTTATGAAATCTAAATATTTGTAATATATTAAATCAGCTGAAAATTAAGTATAGTCTTATTTTTTTAATTTTGTCTATATCATAACAATGAACAAATTTAATAAAGAGTATGTGTACTAGTCTACATGGAAGACCAGAGGGATATAAGAAACTATATCTGGAAGAGAAAAATCACTGTTTAATTTGTCTGTCCATAGAGGTAGTGCAAGCATGTCCAGGAAGCACAGTGCACACTGTGTACTTTATGCTATGCTCTATCTGCAGCATTGTTCAGTATGCCTCCCTTGCAATTCAATCTCAATTCAATCAATCAATCTCAATTTGTAGAAAGGAAAAAATCCATAGAGAAATGACCTAATTGGTTTCTCAATATCTCATTTCTAAATTTTTTTTCATTTACTGGTTTCTTGAAATTGACTTTGTTAATCTCAAGTGCTTGCTGTGCAAGAAAATAAAGCCTCAAAAATAAGAAGTTATTTTTTCTAAAAAAGGTGAAGCTTAAGAATATTAAATGTCAGCTTTCTGTCCTTTTTTTTTCCTCTCACTGACCAGATAGATATTCTGGCAGATGTTCATGCTAACTGTTGGCTTGAGTTTTGGTTTGGGGTTTTTTGTTTGTTTTTTTGGTCGATTGTTTTGGTTTTGGGGTTTTTGGTTTTTGTGTTTTGTTTTGGGCTTTTTTGTTGTTTTTGGGGTTTGTTTTTTAACAGAAAGCTTTAGCAGATTAGTGCTCATTTTCTTTAGGAAGTATGAAGTTCTCTCTTTAGTAATCACCTGAATCCAACAGCGGTAGAAATAATATTATTTTATGTCTTATTATTTTATGTACTCCTTACACAAAATCATGAAAAGATACAGCAGTGAATGGACTTTCCAGAGATTCTAAAGTAGTACTCACCCCTGGCTGGAGGTTACCTGCCTGAGTAGATATTCAAAATTTAATCTGGCTACACAAATAACAGACCAGCAGATTCAATCACTGCTCAACTTGATCTTCTGTTTAAATTTATCAGAGCATTAGGGACCAATATGTTTCAGCTTAAAATAATTCAAGAAGTGTTTGTTTTTAAGCATACATCAGGACAAGGTTATAAGAATTAAGAAACCACATTTGCAGGAAGTAAGAAATTTAGTAAGTAGGCTATTTTAGGAAGAAACTATTAAACTCCATCATGGGTGAAAGACATTGGGAAATCTGAGGACATCTCTAATGTTGTACAGGGCTACACAGTTCCCATCAAAGAAATGAGAGTGATTTTACTGTGCAGCTGGTAAAAGGTATCAGGTGTGTCAACTTTGCTGTGTGGCTGCAACAAGAAAAAGTGGGCAAGGAAAGCTAGTATTCCCCTGAGAAAGAGCAAGATCCAGACTATGAGATTTACAACTTTTAGAGCTGATTGATAAGTAATTTAAATGCTTGAAGGTGTCATATATCTTGGTAAAAAAAAAAAAACCCAAAACAAAGCAACATAGAAATTCTTGTTTTATCTGTCATTATGAATATAACTGAAATCTTATTATATCCTTAAAAATTCTACTTAATCTTTTAAAAATTGAGAAAATATCTTTTTATTGCAATTAATAAGCATTTCAAAAGGGCCTTTCCTGCATTCATACTTTGAACTGCAACTCCATGTACACTATGAAACAATGTTCTGGATAAATATATCATGTAGGACTTCCAGGAAAACCCTTTCAAAGCTTGACTTACTTGAAAAAAAATATGAGATTCTGGGGCAAAGTGGATGTAATTGGAGCAAAGAAGCAAGAACAGAGAGAAGAAGCATTGTGTGATTGAATGAGCAAAAGATATGTGATATGAAAATGTTTTCCCTTGTGATTTACACAAGGCACATGCATTGGATTAATTTACCAGTTTGTCAATATCATAATGCATGAAACTGTAGTCAGGGATCCAGAAAAAAAATCAATTTCTGACACGTTCAAGAAAGCTATCAGATCATGCTTATAGAAAAGCACTTGGAAGTCTACAGGTGATAAAGGCTATTAAACGCTAAATAGTACTTTTAGCTGTAGTAGAAGTAGTAATGTTATGCTAAAGTGAGAATAGTGTACTTACCTCCTTATATTTAATCTGTTTTCTGCCTGTACTTTTGCAGCACCTCTGTTTCAATTGATAGTGAAAATGAATCAAGAGTTCTGCATCTGGTCTATTAACCAAAAAAGCCTAGAATTTCCCTACATAATATTACTTGACAAACTTTTTTTTTTCCCCAGTTGTATCTCAAAATATTTGACTTCTTTGTCACTATTTACACAGGAAATTCTATCAGTCTACTTCAATGTTTGTCCAGAGGATTGAGTAGTGCTATAATCTCTGTTCAAACCCTGCCTTTGTGATGTCTTTGACAAATGACTTAAAAGAAGTTTTCGGCTATCATTTTCACTAGTACGTATGTGAGACCTAAGTTACTGCCCTAACTGTCTTGTTGAAACCTGGGAACAAAAAAGCAGAGTGAGAGACAGTGGGTTGCAGAAATTAGAATACTATCACCCTAGTTCTCTAAACCTGGATGCTTCTGAGCAGAGAAGATTCCTACCTTGAGCATAATATCATCTATCCTCACCAGAAATTTAAAACTTTCCCAAAAATCTTTCTGTATAATATTTTCCTCTTACATCAAGTGCAGAGGCAGACTCACTAGCACCGAGCCTGCCATCAGAGCATGCCAGGGCAGGAATTATTAAATAGAATACGAAGTATGCAGAACAAGAAGTATATTGTGCCTGCATAGTGTTTCTCAGCTGGAGAGTTTTGATTTCTATTGAAGTTCTAGGATGACTGTAGAAGTCTTCAGGCCTTTAGACAGCAGTTAGACAAGCTGGCTCTTCACTTAAGTGCCTTTCCCTCTTGGTGAATGGGCCAAAGACACTAACCTGCCTCAGGCATTTCTTTTCTGTAGTACAGAAGATGCTGAGATGGCTGTGCAGGCTGTGACTCTTCTGAGAGAAAGAGTTTCCTATCTTCAGTGTGGTGCCGTGCAAACACAGCAATATTGTTTTCAGGCCTGAAGGAGTCTCTGTTTTGCTGCTTGGCATGTAACGTGGGTTGACTGAACCCAACTGTTCCTACATTTTCTATATGTGAGTGGAAGGCTCTGGTCCAGGAAAGATATGTAATTTTCTGCAGATCAGCATCTGCTGCCACAATAAGAATCTTTGAGCATACACCATCAGCCTGGTACAAAACACTAAACACACGTGCAATTAAAATTGAACACTGGTTCATATAGATGCAGCAAAGCACCTGCAGTCTACAGGCTAAAAGTATATATGTTTTATGAAGCAATTTCATCCACTGTTCATTAGGAAAGCCATCACCATGGTAACTTATACATTGCAAGTCACTATCTCTATGATCTTTAAGCACATAGCAACAAAAACATGCTGCTGGAACATCTCCATTTTAGTAGTGTTTGAAAGCTATAAATAAGGTTTATTAAGCATGTTATAAATATTAGAAAGAAGACATGGGTCTTTGATACCCTGCTGGCATAAATAAAATCACATTATTAATTTGCAGACCTAATGATCTTACATCAAATTATGCCAGCTGAAGATGGCTTATTGTGTTTTCCATCTTGCTTTTGTATTTCTTCTTTACCTTATGTTAGGTATTCTTTTAAAAATGGGTGGTAATATGAATATTCTGAAGAGGAAACGCTTTATGCAACTTGCAGTAAGTAATAAAGTACATGTGGGAAAGCTGTGGAAAATCAAATGGTCTTCCAAGGAATATCCAGCCACTTGCTCTTACCCTATTGCTTAATTCTCCCCAGGAGGCTACATTTCCAGATACAATTTCCCCAGTGACGTGATTCACATCACAGTAACTTTATCTAGTAACTTTATCACAGGGAGCCTCAGCAAAAGACAGCTCCTACTAGGGCTGTGCCAAGTGAGAAGGAGGATTGCAGCCACATAAAGGTGACCCAAAGTCATAGACAGGGAATTTTTCTCAGCAGACTGATGATGGCAGAAAGACAAAGAGAAGGATCATTTCTGCATCAGCTTTTCTTTATGTGGCTGTAAGAACCAAGACATGGAAAACTCTACAGGTTTTCATACTCATGGAAACGATCTCCTCTTTGTAAATTAAAGCGACTGACCATCTCTCACTTTCCTTGTGGCTTGGCCTGCCAAAATGGAAGATCTGGCTAACATTTCTTATGTGCGCATTCATACACGTACAAACTTCCTCCTCCTCACTGGCTGAACAAAATGTTTTTGGCTAGCCCTGATAGAAATCTTTCCATTTATATTTTGTGGGTATTAGATTTTTTAAATTTACTTAAGTGTGGAGTTTTTAAGTGAGAATATTTTATTGACCAAAACAGTTTTTAATGAAAAAAAAAATACTTCACTTTAAAGACCCTGCATCTTCTTCCCCAAATCTGGGAGAAAGCACATTTAAATTAATATATATATAACCAACATGCTGTTTTTCTTTCTTTTATTTTTTTTTCCCCTTGGTTGTGTTGGCTGTAGTGAGAAATGGCTCATTTAAGCTTGCTTACTTGCTTTCTGCAGTTAGTATAGTGTTCTATCTTGCCAGTCATTTATATAACTATAGTATGTCCATCTGAGGCCAGAAAACAGACTGTTTTTTGTTTGTAATCTAAAATAACAGGTTTAAATCAGAAAAAGGTTAAAAATAATAGGTTATGATGTCCAAGAAAGTAATTAATATCCAAAGTGTGTGAATGCTATTGGTGTGCTGCAATGTTTTCAGATCAATTCTTTGAACATCAATGAGATACTATTATTAACATTCAAAAATACTGTAACACAAGTACAGCAAGTTCCGATTCAGCAGTAAGAAGTGTCATGAAAAGTAAGATCCCTACATAAAATAGGTTTTCACTTCTTGCAACAATGCCTTAGTCCCTTCCCTCTTGGAGCATTTTGGTAATGATGGGGCTACAGTCATGGACTACAAAGAGTATAACAACTACTACTCTTACTACTGCTGCATCAGTGGATCCCAACCACACCATGTCTGAAGGCTTCTGTCTGTATATCACCATGTTTCCTGGGAAGGTTTATGTTCTTTGCTGTCACTGCATGACAAATATGATCCTCTGCATGAGAACTGTCTTCCTGCACTCCATTACATCTGGTCCCCACAAACCCTCATGCTTTAATGTCAGTGTATTTTACCATATACCTAATGACAGCAGAATTATGCTGTGACACCTTGACTTTGACAATTCCTTGTAAGGTTACCAGATTTACTGGCTTGTATTTTCTTCTTTGCTTTAGACTCAGACCTCCAGTATGTAGTTGCACTCCTCTGGCTCTCTGGATTTAAGGAAGTAGAAGTTTGCCTGTATGTCATGGAATGAGCTCAGCATCTTATAGATAATGCTTTATTTTAGATTTCATCTCAGTACACCAGCCCACTAAAGTTGAAAAGTTATTTTTATGTCATAATCACACATTTTCTTTTTTTTCCCCCTTCAAATTACCTCTTGCCTTATTTCAGAACTGCAAACTTGAAGATCATTTCTAACTTCAGAAACAGGAGGGAACAATGCAGCTAGAAAAATGTTTGAATAGCTAGTCACAGGGATATTTAAAGGCAGTGGGAAATGTCAAGACTGTAAATCTAAGTTTGACTGTAGTAGGAGGTTCAGAAAATGTTAAAGCATAGCTTGAACAAGAGGGCAAGTTCCTGACAACCACAGCTATCATGCCTAATCAAAGTTAAGCTTCCATTGTGTGAACATACTCAGCTTGAAAGAACATTATGTTGTTTTTCTTTAAAATGATACCCCACCAATAATTTCCACTGTCAATTGAATGAGAAAATACATATATTTAAAGAACACACTGTAGGCTGTAATTATATTTTTAAATGTTTTCATTTGACTTCTGGTTTAAATATAGATTTTTTTGGTATTGGGTTTGCATGGCAAGGTTTTGGTAGCAGGGGGGCTACAGGTGTGGCTTCTGTGAGAAGCTGCTAGAAGCTTCCCCTGTGTCCAACAGAGCCAACACCAGCTGGCTCCAAGACTGCCATTGCTGGCTAAGGCTGAGCCTATCAGCGACGATGGTAGCACTTCTGGTATAATATAGTTAAGAAGAGGGGGAAGTTACTGTACAGGAGCAATTGCAGCTGAAGAGAGGAGTAAGAATATGTGATAGAAACATCCCTGCAGACACCAGGGTCAGTGCAGAAGGAGGGGAAGGAAGTGCTCCAGGTGCCGCAACAGAGATTCTCCTGCAGCCTGTGGTGCAGACCATGGTGAGGCAGGCTTTGCCCGTGCAGCCCACGGAGGAGAAAGTAGAGAAATCAGGGCTGAAGTTGAGCTCAGGAAGGAGGGAGGGGTGGGGAAAGGTGTTTTAAGATTTGATTTTATTTCTTATTACCCTTCCCTGATTTGATTGGCAATAAATGAAATTAATTTTCACAGAGTTGAGTCTGTTTCACTCTTGACGTTAATTGGTGAGTGATCTTTCCCTTTCCTTATAACTCATAAGGGTCTCATTCTCTCTCCTGTCCAGATGAAGATGGAAATGACTAAGTAGCTTTGGTGGGCACCTGACATCCAGCCAGACTCAACCCACCACAAATACACAAAGCTGCTGGCAGAGGTGTCCTAAGCAACGAGTGAACCTCAAAACTTCAGAGGATTGGCTCTTTTCTGATAAACAATGAAAACGTTAGGTGTTTAATCAAATATTAAGCATGGTAATCCACCCACATGTCTTCATCAGTAGCTCCTAATTTTACACGAGTTTCTGATGTTCTTGGAATTTTTCAGCTGACCTGAAAATTACAGCAGAAACTTTTTATATTTTAGCTTAGATTTCTGTGTTTATAAATGAACTACAGTTATCTAATCTAAACAGCTTTCCATTTGGGATACTCAGCTGTGAAAAAACAGTGTTTGTTTTTAACCCCTTAAAGAAGTAAAGATGTGTGGATCCTCCCCATTTTAGGATGCTTGAAGACTTTGCCTTCTTTTACGCAGCTATTCTGATTGGTTTGCTGCCCACACACTGAGGGTAGCTGAAAATGTTGTTAGTCTTCAATCCATGGACTAGCTAAAACAGTTCAGTTATTTCAGATTGTTCTGTTGTATAAAAGGATTTCATGAGTCTTCCTCAGAATCTCCCAACTCTCCCTGTACATCGCTCAGTGCCCTAAACACCTCACACAGGCCTCTGGGTCCTGCTGCTGCAGAACTTGTTTGTAGGTTTAATGGTGTGTGCAACTGTGCAAAAGGTCTGCATAGCAGTAAGTGGTGATAGCCAAGTCCTTCGCGATAACAATACCAGAATGTACCATCATACCCTAGGTGGCACACCACCATAAAGTGCTATGGACAAGAATCACTGAAATATCAGGAGATACGTATACAATCGGGAGCAAAAGTAAAAGCAGGGAGCTGATCTAATTTTCCTTGAGGACTGGTACATACTGCTAGAGGAATCCTGAAACCTTCAGATCCCTGCTGGCAGTACATGTGAGCAAAGGCTCTCTGCTTCAGCAGTTTGCTTGGAGCAGAGACATGACCTGCCTTCAGTTCCTCCCCCTCAGTGCTTTGAGGAGGGGGGGACAGTGAGAAGAGGCCAGGCAGGGCAGCCTTGCCCCATTTCTGGACAGGAGTGGCAGGGTGCAAGACACGGACACACTGAGCCTGGGTTGTAGGAGCGGTAGCTGCTTACCGTGAAGATTTAGGAGTTTGGTGATGTACACAAAACTAATACCACAGATAGTGAAATATAACAATGGCACTTAATAACCTTCGTACAGATGTACAGAATTGATGATCCAGCCTTATAATGCTGTGTCGGTATACTGCTCATTGTTAAATCTGAGACATGAGAAAGAAGAGGAGCTCAAGTCTCATCCACTTTTAGGAAGTGCCTTGATATTAGAAAGTACCCATTAAAAGTTAAAAAAACCCCAAATGCTTATTTCATCCGAAACATGCTGTTGACATCATTATACACTGTTCATAAGCTACCATCCTTTTTTCAAACATTTTGAAGGAAACCTGTGTTCCAGACTTCACCAGAGTGACATTCCATTCAGCAGCCTACACCTGGCATTTTACTTCTGTCTGTACAACACATGTTGAATAAAGCATCCTTAGGGCAAGTTATATCCACAGATAACTAAAAACCATAGAAAGAAGCCAGTTACTGGTTTAGCACGTCTACAGTCTGTTTCTGAGATCACCAGGAGAGTTTTCAACCTCTAGTGACAAGTCACCAGAGTTTTTGGTTCCACTATGCTATATAATTTGCATTGGTATTGCACGGGAGGCATTCAGTTTATGTGAGGCCAAAATCTGCCACCCTTTGTTTTGCTGAGCAGAACCCTTCTGTATAATGAAATCTATTGACTTGATCTAGAGCTGAAGTTAAGATGTGGTAGATAAACACTGTATTAGTTACTGAAGGCATCAGAGCTACTTGATAGCTGGCTTCTAAGACTGATGTAAAGTATACATTGGGGTAGTTCTGTATTCTTATACAGGTAATTAACAATACATCAGCACAACTGCAAAGTCCTGTACATAAATGACTGCAATTGCAGTGTAAATAACTGCATCATGTAACTACATCTAAAATGGATTTGTAGGAATATGAAAGAAAAAGAAATTAAAAAGGAGTTCAACAAACAGGACTAAACTGCCTGCTATAAGAAACATTAGTAATTAGTTAGATACAATACAATTACATAAACTGCAGTAACCATGTAATTACAGAATAGTTAAGAATTATAGTGTTATAAAGTGTGATTGCTTCTTGTCTTATCCTAACTCATGACCTGACATATAACTTGAAATTACTGAAAAAAATCCCAAGATTAAGTTTTATGGACTTAGAATCAACTGAATTAGATGGAAAACTTCATTATTTCAATAAGCTTTATAGTGAGATATATAGATAAAACTATAATATGAGGAGTAGTAATGAAGTCCTCTGAAAAAAAAAGTGAGTTGCTTCTTGCATTCATATCTAGTATTCCAGATATGAATAATAGATATGAATATTTAACAGTGATTTTGACAAACAAAAGGATTTAAGGAGAGGAAAGGAGAGAAAGGTTTGGGATGATTATCCCCTTTTGGAACAACTGGGAATTGTGACCTAGTCCAGGCACAGATTTGGGCACCTTTTCCTCCCATCTTGTTTTCTCCACTAGACTAAATCTGCGGTTCTGTTATTAATGAGTTTTCCCAATGTCTTGCTGTGATGCCAATTAGGAATGTTATTGCTATAGAAACAATACTTTTATTTTTGTAGTTTTTTCGTGTGTATTTTGGTAGTCCTATGCTATGTTTGATGAGGAACTAGAAAGCATGGACTAAATAAACTTGTTTTTGTAGATCTTGGACATCAATTGGTCTCAATGCTTTCTAATTTCATTGTCTGTAAAAGGCAGTGGCACTATAGTCCCTTCTGGAAACACTTCTGAGATAAATTACAAGATAAATGAAATTCAGAAGAGTAAAGAGTGAACTTCTCTATTTCTAAAGATGATTAGGATAAAGATATATGCTGATGTGACAAGAGAAACAGCTGTCAGATACAAAAGTTTGCTGGATTTGAAGAGAGAAACAAACAAACAAACAAAAAGAACAAAATATTAGATGTGGAATTCCACATCCAGCAACTTTAATCATCACAGTAGGAAATCAAACAAGAAAATTTAATGCACTAGAGTTGGCAGAGAAATTTCTTAATAATTTGGAGAAAAGAGACATCAGTGATTTTGTAACTTGTGGCACCGGTCTGTCAGTTACACAATGTGTTCGAGTGAATGTAATGGATTTGGAAACAAGCATGTGTTACAAAGCTTTGTGTGAATTGAAACCCTGTAAATATGCTGGAAATGTTAAGCTTTAATTTTCTTCATTTTAAGTGCTCCCCCCCCCCTTTCTTTTTCTTTTTTCCCTCTCCCTTTGGAGGGTTCTTGTTCGTTTGGTTGGTTTTTTGGGGTTTTTCTTGTTTGTTTGTTTGTTTGTTACATCTTTGTTAGTTTGTTTTTAATGCTAGATATCTTCATGATATATCTGAGCTGAATTCATTCAGGTTAAAATTTCCCTTCCAGTCATATTTTATTTTCTTTTTTTTTTTTTTTTTTTTTTGCTAAGACTCTATTAAAAACATCATAAATAACCACCCAGCTGAATAACATAAAAGAATTATACTGGGCTTATGGAAGCAGGAAGCTATTCTTACAACTATCTGCTACCTTTGGTGTAAAGAAATACTACTAGGATGATCTGAGAATTCAAAAATCTGTTTTATAGCATGAGATGGCATATCTTTTGTATACCACAAAGCAGTAAAGAAAGTCCTGATCTGCCTGTCCTTTACCCAAAACTAGTGTGAGGTACTACAGATGGTTCTTTGGCATCACACTGCCCAGGACTCTGCTAATACAGCAATTCACATTTACTCTGCTTCCAAGGGCTTCTGTGATTCCCTGGGTGTAGAAGTTGCTTAGCTTAGGAAGTGGACAAAGTTCTGATCACCAGAAGAAGGTGGTACCAAAATAGCTTTTCCATAGGAGAAAATAATAGACTTCAGAGTGGTAGTTAAGGACTCTTCATTGTCATTATCTTTCTCATCTCAGTTTTTGCTGGTGAATCCAATGTGGATAGGCAACTGGAGAATCTCATCTTTTAATGTTTCAGAAATTAAATATTTCAGTGTTTCCAAAATGAATCATTGCCCTTTCGGCATACCTACTATTCATCAAACCTTTTGATCTCCTGAAGAACTTTGATGCAGAGGCAGAAGTCTGTTTTTGTCTTTAACTAAAGAGGAGCCATGACATCAGCCATGTTATTCTGCTTATAACAATTATCTGGTACTCCACAACCTGCTGGACATAATAAACATGAAGGAACATCCTGTTGTTATGGCATACACCTTCCTGAGAGAAGATAAATCTTCATATGTGTCTGCTGGATGATGACTGATGACCTTTTATGTCTTTCATGTCTGAGCACTCATACAGTGCTTCAGCTGCCTTTCCTGCTCCGCTGCCAAAGACTCCTCACAACAACAGAGAGAGAACAGAGTGCATGTCTGTCCTTTACCCAGCCAACCTCAGTCCACTGCATTTTAAATGTCAATGAACTCAGTTTGGCATTGTACAAAGAAGAAGGGAAGCTGAGTCAGAGATTTTTCCTGCTCTGCCTCACTTGCAAGAAAGCACTGACCCCGGCAAAGACACAGGAGGTCAGGAGAGCTCATCTCAAAACCAGCCCCCAAAACAACCAAGGAATCTCTCAAAGATGTAAGACTAATCCTGCCTACTTTATCCATCTAAGTTGCCCAAATGATTTAAATAGTACCAGCTTGTAATTACTTGTTTCTTACCTATTAGGAATATATACAATAATGCCAGTATGTTTATGACCACTTTGGATTTGAAATGGCAAGAAGATGGTGGTCTTCAAATGATAACCTGCAAGCCAGCAGTCTGCAGATGATTATACTAAGCTCGAAGTTGTCATTAGACAATAGTATTGATCACAAGACAGTAACAGGAAGAAAAGATGGCGCCAGTTATAATGAGCTAAATTATTATCCTTAAAATCATTAGAGAATCTAATAACAATATAATAATAATGACATTCTTGGAAGAAACTACATCCAAAACCATTTCAAATTTCTGAATTTAACCCCCCTGCCAAAGATCAATGTAAACATCTGCTAACATTCAGCAATTAATTATTGATAACTCAATTTAACTCATTCTCTGTGCTGCTTACTGAAATTAAAGTCATTTAGTAATCAATAATCATACTTATAAAACAAGGAGAAAAGTTAGCTAACAATAGTGCAGATCAATAAATTAGTTCTTCTAATAGAACCTAATATTTTAGTTCAGCACTCTATCTAAGCAACAGTATGTACTATTTTTTCACTGAATCAGACATGAGGAATATGAATCCTTTACACAATTTCCAAAAAAAGTTCCAGTGATTATGGACTTAGGTTTTTTTTCTTGATTGCAAGTTTGGAAGTATGCAAGAAAGCATTAAATGGTCCTTTTTGCTTGTATACAGTTGGATTTAATAAGTAAAATCACATTGCCTTGCTAGAAGTACAAAGGAGTTTCTTAAGAGCACTTTTTTCAAAAGCTCTTTGTCAGCTTCAGCCCACATTTGTGTTATGAGCATCTATTTGCTTGTCTTGGATTTTTTTTGCTGTTGTTACTCCATATACCTTTTCTGTTGCTTCTTTCTCCTAGGTGCACAAATCCAGCTAGCAGCACTGTCTCCTGATACTCAACACTTCTAAGAACTCATTTTCTGTCATCAGAAAATCTATGTGATCTCTTAGACATTATGGTCCTGTAATTTGCTCGTCCCACAATTGGCTAGTCCCATTCTTCCACCTCGTCCCAAAGACCCTTAATTCAATAAGATAAGCTCTTATGTAATTAGAGCTTATCAATTGTCTATCAATAAGATAGAGTATCAATAAGATAAGTTCTAATTACATAAGAGCTTATCTTATTGATACTCTATCTTATTGATACTCTGCAGGTTCACTGATGTTTTCAGCCACTCCTGGTGTAGTAGGGTAACATTTGACTAGGCAGTAAGTTTTCATTACTGCTGTTTAAACAACTATATACGTCATCATAGTATATAAAAAATATGCAATTGTGTTTCAATTTCTAACAGAATTTTTGTAATCCTTACTTTTTCTTCAAGATTTTAGGGCTGCAAGCAGATGACTATGTTGCTAACTAGGACTGAGATTAAGCTAGCTGGACAAGGTGTAAGAAACTATTGTACATGACAAGAAAGTGCTGGATGTGATGGGCAACAGTGCAAGAAACTCATAAAAATCAAGGGCAGCTCCATGAAAGATGACTGGATTTCACAGGTGGTTAAGGGGGAATCTATATGAGAAATGACCAAACCTCACAAGGAATGGGTGGGGGTATTGGGCAACTTTTGGAGTGTAGAATTTGCAAGGCCAGAAACATGTTTCAGCAATACTAGATTACAACATGGATGTAGCAAAACTGGGACTAGAAAGTACTTAGGTGCTTGTTGAGTATTTGGAAGGGAACTGACACAGAGAAACGTATAGATGAAGGCAGAAGAAAGGAAGGACCAAGAAATGGGAGAAGGGATAATAAGGTAGGCAAATCTAACAACTAGTTCTTCTGGGTGTGCCTGCCAGCAGCCCTGTGCTTGATCATCACAGCTTAAAGCAGGACAGTAAACTCACTTGTTGCTCTGCTTATAACATCTGTTTCCAATCTGCTGTCAGGAGGACAGGGAAAGGAATGAGAGCACCATTCTGCGATAGCAGGGGAGTTCTTAGGACAGTTGTATTGACCATGCTAGTGTCACCATACCAGTGCCTCATAAAATCAGTATCCTTCTAAAAACATACTAAGATATGATATTTCTTCTACAGACAGGCAAAAGCTGCTGGTGCAGATAGCAGACGACTGATAAACTGCTGTAAGACTTCTGACAATGTGGTGGGTTGATCCTGGCTGGATGCTAGGTGCCCACCAAAGCCACTCCATCACTTTCCTCCTCAACTGGACAGGAGAGATAAAATATAACAAAGGTTCATGTGTTGAGATAAGGACAGGGAGAGAGCACTCATCAATTACTGTCATGAATGAAATAGACCCAACTTTGAGGAAATTAGTTTAATTTATTGCCAATATTTACTGCTAATTTTATTGCCAATAAAATCAGAGTAGGATAATGAGAAAATAAAAACCTAAATCTTAAAACACCTTTCCCACACCTCTCTTCTTCCCAGTCTCAACTTCACTCCCAATTTCTCTATATTATTCCCCTAAGCAGTGCAGGGTGACAGGGAATGGGGGTTGTGGTCAGTTCATCAAATGTTTTCTTTGCTGCTCCTTCCTCCTCAGGCGAGAGGACTCCTTACACTCTTCTGCTCCAGTGTGGGGTCGCTCCCACAGGAGACAGTCCTCCACGAACTTCTCCAATATGAATCCTTCCCATGGGCTGCAGTTCTTCACAGTCTGCTCCAGCATAGACCTCCATGGGCTACAGAGGCACAGCCTGCCTCGCTATGGTCTGTGCCACAAGCTGCAGAGGAATCTCAGCTCCAGTGGCTGGAGCACCTCCTACCCTCCTGCTTCACTGGCCTTGGTGTCTGCAGGGATGTTTCACTCATATATTCTCACTGCTCTCTTCAGCTGCTGTTGTACAGCAAAAATAATAGCTTTCCTGAATTTTGTTTTGAATTGTACTTACAAAAAAAAAAAGAAGGAAAGGAAGTTTATTAGATCTATTTGCTAACTGTGATGCTTCTGATAAATGTCTCAACATGAACCAGTATCCCTATAAGGTTTTCAAAACCTTTTGATGTATACTTGGAAGATTTTTCTTGCTGGATTGCAGCCCCTTCTTCTTTTCACATGAATAAACTGTGTGTAAAATAATTGTGCTTCATGGCCCAGAGTCTTTGTGCTGTTTTCCCACAGTCCATTTCTAATTTCCCTGTAGGATTGAATACAAAACACTATCTCACAAGAGTGAAAATTTAAAGTCTTGATCCCATAGCAAACTTTGGACTTCTTGGGCTACAATTTAAATAGTAGCTAAAATTGGCGTTGTTTCACTGAATCTATGGAATTATTCCACCTATGGATTTTCTCCAACCATGAGGTGCTAAACACTATAAATTTCTAGATCTCTCCTTCCAATCTCAAAGGAGCTCCTCAAAACCTTCACTCCAAGTCTTAAAGACTTCAGCTAATAACTTAAAGGTAGATGCATGAGAGAAGAGAAACCTTAGAAATGAAAAGTTTAACATACAGATTATTTTAAGGGTGTGTAATATCAATCACTATTCTTCAGAAGAGAACTGAAGATCACAAACTGGATGTGAGATTTATCTACAGTGAATTACTTTGATCTTTAGAAGAAAGAAGAAAAGAGAAACATGCTGCTTAGTTTTAAATAACAGGGTGTTCAGTCAGGAAATAAAACTAGAAAAAAATATCAAGGCAACTTGGTAAAGGAAATGTATTTTTCAAATTCAATTCAGAGAATCTGTCCACTTAATAATGGTACTATTTTGGAAGACAAATATTAATTTAAGTCAAAATAATTTAGAGAAAAAAAAAGATCAGTGGAGAAATTAATACACAGAAGCTAATAATGGGAACTCGGGCCTAGGGAAATATTGACAGGGTGGGTAACACAAGTAGTGATGTGGAACATATTTTGCATTGTGCAATGGGAATTGTAGTATCCATTTCTTCATATTGACACTTAAGCTGTGCGGTGGGGGGCAAAGAACAATGAGAATCACAAATCTGGAAAATAAAACAAATGGATTTATTTAGCTGGCAATAAAGAACACTGAGGCAGACCCAGTACAACCTTCACCTACTATAAAAGCCACTGCAAAGGGGAAGGAACAATCTGCTCTCCATGTCCAGGGAGGATAGGACAAGAATTAATGGGTTTAAACTTCAGTGAGGAAGACTGGAATACACATATGAAGAAACTTTATAACACTGGGGACAGTGAAATGCAGAAATAAACTGCCATGTGCAGTTATGCAGTCCACATCACTGTAGCTCTCTAAGGTCAGTTTAGATGCACATCTGGAAGGAATGATACAGATATTGTTGTTGCTTTGGGACACAGGGATAGAGCAGAGGACCTTCATCTACTTCAGGTCTGTGTGGGTCTGTAAGATACTGACTACACCACCTAATTACCACTTGCAATGTTTAGGAATGTCCAGGGGATGTCACATTAGAAAGGGACACTCTTCAGGTTTAATAGCAAGTTGTTTTCTGTGACTTACATTTTACGATCACCAGGAATACATCTGAGAAACACAAACAGAAAAAGGTCTGGTGTCCCTAATTCCCAATGCAGTTAGTGACAACAGTCCTGTTGAGCTCAAGGTGAAAAAGATTAGGGACAAACAAAGAGTAACACACCAAGGAGTCAACGTTGTAAATTATTCATATAAAATGTTTCTATTGCCTCCTGCAACACATGCTAAAACCCCAACAAATCTTACTATTTTATACTGACAACCTACAAGAATGAATTCTCAGAGTGCAGTGTTAGACCCTTGCTGAATACCTTACACAAAAATCCACTTCATCCTTGCCTTACTATTTAGATCCTCTGGAAATGCCACTGAAAATCTAAATTAGATAAGTGGATGGAAGGATGGATGGATAGATAGATAGATAGACAGACGAATCAATGAATGAATGAATGAATAAATGAATGAATGAATGAATGAATGAACGAATGAACGAATACAAGGTTGAAGGTGTAATATTTTCCTGTCACCTGATCTCTGTGTTCCCAGTTCCTCTTTTTCTATTCGCCCTGCATTTAAAATTTTAAGTCTCTCTTTGAATCATAATCCTGCTTAGCACACTGGGCCCCAGCTCTTTTGTGTAAACTTTCAAAGTGGTCGTGCATACAGAAATCCAGGGGTTTATGGAAGAATTTCACTTTTGAAATGAAGGCTGAGAAATATTCGCTAAGATAATTATAATAAGATTATATCATTATGAATAGGCAGAACAAAAAAGTGAGAGAAATTAATAAATGATGGCCAGGTGGATTTATGTCCAATGGCACACTTCACATTGCTGGAGAAATTCAAGTCTCTGAAACCATTTGCAGTCCTAGACTGAGACAATGAATAGAATGGACTCTGTCCTTTGCAAAAGTGATCTAGGAACAAAGCACACAGAAGCAATCTGTGTGCTACCATCAAGGAGGGATAATCATCCTGCAGACCACACTGAGCTGAGTCTGCACAACAGAGTAGTTTTATCTCTTCCCTGGATGTACAGTTTGATCGATAAGCCAACCAAACTGGGTAGTGTGGATGCTGGAAAATGGGAAAGGACAGACTCCAATCCAGACTGAAAGGATTTATTAAGTCAGCTACAGCTTTGCAAATGTGGTTACATTGGTCTGAGCCCCAGGTTTATGCAAGGAAATGGAAACACATAGTAGTTGGTTAGTGCTTGCCTAGATAGTGATCAGTCATAAGTTAAAACCAGAAGGAAACCTATCACCTGCTTTAACCTCTTCAGTTTCACACAGGCCATAACATTTCGCTAAGTTACATTGTTTTGAATCTAGTTGCATGAGTTTATCTAAAGCATGTTTACTAGACAAGTATCCAATTTTATTTGAAAAGAAACAAAGAAATCCATTATCACTTACAGTTTTTCATGCTCTCCATTTCTGTCAATGCTTGATTATCACATATAAAAACCTGCGTCGTATTTCTCATTTGAATTGTTCTATCTTTAACTTCCAATAGTTTTCATCCTTGTTATATCTTTATCCAAAAGACTGAAGAGCCCATTAGCATCTGCTGCTTTCCTCCCCAAAGATCTTTATACACCTTAATCAACTCACTTCTCAATTTTCTTTTGATAAGTCATGCATACTGAACTCTCACTGGAATGCATTTTCTCTACTCATCAGAACATTTTGCAGCTCTCTGTTTCATCAGATTTTCCCTGTGAAAGAATGTGGCATATATGGTGGAAACTAGCAAGAAGCAATTCCAGCTCTAAAACTTTGTGTCAAAGTTTCTTCAGGGTTTCTCATTTACTGTCCTGGAATCTTTTAGAGTTAGCCATTTACCATTTTCCATATACTTCTAGCTATATTGGATCAAACAGTACTCTGAAACATCATTTCAAATGCTGATGATTAATGTTAATCAATTGCTAGAGTGGTATTTCACATCACACCATTGAATAACTTTACAAGTGGCTGATCTGCTATTAGATGGCTATTCTGTGTGAGTTGGGCCACTGAATTGCATTGGGGTGCCAGATGAGACATGAATTTTTATTCTCCTCCTCCTTTATCAGACCTCTGAGCTCATAAGTAATAAAGGAAATTTACTCCAAAACTTGCATGACAAATGTCAGAGGATTGTTGATTTAAATGCTTTGGAGGATTAAAAGGGATATTTATGCTACCTTACTGTAGGTACCTAGTACACATATGTAATTTAGCCTTTTTAGATTTTTAATGAGTGTGATCCAGTGCAGGAACTTAACTTTGGTGTCAGAGATTATGGCTTTTTTGGGGGAGAAAACTGTGCTGTAGGAAATACCCAAAGCCTTATTTAAGATGCCTGCTCTTTCTTCCCACTCACGTTCTCAAATTTTCTTTGCATGGAAACCTGCAAATAGGAGAGAGACAAAAAGGAATGATCCATGCTTGGGTAGCTTTTTAAAAAAATGTTATCACAACACAAACTTTCTATCATTAAAAAATTGAATAGCCCCTTTTTGCACTCACCAGTTCTTCAAGGGACATTTGACATGCAACTCTATGAACTCCAGTTTACCCACTGTTACTCAATCTGATGAAAAAGGTGGTAGATAGAATGCAGTTATTTAACATTAGCTGAAAAAAACTACATTATGACAGCAGAGTATGCTGCTGGGAAACTAAAAGGAAAACCTGCCTCTTAACATTATGAGATTAGAGGCTCTGAGCGCTAAAATTACATTAGAAGGACAAACATCCACTGGTAAATTGCAGGCATATGTTCAAAAGCCATCTAAACATGATGAGCAGCCACTAAGATATTCTCCCCTCAGGGAAAAGGACGAGGGACAAGGAGTCAAGGATATCCCAGACCCCTGCCTTGTCCTTGTTGAGTGTGCCAGGCAAGGTCCAGTAGATACCACGCTGCTAGAACCAGTCATCTAATGCTGGCACCAGCAATAATGGTTTTTAAACAAGAAGATGCAGTACTTGGTCATCAAGATAGAGGTAAACAGACTGGTGGATGCTAGAAGGCTACAAAGCACCACAGGATGGCAATTAGTTATGCCAGACCACTGATCATGTATGTGTGAATTAAATTTATTCTTTAAGAACTTTATACTCTTCCAAAGAATATGCATTATCTGACCACTTCATAAATGCTGAGAATCATGTTGCATGACACATCATATTTCACATATTTCAGTCAGTAGAAACATAAAATAAAATGTTTGTGAAATCTTAATATAATGGTGTCAGAACAGACACAATTTCAACTCTGGCACAGATGACACAGTTAAGACTAAACATCTGCCTGTCCCATATCTGATGTTACAGTAATTCAGTGAATCCCTCAAGCATAATCAGAACAGATCTCTGTCATTTGGTGACTGCTAAAAAAGGCATTCTGGAAGCACTGAAAGGACAAGGCAAATCTAGCTGTAAAATATGCCGAATGACTTGGTAACAAAAAAATTTCTACTCAGGGTTTTTGGAGCACTGAAATTAAACTGAATTTTATTGTGACATGTTCTCATGCCTATATTTCATAAAGAAATCTATGGAAGCACTTAGAAAGCTAATAATCTTAACTGCAACAAACAGTGTAGCCTTCAGCACTGAGTTGCTGGCTCACTTGAGCATGTGCTTGAAATAAAAAATGTTTAAAAGCTAGCCTAAATCAATGCAATTCTTTAAATGGAGACTTCCAAAACCAAGCAAAAGACATGCTGTGATCAATACATATGGGTCACTTTAATATTCATTTGTGTTCGTATGTGTTCCTCGGTGTGTTATTTCTTTGTTCATTTTGCTATGGCTTTTTTGGGTGTCATGTAGGACTGGAAAGGATTATCCTAGGACATCAGTGCAGACCTATGCTCTTACAGACACACACACCACATATTGATTCAGACACATCTTAGACAAAAATTAGCTTTCTTACTGGAAGGCTGTTCCAGAATATCTGGATTCCTTCAGCCCAAATCTCCAGTGCACATGCACAAATATGCACATGCTTAAATTGTATCTTATTGATTATCTTTCTTTTCAGGGATTCAGTTTAGTCTCCTGTAGCTTGTGAAATTTCTCACTAGGTTGGTATATGAATACTGGGGATGTCTCCTCATGCATCATTAGGAACTCTTTTCAGTAGCTCAAGGCTATGATTAGAAACACAAGAAGACATTCATTTATTTTCAAGGGCAATGAGTCTCATATAGGGGTATACACAACAAACATTTTCTTCTAAGACATATGGTGGTTTTTAAGACGGATGTAAGAGTCAATCATTTAAAGTTTTAATCAAGATCATGTAATGTGTAATTCTCAACCCAGAGGTTCAGCTGCCCATGATCAAGCACTAGTTTGGTGCAGCTGTGTGATCTTGTCTCAGTTTTACTAAGAAAATTGTGACAAGGTGTGACAAAACATGTGATTTAAATCCATGCAAGATAAGAAAAGCAAAAACACAGATGAAAATGGAATTGTTGACACTAAGAATTAACACCTTGAGGATTTTGAAGGAAAAAAGCTAATAAGATAAGATATAATTTCCCATGGCGGGGGGGAAGGAAGAGGGAGACTAAAGAGACTCTAGGATAGCATCCCCACAACATCACATCAAGGATCAGCTCCTTCCAAAGAAAAACAATGACCAACCCTTCCTGCCTGATTAACAGCTGAGTGTCCCAGTGTCTTTACAGGTGTGTGAATGTCAATCATAGCCTTCTGGCTTGTTAGGCCTGGCTGTCTAGTATCTGTATTAACCAGTGAGTTAAAAATCTGCATGTGTTCTGTGTACAATCTGCTGCAGAGTCTTTGGTTGTTTGGCAAATATCGCCAGAGAGGAATCATAGAATCAACTAGGTTGTAAAAGACCTTCAAGATCATTAAGTCCAAGCTTTACACCAGAGCTGCCAAGACCACCACTAAAGCATGTCACTGAGATCTTCATCTACATGTTTTTTTCCCACCACTTCCCTGGGCAGCCTATTCCAATGCCTGACAACCCTTTTGGTGAAAAAAATTTTCCTAATATCTAGTCTAAACCTCCCCTGGCACAGCTTGAGGCCATTTCTTCTTGTCCTATATCACTTGTTACTTGGGAGAAGAGATCAGCCACCTCCTCGCTCCATCCTTCTTTCAGGTAGTTGTAGAGAGCAATGAAGGTTGCCTCTGAGCTTTCTCTTCTCCAGGCTGAACAATCCCAGTTCCCTCAGCCGCTTCTCATTAGACTTGTGCTCCAAACCCTTCACCAGCTTCGTTGCCCTTTTCTGGACCTGCTTCAGCACCTCAATATCTCTCCTGTAGTGAGGGGCCCAGAACTGAACACAGTATTTGAGGCATAGCCTCAGCGGTGCCCAGCACAGAGGGATGATCACTGCCCTGGTCCTGCTGGCCACACTATTTCTGATACAGGCCAGGAGGCTGTTGTCCTTCTTGGCTGCCTGGGCACAAGCTGGCTTATGCTCATAAGCCGACAACTAGCACCCTCAGGTCCTTTTCTTCTGAGCAGCTTTCCAGCCACTCTTCCCCAAGCCTGTGGTGTTGCATGAGGTTGTTGTGGCCTGTGAAGGACCTGGCACTTTGCCTTGTTGAACATCATGCAATTTGCCACAGCCCATCAATCGAGCCTGCAAAGCCTTCCTACCCTCCAGCAGATCAACACTCCAAGAAGCTTCACTGCAGCAACTGCTACAAGCTTTGCTGGATCAGCCACAGCCCGTCATTATCTAACCTATTTTCTAGTGAGTAGAAAACCACTCTTCCCTTCTTGAGCTTTGATTGCTATATTCTCTGTGTCCATAGTAATGGAGTAAATAGGCAAATATGTAGGTGGGAAGTGAGACTTCAAGCAGAAATCCAAATTTCTTCTTCATTTTACTGCTTTTGTACCTGTGGACCCTTGTTCACTCTACAGCTTCCATAATCCCACTCATCTTTAGGTACTTCAGGAGAAAAGAACAAACTGTGATACCTGGAGTTCTGAGTTTATCCATTTTTATTCCTAATGCCTAGAACAATTTCTAATCCTGGGTATGTCAGTATTCTGCTAAAAGAGATAGAACAGTAAAGGACTGTTTTTTAATTCAAAACCTGATCCTATTGAACACAGCGCAGTAGATGACCACAGAATTTATTGGCAAGAAACTTGTTTGTTGGAGCTTAATCTCTGATTAACAGCTCTCTGGCTCTATTTCACATTCATATGGGGTCATTCTACTGAGATGAGAAGTGCATTTAAAGCTCTCTCTCATTCTTTTCTGAGCAAAGCATGACCTAGATGCCAAGCCTATTACAGTCTAATAGAAATAGCTTGACAATCACCAAACTCATTTAGATGTGCGTACTTTCTGTGTATCTTTTCAGCTTTCTGAGATCTGTTTAGAAGGCTCAAGGTGAGATACTACATGCAAGGCCTGGGTATTTACAATAAGTGATAATACAAATTTATTGAATTTGCACATTTTGCCCTTAGAGAAATATGTTGTACAATCCCTATGCTGCCTTTTACTCAAGGGTCATAAACAGTCACCATGAATCAAATTTTGCAACATATTTTTGATGTAAGGGTACATTATATGTCCCATTTTATACATGTGCAATAGCCACAGGAGAGCAATATCATTTCTAAAGTGTCACAGAGATTTCTCTCATCTAATATTATCTGTCTATGGGTCAAGTCTAGCCAGATTGTCTCCACAACTTTTATTGCTAAAAAGGGTAGATGTTTGTCAAGAGAATGATGAATCTCACCTATCTTCCACCTTACATTATTCCATGGTTCTACCTTAAGCGTTATCTTAGGCTGAGATAAATCACCCTATGGATGAAGCCACCCCTTTCCATTCACTACAGAGAGAGTTTTGACAACATGTTGTCTTCCTTGTTTTGGCAAAGAACACTGTCAACAGCAACAGCAAAAACAACCAAACACCCATCCCTTCAAACTGTTATAGGATTT
Organism: Strigops habroptila; assembly: GCF_004027225.2. Taxonomy (NCBI): domain Eukaryota; kingdom Metazoa; phylum Chordata; class Aves; order Psittaciformes; family Psittacidae; genus Strigops; species Strigops habroptila. The sequence continues at coordinate 111,146,146 of NC_044278.2, forward strand.
CATCAGCAGAACTGCAAGTTACATTGATTAGCACTACTTGAGCATGCTTCCTTTTAGAATAAATCTCTCTTAATGAGGGAGCCAAATATAGACAGTTTTCACGATTAAATCTTACTGTGGCCATTTAGATGTTAAGCTGCCTGGGCCTGAAGCAATTGCGCATATAGAAACAAGAGTGAAAATATAGAAAAAAATAAAAATTTCAGGATTTCTCTATCTGATTTTTTGGTTTTGTTTAGTTTTGGATTTGTTGGTCTTTTTTAATGACGTAATACTGTTACTAGATGCCTGCAGTGAACTGGTTGTCCTTTAATATCTCTCAGCTCCGTGAAAGAAAGAAGCAGAAATATTATTAAAAGTTTTGGAGAAAAAACTACATCGGCATTTTAAATGGTAGCACTTTTTCATTTAGGCATCAGAGCCTGACATAGTGTAAGTAATGACAGAACTGTATCCATGTTTGATCACTCTAGTGCCTCATTTTTCTTCAGCGGATTGATCACTAAAAAAAAAATATTCAGAATGATTAGCAGAGAACACAGACATAAATCAGAGATTGGATTCTCAACGTGAGATGAAGTCCTATAGGGATAAAAACTCAAAAAACACAGTCTTCACACCACTGCAGAAACTGAAAAGAAACTTATTTCTGTGGCTTAGGAGTGAATGCTTGTATTGTGAGAAACACTGTGATACTCAAGCAGATGAGATATAAATGATAGTAGTGTTCCTTCCTGCAGCTCACAGGAGCAAGTCAAGAATGATTTTGCTGTCTGTTAGAAATAATCTGGGACTTAAAAATTACTCAAGAGGTTTGGCCTCTCTGACTCTGGGACACAGTGAAGTTGAGAATCATGCGGGAAAAGTGATTGTTATTCTTTAGATTTGGGAAGCTTTGGAGATTATTTAGATAGTATGAATTAGACGCAAAGCAAGCTTCATTTAGTGTCCCACATCACCACCCATTTCTTGCTTGTAACAGCCTCACCACGCTAGTGGCAAATTACCTCTGTCTTGGGACAAGGTAGAAAAAGGAGCAAATGTCAAATGGTTGATATGGGCCTCTGCTTCGGTTGGTTTAGCCATACTAGCTTTGCTCTAGTGATATTTCTAAATGGCAAGCAAGCTGTAACTCTGCAGTGGCTATTACTTTTGGGGAATAATAATTGTAATAGCTTCAGTCAGAGGACTGTAGTCTTTCTGATTCTCTGCAAATTAAGCTGAGAGAAAAATATTAGCTTGCCTTTTTTTTTTTTCCCTTAGATTTATCTTAAACGAAAAGGAGCAAGGTCACTAAAGACCTTTCTGGCAAAGTGCTGACAGCAGCAAAAGTAGTTTTTTCTAATGTATTAACATAAATGTAAAAAAAAAATGAATTATTTTCAGAGCATTCCAAAATATTTTCTTTTTAATGCCTGTATGTACTTTTTCTTTAGTGTCAAGACCTGTATTATACTCTCGAGGTTTGGTTTTGCCATTTATAACTCCTTTGCCATTTCCCACTAAGAACCAGACAACCTATTTGTTTTACCGAAGGGACAGAGGAGGGGAGATGACTGCCCTCTTCCACAGCCAAAGTCTCTACCCTTCCTCTCTTCCTCTATCGCTGCGAGGTGACAGACATCATGAGAACGCAGACTGTGGATCCTATGAGTAATTTATACCAGTGTCAAAATGTTTTGTAGTAACATTTGGTGAAGTTCCAAGAAAAGATCTTGCAGCCAAATTTTACGCTACCAATTCAGTCTGAACAGAAAAAAGGAACGTATCTTTTTTTTCTGCATCCTCTTAGTTAATGCTGTCCAGGTGGTCAACCAGATATATGTATAGGGAATATTTAAGCATTAACATGTTACATGCTTCAAGGATGAAAATTATGATAAATGAGCCAATTTTCTCCACTGTTCCTGTGTGAGCATTCTGTCACCAAAAGTGTCAGAGTGGTAGAGTAAAAACATGAAGTGCAGATAAATCTGGAGCCTCCTGCCTCTCAAGTCAGTGTGTGATAGAAATGGTTCTGTCTCAAATTTATCTATCTGCTCTGTCTCAGATCAAAAGCTCACTGGCAACAAAATAACAATGCCTAAACAATATGGGTATAATATGGAGGTGATATATTTACAAATATTCAGTTTTGTGGAACTGATGATTTCCTAGGGAATTCTTCTGTAAGTCTATTAACCTTTTAGATTGAATATTGGGAAAATTTCTTCACTGGAAGGGTTGTCAAGCATTGGAACAGGCTGCCCAGGGAAGTGGTGAAGTCTCCAACCCTGGAGGTATTTAAAAGACTTGTAGGTGTGACATTTAGGGACATGGTTTAGTGGTGGAATTTGCAGTGTTAATTTAACAGTTGGACTTGATCTTAAAGGTCTTTTCCAAACTAAATGATTCTGGATTTCTATGATTTTACACCAAATAGGGGCTTCCAGCATCCAAAAAGCCTTTGCCCAGTTTCAACAACCACTACTATCAATACCTTCATGTACCCTCTGTCATTACCTTCCAAAGTACCTGTAGATACATGTGTACCATCTTTAAAGCAGAAATTCTAATTTTAGTTATGTATTTTTTGTCATGGTTTAACCCTAGCCGGAACTAAGCTCCACACAGCTGCTCACTAAGTCCCCTCCCAGTAGGATGGGGGAGAGAATCGGAAGAGTAAAAGTAAGGAAATTCAGGGGGTGAGATAAAGACAGTTTAATAGGTAAAGTAACAGCTGTGTGCACAAGCAAAGCAAAATGAGGAATTGATTCACCACTTCCTATCAGCAGGGAGATGTCCAGGAAAGCAGGTCTCCATCATACATAATAGTTACTTCGGAAGACAAACACCATCAATTGGAATGTCCCCTTTCCTCCTTCTTCCATCAGCTTTTATTGCTGAGCACACTATCATATGGTATCGAATAACCCTTTGGTCAGTTGGGGTCAGCTATCCCGACTGTGTTCCCTCTCAACAACTTGTGCACCCCCAGCCTGCTCACTAGTGTGCTGGTGTAAGTAGCAGAAAAGTCCTTGACTCTGTGTAAGTGCTGCTCAGCAAAATCAAATACATCCCTGTATCATAAATACAGTTTTTGATACAAATCCAAAACATAGCATCAGACAAGTAACTAGGAAGAAAACTTACTCTATCCCAGCCAAAACCAGCACAATTTTCTCACAGTGGTTTTCAGTGTTTGTTTATTAACAAGAACACTGAATATTTTATAGGATATAACAGATACATCTGCAGAGCATTTAAACTAACAGGCCTATTCTTCAGACTGCAAAAGGTGAAATCAGCAACATGTGTTCCAGGAACTTTAAAGTAACCTGTGAAATACCAAGATCCAAGGAATACAATTTGAAAACCAGTTCTCTCATACAATGGCACTGCAGACTCTAAATGCCACTCCCCTACAAATATGACACATTACAGCACATATACCCATTGTGCTCAGCACTAATCCATAGTAAAGAAAGGCATCTTTAGAGGAAGAAATCCTATCATAGAATCATAGAATGGTTGGGTTGGAAAGAACCTTAAGATCATCTAGTTCCACATCACCTGCCGTGCGCAGGGACACCTCACCCTAGACTGTGTTGCCCAAGGGTCTGTCCAGCCTGGCCTTGAACACTGCGAGGGATGGAGCATTTACCACTTCTTTGGGCAACCTCTTCCAGCGCTTCACCACTCTCACAGGAAAGAACTTCTTCTGTATATTCAACCTGAACTTCCCCGTTCAAGTTTAAACCCATTACCCCTTATCATATCGCTACGTTTTATTACTGAAATAGCTTAATTTCAGTGTATTTTTGTTTTCTGCATATCTTTATTGTGAAAGTATTTACCAGAACTCTCTTTTTATGAATTGGGGGTGTTGGTTGACGAGAAGCTTAACATGAGCCAGCAGTGTGCACTTGCAGCCCAGAAAGCCAACCGTATCCTGGGCTGCATCAAAAGAAGCGTGACCAGCAGGTCAAAGGAGGTGATCCTGCCCCTCTACTCTGCTCTTGTGAGACCTCCCTTGGAGTACTGTGTACAGTTCTGGTGTCCTCAACATAAAAGGGACATGGAGCTGTTGGAGCAAGTCCAGAGGAGGGCCACGAGGATGATAAGAGGGCTGGAGCACCTCCCGTATGAAGACAGGCTGAGAAAGTTGGGGCAGTTCAGCCTGGAGAAGAGAAGGCTGCATGGAGACCTCAGAGCAGCCTTCCAGTATCTGAAGGGGGTCTATAAGGATGCTGAGGAGGGACTCTTCCTTAGGGACTGTAGTGATAGGACAAGGGGTAATGGGTTCAAACTTAAACAGGGGAAGTTTAGATTAGATATAAGGAAGAAGTTCTTTACAGTGAGGGTGGTGAAGCACTGGAATGGGTTGCCCAGGGAGGTTGTGGATGCTTCATCCCTGGCGGTGTTCAAGGCCAGGTTGGACAGAGCCTTGGCCCACATGGTTTAGTGCGAGGTGTCCCTGCCCATGGCAGGGGGGTTGGAACTAGATGATCTTAAGGTCCTTTCCAACCCTTACTTTTCTATGGTTCTATGATACAGTATCTATACTAAAATGGGCCTTGAATCAGATCCTGCTTAGCTGATGTCTGTTGCTAGTGACACCTAATCTGCACTCACATTTATGCAAGCAGAGGCTCGACTGCATAAACAGCATGTTTTATAACTTTAACTGGTATTTCAGTTCATGGCAGTCAACAAGGTTTACGAAAGTACTGTCTTGAGCATCCATCCTGTCTTGGCATTCATCTTTGCATTGCGTTTTTTTCACATTGTTATTTAGATGTCAGTTTGTCCAGAATTTAGTTCACTTTCAAATCAATCAGATTCTCTGTTTTCGTCATAAAGCTATACTTAAGATAAACTAAATTTCCACCAGCTTTCTTTGCTATGTCACTGCCAGCACTAGTATTTGCACTTTTATTTTGTTGTGTGCTTCATACACTGGGTTCAGTTTGTCTTCTACTCATACTCCTGCCTATGTGGTCATGTATCTTTGTCACAAGGATCCCTCCTGCCCAGTACATTGTTATCAAAACTGACCCATTTAAAGTGACTGTAAATGTTATGAATGTGGATCATTGGTGTTTACAAGAGCATACTATGGCAATGAGAACCCTACCCATGCTTTGTTTTTTATACTCTTCCCTGAGCAATTGCTATCCCTCCCTGATAGAACCAAGTTTCAGACTAGATTTACATGGGGTCAAACTTTGAAAGGAATTTTCTTTGTATGTTTACTTTTCCCACGCAAAATACATGAGGTTGTCTTTGACCCAAAGGAAATATCACAGGGGATCGAGGGCATGGGACTATATTAATGGGAAAAAATTTCTTGACTCTCCACTTCTCATTCCACCCCAACTTCTCAGCTTGAAATTGCCAGCAATTGAGTTTGTGAAATCAAAAAAAAAAAAAAAAAAAAAAAAAAAAAAAAAAAAGCCTAAATTGTCCAAAATCCAGTTGTAGTGAAATAAGTGGACCGGTTGTTTTCAAATTTGTATAAGAATAAAGAACCTACACACTCTTTTTTAGATATGTGATCTCTCATTAATACTCAGATCCTATTCTTAAGCACTTGAGTCGCCTGCAGAACAAAAAAAACTCCACCATAACAGCTTTCTTTATAGCAGAAACTATTCAGTGAATGTGGAATACAAGCAATGATGTATACAAAACTACTTGCCAATATAAGGAATATATGTTTTGTAGATGAGTAAACAGACTTGATTAACTGCTTCATTAGACCACAAGAAAACACATTTACAGTTGAATGAGTAATTGCCGTTATACTACAAAAATATTTTGGGTTCAGGTATATACAAATCTATCTTAGAAAATCAAACTGCTGAATATAACTTCTTGGTTGGGTGGGTTTTGGTTTTTTTTGCCTCACTACCATGTAATAGGCAATAACTTGGTTGACATGAAGAGAGCCTGTTGGCCTAAATATTACTAAAAGAATTTGAAGATTTACAGCTGTGTGAAAAGCATCATGTTTTAAAGGTCTTGTTTAATTCATACATTACAAACAGAATGAGGAACGCATGTATTCTTCACACTTCAGTCAAAACCTGGGAGTACATATACAGTCTTTACTTAGTTAAACTGTCTTTAACTGCTCACAATAACTTTTACCAAAGTGATACAAAAGAATATAGTTTTCTGCAAGCATTGCATTTATCCTGAAATTTTGTGACAGTTAGTTGCAAAACTCGAAATACTTTTTTTGTGTGCTGTTTCATTATTTCATTTTATGTCACAGAAAATTCACTAATCTGACCAGTGATATTCACTGCAAATGTTACTAATAATTATTTAACGTATTCTTGCAAGTCATTGGTAACAGTAAGAAGCACATGCTGGTGATTGAATTCCAAAAGAGATCACCAGATCTCTTTTAAAAGACAGTAACTCTTGCAGTGAAAGCCCAGAATTAGCTAGCTTCTGTTTGGCTGAACTTGTGCAGACTGTTCTTATATCATTCTAATTTGTTCGTAAACATGTACTTCAGTATCAAGTCAAATGCCTTAGGGAAATCTGTGCAGAAGAATCAATTGTACTTGCTTTATCTACCAAGCATACCACTCCAAAGATTTTTTTGTAAGTTTTTCCAGATTGTCATTAATTATATTGGTTCTTTTAACTTTTTTAGTAGTTCATTTGTATGTCAGCCATATCATTTTGCCCAGGACCGATACTACCATGACGAGGCTCTAACTGTGAAAAATTGATCAATTTACCCTCTTTAAAATAATTGTGAAACATTAGCTTCTTTCAGAATGCTGGAGCGTTTCCAGCATTTCAAGGCTTATTGAAAAATCAACATTAACAACCCAGAGAGATCCTTAGCCGTATCCTTTAAACCTCTTAGTCATAAATTACATGACAATGCTTGTAAGTGTGTAGTTTTAGAAAAAACTAATCACCCTATTCATTGCTTTCATCAAATCTTCATGTGACATGATTCAGATACGTTTATTCCCCAAATAGAACCAACATACTTATTGAAAATCCAGTCATTAACTGATAATTCTACAATTCATCTCCCAACCCCCCCACAATATCAAGATGCTTTTTTCTTTAACTATATTTTTTTTTCTACTGAGATCTATATTAAAGTCTCTCCTGATGTTATTACCATTTTTACTATACATACATTACTCCTGTGTCTTTTGGCATTCCATACCAGTTTTTTTATAACTTCTAGCTTACTAGAAATATTTACCATTTTTATTATTATTATTATTTGTTACATGTAACTGCTCTCTTCTACATTCTAAATCACAATCATTTGTAACTGGTGTGGTCCTCTTTCTCAAGAATGACCATAAGTTTTCCTGGTAGCCACCAAAGTATTCTTAAACAGCTCTTCATTATCTCTCAAATTTTTCACACTTTTATTTCTTTCTCCTTCCAGCATTTACTTTGAGCTGACGACTGCATTTAGCCTGCGATTTTTTCAGCTCTTTGAGTAGAACATTGGCCATAACTATTTCTGATTGAAGACCATGACCTAGTATAGTGTTAGTAAATGCTTGTGTGAAGAGATATAAATATTTTACAGAAGAAGGTTTCAAGATTGTAAAATCACAGATTTTTTTTTTCCCTGTCTTTCTTTTAAAATAATCACAATTCCTATTTTCTTACATTTGAAAAGAATAATGACAGTGATAACAAGGGTAAAGGTATTTGATAGCTTTCCTGAGTGCGTCAGTGAATATCATGTCCAGGTTTTAACCATACTCAATAGCACTGTTTTTGTACAGCTGATGGTGTTAAGAATTTCTTCCTTGCTTTAACTCTTCATGAATAATCATACGCCTCTACCACATACTACTGCAGTACAGAATTAGGAAAAGTGCACATGTATGATCACTTAGCAGTATAGTTGAACACAATAGGAACTAAAAAAATCTTTCAAAACTTGAGTCAATCTTGAGACTGATAACAAATTAAAGATAACAAATATTTTCTCAGACCTCCTGTATCCCTGTTTTTTTAGTAACTGAAGAAACACTTCGTATGTGGAGAAGGTCTATATCCCTCTTTTTATTTCCCTGCATAAGGTTGAGGTCCTAGTTCAACATCTTACCAATTAAAAAGGTTTTTCTTTGCTTCACAGACCACCTTCCTGTATGTGCCAAATCTGTCTCAGACACACATATTTAAAAGTACTGGAACCAACTGCATAACTGCTTTCCTCTTTTAATCCTTGTTCATGTAGTCAACACTACTGTTTTGCTTTTGGACGTGGCCTCTTTATCCATTCCACTAATTAGTTTTTTACCCTCTAAACCCCTATAGTATGTGCCTGCTGTGTGCACGCTCTAACCTTCGATCACCAAACCCTCCGTTTTCCACACAGATGTTTGCTACTATTATCTCACCCTTTTATATATGTTGACGTCTCATCACTGGATTTATCCTAGTAATCTTGTTTGTTTTTTTAAAAGCAAAACCCACATCGTATTTCCTTTTCTTATAAATACATTAGATGACACAATAGTGTATGGAAGGTGTTGAATTCTGAGCCAGGTCATATAAAGCCCTTTGTTTATCTATTGACATTCAAGAAAATGCTTTGTCTAATGCCTTGAATGAGGGGCAATAGAGGGTAGATAGCTAATAGCTCAAGCTGAGGATAAAATGCTGCATTAGGTTCTCAGAAACGACACTTCCTCAGAAAGAATTATTGTTTTGTAGACTAGCCAAGAGCACAAAGTCCAGGAATGTTGCACTTCTCTTCAGGACAACTCAGCATTTTGTAGAAATTCTGTCTTACAGCCAGCCATGCCCACAAGCTACAGAAACATTAGTTTATTTATGTCAGTGCATTTGCCCCCTTCTATCTTCAGAGCACAGCTCTGATGGAGCTTACACAGCTATGTGGTGTGAGAGGCATGTTGTTTCTTTCTTATGAGTTTTATTCCTATCATTTTTCTTATCATGTGAAACATTAAACTGTAAATTCTTTGAACCATGCTAATATCTTTTTTGTTTGTACTGTGAAGCTCATTTGATATATCAGTGCTAGAAAAGTGGTTAAGGTTCGGTTAACATTATCTCAGGGTATGTTAGCTGCACATGACCCTCTGTCAGAACAGTTTGCCCAGCTGAATCACATCTACCCCACAGACTATACAACAGACAGTTTGTTTGCCCTGTCTTGCCTTGGGGGTATCAAAAACATTGCAATGATTAAAAACCGCTATAAAGGCAGAAAGAAAGAGGAATATAAACTGATCAGTTTTTTTACACTTTGTAACCTCTTTTTGGTGCAGAAAAGCTTTGTAGTGTTTTATCCATAAATGACTAGTGCTTAGACATTGGTTTTAAACAAAACATGGCGGGGGGGTGTGGGGGTGGGAGGAAAGGCCTGCAGGCTGCACTACTTAACAGAAGTTTATAACAAAAATATAATAATAAAAATAATAAAAGAAAATATATATGAAAAAACAGCCCACAATCTAAATTCTGGATACTGTTTATTTCCCACTTGGTACAGGAACATGTGTTCCAAATATGTTATCACTCCCAGATGACAGCTCTTGTATCTGTACTTCCTTCATGATTAATGACCTGATGACCTCATCTTTATTTTATAAGGAACAAGTTAATTCATCTGTTAAATTCTCTCGCTCTATTAAAATAGGGTTTCACTGACTCTCAGTCATGCGAATCACAGTATGTAGTGTTGCCTGGGATTATTCCTCTGTAGGTGCAGGACTTTGCATTTCCCCTCAGTGAACTTCACAAGGTTTCTGTTTGCCCATTTCTCTAGCCTTTCAAGGTACCTCTGCATGCCAATACACTCATCTGGTGTATCATCCACTCCTCCCAGTTTTGTATCATCTGCAAATGCTGAGGGTGTAGTCCACCACATTGTCCAGGCCATTTCTGAAGATGCTAACTAGTATTAGCCCCAGGATCATCCCTTGGAACACATCACTAATGACTGACTGATGTCCAGCTGGACTTAATGCCACTAAACACAACCCTCTGGGCCTGATCATGCAGCCAGATTGCTTTGGTTTAGTACAGTTCAGTTATAGATTAGGTCTATAAAGGGGTTAACATTAAGTTAATTCATGATGCCAATAAGACAGAAAATATAGAGGAATGCTAGCCACACAACAAAACCAAGACACAACTGTATCCATCTACATGGGCCGTGTTCATAACTTCTGTGCAAAATATCATCTTGCATACCAGCTGATTTACAGTTTCATGCTCTTAACTTTTACAAATTATCACAGTCAATGTTTCCTCTTTCCAGATACTTTATACATGTAATGTACAACATTTAATTCAAGGCTTTGCTCTTTTAGCCAACTTTAAGTGAGTATTATATCAAGATTTATATCTATGATAGGATTTGTAAATAGGCAGAATGAGGCCAACTGAATAAGGATTTTAGGAGAGGAGTTATTTATTATACTTCTAGTTAAAATATTTCGTAATCATGGTTGTGTCTTTATTTGCCAAATATGTCTCCTTAATGAGGCTTAGGGCCTCTGGACACTGCGAATGAAATTCACTGCACCTGTGTTTACCTATTGAACGATGAGGGGTCATGAAGAAGCAGATACCTAGGACCAACTTTACTCAGTAAATAGCCCTGCCAGGTGGAGAGCCATTTTGACTAGCTTAATATCTGCTAAAGGATTTAATGAAATCCTCTCTGGAAATAGCTCACTCTTCTCCTTGAGTAAATGTAGGTAATGAACTTGGGATATGCAAATGAGTTTTACATGGCCAAGGGTATCTGAACTGATATCTAGAATGGTTGCATTTTTTGTTTCATTACACATATGGTACTCATATGCATTGTACATTGTCTTCACTATAAGTTTGCACAAGATATGTTCGTCATTGCACACTCTATCAAAAGCTATGATCTTAAGTCAGCAATTAACAAAGTTGAACTCATTCAGTAGGGTGAGTTTCTTCTATAGTAGTAAGTAATCTTTTTATACTCAGGCCAAGTAGCATTTTCTATTGTCATTGGAGGTCAGATCTGCTTGTGGTCAAGTAGACTCTAAGTGTAGCTGAATCTGCCCAGCAGGCAGATCCCACAGAGGCAGCAAAGGAAATCTTTTTCTAACAAAGATAAATCCAGTGTCAGACAGGATTCTGCTAGCACAGAAGATATGCCCTCATTGATTCAGTTATAAAGATGGACGGTTTATAGGAAGTGGATATAGGTGAATTTACTTTTAGTTGAAAAAGATTGGCAGCTTTACTACAAGTTATGATCCTATTTGAGGAAAGCAAAGCATAAGGATTGACCTTTCTAAAGGACAGGGTCACAGATCTGTGATCTGTGGAAATCACCTGAAGAATTACTCAGACTTCAAAGACTTCAGTTTGACTGGAATGTGAAAACCAGATAAACCAGAAAAAGTTACATTGAAGTGGGTTATTATTTAATTTCTTATTATGTTTCCAAGTAAAGGAATTGAATTCATGAAGTTTACATTTCAGTAAGTAAAAATCACTTTCACTTTTACGTTAATGTTTATGTACGGTTAAGAACGATTTGAGGAGATCTGCCAAATAGTATTCCAAGAGTGTGAAGAGACCTTTTAAGGCTCATCCATTGCAAATAAGACCCCTCACAAACAAGACAAAGTCCTCAAAGGTTTGCAAAGTGCTCTTTTACTGAGCTACAAGAGCCCTTTCAAAGCTTCTTATTGCCAGAATGCATTTGACTTCCAAAAGCAACAGAGTCTAAAATTCACTGGAACTCTCAGGATTCATCCTGGCAAAAAGTGGCATATCTGCTTATGCTAGATTCATAAGGTGATTTTGGTCTCAGCACAGCACTGTGCAACTTGCAGGCAGTTTGTCAAGGAGACATTGTAAACCCAAGGCAGAAAGTGGTATCTCTACCAAGACAGAAGAGGAATGAGAAGTGTATAAGCTTGGGATGAAGGAATGTTTGTATGGTAGGTCAGTGAAAGCAAAATCAGAGGAAACTGAGCTCCAACTCACAAAGAGTGAGAACACACATCTGGTCAGAATTCGTTAGAAATACCATCCTGACAGGCATCCGCACTCAGTTGTTTCTTCCCTTTTAGACCTTTCACTTGGTACCTGACATGCACAGAAGTAAGATAGCCTTCTACTTCATCTGAAAGGTCAGGTTTGATCAAGGCTTAGTAAGTATAAGATTTCTCTGACATAAAACAATAATAATAACATCTCCCCTTTTTCCTCCAACAATTTTAAATTCTACAAAAAAAATTATTTTCTGTAGTAATAAACCTCTGTCTGAAAATCCCTCTTTATTATGTGACTTTCTACCACATAGGATCAGTTACAGTTTAAAGTACCTTGATAACTGAGCAGACCAGAAATTTATTGACAGTGTGGGACTGCAGAATAGTGGACAAGATGTGAATTGTAAAATTTTGCTGGTAAATGTTTCTCGTCAAACTATTTAGAAATCCTGTGAAGTTCTATTACTGTAATTAGACAGGAACCAAAACTTGTATTTCCTTGATAAACTGTACTATTTTTGAATGTTCCTTTCAAAATTCTGTATTCTACAGAGTTCAGAAATTAAATGTCAAAGAATAAAGATGTTCTATTTTGGAGATCATACACAAAGAAACAGGTCAGAAATCGGGCAAATATCCATTTCTCACAGAATTCTCAGCCAGATAGAGATTAAAAATAATAGTGTAAGGGACTGACAACTAATCTTCTTGTAATCATTGAACAGTTCATTTCAGTTGTCTCTCTCATCTGTGTTACTCCCACATGTCTCGATACTTTTCTATGGCATCCATTTCTTTCAAATACAGGAAAGCTTTCAGGGAGATGTCAGTGTAAAAAGAGGTATTAAGAAGAAAATGAGTCTATTAATGAATCAAGTAAGGGGAGACAATTATACAGAATGTGTAAAATATTGAATTCTGTGTTCTATTCATCTTCAGAAAAAACCACAAACAAACAGACAAACAAAAAACACAAACAGAAGAAAACCTCCATATCAGTGTTCAAAATGGCTTCAATTTTAACCAAGTAAAATTGGTTAGTGATAAAAAATGGTGAAAAAATACACTATTTCTAAAATCTTTTTAGACCAGGTGATCTGCATTTTTCTCAGGTAATAGTCCTTTAAAAGAAACATAAAATTTGCTATTGACTGCAAGACCCTACAGATAGTCATTAACAGCAAATGAAAATAATTTTTTATATACTGGGAAACAACTGGGGAAGTATGAGAATATAGTTGGAAAAACATTTATTTTCTAAAACGGTAAGTAGAATATTCATGCTGAGAATAGTTAATAAAGCTTGTATATATTATTAACAGAAACAACAAGCTATAAGGTTATGAAAATCTGTATATAACATGAGAATCAATTTATTAAAAATGTACCTAATGAAGTAAAAAAATGATACATTAAATTAAAATCACAGAACAAACAATACAATATTTCTGTATTTAGGTTTTACTTTTTAAAAAAATCATATGGAACATAATATGGAAATAGCCACTGATGTAGTAGACAGAATTAAAACAAAGGTTGGAGTTGAGAATGATGCTTAGAAGATTAATATTCATAAAGTTAAGTAGGAAATTATCTCTGTGCTACATGATTATTAATTAAGATTCCAAAATAGAATCAAATATCAGGACCTCAATAATTTTCCTAAATTTCACTATGGTAAAATTAAATTAATTAACAGGTACTGTCTACATCTCTTTGTCTTACTTTCAAAAGGTGTTGTTATAATTCCATAATTTAAAAATTAGATATTATTTCAAAACTTTGTTAGAACTTATTTTCAGAAAAAAATCAAAATCACATTGTTAAATACATTCAAAATACATTTTTTCCAGAAGTTTCTTTTAATGTTGATATTTTTTTCTCCTAAAACCAAACAGAAGTAAAAATCGAATTAGTTTTTTAAAATTTGACATTTCTAAAGGGAAAATCAGTAGCTCTGGGCATTTCATGCAACAGTTTACAACCTCCACGGTGCGTTAAGAAGAACTAAAGATTTTTTAACTCAGAACAGGCTTTGCAAACTAGTGAATAAAACTTCATAGATTCCACACCCATCAAGAAGCAACAGACAGTGACAGGCAATGATGCCTACATCTCCCGATTCACTAGCTAGGTTAACTGAGTACAGCAGTAGAGTATCCTGACATACTTTCGCAGTACATCATTAGTGTTATTTATTTGCACTACTTTTTAACACTTGGCACTGAACATGGATCACAAATAGACAGCCCCTGTCTCATGGAGCTCACAATCTAAATATAAGACCTGAAACAAAAGATGAACGTAAGCAGACAGGGAACAAAGAGAAAGCAATGAGATATGGCTGATCCTGGCATACCAGGAGACTTAAATTTTTGCTTTGTTTTGTTTTCAAAGAAAGAACTCCACTGAGTAAGAAAGTGAAGGAGGAATTTGAAGAAGGATAAAAGAAACATTTTTCAGTTGTTTACAGAGATATTTTCCCGACAGGCAGGAGAAGGAAAAACATAAAGGTGCTTGTATAAAAGTCAAACGAGATGGCATCATAGATTTAGTAGGTGCAGAAATGACCTTTTGAAATACCAAGGTGTCCGTTGAATTATTTTGTTTGAATCAACTGATTTAAAGAAGTAAAAACAGGACATCGTAAAGACTCTACAAATATTTTCTTAGAGTTGCAAGTAGCTGTGGACTTGTTTGAAGGCTTGTTCTTTCCCAGGCTTTTAGGATTGCATTGGTTGTACAAATACTAAACCTATTTTAGGGTTCCATTCCACTTTCTTACTCATCTTTAACTTCAGTTAATTGCCTAATCATGTCAAAGTTAAAAGCATTATCTGAGTCTAATTGATAGCCATTGCTGGCAGATGAAGAGCACTGTTCAAGTGGAGGGCAGTACTTGAGAACCAGTTATGTTCCACTCTCACTACAAGGTGTTGAGCTGTTCGCAGTAGATCTGTATGGGTTTTTTGCATTTCTTCAGGGCCATTCAAATACAAGAGAGGTATATGTATTCAAGGAAAAAAAAAAAAGGCAGAAGGTTAAGAGGATAAAATATGAACTATTAGGACTTAAGGAATTGGCAAAGATGATACCACAGTTTAATGCATTAAAATACTTCTGCTGAACCATAGTAACTGTGTATGACATGGTCTTAGCCTGCAAGCATGCAAGCTTGCAAGCATGCAAGACTTGCTTAGTGCTCTTTCATTTTAGAGCACTGCTGACAGCTGGAGGATGGATCTCTGTTACCCTTCCTCCCCACAATGACTGACTTCATTCAGGCCCTCCAGCATGTCTTTAAATCAATAGTCAAATGATTCTATGTAAAACTACAGAGAGGCCATAACCCAGAATCACACTATCAAAGTCAGAGGATTTACTATGATATAAAACTGTTGGTGGACAAGAAAGGAGCTAAGAAAATGTGATTTAAGGAAAACATAAAGTTTAACTAAGGTCTTTCAAGTACTGAGCTATATTTCTATATTTAATGTGTGACTCTCACTTCCATGGAATTCCTTTTTGTTCCTGAAGTTTTTATTAGCTCTAGGGATCAAGAATCAAATGGTTTATTATAGAATCATAGAATAGTTAGGGTTGGAAAGGACCTTAAAATCATCTAGTTCCAACCCCCCTGCCATGGGCAGGGACACCTCGCACTAAACCATGTCGCCCAAGTTTCTCTCCAACCTGGCCTTGAACACCGCCAGGGATGAAGCATTCACAACTTCCTTGGGCAACCCATTCCAGTGCTTCACCACCCTCACTGTAAAGAACTTCTTCCTTATATCTAATCTAAACTTCCCCTGTTTAACTTTGTTCTTAATATTAGCTATTTTGGAAATTATGATAAATACATATTAGGCTATATATAGATTTATTTTTGCAATAAGCCTTCTGGGCTAAATTCGTAACATGTTACATATTTTTCCATTAAAGCTCTCCTTAAAACAATCTGAATCAAACTTTGTCTCAATTTTGCATATCAATTTTCTGAATGGCTGTATATATCTAACAGAACTTCTCTGATATCACAGAAACATTAAAAGTACCATACTGATGATATTATTCGAGCCCAACATTATGTCTCCCATAGTAGCTCAAAATCACAATGCCAGAGTTAAGTGCAAGAAAGCCCAAATGGAATGCTATGGGATAAGAAAGGCAGTTAAAGTTCATGTCCCCTTACATTTCGATCAGATCTTACATGCTTATAGGTGTTTTCTGTTTTTCTAATGCATCAAATGGTTCAGTGACATTAAATGATCTCATTATGGACACTTCCATTGTCTCCACAGAAAGTAGATGAGTGGCTGGCACAAAGTCGAAAACTTTTGTAATGTTTCTTGACAAGTGAAATGGTGAGTGAGAGGGTATTCTCACAAGGACGAAGAAAAAGGTACGTACAGGAACCACATACTGAATTTAAAGAAGACAGCTGGAGAGAAGAAATAATGCTAATATTAATGCTAATGCTAATGCTAATACTAATACTAAAACAGAACACCAAAACTAAGCAAATATAATTATCTCAGAAAAAAAAGAGAAAATAAATGGCATTTTTAAGCACTGTGCTAATGTATCTGGAGTCTACATTGCTTCCGGAGACAGAGGTAGATTCTGAAGGGTGTCATCTGTCTGAAGTGTCATAGCGCAACTAAAACTTGTTGGCATAAAATAGATGTACCTGGCAGCTATTATAATGTAGATGATGAGATTAATCTATGGACAAAATTAATTCCACAGCTTCCTTAATGGCTTTACTATAAATATTTTCATAGAAAAAAGATAGGACTTATTTCTAATACCTGAGGAATAGTTTCATGTGATTATGTACATGTAACTTAGTAATTTACATACACTTCTAGTATTGGTTTCATCTTCACTTTTTTCTGTGTTGCAGACACTATGAAGAAGTAATTTCATCTGTTCTTTCAAGTCTGTGTCAAACTGAAACTCTACTAAAAAGCCACCACCACTGATGTTGGTAAAGATTCTGCATGCCAGTTACAAGCTGTTTCCTTTAAAACAGACATATACTTTTTACTTCATTAATCCAGAAGATAAACTGATACTAATAAGCAATTTATAAAACCATGATTATATTTGTTAGGAAGTAGTGGGTATGCTTTTCTGTGAATGATGTTGGACCTTTCACCTCCAACAAGAACTCTATAGCCCGCTGCAGCCAAGACAGAGTGCAGTGTACAGGAAAACCTCTGTTTATGTGTAAACCATAACAGTCTGTTCCATAAAAAGGGTTTGAATACATGCATGAAGCATGTAGTGAACACTATCAAGAAGCAAGAGAAACCTGTTTCCACTGCCTACCTTCATGATTTACTGTTTTGCTGCTTTCTGTAGTTTTTCTTTCACTCAAATCTAGCCTACCAGGCATGCACATGAGTACAAAAGGCAGTGTATGTCAGAAATAAAACGATAGTATTTGCATTAACTGTTCTGATCTGAGCAAGTGTGACTGGAGGTTTTCACACTTATCACACTAGGACAGAACCATACTAAAAGAAAACTTCTAACAACTTTCAATTTAACCACAAAAATTCTGGATTAAGACAAATTCAGGAAAGAATATCAGTAGTAAAAGTGTGTGTAAATTAGGTTTTAAAACCAGAGTATATATATTGAAATGGACTTTTGAGAATATGAACTTTACACTTGAATCAAGGCTGTACTAATGAAAGGAAAAAAGGTTTGATCTCTTGTAAGCTTGGCCTAAATAATAGACAACACAAATATTCCACCCACGGGCAATGAGGAGTTAACTGTTTCTATAATCATATTGTCTGCTGTTTGTGCCAGGTAGGAGAACCGACTCATCTCATGGAGAAATGCATACAGGTGCAGACACACAACCTTGGCATGCTGTTTTCAGCACACAGCTATATACTTACACAGTTTGAGGACACACAACCGCTTGCCTCTCAAAGTGCAGCTGATTTTGCATAGCTAGATTAGAGACTGAAGACAGGAAGTTTTTTCACTTGTGCTCAGCTCCATTTGGAAACAGCTACCTGTAAGAGAGAGAGAAATAAGCCATAACTTATTGCCCTCAGCCTAACACAACATCCCACAGAAGGAAGACATTATCTTTGCACATGATGGACAAAGTGTCCACCCTAGCCCCAGATGATTCAATGTCATCACTATAATTAATGGCAGAAGCCACCATTCAAAAGCAGCATGGGTTTATGTTAAGGCAAATTAAAATGTTTGGAAAAGACCTTCACCTGAAACAAAACAGTCTAGCTCTAACTAAGGACATGGTCCATCACCTCTATGGTACACATAGGGTCTCATAAGCTAAGTGCAGTACAACTATCATCTTATTTCCTTGTAGATTTACATTTAGCTGTTGTCATAAACATTTGATGAAGAGCTAGTACATGCCTGGGGGTTATAGGACATGTTACTGTAGCAAATAGAATTTTTTTTTTTCTTATCTTACTAATAATCCAAAGTAGGATCAAAATGGGGACAGTGAAAGTCAAAGAAATCTGTGTAACAGTACACCAGAGAAGTATATCACAGTCATGTCAAGGGTTTTGAAGGAAATAGCATGTACTAGTTTTCCATTACAGCAGCAGAATCTGCACAAGGTCTAATGATCAAAAACATTGATTTATTCCTGTCACAAGCATTCAGTCCCCCTCCCGGCTTCTAATTAAATCCATCTTACATTCCGCTCTGGTATATAACCCTTCTGTTGTACACAAGATAAAAACCACTTGCTGTACCTAATGCCTGCAGCTCATATCATTACTTTGACAAAATGTTACCCTCAGACAAAGGATCCAAGAGTAATCCATGTGGATAAGAACAATATCTGAATCATAGGACTACAAAATGATAGGACAGAGGGAGGGTGATTCCATCTCACCGTTATATTTTGATTATTTTTTTCGGTGTACAAAAATTCTTTTAGAACTGAAAATAGCACTGAGTGCAACGCTTAGCAACTTTGGAGCCGCTTCAAGACTGATTCTTGAATAAGGAAAAAACCCTAAAGCAATTATAATACATATATTTAGGACCAAAATCTGGATTCTGATAAGCCTCAAATTCTTCAAAGTCTATATCTAAGCTTTTGCTTCTACATTTCTAAATTCCGAGGACCTGCATGGAAATGTGGTTTCAAGGGAGTAAACGAAGAAACAATACAAGCTGCATGTTGCCTTGTGATTAAATATCCCCCACAGCTATAGAATAATAATAGTCCAGCAAGCCTTTTTTTCACAGCTGAGATCCTTAAGTTAAATCCTTAAATTATGAAACTTAATAAACATATTTTTCATATATATATATACACATATACATGGCATTCAAATATTTGCATAGCTTTCTTTCATGATGCTTACATATATATTTTTGAGTGTAAGCATCTAATTGGCAATTTATGATCCCCATACCTTTTTTATCTTAAATGATAACACTTTCAAATTTTTTCAGATGTTGATTTTCTACCTCAGCTTGACTGCAACACAAAATCCACTGCACGTTCAGACAGAAGAAAAAGTCACGATGCCAATAAATATTACATTTCCAATTTAAAATATTTTTTTGCTATTATTTAAAAGTATGTGGGGAAAAAATCATAAATATATGTCTCACTGTAAAGGAATTTCATCTTTGGGTTTTCACTGATCTATGAAGCAGTTGTAGCTTCTTAATCATCTGGTAACATTAAAGCATTCAGCTATTCGGTTTGTAGTATGGGTGAAGGAGTGGTTCAAGTAGAACACATTCAATAAGCGTGCAAATCCGCTTTGCAAATAATTAGACATGTTTAAATGCAATCATATACATGTATATATAAACATTCAAAACCCAGTTTCAAATTTTTACCCTACCCGTTACTAAACAAATAAAATCCTGTCATTGCTAAAACCAAAGTACTTAGTGCCAATTGATAAAGCAATAAAAACTCATTGATTTATTTTATCTTTTTTTCAAACAACTAGTGTTAAGAGCAGAGTTGTTAGTTTGTACTACAACGCCTTAGGCTAAGAGGCTTGGGGAGAGAAAGCAACTTCTTTTTCTGTTAACCTATATTTTATGCACCTGTGTTTATAAATCATTTCACACAGTGGCATTTCAATCTAACACTTTTTAATAAAATAATAACTGAGAACCATGTAGCAGACTGGAAAGCAACCAAGAGTCAGCGTACCTGGGATCCATCATTGTTCCTGTCCTGTCTTCACTCTAAACACAAAGTGTATGGTTGTGCATGAAACAGATTTTTTAAATCTCTCCTAGTAAACCAAATATTAATTAAACCCAACTCTACATTTTTTGAGCTATATTAAAATTTTTGAAGATCAGAGTAACCTAAGTATTAATATAAATGCATATTTTAATTTAAGCACTGAGTACAGTGCATGCTATTAATGTCAGGGGGAGTTTTTTGCAGTTTTCTTGTGCATTTCGTAAGTATGAAGGTCACTGGTTTATAATTCAACCAACGCCATCACTTTTCTATTAGACCACCTAAAAAGTTATGCATTCATCCATGCTGAATTTTACTAATAGTCTTTCTTTTTTTCCTCCATTTGATTTATTTGTACTATGGATGATTGACTACTAATCCATCAGTGTCACTCGTTTTGAATCATATGTTCAAAAAGCAGCAATGGATTGCATTGCCATGATTTTAAAAAATACTGCACAAATTCCCAAATTTTGTTTCTGATAGACTGTTATCAAACGCACATAAGGCCTCAGGCATTCTTCATTCTGTTATTATCAACCTTCTCCAAATAATATGCTTTGCTTCAGGAAGATCAACACTTGACCTGTTTCTCTAAAACAGTCTTTTTATAAGGGATGACACTGTGTGATGATGGGTACTAGGCAGATCAGTCCTGACTTAGGTAGTAAAAGAAAATCATTACGCAGGAATACCACTGCTTTGTACAAGAATGTAGCAAAATAAATTCTTTAATTGATCTTTTGCAGAGAAAAACTTAGGGGTGTTGGTTGATGAGAAACTTAACATGAGTTGGCAGCTTGTGCTTGCAGCCCAGAAAGCCAACTGTATCCTGGGCTGCATCAAAAGAAGCGTGACCAGCAGGTCAAAGGAGATGATCCTGTCCTTCTACTCTGCTCTCATGAGACCTCACTTGGAGTAATGTGTACGTTTCTGGTGTCCTCAACATAAGAAGGACATGGAGCTGTTGGAGCAAGTCCAGAAGAGGCCATGAGGATGATAAGGGGGTTTGAGCGCCTCCCATATGAAGACAGGCTGAGAAAGTTGAGGCTGTTCAGCCTGGAGAAAAGAAGCTGCGTGGAGACCTCACAGCAGTCTTCCAGTATCTGAAGCGGGCCTACAAAGATGCTGGAGAGGGACTCTTCATCAAGGACTGTAGCAATAGGACAAGGGGTAATGTGTTTAAACTTAAACAGGGGAAGTTCAGGTTAGATATAAGAAAGAAGTTCTTTACAGTGAGGGTGATGAGGCACTGGAACAGGTTGCCCAAGGAAGTGGTAAATGCTCCATCCCCAGCAGTGTTCAAGGCCAGGTTGGACAGACTCTTGGGCAACACAGTCTAGGGTGAGGTGTTCCTGCCCATGGCAGGGGGTGTTGGAACTAGATGATCTTAAGGTCCTTTACAACCCAAACCATTCTGTGATTCTGTGCTTCTTTGACAGAATATTTACTATTAATAAACAGTCCAATTCAAAGGTAAGTGATTTACCCAAGTGGAAAACCAGGTGATTGGACATCATCTATAAACAGAAGAGGAAATATTTTCTAGGGGTTGCACAAGAAACCATATACAATCAAATTGATGCATGCAACCCATTATTACTTTAAATTGAATAATCGTTTATCATAAGTCATATAGTCCCAATCCATTCCTAAATGGAACATGTCAATATGAATTATAAACTTGCATGAAAAATTTAAAAGAAGAGCAGATATTAATCCTCTTATACATTTCATTTGTTATCCAAAACTTTTGTTCAGGGACCTTTTTCCTCACATGCTTTGGCTGTTTTATTTATTAAGTACTATGTCTTTGTGGCAGGATGGTCTTCTTATGAAGCCATATTACTTACACAACGGCCACTATATTTCAGTTAGGGATTAACAGATTTCTGCAAGACAATTAACAAAATGTAAGTCCTACTCAGATTCTTTGTTAAATTATGTAGATAGGTTTTATTTTTTTTTTTGCTGGTGAAAACCAAGGTAACTACTGAAACCGAGAAAGTGGCATTACTTTATATCATCCAAGAATGTGGCTTAGTTTTCTGCTTGCTGTAATTTATCGCTTAGCAATTTCAAATCATGCTGCCCTTGTGCAGTAAATTGAGAACACGAAGTAGTTTAGCACTAGTGCTGGCTGAGCAGGGAACTTTCACCATTCATTAAACACCTATCTTAGAGCAATTTCTGGGCCTGATAATGTTTATCTCGTTCCTTTTCCTTCACAATCCCTCTACAGAAGAATCTTTTCTTCTGTACTGCTTTTGCTATGAATGTGTTTACCTGAGTAAGGATCTTTCTCTGTGTGCCATAAGCATGCCAATGTCATGTCATAGTCAGAAGATTCCCTTGTGAAGTGTTCTACAGGGCTTCTCACACAAGAAATCAGGGATAATACATGAATCCTGGGATTGCCTAGGAATTGCCAATACTGTAATGCCTTTTTTGGATCACAATGACCTTGTGAACCTGTAATTGTGTGACTTCGTGTGTTATCAGTTATATTGCACGTATCCTCTTGTTCCTATGACTGCTCAAAAAAAATAAGCAATTCATATTGGTGAGATCTGGCAAAATGTCTGTTCTTCATTTGGTGCCACTGAAATACAGAAAGTCAGACAGAAAATTACTTAGTAGCTGAGCTACCAGAGTTTGGCTTTGCATTGATTTGATGAAGGTGGTCTCATATCTTTAGAGCTGTCTAAGTCACCTGTCTCCCACCAAACTCGCTGGGAGTTCAACATCTAAACAACTTGTGAATCTGAGCATTAGACTTTCTAGTGTCCTGGCTGCATTTCCCAGTACACTAGGGTCTTCTTGCCCCGATCTTCTTTTTCCATTAGGGATTAGAGACAGAGAGAAAAGAGGGACATTCCTTCAAATCCCCATGCCTATTCAGAGCTGCCTCAATTTCTACCGTTCATTTGTCTGCTTTGTGTCTCATTTGCCTCTCGTTATAAAAGTAAAAAAAAAAAATAAAAATTAAAATTTAGAAGTAAAACAGTTTCCCTTTTCAGAAGAGTGTGCAAAGACATACTAATGACAGTCACTTATTCAGTGTAGTGGTGATGGTGAAGATGAGAATCAGAACCTGAACAAGAAATGAGGTACCTGTCCAGGCAGTCCTGTCACTTGTATACCAACACACTCACCAGCATGACGAAGAACTGTACAGCTGTACAACCCTAAGGCAAAATGCGCTTCCATTAGGGTGGCAGAAAAACAGTGTTACGCATATTCCAACATTACTTCATATATTTACAAGATTCTCCCCAAATCACTTTAAACCAATAAAATTCATCCACTGGCCAGAGACAATATAAGCAAAAGTCTGAGGGAGAAGATCTTCTTGTGAGGAAATTTAGTGGACATGAATAACTGGACACAAAATGGATGGACTACTGCCTCTTCACTGTGTAAACAGCAGATTGCGGAACTGCTGTTCTTCGAGGATAAAAATATTATTTTCCAATCCCACACAAAAGATGTTTAGTTTCTTCTCAAATCACATAACAAAAACTAAAGAAGAATAAGGACCTGTCTTCCTCCCTCTACCTTTGTATTCTACATTCTTTTCCATTGCATGGCAAATATGCTCTTACTAATCATTATCTGTAGCCAAATAATATATAGAGGTCACGTCAAAGCTGAAGACCCCATTGTGCTGGACACTGGACAACAACATAGTAAGAGGCAAGATACCCTGAAAATGGTACAGTGTTATCTCAACCCTTCAAGCCCCACGTTGGGCGCCACAAAGAAACCGTTGTGGTTTGAGCCCAGCCTGTAACTTGGAACCACGCAGCCACTCGCTCACTCCCCCCCTTCTTCCTCCCCCCACTCCCAGAGGGATGGGGAGGAGAATCAGAAGAATGTAACTCCCACGGGTTGAGATAAGAGCAGTCCAGTAACTAAGGTATAATACAGAACCACTACTGCTACCACCAATGATAATAATGATTAGTGAAATAACAAGGGAAGAGGATACAATTGCTCACCACCCGCCGACCGATACCCAGCCTGACCCGAGAAGTGATCTGCGCCTTCTCGGTAGCTCCCACTGGTTTATATACTGGGCATGACGTGCTGTGGTATGGAATACCCCTTTGGCTAGTTTGGGTCAGGTGTCCTGTCTCTGCTTCCTCCCGGCTTCCCCTCCTCCCTGGCAAAGCATGAGACTGAGAAAGTCCTTGGTTGGAGTAAACATTACTCAGCAACAACTAAAAACATCGGTGTTATCAGCGTTGTTCTCAGGCTGAAAGTTAAAAAACACAGCACTGCACCAGCTACTAAGAAGGAGAAAAATGACTGCTATAGCTGAACCCAGGACATATAGATTAAACAGTCATGAGCAAACATAGGAGATAAACGAAGTCAGACTAAGTAACTTACTCATAGGATCATAGAGGACTCTTGCGGTAGGCTGGAGATGTGGTCCCATCCCAGTTCATTACAGCAGGAAAGGCCAACTTTAAGGTCTATGTCCAATTAGCCAAGGGAAGATGTATAACCCCAATGCTGCTTCCTATTCTTATCTGAAGGGCCCTTAGGAAGGAGAGCAGGCTGTACAAAGCAGCTCACTGCCAGATCTCTTCTTGCTTCTTCTCAGCTATGGAAAAAGAGAGAGAACAGGCTTACACCTTAAGGGCAGATGTTAGGTGAACCAATATGCCCTCTGCAAGGTATCTTTCCATATCAAGAGGAGTATAGGATGGCTGAGCTCCTAGAGCAGGTGACAGTATAAACCAGGTGCAGAAAACTGAGCTTGAGCACAGTTAATAAGTCCAGCATTCACATGCTGGCCTACTCTAAAGGGAGGACACATGTGGTAGAGGGATTGAGTGACATATGACTAAAGCACAGGTCTACCGTAACTTCACTGAAGGACCAAGTTCGTTGACCAAGACCAGATATAAAAGCTTACTTCTGGATTGTGTGATATTTCCTGATAAATTGCCATACTTCAGCTGTGTTTTTATTAACCTGCTTCCCTTTTTTATTTATTTGTTACTCAGGCTTTGAAGTTACTTCTCCTTCAAGCATTGATCTACTGAGATAAAACCACTGCTTCATTTAGTTGTGCTCAGACCCTAACACCCATGCTCACATATCTAAAGCACAACCTGGAGAGTAATAGAGTAAATCTAGGCTCTGCTGTGCACCATCCTCACATGTAGTAATTAGGTGTGTAAGTTGTTCCTTTGACCATTGCTGGAGTTTCCTTTTCATGATGACCCTAAGATTAAGCCTTCAATCCTTCAAAGTCTTATGAATATTAATTCCAGAAAAGAATTTGAGCAAAAATAATTTTTTAAGTTTCATACATGCTCTATGACAACACTGTGTTTAGTCATGTCCAAATTTTGTTGTAGAGATCACTAACAAATGCAGAACGAAGAACTACATTCAATTGCCAGTTATTTGCCATCTATTTTCCTTGCTGGCAAAAAAGGCTTTCCTCTCACTTCTGTATTTATTTAAGTAATTTCATGGAGTGATATAGTGGAGAAACAAACATTCACTTGAATATTTCTTCCCTAATACATAAAACATAAGGGATCCTGGAGGACTAGGTTTTAAAAAACAATTGTGTATTTCCAACAACATCAAAAAAAGGAAATTTTTCCAGATACAAGTTATCTGAATCCCCAAATATAATATTTCTCTTTGATTTGCTGTTCCATCTTACCTACAGTTTGCATAAGAATTATTTCAGCTCAACAAAACTACTTACAGAGAATATACATTGAATCTGGCTTAAATGACAGATTGGTTAATGACAGGACACTGAATGACATAAGCCTTCATTTTAATTTTGATATAGGACATTTAGTACCAAACCTGAAGCTTGTATATATTCTTGATCCATTGACTACAAAGGAGAGGCACTGAACCTCACAGTGAGGTTTATAAAAAAACCCCTCTACTGTATATTGCCCCTGGATGCATGCAGAAATTCACATGGACTTAGAAAAAGATCTCTATAGGTCTATTCAAGGAAAGTTAGGTCTTATTTTCTTAAGTTCACAGAGCCTTGTTTTTATTATTTCGGAGTCGAATGCATAAAAGAAAATTCTTACATTTGTCATATAGTGCACATAACAGACTGTTTCAGTAGTGCATAATTTCAGCTTTATGCAGCCTCTGTTCATTTCATAATATGGCATAAAACTCAGAGTGATAACTTCTTTCATCTGTTTAAAAAAAATGGAATTGGAATTTAGAATTTTTATGTTCAATTTTATTTGTG